>NW_018744991.1:2711666-4067500 GCF_001683475.1 Chenopodium quinoa | reverse complement strand
GGATTGAAAATTGGGATCTTGCTGTATGATTTGTTTGTGTTTTGGTTTAAGGTATTGGATTCTAGATTATATTTATGGTGATTATTGATTTGGGTTTTTGTTTTGGATTAGAAAATTGGATCTTTTTGTATGATTTGTTTGTGTTTTGGTTTATTGTTTTGGAGTTTAGATGATATTTATGATAATTGGTTTTTTTAGTTACATTGTTTTTCTGGGTTTTGATTATGATGATACTTGTTACAAGATTGGTTAAAAAGAATTTTTGTATGTAATTTCTGTAAAATTTATGAATGCGACTGTTTTTGAAATGACTCATCGATTTGAGCTTAGAGGTATGTATTGATGATTTGCAGACGATAGAATAAATATGTTCAATAAATTAGTTCAATGAAATTTGAATTTGGCCATGAAACTTTTTGTGAGAGAAATATCTGTCATTATTTAGGTGTATTATGTATGTCATTTATGTGGAATATAGATGTTGCGTAGGTTGTAGGTTATAGGTCGATACAATTATAAAATTCTTAATAGACTTACTAATCTGTATAAGTACAAATTTCAGTCCTTTAAGTCATGTTCCTGGGGCAGAGTGTTTGATAATAATTCCATTCGATAAGGTTTGCATTTTGTGTTATTGTGAAGCATGATGTATTATTGTACTGTGATGTGGATTAGGGAAGCGCAAGTGAGCTGTTAGCATGATACTTGCCTATCTCTGTGGCAATTGAGATATTATCAAACTCTATTTATAAATTCTGATTGGACCTATTTAACAAAATCTACTCTGTTGCAGGATCAAGCTCCCATCTGGTTCCAAGAAGATTGTCCCAAGTGGTTGCCGTGCTTTGATCGGTCAGGTTGCTGGTGGAGGTCGTAGTGAGAAGCCACTTCTTAAGGCAGGAAATGCATATCACAAGTACAGAGTGAAGAGGAACTGCTGGCCTAAGGTTCGTGGTGTTGCTATGAATCCAGTTGAGCATCCTCACGGAGGAGGTAACCACCAGCATATTGGTCATGCCAGTACTGTTCGTAGAGATGCACCACCAGGGCAGAAGGTTGGTCTTATTGCCGCTAGGAGGACTGGTCGTCTTCGTGGTCAAGCTGCTGCTAATCTTTCCAAGAGTGATCTGGCTTAATTTACTTGGGCATTTTATTGTCATTTTGATGTCTTTGTTTTGTTTATTTAAAGTATGGAGTACCTATTTTAAAGATTGCAGTGCTAAGAATGGTTTTGTTTGCAATATTAGGAATGGTTTTTGCAATGGTGACATTGGATCAATTTCATTGTGCTAGTTCTTTTTTAGCTTTCATCTGTTGTTGAATCAGCCTAAGATTAGTTGATTATTTGTATGAATTGCCTTGATGATAGCCTAAGTTAATACATCTTGACTCTTAGTTAAAGAGAGAAATATGCTGACATATCTATCATGCTTGTGATAGTACGAAGTAATTGGTTTGAGGTGTTTTAATGGATGCCTTCACGCCTTAACGATAATGCTGGCTCATATTGTATAGTTAATACTTGTATAATTTTACAGAGGTTAAGCTCTTGGGTAAGGTGAATGATATAGTTTAGAGACACTGTCAGGCAAGATAATATCCACAAATATTTGTAGAATGCTTTACAAGTCCTTGTACGGTGGCTATGATGAGCGTAAACCGCATAACTAAAACCTTACCTGGCTGGTATACCGAACCTAATACCCGAACTCTTCTCAAGATCAATTGACACAATTTGGCCCAAGCTAACCTGACCCGATCCAAAAATAAATGTTCTTATAAATAATTACTTTATATCTAATTATTAAAATAAGTAGCTCAACAATAGATCTAAAAATGACCTGCTTCAAACCGAAAATCAACCCGAACAAGTCAAACCCGAAAATAATCCAACCTAAAGAGACTTGATCCAAAACTATTACTACTATCGTTCTTCTGATAGAAATAACTTTGTTAATATGGCAACTAATAGGGCATATACTGTCATATCCATACAATGGGCAAAATGCTTGGATATATGTTTTCATTTCATCATTTTGTTTTTCTTCATCCCCCACCCATTACAAGACGGTTATCGCTTTATGATAAAACAAAACTATTATAAATTATATAAATATGAATCGTACTCAATTGATTTGCAAAATGTTTTGTACAATAATACCAAGAGTATATTTTCTATTGTCTTAGATACTACAATTTTGTATTGATTTAAGAATTAAATTCTTGTCAGCCTCCAAAAAGAAATCCGGCTGCTTCCTCTTCATTGCCATTGAAAAGCTGGAGAGCTTGTATAACATCATTCCTTGGAAATCCTAGCTCAACAAGCTTTGCGACTTTGGCTTCGAAATCAGGACCCTGCAGCAGAGACATAAGTCACTCAGATTCAGCTTTCTATACCATCACATACTTGTCCAAGAGTCAGAATATTATTTTGGAAAAAGAGAGAGACGGAGAGATCTAATGGATACTATAATAATCCAAGTGAGACTGTTTTGAATACTTATCTAAGAATTAAACTACCATGTCACTGATTCTTTAAATGCAGTTCATGTTGACATACTAAAGTGTACTGAGGACTACTAACTATCCTAAATGGATAAATTGTAACATGACATGTTCAAGCATCATAGCAGACTTAGACTCAATCAACATAGCAATATAGCTCACTGTAGAAGATAATGTACCAATAGAAGAAAAAGATGAATTTGGGTGATATGTGGTCACAAACAGGCTTAGGGGTGTCCGTTCGGTTTTCGGTTTGGATTTAGTCCAAATCCGATCCAATCCGAAATATAATTCGGTTTTCAATTTTTCAATCCGATCCGATCCGAATTTCTCTCTTGATCCAATCCGATCCAATCCGAATTAAAATTCGGTTATTTGGATCCGATCCGAAAATCCGAATTATAATACATTATTTTTTAGCGCCTAATACAATTATAAAAATAAAGCTTTACTATAAATAAAAGTCTTCAAAATCATGATTAAAATAAATAGTTCAACGTCAAGTCATTAATTAATTAATACAACCCTTCAAAAAAAAATAATAATACAAAGCCTCTCTAATTTATTTTATGTGGTAGTAAGTATTTGAGCTATAAAATTCAAAATATACAGAAATCCATATTTATACAAGCTTAATTTTACAATTCGGTTTTCGGTTTGGATTGGATCCTATTAGGGTCAATCCGATCCAATCCGAAAATCTGAATTTCCAAAAAATCTCAATCCGATCCGATCCAATTTAAAGTTCGAATCCGATCCAAATTGATAATTCGGTTTGGATTAGATTGGATTTCGGTTTTTATCCGAATTATGGACACCCCTAAACAGGCTTTTTGATAAACATTTCAAGAAGATTTAACAATCAAGTTAGCCTAAAATGAGATTACACTCATGCTTAAGACATGTAGAGGTGTAACAATGGGGTTCTTGCTATGTATTCACACCATGTAGAACAAACCCCAGGCCCCAAACATGTACACCTGTGGTAATGGCCTTGGGCCTCAAAAAACCAGAAAAGAGGACTAAATGTTTGATGAATAGCACTATAGTCATTAGAAGCTCACAACACTTTAGCAGCAGCTAAGGACCTATGGTTTTCGATCATGTGAAACTGAGGTAACCAGGATTACTCTCAGTCTGATCTATTTGTACCTTTTTTTAGACCTATAAATAAAAGTAAAAAGAAAAGAAAATTAATCATATATCTTAATTCAACCCAGGATTACAAGATGAAAAAGAAATCACCTAACCCCATAAATAGAGTGTATTAACTATTAAGTGGGTACAACCATTGCTGATTTGGGTACTAGTTGCATGACAAACAGTGCAAATACTAAGACCAACAAAACCAATTGAAAAATAAGGCATTTTGTAAACTTAAATACTCGTTTCTGCATCTTCTGAATCTCTTCACCACCAAAGATATCACCATACAGTGCATCCGACTTCTCAGCTTGCCCTTTTAGAATGACAACCTTGTTTTCCATGACCATTATATGTTATCATAAATGTCCGTGGTAGGCTTGAGTTCACAAAATCGATACAAGTTATGAACCGGTAAATATACCGTTTTAAGGCAAATAGGATAATTGTACTCCTTAAGGGTATTTGGGACCATGCAAAACATCTTGACAATTTTTATTTCCGAGCAAAAAAAAGTCAAAAAAATCCAAAATTAAAGCCTATTATACATTAAGGAATTTCAGAGGTCACGATGCCTAATGGCAAAAATTCTTGAGGCCCTAAGGGATACATCTCAGGGTCATATAATGTCGTTTGGAACCATATATGACCATCATATGTTGTCTTAAATGTCCGTGCTAGGCTTAGTTCACGAAATCGGTGCAAGTTATGAACTGGTAAATTGACCGTTTTAAGGCAAATAATATGGTTCCACCCACCTAATTATACTCCTTAAGGGTATTTGGGACCATGCAAAACATCTTGACAATTTTTATTTCCTGGCGAAAAAAGGTCAAAAAATTCCAAAATTAATGGCTATTATCCACGCTTTTTAAGAATTTCGGAGGTCACGGGGCTTGGTGGCGAAAAGTCTCGAGGCCCTAGAGGATACATCTCAGGGTCATATAATGTCATTTGGAACCATATATGACCAATATATGTTGTCATATATGTTAGTGTTAGGCTTGAGTTCACAAAATCGGTGCATGTTTTGAACAGAATAATTATCCATTTAAGGCAAATTAGATGGTACCACCCACCTCATTGTATTCTCGGAGGGTATTAGGGACCATGGTAAATTTCTCGGCAATTTTATTTCCAGGCGAAAAAAGGTCAAAAAATTTCAAAATTGAAGGCTATTATCCTTGCTTTTTAAGGAATTTCGGAGTTACGGGGCCCAATGGAAAACAGACTTAAGACCTTAAGGGATTCATCTCAGGATCATATAATGTCGTTTGTAACCATATATGACCATTATATGTTGTCATTAATGTCTGTGGTAGGCTTGAGTTCACGAAATTGGTGCAAGTTGTGAACGGGTAAATTATTGACCGTTTTAAGGCAAATTGGATGGTTCCTCTAACCTAATAGTACTCCCAGAGGGTATTAGGGGACCATGGTAAACTTCTCGGAAATTTTTATTTCCGGGAGAAAAAAGGTCAAAAAAATTCCAAAATTGAAGGTTATTATCCATGCTTTTTGAGGAATTTCGGAGGTTACGCGGCCCGGTGGCGAAAAGTCTTGAGGCTCTTGAGGATACATCTTATGGTAATATAATGCCATTTGGAACAAGTTATGACCATTATATGTTGTCATAAGTGTCCGTGGTAGGCTAGTTCACGAAATCGGCGCAAGTTGTGAATGGATAAATTGACCGTTTTAAGGCAAATTGGATGGTTTCGCCCACCTAAAAAAGTCAAAAAAATTCAAAAATTGAAGGTTATTATCCATGCTTTTTGAGGAATTTCGGAGGTTACGCGGCCCGGTGGCGAAAAGTCTTGAGGCTCTAGAGGATACATCTTATGGTAATATAATGCCATTTGGAACAAGTTATGACCATTATATATATGTTGTCATAAGTGTCCGTGGTAGGCTAGTTCACGAAATCGGCGCAAGTTGTGAATGGATAAATTGACCGTTTTAAGGCAAATTGGATGGTTTCGCCCACCTGATTAGACTCTCGAAGGGTATTAGGGACCATGGTAAACATCTCAAAAATTCTTATTTCCAGGGGAAAAAATGTCAATAATTCAAAATCGAAGGTTATTATCCTCGCTTTTTAAGGAATTTCAGAGGTTACAAGGCCCGGTGGCGAAAAGTATTGAGGCCCTAAGGGGTACTTCTAAGGGTCATATAATTCCGTTTGGAACTATATATGACCAATATAATTGTTATAATTGTCTGTGGTAGGCTTAAGTTAACGAAATTGGTGCAAGTTGTGAACGATTAAATTGAACGTTTTAAGGAAAATTGGATGGTTTAACCCACCTAATTGGACCCCCGAAGGGTATTAGGGACCATGGTAAACATCTCGATAATTTTTTTTCCGGGCGAAAAAAGTTCTAAAAATTCCATATTGAAGGCAATTATCCACGCGTTTTGAGAAATTTCAGAGCTTATGGGACCGGTGGAGAAAAGTCATGAGGCCCTAGGGGATACATCTCAGGTCATATAATGCCGTTTAGAACCATATATGACTTTTAAATATTGTCGTAAATGTCCGTGGTAGGTTTGCGTTCACGAAATCAGTGCAAGTTGTGAATAGGTAAATTGACCGTATTAAGGCAAATTGGATGGTTCCGCCCCATCTAATTGGACTTTTGGAGGGTATTTGGGACCATGCTAAACATCTCGGCAATTTTTATTTCCGGGCAAAAAAGGTCAAAATATTCCAAAATTGAAGGCTATAATCCACGCTTTTTGAAGAATTTTGGAGGTCACGGGGCCCAGTGGAGAAAAGTCTTAAGGTCCAAGGGGATACATCTAAGGGTCATATAATGTCGTTTGGAACCATATATGACTATTATTTGTTTTCATAAAATGTCCGTGGTAGGCTTGAGTTCACGAAATTTGTACAAGTTATGAACTGGTAAATTGACCATTTATTTTAAGACAAATATGATGGTTCCACCCACCTAATTGTACTCCTGGATGGTATTTGGGACCATGCAAAACATCTCGACAACTTTTATTACCGGGCGAAAAAAGGTCAAAAATTCCAAAATTAAAGGCTATTATCCACGCTTTTTAAGGAATTTCTATGTTCACGAGACCCGATGGAAAGAAATCTTGAAGCCCTAGGGCATACATCTCAGGTTCATATAATTCCGTTTGGAACCATATATGACCAGTATATGTTGTCATAAATTTCTGTGGTAGGCTTGAGTTCACAAAATCGGTAAAAGTTGTGAACGAGTAAATTAACCGTTTTAAGGAAAATTGGATGGGTCCAGCCACCTAATTTTACTCCTACAGGATATTAGGGACCATGGTAAACTTTTCAGCCATTTTTATTTCCAGACGATAAAAGGTCAAAAAATCCCAAAATTAAACGCAAAATCCACGCTTTATGAAATTTTGGAGGTTACGGGGCCTGGTGGAGAAAATACTTGAGGCCCTAGGGGATACATCTCAGGGTCATATAATGCCGTTTGGAACCATATATGACCATTATATATTGTCATAAATGTCCGTGGTAGGCTTGAGTTCACGAAATCAGTAAAAGTTGCGAACGGGTAAATTGACCGTTTTAAGACTAATTAGATGGTTCCACTCACCTAATTGTACTTCTAGAGGATATTAGGGACCATGGTAAAATTTTCAGAAAATTTTATTTCTGGGAGAAAAAAGGTCAAAAAATTCAAAAATTGAAGGCTATTATCCATAGGTTTTAAGGAATTTCGGAGGTTACGGGGCCCGGTGGCAAAAAGTCTTGAGGCCCTAGGGATAAATCTCAGGATCATAAAATGCCTTTTGGAACCAAATATGACCATTATATAATGTCATAAATGTCCGTGGTATGCTTGAATTCACGAAATCGCTACAAGTTATGTAATAGTAAATTGACCGTTTTAAGGCAAATAGGATGTAATTGTACTCCCCGAGGGCATTTGGAACCATGAAAAACATCTTGACAATTTTTATTTTCGGGCGAAAAAAGGTCAAAAAATTCAAAAATTAAAGGCTATTATCCACGCTTTTCAAAGAATTTCGGAGGTCACAGTGCCCGGTGGCAAAAAGTCTTGAGGCCCTAAGGGATACATCTAAGGATCATATAATGTTGTTTGGAACCATATATGACCATCATATGTTGTCTTAAATGTCTGTGGTAAGCTTGAGTTCACGAAATCGGTGCAAGTTATGAACTGGTAAATTGACTGTTTTAAGGCAAATTACTACGTAGATGGTTCCACCCAGTTAATTGTACTTCAGGAGGGTATTTGGGACCATGCAAAACATCTCGACAATTTTTATTTCCTGGTGAAAAAAGGTCAAAAAATTCCAAAATTAAAGGCTATTATCCACACTTTTTAAAGAATTTTGGAGGTTATGGGGCCTGGTGGAGAAAAGTCTCGAGGCCCTAGGGAATACATCTCAGGGTCATATAATGTCGTTTGGAACCATATATGACCAATATATGTTGTCATAAATGTCTGTGGTAGGCTTGAGTTCACAAAAATTATTTGGATGGGTCTTTTACCATTTTTTCCTACTCTGCCTTAAAACCTGTGCCTATTTGTAATAGGTCAAGTAATAAAAAACAGAGGAAGTACTAATTAGATTAGACTCGTGCGTTGCACGATTTAATTAATTTTTATTATTATGCATAAAATAAAGTTTTGTCATTTTTGTAAAAGTGAGTGATAACTTTTTGTTAGAAAAATGTACAGTGTCGGTTAAAAAAAATAAAATAAATGATGACATCACACATAGATAATGGAGAGAAAATTTTTAATGTTAGATTGACATGTTAGATAATTTAAGGATTGATGATGTCAAGAATATTTTGTTTTAGAAATAGTTAATAGATCATATAACTAATATATAAAGCTAAACTTTTAGTCAGGTCACAAGGCAGCGACACTTGACATTTTAACTTTTCACCAAGTGTCGCGCCACGTTGGATAGATTTAAATCGACTTCATAAACAACCCGGACATTGCACGGGGCACAAAACTAGTATTTAATAACATGAACTTTTGCAAACAATATACGCTGCCACGTGCCCCATTCTTATCGGTACACTTTTATTTTTGTTTTTTCTTTTAATTTTTTATTCCTTCATTTATTGCGTGTCATTTTATTAAAGAGTTACTACTTTATTTTGTAATTATCTTCTTCAACTAATGTCACTTTAAGGGTGAGCTTACGAGGTGGTCAATCTTGGAGCTCCGGTGTTGACCCTGAAGCTCCAGTGTTGACCACCATACAAGCTCACCCAAGTACCCCATTCAAATAAAGTATAGGATAAATTGGATTTTAACACCTGACAAAAGGCTGAAAATGGTTTTTAACACCCCCCAAAAAAAAACTTTTATTTTAACACCTCCCAAAAATATAAAAGTTGGAAGTTAACACCAGTTAACGATTTCCGTCACGGAAATTTAACGTGGGTCCCACAAATTGGCTTCAACTTCAATTTTCACCCAGCAAAACACGAAACTTCCTCTCTGAACCTTCATTTCATTGATTTTATCCATTACAGATTTTTGGTGCTCATAAATCAAACCATACAAAAAAAAAATAAAAAAATTCAACACCGGTTCATCTTCTCCTTCGTTGGAGAACAAAGCGACTGAGAACTTCCATTTTTTTTACCACCAATTCCGCCGCCCATAAAGGGCCCTGTACGGCTACTGACCAAGCCTTCGCAGCCAGCAAACATGTTTTGTCCTCTTCCAACCAAAACACTAGAATAGCCACCATAGAAACCACCACTCCGGACAACCAACAGTGGCGAAAATCGATTTCCCCAGCGAATCCAACTCAACCAAACCTCCAGGCTATTCCCTCGAAATCGTTGTGAACTCAACCAGCAAGCCCACAATATCCACCACACAGCTCGCCTAAACTCTGCAACCAATCTCACAGTCAAATTTTTCAGAGCCACCACGTTCCTTACCAGCACCTCCGCGAGATCTTCCACCAGATTCGCCAGCGAAGCCACCTCGGCCCCCCTCACCTTCCCCGTCCCGATTCCATCCCCCCTTCTCCGTCCTGATTTCGGCCCTCCACCCGTCTCAAAATGTCTCAATTCCCCCAATTTCATCAAGCTTTAACTCAATCAAGCCCTAATTTCCAACTCCGAATCGGTCGCGAAAGACGACGACGACCTTATTTGGGCTACTATCCAACGACTTCCTTCTATTAAATGATCAAATTTTGCTGATTATTCGTCGAAATGATGACTGTGGTGGTGTGGGAGTTTCTACCATTAATGTAACCAAGCTTGATCGGAATCATCGCGAGTGCATTTGGGGGTGGGTGAAGGGGGATGGGTTTGAAAGGAGGTGGGGGCTGACTGTCGGGAGAATTGTCAATGGCTGTGGGTTGGTCGGTGCCCGGTGGGCAAGAACGAAGGAAAGAGTTTGGGATGGCAGCCATGAAGATGAAGGGAGGAAGAAGACGAAGAAAAGATGAAGGGAGGAATAAGAAGAAAAAATGGGATGGCAGCCACGAAGGTGGGTTTCGTAAAAAATTGAAAACGAAGGAGAGCGAAAACCAATTTATGGGACCCACGTTAAATTTCCGTGACGGAAATCGTTAACTGATGTTAACTTCCAACTTTTATATTTTTGGGAGGTGTTAAAATAAAAGTTTTTTTTTTGAGGGGTGTTAAAAACCATTTTTAGCCTTTTTGTCAGGTGTTAAAATCCAATTTATCCTAAAGTATAACTTAAAATGTCCTTTTTTTTTTTCACAAATCTATACTTCTATACTTAGTATTTAAAAACACAAACCACAATTTTTTATATGACACATGGCATCACAAGTCACTCAATACCCCATATAACACATGTCACCTCCCTTAATATTTATATTCAACTAAGAAAATGAAGTGTTCCATTTCCACCATAATAAAATAAAGTTCAATTACTTAGTACTTATTACATAAACCTATGAATTATAATAAAAATAATCTTTTCATCTCTTAGACTTTAAATATAATTTAAACTAATATGTCTTTTCATATTTCACAATCTTCAGGTATATATATCTAAATAAATTCCTTCATCTTCTTTCACAGTTTTACCACCCTCAGTCTTTTTTTCCTTTAAGTTTTAGAAATAAAGCAATTATTTCATATAATTAACCCCAAGTAATAACCCGTGCATTGAACGGGTCTAGTTTTTACTTAAAGATCCTTTTTAAAAAGTCTTTTTTTTTTTTTTTCACAATTTTCTCTTTTTTAAAAAGACAATTAAGTACTACGTAATTAGGATCTAACAATTGAAAGATCCGACAATTGACATACATGATACATGTCTTTAATTTAAATAATTTTCCTCTAATGTTTTCAATTTTTTTCCTTTGGAAATTTTCACTTTTACGCTGCACCCCCTTTTCTCTCTTCCATTGAAATTTACTCTGAGTGCTCCATTGAAGCGGTTTTAAAGCTTTCTCTCTCCTCCATTGAAGCAGCTTTTGAGGTAAGAGTATTTTTTAAATAATCGAATATAAACTTGACGACCTAGGGTTTGGTTTCGCATATTGTTAATTTGATTGTCCGTATAGTCAATTTAGGGTTCTTCACTTCTTCTAACGTTGATTGTTGAACTATTGGCTTTAATCACTTAATTCATGAGCGATTATACAGCTAGAATTTTGCTATATGCACTTTGTGTTAATATTGAAAAGAAATTCATGTGATTTTTCGAGCCTAATATGAATTTTGAGTCAAATTGCATTGGTCTTATAAGTAATAAACCTTTAATGATGGGAAGAAACTATGAATATGGACCTTTCTCCCTGGCCCAGGCGGCAGCCACCCCTCCTGCCTGGGCTCAAGGACGGGCTGCATAAGAGTGGTAAAATCGTGCTTCTAACATGTATTTGAGTTACTGCTCTATTGCTTATCATTGCATATGTATGCTGCTTCTAGTCATTGCTCCCATTTTCTATTTCTTGTTTGTGCTTTACTTGAAATACAGCTAATCTTCATTGCTGTATTGTTTGGTTGTTGATATGGGTAGAATAGGCTGCTTTGAGGATGTCCCATCTTCATATCGACGATGCTGATTATATGGCAGAGGAGTACGAAATTGAAGATTTTGATGATGATATGGATGAAGATTTTCGTGATAGAGAGATGGGTGGATCAGATTCTGAAATTGAAGAATATGATTTCATGGTTGGTGATAATCCACCCCACTTTTTTAACTTTATTTTCTTTTTCCTACGAGTTCTAGCAATCAGCCAATTTTGATTGCTTCTGGATTTAGGAAAATAAATTTGCAGATACTTCCTCCGCCCAAGCTAGGAGAGGCAGAGACATCCAAGGCATTCCCTGGGAAAGGCTCAGCATTACTAGGGAAAAGTACCGGCAGACTCGAATAGAACAATACAAGAACTATGAAAACATCCCCAACTCTGGTGAAGGGACAGAGAAGGTGACTGTAGTTAAATCTTTTTCTCTTTTCTTGTAAAGTGCTATGTTAAGTTTTAAAGTTTATTTGATGATTATATAGTGATTGCTCCTTCCTTTTGACAACTAGGTATGCAAACAAACAAAGAAAAAGGGGATATATTACGACTTTAGACACAATTCAAGATCTGTGAAGTCAACTATTCTCCACTTTCAGGTTACTTTATCCAGATTGATTTATTCGTTCTTTTGGCAGTGATTCCTTTTTTTTTGTTCCCTTGTAGTATGACTAGTATCTCATCCATAAATCATGTGGGTGGCTGGTTAGTGTTGTCTTTGTCATATTTGGTCACACTATCATTCTCTTTCATGTGTATGTGGTTGGAGCAAAACTCCTGGGTCTTTTCATGTGTTTCTTTGTTTTCTAATCGATGTGAGCCAATTCACTTATCAGTCATTGTTATTGGCTAAGGCAGCAGGGGCTTTCTAGGATTACTCAGTTGGGAGGTTCAAAGGAACTGGGTTTAACGGTTGATCTATAATTTCCTTATCCTGTTTTTAGAGGACAACTTATCTTGTTTTATTTAATCCTTTTCCTCAGCTGTTAATGTAACTCTTAATTTTTTATTTATTTATTTATTTATTTTTATGGTCCTATTTGGGAGAAAGCTGAAGCTGATTGAGTTAGCTGATTTTGACTAGCTGATTTTATTTTATTAACTGATTTGACTAGCTTATTGTATTAACTGATTATATAAAAGTGTTTGGTAAATAGCCGATAGCTTATAGGTGATTGAGTATGTGAAATGACCAATAAGCTAATTGTGGGGTAGGTAGTTTAGATAATATTTTAAATTAAATGAGGTTATAAGTGTCATTTCACAATAATTAATGAATAAGCTAATTTTTCAAAAAGAGCTTATTTAGTGGAATAAGCTTACTACCAAATACTTGTATTAGCTTGTTTGACTAGTCAATCAGCTAAAGTTAGTCAAATAAGCTAATATACCCCCAATAAGCTTACTACCAAACAGGGCCTATATAAAGTAGAGTAGTGTTAATAGCAAGAGTGGGAAAGGTAATGTTGGAGTGGTGGTGTTTGCACATATCCTTTTGTTGGTTTCATCACTCTTGGACACAGTACCATTTTCCTGCATATTGTTTTGTGCTTACTAAGCCATTTGTTAATAAATTGTACAATTTTTTTTTTTTTTATAATTCTTGTTTACCAACTTATTTATTTACGGAAACTGATGAACTCTTTATCAAATACGTATCTCCTAACAGTTTGAGTTATTCCTCCTATGTTTCTTTAGTTTTTTTTTTAATACTTTTTCTTAATTTCTTATTTGGATATTAAAGGCTCCACTTAGAGTTCAATACTTTGAGTAAGGAGAAGTATATTTGTATAGTGGCTATATTGGAATTTCCCTTCCCTATTGTTCCTTCTTCACCCCGAAAAAGTAGTGAATTTATACCATTATTTCCTCAATAGCCAAACATAAAATTACAAAACTCGTATGGAAGGATAATTAGAACAATCCTCTATTAGTGAGAGCAGGTGGGGAGTAAACCTCCTCACTGTATAGCCTTCTAAATGCCTCTATAATCATTGGGAATTGATGATAGAAAAAATTTCTTATGTCACCCTTTAGAAAATAATATTTCCTACACAGAGATTTTGGGTATCCTTGCACTTCTTATTTATAATGGGTTTTGAAATCAATGAGAACCTAGTAAAATGGTAAGATAAATTAATAGTAATTACCTAAGATTACTAACTTGTAATTAGTGGAAGTAGGGGTCAATCCCACGAGTTTGATTGCAACAAATTAAGAATAAGATCCAGAACACTTAACTAAGACTCTAAAACAATAAAAGATATGATTGAGGGAGTTTAAGGATAAGGAATAACTAGTAAATAAATCTAATAAAGAATAGAAACACTAAAGGAACTTGATATACTCAACAACTATATATAGAAATCCATCATGCATATGTATAGTCCCATACATATTACTTAACCCTTTAGAATAGCTTGACTTATGGAATAAGTTCCCCTATTTTTCCTTAGTAATAGTTAGATCTAGTACGACTTTCACTACTCCTAACCAACAAATAGCCCCTATACTATGAGCACGGAATTCAACAAATAACCCCTATACTACGAGCAAGGAATTTAACTTGATGATAGCATTAAGAACTAAGAAAACATTAATCCTACAATAGTCCTATACAACCATGACATTATTGGAATGTGATTTCACCTTTATCAAGAATTACTTTACAATTAATAGAGTGGAACGTCCTCCTCTACAATTGATAGCTAATTTATTAATGCTTCCTAGCAATTACGAACTTAGTTTTATTAATTAGCGATAGAAATCAAATCCAAACAAATAGTTGTACACCTACTTATACGAAATCATCATTTATAGGCTTAAACAACAATTCAAGAATACCTCCAAAGCATTAATCTTAAAAAACCAACAATACTCATCTCAAATACTAATTATAGACTCATAACACAAAGATAAGGAAGGAAAATAAAGCAAAAACTCATCAAGTTCCTCAGATTTGGTTCCTCCTCTCAGGTTGCTCCGAGTTCTTCCGCTGGAATGTATCACGAATAGTGACAAACAACTCCTAACCCTTGAGGGGTTTTGGAGTGAAGTGTCCCTTCTCCGGCGTTTGCCTCCCTTCTCCTTTTTTTATGACCTAATTTCATGGCTTTAAATAGGCTAAGAGATGAGTTGGAACCTTTCAAAGATAAGGAAAGTAATTAGATAAGTTTAGGAAAAATATATCTCTTTCCACATCTTTATCCATTTGATAAGATCTTCCTTTTTATCAAATATATCTTTTCCAATTGCTGCAGATCTTGTAAATTACTACCCAAGACTTCCCGAATTCGTAGATTCAATGAACCTAGACAAACAAAACGTGCCTAACAAGTTCCTTTTCGCTTCGTCAATATTAATTTCCATTCATGTTTGGCATTGGCTCCTCAACAACCTATACACAAAAGAGATATAAGTTACAAAATATCAAAAACCCAAATAAAGACACTAAAATGTTAAAGGAACTAACCTAAAATCTAAGGAACATAGATAGAAAATAGTGTAGGAAATAACACTCATAATTAATCTTCATATGCAATCTCAAATCTCAATGTTATTAATGTACTCCTTAGTGTTGGCCTGGATTCCTTGAAATAATTAGGGGATTAAAATCTGATGGGGAAAAAATTAGCAGAGGATCAGTTATAGGGTAAAACTTCATTTTCCTAAAGTTTGGCATTAATTCTAGAGTAAGGATTTCCTCCATTGCCTGCACTAACTTGAACGGACCTTGGTAAGCTCATAAAAATTGGAGTATAAATAATTTTTTGTTGGACTTGGCTTTGGTGGAATAAAGATGGTGGGAGTTGGAAGGTTGAAGGCAGGTTGGTAAAGAGGAGAATGAGAGAAATGGAAATCAGGCGGTGATGTTGAGGGGGAAATCATTTCACTGGGGGCCCTGGGTAACTTTTACCCCCTTTTTAAGGGGAATATATTACTCCCTTGCAATTTTACTTTCTATCCAGGCAAGTAAAAGTACCAGAATATTTTACTCCTTTACTCTTTCCTCCCTCTTTACTGCCAATCCAGGCAGGGCCTTAGTAAAACACTTTTCAACCTCAAAAGTCTTGTTTGCAGCTTGTAACTCATTTCCCATCGAGTCATACCTGTCTCTTTGTTTTTTGGGGTGGGGGTGGGGGGTGGGGGGAGGGATTTGGTTCACGAATTCCGGTATGGATGTATGGACTTAAAATGGGTCTAAATTCATACCATGTGTTTGTTTGATATTAGTAAGAGTTTTAAACCTATGCCTTAAACCCTTTAAAGATAGGCCTATGAAGTTGGCTCGTACCAATGTTCCAAGTATCAATTAAAAAGTGGTGTGATTTTTGCGATGAACCCACTTCCACCACCCGTTACACTCACCTACAGCAGACACTGACCGTCAGAAGAGACAGCAAGAGCAAGAGCAGACCAACAACAACAAGCCGTGGCCACTACAAGGGGAGGCAGAGGACTGTTAAGCAGGGCAGACAAGCACCTTTAGCTATTTGTTTGTTACTGTGTTAAAGTAGAAAGAAGACAAGAATAGTACTTGTAGTAATTAAGGCCTTGTTAGCCAATTCTTACAATGTAGTAGTAGTATAAATAGTAGTGGTCTAGTAAGGAGAGGGTATCCAGAAATTGTATTGAGAAACCTTGGAGAGTCATGGCCTTAAGCCATTGTTATGTACGCAAGCTTGATGCTTATCAATCGAAATTATCCTCTCGACCGTTTATTTTTGTCTGAACAACCACGTCCGTTGCATTTTTTTTTTATTTTTTTTGTGGGGTGGGGGGTAGGGGGATTCTAGAAATGAACCAAACACCTTTTACTAAGAATCATGTTCCAAACCCCTACAATCTTGTTCTCATTTTTGAATTCCACCTCATACCACTTTGCGGAACCCTATGGCCCCTCAAAGTGTTTTTTGGGCTTGGCTTATTGGGTATATTGTGTTAACTAGACTAATTATAAGGGAAAGATCTGTATAGAATGTTATGAAGGCAGGAGCAAATGTATTATGAAGAGTAATTATGAGGAGGGCTTGTAATGATTGGAACTCGGCAGTGCTGGCGGGAGCCTTTGTTGAATCTTTTTGAAGTTTCTTTTGAACTTCCTTAATTTCTTCTCTGAGCTTAATCTTGCAATGGACTGGCCACTGGTTATAATATATGAGTGATCAGCTGCATGCACATATAAAACCTTTCATATTTTTTTCGGCTGCTCTTGTACTTTTTGGATGTCACTCATGTCTTTCAGCTTTGCTATTAATATTAGCAATGGTTCTATCGCTTAGCAAGCATCGTCTCACTTGATTTACCGTGGCATCAGTTGATTTAGTGCAGAGATTGATTGTTAATGCATCATTGGTAGCATCACTACCATGTGCCTTTTTCCTGAAGTTCATTGTCTAAATGGGTTGTGTCTAAAACTTTTGACTAGTATCCTTTTGCACAAGTTTGATTAGTCCTGTATAGGAATCTGAGCTAGTTCATATCTGAACATATAAATTCAAAAATATTAATATGCCCGCATCACATGTGAATAGAAGCTTGTAATAGAAAGAATACCTTCAAGTATGATGTAAAATTTTATTAAACAATCATGCATTTTCTTGTGCTGGTGCAGTTAAGAAATTTGGTTTGGGCTACCTCGAAGCACGATGTATATCTCATGTCTAATTCATGTATTGTCCATTGGTCTTCATTGGCGCGTTGCAAATCCGAGGTTCTTAATGTCTCAGGGCATGTAGCTCCAACAGAAGTGAGTTTTGATCATGCAGAACTTGGATTCTTACCCCTTAAAGCATCGCCTACTATATGGTTGGAATTTACTTATGTTCATTGTATTGCAATACTCACTCCATCCACCTAATGAGGTTTATTAAACTTATAACGACTATTTCTGCACTATATGGGATGAGATGGATTTGTTTCACTCAGAAACTAATGTTTTCATATTGCTGTCTATCTAGAAACATCCTGGAAGTATATTGGAAGGATTTAGTCAAACCCAAGTCAGTACTCTTTCTGTCAAAGATAATTTGTTAGTTGCTGGAGGATTTCAAGGGGAACTTATTTGCAAGGTTAGACAACATTTCTTCTATCGATCATATTATTTTGTTTTGTAATTTGAATGAGCTATACTTGCATTTTTCATGACATTTTCAGCTAACATGAAAGACCGCTGTATTTACTTTAGTTTACTGCCTTTTTTATCCTCTCGGTGGCCCTTTGGAAACTGGGAAGGATCATCTCTTTGACTAGACAATATTTTGGAAAGATTTTGGTCATGCAATAACACAAGATAGATTCATCACAAATATATGCTAAATGCTATATTGCAAATTGAACTGGCAGAATTTGGACAGATCTGGAGTGAGCTTCTGCACGAGGACCACATATGATGATAACGCTATTACTAATGCTGTTGAGATCTATGCCTCTTCCAGGTAGTTGGGGAGTTTTTCCTGTGCTGTTATTCCCTCTTTCCTTTTGTAAAATACTCCATTGCAAAGATTTTCACTTATTAAGTTTTCTTTCAATATTGTTTCTATTGCAGCGGTGCAATTCATTTTACTGCCTCCAACAATGATTCTGGAGTGAGGGACTTTGACTTGGAGAAGTTTCAGCTTTCAAAGCATTTTCAATTTCCTTGGCCAGTAAATGTTAGTCAGCCTTTTAATCTTGCATTTCAACTTTCATGGGAGTCTTTAGCTTCTTTAACTTGTTGATTCTTATCTCCTATATGTATATGTTAGTTCCCTCCCCTCCCCAGTGGTGGGGAGGTTTGGAGGGGACCAGGGATGACAACACTTGGTGCGCGGCAATCATGAGTTGGATGTTTTCTAACATACATGGCCTGTTATAACTTCACCCACATGCTTTGTGACTGCACGCATGTGTGCAGCTATGCAGAATGTTTCTACCTATGAACAATGTATAAAAAAAGCTCAAGGTACACTGAGTTTATTGGGATCCTGCTATGCCTACGCATGCTTTGGGTGCACCTCATTGAAGTTAGGCACACTCAATGAATATTAGGCGAGCAAGTTTAAGACGCTTAGGAAAGTATTCAAGAACAAATGGGGGATAGTTCAATGTGCCAATCAGCGCCTGGCCGCTTTCTATTTCAGGAACAAGCATATATAAATCAATCTCTATTTAATTGATAAAAAAGGCCGTTTTTCAAAGAGTATCCGTCACATATAGGATTCAAATTTAAGGCATATAGTCTAACCGTCAAAGTGAAGTCATGACCTAAAACAAAAAATATTGGAGCAACATCTAAAGCTGTGTGCCTTGTTGAATGTGCCTTGCCTAGCTCAAAAAGAGCCGTGTACCCCATTTACTTAATACCATAGCGCCTTAGGTGCACTCTTTTATACACTGTCTATGAAGCATGAATATGTCTGCCCCTCGGTTATATCAACATTGCCAAACCATATTGAACACCAGAACATGTATAATGTGAAATTCACCCAAAAAGGCAATGTTGGCAGCATGGCTATCTATTTATTTTGAGTTCTTGGGAAGTGAGGATTGCAACATGTCAAAATGGGCGTTTTGTTCACAGTGCATATTTTGTTGCTCAAAAATGGCAAAAGAGAAAGATATGTAATTTAGTTAATTAACATACCTAAACATAACCTTAGGATGTTGAACAGGCCCTTCTCTTTGTTGTCTGATCTAGTGGGGCTTTGCTGTAAAAGATTTTTCCAGCATCAATTTTGGTGGATTTCTTTCTGTCATGGTCTTTTTTTTCTTTCATTCCACTCTTGATTAGGTCATCTTTCAGCTTAGATGTCTGGTTAATAAGTGGAGTTGGCTACATTATTTATTTTTTTCGTTTACTAAACTTTTATTTTTAGGAAAATTTGCCAAGAATAAAACAACCTTTCACCAATCTTCCGATAATGGAACCACCTTTTGATTATCTCAAAATAACACGACCTTTCACATGTATCTTCTTAAAATGTAACAAAAAACCGGTAACCTATTTGAAAGATTAAATTGGACACATGTCGCATTATTGTTGGTTAGGATTTTTTTTGTAATTTATAATTTTCATTTTTGAAAATTGATTTTTAATTAAATTTTTAGGATTTTTTAGGAAATAACACCACAAAAATCACAGAAATTTGATTATAACACCACAAATTGAAAATTTTATTATAACACCACAAAAAAAACCCATAAATTTGATTTTACCACCCACTAACGGATTTTTGAATGGAATCCGTTAGTGGGACCACTATGGACACGTGTCAATTAAGTATTGGTTTTAAAAAAAAGGAAAAAAAAAACAACCCTAACCAAGCCAGTAGCTGCTAGCCTCCCTATGTCCCACCTAAACCAACGAAATCGGGCGTTACCACCCTCAAAACCGACGACAACCACCCTAAACCCATGCCTCAAATCCAATGATAAGCGCATTATGCACCATGAAATCTGCCGCCTAGAAATCGATACTGCTTTTGGGTATAGGTATGAGTGTGGGTTGGGGTTTCGACGGTTTCGCGACAGTATTGGGTAAAGCAAACAAATTCGACGACGGTGGTGGGTGTGATGTTGTTTCGGCTGGTTTAGGTTGGGGTTACGTTGGTTCGGCGACGGTGCGGGCTTGGGTTTCGGCGAAGGTGTAGGCTAGGGTTTTGACTGGTTTAGGTTGGGGTCATGGGCTTCGACAACAGTTTCGGATCTTCGTTGATGGAAGATTTGTTTCAAAGGTCGTATTGTATTGAGATAATCAAATGGCCATTTCATTTTTGAAAGACCGCCGAAAGGCTGTATTATTCTTTACAAATTTTCCTTATTTTGTACTTTTTCCACCTAAAAATCCAACCTTCATTTTATTCCTCAAAAATCCAACCTTTACACCTCATCTTCTCTAACAGATCCATTTTACATGTAACCTGATAAAAAGGTTAAAAAGATTTTTTATTTTATTTTATTTTTATTTTTAAATTCTCTCATTTTCCCTTCTCACTCCTATCTCCTCAAACACTGAAACCACCAACCCTACCTCCGTCACCACCACTCATCACCGCCATTTCCGTCTCCTCTCCTCCCCTCCCTCACTCTCATTCTCCCTCTTTATCTCTTTCTCACCTCCTCCTCCATGGATCAACCCTCACCCAACCCAAAACCAACTTTGCTATATTAAATTAAATTGTTCTGAATAATGCCTCACGTTTTCCTGTTTTTTTTATAAAGATTTTTTTTTTCTCTATTCTAATACCATGCGTGCAACTTACTTTATTACTCCCTCCATTTTTTTAACCCACTTTTTGTTTTAGGTCTTTCTTTTCTGAATTATTAACTTTGCTTTATTGTACGTATGGCATACCCCTTTTACCATTGACAAGGGATAAATCGGTCGTTAGAGGAATACCCTAAAGCCAAACACTATTTATACCTAAACTAACATAAGACAAGTCTAGGGTAAGTAAAGGATCGTATCCACAGGGAATAAGTATGAGTACACCGAGAACATGAAACGGTTATAATCTAGTTCAGTCAAGTCACAAATTGGGGTTTTGATTAATTAACTACTAATGAGACAAACACTTAATGGGAATCGACACCAACTAAACTAATAGATCAATACAATAGGCAAACATGAACACAAATTGGGTGATAGAAAGGGCATAACACTAAGTATTCCTAAATCAAACTCAACTAACATGATAGGCCAACCAAGTCTTGATGGAAAGTAGATCACTAACTCGGATTTGTCTTTCGATCGGTAAGAGGAAGCATTAAGGCCAAGTAATTGGGATTTCTCACCTAATTTTCGCAACTAAGACTACTATATCATCCAAATAAGGAACCGTAATCAAGATTAAAATTTGGTCTAATCATAGAATAAAAGGCTCATAACTAGGGATGACAACTGGTCGGATCTGGACCGAGTTCGGATGGACCCGCATCTGTCACGTCTGGAAAATAAAGACCCGGATTCGATGGGTGCAGCGGATCCAGGTCCAAAACGGGTCCAATATATTTTGGCTAAATTTTTGCAATAAATGTGATGTTTGGGTCAACAAATGCATTTCAAACTTCCCAAACTAAATTAAAGTTATACAAGTATATAACTAATCTAAAAACACTAAGTAACCCACTTATACACTTATATATTGAAATAAAAATTATAAACAACGAAAAACATACGATGTTACAAATGAGCAAGTGAAAAAACAACGATGATGTATCCGACATGAGCATCCAAAATTCATCTCTTGAAAGGGCTAATCTTTATCATTACTAACATAATTAACATTTTAATAAAGAAACAAACAATTTTAGTTTTTTTTAATAGGAAAATTAAAAAACGGGTAAATGGATCCGGGTCTGGTTTGGACCAGACCCGAAACCCAGATGTGTTTTTTCGATAGATTGATCCAAAATTTGAAAACGGATTTGGATCTACGGATCCCGGTCGGGTCTAGATCCACTGCCATCCTTACTCATAACCAAACTTCATATTTCAATGCAAGCATAGAAGTGAAAACATGAGCAATAAGTGGCCATCCAATTACACATGCAATTAACTAATTCTTAAACAATCAATCAACCCAAAATGAACATGCAAACACAAACACCAATCAACTCATGGCTTACACCCAACCCCTAGTTAAGAAACTACTCACTAATCATTGTGTTCAACATCCTAACAACAATGTAGTAACAACAAAGTAGAGTGCACATGCAACAACAATTAAGCAAGGTTAAGAGAGAAATTATCACTTCAAAGTAAATAAAATCAGAAAATAAAGGAGATAGAGGAAAAAGATTACTTAAGATGCTTCAAAGTTTGAGAAATTCTTGAATTCAAGAGAACAAACTTCAATTGAACTATTACAATGATTGCGTTTTGAGAATCTAAACTAAAGGAGAGAAAATCTATGCTTTAATTAGGATAATAAGCTTAAGGAAGTTTGGAGAGAAGAAGATCCGTACTAATAAACTAAGGGAGGTATTTAAATGACCCCTAGATAAAAAGGACCGGGAAAACAAGAATTGCAATTCACAGTAGGTCTCTGTAAAGTTGAGGCAATAGCTATTGTTTTGGACCCGGGCATCCTGCACGGACAGGCATGGGTGTGCCATGTCCTACACGGACGTGCTGCACACGTCTGTGTTTGGCCTCATTCTTCTTTCTTTCTTCGATCTTGCTCTTCCTTCTTCATTTTTGCTTCACTTCTTTTCCTCATTGCCCTAAATTCCTTGCTTACTTTCAAAGGTACTTCACAGTCCATTCTTAGGGACCTAAAATATTATAAAAAACAATAACAACCCCGTGAAGCACGTAATACACAAAAATGTATAAAGATAGAGTGATTAGTGAATTAAGACGTTGATTTCTCTTAAATTCAAGACTAAAAACCACTCTACAATCATATGAAATAGCAATCTATCAACCATCTTACCCTTTCAACCCCACAATAATTACACCTTTTCATGCTCTCTTTCTTACTTTACTCACCCTTTTCTTATAGAAATCCACCTGTTTACATCTTCTCTCTTAATTTATCTTGTAACTGCTAACATCCTTTAACAGTTTCTTAAATTGCATGTCTATAGGAAGTGAGTTTAACATAAAAGAACACAATAAGTATTTTGGTGTATATTTTTGTCATTCTTTCTCATGATAGGGCTCATCTAGTCCTCTATAATCTTAAAGACAAGTATAAAATGTGAGCATGAGAGTTCTAGGAAAAAAGGAATTTGAGGTAGTTTTAAATGCACATAAACGCAGTGTTACCCATACTTTTGTTAAACTGAGTAGAAAGTAGGATATCTATCAAGAGAACATAAGTGGTAAGACAAAAAACTAGGATTGGCTTGAAGGAAGTAAAAACTTCAGTATTTGTTTAATTACATGATGCACCTTTTTTGTGCCATAGTGGCCAAATATGAGATTTACCGATGAGAAAGCTAACAACATTATAAATTATACAAACAAAGATGTATTTGCTTTTTATTCCTGATTTTCTTTTAAAACATGGGACAAAGAACATAATTTATTCTCTGAATGAAAGCCTAGACACTGGGCTCCTTGATGCCTAACTTCTATAAGGCCCTTAGTATTGTATATTCAACTATCTAGTGGGAAAATTTTAGTTCCTCTCCCTTGCAAAAAGCTGGTACATCTTTCATTAAGACTCATCTAGTGATCACTAAAGGCTGTTTTCTTTTGGGCTTATTTTGAGTTCAGCTCATGTCAGCCCATTTCAGGGCCTTATTCTTGCCTTTCCTCTGTTTCCAAGCCCCTTCCTCTCAAATACATACTTCACTGCCCTTTCCCATGCTATGAAGTTTGTTAAGCCCTTTCCAAGCCACTTTTAATTTTCAACCTTTTTCAAGTTTCCAAACTCTGATTTATCGGACTGATCCATCAAATTATCAGCTGCCCAAACTTCCACCTTGTCCTTTGATGGATAATAATTGGCATTGAATTTTTTACCTTGTTAGGATGGGTAATGTCCTCCTTGATGTCTTGCTTCCACTATTGTTCGAGCTCCTCGTTGATAAGTTTTTTTTTTAAACACCACAAGTGGCATAGGCAGGGTGATTTTTAGAATGTAAAATGGAGGGTGGAGTGTTTTGCTCTAATAGGGCCGAGGATATGAGCCTAGGATTAGTAAAACTAGTTAAGGGCCTAACATTAATAGAAGGCATAAATGGTGTAAGATGGGTATGCTCAATTTTGTTGATACATAGGATTTAGGCAAATTTGTAGTTTTGTTATTGTTTGGACAACTTGTCCTCTTTTTGTACCTTGTTTCTTGAAGAATTGGTGATTTTTTTTTTCCTTATCCAATAGGAGGAGGGGGGTGGAGATGGAATTAAATTTAGCTCCCAGCTTAGTTTAAAAACCCTTACATGTGAAGAAGATGAAGAAACCTGGTGCCGAAAACCGTCGAGGATTTCTCGTTGTAGCAGCACCAATCAATTTCTTCGATTAATTAGTATTTTGTAAATTAGTTTTTTTTTTTTTTTTTTTTTTTAATTAGGGTTTTCAATAAGGGGTTAAATTAAAGCAATTTCATTCATTTAAGAAGGGGCTTTTGCTCAATTTATCATTTAAAAGAGTGGGTAAGTTTTCAATTTGAAGAAAAATTGTTTTTTTTTTTTTTTTTTTTTTTTTTTTAAAAAAAAATTATTACAAATATTAATCCAAATCCCCTTTTTCGCGCTTTTAAACCTACGGCGTTGAGGCGTGCGCCTTGGAAGGTTGAGGTGTTTTTGCCCGCGCCTACGCGCTCTTGAGGCGCGCTTTTTAAAACTAAGACTCCTAGAATTCAATATTTGTTTCAAAATTACATTGTAAATGCTAAGGCTTAGTGTCACTTTCTTACCATTTTGGTATCATTATTTAAGGCACGAGCCTTCAATTTTAGTCGTAATTGTGAAGACTTTCTTACTTTTTAGGATCACCTATCTTTACACTTAGCATCACCGACTTAGCCTTTAGATATCAGATTTTTAGAGTATGCACCATTCGTATTTAAATCAGTCCATTTATGACATGGAATTTAAAATGCAACTCTTAACTTAATAGTATATTTTTGAACCAAATTTAGTAAATAATCTTTTATCGATAAGACCATAGGGAAACCTTATAATCACAATATGAAACCTTATAATCACATATGATATAACCAGGAGACAATAAAGGATATGTTCAGCAATGAGTATGAACAACATAAATTATAAGTTCAAGGTTTGTTTGTTTTTTTTTTTTTTTTTTAATTTTTTTTTTATGAAATACAAAAGTTCAATTTAAAGGGGAAGTTAGAGTTGGAGCTGCATAGTTAATGAAAGTTTTGCAAGGGGTTTATAAAATATCTTTGTAAAGGAAATCTATTCAGAAATTTGATATGTCCAAGATTTAGTGGTTTTTTTGTAGAGCTGTGAAGTTGTTGAAAGTTTTGCAAGGGGTTGGAGTAGGCTATAACTATAACAAAATATCTTTTTAAAGGAAATCAATGAATTTTGATATGTCCAAGAGGTTTTATTTTTACTTTATTTTTGTTAGCAAACAATTTGAAATATGATAGATATCTATCAATCAATCAAAGCCTTAAACCCATAAGTGGGTCGGCTACATGAACCAAAAATGATTATTTTGTATAGTTATCCACAAAAATCTTTTTCTTCCATCCCTTACAATCAAATGCCTCGTGCTCATGTAAATCAATATACTTCATACCCTCCTTAAGTCCTTCCTCTCCCTCGTTTAACCCCTCCATGGTCCTACTCTTCCACTCTTCGTACCGGTGCACCCTCGAGTCTTTGTCTTACATGCTGAACTGGCGATTTTTCCTTAGTTTGTTTGCAATGCTCGTCACATCTTCTTTCTTGCGAATAACCTCATTTATGACTCTTTCTCTTAGAGTATTCCTCCACATCCATCTTAACATGCGCATTTCCGTAACCTTCTTCTTTTTTATGTGCTCCTTAAAAGCCCAACATTTTGTACCATAGAACAACACTAGTCTTATGGCAGTTCGACAGGATTTCCCTTTCAAATGTAAGGGAATGCTTATACTCTTGTAGTCGCTCTCCATTTAAGCCACCCCGACTTAATCCTATGAGCTATGTCTTGATCAATGTCACCATTTTTTTTTGGAAGATCGAGCCAAGATATTAAAGTCCTTTCTGTTTAATCTCACTACATCATCGCTTGTCCCCCTTGTGTGTACTTAAGCGACATGCTAAATATTCAGTCTTACTTTGACTTGACTTAAACCCTCTAGATTCCAATCTTTGCCTCCATTGCTCTGGCATTAACCCCATCTTTAGTTTCATCTACCAAAACGATATCATCCGCAAATAAGATACACCATGGAACCTCATCTTGAATTCGCCTCAATTACTTCATCTCGCTACGAAAAGAAATGCAATCCAATTGCAATAGGAAATTCTTTTGTCAATCCTCCACATGACCTTACATTTGTTTTCACATCCCGATACATATCCTTAACCAGGTTCACGTACCTTTATGGAATACCTTTTTTCAACATTGCCCACCAAAGTACCTCTCTTAACATCTTATCATATGCCTTCTTTAAATCGATTATCAAATAGATTGGGATAAAACCAAATTGGTTATCTGAAATGCTTGTGCATGCCCTCAACCTATGTTCATTTACTCTTTCCCACGACTTAATTATGATAATCTTTAGCGTTTCTTTTGTTTTTATAGACTGTGACTTAGGTGTTCTTCCTCCAATCTTGCGAGATCCTTGTAGCCTCCATATCTTGTTAAAAAGGTTTGTCAACCAATCAATACAAATCTTACCTAAAACCTCTACACATCAAGGCCAAACGCCTTCTTCGGCTTCATCTTCTTCGGTGCAATCTCCACCTCTACTCTCCTAATCCTCCGCACATACTCCACGTTGATTTCTTCATCACTCATAGGGATGTCTCCTGTCACAACTCCTTTACTTCCAATAAACAGTTCATCAATGTACCCCTTCTACATGTCCTTAATGTCCTCACCTTGTACTAGAACAAGTTGGTTCTTATCTTTAACACACTTTACCATGCCAATATCCTTATTTGCCTCTTTTCTTCTTTTTGCCATTTTATAAATGATATTTTCTTCATCCCTTTTCTTTCGCTTGGCGAACAATTGCCTTTGTCTTACTCTTAACTTCCTTATACATTGCAAAGGTTTTATCGCTCCTACATTTTCCAAAGCTTAACGACATTCCCTTTTTTCACTTAATTACTGCTTTCACCTTTTCATTCCACCGTGGAAGTCCCCCCCCCCCTTGATTCCCCTAAGACCTCTTTGGCCACTGTCACGAATTTGTAACCAAGTCATGTCTGGATCCAGCTCTCCCTCCATCCCAACCCGCCTCCTTGATTACTTTTGCTGTAAAAAACTTAGCATTTGCATCCCTTAGAGTCCACTATCTTATCCTTGGCTCTTCTTATCCCCCCATTATCTTTGTCTTATCTTTCAAACGAATAGTCATAACCAAAGGCCGGTGTTTGGTGACCACACTTTCTCTTAGGATGACCTTGCAGTTTATGCAACTTTGTCTATTCGTTCTCCTTGTGAGCAGGATGTCTATTTGTGTTGCATTTGCTCCACTCTTATTGGGAATCCCTCTTCTTAAATCAAAGTGTTAGCCAAGATTAAGTCATATGATTGGGAAAAATCTATAATAGCCTCACCACTTGCGTCCCTATGTCATACCCAAAGCCTCCATGGACACTCTTGACGCCATCTCGACTTACCCCAACATGCCAATTTAAATCACCTCCAATGTATATTTTTGTGTGTGGAGGACCCCTTGTACCACCTCATCTAAGTCCTCCCAAAATTATCGTTTCTCTCAACTTCAAGATCATAAACACTATTAACATTCACAATCTCATTGCCACATAACAACTTCACCTTTATCGTACCACACCTTATACTCTAAACCAAGCCCTTGATCAATTGACACCACACTCAGGCATTGTGGCGTGTCGTTGGGTGACGGGCTAACAACCCTTGCATACTTATCACTACACTTGGGTGTGGGAAGTGCAGTGCGTTGCTCTGCACGGAACGCCCCAATGGCAAGCCCCTGCTCATTTGGCACCACACTCGGGCAATGTGGCGTGTCGCTTTCGGACGACAACCTAGCAACCCTTGCATATTTATCACTATATCCGGTCTGGAAAGTGCAACGCATCGATGACCCGCAAAAATATCAATTTGGCAGATTTCTCTGAAAAATTTGTGATGAAACAATACCTTGATAGCCACTGAGTTTTTAGGTCGGTAAAGATGTTGGAAATAAGGTGAAGTGACAGAGAAGTGGGAGAGATTTTGGCTACACAGGGAAGATAAGATAGCTAAAATCATACATGTGGTAATATATAATTGAGTGAGCTCAATGGTTTGTTTTCTTAATCTAGCTTAAATATGTCCTATGTTTTGAAGTTGAAACCCCTTTGGAGATTTTGGCTGAAACAAATGGTTGATTTAACCGAGTATTTTTGTGTTTTATGTTCCACTCTCTACTTCCCACTCCCTTTCTCACTGCGTTAACATAGCTTTGGGAGATATTGTTTGAAGTTAAAGTGCCAGTGGAGCTTAAGGGCCATTGCGTAGATCACCGCCATATCCGGAAGAAAGTAGTTTTTCGTTAGGGTAAGATTTTTGACATGAGGGATAAAAGCTGCTACCTTCTATCAATGTTTTTTGGAGAAGAACAAAAATATTAATGTTTTTTTTTGGAGAAGAACAAAAAACAAATTTAGTCAAGTAACGTTGGGCGTCTGACTTTAAGGAGAAAACAGTGAGAAAGAGAAAAAAAAAATAGAGGAGTTACTTATTTGTTACAGTTTCCATTTTGAGGTTTGCTTCCAGATATATTTTTCCTTATTATAGTTTTTGTGGACAAAGTTATGTGTGCATGAGAGTCACATGCATTTTAGTATGCCACGAATCATTTCATGTTTTAAGCTTGGTGTTTACATTTTTCGTGAATCATTTCATGTTTCTAAGTGTTAATGAGATGGAATTGTTATAAATATTAAATGAATAAGTTGAATGATTCTATGCTTCATAGCTGCTGTTCTTGATGTTGACTCCTAGAATATGACTTTCTAGTCACTTTTGTTCTCTTAGTGTCTTCTATTCTGGCCCAATCATAGAAAGTAATTTCTTTGCATTGGTTTCATGCGGAGGTTGAAGAGTTTAATAACGGGGCATGCTGTTATTGTTGTGTTCCTGATTAAAGTGGTCAAATTGACATGATTATCTTTATCCTCTTTGACGAATTCGTTCCACTTCTCATTGTGTTAAAAAAAATTTCGAGCTGTTTTAAAGTCAAAGTCCTACCTTTTCTTTCCTTGTAAGAAGTTTCTTTGGTAGACTTACTGTGAATTCTTCATTGTGAGATTGTGAGTATTGTTTGAGGCTTTTTACTTTGCGTGGGGAGTATGAGGCTTTCTCTCGCATTGTGCGGAAATGTTGCAATTCTGTTTTTATAGTCCTGAAGGGAATAGGATAAGTTGTTCCAAATTAGTGATTTTGTGGCATTGATGGTCTATGTTAATATCTGTGTACAACTTGTAAAACATTTTCATGCTTTGTGTCCAAGATGAATGATCGAAATGTCTATACGTATGTACGTGAGATGAAATGAAGAGTAATTTAGTATGCGGTTAGTATGGAATGCACAAACCTTCTCTTATCTAATGTGGAATAGAATTACGTATTAGGCATCTTTATGGTAGTGGTTTATTTTGGCCTAATTTGTAATTTATTCAGATTTATGATATCTTAATGTATACAATTATTTCTTTATGGGTGCCTTGTTGGGACCACATGGATATTCTTAAATTGTACTTTCCAACCATTGAATTTGTTATGGGTAGCTCTTATTACATACCATTGATTGGTAGCTTGCTTGGTGAATTGTCCTCTACCATTTGTAATTTTAAAAGTTGTCAACAAAGCTTTAGCATAGATCTTCATCAGTATAACTTAAACTTCTCTTATCTGCTTAAATGCTTTCCTTTTTTTACTCTCTTTTTGCTTCATTATTAGGAAGTGAGAGAGCTTGAGATTTGGTGAAACTGAGTTGAGTTGAATGTTATATTATTCATGTTTTAGCTCATATAACTTAGTCGAATTTGAGTGAGCTCAAATATAATCAAGTTAAGCTCAGTGAAGGAATTTTCTGCCTTTCTCTATCTTAAATCTAATGAATAGCTGACATTTATATTGTTCTATGAATCATCAAACTAAGGAAATGTACAAAGTAAGGCAACTGGGAAGGATGTTTAAAAAAGTATATTTGATGATGTTTAGTTGGAAGATTTTATGGTGGCCTATAGTTTAGTCTACTTGCATCAATTTTACCTACAATTGCTTTTTAAACTATTCCCTCCGCCTCATAAAGAACTAATTAGTTTCCCCTGTATCACTATGCTATCTCTTTGTGTATCTTGGCAAATCAGTTATGGTTCTCTTGAATGAAGAGGATGAGGATATTAGCCATGCATGGTAGGATGGCTTCTTGACCTACCCTGGCCATGTAGTGTAATAAATTTGAGGGACAGGGATTCTGAAATTTTGCATCATGGTGAATTTGGTTGTGATATTGAAAATATCTGACGTGGATCATTTTGAGTATTTAGGTGAGTTGAAGATGTTTGGGTAGTAGTTTAGGAGTCTTGGTTTTCATTGGTGAAGGAGTTTCTAAATAAATATTTTGGCCTATATGGATTTTCTGACTTATCTTTTTTAGAAAGTTGAGGAGAGTTAATTTGGAAGATTCAATTGTGAGAGTTACATATGGGAAGTGAAAGGTCTGTGCAATGTTGTAAATTTTTTTATGTTATCATATTTATTTATCAGGCTGTATTGCACATTTGCACATGGAGGTTTTTTTTTCTAAAGCATATTTATAAATAATTCCTCTGTTTCCATTACAATGCAAAAATTTATCATCACATTTGACCATTATTTTCAACTAGTGAAAGTTATAAAATGTATATTGACTGTATACATTTAGGCTATGCAAACAGCCTACTTTGTAACATTTGATATTATAGTATTATTAAAAATATGATCAAAGTTTGTCATAAAAATGTAAAGTCAAATTGCTGCAATTTTAAAAAAATGAGAATAGTATCAAATTGCTTGATCTGAACTTTCTGAAGTTGAGAAATTTCCAAGAAATATCAAAATATAGATGTTGGTTTTCAATTTCATCTTCATTCTATCAAATTTGGAAGTTAAAAATCAATGCATAATAAAGAATAGAGGATAGTTCTGTTGGATCATATTATTTCTATCATGTGTCTGTTCTCCATGCTCATTCATCTTTGTTCAATTCACTCTAGAATTATGTGTGTTTTGTCTTTAATATCTAGCAGTGCCACCCATTAGGTCTCAGTGTATTGGTGGAGCAGGTATCCAAATGTAGTTTGGGTGAATGTAAGCAGCTTGCAGTACATTTGATGTTCTAAGGATTCAGATTTTAGGAGTAAACCTGTGATTTACAACAATGGTTTGTTAAATTTTCGAACCTGGCTATTATTGTTTTCTTTATTTCCTTGGTATGGAGGCCAAAGATGAATGGTTGTTTTTATTCCATATAGACATAGTACAAGGTGAATATTACTTGGGCTTAAATACTTAGTTGGAGTTAGACCCGACAAACGGGTCGGGTCTATTTCGGGTCAGCAAATATTTAGGTCGGGTTCGGCTCGAGTCGGGTCAAATTCGTGTCAGCACTTCTGGTTAGTTTGGGTCGAGTCAATTTTTAGGGCTAATTTTCGGGTCAAATCAATTTGGGTCGGGTCAAGTTTGTGTAGGGTCACCAAAATAAATTCACTTAAAAAATAGTTGGAAAATAAAGTAAATCGTTAAAAAAAAAACGTGAGTACCTATTACATAGGAAAGAAAGAAGCCCTAAACTAAGTAATTACCCATTTTACCCTATTCACTTCAAAAATCAGGCCACTTTCGGGTCGATTCGGCTCAATCAATTCGGGTTTAAATCGGGTCAAGTCACTTTTGGTCGGGTCGGGTCATTTCGGGCATCGGATCATATTCGGGTCAACTCCATTTCGGGTTGGGTTTGGGTCAATGCTTTCGGGTCATGTCACGGACCCAAGTAGTCCAAGTCTCAATGCGTGTCAATCAAGAACAACAACAACCAAGGGCTGCAACAGAGAACAATTTCATGCCTTGACAACTAGATAATAAGGGCGGAGATGTACTTTGAGGTTTACCGCTTCACAGAGAGAGAAAAGATGGAGGCGTTGGTGGACGCCATGGACAGGGCGGCGCTGAAGTGGTTTCAATGGGAGCAAAAACGCCGGTTGTTCTATGGGTGGCCGGACCTCAAACAAAATCTTCTCAGTGAATTTCGCCTATCCCACTCTGGCTTCCTACATGAGTAGTGGTTGGCCGTATTATAAGAGGGGACGGTTTTTGAGTATCGGCGGTGGTTCATCGAGATGGCGGCGCCGAAGACATCCCGGAAAGCATCATGCCGGGTCAATTTATTAATGGCCTGAGAAAGAACAGTAAAGCGGAATATAGATTGCTTAATCCTCCAAGTTTGGAGAGGGCAATGGAGGTGGCGGGGAGAATTTAGGAACGAAACCGATTCTAGCAAGAAAAGAAGACAACAACTGGTGGATGGAAGGGTGGGTCAATTTTCGGTGGGTCGAGTGCCAGTAACCCAATAGAGTAAAGTGGAGTAAGTTCTGGGCTTATCAAAATCTATGGGCTACCTAACAGCTTGGGCCCAAAAGTATGGCCCAAGGCCCCTGAATCATCACAAGCTTCAGCTAGCGTGGTGCAGCCCAACGTAACTTCGAGCAGCAAGTCAGCAGGTTCTACTCAGCGTTTGACGGAATCGGAGTTGCAAGAACGAAGGACAAAGGGGTTGTGCTTTAGATGTGATGAGAGGTGTGGGGTTGGCCACTGTCTCAAACGGAAGAAGCTTACCCTTATGGTCGCCGGTGACGTAGGGGGCATGGAAGGAGAAGAGGAAGAAATGGAAGAGACGTTGGAAGCAAATGAAATCACCATTGGAGTATCCTTGTGTTCGGTGGTGGGACTTTAAACCCAAAAACAATGAAACTTGGCGGTGAAGTATACGGGCGGCGAGCGGTGGTCATGATTGACCCGGGGGAAACCCATAATTTCCTAGTGTCGGAGCTAAATTTAGAAGTGTCTAGGAAAAGAGAGTTCGATGTGGCCCTCGGGAATGGGGATACGGTGAAGGGACGAGGAGTATGTAAAAAGCTAGTGGTCAAATTAGATGGAGGGGTGGTCATTACCGAGGATTTCTTGTCCTTATCCTTTGGAAATGCCGAGGTAATAATTGTGGTGCAATGGTTAGAGAAGTTGGGTTCGGTGGTCACAAATTGGAAAACTCATATCATGAAGTTTTCCGTCGCCGGAACTTCGGTGATCTTGGTGGGTGATCCAACCCTTGAGAAATCAAAAGTCTCGTTGAAAGCTATGGTGAGAAGTTTGAGTAAGGAGAAGGTTGGGCTACTAGTGGAAGTCAACAAGGTTGAAAAAGAAGATGCCCAAACCACTAAGCCCATACCAGAATTTATTAAAGGCCTTGTTGCAAAATATCAGAAAGTGTTCTTTCAAAAAAAAAAAAATATATCACAAAGTGTTCCATATGCCAATGGGACTTCCTCCTCAACGTGAGCATGAGCATGCAATAATACTCAAGGAGTGTAGTGATCCCGTAAGCGTTCGACCTTACCGCTATCCCCAAATTCAAAAGGACGAGATCGAGAAGCTAATTCGAGAAATGATCGAGGCCGTAATTATTAGGCCATCCACAAGTCCTTTTTCTAGCCTGGTTTTGCTTGTCAAGAAAAAAGATGGGTCTTGGAGGTTTTGCGTGGATTACCGGGCATTAAACAAGGAGACGATGCCGGATAAATATCCCATTCCGGTTATCGACGAACTCCTTGATGAGCTTCATGGGGCTTGTATTTTTTCGAAACTCGATTTAAAATCGGGTTACCACCAAATTCGGGTAAAATCCGAAGATGTGCCGAAAACCGCCTTTCGCACACATGAGGGTCATTATGAGTTACTTGTGATGCCTTTCGGCCTCACTAACGCACCGGCCACGTTTCAATCATTAATGAATGATATTTTCCGTCCGTCCTTACTGAAATTCGTCTTTTTTTTTTTTTATGATATCTTAGTGTATAGCAAAGATGAGTGTTAAACATGTAAAACACTTAGAAGAAGTGTTTGGAAATTGGCAGTAAACAAGCTCTATGCCAACTTCAAGAAGTGTGAATTTGGGCAAGAGCAAGTAGCACACTTGGGTCATGTCATTTCTTACCATGGTGTGGCCATGGATAATGAGAAAGTGCAAGCCAGCTTGAAGTGGGCATGTCCAAAGAATTTGAGGGAGCGTAGAGGCTTCCTTGGGCTCACGGGCTACTATAGAAAATTTGTAGCTCGATATGCCTTGATAGCTGGCCCACTTACGGCCCACCTCAAGAAAGATTGTTATGGTTGGACCGAGGAAGCTACTCAAGCTTTTTGTCAACTCAAGGAAGCAATGGTCACCGCTCCCGTATTAGCCATGCCAGATTTCGAAAAGGAGTTTGTGGTTGAGGCTGATGCCTCGAGTTATGGGCTTGGGGCGGTTCTCATGCAAGTGGGTCGACCCATAGCTTATTATAGCAAAATGTTGGGAATTCGGGCCCAAGTCAAGTCCATGTACAAGAAGGAACTAATGGCAATTTGTTTAGCTATAGTTCGTTGGAAGCATTATTTAATGGGCCGACGCTTTGTGGTGAGGACTGACCAAAGTGTCTGGTACATCACGCAACAAAGGGAGGTCGAGGGGGGGGGGGAATATCAAAAGTGGCTAAGAAAGATGGTCGGGTTCGATTTTAAGGTGCAATATAAACCCGGAGCTTCCAATCGGGTTGCGGATGCACTATCTCGGATTGGAGGGGAAATGGGCCAAATAGTCTCTGAAGCCCAATTCGTGCTATGGTTTCATCAAGTTGGGTCGAGTGGGCTTAATTGGAGAAGGAATTAGAAGGAGATGTTTGGTTAGCCAGCTCAAAAAGGGTCTTGTAAAGGGTGAGGATCCAAAGTGGTTTTCATTAGAAGGCAACAAGCTTCTCTACAAGAATAGAATTGTGTTGCCCAAAAATTCCCAATTTATTCCTAAGCTGCTGGAGGAATACCACGCCACCCCTATAGGCGGTCACGATGGCGAAGTAAAGACCTATCTTCAAACGGTCGCCGATTGGTATTGTTCCGATAGATGACTCTTCTATAAAGTTCATTAATATCCGAACTCATTAATTTACCTCCATCTAGCTGAATGATCGGTCTCAATTCGGGAGGAAGAACCGGTAATAGACACAAAATCATCCATTCTGGTTCTATATTTGTTCGAAGAAAATTCTTAGCTAATTCCATGCGTCTAACTAAAAAATCCTTTCTTCTTCCAACTTTTCGGTCTTCCCATTCATTTCCTATGGACCCTTCTTCCCTTAACTCTTTCCATTCCGCGAATGAATAATCTATATTAGTGCGCAAATCCAAATAGGCTAATTGTTCTCGAATAGCGCCTGCTCCGGTAGATATTTCTCTATTTCGAAATGTATCAAAACCTTGGGTAGTAAAAAAAAGGGGGATGTTGTATTTCCAAGATTGGATTTCATATTCGAATAAACCGCGTAATCGTAAAAAAGTAGGTTTTTTCGCTATAGGCCTAGCAAATGAAAAAATGGGATAGGATCCTATCCTATAAGATCGCCCCCCTTCAAAGCCGGACGTGAAAGTTTCCCCTCGCCCGGCTCAAGTAGTTACAGTAAACAAATAAAGAAAGAAATTCTCGCTTTCAAATAAATTCTAGAAAATCTCCAAACAAAAAGGCAGGGAATGAGGATGGAGATCGGAGAGTATGTGCGCAAGTGTGAGGTGTGTCAACGCAGCAAGGTGGCCCAACGATACCCCCTTGGTCTCCTCCAATTGCTCCTGATTACGACGGCGATTTGGGATGACATTTCAATGGACTTTGTGGAAGGTTTACCTCTATCCAAGGGTATCGACTCGGTGTTGGTACTGGTGGATTGATTGTCCAAATATAGCCATTTTATCGGCCTCAAGCACCCCTTTAATGCTTTAAAGGTGGCGGATTATTTTGTCAAGGAGGTAGTGCGCCTCCATGGGTTTCCTTCTTCGATTGTCTCCGACCGCGATCGTGTGTTCATGAGTATATTTAGGAAAGAGCTTTTTCGATTCCAAGGCACGCAACTAAAACGGAGTACTGCTTATCACCCACAATCTGATGGGCAGACTGAGATAGTAAACAAGGGGCTCGAAGTTTATAAAGTGGCTAGCTAGGGAAGAGTATTCCTACAACACATCACCACATACGTCGACCAAGATGACCCCCTTCAAGGTGGTCTATGGCAGTGAACCACCAAAGTTGTGGCGGCTTGGCTCAGGACAAACTCCGGTCAACAGCTTGGAGGAAGGGTTGCGAGAACGTGACTTTGGGCTGGATGAGTTACGAGTAAATTTGATTCAAGCTCAGCTGGTGATGAAGGAATTTGCAGGAAGAGGACTGATGGTGAATTCGAGGTGGGGAATTCAATTTATTTGAAGCTTCGCCCATACCGCCAAATAGGGATGGCAATGGGCCGGACTCGGAGCGGATTATGCTAAATTCGGAGGTTAAATCCGACATCCGACTCCGACTTTGACTTCAATATCCGACCTCCGACTCCGATCCGACCCGACTCCGAGTTTTTTTTTTCATTATTCAATATACTTTGAGATGTTGGGCTATTTGGGCCTTTACAACTCACACCCAATGCCACCATGACCCATACAAAAATCCACTATCTATTGGAGTCGGAGTCGGATAATCCGTTAACGTCGGACATTTGTCGGAGTCGGATTTTTTCTCGGATTTTTTGTAGGATCTGACTCCGACCTTCCTCCGACTCGGAGTCGGATTATTTTAACGGAGTCGAACTCGGATTACTTTTTTCTCGGACTCGGAGCAGATATTTTTCCTCGGATCGAGGCGGAGTAGGGTCGGATCCGGACTAGATTGCCATCCCTACCGCCAGAAATCATTGGCGAAATGCCCATTTCAGAAATTAGCAGCGAGATACTATGGGCCATGTGTGATGGTTCAACGGGTCGGCTGGGTGGCGTATAAATTGGACCTGCCACTAACGTGCAAAATTCACCCCGTGTTTCACATCTCTCAATTGAAACGCGCGGTGAGGGATGCCTTGGTTAGTCCTAATATACCGGAGCAGTTTAACGAAGAGTTCGAATTGGTGGTTGAGCCAGAAGCAATCATGGAGGTCAAGAGAACAACCGCCAATCATGGAGGTGGTTTGGAAGTCTTGGTCAAGTAGAAGGGGCTGCCGATTTTTGAAGCCACTTGGAAAGACGGCGAAGCCCTGAATCAGCGATTCCCAGACTTTTTCCACCTTGAGGACAAGGTGAGTCTTTTGGGGCGGGGTATTGTCACGGACCCAAGTACCAAGTGTTGCCTTGCTTTTATGCTTGTTTGTTGTTAGACCTTTATAGATATTGTGTCTTACTTGCATATTAGCTCCCCTCCAACCCAACTTGATGCGCTAAGGACTCGTGGTTCGGACCCGCTTTTGCCCGCTTTGAAGTATCGGCCGTCACAAGCCCCGACCACCCGCACTCCGTCGCCCAGATAGACGTGAGTGCTCCTGAGATTCTATTGCCCGCTTGTGTTGCTTTGTGCTCACAAGCCCCTCTTCCGCTCAAGACTAGCGTTCTTGCCGCCAAAAGGCTAGAGCGCGCCGCACGTTTCGGGGTCCAAACTCCCGGACCGTGACAGTTGGTATCCCAAGTCTCAATGCGGGTCAACCTCCGATAAGGGCTATGCAAGGAGGAGGAAAGTCAATCAAGAACAACAACAACCAAGGGCTGCAACAGAGAACAATTCCATGCCTTAACAACTCCAATTTAGAAGATGACAAAAGTAATTAAGAAATTGAGAAGGAAAGGAGGGCAACTAGTTTCTTTGTGCTCTATTTATGTTTTTCTACTTTAGCTATGTATCACATGTAATCCTTAAGGTCAGCCTGGCCATTCTAGTTAAGTATGGGAGTAGTATGGAGGGAAGGGGTATCCAGAAAATTGTAAGGCAAACACAAAAGAGTTGCAACCTCAAGTTGCTTGGAGATTTGTAACCTCAAGTTACTACACTATCTATCAATTGTAATCCTTCGATTAATTATAAGAGAATCAGTCCTTCTTCCATTAAACTAAGTATAAATCAGTTAGCTAAACCCGGTCCATTACAAGGATTGCCAAGTCTAGTTGGAGAGATTAATGGTGCAAACATGAAGTAGTGTGCTTGTCCAGGCGGACAGCAAAAAAATATCTGGGCATGGACACGGTCACTGAACAATGAAGCATGGTATATTTGTATCTATATGGGGGGAAAGCCATAGTTCCTTGTTTGTTTAATCGTAACCTACTTGTGCAAGGCTCATTTCTGACCTTTTGACTTGTGGATTGTTGTATATATTTATTTATTTATTTTTAATTATTATTATTTTTTATTTTTAATTATGTTTTACTGTTTCTTATTTGATTCATGTTTTATTCATAATATGAAGTTTTTTATTACCAAATTTAAGTAGTAGAGCTTATGAGAACTTACCAATAAAACATCCACATAGGATCTTTGATCCTATTTATGCATGAATAAGTTCATCTTGTGGGTAGTTCCTTGACTTCCTTCCATTTACCCGTCAGTTTTACTTTGCAGCATACGTCCTTGAGCCCTGACTGTAAAATGCTTGTGATTGTTGGAGACAATCCTGAGGGCATTTTGGTTGATTCCAGAAATGGAAAGGTATGTGTGGAAAGTGCTGGTTAGCATTTTGTAGATGTTCATTATTTTCTCAAGAAGCAAGTAATTGATGAATGATTTTGATCTTTGCAGACTATTACACTTTTGACTGGACACTTGGATTACTCGTTTGCATCAGCATGGAACCCTGACAGTGTCACTTTTGCTACCGGAAACCAGGATAAGACCTGCCGAATTTGGGATGTCCGAAACTTGTCAAAATCTGTGTCTGTTCTCAGGGGCAATCTGGGAGCTATCCGGTCCATCCGCTACTCATCAGATGGCTGCTTCATGGCTATGGCAGAGCCGGCAGATTTTGTACATGTATTTGACGTGAAGAATAATTATGAAGAGGAGCAAGAAGTTGATTTCTTTGGTGAAATATCTGGCATTTCATTTAGTCCAGACACCGAGTCTCTTTTCATTGGAGTGTGGGATCGCACATATGGAAGCCTGTTAGTGTATAGTCGTCGTAGGAAATATTCGTATTTGGATTGCTTAATTTGAGGCTCATTTATCTTTGTCTGCACCCATTAGGTGTGCATGCTTTCGGTGATGGAGAGGGAGGAGAGAGAGAGAGAGGGGGGGGGGGGGGGGGTGAGGGTGCCCTTGTATATGTAGTATATGGTCACACATACGTGACTTTGGTATGATTTCTTGTATATTTTTGTTTCCTGAATGTAATTTGAATAACGTGTTCTGATCAAGTGGGAGGGATGTACAGAAGGCTAGATAGTATTTTCATTGCAAGAACATAGATAACCAAGATATACCCAAGGCAAAGTTATGGCCTTTTGTACCTAGTGGAAACATAGTTTTTTAACAAGAATTTTTCAGGCTTTTTTCGCCAAATAAGCTCAACTGTATTTGAATGATATGCTACAACACTTTTTAATGGTAAGCCACAACATATTGTAGTTTGCTTTTTCACATCAATTTCTAAGCTAGAACACTTTTTAAGCAACAAATTGTTTCAATGGTAAGTCACAACATATTGTAGTTTGCAAAAAATAAAATTTTAAAAAATAATAGATAATTATACACATGTTACAATATGAGTGGGTATTTGTCTCTTTTTCAATCAAGCATGTAGCTTGGTTGGGCTACAATTGCTTGTATGTTGCTCAATTTTTTTGTTTTCCAATGGTAAGCATGTAGCTAGGAACTTTATTTAAATTACAAGCAAGTCCTTATAATTAAACCATTGGAGATGCTCTAAGGGGACCTTGCCACTATGTTGCTATTAACGGGGTTATGTTGTTTATCAATCATCGTTATGGGGTTCACTCTACACCTATAAATTTTTTTTTCTCTATTTTTCGAGTTGAAAAAATATTCGGTTTAAAGATTTTGGGTCATTTTGGTTCTTAACTGACCAAATTGAGTTTGGATCTAGGAAAAAAAAAGTGGGAGGTCCAAAAGTTTGAAAGATTAGACCCTAAATTTTTACTTAACTCGAGATTATGATAATAAGGATTAAGAATGGGGAAATTACCATTGAAGATTGCTTAACATGGTTTGGAATAATGATGGAATAGTATAGAGAGTTAGAAACCCCAAGAAAGAGAGAGGAGGTTGATGGAGTTGTTGGTAAATACTAGTACTACCTTCGTTCTATATTATTTACAACGATCAGTTATTTTTCCTCTCTGCTTGATGTCAAATCGTTGTAAATAATATAAAACGGAGTTAGTAGTCGTAATAAATAAAAAATTCTGATAGAGCTGCATCCACATCATCATCATCATCATCATCCCTCCACAAAAATGAGTATAGTAGTGTTAAAAAATGGTGAGTAGAATTGTCATCAGATATGTTGCTGAGAAAGGTGTGGGAATCAATAGTGCCTGGTAATAGCAGCAGCAATCGAAATTCAGCAACAAGAGTAACAACAGGCATAGGCAGCTTGGATGTTTTACCCGAAGACGTGCTCGGAATAATCCTGAGAAAATTAGGGCCAGAAGATGCCGGCAAGCTTTGTGTGGTTTGCAGAAGCTGGAGACGAATTGTGATTTCTGACAATCGTCTTTGGATAAATTTCTTCCAAACAAACCCTAATAATTTATGGGATTTGGACTCCATTTTCTTCTCTGAAACTCATTTGCCGCGCCAGCTGTCTGTCTCTGTTCCTGTCTCTCTGATGCATCTCTATGGGCAGCGGGCTAAAGTGCCCGGTGCTGTTATTGTTGACGGTATGGCTAACTATAGTAACCCTCTCCCTTTGAGTTCACAAAAATCAATTTATGATGTATATTCGATTTCAGGTGGCTCTGGCTACTGCAAGTTCGGTTGGAGCAAGTATCCGCGGCCATCTGGGAGATCTGCCACCTTCTTGGTCATCATCCTTCCTCCCCCCTTCTCTCTCTTTTTTATTGCTCAACTAAATAACTAATTTCCATTTCTATGCAGGAATTTGGAAATATAGAAGCCCCAATGTACTCTCGACTTCGTCATTTTTATGCCACCATTTATAGCAGGTTCTTCTCTTCTTTCACCATCTGTTTTTGCACATATACTATCTCAGAATCTCACACTGCACAACTTCCCCTGTCTTTATTCTTTTATGCTTAAATGCTTACAGTAGGATGGCTTTTTTTTTTTTTTTTTTTTTTTTGTTTGTTTCTTTGTTACATAACAGGATGCAAGTAAAATCTACTGCTCAACCCATTGTTGTTTCAATCCCTATCTGTCATTATGATGGTAATTCATTTCATTTCTTGTCTGCTAAGTTTCAGAATCTCCTTTAATCTGCTTGTAGTAGTACAAATAACAAACAATTTTAGACATTACATTGGTTCCTGTAAAGCTGTAATGATATTCTCCAGAGCTTTGAATGAGATAGCTTTTGTAGAATTACACGACTAAAATAATTAATTGCTACATAAAGGTAAAATGGTTTATACAAACAGTCTTTTTAGTCTATAAGAATAATGAAAAAAAATAACTAAATTCATTAATTCCTATTAACCTTTCTGACTATATTTTCCTGTCATATGCAGACACAGAATCTGCTAAAGCATCAAGAAGGCAACTTAAAGGAGCAATATATTCAGCACTTTTTGATATGAATGTGCCTTCTGTTTGTGCAATAAATCAGGTAAGCTCTTTTTTTTTTCTTTTTCTTTTCTTTTTTTTTTTTTAAAAAAAAATTCATTGTTCCTTATTGTTACTTTATAGGCAGAATTTTTATTAGATCATGCAAATATGTTTGTTGATGAATGGGATCACTAACACTAATAAATTTGAGAGGAAATTTCCAAGTTTGCAAAGGACTTCATGGTAAATTGGTAATATGGTCTTATCCACATATAGCTTGTTTCCTTCTTACCAAATCATGGAACCAGCTTACAAGGATCTAATCTTTCTTAGATATAACATTATTCCTCTTGACAGGGGCGGAAGGAAAATAGAAATTGAAATACGAAGATTAAGAAATCAATGGGTTCCTTACACTAGGAATTATACTTCCTCTCATATGGCTTCTTCTTTGTGTACATGGATGTGTGCGCATGCAGGGTATTATGCATTAATGCATGCTGGGAGAGAGAAAGAGAGGGGGGGGGGGGAGGAGGGGGTTTATGCATTGTATTGACTGCTATATGTTTGTCTTCTTTTTATTCCTATACTGGTTTATATGTGGAATTATCTAGGCACTTGTCATTTTATCTTAGAAAGTACTCTTTTATTTTGACTTATGAGTGTACAAAATGATTATATTTTCTAATTTATGCAGGCTACTCTAGCATTATATGCTGCAAGGAGAACTTCAGGAATTGTGGTTAACATTGGTTTCCATCAAACATCAGTTGTGCCAAGTATAATATGCTGTCTTCTAATGTTGCATCATGCCTGTGCTATTGCTCACTGTAATCTAGTTTATATGTGCTGTTTATACTGTACCTTTTCGTTTGGGTATTATGGGATTGAACTGGCTTTCAAGATTTAGTGTAACTCCCTAGCTATTCTCATTGGACATAGGCTATTACAGATGTATACCCTCCTTAGAACTCTTTGAATTTTTTTATTCTTGAAGAATTAAGATATCTTAATACTGCTTTTATTATCGAGTTGTGCAGTCTTCTAGTGCACAGGTTTAAGAAAAGGAACACACAGTGATGTGCATCTTTTGAGCTCTTCTAGCAAAGCACCAACCGTAACATGACCTGCGCTTAAGAATCTTAAACTCCTAAAGTCATGATTATGGTTTAACATCTGGCTGATTTGTATGTCCCCTTGGCTTGACCTTGAGCACCATGTGTCTTGTGATCAGGTTGCTGTAAATAAGTTGACAATTGTGATCGCCCAGCCTACTCTCATTATTGTCTTGCACCGATGACCAGTGACATGCACCAAAGGAATATAAAATCACAAGCATCCAAACTCTATACATATGACACAAATACAATCATGGTGTTCTAAAATTTTAGCTCTTATGTCTTGGTAGTTGGTGGGCCAGATATCCGTAGAATACCTATACATGAGCTCTTAAAACTTTTTTCCCCTTCTCATTTTTTAAGCAAGTCCATGTAACTTTTTTTTTTTTTTTTGACTCCCCAAACTCGGTCTGGATGCATTATTCATCTCTATCCAATGAAGAAGAAGCAATTCACCGAGTGACAATTCATGTTCAATTTCAATTTGGAAAGACAATAGAGGATAGTAGTTCTACAACTGCCCTAGGTGAAATAGAGGAGCCCCTTTTATAGAGCTACCTTTTTTGCTCTCGAGGATATTTTGGGACTATTGAGGTTGCGAGACATAAATTTTGAAAATGTTGTTGCCTGGGATCTCATAATGGCCTATGGGACATAAGTGATATAAAGGCATTTCTATTAAATTATAGGGGTATGTTTGGTTGGAGGAGATTCGTGGGTTGCATGATTAATGGTGCTAGGTTTGGGCCATTTGGCTACTGTTCCAAAGGTGTTCAGATTTTGCGCAGGATAAGCAGTGAATGGTGAACAATTTTTAGGGGCAATGTGTTTGTGTCATGAGGAACTTAGAGTCAAGACATTATCTTTGTTTACCTTCTGTGTTCAGCCTTGGGAGCTTATCTTAGGTGTACTTTTGGCTACATGTATCTAAGCTTGGGATCCAATGAGAAGTTTCTAAATGAAAAGGATGAGAAGCATTAATGTGCATATATAATTTTCTAAATGTGCAAATTTGAATTTTGACCTGAAACGAAAATTTATGCACATTTTGTACAAAAAATATGCACATTCGCTAAGAAAATAGTTATGTGGGTTCTTGTTTTTACTCTTATATAATTATATAGATATTTAACATTTAAAATATGTTTTGAGATGTGTAATTTCATCCTTATTGCAATATTACTAGAATGTGAAAGTATATTGCTACTGAATTTTGACATGTCATCATTCAGCATAGTTTCTTATTGCTCGCCATCCAAATTTACTTTTTCCTTTGATGTTGAATATGTAGTTTGTAATGGTGGTACAATAATGGACTCGGTCCTCCAAAGTGTCATTATAATGTCATGTAAACAATTCCATGATCCTGATTGAAATCTACCAGGGATCATATTATCTTTTTGCTACAAGATTTGTATGCTATATCCTGTCTTCCATTCAATTATTTCTCTCTTGGATCCAATCCTTGGTGATTTATTAATTTTTTTATTAAGCTACTCTGTAAAACTAGATCGCTTAACCATCTCTGCTAATGCAAAGTTCCATGATTTTTTTCTTTTACAGTTCTTCATGGAAAAATAATGCGCAAAGTGGGAGTTGAAGTTGTTGGCATGGGGGCATTAAAGCTTACGGGATTTCTTAGAGAGCAGATGCAGCAGCAGAACATTTATTTCAAGTCTTTGTACACTGTTCGTGAACTTAAGGAGGTAATGTTTATAGTATTATACATCATAATTTGTTCTTCCCATCCCACTTATTTCTAGAAAGTGCAAGTCTCTTTAGGAGCAAAAAAAATCTCTCCATAAGCCATGAAAACATGGGAATTAAAGGTCTAAATGATGAATTCTGTTGTAGTAAAAAAAAAATAAAAAAAAAAAGATGAATTCTGTCCTTGGTTTTAAAAAGCGCGCCTCACTCCCAGGTTCTCTGGGAAATGGGCTTTAGCTAGGCGAGGCTCAGTCACCTATGGAAGGCGTGCGCCTCAAAGTGCCTTTGGTAAGGCGCGCCTTTGCGCCTCAAGGAAAATAACTAAGATTTAAGTTATAAATTGAAGAATGATGGACATTTTTCCAAATTCAGAGTACCTTAGCTATAAATATATCATTATTTAATTTATTATGAATCTTTTTAATTGGTATTAAGTACTATCAAAGTAAAAAATAATTTAAATAAATATATAAATGCATGCGCCTTGCATACAAAAGGCGCGCGCCTTCGCCTTGCGCCTCGCACCTAGGCTGCAAGGACCATTTGCGCCTTGGTGCACTTTCCGCCTTTTAAAACTAAGATTCTGTCTAAATGCTTCACTGAAGGATAAAAGTAATCTTGCAAAAATCCAGGAATCTTTTTAATTAGTTGTGTGTTCACGCTGAATAGTGATAGTAGAAAATGGTCTATCATAGTGTTTTATGGAGCTCCACTGATAAAAATCTGTAGCTCTATTTGTTCTGGATTTTTTTTTATGTTCGTCTCTATTGTAGCATGTTGATTAGTTAATAGTTTGCTCTCCAAAAATTTTGGGGAGGGGGGGGGGGGTGAAGAGACTCTTTAGCCAAACTTTTCCATGGATCTTATGCTCCTCCATGTATGTGTCACATAATATATGAATGTCTGTTTCTTATCCTGGAATATGATTTTGTTTTCCCCTCATTGGTTACTGTCTTACTGTAGCATTATTATTCTTGTAGAGTTGTCTATATTGCAAGAGATTTTTGGTGATCTCATGATAGTTGTCTCTTACAGAATCTTTGTTATGTGGCTCTTGATTATGAAGCGGAACTTTCTAAAGATACACTACGGTCTTATAAAGTACCAAGAGAGGGTGTTTTTGCACTGTCTAAAGAGCGTTTTCAAACAGGAGAGATCTTATTCCAACCACGTCTTGCTGGAGTGTAAGTGTTTCTTCACCATCATTGCTTCAAAAAGTGAGTGTAATATTAATTGTAGATGGATGTGGGAGCTATCCTTTTTTAATTGATTTATCAACAATTTAAAGAGTTGCAAGACATTTCACATTTGTAGTCTTGCTCTATTGTTTGTTATAGGATAAGCATACATGAAGTACGTCCCAATATAGCATTTGAAGCATGATGTGTAGGCGGATTGACTCACCAAGTTCTTGTTAGAATAGTATCCACACAAGGGCAGCACTTTGCCATCATCAAAGCAAATCAATTTACATGGCCCTTTGCAGCTGCAGATATGCATTTAGTCCAGTACATTATCACTTCAATAAATTATTGAACAAACTCATTGTGAATCAGGCACTTATTATTGAGATATATGCACACTACATACCAACAAGAGTTGGCTCAAGTGGTAAGCAACTTGATGTCGCTTAAGAGATGTCTCGGGTTCGAGCCTCGCCGTATGCAGAAACTCTTGTTGGGAGACTCACCCACCATAAGTCAGGTGTGCTACCCGAGTCGGATCCGGATGTAATCGGAGTTAAGCTCCGGTGAACCGGGTGGGCATCCTAAAAAAAATATGCACACTACATAATTGCAAGGTTTTTTTTTTTTTTTTTAACACCAAAATTAAGATGTCACCAACCTACAACTCTCATTTACCTAAGTCATACTTATGTTTCAATAATTCAAAACATAAATTCATTTACACATAAAAATTGACCTTTATATGTGGATATTCCTATTAGGCAACACAATCTTGAGAAATGTACTGTGCCTGGCTGTTACGATTCTCAGTCACATAGAAAATCCAAGGTTCTCAAGGTTCTCATGAGTGCCTCACCTTGAGAAGTGGATCATCCAAGGCACAATATCATGCCGTACTCCCATTATCCCATTCAACCAAGGTTTGAAACCATGGGATAAACTAAAATACAATTAAACCTTCTATCTATGTAGAAATGTGCTTTAAATATGCTTTGATGGTAGTTTGACACTAGGCAAGTTGAACCAATCATGGGGCTTAACTATCGGCTTAAGTTTTTAGTTGATTTGCTCCTCTAACATGGCATCAAGAGATAGCGTGACAAAAAGGTCACAGGTCAAATCTTATCCACCCTTTTTCTAGTGAAATATATAACGCCGGGAATGGTGAGACCCATGCTATTCACACTTCTATCCCAATGGGCTGTCATTTCTAGAGTATATAAATCAAGCATAGGCTTTAACTATCAGCTTAAACTTATATACAGTATACAATATACTCTATTGATTATATATGTTCATTGTGCATTTTTACTTGCGCTTCCTGTTCAAGATGGTCCTAAATTTCATTTTATTTGTTTGTCCTTCTCATCTGCCAATTTTTTTTTTCCTGTTTTATAATACTGCTTTGAGCTATGTCGCAGACGTGCAATGGGACTGCACCAGGCAGTTGCACTCTGTATGGAACATTGCCATGCTGCAGAACTGATGGGTGATGACAATTGGTTCAAGACAGTGGTGTTATGTGGTGGAACTGCTTGCTTACCTGGATTAGCTGGTTTGAGTTTTCTTTACTGTGAATTGTGCATTTGTGTGTCTCTGTAAATGCTTATATACACTTGGTTTTTTCTAACTATAACTTGTTTATTTCAGAAAGGCTAAAGAAAGAATTGCACGAGCTTCTTCCTCTGTACTTGACAAATGGAATTAATGTAATTCCTCCTCCTCATGGCGTTGATTCTGCCTGGCATGGTGCCAGGCTGATAAGCAATGTAAGTTACCATTGTATTTTGACACATTCCAGAATTTTATTTCTTTTTGAATGTTTTTTTTTTTTCCTTTTTCCTTCTCCTGTTAAGACTGTAGACCTGTAGTGCTAGTATTAAAATTAAACCTGAGCTCTCCAGATCTCATAGATTCTTATAACAGATGGACTTTTTTTTTGGTAGTTGAGCACCTTCCCAGGAGCATGGTGCATGACCAAAAGGCAGTTGAAGTATAAGTATCGAAGGAACCGTTTAGGTTCATGATGATGGCATGATAAATTGTTGGGAAGTTACAATGCCTTATATTTTCTCGAGTATGACAGTCTGTAATCGTTCACAGCAACCAGGCTGTACATACGGAAAGTTGCAGGGTTCATTGATCTCAACTTTTTCAGTGGTCTGAATTCGAAATAAAGTACTTGCTCCATACTAGTGTGTATAAAAGTATAAGTGTATATAGTATACGAAGTAAATGGTTGTACTATGTAAGAAGATTGGCTTTTGTATGCTTATCTGGATGAATTGGAAATGTATAGCAAGAGTAAGATAAAGAAATTTATATAAATGAACCAGTGGGTTACATGCGTGCATGATTACAGACAACTGCAAATTGCCAAAGAAGTGCATGTTTTTCAATAACTCTAACACAAAAGTAAAGTCGAGAAATTTGAAGCAAAAGTTGAAAGAATCAAGAAATGAATAAGTGGTACAAAAATAAAAGAGAGAGAACATAGATCCAGTGGTGAAAAATGGTTGGCATAGCGGCAGCAGAGGGAGCGGGAGCATCATGATGAGGGGAGGACTGAGATGGACTGCACTCGAGACCTCGCTTGCTATCACGACACTCATTGGCAAAAAGGCCAGGAGGATAGTGGCCGTTGAGGTTGATGTAGCTGAACAAGGTAGTGGCGCAGTTATTGGTTTGGTCGTTGAGTTGATGAGTATAAGGGCATGCGAAATCCTTGAAAGCTTCACAGCAGATGTTGGGTGGGTATTTGGGGCCTTTACATCTGCTGGTTATGATTGTGTAGTTCAAGTTCTCAAAATTGATTGGGCAGCCTGCATCCAAGGGTTTTCGTACTCCATTATCGATACAAGTATATGATATATCCAGAATATCATTCTAATAATTTACCAATATACCTTGCTGAGCTTGAAGAAGAGTGCGTGCTATAGAAAGGCGAGGGTGGAGTTGATCTGAAAGGGTTTCTGTAAAATCAACAAGTAATTATTTAGGAATAATTACACTAAGAATAATTAAGAATAGGGAAAAGGGTAGAGTGGTAGACCTGTAGCAGAGGCAGAAGCAAGCAGCAAGAGCAACAAAATGATGGGTGGAAAGAGATTGGAACTATGGACGTCAACTTCTCCCACCATTTTTCAGCACTTGATGTTTTTTCTCTTTCTCTTTCTCTTTCTTTAGCGTGCTAGAAAATACTGGAAACATATAAAGGGTGAGAAAGAATACTCAATAGTCAATACTAATACTCCAACTGCTGGATTCCTTTTCAGTTCTGTATCTTGCTTCACAGCTTGGTGAACGCGTCGTCGCCTCTTTTTTTAAGGAGAGTTATGCCACCTTACTCATATCAATTACATACTACTAAAAGCGAATCTGAAGGAACACTTGGCAACATATTATTAAAAAAAATTCCGCCAAAATTACTTTCTAAAAAAATTGTTATTATATAAAAATAAAGATTGCATTTAGATTATGACTTTTTTATATAAATTCTAAAATAAACTTCCTAAAATATCAACTTGCACATTATAACTATAAATATTTTCTCTCACATGTTTAAATTGTTTTATTATATTTCATGCACTTTAATACTTAATGAATCGATTCATTAATTTTTATATAATTATATTTATTATCATAATTATTCAACAACCGTGCATTTGCATGGGTTTTAACCTAGTTTCTCCACTAATCATGTATCAATCTCGAATTACTTGAATAGGTAATTCAGTTTGTGTTGTTAATCCTAATTGCTTTATTTTCCTTCCCCATTTACTTTTATATTGTTAAAGGTACCTAGTGTCCTTTATAACTCGTTAATATGCTTGCCAGAATTTATTTGTTCGTCATCCTCCTATTCATTCTCGGTTTAAAAGAAAGTAGAATACATAAATAGAATGGTGTATTCCTCGTCGCATGCTCGCAAGCAAATGACAATTATTCAAACCAGCTAGATCAAATAAGGAAGTGCCTATAGGAAATTTTGTTAAGAACTACTCCAAAGATGTAGTTTTTTGAATAATTATCCTTTTTTAAAAAAAATTTGTGAACAACTACCCCTAAGATGTCTTAAGTTTATATAGCACTACTTATTAACGGATTTTATTCAATTGAGTCGTTTGTAGGGCTCATACCTACATTTTGTCACCCTATTTATTCTCTTCTTAATTATCTCTGTTCTCTTTCAATAATTTATCCTCCATTTTTTCTTCTCTTTTATCTTTCACCATTTTTATTTAATCTAAATGAATCTTAGATAAGGAATTTTTTTCCCTCTTTTCAACAAAAACCCTTTTCTTTCCTCTAATGCGTTGTCTTTCTCTTCCTATTTATAAATTAAAACTGAATTCAAACCCTAAATCCTCCCCCCCCCCCCCCCAAAAAAAAAAAAAAACAATTTTCCTAATTCAATTCAAACCCTAAACCTTAGACATTTAAATTCTCAAACTGAATTGAATCCATAAATCCTAAATTAAATCCCTAATTATTAATTGAAGTTAATTAAAAACCCTGAACAATTAAATAGGCCACGGTTACAACAATAGCTTAAAACATTACTTGATTTGGTGAATAATTGCTCAACTTTTGAATGTTTGATGAGTTTCGGGGGGAAAAAATAATAAGACTTTAAATAAATGGCAAAAGAGTTAATTGGGTGGTAAACCGTAAGTGTGGGCCCTACAAACAGCTCAATTGAACGGAATCCATTAATGGGTAGTGTTAGACAAACTTTAAACATATTAGGGGTAGTTGTTCACAATTAAAAAGAAAACGGATAAATGTTTGCAAAATTGCCTATCTTTGAGGTTATTCCTCACAAATTTTCCTATAATATTTTTTCGTTATAATAAAGGAGCTAATAAGGCTCATACTTTGTAATACATACTTTTATATTATTTAAACTGTTGTAAGAATTAAATGGTCAAAAAATTTTGGCCGAAAAGTAAAATTGGATGTCAATTAACAAATTAGTAGTACTTTAAGATTATAATAAAGATTGTAATGGGCAAAGCGAATACTATGAATGACTACTTTTGGCAATTTTCATTTTAATAAATCAAACATTACTTTTTGGGAAATTCTCACTAGTAATCACATATTATTTTTTTTTTCTCAATGGTAAAGGGTGCAACTTTTAATTATCCTTGGTAACTGTAGGGAATAATTTCAATCCTTAAAAATCCCACTAGCTCGAACCCCACTGTGATCATACACTAAAATACGGTGGCGTCAAAAAGGGAAGAAGATAGAGCAAAAGAGTCGCCAACAAGTTTTTAAGGAACTTGTAAACCGTTCACGAGGTGAAGGTTACACCCCTTAACGATCCAAGAGATCGCCAACTCCATAAGGTCATGAACCAAATAAGGGTCCGGGGATGAAGGTACAAATCCAACCTAAAAGAGATTGAACCTGCCCTAATAATAGGCCTCTACTTTATTCTGATCGTATTCATGTGCGCTTTCTGACTAACATACAATCAATAGAATTAACCCTAAACCTGTTTAATCTATGTTGGTTGAATTTAATGCACAAATAAACTATTATTGGTGATCACTTGAATTATAATCAAATTAGCCCTAACAAGATTATTAATTATCTTATTAAGCGTGATTGCAAATACCAATTCCCTTTAACCTGCAATAAAAGGTGATCAAGCAATAACAATATATAATATGTGTCAAGCAACATAATAAATAATCATGATAATTAATAATAATAATCATAAATATTAGGGAGAATATAGGACGCATCATACTTTTAATCATACTTGATATTAAAGATACCCTAGACATGATACTAGGAATATCATAATAACAATATAAACATGATGTCTACATCATAAAATCAATAAATCAATAAAGTACTTACTTGGATGCCTCGTACCTCTTTCTAATTAAAAAATACACACGTTAGTAACTTCAAGGAAAATAATAATCAAAACAATTAAATTAAATAATTGAAAGAGAGATTTGGGACCAAACCCTCAGAAATTAAAAACCTTTCACGTCTAGGGCGAAGGCAACTTCGAATATGGCTAGGTGTATCAAGATCTTGTGAATGCGGAATTTTGTATTAAAAAGCAAAATAGAAAAGGATACTAAAGAATCAATGTTATTGATGATTGATGAACGAAAGATGATGAATGAAGAGAATTGATGAGAATTGATTAATAGATGTAGATAGTTGGTGTATTCGTGTTGACAATCTGTCAATGAAAACGGAGTTTTGATACGATATTTATAGAGAAAATCAGCCAAAAAAAGATAATTTATCAAAACAGAGTCTGAAGACCACACACCACCTTGGCGCCAGCCCTGGCTCATTGGCGCCAGGACCAGTGGCTAGCGCCAGGCGCCAATGGCTGGCGTCTGGCGCCAATCCTAGTTCCAAGCGCCAAGGCCTGTGGTTGGACGCCAAACCGGAATTTAACGCGTTTTCGAAATTCTGATAAAATTCCCGTACTGGAAGATAAAATAATATAATTTCAGTCGAAAATGCTATTTAATCTAATTAAAACTCTAAAGAATCCTAATTGAATTAAGAATGATAAGAACCTTCTAGAATGTTCTAGAAGACCAAAACCATTCCTAATTACATTAGGAATGATAAATCATATTAGGCCCTCCCCTAGATCATTGGGCCGTACTTAAAACTCAAACCGGGCCCAGTTTAGTAAATTGGCCATAACTTCCTCAATATTCATCGGAATTGAGCTTATAATATATCGTTGGAAAGGTCTTTGCAAGCCCCATCCAACTACACCACTATTGTACCCATATCATGGACCAACCAAACTGGATTGGCTGTTTTCTTAAAATAAAGTTTTCAAAAACAGAGAGAAGAGAAAAGAAAATAAAATAAAATAAAACTTTCCGCAACACTAGACCTTTCCACACTTTCGTTTCATTCGATTATGATTCGACGTGAAAGGTACTCATCACTGGGTTTGGTTTTGGGGAGACACAAATGGGTGTCTACAGTAACCAAACATTAATATGATTACTTTGGTAACTTGTGTTTAAAAAAATATCATTAAATTATTAACCATGGCTTAATAACAATGAATTGACTTATTTACCCTTACAATTATTTCCCTCCCCTTTTTTTCTGGTTTTCGTTCTCCATTTATAAAACCCCCAATTCCTCTTCCATTACTCAATTTCTTCATATTCTAGGGTTCTTCATTCTCCAGATTAGGGTTTATGGCAAAATCGGGTTCATCCTCTGTATCAATGAAGGCTATCACCATGGACGACAAGCTTGAGTGGGTGAAGTTTGTGACCTGCAATTGTTCTCCTCCAAAAATCGCTGCGGTGAAAGTATATGAAACAATAAAACACCCACGAATGCTATTTTTCAAGTGTAGGGGCTGCGATTATTTTGCTTGGCAATCCAGACAGCTGCCACACATTACATGCACAAGTTTTGTCATTTAAGTTGACAGGCAACACTGATTTACCATCTAACACTTCATACTCTCCAGCTCCAACCTTCAAACACCTACAAGTCCTAGACTCATGACTAAGCACTTGCAGTCTTCTAATGATATTTGGACAAATATCATCATTCCAACTCTCACACTGCTCCCTTCTAGTGGCCAGTCTGACTAAGTTAGTCTTTTGATCCCTGCATTAAAATGTAAACAAATTCAGTTCTTGCTCCTAAGTATGGTAATGCAACTTTAGCATAAGCATAAGCATATAAGCATAAGGCTACCTTCAAGTAAAATCAGAACAAGTCTGCATCCGTTGATTCCTAGAGTAGCATTAAAGCTCTTTACAAAATTTGACTTATTCACATCACACTTTATGTTAGGGTTGAAAGCATGTTTTGACCATGTTGACTGGGGTCCCACTTTTGACAACCAAACTAATGCCAAGGGATTAGCCTTCTGGAGATCTTCCGTCCGTTGCTTTTCTGAAAGTAAAAGGGTTGTAAGCCCCAGCTGCCTTCCAAAAGAGTGAGAATATTAGTAATCCTGGGAATTCCCCCTTGAAGTTCTTGACAAGATGTTTGCAGCAATATCTTCTACCAGATTTAGGCCATAATTCAGTTAGTGCAGCTTGTATACCCTACCACACACATATTCATAAGTGAGTCAGCAACAAAATTTAGATGTAGAAAGGGAAAGTGCAGATGATTGATACCTCTAAAATGGTGTCGGTTCCAAATTATTTTCTCCAACAAAGCATTCCCTCCCACATGAGTATTGTGTTGTGAATATCAAAGTCTCTAGCCTTCAAGAACCTGAGCAAAGTATGGTAGTGATCAAGGGTTGTGGGCAATAAGTTGCGGGGAATTAGGGTTTGACTCAATGTGAAGACAGAAGATTCCTGTTTGGGATCCCGTATATCCTCGATTGAAAAGGAGGAAGGTAGCCTCAGATTAATATTCCTTTTCCCTCATTTATCTCTATGATTATGAATATGATTTTGAGTCTGATTTGAGGGTCCATCCTCAAGCCCTTCCAAATGAAATCAACATTCATTAAATTAATTTGCACATCTCATGGTTTGTTTATTTCAAATTCACACTCCACACAGATGAAATGGAATACCTGACATGGGTTGATTCGATTCCATTCAATGAACTCCAATTACCCTATAGTTTGATGATTTAAACAGATGATAATGCATCACACATTGCATTCAATTTTGAATCTCAACCACTAGCATTTGTATACGATAACAATAACAATAATAATAATAATAATACAAGAATAGGAATGGAAATCGAAATCACAATCGAATTAATTCACACAAATACACATACCTGATCGGAACCCTAGCTAGCTAGCTAGAAAGAGGACGAGGAGGTGCCAATATCTGGAAAACGAATAAATGCACCTAAAATCTCTCTCCAAATTTACCTTGGGTTTTAGACTTTTGTTGTTTGTCATCTCCCCTTTCCATCTTTTCTTGTTTCATTACATGTCTTACAGTTCCTTTTTTCCATTTTTTTATTATTAAAATTTAAAAGGAAATCTCAAAGATACGTACGACGGTACGAGTATCACTTTCAGGCTTCACCTACATTGCTACCGACACGACAGTTACCTCATGTCCGACACTTTACCAAAACACCCGGGACTTACTAATATAATACCAAGTACACTTTAACATACGGATTATGATTGCGGTACTTGTTAATTGTATACATTAATTGTTTTTCATTTAATCATCAAATAAACGGTAAATATTAACCTTGAGTTAGTAGGGACGTAGGGTGTATAAAGTACAATGCACCCGGATGTATGTAATAAATTTTACTGTAAAAGGGGTTTCAAGCTTATCGTGATTTGTGGTATACTAGGCTACTTAGCAACCTTTTCATTACTTTATCTTCAATAATAATAAGGCTTAAACTTATTCCAAAAAATAAAATAAAATAAAATAAAAACAGACAATAGGTGGTGGGTGTAGCACAAACCCCGGCTTAAATGATCAAATAAGTTAATGAGATGGGACTTGTTATTTCCATGAAAATCAAAAGTGAAAACCCCATCGTAATCCTTTGTTATTTCCATCTGTCCAAACCCCTTAACAAAACATTAATTAGTTAATTAATTAATTAGCTTTTTTTGTTCATGACTAGAGAGAGTCCCCCAAAAATTTATTTTTGCCATTGAAAAGTTCCGATCTTTTAGGAGTTATTGTGTGTTCCTGGAAATTCAACTATTCGCGTTTAATCCGTTGTTAATCAGGTAAACATTTAGAAGAAGTGAATGAAGAGATGGATGTTTCTGAAACTGATGATCCGATGTTGATGTTTTATAATCAGGTGAATATGGGAGGTGCGCTGGGTGTGGTTGCAGAATCACCAAAATCAAGTTATTTTCCAGAAACCAAATTAGAAGCTAAGATGGTTGAAGCTATGCAAAAGAGAGCTTCTAAAGGAACTGCCATGAAATCCTTCAACACCATTATTCTCAAGTTTCCTAAAATCGATCAAAGCTTTAGAAAATGCAAGGCTACCTTTCAAAAATTTGGTATCTTTCCATTCATTTTCCCCTGTTTTTTTTTTTTTTTTAATTTAATATCTTTGTTCTGATGTCGTGTTTTTAGATAGTGTTGGTTCCTAGATAGATCTGACCTGGTTGCTTGTTCAATGTGATGGGATGAACTCGGAATCAAAAGATGTGGATAATAACGATGTGATCGATCACAGTGAGCTAAAAGCTTGCTTCCGGAAATTAGAAGTTAGTTTCAGCGAGGAAGAGATTGATGATTTCTTCAAGGCATGTGATATAAATGAGGACATGGGCATCAAATTCAATGAATTTATCGTCCTTCTCTGTCTTGTCTACCTTCTTCAGGAGGATTCTTCTAAGAATCAACTTGTATCCTTCTAAACTTGCTTCTTACTTGTTGTATACTACTCGTTAGAATATGTTTCTATGAATGAATGTTTGACTGACTAATTGATTTCGCCTTAACAATGCATCCCTTAGAAATCTCGTATGGGTTTGCCCAATCTGGAGTCCACATTTGAGACCCTTGTTGATACTTTTGCCTTCTTGGACAAAAATAAGGATGGCTATGTCAGCAAGACTGAGATGATTCAGGCTATTAATGAAACCACCTCCGGAGAACGTTCTTCGGGACGAATCGCCATGAAAAGATTTGGTCAGCATCCTCACCTCCCTTCTCTTTACTCTTACTGTGCATCATTAGTTTAGTATCTTCTACAAGTATTATGTAATACTCTCTCCTCCAAAACATTTTGCTTTTATGTGTTTTCCAATTTACAGACATAATATCATCATTACCTATTTCTCCTCTTCCCTTCCAGATTATCTGTTAAAATTGCAATTTGCTTAAGTGCGATATAGTTTCTTAATACTTGTTTACACCTGATATGGGAACAACCGAACAAGGACGCAATGCTTGACTGAATTTCATTAGGCATCCAGCAGTGGGGATCAAGTGCCTCTAGCACCTTAGGTTACCCGAATTGGGTCTCTAATACCATCTCTCCTAGATCCGTACAGGTGATCAGCCTCTGCAAGGACTAAGTTTATCTTGGTTGGTGAGAGATGTTAAACAGGAGACTGTGTTTGTGGCATTGATGTTTATTGAATTAGTGGGGCTTCTATCAACACTTTGTGTTGTGCAGCTACAAGTAAAAGAGTCTTGCATGTTTAGATAGAAGCTTACTCTGCATTAGTAATTCCTAACGTGTGTTGCTGTGCTACTGCAGAAGAGATGGACTGGGATAGAAATGGAATGGTTAACTTCAAGGAATTTCTATTTGCTTTCACCCGTTGGGTTGGTATTGATGAAGCTGAAGATGAGGATGAAGTAGACGAGGATGAAGCAGAAGCTTAATTAATGCTTTCTCAGATCTTCCTTAGAATTTTCCATCTTATGTACTACCTTCAACAGCAATTAGTTAAGCTGGTTAGGTGGATGGTATTTGCACCCAGACTCTTGTTTTGACAGAATGTTGGAAGTGTTTTTTCTTTTTTCAACAGCACACGGTTGTTGTCACATTGTACATAGCCCACTTGTTTGTAACGGTATGGCTTAAATAAGTGTAGAGCATGTACTATCTGAATATACTTGGTTTTGAACTTTTGAATTTCATGTTCTGTAATTTCTGCAAGCATAAAGTATGGGATAAATTACAAGTTGGAGAGCAGCAAAGCCAAAGGAGCAGGAGGCAAAATCTCTACCCCTGTCCCTGTGGTTATAAAGCCATGAAGGTACTACGGAGTATTGGAAACAGCACAACTACTTATACCGCAGAATTTTCAATGCCTCCAAAACCTACCAAGAATGCTTCTTTTAGTTTTAATTATTATTTCGGTAAATATCGTTCCCATGTATGCTTCTGCTTTATTCATTATCATTCCCATTTTAGACCTGGTTCCCTCATAACAATTCACAACCCTAGCTTCAAAACGAGTTCAAAGACATATTAGGGCAAAAAAATATACAACAGGTAAGATCCCAAATCTATTATCAAACTTGAAATTTTTTCATAAATCAATCCATTCAAGTCTACAACTGCTACTAGACATTCAAACCCATCTATATGGGTAGTGCTTCTGCTCTCCACTGTAAGCACACCATATAATGATAGCTACCATTAACCTACCAAAACTTTCACAATATCAGTAAAAAAATATAAAAAATAAATTAAAAAAAAAAAAAAAAATCTCCATAATACATGACTGAAAGGCAGATTTCTAACTAGCCTAAAGAAGCATACAAACGCAAGCCATCTAAACTCAACTGGTCATTCCAGAATATAAGCTATTATGACCTCAACCACCCAGACTATATGCTAAACATGCTTGATTTACCATTACATTAAAAATAGAACTGGCACACTAATTGCACCAGTGCCCCGATGGCAGTTGGGACTTCAGAAGCACTGTGGCAGGTACATCAGCACCGGTAGCATGGGAATGTCCAGTTTACCCTTCATAGCAAATAATTCTCCAGAACCCCACCATAATTTATCACCCCCGAGTCTTGGCCCTCTTCATCCCTAGGCTGTTGTGAAAGGGAGATACAGAACCAGACATGTGAGAACCATCTTCACGAAGTGTACCGTTTAGCATAGCTAACTCTCGCAACTGCTGTTTTTTGAAGAAGTCTTGAGACTCATCCTGATTAAGAAAGATGAGATTGTTAGAAAATCATTTAAGGTCCAAAAAATATAAGCATAACAAAACACAAGGTTCTGCTAAGTTTCTGTAGCCCCTAGAATAACATACCACAGGCTTGAGCAGATCCTCAAGTATCTCACGTGCTTGCATCAGGCGGGCATCAATTATTTCTACAGGCAATTCTGCCTCTACAAGTATGTGAAGGGGTTCATTAAGATGTTCATACCCTGGTTTTCCCCGCATCATATCCTCCTTTGATAAAAAAGATGATGCAAGAATTGTTGTGTTAGTATTTCTATACAAACTAAAATACAGATATATCAAGCAGTAAATTCTCAAAAAAGTAATTGATCTTAAAACACTTTTAATACACGCAATACTTTCAGAAATTTACAAGGATACACAGACTAATTTCACCATCCATAAACTGCAAATTTGTGAGAAATAATTACATCAATTATAAGTTATGCAAAATTTTCATTTCATTGAAAGCGACCCCCTTAAAGAATTATTTTCAAATGCTCGGTACAGCTTGACTAAATCTACAGTGAAATGACTTTAAATGCACAAAAATGACCATGGGTTGTTTTGGGGAAAATGGATGACATTTTATTTGCTTGAATAAAAATTTGGGTTTTTCTAAGCTATACCCCTAAGGTATTCGAGTTTCTAAGGTGTACCTATACTTTTTCAAGTTTCTAAGTTGTGCCCTTTAATTCCTTATCAATACTAAAATGTACCCTTATTAGTTGTTTAAAAGTTATTTGAGAGTGTGATTTCGTGGCTTCAGTTTCCATTATTAGGATTGCGGTGGCTAAAATTTCTTTCTCCTACCATTTCCTTAAATACCCTCACTTTTTTCAATTCCAATACACTTTAATCCTTTTTTCTACTATTTTTTTCCCCTATATTGATTTTTTTATTGGGATTTTCCCACGCATCCTTTTACTCCCAACGTTTTCCGACTTCATTTACTTGGGAACTTCTCCTTTTTCATTTCATTTTCTCTCTCCTCCTGTAATCTCCCATTTTTCACCAAGTACCCTAACGTTGACTCCTTTCTCTCATCAGAATATCAGATCCTTGAATTTGAAAGAGTATTCTCACCTATAAATTGTAGATTGGTGTATAAAGCACTCATGCAAATTAAAGCCCTCAAAAAATTTCTTAAAAAGACACTTTCAAAGCTAATTTGTGGTTGACGGGAGGCAGCAGATTTCTTGGGCTTGTATATGTATATTTGATCTTGCTATGTATATGTATGTATGAAGGAAGAAGAAAATGGAGTAAAAAGTAAAAAAAAATAAAAAAAAATAAAAAAAAAAAAGGGAAAATTCCAAAAGCTATTTTTGATTTAGTTTGAGAGGATTATTTGATTGATTTAAGGGCTTTTTGTTTAAGCAGAGGAAGGCGAGGGAAGTAGTGGTGGTTTTAGGTGGCTGTGAGAGCCGCGTGGGTGTTGGTGGCGGTTCCAGGCATTAGTGGTAGGTGGGGCCTGGGGGCAGCGACAGTAACTGGAAGAAAAAGGAAGGGTTTTGCCTAAATAAATAAACACAAAACGCAACCAAAAAATTTAACAGAAAACTCCAAAAGGTGCATTAATTGCACACTTGTTTTATTGTACTAATAGTAAAGTTTCAAGTACATCACACACTGAATCCTCCCATTCCTTAATTCTTGTGAAATACTACAAACGGGAACTATACTTTGGGACGGAGGGACTAATTAAGACAGACAGACAGTGCATATCATTCACATTTACATAGCATACAAGAAAATAATAGTTACATGTGACAAATTTGGATAGTCCCAGGGGTGCAAAAATCTGCTAAGGGCAATGAGCAAATTTTGGTTTTAGATCTGCCAAATCATCAATCTAAAGTGTGGTTAATCACAAATCCAAGCCAGATTGAAAGCAAATTTAGCAAATCTAACATTCGATGAATTATAGCATTACAATAGAAAATCTAACAATTGATGAAAAGAATCTCAGTTTTTCTACTTCTCCCTAACAACACAATGGTACTTGATTGATGATTATGTAAACGTAGCAACCTCCATAATTGCAATTGTTCCGTGTTCCCAGAAAGAACTTTCCTATAAACATATCTTTCAAAAATGGGTTTGGGCACTTGTGCCAAAACATCTATTCATTTTAAAAGGCGATGAAGCAACATCTATTCTAGTGTTCAACATCCCAGTAAAACCATGTTACACACACAATCAGCACAATTGTACAAACATTTTCCAAATTTATGAACTTAAAACCTTATATGTAAACATTCCACACAAATTAATAACTTCCTTGGAGACACCAAGTGCACAGAAATGAGTTGCAGCAGCATGAAGGTAAATAAACAAAATCATATATGACAACAGTACAGGAACAATAATGATTACCTTTGCCGGATCCTTGATGCTGCCACGTCCTCTGATAAGAACACGACAATCAGTAGTAGCTTCAACACGCTTGAGAGAGTTTCCTCTCGGGCCAAGCAGTCGCCCGACAAAGTTGTACTGCTACAGCGATTAAAAAAGGTACAATGAGATTGTGTTGTATAAGAAATATCATTCACTAATCAAGACCACGTAATCAAATTATATAAGAACCACACCAACTTCATACATTGGGATAGTTGTCAACAGGAATGTCCACCCTGATAGTCCTCTTCACGATAAGGCCTGACGAGTTACCATGAGAACCAAGCCAGTTCTGAGCTGAAGACTGGTGTAAAAGACCAGACATCTGCAAAGAAAGCTAACATTTGTAAATGAAATCGCACAACAAAAAAAAGGAATCATGTTCCCGATATCTAACAAAGGGTCCACGGAGATTTGGGAATATCTATTTAGGAAAATAACAAGTCAACATAGTATCAGACTCCCCACATGACCTGATGACCACATTTATTCTTGAACAGTGCTGGTACAGGTCCACAATATTTTCAGAAACCACCAGAATGCTCATAGCAGAACCTGATTCTGAAGTCAAGGCCATGTTTAGAAGAACTAATCCCACAAAAAGGTACTGAAGGGAGGGATCCTAAAGTATAGAGTCTGGAAGTCTTTTTTCTGACACCTCTTCAAATAATATTTTAAATGGCTGGAATTTTAGTATTGCATGGGCAGATTGATTTATAAAATCAAGGATAATGATTAGTATGCCTTGGGTTAAAATAAAAAGAATTATCCCTCTTCACAGCAGCAGTCCAACCTACACCTAATATTATTCCATAACATTGTTAGCTTCATCACTGCCTGTCATGAGAAGAGTGGATACGCTATCAACAAATTGTTAGCACTAAGATACAACAATTGAGTCAGTAAAAATTTTTAAACAGTAAAATTTGACGAAAACTAAAGGTCGTGTTAATGGTCAGTAATCCGTACTTCTGATTGGAAAGGTGATGCCCATCCATTCATATCTGCTCCTCCATTTGAATATATTCCTCCAGAAGGCAGAGGCCTAGCATGTTCAAGCCCAGATTGATCTAATATTGAAGCATTCCCCAACAGTGTAGTTACACGCAATATTTCTGCTCAATGTCAATTTTCAATAACAGATGTACTAGTTAGCATTTGTTATATATTAGTAGGCAATTCACCACAAACACAATACAGTTTGCCGAGTTAGTTCAGCTATCAGACACCTTCACCACCCCCGGCCACACACAAATGAGGGGGAGGGGGAGAGTGAAAAGACAACTTTAGTAACAGAATAAAAGGCAAAAAAGTAAATATAAACGAATCATCTACATAAAATTAATCATTGGGCAAAGCTTCTAATGTCCCACATCACAAGCAGCCCTTTTCCCAAACTCGCTCAAAGTAAATTAAGCATTGAAATGAGTAAATAAATAATACAAATGGATAAGTTCTTGAATGACTGACACAAGAGGTTATTCCAAATAATCTCATTATAGAGATTCAATGGGCACATATTCCATAAGAATATTCTCCACGAACATATATGTATATCTTAACCACATCCGTCCACAGCATATCCAAGATGCCCAAGAGATCAACAATAAGGTCAGATGAAAATAACCACCCTTGTGTTTTTGTCAGCAAAAATTTACGTACAGGCGCATGATAACCTCTCATATTGCTAATTAATTTTTTTTTAAAATGAACTTAAACAAGTATACGAAACCTCCTGAAGTCTTAAGCACCAATATCAGTCAAATTTTCCGGTAAAAATTGCTAAAATAAAGACACATCCTACCCTGTACAAGCATCCACCAAAGACTGATACACCCTTAACAACAAACTGAAAGTGATCTCAACCATGGATGGCATGACAAAGCATATCACTAGAAAAAAATGCCAGCAACAATTGCTAAAGAGACTGTCCATGAAGGTTTGAAAGGCTATATTTTGAAACAACAAGTATTCAAAAATTTGTTAGATTAAGATATTTAAAAAACAAGTATAATGCCATAGTATTAGATATGATTGCCTAGTGCCACTAAGTAAAAAAAACAATGAAGTACGCTAACAATTGACAAAAGCATCTGATGTAAATTTTCAAGAAAGCAGAAATAGACAAAATCGAGAAATATTAACTTTGCTGTCATAGTAGAGTAATGGTAGACTTAATCAAATGCCTCATTATAATGTCCTATAACACTTATTTGTCATAAAATGGCATGAATATCCATGTGTTTCTGAATCAACGGTTGAAAACTTTCTGCACAAAGTACCATCCTAGTCTATTGTGTGCAAGACCCTAATTAGGGACGCTCATCATAGACACCAGGACAATGATCTGAAAAGGAATTTCAGCCTTTCTTCTCGTAAGATAAATGTCAAAATAGATCATATCAAACACTCTGCCTGTCCCATACTCACACACATTATGAAAGCAGATTGAGAAGGATATTTTGCTTAAAAATAGCATACCATAAAAAGAGAAGCAACAACAAATTGTCACATGGATTCGCTATTATGATGAAGGTCATGCTCTAGAAAGTATGCTATAGAAAGATAAGTAGGACTCTCACCTCAGGACTTTTAATATATGAGACAGAATGAGTGGAGGATAAGTTTTACCCAACAAGAAAGAGGGAGAGAAAAAAGAGTGAGAGTGAAGTTAATCACGGCATCACTGACACGTTAGGGAATATTAGGAAATTTGAGTCCGTGTCATCTCAATAAATACTTATCACAATGATCCTTGATGAGTCTATCGGTTTCCCTCAGCCAGACCTCTATACTATATTCCACTCTCTGGACACAGCAAAACACAGCCTCTAGATGCATGTTACATGGAAAACTCTCCTTGTTTCATATATAGTGTTTAGGAGTGGATTATATTACCCCTCCATCATCATCTACCAGACATTTTGCCAAATATGAATTATTCAGGTTTAAATGCTATTAAGAAAGCAAAGCAACTAGCAATTAAGATCAAGGTCTCCTACACAATGTAATTAATCAAGCTTGTCAACACATTAAATTAGTTATAATTTTTCTCCTTTCCATGGGATTAGCTTCACATGATTAAGTTAGGAACTTACGGTAATAGTTAAGGTTTATTAACGATGACATTTTGAAGGTACGAATCTGAAATATTACGAATAATACTAATGGTTTAATAGAAATTAGACATCAAAGACACCAATGGGAAGAAACAACAGAAAAGATAGGTTCACAAGCAAGATAATTGGAGCAACAGTTGTAGGAGGGTGCATTTGGCTTAAATTATGAGTTGATTAATGAGGTGGTTGACCAGTAATGCCAAAAAAAAAAAAAAAAAAAAAAAAAAAAAACAAACAAACAAACAAACTCACCCTGATTCAATAAACGGTAACAGTAGGGAAGCACGGGCAAAAAAGGACCGATTTTCTGACGTTCAGCCAACAACTCTGAAAGGTATCTGTCCACATAAATATAAGTCCGATGAGTTAAAATCATCGTAATTGACACATATAATAGCATCCGAAAACAAGCAAATTAAATGAAAATTTTGACAGATCAGGATTACATATAATTTAATTGATGTTATAGTAAGTAAAGAAGTGATGAGTTGATGAATACAGTAGTAATTTTAGTCTAATAATAAAAAATAAAAAATAAAATCAATTGAAATGAGAGATCTGTTAAATGAATCTAATTGATAAAATGAAATGAGTTAATTGGAGATCTGACAAAAAAAAAAAAAAAAAAAAAAAGCAGTAGCAGAAGTAAGATTAGAGTGTATGGATCTAAAGAGAGAGAGAGAGAAAATACTTCTCTTGATCAGCGAGAGTGGAGGAGGCAGAGCGAAGACCAGCGATGTGAGGAGAGTGAGGAGTTGTTGACGGTGACGGAGAATATGACATGTATCTGCCCGACGCCATTCTTTCCGGCTTACCTAAATCAGTAATCACCAACCAAACACTAAGAGAAGCTAAGATATAAATAAGCAGCTACTTACTCAATCATGTAAGATGAACCCAACCAAACCCTTACAACTTTGCCTTCAGACTTCAAATCCAATCAATCAATCTATCTATCTATCTATCTATCAATCCCCACTTCCACGGACTAAGGACTACTCTTCACTTTCAAGTTCCAACTACTACTAGTCTACTACTGCGTCGGTTGCTACACACTAATGACCCCAACTACATCACTGTTCATACAATAATAATCATTACTCGTATTAACCTATATTCCAACACTCAAATCTTAATTTTAACCCACATAATCTATACATGTTTTCGGTGATAAATTTCACTTTTTCAAATTAACCCTTTTTATTTTAGTTTTTTTAGGAAAAAAAAAACTATCATCCTATCCTATTTTTTAGCATAATACAAGCCGTATTTTTACCATTATCATTATTTTGATTACTCCGTAACATGACTTCATCAGTTGTTTTTTAATCAACACAGTTTTATTTTTTAAATCGTTTTTTTAGCAACGATTTATGCACAATAATTATTGCATGTATTTCTTAGCTTGTAATAATTATGCATGGCAAACACGATAATGACGATAGTGATACTTCAAGTTGCTATAGCGAGGGTAGTGATGCTTGTTTTTCGTGTTTAGAGAGCCAGAAGGGGCAGAAATATCTCTAGGAAGACGGAGATAATCTCTAACCACTTAAATTATCCCTCACTCTAATATGTGGTTCGTACTCTATTTTTGTTACATTCTTACGCTGTCTAATTCACATACTCTATTTTTGTTTACAACTTATATATGTACGAAACATCTTTCTTTACTCGGGTGATATTTAACTACATTACTTTTACCATTAGTTAGACTACAAAATAACTAGTTATTTACCTTCATTCTTCCTATATACGGAGTAGTATTCCATCTTAATTTTTCTCATTTTCTGTTCTTTGTCCTAAAATACTATTTTCATTTTCTTTTCTCACTCACACTACAGTTTCCCAAATTTCTTTTCAAATGTACCAAAACGATCATCTCATTTCTTATTATAATATTCAAATAGATATACTCCCCCTCCTTTTTTGTGTGTGCATTTTTAATGTAAAAATGACGAGTTAATGCAGCAAAAACATTTACTGTTTTATCTTTTCCCAACATTGAATTATACATTTTTAATACTTCATAAAAGAAATTACAAATGTGACTTGATAATTGCAAATAATACATGTTTTAAATTTCATAATTCCCTTGAAATTTTCATAATGGGAGAAGTATATATAGTGAGACGAAAGGAGTCTTGAGTAAGTTATAAATTATTGATCTTATATCATTTTTTTTTTAATTTTAATGTCTTTAATTACATATTAGAAAAAAAAAAAGAAAAAAAAAAACTATTTGATTATCATACATTAGGATAAATAGAGACGAAGAGAACAATGGTTATGAATTGGGTTTGACCGTTGATAATAGTTTTGCAACAACTTTCTCAAGCCAAACACCTATTTTTTCACGGGCAAGCCCTAGTTTCTTTTCTTGAGAAACATAGACTGGATCTCTAGTGGCATTTTCGTTATTATTTGTATTGGGAAAAGCATTTTATACTATTTTATTTGCTGACTGTGATTTTCACTCAGAAATGTGAAGCATTCTGTTAATTCACACCTTGCAACAATTGGTCACCATTTGTAATTAACATGCTATTCTTCTTCTTCCTCCTTTTCTCACATCAAGCTCCATTAAAAGAAGCTCGAGCTTTCATCCTCACCCAGTCACCCATCTCCCACCAACACCACCATTTCCGGCGGCTTTGCCGCCGAATTTAAGCGAAAATCCTAAGATATATAAAGGGGAGAAAAAAGGGCAAAATTAACCCCAAAGGGTAAGGGTGTCAACTTCCTCCATTGAAGTAGCCTTTGAGCTTTTGAAACTCCATTGAAGATGCTCTTCGGATTCTCCGTGTTATTCACATAAAATACAGAGCTTTTTTTTGGTAAATAAAATACTATATAAAAAAAAAATACAGAGCTTTTGCAGAGCTTTTGGTAAATAAAATACTATATAAAATACAGAGCTTTTGGTAAATAAAATACTATATAAAATACAGAGCTTTTTTTTGGTAAAAAAAATACTACATAAAATACAGAGCTTTTGCTACATATATTTCAGCTATTGTGCTCGGAAAACACCACCATCCGCTGCCTAACATTGCAACCAACAACAACCTTGCATATCTACAATTCCATAATTATAGTTAGGGGTGAAAGTTCGGTATTCGGTTTGGATTACACCCCAAACCGAATCCAAACCGAATTATTTCGGTTTCGGATTTTTGAAACCGAATCCAAACCGAATTTGGATTCAATCCAATCCAATCCAAACCGAAATAATTCGGTTTTGAGAATTAAATCCAATCCAAACCGAAATAATTCGGTTTTGAGAATTAAATCCAATCCAAACCGAATTTTTATGGGCTGCTGTATTAGGCCTTAAAATCTGGGCTTTTATTGGGCATATAATTTTGGGCCTTTTAAGGCCTAAATTTTGTACCTGTTCCTGAACAAAATTAAAGCATAAATTTTAACATACAACTTTCACAAGTCACAACCATATGCCATACTGCCATAGTAACTAAATTGTCCAGCCATACTGCCATAGACCATAGTAATTAAATACACTTACACATTGTCCACATTGAGACATAAGAACTTAACAAGTCTTAAAACTATCAAAACAGTCCACATGATGAATTGATAATAAAACAGACAAACAGTCCACAAATGAACTAGTTCAACCAACAGGGCAGCTTCATTCTTAGGCTCTTGGCAGAAACTTCAAGTCTTCAATCAATAGGGCAGCTTCATTCTTGGAAGCTAACTCTCAATCAAGCTCAACCAAGTCCGGGTTTTGACCACCAATTGTCATATTCCTCAAGTCTAATAACATTAAAAAAAAATAAACAAGTTACATAATATATATGAAATAATGAAAAAAAATAACATGATAATTGTTGTTTTATGTTACCTTCTTCAAGATCTTCAACTTCTTGTAAACACTCTTCTATATTAGGAAAGGGAGAAGAACGTAGCCAATTTTGAGCACAAACAAGTCCTTCAACGACCCTTGGAGTTAAGGAGCTCCTAAATGGGTCTAGAACCCTACCACCAGTGCTGAATGCACTCTCAGAGGCTACTGTTGAGATAGAGACAGCAAGTATATCACGGGCCATTCTTCCAATTGTTGGAAACCTAGCACTATTAAACTTCCACCACCCCAAAATATCAAAATTTTCACATTCCTCCTCCGTTTCCTCTTCTAAATATTTGTCTAACTCAATTTTTGCTTCTCCATCTTTCTCACACTTATGTTTCTTATACTTACTTTTCAATACCTGAAGCTTCTTTTGTTTGGGAGAAAATTGGGAACTGTCCATACTTGAGGACACTTCCTCCCTAATCACATCACCAGAAGAACCACGATACTCCTCATACAATGCATTCAAAGACTCTTTCAAATTATTCACCAAAACAAATGCATGCTTAGAATCATAAATTTCAATTAACATCCACTCAACATAATCTAACTTATAACGAGGATCAAGCACAACAGCAATAAAAATCAGCATGTTTATTTTCTCCGGATCACCCCAATATTTGTCATATTTCTCCTTCATTTTAGTAGCCATAAGACACATCTCCACATCATCATTTGTCATCAAATCTTTCAAAAGGACAGCAACACTCACCAATTCATGGAAAAATAAATTGGAAGTCACATGCAAAGACCCAGAGACACGCAACGTAAGATCATAAAAGACTTGTAAAAATTCAGAAAACCTTCTGACTGTTTCCCAATCCTCAGAAGTAGGGCAGCCCTTCCCCTCCCTCTCATTTAACTCAATCACATAATGAGGGTCCTCCTCAGAGTACCTCTCAAAAGCATACTCAAACACCAAAGCAGCATCCAACATTAAAAAGGTGGAATTCCACCTAGTAGGCACATCAAGGCACAACAACTTTTTAGAGTTGATTTTTTCTTCCACAACACATTTTTTAAACCTTACCAACCTAGAAGGGGATTGTTTGATGAATCTTACAGCTTGTCTCACACGAGTAATAGACTCATTAACAATTTTCAAGCCATCAGACACAACCAAATTCACAATATGAGCAACACAACGCATATGAAGGAACCGACCCTTAAGAACCCCAGCTTTCCAACCATTTATTTTCCTTCTCATATATCCTATTGCGGTATCATTTGAGCTAGCATTATCAACAGTTATGCAAAATACTTTCTCAAGTTCCCAATCAAGCAAACATTTCTCAATTTCTTTCCCAATTTCCTCCCCCTTATGACTTGATATAGGACAAAAATTCAGAATACGTTTTTGCAAATTCCAGTCATTATCAACAAAGTGAACAGTCAAGCACATGTAATTAATTTGCTGAATAGATGTCCATGTATCGGTTGTTAATGAAACCCTTGAGTTACAATTTTTTAATACCAATTTCAGCTTTCTTTTTTGAGTTAAAAAAGTTTCATAACAATCTTTAGCCACAGTAATTCTGGAAGGGACATGAAATCTAGGCTCCATTACATTACAAAATTTTTTAAAGCCTACTCCCTCAACAAACTTAAAAGGCAATTCATCAACTATAACCATCTCAGATAAAGCTTTTCTAATTACAGTTGGATCATATTTCACATAAGACAATCCACTAGTACAACCACTTTCAATTTTATTGCTTTTGAAAGACAACAAACTTTGTTTTGATTCTTTAGGAGTATTATAGGGGTACTTACGACATCTATTTATATGAGCCCACAATGGACTAGTGCCATTTCTCTTTGTACCACACTTGTATCTCATACCACAGTACTTGCAACGTGCTTCCATTCCAGTGTGTGTTTCTTCCTTGATAAAGTGCTCCCAAACCTCGGAACGATCCTTCATTCTCTTCCTCTTGGGTTTGGATTTTTCATTGTCAGATTCATGCTCCTCAATAGGGACATTCCCTTCAACATTATCCATATTTGTGGACATTCTGATAATCTGATTTAAAACAGAAAAAAGAACTCACTCAATAACCAACAATTTTTATGCAAATCTATGAAAAACAATCAATCTATCAAAAAGAAAACATGCAATTCGAGCATAATACTATAATAGAACAACATATATTCTGAACTCTGAAGGAATATCATCAATTCGAGCATAATACAATTCGAGCATAATAACTATTCAAAGAAAACAATCTATCACCAGTTCGAAAATAACAAAGAAAACATGCAATTCGAGCATAATACTATAATAGAACAACATATATTCTGAACTCTGAAGGAATATCATCAATTCGAGCATAATACAATTCGAGCATAATAACTATTCAAAGAAAACAATCTATCACCAGTTCGAAAATAACAAAGAAAACATGCAATTCGAGCATAATACTATAATAGAACAACATATATTCTGAACTCTGAAGGAATATCATCAATTCGAGCATAATACAATTCGAGCATAATAACTATTCAAAGAAAACAATCTATCACCAGTTCGAAAATAACAAAGAAAACATGCAATTCGAGCAGGAAAAGAGAAGTGCAAGTGAAATCTGAAATTCAAAAATAACAAAGAAAACATGCAATTCGAGCAGGAAAAGAGAAGTGCAAGTGAAATCTGAAATTCAAAATAACAAAGAAAACATGCAATTCGAGCAGGAAAAGAGAAGTGAAATATGAAATATTGAAATTAAAGCATACCGGAACACTCGAACAGGTGGTCAGCGGCGGCCGGCGTTGGAACACTCGAACGGAACACAGGTGGTGAGAGGGAGAGATGAGGGAAAATCTAGGGTTTTAGTGAGGGAAAGAGATCAGAAACGAAAGAGAAGTGAAATATGAAATATTGAAATTAAAGCATACCGCCATACCGGAACACTCGAACAGGTGGTCAGCGGCGGCCGGCGTTGGAACACTCGAACGGAACACAGCCACAGGTGGTAAGTAGGAAAGCAGGAAGTAGTGAGGTGGTGGATTGGTGGTGGTGGACGAACGGAGTGACTGAGTGAGGTGGTGAGAGGGAGAGATGAGGGAAAATCTAGGGTTTTACTTTTAGTGAGGGAAAGACCGAAAGAGATCAGAAACGGCTGAGAAATGGGCTTATAAATTTAGGGTTTGAGTATATATACGTAGGAAAATGGGCTGAGAAATGGGGCTTATACATTTCGGTTCGGTGTTCGGTTTTCGGTTTTTAAAATCCCAAAACCGAATCCAAACCGATATAATTCGGTTTTCATTTTCTCAAACCGATCCAAACCGAAAACCGAACAAAACCGAACCGAATTGCTTATTCGGTTCGGTTTGGTTCGGTTTTCGGTTTTTATCCAAACTACTTTCACCCCTAATTATAGTGAAGAGGGAAGAAGATTCTACATTTTTTGTTGAGGTTGGAGTAAATGGGACTATTGGGACTTCGAAGGAAGTTGTTGTACTTTACTAACGCCGTCAACAAAACTTTGTTAGCCCAATTCACCTCTATTCTATGTGATATTTTAGAAAGACAATCGTACCTCCAGCTACTAGGCCTTAAAATACAAAAATACCCCCTTGAGATGCATTTCATGTTTATCAAGAAGAAAAACAGGGATTTACCCTTTTTTCACCAAAATTCTTCAATGCAAAGTGGAACTTGTAATATTCAGAATGCAAGCTCTAACTATTATCATTAATTTAAACAAGTTTTTTAATTTCTATAATTAAACAAATTTGTAGCTAAGCATATAAATCATAATAGGTTTATAGTAAACCATTATAACTGTTAATATTAAATTAATGTCTCGTGTTTTTTTGTAGCAATTTTTTTTTAATAGTCGAATAATTAAATTGATGGAATTAAATAAAAATGGTAGATAAACTTGGATTCTTATTACTAGCGTAATAAGAATTTTATGTATGTTCCTAAATTGCTTGGAGGGTCGAGCATTCATGATACAATAAAAAAATTTAATGACCCTTTATAAGGAAACAAGACTAGTAGTTGCTATTTAATTGAATGAAAATCTTTGTTTAGGTCATGTGCGTAGAAAATACTACTCCTATCATAAAGAAGAAATTTTGGATTGTTTATTCAAATTTTGCATTTAGTTTTATTGAAAGAAGAGTTTGCGTAAAGAGTGAGGAAAGTTAAACAGACTTGCGCAAGAAACAAAGGTCGACAAACAAATGACAATTGATGCTGCATTAATTCTCACTTGTAGAAGTGATGATGTTTTGAGTGTTGTTAATAATGGGTCAAATAATCTTGAAGAATGAAGTTGTTGGCTTATACTCTGTAGTTTTTAGTATTATGTGCACCATTGCATGGTGCACCTAGAAACTAGGTGTACCACGTATATATTTTTGAACATTTAGTAAAAAAAGAAAAATGAACACTTCACAAACACTAAACATAAACATGCAATTTTTATGTTCATATTTTATAAAGAAATGTTCATTTTCTACACAATAAATGTTCTGTTTATATTACAAAACTATTGAATTATTACGAGTCAGTCAAACTTCGTTCAAAATTTGTCTGACTTGTTATAATTTAAAATTTGCAATTGTTCAGATTACTAAATGTTCAAAATTTGTTATTGTTCAAATTTTTTTACTAAATGTTCAAAAGTATAGGAGTGGTGCATTGTCATTGTTCAGATTTTTCTTACTAAATGTTCAAAATTTGTGATATTCAGATTTTTTTACTAAATGTTCAAATATAATACCCCGTATTTTCATACGTATTTTATTTAAAATATGTATTTTGTAAAAGTATTTAAATAATTTTAATGTTTTAATTATGGTATTTTAATTATTTATTCTATGTAAGTTTGGAAATATTTTATAAAAGGAAAGTTTATTTAATTAATTATTTAATAAAAGTTGGGGTTTGTTTTAGGAAAGTATGATTTTAACAAGTTTTAATAGGGAAGGGATTAGAAAAGATTAAAAAAAAAAACTTTAGGAAGAAGGGTTTCTAGAGGAGGGGTATAAATATTCAACACTTGGAAAACCTAAGGTAACTTCTCCTTTTTATCTTTATTTTTCTTTTCTTTTTCTTTCTATTTTCCCTTCCCCCTTGCACGGCCAGCCACTGCCTTCACCACTGGCCACAACCGTAGACCATCGGCACACAGCCAGCAGCTGCGGCGACACAGGCAGGGTGCGACAGCAGCCCAACCGTGCAGTGGTGGCTGCTGCTACTCATTTCTGCCTAGTAAAAAAAATATATAAACTTTTGTTTTAATCCTAAACTAATCTTGAATCTATTGTTAATTATGAGTTTTGGTATTTGATTTATGATGTTTGACTATGAGTAGTATGTTAATTAATTTTCAGATTATGTTTTTAATTAAAAAGCCCCAAATTTTGAAACCCTAGGTTCTTGATTTATGAATTATTGAAGGATTATGATGTATTATGGTTTAGATCTTTGATTAAAGTGTTTTAAGGCTTAATTACAACAAGTTTTAATTAAAATAAGGTTATTTTAGATTTTAACACCTGCTAAAAACCTGAAAAATGGTTTTTAACACCTCTAAAAAAAAAATTGATTTTAACACCACCCAAATTTCAAAAAATTGGGTATTACCACCACATAATTGATTCCGTTTACAAATCCGTTAAGTAGGGCCATACAGACACGTGTCGCTTTATTATTGGCCAAAATAATAAAAAATTTAAAAACAAAAAAATAAAAATAAAAATTTTAAAAAAAATTAAAAAAAACCTAAAATTACCCCCAGCCCCACCACCGCGCCACCAGCATCGTCCCCCAACCCACCCACTGCCGGCGTCCGGCGTCCCAGAGAATCTCCTGGCGCCGGCGACCCCACCCACCCCTCTTTCCTTCACCGATGCACCCCACCCCTTCCTCTTCCCCATTTTCGTTTCCCGACCCACCACCCTGAAACCACCCTAAACGCCCCCTCCCCGGAAAACGCCCCTCCTCCCCTTCCTCCTCCCCCGGAAACGCCCTCCCTCTCCTTTCCCCCTCCCTTAATCAATTCCCTACCACCCCAAACGAAACCCTAAAACCCATTTAGGGTGGTTTCGGGGTTGTAGGTCGGGAAATAAAAATGGGGAAAAGGAAGGGGTGGGGTGGGGTCGCCGGCGCCGAGCGATTCTCTGGGACGCCGGACGCCGGCAGGGGGTGGGTTTGGGGACAGCGGTGGTGGCGCGGTGGGTGGGGCTGGGGTGGCTGGGGTAGTTTTAGGTTTTTAATTTTTTAATTTTTTTTAAACAAATAAAATAGTGACACGTGTCACTGTGGACCACATTTAACGGAAACTGTTAAGTGGTGGTAATACCAATTTTTTGGAAATTTGTATGGTGTTAATACCCTTTTTTTTTTGGAGGTGTTAAAAACCATTTTCGGGTTTTTAGCAGGTGTTAAAATCTAAAAAAAAAACTTAAAATAAAGTGTTGGAATTTTTAGTAGTGCATTTAAAATCAAGTTTCTTTAAGAAATTTCAATTACCCATTAATTGGGATTAAAGTATGATGTTTTAAATATAATTTCAGTTTATTTTAATTAAATTATGAGGGTTTTTATAATAATAGTATATATTGTTGAAAATTTGTGTGGAGTGGATTTTAATACTCTTCTATGATTTTAAATTATACAAGACTTTGAAGTAAGCAATTTCTATTAGTCGTGGCGATTTTAAGATCGTATTCAAAGTACGTACGTTCGCGTACTTAGCATATATATGGGTGATGTAGTGGCATGCTAGGTTTGACAAATTAAATTACAAGTAGTATCATGCTAATATTAATGTTTGGAATTGTGGAGTATTGATGTTGATGATTGTATTGTGAAGCACGATTTATTTGTGATGGATAATGGATTATATTTTGGCATGGTTATATGGACTACACTTTTATTTATGGCATGATAGAATGCATGTTTAATTAAACTATATGTTTAATTTGGCTTGGGATATTAAAAAGGAATTTTATTATGGTTCATATAATTTTTATTGATGCTAAAATCATGGGAAAGGAGCTATATAGGTGTCTGTGTACACGAGGAATAAATTGTATGTTGGTGCCTTAGTGCATTTAAGGTGCTTTTAACACCGAGTGATAGAATTTGTGGCGCTTTATGCGTTTAAGGTGTCTTTGACACTGAGGTAGATTTAAAAAGGGTTCAACATTTGTAATACCCGAATATTTTATGATTTTATATAATTTATTTTAATTTTATTTATTAAATAACTTTCCTAATCCCATATTATTAATTTAGAGTTCGAAAAGTTTTAAAACCCTATAAATATTAACAAACCCTAATTATAAATAGGACTCTTTTATTAACACCTATAAATATTAATAAACCCTAATTATTTTATTTGTTTTTACTACATTTATTTATTGCTCGTCACTTTTTCTTTTGGAACAATCAGAACCTTGATTTTCTTATGAAGCAAAACCCCAACCTATATTATATTGATTATCATCATGATGTATGATTTCACCCAAATTTTATCATCAAGACTTCTATTATATACTCTTGATACAAAATTGTTGGACGTGGGTTTCTATTATTAGCGTGCAACTAATTGATTTAAATATTTTGCTCATCACACTGTGCAATTTGCGTGGTTCTCTATTGCGTCTCATTGTTTTAGTCTTCGTCGGAAAGGTAATCACACTATTGATCTTTTGTAGTTGCTTGATTATAATATGATTGTATTAAATTATTAGAATTGTTTGGTTATAATTTGTTTATTGATTGTACTCTGTATTATTATTATGTGTAAATTTTATAATTGTAATTCGTGTGATCAAGTTTGTATATGTATATGATTGATTAGTGGTATTATATGATTTGATTGGATATGAGTATTGTATTACTTTTATTGTTTATGATTGATTATGTTTTATTCTAGGGTTCTAATGTTGTTTCCATAGGGAGTATTGTTTTATCGATGTTTTAGGTTGTTAATGCAGAGTATTATTTTTGGGTTAAGATTTGATTAATTTTGGGAACTAGTTTTATTTCCCTAAGAGTTGAGATGTTTTTGAATTGAATTGTTATGTTATTTGGGAACATGTGCCATTATTGAGATACTATGTATTAGTTTGTGATTGATTATTTGATCGATGTGTGAGATGAAAGGTTGAGAACTATTATTTTGTTATTGGCTTGAGGCTCGGCGTTATAGACCTTAGTCCTTGGCATGTTGGTGAGATAATGATCACAAGTTAAGAATGAGGTACAATCTTTATTATTTATTTATTTTCTATGGTCCCTACAGTGGGACTTGGCCCGTATGTGGTCTGGTTCAAGGCATTTTCTGGTTATTGAGAGTATTCAAGTTTTTATACTTGTTGGTTTATTTATTCGAATTACCCATGTCCAAGTCTAGGTATAGAACAATGAGCATGGCACACTTATAGGATAGAGAGTTGAGTAAAGGTTCGTATTATTATTCAAGGTTGATTTGATAAAGGTTATTTTCAGAGTACATTGTGTAATGTAGTTTTAAACTACATTGATTAATTGATGAGCTAGTAATGTTGCTTATTTTATATTATTATTTGTACTATGATATGTGATGATTACTCAGCTTTTTTGTTGACGTGTGTGTGTGTTGTTTTGTTGAGTTGTTTGTGTGTTGCGGCCATGTCTTTTTCTTATGGTGGCCCTGCGACGATCTATTTTGAAATTTGTCCTTAATGGTGAGCAATCAAGTTTGTATAAGCAGGCTTGATCAAGTGATCGTAGCTAAAGGAGCTCAAGTGATCGATTAGTATGCGATAACGAGTTTGTAAAGTTGTATAAATAGCTCACCTAGATTTATTGGGTTGTAATTATTAGGATTTTTGTAAGCCTTAACACTTGACAGATAGTTGAGTGTGGCGGTAATACCCTTGATTTAGGTGTATGCTTCCGCAATTTATTCAAAGTTTATTTATTTTCCTTTAATTTATTGTTTATTATTAGCTAGTAAATTGGGGGTGTTACAACATTAAATATTATGTGGTCACTAATTATTCAAGAATTAAATTGGTATATTTGGTGGATTAAATAATTATTGTTGATTGGATGATTATGGTTTGAGAGTCATCACCAAGTGTAACAATCGGTAAATAACGTAAAGTGAAAGGGATTACGCACCAAAACTCTTGGAACGTATATACTTTGAGTATAAACATATGGGGGGAGTTATAGGGTTTTGTATTTAACCATAACTTCTACTGGAGTACCGAACGCTGTACATTCCTTTTATTTATTATTATGCGCAGGAATTTCGCCACCTATGTGTGGTTTTGATGCTTGCATGGTTAGCTCCCGTGTCAGTAACCTCAATTAATTTGGGGGAGGTAGAGTTGGAAACCCGTTCGATGCGTGATCAATGCTAAATAAATTATTTAGTGTCTAGTTGAAGAGTCTTGTTGGTTGTTGTGTGTGTTTGTAAACAGGTGCATTGAGGTAAGTGTGTATTGATAGGTGAAAGCATGTTAGTATGTTTAATTACGTTTATGTACTCAGCTTTGCTGATTGTGTGTGTTTGTGTGTTTTTGTAATACCCCGTATTTTATACGTATTCTATTTAAAATATGTATTTTGTAAAGGTATTTAAATAATTTTAATGTTTTAATTATGATATTTTAATTATTTATTCGATGTAAGTTTGAATATATTTTATAAAAAGAAAGTTTATTTAATTAATTATTTTATAAAAGTGGGGCTTATTTTAGGAAAGTATGATTTTCTAACAAGTTTTAATAGAGAGGGTATTAGGAATGATTAAAAAAGGAAACTTTAGAGAGAAGGGTTTTTAGAGGAGGGGTATAAATATTCAACACTTGAGGCAAATTAGACTTTGCCCAGAGTGGAAAAAACCCAAAGTAACTTCTCTTCCTTTTCTCTTTATTTTTCTTTCTTTTTCTTTCCCTCTTCCATTTCCCCTTTTTGCACGGCCGGACCACCACCTCACCACCGGCCGTGGTGGCTGCTTCTTGATGTGTCTATTTTATATAGTATTTTACCCCCGTCCCTTGGTCATAATTAGTAGTGTTTTTGGCTCTTTAGAGCCACTTTTATTACTAATTGGTGTTTTCTAGTGTTTTCGTAGATTTGGTTGACTTTTGCAGGGATTTATGCTTTTGGAGTATTTTCCCGATTTATTTTGGAGCAATCACGAACATTGGAGAAGCACGACCAGATTCTATAGCCCATAGCCGGTTAGAGCCATCGAACCGGTGATTAAGGGCTCGGTATAAGTGATACCGGGGCATTTGGACCAAGTATTCAAGACCGGAAGAGGAAACACAGATTGGCCCGAAGTATTGGAGCCCAATCTTAGTCCAAATAGTGGCCCAAGTGAGCCGCCCGGCCAAAGAGGCTGGCGCCCGGAGGCGCGCCCGACCGGGCGGGAGAAGCTAAGGCTGGCGCCCGGTGACGCGCCCGGCCGGGCGCGAGATTAGTATTAAGGATAAAAAGGCGCGCCCGATCGGGCGGTGCCTCGCCCGATCGGGCGCGTGTATTTATTAGTTGACGATTAGCGTCGTTTTAGTCTGTTTTAGTTTAGGATTTGTACGGAGTATAATACTCCTCCGTAATACGATTTTACAATCTTTTTCCTCTCTCTTTAATCTTTTTTACTCCCTTAATTGTTTTCTTAGATTTCTTTCTCCTAAACATTTGTTCTTAATCTACTCTTAATTCTAGATTTATTTTGGTAACGATTTCTCTTCTCTTAATCTTAGTTGTTTATTTTATTCCTTTCATCATGATTTATTTTATTTCTTTGATTAGTTTAGTTTTTAATATGTGCGAGTAGTTTTATTTCTAGGGTTTATGGGGATCCATAAATAATATGAAGGGGTAATTTGTTGTTGTTGATTATCAATGCTAGATTAGTTTCCTATTGATTGATTTAATGCTCTGTGACTGGATTAGGCCTATCTTTTATGCATGAGTTTGACAACATTGATTCGAGATTCCAGAGATGAGAGTTGATGTTTAGATCTAGTTTTAATAGGCAGATTAATTTATAAATGGTTAAGTCGAGATTCGAGAGATGAGATTTAATACCGGTAAATTAATTGTGTGATTTTAATACGTAGCGAAAGCCCTTTACAGTCTGGTTAATTGATGCATTGATGATTGACTATTATTGATTATTGGTATTGCATTATAATTTCTTATTGAATTGTTTTAACGTTTTACAATTGCGGCTTATAAAAGTATAGCAATATTAAATTGATGAATCGAGCAGATGTTGATTTGATATTAAAGGCTATTTTCAATAAGGACTTAGATCTAGTAAATTACGAAAGCCTGTTAGATCTATGTTGATTAATAAATTGCGAGAGCCTGTTAATCGTGTTATTTATGCAATATCAATGATTGATTACTATGTTTTACCCTGGAGTATTATTTATTGGTGAACCTATGCCCTAAATCCTTTTATATATTGTTTTCTCCCTATTCTCAATCTTAGTAGTTTAGTTTCTTATTCGAATATAAATATTGGTTACTTAGATAATTTAGATTATAATAATTAATTAGGAGTAAAAAGACTTGTTTCCCTGTGGAGATCGACCCTACTTCCCTATCTAATTTAGTTAGAGGACTTAGGAATTATTTTTTATTTGGGGATACGACTTTACCTTGTCACTGCTACCACTTGCGGTTCCCGAAAAAAAAAATAATCTTTATTGTTTAAAACTAATCTATGCTTAAATCTAATTGTTAAGTATGAGTTTTGGGATTCAATTTTGATGTTTGATTATAAGTATTATGTTGATTAATTTTTAGATTATGTTTTTAATTAAAAAACCCCAATTTTTTAAACCCTAGGTTCTTGATTTATGAATAATTGAAGGATCTTGATGTATTATGGTTTAGACCTTAGATTAATGTGTTTTAAGGTTTAATTACAGCAAGTTTTAATTAAAATAAAGTGCTGGAATTTTTAGTAGAGTATTTAAAACTAAGTTTCCTTAAGAAATTTCAATTTCCCATTAATTGAGACTCAAGTATGACGTTTTAAATATAATTTCAGCTTATTTTAATTGAGTTATGAGGGGTTTTATAAGAGTATATATTGTTGGAAATTTGTTTAGAATGGATTTTAGTACTCTACTATGATTTTTATGTGTAGGAGACTTTGAAGTAAGCGATTTTTGTTAGTCGTGGCGATTTTAAGATCGTACTCAAGATACGTTCACGTACTTAGCATATTTTGGTGACGTAGTATCATGCTGTGCTTGATTTAAATCAATTACAAGTAGTATCATCCTAAGATTTATTGATGTTGGTGATTGAATTGCGAATCATGATTTATTTGTGATGGACTATAGATTGGAAAAATATATTTTTAGCATGATTATATGGACTACACTTTTATTTATGGCATGTTAAAATGCATGTTTAATTAAACTACATGTTTAATTTGGCTTGGAATATTGAAAAGGAATTTTATTATGGTTCATATATTTTTTTTATTGATGCTTTAAGCATGAGAAAGGAGCTATATAAGTATTTATGTACACGAGGAATAAATTGTATGTTGGTGCCTGATATGTCTATTTTTATATAGTATTTTACCCCCGTCCCGTGGTCATTATTAGTAGTGTTTTTGGCTCTTTCAGGCCACTTTTATTACTAATATGTGTTTTCTAGTGTTTTCGTAGTTTTGGTGGAGTTTTGCAGGGAATTGCACCTTTGGAGCATTTTCCCGGGATTTTTATGAAGCAACTACGAGCATTGGAGGAACGCGACCACTTTTGGAGCCCAAGGCCGGCTAGAGTCATCGAGTCAGTGATTAAAGGATCAGTTATTTGGATCACGAGGCAATTGGACCATGTATTCGAGACCCGAGAGGAAATATGGATTGGGCCGAGAAATCTAGCCCAATCGAAGTCCAAGCCTCGAAGAAGAAGACCGGACCCGATCGGGCAAGCATATGCCCGATCGGGCGAGATGCATGCTGGTGCGTAGCTCAAGGCGCGCCCGATCGTGCGAGGCTTAGCTCGATCGGGCGGGGATATGAGAAGACCTGAGCGAGCAAAAAGGCGCGCCCGATCGGGCGGCCTCTAGCCCGATCGGGCGCGTGTTTCTGGAGAACCATTTTTTGACGAGCAATTAGTTTCTAATTAGGAGTTGTTTTAGTTTTGTTTTAAAATACGTTTTGTGCGGAATAATTAAGGGTCTCTTCTCTGAGACCCTCTTCTTCTTCTCTTAATCCCTTTCTCTTAGACTTTCTCTCTCTACTTAATTTTCTCTCTCTTAATCTCTCTCTAAACTTTTGTTCCTAATTCTTTCTTTAATTCCAGATTTATTTATTTCGGTAACAATTTCTCTTCCCTTAATCTTAATTATTTATTCTATTCCTTTGATCATGATTTATTTATTTGCTTTGTTTAGTTTATATTTAATTATGTGTGAGTAGTTTAATTTCTAGGGTTTATGGGGATCTAATAAATAATATGAAGGGGTAAATTATTGTTGTTGATTATCAATGCTAGATTAATTTCCTATTGATTGATTAAATGCTCTGTGACTAGATTAGGCCTATCTTTTATGCATGAGTTTGACAATATTGATTCAAGAATCGAGAGATGAGAATTAATGTTTAGGTCTAGTTTCAATAGGCAAGTTAATTTATAAATGGTTAAGTCAAGATTCGAGAGATGAGATTTAATACCGGTAAATTAATTGTGTGATTGTAATACGTAGCGTGAGCCCTTTACAATCTAGTTAATTGATGCATTGATGATTGACTATTATTGACTATTGGTATTGCATGATAATTTCTTATTGGATTGTTTTAATGTTTTACAATTGCGGCTTGTAAAAGTATAGCAATATTAAATTGATGAATCGAGCAGATGTTAATTTGATATTAAAGGCTATTTTCAATAAGGACTTAGATCTAGTAAATTGCGAGAGCCTGTTAATCATGTTGATTAATAAATTGCGAGAGCCTCTTAATCATGTTATTTATGCAATGTCAATGATTGATTACTATGTTTTACCCTGGAGTATTATTTATTGGTGAACCTATGCCCTAGATCCTTTCATATATTGTGTTCTTCCCATTCTCAACCTTAGTAGTTTAGTCTTTTACTTAATTATAAATATTGGTTACTTAAATAATTTAGATTATAATATTTAATTAGGAGTAAAAAGACTTGTTTTCCTGTGGAGATCGACCCTACTTCCCTATCTACCTTAGTTAGTGATTTAGGTAATTATTTTTGATTAGGGGATACGACTCTACCCTGTCAAAATTTGGCGCCGTTGCCGGGGAAACGGTTTTATTTTTATTTCTGATTGTTTTTGTAGTCTAGATTATTTCTCTTTTGTCTCAGAGAGCGTTAGTTCTCTGAGACAAATCTCATATTTGCTTCTAGTTTTTTTTTATGCCCAGGTGTTCCAGATCAGGTTATATCCCATTCGATCCTGAGATTGAACGTTCCTTCCATAGACAAAAAAACTTCTACAAGCAAATCCTGGCGGATTCTGGTGATACTAACAATAATCACCGCGATCCTCCGACTGATTCTAGCAATTCAGAGACATCATCAGACACCGAATCAGAGATGGCGGCTCCAAAGAAGCTTAGTGATTATTCACAACCAAAGCTTACAGATTTTCCACATCTCACCCCTACTCCGTCTCTTGATGGGGTTCAATTTGAAATCAAACCCCAATTTATAACGATGATAGAGAGGAAGCAATTCAGTGGAGCCAAGGGTGAAGACCCGAATCTTCACATTGTCGACTATTGTCAATATTGCAACACCATCAGGCAAGTCGGGGTCACTCAAGACCAAATCAGGGAGATTCTCTTTCCCTTTTCTTTAACTGGAAAATCTAAATTGTGGTTCAATGGCTTAAATAGAACTACACTTGGTATAACTAACTGGGAAACTCTTGTTTTGAATTTCTATAACAAGTATTATCCTGCAGAGAGAACAACAGTACTATGGAGTGCGATTCAGAACTTCACCCAAGAAGCCGATGAGTTCTTATATGAGGCTTGGGAGAGGTTCAAGGACTTACAAAGAGAATGCCCCCACCATAATTTAGCACAATGGCAGTTAATCCAAGCCTTTTATAACGGCATTGGAAATTCCTCTAGAATAATTTTAGACTCTGCAGCTTGTGGGAGATTTATGAATCTTAATGTTGATGATGCAGGTCAGGTTATTGAAGATATGGCGATACAAAATTCCCAATATGGGAATCCCAGAGGATTTGCTAATAAAGGGAAACATAGCGTCGACTCTGTATCCTTTTTGCAAGCTTAACTGACCTCTATTTGTCAAAAATTAGATAATCTGAGCACTGCTAGCGTAGCTAATGTTTCTACAATTAATAACAATTCTAATGAGGCTTTCTGTAAAAATTGTGGTATTGTAGGTCATTGGGAGCAGGATTGCAGGAGTTCCGTGGAGCAAGTTAATGCCTTCCAAGCTTATAGGCAGAATAACCCATACTCCAACACTTACAATCCTGGGTATCGGAATCATCCATACCTTTCCTACCGGAGCACTAATGTTCAAAATCCACCACCACAAGAACCACAGGTGCCACAACAACATCAGCAGAAGTATTATCACCCAAATGCTAGCCAGAAGAATCAACCACAACAACCCCCCTCATCTTCAGACCCTTCTTTGGGGGAAATTAGAGCAATGTTGGTCAATATGCAAAAGCACATGGAGAGCAGAGATGCGACAATTGATCAAATTTTAGCGCATAATAAAATTTTAGATAATCAAATTGCGCAACTCTCCGCTACTCTACAAGCACGCTAACAGGGAGCCCTGCCGGCACAGCCGACTAGGCCTACGGATCAAGCATTTGAAATTACTCTAAGGAGCGGTTCAAACTATGAAGGGCCCTCTATGCCTAGAGTTGATGAACCTATTTTATTAAATAATTCTAATCTTAATTCCATTAAACCAAACAATGTAGTTGCTAGCCCTGCAGGGCTAGAGGATAATACTAACACATCTAATTCTACATTGCAGGGTAAAACTCCAAAAAAGGTGGCTACTCCAGACAAAGATAAGAATGCTCAAAAGCCAATTATCAAACTTCCTTTCCCCAATCGTCAATTGAAGACGAACTTGGATAAGCAGTTTGGTAAGTTTCTGGAGGTGGTAAAAGATTTGAAGGTAACAGTTCCCTTTACTGAATTGATCACACAAATCCCCTCATATGAAAAATTTATGAAGGAAATATTGACGAGAAAAAGGTTTATTAGTGAGGTAGAGACAGTAGCTTTCACTGCAAAGTGCAGTGCCGTACTTCAAAATAAGTCTCCACCTAAGTTAAAAGATCCGGGTAGTTTTTCTATCCCTTGTCATATTGGTAATCTCTTGATCGATAATGCAATATGTGATTTGGGTGCTAGTGTTAGCGTCATGCCATTATCTGCGTGTTCTAAGTTGAATATGGGTCAATTAAAAGCTACCAATATAACTCTGCAAATGGCCGATCGTTCTTTCAAATACCCCCTAGGTGTTTTAGAGGATGTCCCCGTTAGAGTAGGTAAATTTTATATACCTGTAGATTTTGTTGTTCTTGATATGGCCGAGGATATGCAAACCCCAATTATTTTGGGTAGACCATTCCTTAACACTGCAGGAGCAGTCATTGATGTAAGAAGTGGTAAGTTAACACTATTAGTAGGGGACGATAAAGTTGTTTTTAATCTGAATAATGCCCCCAAAAGCTCCATGACTGAGGAGAAATGTTTTAGTGTCAATGTGGTTGTAAATTATTCTAACAAGCACCAAGCTCTTGAAAAAGATCCCTTGGAGGCGGTATCTTGTGTTGCATCCCTTTCAGATGAGATAGACAAATGGCAGAAGGAAGTCGATGCAATAGAAAGAGCACTCTATAATGTTGGTCTTGGTTTCGAGGATGAACAAGTGGAACCGATCGAGCAAGTTGTGCGAATCGAGCCTACGGTAAGTGTTCCGCCAGATCGAGTTGCAAGTGTTGAACGCAATGACAAGTTAAAGCAACATTCGATCGAAGAAGGGTTTTTAGTGCGTCGCATTGTAAATCCCCCATTCCAAGTCAAGGAGGATCCACTACATAAGGCGACTTGGCGTCCCACAGGTTATGTCAGGAAGCCGCATCACAGCCTAAACATCGCTAGACCGGGTGAGAAACCACCCGATCAAGCGTTGGGTAAAGGGTCCTAGGTATTGTACTTGGTAAGAAGGTCGTGCGGGACCTATATGAACCAGCGCTTTGCGGGAGGCAACCCGTATTTCAAGCTTTCTAAATTAGTTTTTATTTTCTCTTATTTTTATTTTAGAGAGGTGAGGAGAGTGATATTTCACCAGTTTTAAGTATCGTTGTACAGGTATGAATTGGATAGGTATAAAGACTTAGAAAAATTTTGAAGAAGAAAAGAAATCGTAGAAACTCCAGTGCTTGGTATGGGCTCGATCGGGCTAGGCTCGCCCGATCGGGCGCGCAAGTGAGGCAAAAATCGGAGCACAATCCGCCCGATCGGGCGCGAGAGGAGACCTGGAAACAAGTTCTCTTTTCGCCCGATCGGGCGCTCATCGAGTGAGAAGAAAAGAAATATCGGGCGAAGCTCGCCCGATCGGGCGAGCAAAAGGCGAATTTTTGTTCGCGTTCGCGCCTGATCGGGCGCGCAACTTGTATTATGGAATTTTGCACTTTCGCCCGATCGGGCGCGCCTTCAGGGTGTTCTCCCCTTTATTTTCTTTTCTCTTCTTTCTTTCCTCATTTTCTCCTTATTTCATCTCCTTCATTCACTTTCTCTCTCTAAAACCTCCATTTTCATACCTTCAACTCACACTTCAATCCAAGATCTCTTCCAATTCTTCCATCCAAACTTGAAAATTCTTACATTTTCCAACTCCTCTCATCTTCCTCTACAATCTACACTAAATTTTCAACACTTTCTCTCTCAATTTCTTCTCAAACCCTAAGCGAGAGAAAGCTTCAATTCCTACTATTTTCACTCTAAAATGGCTTTCAAGAGTTCTAGGACTGTTCGGGGTGAGGGATCGAGGCAACAAGCACCTACCATTGACCCGGAGCTGCAAATTCCGGGGTGGGAGAGGGTGGTCATCACCACCCAAGAGCAAAGGCAAAGGATGCTCAACCTCGTCACGCGACAGGTAATTCCTACCCGTTTTATTCATCATCCTACGCTTTCTAGACTAGGAATTGATAAATATGTTGAGAAATTGTTCAAGGGAATTGGCATGAGTGGCTTGTTCCAATTCCATTATGATACATATGATTATTTGAATTTAGAATTCATTTCTAGTTTTAACGTCATAAAATCAAATGCTCTAATCTCTCATGTTCAATTTCGTTTGTTTAATAAAGATATTAGATTGTCCTTGAAGGATTTTGGAAAATTGTTTGAATTGAAAGCCGATAGACCAATTGAACCACCCCAAGACAACATTACTTTTGTCTACCGTGCTCTAACAGGGAATCCTAACTTAAACCTCCAACATGCCAAGGGCACTTGGATTCAACATCCCGTGCCAAAACTTTGGCAACGGTTTGTTGGCCTCACCATCTTTGGGAGGCATGAACCGGCTAATGTGAGGAGAGATGAACTAGAACTATTGGGATCATACATGATTCCTAAGAGTGACAAGCTTAACATAGTTCATAGGATGGCCCAACACTTTCAGAGGGTGGCCAATGCGGCCGAATCGGGTAGGTCTAGGGTCCCAATTTACTTTGGTGGGTTAGTAACCCACATTGCGGTCAAATACCTTAGTTGGACCCCTGATGATGATGGTAAGGTAGCCGGACCTACCTTAATGGACGCACCCTACTTAGGAGGCCTTAACTGGTTAAATGTGATAGGGGGTGAGACTTGGTGGGTGATTCATAGGGAGTCGGGTAGGAAAGACAACGCTTTCACCTTGCCTAACCCGGCCTTGACCAAATTCGAGAAGGGTCTTCCCTCCTATACCTTTGAATTAGGAGACCAAGGGGAGGCCCAAGCACACCACCAAGCACCTCCCTCACCACCACAACAATTCCACCAACCATCACCCCAACACTACACACATAACATTCCCACTTCCTCAACCAACTACAACATCGATCCTAACGCCCCATATGACTTTTCGGCTTTTAGAAGCCAATTGGATCGGATAGAGAGTAGGCAAGGGAGGATGGAGGGTATGGTTAGGAATTTGGACTCTAGGGTAGGAGCCTTAGATGCTAGGGTTGGGGTTGTGGAGAGGAACCTAGGGCGGGGTTTATACCCCATGTATGATGATTATGCCCGTCGAGGGGCTATTCCCCCCGATTCACTTGCCCCTGATTGGTTCCAATACCCCCAAGGGGGTTACACGGACCCAAGTGCCTTCGGTACCTATGTGGACTATTCATCGGTCCATGGATATGGGACCGATGCTCCTTTTGGTGGGTTTGGGGGGAATGTAGACCCTAACTACTATACTGGTGGTTCGGGGTATGGTGGTGGTTCTAGCCATGGGGGAGCCGGTTCTAGCCATGGCGGGGGTTATTCTCGGATGGATGAGGATGAGGAGTAGGCTACTCTCCCAAGTCAATGAGGGCATTGCTTGATTTGGCTTGGGGGGGTGTTCTTTCACTTGGAAATTATCTTCCTTCTCTCCCTTTATTTGCTTTCTAGGTTAGATTTCTTGCTTTCCTAGTGTAGTTTTTATTGCTTTCTTTATATATAAAAATACAAAAAAACTGAAAAAATAAAAAAATTCAAAAATACGTTCCAATGAATTGTAAATCATGCTTCCCTGTGCCCCATACTTGAGAAAATTGTTTTGATCCTTGGTATTTGATGATGAATATTGTGGATTTGTTGGTCATGATTTGAAGTCTAATTGTTTGGATTCCTAAACATGCGTCAATTTTGTCCAACTACTTGTGAATATGGTGCTTGACTAGTTGATTTGGTTAGGAAATGTGTGATAGTTCCATAATTCCTGGTATGTCAATGAATTTGAGTATTGATTTGCAACTATGAGTAGTGTTTCATGACTTTTTATTATGCACATGAGGAGGACGAAGGCATTCATTCTTTTAGGTAGCCTTCAGAGTATTTAGATACATTTGTTCCCTTCTTGTCACCCATGTTGTTGCTTGTGCCCTTTTATTGTTTATAGCCATATTACAAGCCTTAATTGCCCCTTTGGTTACTAGTCCCAAGCTTGGCTTGGGGGAGCTATTAGTGAGTGAGGTGAGGGAGTTTGTAGTGTGCACATTATTTGCACAATTTGGGTGGGTTTTGAGAAGTAATTTGTTCTTGATCATATTTTTGTTTTTATGAGTTTAAAAGTTGTATATATTTGAGAAAAATAAAAGTGTGATGGAAAAAAAAAGAAGTTCAAAAAAAAATGAGAAATTTGAATAAAAGAAAGTGAACTTCTAAGAAAAAAAAAAGGAAAAAAATGCTTGATGTTCAAATGTTCTAAGTGAAGGTTAATCAAGAGAAAGAAAAAAAGTTGAGTTTCAATGTAAATATTTCAAGTTATGAGTTCAAGGTTTGTTATTCACTCTTGTTCTACATTATCATATTTTTATGAGTGAAATTGTGAGTGTTGGGGTTGTTTTATTGTTTGGAGTATATTTGGTGGATTGTTGTTTGGAGTTGGTTATGTTGGAGATGTGTATGATCATTATTTTTGATCTTGGATTTATTAGGATTTGGCTCCCTTAATGCATAGTTTTTCTCTCACATTATCCCAAATTTATCCTACCTTTACCCTAGCCTTACATAACAAGCTTAAAAGACCTTCCAACCTTGTGCATAGAAGTTATTAAATGTGAAAGTGTTGTTTTCAATGCAAGTTATGACTTGACATATTTCGAGTCGACTAGTAGGATGAGCGTTCAATGTTTTTATACACACGAGAGTGTGAGTTGGGAGGGCATTGTTCACATTAAAGGGGTTGGGTGGAGAGCGATCGAGTACATTCTTTACTCGCCACATAAATGAGAGTCGAGTGTGTGAGCACTAGTCTTGAATTCTATATGCTCTTGTGGTTTGCTCTACTTGACAATTGTTGGGGAGGAAGGGTGATTAGATGAATAAGATTGATTGACGTTGAAGCATGTTTGTTTAATTTTACCTTGAATCGTTGGCTTTTGATTTGTTGATTGGGGTGAAGTATGTTTTATATGTTCATTGAAGAGCTCTTTGCTTAGGGACAAGCAAAGGTTTGGCTTGGGGGTGTTTGATATGTCTATTTTTATATAGTATTTTACCCCCGTCCCGTGGTCATTATTAGTAGTGTTTTTGGCTCTTTCAGGCCACTTTTATTACTAATATGTGTTTTCTAGTGTTTTCGTAGTTTTGGTGGAGTTTTGCAGGGAATTGCACCTTTGGAGCATTTTCCCGGGATTTTTATGAAGCAACTACGAGCATTGGAGGAACGCGACCACTTTTGGAGCCCAAGGCCGGCTAGAGTCATCGAGTCAGTGATTAAAGGATCAGTTATTTGGATCACGAGGCAATTGGACCATGTATTCGAGACCCGAGAGGAAATATGGATTGGGCCGAGAAATCTAGCCCAATCGAAGTCCAAGCCTCGAAGAAGAAGACCGGACCCGATCGGGCAAGCATATGCCCGATCGGGCGAGATGCATGCTGGTGCGTAGCTCAAGGCGCGCCCGATCGTGCGAGGCTTAGCTCGATCGGGCGGGGATATGAGAAGACCTGAGCGAGCAAAAAGGCGCGCCCGATCGGGCGGCCTCTAGCCCGATCGGGCGCGTGTTTCTGGAGAACCATTTTTTGACGAGCAATTAGTTTCTAATTAGGAGTTGTTTTAGTTTTGTTTTAAAATACGTTTTGTGCGGAATAATTAAGGGTCTCTTCTCTGAGACCCTCTTCTTCTTCTCTTAATCCCTTTCTCTTAGACTTTCTCTCTCTACTTAATTTTCTCTCTCTTAATCTCTCTCTAAACTTTTGTTCCTAATTCTTTCTTTAATTCCAGATTTATTTATTTCGGTAACAATTTCTCTTCCCTTAATCTTAATTATTTATTCTATTCCTTTGATCATGATTTATTTATTTGCTTTGTTTAGTTTATATTTAATTATGTGTGAGTAGTTTAATTTCTAGGGTTTATGGGGATCTAATAAATAATATGAAGGGGTAAATTATTGTTGTTGATTATCAATGCTAGATTAATTTCCTATTGATTGATTAAATGCTCTGTGACTAGATTAGGCCTATCTTTTATGCATGAGTTTGACAATATTGATTCAAGAATCGAGAGATGAGAATTAATGTTTAGGTCTAGTTTCAATAGGCAAGTTAATTTATAAATGGTTAAGTCAAGATTCGAGAGATGAGATTTAATACCGGTAAATTAATTGTGTGATTGTAATACGTAGCGTGAGCCCTTTACAATCTAGTTAATTGATGCATTGATGATTGACTATTATTGACTATTGGTATTGCATGATAATTTCTTATTGGATTGTTTTAATGTTTTACAATTGCGGCTTGTAAAAGTATAGCAATATTAAATTGATGAATCGAGCAGATGTTAATTTGATATTAAAGGCTATTTTCAATAAGGACTTAGATCTAGTAAATTGCGAGAGCCTGTTAATCATGTTGATTAATAAATTGCGAGAGCCTCTTAATCATGTTATTTATGCAATGTCAATGATTGATTACTATGTTTTACCCTGGAGTATTATTTATTGGTGAACCTATGCCCTAGATCCTTTCATATATTGTGTTCTTCCCATTCTCAACCTTAGTAGTTTAGTCTTTTACTTAATTATAAATATTGGTTACTTAAATAATTTAGATTATAATATTTAATTAGGAGTAAAAAGACTTGTTTTCCTGTGGAGATCGACCCTACTTCCCTATCTACCTTAGTTAGTGATTTAGGTAATTATTTTTGATTAGGGGATACGACTCTACCATGTCAGTGCCTTTGTGCACTTAAGGTGTTTTTAGCACCGAGGGATATGATTTTTGGCGCTTTATGCGTTTAAGGTGTCTTTGACACTGAGGTAGAATTTTAAAAAGGTTCAACATTAAATATTATGTGGTCACTAAATATTCAAGAATTAATTTGGTATATTTTTTTTGATTGAATAATTGTTGTTGATTGAATTATTATGCTTTGAGAGTCATCACCAAGTCTAATAATCTGTAAACAACGTAAAGTGAAAGAGATTACGCACCAAAACTCTTGGAACGTATATACTTTGAGTATGAACATATGGGGGGAGTTATGTGACTTTATATTTGATCATAACTTCTAATGGAGTACAGGACGCTGTACTTTTCTTTTTATTATTTTTATGCGCTGGAATTTCGCCACCTATGTGTGGTTTTGTGCTGGCAAGGTTAGCTCCCGTGTCAGTTAACCTCAATTTATTTGGGGGAGGTAGAGTTGGGAACCCTTTCGATGCGTGATCAACGCTAAATAAATTATTTAGTGGTCTAGTTGAAAAGTCTTGTTGAATGTTGTGTGTGCCTGTAAACAGGTGCATTGAGGTAAGTGTGTGTGTTGTTAGGAGAAAGCATGTTATTTACACTTATGTACCAGCTTTGCTGATTGTGTGTGTTTATGTGTTTGGCTATGTCTTTATCTTGGCCCTATGATGATCCATTTTTAATGGAAAGTAGTGGGGACAAGTAGAGATAAACTTTTCAGGTATTGAAGCATATTCATGACGGGGCATGAGTGAAGAGCGAATCATGCTAGTTTCCATTAGTTATGATGTGTTTTATGTTTTAATTATTTATGGTATTATTTATATGTGTGGACTAACGCAAAGATCTGGATTTGGTTTGGTTTTAAATAAGGGCCTTTAATGGTTCCAAGTTGTAGGTTGATTTTATTTGACTTCGTTTTACTTTGGTTTTAACTTTACTTCCGTTTGGTTGATTTCTTAAGTTGACTTGTTTTTGAATGATTTTGAATTTAGTCTTCCGCTGTGTGTATTTGATAATTGCCTTAGCCGTATTCACGGTGGTGGTAATGTCTTAGAATTTCCTATCTCATATTTTAAAAAGAGCAAAATAGGTATTTTAAAGGAAATGAATTTCTAGGGTGTTACAGTTTTGGCCTTGTGTCTTTATCTTGGCCCTTTGATGACCCATTTTTAATGAAAAGTAATGGAAACAAGTAGAGATAAGTTTTTCAGGTATTGAAGCATATTCATGACGGGGCATGAGTGAAGAGCGAATCATGCTAGTTTCCACTAGTTTATGATGTGTTTTTATGTTTTAATTAATTATGATATTATTTATGTGCGAACTAATGTTAAGTTTTGGATTTGGTTTGGTTTTAATAAGGGCGTTTAATGGTTCCAGGTTGTAGGTTGATTTTATTTGATTTTCATTTGACTTTGGTTTTAACTTCATTTTCGTTTGGTTGACTTTCGAGTTGACTTGTTTTGAATGATTTTTTATTTGTGTCTTTCGTTGTGTGTCTTTAGTAATTGTCTTAGCCATTTTCACGGTGGCGGTAATGTCTTAGATATTCCTAAATCGTATTTTAAAGAGTAAGATAGGTATTTTAAAGGAAAGGAATTTCTAGGGTGTTACATCAAAATTCGCGATTGTTCAGATTTTTTTTACTAAATATTTAAAAGTAAGGCGTGATGCGTTATGATGGTTCAGATTTTTTAACTCAATAATATTCAAAATTTGTGATGTTCACACATTAAAAGATATTTTAATCTTGACCTTTTCACTAAATGAAGTATAATTGGTCAAGGTGACATGCACGTGTATCATTAGTGCTTAGACAGAGATATGGAGTTTGGGATCAAAAATACAATGTTACAAACTATTGTTTTAATATATCATAGTTAATAATTTATATAAGCCACTTTGTGAGCCTGTCAACAAAAAAAAAAGAAAAGAAAATGTAAGGCAAATTAATCGTGAATATGTAATTTCAAGCCTATAGAAAGTGGTTACTCCATACTAAGGCCATGTTTGGTAATTGACTTTTTAATGGCTTTTTGGTTAGCTTTTGGCTTTTTTAGGTGGTCAATCAGCCAAAAAATGTGTTTGGTAATTGGCTTTTTAGTCAGCGAAAAAGCTAGCTTTTAGCCAAAATGAAAAAGCTGCTTTGAGTAGCTTTTTTGTTGGCTTTTAGCTTGTTGACCCACAAATTATCTAATAAATAACCAACAACCAAGAATTAATTTACCAAATACTTTTATAAACAGCCAATTTCAAAAGCCATTATAAACAACTAAACATTCTAGTTGGTCAAACAAGCCAAGTGAACCAGTCAACAACCATTTGCCAAATAAGGCCTAAATAAAAGAAGATGAAAGAAACAAAGGTGTAAGACCAAAAATAAGTAGAGTTGGAGAGAAAAGGAGAACATGTGATATCCAAAAAGTCCATTTCTTAGACAACAAGTGAATGTAACCTTTTTTTTTTTTTTTTTTTTTTTTTTTTGAAAAAAAAAGGTGAATGTAAGATGTAACATGTATGGAAAAGAAAGCACTACTGTAGTAATTAAAGTGGAAAATATGGTTTGAAAAAAAAAATCGAAAAAGGGAGGAAGACAAAAAAAAAAAAAAAAAAAAAAAGGGGCATGAAAAGGAGGAGGCAGACAGTAGAAGTCTAGTTTTCCCACCTTATTAAGGTATCAAAATGGAATCAGGCATGTGTGAGAAAGGCAGTTGAGTTTATAATTTATACTACGGAGTAGTAAATTAAAAAAAAAAAAGCAGATTATCCTGGTTGATAGGCTGCATATCTTAGTGGATGCTGATGCAAATGTAAATACGGAGTACTCCGTATAAGAAATAAGGAAAGACCGGCTTTTCAAAAAAAAAAAAAAAAGAAAAAAAAGGAAAGACCGATACTCCCGGTGACCAGTTAAGGTAATTAATTAGGTATATTAATAAGAAGAAATAGAATAGTGATTTGGAGAAAGGGGGATAATAATTTGATTTGATTTGATCCTGGAAATGCATCTCTACAATGCATGGCTTCCTGGTCCAATCCTTGAAGAATGTTGGAAAGAGAAGGAGGCTTTCTCCGGAGTCGTGAATTCACTCAAACTCTGCTTTCTTCCTCAAGATCCAGATTCCGTCTACTCCACTCTCAAATGGATTTCTGTGCTAGACCTGTGTGTACCTTCTCTTTTCTTCTCTTCTTTTTTGTTTTCCAGAATCATCTTCATCGATTTATTTTGTAATCCAGTTTCATCAAGGCTAAAAGTGACGTGTCTCTCGAGGATGTTGGTTCTCTTGTTCAACTTGGACTGGATATTTTCTATGCTTCTTCCGGCAAACTCTACGTCCAGGTATCTATCATCCTCTTCGTTATTTCAATCTGGGTTTCCCACTCATTAATTACAGTATTCTTCTAATTGCCTTCCTTAGGTTAGATGGGGCAATTTACTTGTTAGAATCATTAACAAGTTTAGAAACAAGTTATCTCTCACTCTTCACTGGCGCCCTCTTTATGACATCTTGCTCCGTACCCATTTCTCCAGGTATTATTTCTTTTCTCCGCTTTATTTTTTTCCATTTTATTATTTCATGCGTAATATCTTCTCTACAGAAATACTGGCCCAGAAGGATGGAGAATCAAACAGAGACACTTTGAGACACTCACTGCTCTTGTCCGAGCTTGTAGGAGGTTCTTTCCCCCTAATTCTGCTTTCCAGACATGGTCTGAGTTTGGGTAAATATTATTTAACCTTTTTTTTTTTAATGTGATAATATTATCTAATTCATTTGTTGGACTTTTTTTTTGTGTATCTTTTTTTTTTTTTTTTTTTTTTTAATGTGATAATATTATCTAATTCATTTGTTGGACATTTTTTTTGTGTATCTTTTCTACTATCATTCTGACTATCATAATCTAAACATGCTTGTAGCTCCCTTTTGGAAAATCCATGGCATAATTCAGCATTTGAAGGTTCTGGCTTCATCAAACTTTTTCTTCCTACTAATTTGGACAACCAGGATTTCTTCTCTTTGTAAGAATTTGGATGCTTAGGAATTTTCTATTATCTGTGGGTAATTATTAAATTCTTCTGTCTTGGATTTATAATTTCCTCTTTTTTGCATGCCAACGGCAGGGATTGGATTGGGAAATGCATACAAGTATGGAATTCTATTCCAAATTGCCAATTTTGGAACAGTCAATGGGCTGCTGTACTTGCTCGTGTTATAAAGAACTATGACGCACTTACATGGGAGCCTTTATTGCCTGTACTTTTTGCTAAGTATTTGAATATGTTTGAGGTGAGATTTTGGGTCCCTAATGGTTATAATATTCTTGCACGCACCAATTTCTTTTCTAGATAAAGATATATTTCAATTGTGAAAAAAGAATGTGAATATCAGATGCTTATGAGACAATCTCTATATGTAGGAACAGGAGTTTTGTAAATTGAATTAGTGAATATCAGTTGCTTATGAGACAATCACTATATGTAGGTTTCATGCAGGAAAATCCCATTCCGACAACCTAAGGAACTTTTCCACCCACTTGTGAATAAAAAGAAGGAGATCTAATTGTGAATACAAATTTTCTCTTCTCACCAATGAGGAAACCGTTATAAGTAATCAATGACATTATTCATTCACTCTAATTAAATCATTAATACTGAAATTATAAATCGCTTACTACTTTACTAGAAGTGATTGTGGACCAGCCTTCATTTTATTGGCAGCAATTAACAGCTGGCCAATTTTTGTTGAGATAAGCTGTAGACTGCAGAGCTGTAGTTGGACTGCTGTTGTGCCTTCTTGATACCATAAAAGCGTTTCAAATTTGCTGAAAACCCTGGTATTCCAGATGACAATCTGCCATTATAATTGTATAATATTGGAGAAAGCTGTCAAGAGAGTGTCCCTGTCTCAAGATCCCTGACCTTTCAACTATTTTTTATTTTTATTTTTTATGTTTATTAAGGGCCTGTTCTCATTGACTGAGATGAGCTGAGCTGAACTGAATATTTTATAAGAGAAGGAAATTAGGAGCGGAGCTGAACTGAACTGAATTGAACTAAATTTCAACGTAAGAGAACAGGCCCTAAGTCTATGTGATTTCTTGATCCCTTTTATTTCCTTACCTTAGCATTAATCACAACTCTACACCTTTGAGCTCTCTATCTTGTTTATGCTTTTTTTGGCTGAACTTTGGTCATGAACTCACGACTTACATCCAAACTCCCCAGGGTATAGACTTGCCAACTTTGCACTCCCTTTTTTCTTAGTAGATTGTTTAGGGTGTGATTAGGATCAGCTCAATCAATTTTTTGAAGGTTTTGGTTTGGGACTTAACATTGCCTTTTGATAAGTCAGCTGGCATATTCTGCTCTTGACAGCATGACAAACCATGAAGCTAATACACCCCCTTTAAGTGAAGTAAATATGCATCCTTTATGTAATCATATGCTTAATGCTATGGAGCTCGATTTTTGATTTATTTCACACCAACTATGAGGTTGAAGGTTTTAGTTCCATGCAGTTCATTCAAATGATTTGGGAGGTTGGGTAGTCGTAGTCAGCCAGGGCACCTAATGATAGGATTTGCATTTGCTTAAGTTTTAGAATTTGCTTCTGTAAGTTTTATAGGTGCATGAAAGTCTGATAGCAAATTGACCACATTCAACCACGAGAAAGAGAATACTTGCATAAATATAAAAATATGTTGTACTGAAACACACCTAGTTATAGGTACTCCATACTTACTGGTTAGCTCTTATTATCATGAACAACACTTTATGATCCGGGACTCTGGGTCACTCCAGCAAATCTTGTTTTTATGCATTCCAAAATTCTTGCAGCATTAACTAGGGAATTTAATCAAATAATTAGATTATGTGGATTCTATGTATCATAGGCATGAGATGGTCCTTGTGGCATATCCACATATCTTTTTCTTTTTGTGATCTCGGAAATCTGGGAAATTATTTTGTCCAAATTACTTCACCTCTGGTTTTTCTGTTTCATTACCATGCTTGAAAAGAATGATGTCTTTGGTAATTTCAGGTTCCTGTGGCTAATGGTGCTAGTTCGTACCCATACTCTGTTAATGTTCCAAGAAATACAAGGTTCTTGTTTTCCAACAAGACATCCACTCCATCTAAGGCCATTGCAAAATCTATTGTAAGATCAAGTGTACTTCATTCATAAGTTTTTTCAACCTTAGAAGTTATTTCAATGTCTTTTATATTGATCATACATGGTGTGCTGTACTTCTTTATTGATGCAGGTGTATTTACTTAGACCTGGGAGTTCAGCTCAAGAGCAATTTGACAAGCTTATTAATCTCTTGGAGCAGTGCGTAGTCTCATGCTTTTCTCTAAGTTTGTTCCATGTCTAGAATATTAATAGCAATAATGTGTTGCACACTAATTTTGCTGTTTTAGATATTATCATCCTTCTAATGGTGGTCGCTGGACCTATTCATTGGAGCGATTTTTGCTGTATCTGGTAATTATGTTTCAGAAGCGCTTACAGCATGAGCAAAAGTAAGGAATTCATTCTTGAATGATGTCTTCCATGTCAGCAAGGGTTCTGTTATTAGATCTTATCACTTATAAGATTCTTCATGCAGGATATCTAATGGTCGCAGACGAACAGAGCTATATTTGGGAAAATCGGAGAGGATCTCTTTTGTCAGCACTGTGTTAAAGCTGATTGACCGTGGCCAATACAGCAAAAATGAACATTTATCTGAAACAGTTGCTGCAGCAACTTCAATATTGTCTTATGTAGAACCCTCTATGGTCCTTCCCTTTGTAGCCTCTCGGTTTCATATGGCTTTGGAGACGGTTAGTAGACTTACCACACATCTTCCACCACAATATAAGATATGATACTTTCATGTGAAAAGCTAACCTTAGAAGTGGCAATTGAGATTCGTTTATCTTTTTTGTAGATGACAGCCACCCACCAGTTGAAAACAGCTGTCACGTCTGTAGCATATATTGGCCGGCCTTTGTTCTTCACATCTATTTCATCTTCAGTAGAAAGACCTGCTGATTCTGATGATTCCTACTCATATGTCGATCTTTTGGTCATCTCATTATCCAATGCACTGCTGGGCATGGATGCCAACGATCCTCCAAAAACTTTAGCAAGCATGCAACTAATTGGTTCCATATTTTCAAATGTAAGGAATGTGTCAGTAGAATTCACTAACTTAATATATACTTATATCTGGTTGGTTTACTTGATTATATTCGATTGTTTTACGTCTGTGTTGAATTCTGGCAGATGGCTGTTATAGAAGATAGTACTGATGACTCGTCGCCAATTTCTGCCATCCGCTTCTCGGAGTGGCTTGATGAATTTCTATGTCGCCTGTTCTCTTTACTTTTACATCTGGAGCCAAGTTCTGTCACGTAAGAGTTCATAGCAGTAATTATTTCTCACCATTGATAACATCCTTTTGGAATATTGCATTTGGTGGAAGGTCAAGTTATATGGGAGACAGAGTTTTAAGTGAAACGCTAGAAATCCTGAAATTAAGAATTCCAAGAATGATTAAATAGGAGTTCATGGAAAATTGGAATACTATGAATAGCTAACTTACTTAATTGGTTTTCAGCATGTGTGCATGTTTGTCCATTATTGTTTACATGCAGCTGGAATCATTTGTTGTTTGGGTGGTGCCAGGAACGAAGGACTTAGTACCATGGCTACCTCTGGTACTTTTCTTGTTGAAGACGGTCCTTATTACTTCTGCATGTTGGAAATCTTGCTTGGAAGACTGTCAAAATCACTTTTCACTCAGGTCTTAGACTCTTAACTGATAATCCTTCAGGCTTTTACTTCCTGCAAAATGCTAAAGGGGACTCTATTCCAATTGATTTTTATTATACAGGCTTTGAAGAAAAGTTCCAAGTTTGTACAAACCAATGTACTCCCTGGAGCTGTTGCTGAGGTTGGACTTCTTTGCTGTGCTTGTGTGCACTCAAATCCAGAAGAGGCTGTTCTTCATCTTGTTATACCTATGCTATCAGCAGTTATATCATCTATGAAAGGGACGCCTAGAACGGGATTCATAGGAAGTCCTTTAGATCCATCTATCATATGCAAGGTCTTGGTCTTTGCATATTCTCCAATTTTTAATTCTAGTTTATATTCGGATCTCTTTTGGCTAAACTCAAGCTTAATCTTCCAGGCAAAACCTTCAATTTCTCCAGCTCTTGAAACTGCAATTGACTATCAGTTGAAAGTCTTGTCTGTTTGTATTAGTTACGGGGGCCCCCATCTTTTACGCTGCAGGGATCAATTTAAAGAAGCTATCGACCTAGCGTTTGAATCACCATCTTGGAAGGTTTTGTATTGGCGGTTTCTTTGAGTGTTATTGGGCTGTATATTGATACAGTCTAATTATATTTCTCAGAGTCCCATATTGAATTTGGCGGGTTTGTTTTTTTCGTGTGAGACAGGTCAATGGAGCTGGTGACCATGTGCTCCGGTCTCTCCTTGGAAGCTTGGTGCTTTATTATCCAATTGACCAATACAGGTGTTCCCTTTATGGCTCTGGACATTCACATTCAAATGCACGTTCACAAAGAATTAGCTGATTCTTATCCTTTAATTTTGAGTTAGTTTATTTAACACAGATTGGTTCTGTAGGTGTATATGGCAACATCCTGATTCTCCCCTCATGGAGAATTGGATCAGCACAAAAGATTGTTTAAGTGACAAACTCATCTACCCAAAATGGCATGTTCCAGTAGAGGAGGAAACTTTATATGCAAATGAGCTTCTATCTCTTCATTTTCAATCAGCACTAGACACACTGGTTACAATATGCCAAGATAAAGTTCATACTGATGCAGGTGATTGACTTCTTACTTCTGTCGTATGAAATTCGATATACTTCCTCCGTTCTTTTTTTATTGCACCGTAAGGGGTTTTACGCTTGCCAATGCATTACTTTGGCTATTAATATCTTTAATTATACTTTTGTAAAAATTATAAAAAAATTAATATTTAAAAAGTAGATTTCAAGACGAATCTAACTAGATCTCACATGACTATGTTTTTCCTAATAGATAAATCACAAAAGATGGTCAAAGTAGATTAAGTGAATAGTGTAAAAGTCCTTATGGTGCAATAAAAGAAAAACGGAGGAAGTATATGATTTAACCATGTATTTAGTTTCCAAATGAGGTGTACTTATAAAAGTTATAGTTCTCCAGAATTTGCACTGATAGCTTCAGAGTTGGGGTCACAGTGTTGTCTTCCTACTTTTACTTTCTACTATAGCAATTTTTGTTTGCTTTCACCAGATGTCCTGTTTATTTAAGTTCAAAATATTCTACTTGCTTTCTTTTTCTTATGACTTAAATCATGGGTCATCCTCAGAGATTTATATTGTGACTTCTGATCTAATTTCTGAAAGAGATATTTGACTAGTATGTTGCATTGTGTAGGAATTGAGAAAGACCATCTCAAGGTGACTCTTCTGCAGATTGATTCTTCATTGCAAGGCATACTGTCTTGCTTGCCGGATTTTGATCCTGTCACACCTGCTGATGCTGAAGATACAGTTCAAAGTTTATTCTTCCTGGCAGGTGCCGCAGGTGCTAAAGTTGGCAGTACTGAGATGCGAGTGAGGGCAGCTGAGGTCATACATGCAGCTTGTCGGTAATTACCTAAACTATCATTTATTTTGAGTATTCACTTTATGGGTTTCCCTCTTCCTCATCATGGATCCAGGATCATGATGCGCATCCCAGTCTCAGATGAATATATAGTTCAAAATTGTGTACATATATGATATGTTGATAACTTTTGAACTATATTTACATTTTTTCTGGAGTAAAAAAGAATTATATGTTCATAATAAATGAATTATATGAACTATAATAAATGAATTATATGAACTACATGTTTGCAATCTTTTCTATAGGTTAACAATGTATGTGGAACATACAAATGAACCTGGAAAGACAAAAATATGTACTTTTTCATAATTGTTTTGTTATTTTATTGTGCTAAATTGCTTGGGTGGTGTTGGCCAGATACTTGTTGGAGGAAAAGCCAGATGATAGCATATTACTAATTCTCATTATCCGTATTATGGATGCTTTAGTAAATTTTGGTAAGATTTCTGGTATGCTAAATGATATAGATACTGTTTTCAACTAAATTATTCTGCGCTAAACTGAATTTATTAAAACTTTATGTTCTTGATCGATTGTATTTTTGCCAAATTTGATTGAAATGTCATAATTGTTGAAATTTTCCTATAATTCTTCTTTATATCTGTTGTTATTATTATTGTTATTGTTATTGTTATTGTTATTGTTATTGTTATTGTTATTGTTATTGTTATTGTTATTGTTATTGTTATTGTTATTGTTATTGTTATTGTTATTGTTATTGTTATTGTTATTGTTATTGTTATTGTTATTGTTATTGTTATTGTTATTGTTATTGTTATTGTTATTGTTATTGTTATTGTTATTGTTATTGTTATTGTTATTGTTATTGTTATTGTTATTGTTATTGTTATTGTTATTATTATTATTATTATTATTATTATCAGCACTGGTTTAAAATATTAAATAAACAATTATAATATTATAGACCAAGTGGGTGTCAACCCTCAATTCTATTAAAACTGTATGGTTAGAACCAAAGATTCCATGACCCAAAACCCCTTTGAATCTCTCTCATACCCCCTCCCCTACACAATTTTTCTTAGTAATATAAAAAAAATGAAAGACGACTGTTGCTTTTATCGGAGCTCATATACTTTTTTTGTTCCACAATTAAGTTTACATTTTTTTGTTATTTAAGTTTTTCCTCTCAACTTATTATATAAAATTTGAACCTGCACCACTCACCTTCTTTTTTAATCACTACTTACTGTCCTTAATCTCTGTGCAAAAAGTAGATCTTAACAAAATTTGGAATGCAGAAGAGTGATATAATTGCTTTTAACAATATACGCTTTTTACTAAAAGTACAGTAATTCCTCTCCATCTGAGTACACCACTAAATAGCCAGGGGCACTAGCTTCCATATTTTCCTTATGTTTTATAATTGTATGGAGTAACGGATTGCAAAGTCTGAAAATTTCTTGAAATTGTATTCAAACAAACTGATTTGACTGAAATTATTCTTTAAGTTGAAAAGAAAATTATGTTTGCATTATTTTGACAATTTTTGGTTATTTTGTTTACTCTGTTGTTATAGGAAGTCTTGAATATGATGAATGGGCGAATCACAGGCATGCTTGGAAATTGGAATCTGCTGCCATTGTAGAACCTTCTATAAACTTTCTAACATCTTCTCATTCTAATGGAAAAAGAAGGTAGTTTTTCTTTTTTTCTTTTTTCTTGCTCCATTCAATGCATCACAGTCTCCAGTTTCTTATCTCTAATTGCTGTTGAATATTTCAATCCAGGCCACTCTGGGCTCTTGCTGACAAGGCATACATGCATAACACATGGAGAGCATCTCAGTCCTCTTTTCATTTGTATCGTACCAGTGGAAATTTCTCTCCATCAAGTCATGCAATTCTTCTCATGGATGATCTTCTAAAATTAGCTTTGCATAGATATGAAACTGTTCGCTCGTGAGTTCCCATGTTTTTTTTTTTCCTTATTTTTTCCATCTCAATCACATGTATGATATATTTTTAGCTTAATATTGGATTAGTATGACTATTGAAACTTGACTATGTGACACTTTCCATAAATTTACTTGGATTGAGGAGCTGTGGGTGAGTGCCTGCACCCTTAGGATGTTGAGATCTTGGTTATTTTAGAATGATCATAACCATTGGGTATAGTTTGCGCCTCCTTTCCCCTCCTTAATGCTTCACTCATCTGTTGTTTAGATCCGTGTTCCTCCATCTACTGATCCACCCCACCAGATCTATCCATTGGAGGGTCTCTAACTTCGTTATAATGAAGTATTGTTGCCATTGAATTGAAGTTTTGTGTGCTGCTTTATAATTTTCTGAAAGAGGAGAAACATTTCAGTACAGGCTGCTAGGCAATGTATTTAGTTCGATTTTTTTTTTTTTTTTGGCAATTTGGAGAGCAATATACTAGACAACATATGCTAGATCAGCGACTCTTTGGACTGACTAGGTAATGGGACTACCACTTTCGTAACCTATAGTAGAATTTATAGAGATATCATGGTCACTTGTGGATACTTATCTAGTGCTCTTTGCTCTAAGATTTTCCTCTTGAACTGTAACTGTTAAAAAAATCCACCTTTTCTTTCAGTTGAATATTTGATAGCTTTATTGTACCTTATGAACGATTTCCCTCCTCCCTCCCCTTCAAATATAAAGAAGAAATTCTTGTTCATCGCTTATTTCCCTCTTTTTTTAATCACCCAGGTTTTGATTTTATTTGTTTGTATTCAATTGCTAATCAGACTTGCTGGAAAGAGCCTCTTAAAGATGTTGAAGAGATGGCCATCTATGGTCTCAAGGTGCATGCTTGTCTTGACTGAGAATTTATCAAACCCCAGTTCACCTGAATACACTGTTCTTGGGTCTTGCACCATTCTATCCAATCAAACAATTCTCAAGCATCTGACAGTGGTAATTCAAGAATATTTTTTTAATGTATAAGATATTTTTACAACGGCTCAAATATTTTAATGGCTTTTTCACTTGGGCCACTTGCCAATGTTTGTTGTGAAAATATCTTTAACGTTCTCGTATAATTTCCTCTGGTATATATTCAGGATGGAAAGGCTTTTACTTCTTTCATTCTCGGCATTTTGAAGAGGTATTTTGGCATATGTTAGTTTGTGTGTTGCTTTGTACTCTCCCTTTTTTTTGGGAGCATTATTACTCTGCCTTCGTCTTATTCATCTGATTTTCTTGTTTAGTGCGCATCACGAATCCCTTAAAGCTCAAAAGGCAATCACTGAGGTAATGTCATGCAAACTTAATTACTCTGTGTTTGGCCTTGCATGTATGTGTTTAAATTGCAGCCTTTCCTTATTGAGCTTCTCCTGATTGATCACAGCTTTTTGTAAAATTCAATATTCTTTTTGCTGGAGTACCTAGAAATATTTTCAAGACATCAGATAGCCACTCAGATGGGCAAATTTTTGCAGACTTAATTTCTCAGATAGGTTCAATGAGTTTTGATACAAATGGTTTGCATTGGAGGTAAATTGTTATTTCACGATTCTGATGTGTGCTATAATTTGAAATCTGTAATTCTTAATTGTGAAGCTAAGGATTTAAACTGTATTGTAATTAGTTTTTTGGTAACGCTATATGGAAACCTTTTTTTTTTTTTTTTTTCCATCAACCTGCTCTTTTCTGTAATTAGCAAGAATTTTCTTGGTTGACACGTTACTTTTTCCGGTTATTAAAGTATAATTTTGATCGGACTATTATTCATGATCCTGATATTGATTTGAGATTTTTTTTGTAATTTTTATTTTGTTTATACCTTTCAGGTACAATCTGATGGCTAACAGAGTTTTGTTATTAGTGGCAATGGCATCTAGGAACGATCCACATTCTTCTACAACATTTTTAAGCGAAACTGCTGGTGAGTGAGCTTTAAGTTCAAGCATCCTGCTATATATGTAAGGCTAGTACTAGAAAATGCATATTTATATTTGGTTGCTTATTCAAATTTGAGTTGTAACCTACTGTTTATCAACTATTTTTAGAAATGAACTAGCCACAGCCATCAAAAATAGAATGTATTAGCTATTGTTTGTGAAATAATGGCACTGCCTGTGGCTTTGAAGTTATAAATATGCTGATATACAATAACTTGACTGGAAATTTTGTCACAATTGAAAATTTAATCTAGAGAAACTTTTATAACTTGTTTTATTAAATTTATTGCCTAATTAATGACAATAAAAAAATAAAAAAAAACATAGATGATGATGATGAGATTGATGACTACAACAAAATATTAATATGAATGCCCTTATAGTGTTAGAAGCTCCCATCTTGGGTAGGATAAGTGGGGTTGGATGTAAAGCCTTAACCTTCCAATATTAGAGAGATTGTTTTGAATTCACTCTGTATTCTGTATGTAATGGTTGTGCTAATCTGCAGTGATTAAAAGTTTGAATAGTTAAATGAGCCATTATACTTTAGCCCTTTATTATAATTTAAAATTCAAAAAATGATAAGGGTTTTTGACTCCATTGCTAATAAACATAAACACCTAGATGACACATAATATAACTCTTGAAGGTATTTGAAGGTATCTGAATGGGAATGAAAATTTTAATACTCTTTCCGTTTCCAAAAGTTCGACCCTTATGGGCAATTTTCACGAATATTCAAAAAGTTAAATAAGTAGTAAAAGTACATTGAAAATGTAAATTTACATGGGGTTTGGGAAAAAGTAGAGAGAGAAAGTAATACAAGTACATGGAAAAGCAAAATGTATATGGGGAAGCTAATTTTGCACAAATATTGTTGCAAATTGGATGATATTTTAATGCAAATGGGATGATCATTTTGGGACTAAATTTTGGCCATAAGGGCCGAACTTTTGGGGACGGAGGGAGTAAGAAGTTAAAAGGAAGTATTACAAGTGCACATGGAAATCCTCAATTGTCGCTGTGACCATTAATGACGTTAGAGAAAAGATATGGATTCCAAGTTAGAGATTACCCTATAAGTGATACAATGGAGATATAGTATAGTATTTTGAAAGAATAGGTGTGGGAATCAAAAATTTCAAAACCTTGTAATTTTTTTGCCCGAAATTAGGAAGAAGGCTTTCAGGATCAACAGAGATCTTAGAGCATCCAGAAGAAGTCTCTTTTGAAGCTTAGGATTCATATATGACATTATAATTAATTGTATTCATTGCCAATTTTTTGGTTTCAGCCTTTTGGGCACAGCTGTAGGCTATCCATATCCAAGTGTCTGGTTTTGTCAATGCCCATAAATTTAGCACAATCTCTGAATTTTGGACATAGGTATGGAATTTGGATATTGTAAGGACCAAGTGGGATCTTGATGAACCAATTTCAAAGATTTAGCTTCTTAGATCCTTTGTGGTTGATGTAATATTTTTATAGTAATTGCTCCTTAGGTGCTTAGTATTTAGGATCAAGTGGGGTCTTGATGAACTATATTAAAAGACTTGGCTTCTTAGATCCTTAGTGGTTGATGTAATTTTTCTATAGGAATTGGAGGAGATGTTCTTGTTCTTACACTTGGGATCATAAATGACATCATATGAACCCAAGCTATAAGGCCTTAAATTATCCATATCCTGACTTGTTTATTAATGGTATTTAAAGAACTAATTCTCTTTTTATATCATCTTAATTAATTTGTTCTATGCTTTATGATTTCATCACCCATGCCAAATATGTTTTTTCATTTCCTTTTCAGGGCATTTTTTGAAGAATTTAAAAAGTCAACTTCCTCAAACTAGAATTCTTGCAATCTCTGCTCTCAATATATTATTGAAAGAATCACCCCATAGAATGTCAGCTAAGTCTTCCTCAGAAAAGGTTGAAGGGATTACCCAATCTTCTGTTGAAAGAACTTTGGTTGAAATATTTCAGGAAGAGGGATTTTTTAATGAGACCTTCAACAGCCTTTCCCATGTTCATATAATTAGTGATGGTGAAACCACTTCTAGGGGAAATCATGGGAACTCTTCCTTTCAGAGTGTAGCTGACAAATCAATTACCTTTTTTTATTTTGACTTCACTGCTTCTTGGCCTCGGACTCCTAGTTGGATTTCTTTGTTAGGAAGTGATACTTTCTATTCAAACTTTGCTCGAATATTTAAGCGGTTGATTCAAGAATGTGGAACCCCTGTGTTACAAGCTCTGAAAAGTTCGTTAGATGAATTTGGGAGCTCTAAGGAGAGATCTAAACAATGCGTTGCTGCTGAGGCTTTTGCTGGAATTTTGCATTCTGATGTAAATGGTCTCCTTGAAGCATGGGACGATTGGATAATGGCTAAACTACAGGATATCATTATGGCACCGTCTGTGGAATCTGTGCCTGAGTGGGCATCTTGCATACGCTATGCTGTGACTGGGAAGGGAAAGAACGGTACACGGGTTCCTCTTCTAAGGCAGAAAATCATGGATTGCCTGCTTACGCCTTTGCCCCAGACTGTGACTACTACTATTATTGCGAAACGCTATGCTTTTCTAGCAGCTGTGTTGATAGAAGTGTCACCTCCAAAAATGCCAGAAACAGAACTACTGCTTCATAACAGACTGCTGAAGGAGTTGCTGATCAATATGAGTCATTCATCTGCACAAGTAAGTCATCCATTAGTTGTTTTTTCTTTTAAAATAGTTCTCTCAGGATAATTACACATTTTCATATGCTGTTGAGTCTGAAGGATGTTTCTCTTATCAGCTTTGCCAAGAGCTGAGCTTTAAAAGTCCATATATACTAGGATTATTCCTTTTTTTGTTTAATTAAATAGATTATATCTAGCTGCTTCTTCATTGGCATCTTTGGTACTTGATAGAAGTTTAATGCTGATTATTCTAGATCTCAAAGGAAGGGTCTTTGTGACATGTCTTTATTTTTCATATCATAATTTATCAATGGCTGAGGCAGAAAATATTGAGGGAAAACAAAGCTGATAATTTCTTTATTGGAAGCAAGTGGTAAAATTTGTAAGGATGACTCCCAAAAATCCTGATATCAGTAAGGATAGATCTTCATTTTTTATTGGCAGAAACTGACCCCATTCTCTATGTGGATTTGTGCTTGGATCACATTTGTCCTGATAACCTCTGTCACCAATGTTATGAATACTGTCTGCAGATATGAAGTATCTGCGGTCCATCTATGTGTTGTAGATCACGTAGCTTCATTGTTTCTGTGTGAAGATTTTATTCACTACTTTCATTTCCTCTATTAGAGATGTGTATTTCTGTTTTCGATTGTTGTTGCTGCTTTCAAGTTTGTCAATGTCAACTGTATTTCTGACAGTAGACAGTGATAGGGTATTGTTTGTGTTAAGTTTCAACTCCTACTGTTGACGTTGTGGTGATTGGCTGATTGCTATAGCAATGTTTAAGTTTGTTACCATTCAGGAGTTAATCTGTTGGTCTTTGTCATTGTAGGCTTTTGCTTTTGCGACACATCATATGTTTGTGGTGAAGTGAGGAGTTGTAATGTTCATTTTTTCTTTTTCTTGTTTTACCATATGCCAAAAAAAAAATCATTCTCTCTATGTCATGGAGCTTTTAACTGATTGCTGTCATGTTGGCTGCTTAAATCCTATGACTGCATGTGAGGGTTTGTCTCTTTTTTGTCCGTTCTGAATATAAAGACTAAACTTTAAATGGTACAGGTGAGGGAAGCTGTTGGTGTTACCCTTTGTGTGTTATGCTCAAATGTTCAGCTCCACAAATTGTTTGCTAGTTATGGTTCTGCCCAAAGGGGAAGCAGTGGTATGGAAGATGATTTATTTGGTGGTAGTTGGAATCAGCTCTTATCAGATCAGGCTACTGAACGTGCCATTAGAATCCAGAAAACAACTCATTCTGACCATATGGATTCTAAAGAAGTAGTAGTTCCAGAAAATGGGATTACAAATGATTCAGATGAAGATGTCAAATGGATGGAAACGGTAATGATTGGAACTTCGTTGCTGTAATTCTCATTTTGATTACTTGGCTTTGTTGGGGATGGAGGAAACTGAACCTAACAGCCTCTGTTTTGGAAAAGGCTGGGTTTGCCTTTGCCAACTGTGTCATGAAATGATTGACTGATGTTTCTATACTTAAGATGGTCAATCCTCTAACCATTGATTTCAAAATGTGCAGTTATTCCATTTTGTTATTTCTTCGCTGAAGTCAGGTAGATCATTGTATTTGATGGAGACAATTGTCGGCATTCTTTATCCCGTAATCTCATTACAGGTGTGCAAAGTGATTTCTTGCTTGTCTTCCTTTCCTTCCTGTATGTTTAGACTTATCTGCTGATGGTCTTCCTTTTCTGTTCCAGTTGGTCCTGTAAATGTCTCATTAGTTTAGTGGTAATCTCGCTGGCAGTATAGCTAGTATTTAAAAAGATGAAAAATGTCAAAAATCTGGTTAAAATGTTCTTGCATTAGTCATAGGATAATTGTCACAATCTATTTTGTGATTGCTGACTTGCTATATCCTCTTTTATCTTTTCTAGGTTTCTCACATCTGTATTAATGTATGAATAAAGCTCTTATATCGTAACTAGCTATCTCATTGCCTTTTTGTCTTACGGGAAAGAGGAAAGGGTCGAAGAACCTTTATGTCACTAATCTGTATCTTTACACATCAAACTATGTAGTAGAGATTAGGTGAAGTCTGATTTATAGAGTCCTGTGAAATTTGATGATTTGAGCATGTCAATAAAGGTTTATTTTTGGATTTTGAAGGATACATCAAATAAAGATTTATCAACATTGGCGAAGGCTGCTTTCTCGTTGTTAAAATGGAGTGTATTTAGAGAACCACATCTCCAAAAGGCTGTTGCTGTTATCCTTAAGTCAGCTAATGATTCTAACTGGCGGATCAGATCTGCTACATTGACATATCTTCGAACATTTATGTATAGGTAATGTTGAGGCAATGTCATGCATGAGTTTTTCTGATCATTATTATTTATATGGTCAATTTTCATCCGTGTTACTCATAACAGGCACAGTTTTGTCCTTTCACATGATGAAAAGCTACAGATTTGGAGAACTGTTGAGAAGTTACTCATTGATAGCCAAGTGGAGGCAAGTTCCTTCCTTTGTTCTTATAAATTACAATATATTATTTTCCCGGTGGATTTTAATTGTAAACATGCTCATGCTCAATTAGTGCACCAAGAACAAGAATAGAATCAGCAGACAGATGTTTCTGAAGCAGTGATGTGTTGGGGTTGTGTTGACATTATGAGATTCCACAAACTCTTAAAAAAATCGGGTGTACAATAATTATTGTACATCCATTATAAAGATAGCCTAAAGTGATCAAAAGTTATCCCTGAAATGAATAAAAGTTACCCCAATATGCATTAAAGTAACTCAATACAAATAAAAATTAATACGCTTTATTAGTAAAGAATCACATTTTAAATGACTAAAAATCAATTATTAGTTATTGAATATAATTAAATTACATTTATAAAACTTTTCTTGTTGTCTATTTATATAAAAATTGTATTATGTTTAAAGTTACCCAAAAAAAGGCAAAAAGTTACCTTAAAATTAGCTAAAAGTTACCCTTATACTGCTCGATGTGCACTAATATTAGTGTAAACCGGGTGTATACAAAAGTTTTTCATGAGATTTTATATGATATATTGCCTTTTTTTAGGTTCCAAACTTAGCAAATTCTGTATAACACAAGCAATTTATGCTGGTGGTGCCTGGTTAAGATGTGTTTTTTTAGTAAACTGTGGACGGATTGAAGGAATAATATGAGAGATGAGATCATGAAAAGAAGTACAGACATGGAAACACATGGGGGAATTAAACAATTATCACCAGTTGCAAGTTTGTGACATTTTAAGAGAATTATTGAAGGGTTCTCCTCAAGCTTAGTAGTATTGGACACTTAAATTTCTTTCGTTCATATTCTTAAAGACCGAAAATTTTGCAAGTTTGTTAGAGTGATTATGTATAATTATTTCCTTTCGAGTTATCTACAGCATACTTGATGCTTGTTTTCCTTCAAGTTTTGTATGCTTGTGGCTCACATGGCCACCATGTATAACATGCAAAGGATGGGCTACTAGGTTAACTCGTATAAGCTCTTCTATTCTTTGATTGCTTTACATCTAATTTAGTCTCTCTAATGTTCACTGCTGCATCTCATTCTTTGTATCTCTGTTATCCAGAATTTTATCATGCTTATTCCAGCTATTGTACGTAGTTCATAGCTGGAATGTTTTAACATATATGAGTAAATAACCAACATCTGGAATCGCGTAACATGAGGAATTGTACAACTCTTGGGATGTATTCATTTTCAATTTGTGTGGCAGTCAAGGCACTTTGCAGGCATGATATACTGTGTTTTATTTTTCTCCTGATAATTAATTGGTTTCAGGTACGAGAGCATGCGGCAGCAGTTTTGGCTGGGCTAATGAAGGGCGGAAATGAAGTTCTTGCTGGTGACTTCCGCGAAAGGGCATATACAGAGGCAACTCTTATTCTCAAGAAGAGAAAACAAAGGTTGGATCTTTGATAAGCCTTTGATTTGAAATTTATCTTCTGTGAATTTTTGTTGTGTATTTCACTCATTCTACTTAGGTTGTGCATGTTTTCATTGTATTGAGAGGATTAAGGTGGTCTGTGGTAACTGATGAGATTCAGCTCTTGAATGAAAGTTATATCCTTTGCATCATCTTGTTTTCATCATAACCTCGGCCGGTGATTGTTCATAATGTGTAATTGTTTAGATGGTCTTCTAGCTTCGTTTCTTCTTGCTTTGGATGTTGAGTTCATAAGGAGCAGCCGATGATGGTCTCTTTAAAAACTTCCCCTATCTAATTGGTCACTGTAGAAAATTCTGCTAGCGATTACATAGTTTGTGAATTTTGTCATTGTTTTTCTTCTATTCTATCTTATATTGGTGTGGTCAAGTCTTGATATGATTAAATGTTTCGGAACTGCCTATGAATACTAAATGGTGCATCTGATGCACCAATTCTTTCAGGTGTCAGTGCATTTTCTGTTGAATCTGTTATGTAAATGCACTTTTAACCTATTATCTCTTTGTGAAACAGTCGAAGAGATGGCTATTCTGTTGCTGCTGTTCATGGTGCTGTGCTTGCGCTGGCAGCTGGTGTCTTATCTGTTCCATATGATATGCCAAGGTAACTATGGAAGTTCCTAATTTAGAATATTTCAAATTTTGCTGCCAAATTTTATAATCTGCTGCCATAATTTTGGAGATGTCTAGTTGCCATTTTTCTGTCTAAAAGAGGGGTACTGAAGTTTAAATGCTTTATGTTGCTTGTAAATTTTCTTTTGATTCGGTTCTTTATTCCTTTGAAGGGATATTTTCTCTCTTTAAGCTCTCTCCTGTTGGAAGTCATTTTTATTAAGGGTTCCAATTCCATTTGTTTTGTTTCTCTTGATAATTTATCTTGAAAATACTAGGATCCAACTTGTTATCATCGATGCTTACTATAAATGAACCTTTATGGCAAACAATATGAGTCAATTGAAGTGAAAGAAAAAATAAGTAATAAGGTTTCTCACATTCTCGTTGGTCATACAACAAATCGATGATTGGAATAAGTTGAAAGTTTTCCATTGGTAATGCAAATTTATAGATGATTTAGAACTCGGTTGGTGCTTAATTGTTTATAAGTCGGGGAAAAATAAAACAAAATGATCTATTAGTCACCGAGAAAGAAACACAGTACGTTGAGATCATATTGATCTATTCCTAACACAACTCATCCTTTTCTGTGTTGTATTTAAGAAAATTTGGTTTGCAAATAGTAAATCTCATGGCTGACTTTTTCGCTTCTTTGGTGGTTCATGTTATTTCAAGTCCTTCTGCTCTATTTTGCCTAATTTTGGTGCATTACACTGTAGGCACTATTTCAACTTTACATAGTTTTACTGGATAAATTTTCAGATTTGCCAACTGCTCATAAACCCATGAAGGCATAATGATGCTGCCTTTGATGTTTAGTTTGACTGAAAGTAAATCGTTTTTTTTTTTTTCAATTTTTTTTTAGGGTTTGTGGGTGAAGAAAGGTGGGGGTATCTTAGCATTTTCTGTTACTAGATTAATCGGATGCAGAATTAAGGATTTTAGAATTAGAGTAGAGTCAATGAAACAACAGATGATACTTCCTCTGTTTCTTTTTAGATTTATCACTTTCTAAATAAGGAAGTTTCAAATTAGATGCATCACTTTCTTTTTTATTTAATAAATTCTTTCTTATCTCTTTTATATCACATGAGTCATCTTCTTTATTTTTTCTCTATCCCTCTCATCTCCAAAAATTATCTAAGATTCTGTGTTTTGCAACTGATGCAACCACATAAAACGGAGGAAGTAATTATTGTACGTATATATTTTGAGATCAGTTTACTTAGAGGACGATACTACACACAATATAAACCCTCTGTTTTTTTAAATGTCCTAATTTGACCGGTTCATTTGCCAATGCAATTTGACCGGTACATTTGCCAATGCAATTTGACCAACGATATCTTAAATTATCAATAAGTATTATTTCTAAAATGCTGTTATTCATAAACTATACAATAAGACGATTCTATCAAGTACCAACATGACTACGTGTGATCGTATATATTAAGCATAATTGTTGGTCAGATTGGTGTTTATGTATAGTGCAAAAGTCAAACCGGAACGACTTAAAAATAGAGAGAAGTGGGGGGGGGGGGGAGTAGATATATAATCCTTTTCAGCAATTAGTTTGATACCATAATTACGAGACAATTGGAAGGGATGAAAGATACAGTTATATTTTAGTTATTCAATTTTGTTTGGAAATTACGACTTCACTGTTGAGCATGGTAGATTGAGACATCATCGAATTTATACATACAGTAAGGCAACAATTCCGCTTATCTAAGTTATACATGCAGTTGGTTTCAAAAAAAAAAAAAAGTTATACATACAGTTAGGTAAATGCCTCGGCCCGAGTTTGAAAAGTCTGAAGAGTTTGAAACAGAGAAAATATATTAATCTGTAGAAAGTTAGGTTAGTAAATTTTTGTCTTACTGTGTATATTTTGGTGATTTTTAATCCTTTTTTGTATATTAAATAAAGGATAATTTGCCAATTACTACCGCAAGTTAATACCACTTTGTAAATTACTACCGCAAATTAAAAAAGTTGTGAATTACTACCGCAAAAAATTTTAAGATGTTGCGATTACTACCAAACCCCCATTAAACCCAACTATGACGTCATTATAACCCTTTAACTCGTGTTTGACCATGGTTAAGGGCTTCAACCAGCCCCCCAAAAAAAGAAAATGGTTTAGGGGTATAATGACGTCATGGTTAAGGGCTTTAACCATGGGTTAAAGTGATATAATGACGTCATAGTTGGGTTTAATTCTGAGTTGCACTACATTATGGTAAAATTCTGGGTGTGCAGACTAATTACGGTAAAATGCCCTTACAAAATTTATTTTACATTTATATGTCAGCAAAAGTACAAAATAGGTCAATTCGCTGAAATATAGGGATTGGTTGACTTAGGTGTCTGGTGATTTAATGTATGCATCTGCCTCTATTTAAGTTGCAGTTGTAAGAGCTTGATTTTGGCTGCATTTCTGTGGTCTTTTGACTTGAACGAACCATGGTTGTTAAATTTATTCTTTTGTTTCAGTTGGTTGCCTGAGCATGTTACCTTATTGGCTCGCTTTGTTGGTGAACTGTCACCTGTGAGATCAACTGTTACTAAAGCTGTTGCAGAGTTTCGAAGGACTCATGCAGACACATGGAATTTTCAAAAAGATCAATTTACTGAAGAACAACTAGAGGTATCTGAGTTTTGTAGTTATTAAATTTCTACTGACTAGACCTTTCAACAGACATTGTTCAATACCCTCAAAAAATGATATTGTTTAATATTATTGTATCTTTCCCTAACCGCAAGCTTACATCTACTGTTCACCACATTGCAGGTTCTTGCTGATACATCATCTTCATCATCGTATTTTGCTTGAATTTTCACTCACAGAATTAGGCTATAGATGGGTAAATTATATTTATGCGTTCATAAATGTAGCTTATTTACATTTGTAGTATCAGGTTCAAGGTTAATGAAATACATTATTTCTAAAAGACTGGCTATGCAATACCCCCCTCCCCCCTCTTTTCTTTCTTTTTTCCCCTTTACTGTTTGAAAAAGTCTAGACCATGGGGTTCATTAGGTCATCGGATGGTAAATCCCACAAGATACTGTCGGTACTAAATATGCTGGATCCATTTCTAATCTCTTTTCCACCTTCAGACTCTTCTCCATTTTCATCTTCGAGTTTCAAGTGCCCTAGTTGGTCTCCTGCTGTGGAACACATGCTTTGGTTCCATGGTGATCCATCTTCTTCAGCAATGAAAGCAGATTGACCATACTGAAAAGCGGTAAATGCATTACAGCCCCCATTGACATGAGTTTGTGTTGCTCCTACAGTTGTTTCCCAAGGCTTGTTTGAGATTATCATGTCTGGCTGCTGTATTGCCCTTGATAATCCAAGTTTGATCTTCACTACGGTATCTTCCTTGGCGTCGGGCTTAGTACTCATACCATACGTGGCATTCATATTTCCTTGTGAACTGGTAGGTTGCAGCTGGAAGTCAATTCGCTTCTTGGTGAGGAGATGGAGCATTTCATCCTTGAAACACCCAAGGGCTGCCTCAGTTAGATTGGCAACCTGTGGGGGTCCTAGTGTGGTTGCAATCTCAGCCATTAGGTGAGAGAAAGACTTGTGCGTAACTGGATCAATTCCCATGCCTGTTAGCTTCTTCTTTAGCTTGGTGTTCCAATGGTTCTTGACATCATTATCAGTGCGACCAGGAAGTTGAGCAGCAATGAGTGACCATCTGAAAATTAAAAATTTCTGTAAGAGATTATTGCAATGGTGTGGGAAAAAGGACCTTTAGGATGTGGTTTGTGTTGGTACCTGTTGCCCACAACAGCATGAAGCTTCATTATGGTTTCTTCTTCTGCTTGGGAGAACTGGCCATGCTTAAGGTCAGGTCTTAGGTAGTTTGTCCATCTCAGCCTACAACTCTTTCCGCATCTTTGGAGACCTATGTATGTATGGATTGGCAATGTTTAATGAGAACTCGGTAACAATGATTGCAAATGCTATCCAGGGTTTGGTTTATTAAAAAAAAAAAAAAAAAAAAGCAGAGGAAAGATAGAGAATCTAACCAGCATTCTTAGGAATAAGACGCCAATTACGGGTGCCATGTTGGGCGATGTAAGAAGAGAGTTTGTTGTCTTCTTCAGGAGTCCATTGGCCTCGCTTTACGTTTTCCTTCTCGCAACAAGGAATTCTACCCATGGTTGATGTGTTAAATAATGGTGGGTTATATTGAAGAAACAGGGGAAGCTTGGAGGGGTAGCTAGTTTGGGAGCTGAATTAGTGATAATAGCAGTGAGTAATAAGAATTAAGGAAACCTAAAAAGAAAAAAGAGTAGAAGAATTGGTATCGAAAGATTAAGAAGTGTTTATGTTAATAAGAAAAAGGAAATTAAGAAATAGTACTATATAGGGTGTAGGAGAAGAGAGAGTAATAAGAAAAATGAAGGGAGGAGGTGAAGAAAAGAGAGCAGGAAAGGTGCATGAGTTGATTAAAGAATTCAACGCCATTGAGAGTGTGTGAGAGGAGAGGCTGGTAGCTCACCCACAAGACACCTGGTCAACACACACATCACACAACACAACACCCTTGTTTCTTTCCCTTTCTCTCTCTCTCTCTTTCTCTCTCCTTCATTTTTCTGATTCTGGGATTTTATGGATTTCTGGGATTCATTCTTGCACGAGTGTGTTAGTTGGCTTTCAGATCTCCCATCATACTTTCTCTCTTTCTCTTGCTTCCTCGTCCACACGTGCCGCGGTTATTTTGTCAGTTTTCTCCCTAAATACTTGGCGGGTAATCTTGGGCTGCCAATCATTACATAATGCTATTTCCTATTTCCTGCCTCCTTCAGATTACAGTAATACTTTTTTTGTTTGCTACGATTATATTGCTGCGAGTTTTATGCGTATATCACATTGCCCCTAAAATGCTTACTGTCCCATAAACATGAACATAAAAAAAAAAAAAAAAAAAAAAAAAAAAAACATGTCATGTATATGTATAACTAGGTTCCATTAGGCAAAGCTCAGCTTAACTTATTGTGTCAACTTGATTGTCCTGCACCTAATGTCTATTAGAGGTTTATTTGTCTTACAAACAGAATGCCCTATTACTTGTTGCTTAGGAGTACAAGTGTTTCATGGTCTGAAGTGAATAGCAGTCCTACCTTTTGCATAACAAATGCTCATTATATTCTTACTTAAAGCCGTAGATGAAAAACTAAGCCTCCGTTTGTTTGGACAGAATACACTTTCACCTAAAAATTATTTTCCTATAGAAAATGCGATTAAAAATTGATTATCCTTCATTTGGTATGGAAAACTCTAGAGTCTTCTGGACTACGGCCATATCAACAGCTCTGTCTAGTTGGTGTGCCAGAAGGAATGTACCTAGCTGCTACTCTCCGTCTTCCTCTGCTATCTTTTTTGACAGCATCCCTTCTAATTTGGAGGAAAATGGTTTCCCCTAATTGGAAAGTAAATATATCTCCCTGAGTTTTCCTTTTTTTTTTCATCCCGTACAATCCAAATAGAGAAAAGTTTGGATATGAGATTTCCTGTAAAACTCTTTACTCCAAAATAAATAGAGCTTATTTTACCACTTCAATTCACTACCTGTAAGAATCACCTTCATAAGATCTTAAAGCAAATCTTCTAGTGTTTCCTTTCACTGATCACTACTAAGGTAACTCTTAACTTAATTTTGCATTTACAAGACCACCAATAGATCCCGATAGAGCAAATATTGTAACCACTAAGCAAACATATGAGAAAGTTCTTAGAGCAATCCACCATCCTGTCCATGCTTCAATATTTCTCTGCTTCAAGTACATTTCGACAGGGAAATATATTGACAGAGGCCAAAAGATGAGAGCTCCAAGGATCCCCAAGACTTGGTTGAAATAAGGGAATGCTATTGCTAAGATGGTAGTGGATGCAACATAAGCTGTTCGAATACACAGCCTGTAAAGGTTCACTCTTAGAGATGGCAAAAGTGGAAGCTTCAATCTGTGTGAATGGTGGACAAATTCATTGTCAGGGAACTTCCGAGCAAACCATCTATCAACAGCTGCAAAGAGTGGCTGGCTGAATACCTACGTAGGCAGAAAATGCAATTGTATGATCAATATCTGATAAATTTAATTAGGTAATTTAAAAACTTGGAATGTGATATACCTGATATCCTCCAACAAGGTGAAGAACAATGCAAGCATTAGCAATGTCAATCAGCCAGTATGGCTCATAGAATCCTGTCATAAGATTTCCGGGAGTATCAACTCCGAAAGCAGCATAACCAAATCCTCCACAAAGGAGATAAAAGAAGGTGGTCAATGCAACAGATATTGTAGAAGCCTTCTTCATGGTCTCATTTTCTGATGGGGGAGACTTCAGAGTATCCTTCAGTTTAAATCAGATCCAAAAGAGTTAAACTTTTGTTCAAGCCTTGGATTATACTTCTTATACCTCACATATCAAACAGATTACAGGAAAAGAAAAAAAAAAAAAGGCAAAGTAGCACACCTGAATCTCAATAAGAATCAAGGAGTATGGGTAGGCAAATGCTATATCACCTACTCCTTGTGCAACCAGCCATACTTTTTCCATGACAGTTGCGGTGGGTATTCCTTGTATGCTCCCCTTAATCACACCATTTTCTGGAGCAATTAACAGTTCCAAATTACTAAAGTACGAAGAATTCTTCACAGTATTTCAAGAAAACTAAGCTAGCATGTACAAAGTTGTGTGGTAGTCTGATAATGTACGTACCAATAACACGAGCGGTTCCAAGTCCGAGTACAATGAGGGAATAGGAGAAAGACATGATAGCAGCAACTAATGAAAGCCATTTAATGTCATGCATATTTGGTATCTGGGACATAAAAATCTGTAGAAAGCCAAAGATTAACATGTAGTAGGCATCCCCAAAATTGCAGGGTGCCTGATGCCCATGCTTGTGATAACAGTTTGATTCCTGTATTGCTCTGCCAATTAAGATGAAGACAGGTGTAAGATGATACTTGAGAAACAGAAAAGCTGAAACAGTATGTATGCTAATGGTAACAAGTACCTGATGCTGATAGCAGAAGTGATAGTATAAGCAATTCCAATCCCATATAAGTTAATATGAACAAAGAAGCCGCATAGCCAGGCCCTGGTTTCTCCCAAATTAGAGTAAACAGCTTCAAGGTAAGACGGGTTTCGGACAGGGCCGTGTTCAGGGTCAGGAGACCTGTAACAGTTACACAGGAGAAATGCAGAAAGGAGTGTAATGAAGGCGAAGACCAGCATTGCAATGGGACCTGCTATCCAACCCAACTGACTCATACTCCATGCCAAAGATAGTACTCCTGACCCGATCACTCCTGTTATTATGTGTGCTACTGCAGACCATAAAGTCCCTGCAATTTTTATTTTTTTTTTAAATGATCACTTGATGAAATATATATATGCAAATTGTTCAACGATAATAAAAATTGATATATATATGCAAATTGTTCAACAATAATAAAAATTGATAAAGTAATTACCAGTCCTCTTGTGGGGATGTCGTGTTTCCGATGATGGTTGGAGTAATAAAGGGGTGTTTTTACTATCTCCATCTTCTCCCATTCGATCAGATTTTGTTGGGGATACAATTGAATGTAAATGAATTATAGAATAGGCCTTCGGATCAATTGCTATTACTCGTGTTTAGAGTGATGAAAATTTGAAACAAAATATAGTACTCCGTATTACCCTTTTTTTTTTTTTCCGGAGAATTCTAGTGAAAGCAGGAAACGCAACAACTCATAAACTTGTATCAAAAAATGCCTCTCTCCAATGATAGAAATTAGATTTTAGTTACGTGTATTATTTTTGTTTCAATGAGTTACGTTAGCTATTTTATAACTTAATCTTATTATTTAGTACTCACAACACTTGTAGAAAGCAAGTCAAGTATTCCAGTTTTTTTGGGAATATATTACTTGTCCATTATGATTCCAGCCATTCATTAGACCACAAATGTCTGTCGTTTAAGACTGCTAATTAACCTTTCTTCCACCATACACACTTTAAGAATATTCTCTGTTGCCTTTATACAGAGTACTACAGAGTATTTCATATTTTTTTTGGTGCTGCTTATTTTATACTCCGTAAACCTTTTGTCTTTTACAAATCGCGACAAAAATGAGACATGTAAATCAATGACATTTAGTTAATACAAGTTGCGATCTATACCATTAATGATACATAAATACAGATTAAATTAATGACATCGTCTATGAAGTATACTCGCTCAAAGTTATCACAATGATAAATAAGGGAAAAGAAAAGATGAACAAGTTAGTACATCCCTATGATAATCAAATGAACAACAATCTATTCTTTGTGTTAATAGTGTTTAAATTATGGAGATCGGGTTAACGGATAGATAGATAGATGAGAATAGAACCATTGTCTTCATTCTAATTTGGCACTCACAAGCCCTTCCACTGATCCAACTAATGCAACTACACTAACCAGTAAGCAAATAACACTAAATGTTCGGAGCAAGATACCCTTTGTTGTCCAAACATTCATCTTTTTCTGGACAATGTACATTTCTACTGGGAAATATATGGCCAAGGGCCAAAAACCTATGGCCCCCAGCAACCCCAAAACCTGGTTGAAGAACGGGAATATCATTGCTATCCCTACTGTCGATGCAACATAAGCTGTTCTGAAACACAGTCTGAGTAGGCTCACTTGAAGATCAGTGGCCAACAGCGGCAGCTTCACTGAATGGAAATCATTCACAAACCCGCTATTGGGAAACTTTTTAGCAAGCCCTCTCTCCACAAATGCAAATACTGGTTGACTATAAACCTACAACATACCACGGACAACTGAATCTCTCTTTAGAGTTCTTGATCATTGCCATAATTCTATCACATTTAGTGTTATGTCATATGTATATCTGATATACAGAATTTCAATAAAAAGTACCTGATATCCTCCGACAAGATGAACAACTATACAGGCGTTGGCAAAGTCAATGAGCCAATAAGGTTCGTAGAATCCAAACCCTGTCAATATATTCCCAGGTGTATCATTCCCGAAGGCTGCATAACCAAAGCATCCACAAGAGAGGTAAAAGAAGGTGGTGATCAAGACAGCTGCCATTGAGGCCTTCTTCATTGTTTGATTTTCCGGTGGAGGGGACTTCAATGTGTCCTACACTCCCAACCCACAGTATTACATCTCATTAATTAGTAAAAAACATATATTCCTTCATTTGTATTTTGTAGTCACTTATCAGGTACAAATCAACCTGAATTTCTAGAACAATGATTGCATAGGGGTAGGCAAAAGCAATGTCTCCAATTGCTTGAAATGATAAGCTCAATTTCTTCAGAGTAGAACTAGCTGGAACTCCACTAATACTTCCCTTAATTTCTCTATTTCCTGCACTTTCCATGAATTAATATGAGAAAAATTTTGCAATGTCTCTGAGACTCTGGGTAGGAAAGCCAGCCATGCACTGCTGAATTAAAAAATGAATGAAATATATGGGATTGATTACCAATCATGGTAGCAAAGCCGAGGGCTAATCCAATGGTTGAGTAGGCAAATGACATGATGGCAGCCAAAATAGAAAGCCATTTCATGTTGTGTGTTGATAAGTATATTAGGTGACTCGTACTTCGTAGCTTTGTCCGCCCGATCGGGCGGACATTGCCCGGTCTGACCGGGCGGAAGAAGAAGAGGTGCCTGGCAAATTCGTTGAAGAAGCTGCTCTCGCGCCCGACCGGGCGAGCCTTCGCCCGACCGGGCGAGCCTTCGCCCGATCGGGCAGACCTTGCCCGGTCTGACCGGGCGGTGGGGGTTGGATACGTTGAAGCATTCGTATGGAGTTTTCTTCTCGCGCCCGATCGGGCAGACCTTGCCCGGTCTGACCGGGCGGAGAAGGAAAAATACGGAACGCGGATTTTGCGGTTTTAGGTTATCTTATTTTATTATCTTTTTGCCCAAGTATCTTTTAATTAGGGATTAATATAAAACCTCCCTAATATCAGTATTAGGGTGAAGAGAGACAGAGTGAGAGCCGTTCTTGAGAAATACAAGAATCATCTTTGTAATCTTTGCAGTTTATAGTGAAATCATTCGATCTCGGTGCCCGTGGACGTAGCTATCACATCGATAGTGAACCACGTAAATTCTTGGTGTTGTTCTTATTGTTTGCATTGAATTTCTTTATTGTTTTCTTGTTTGTTTTCGACCTTTGCTTCCGCTGTCGCACAACAATTGGTATCAGAGCTCAGGTTCAATCCTTGGAGAGTTTCTTGAAAATAACAATGGCAGGAGATTCAACAATAAGAATTGAGAAGTTTACCGGGAAAAATAGTTTCGGGCTATGGCAAATTAAGATGAAGGCTCTGTTAAAACAACAGCAGATATGGCGTCCGTTGGCTCCAAAGAGTACTACTTCGGAGTCAGGAGACGGACCGACTGACTCGCAGTTAGAAGTTATGGAAGAGAAGGCACACTCTACCATATTACTTAGTCTTGATGATCAAATCATCACGGAGGTGGCTGATCAGGAAACGGCGGCTGGATTGTGGCTGAAGCTGGAGTCATTGTATATGACTAAGTCGTTGACCAACAAATTATTACTGAAACAGCGGTTGTTTAGCCTCCGGATGCAGTCAGGTACTTCCTTACGGGAACATCTAGAAAAACTTAACTCTATTTTGCTTGATTTACGTAATTTAGATGTTAAAATTGATGATGAGGATGCTGCGTTGATTTTACTTGTATCTCTACCGTCTAGCTTTGAGAATTTTGTAGAGTCTTTTGTTGTTGGTAAGGATTCTATAACCTTAGAAGAAGTGAAGGCAGCACTTCATACTAGGGAACTCAGAATGAAAGCTACGAGTGATAATGGGGATAATGGTAGTGGGTTGTTTGTTAAGTCCGGAAAGTCTAAAAAGAATAAGGGGTTTAACAAGGGGAACAATGCTGGGTCGGGTGCTGGAAACGGCAAGGATGGATCTAGTAAAACTACTACTAAAACATGTTATTACTGTAAAGAACCGGGTCACTTTAGGAATAATTGTCCGGTGAGGAAAAACAAGTCCCAGGCTGCTGTAGTTGAAGAGAAACCGAATGAGAGCTATAATTCAGAGGAAGATTTAGCATTAGTCAGTTCTGCTAGGTCTGATGATTTATCTGATAACTGGGTTCTAGATTCGGGGTGTTCGTTCCATATGTGTCCACGTCGAGATTGGTTTGATACATATGAACCTCGCAATGGGGGTATGGTTATAGTCGGTAACAATGCTCCATGTAAGGTCACAGGTATTGGTTCCATGAGGTTGAGGACTGTTGATGGGCGGAGGTTAACTTTGACTAATGTACGGCATGTTCCTGCTTTAGGAAAGAATCTGATTTCATTGGGTACCCTGGATGACTTGGGGTACAATGGTGTGTTTTCAGATGGGGAGTTGTGTATTTTCAGAGGTTCTGAGTTGGTACTTAAGGGTATCAAAAGGAACACCCTCTATGTTTTTGAGGGTGTTACACTGCCTAGTTCTGCGGTTTGCGCATCTGTATCTCACCAGGAGATGACTAAGATTTGGCACATGAGGCTTGGTCATATGGGGGAGAAGGGGATGCAGCTATTGTCCAAGAGGGGTCTTCTATCCGGGGTCAAGGTTGCCAACCTTGAATTTTGTGAGCATTGTGTGTTTGGTAAGAAACACAGGTCAAAGTTCAGCAAGGGTGCTCACATTACTGATGCAGTGCTCGATTACATCCATTCAGATTGCTGGGGTCCATCTAGAGTTGAAGGTATGGGAGGTTACCACTATTTTGTGTCATTTGTTGATGACAAGTCCCGATACACATGGCTTAGGTTGCTTAAGTCAAAGGATGAGGCCTTCAAAGTTTTCAAGCAATGGAAAGCTTTGGTGGAAAATCGACAAGGAAGGAAGATCAAGAAGCTACGAACGGACAATGGGCTAGAGTTTTGCAAAGACGAGTTTAATCAGTTCTGTGCAGATGAGGGTATAGGTCGGCATCATACTGTCAGGAAGACACCACAGCAGAACGGTGTAGCAGAACGGGTTAATCAGACACTGCTAGAGAGAGTTCGATGCATGCTCTCTAATGCAGGGCTTGGGAGGAGGTACTGGAGTGAAGCTGTGTTAACAGCTTGTTATGTCATTAATAGGGGTCCTCATTCTGGAATTGATTCCAAAATTCCGTTTGAGATCTGGAGTGGTAAGTTGCCTAATTTTTCGAATTTGAAGATTTTTGGTTGTGTTGCTTATTATCATGTTATTGAGGGTAAGCTGGATCCACGAGCCAAGAAGGGGTGTTTTGTTGGGTACGGGGATGGTGTGAAGGGGTTTAGAATTTTTTCACCTTCGGAGGGTCGGGTCATTCTTAGTAGGGATGTTACTTTCGATGAAAACACCATGTATTCAATTAAAAATGCAGAGATTTCAGATTTGAGAAGGGAAGGAGACAATTTATTACAGACAGATGGGGTACTTGAGGTACATCAGTCTACCATTGCTGATTTACCTCGGGTACAATATATTGATGATGATGCTGATGTTCCAGTGCCGGGTACTCCTGAACCTGAGATTACTCCTACTCATTCTAACTCTGGGGATGAGGTGGAGCAATCTAATCAGGGGTCATCTAGTCAACCTGACACCATTCTTGAGATGCCTAAACGAGTTATCAAGAAGCCTGTTAGATTGATTGAAGAGATGGAGGGAAGAAATTGCTGTGTTGATGCGATGACAGGTTATGCATTGAGTGTAGCTGATGATGTAGAGTCATTTGAACCTGCCACATATAAACAAGCAATTAGTTGTAGTGAGTCTGCGCAATGGCTTGCCGCAATGGGTGAAGAGATGCAGTCTCTTTACAAGAACAGAGTGTGGGAACTGGTAAAAGTACCGGAAGGGAGGAAGCTTGTGGGTTGTAAATGGATTTACAAGAAGAAAGAAGGGTTGTCGGAAACTGAGCAAATACGTTTTAAGGCTAGGCTAGTTGCTAAGGGGTTCAGTCAGGTAGAAGGGGTTGATTTTGTTGAGATATTCTCACCTGTGGTTCGACATACTTCTATCCGTGTGTTATTGTCAATTGTAGCACATTTTGATCTTGAGCTGGAGCAGTTGGATGTTAAAACGGCTTTCCTTCATGGCGATTTGGAGGAGGAGATTCTGATGAAGCAGCCCGAAGGATTCGAAGTTCCTGGAAAGGAACACTATGCCTGCAGATTGCTAAAGTCATTGTATGGACTTAAGCAATCCCCCCGACAGTGGTACAAAAGGTTTGATTCTTTTATGGTTTCACAAGGTTTTGACAGGAATTCATATGATTGCTGTGTGTATCATAGTAAGCTGGATAATGGTTCCATGATTTATCTTTTGTTATATGTTGATGACATGTTGGTTGCCACAAAGAATAAATCTGATATTGCTAGATTAAAGGAGATGCTTAACTCGGAGTTTGACATGAAAGACTTGGGTGCAGCTAGGAAGATTTTGGGTATGGAGATCTACAGGGATCGGGCTAGAGGTAAGCTTTTCTTGACTCAGAAAAGCTACATTGAAAAGATTCTGTCTCGTTTTGGGATGGAAAAATCGAAGCCTATAAGTACGCCAACTACTGTTAGTTGTAAGTTGTCTTTGTCTATGTCACCTCAATCAGAGGAGGAGTTGTCTTATATGTCTAGAGTTCCATATGCAAACGCGGTTGGTTGTTTGATGTATGCTATGGTCTGTACTAGGCCGGATATTGCGCATGCTGTTAGTGTTGTAAGCAGGTTTATGGCTCGACCTGGGAGGGAACACTGGCAAGGGGTGAAAAGGATTTTTCGCTACCTGAGAGGGACAACTGATATTGGTCTTGTGTACGGGAATGGTAGGGAATGCTTGGTCACTGGGTACAGTGATTCTGATTATGCAGCTGATGTGGATACCAGGAGGTCTGTGACTGGTTATGTGTTCACTTTGGGTGGTTCTGTGGTTAGTTGGAAGTCTACATTGCAGTCATCAGTTACGTTGTCAACTACTGAAGCTGAGTATATGGCTTTAACTTCTGCAGCTAAGGAGTCTATTTGGCTCAAAGGCCTAGTAGGTGAACTGGGTATTGCACAGGATTTTGCTACAGTATATTGTGATAGTCTAAGTGCGATTTGCTTAGCTAAAGATCAAGTACACCATGATCGGACGAAGCACATTGATGTCAGGTATCATTTCTTGCGTACTGACAAGAGGATTAAGGTGAAGAAGATTGGGACTGCTGACAACCCGGCTGATTTCTTCACTAAGCCTGTTCCGTTTAGCAAGTTTAAACATTGCTTAGACTTGCTAAATATTGATTACTACGTGATGTAGTAGGCCCTGAGGGGCGAAGTTGGGGAGCTCCTGGTGTAGGTGTGTTGGCATTAAGGTGGAGCTTGCCCGGGGCTTGTGATGCAGGTGGAGCATTATGAGTTGTTATACTTGGAGACGAGTATGTGATGGGTCTTGGTTGAAGACTTATCGGGATGTATGGCTTATGCATGAGTCCTGCATCGGGTTTGGCTTGAGATGTTTTTCACTATGTCTTGATGGGGTCGTTTGCTGACTACGAGTTCTCGTCAAGGTGGAGATTGTTGATAAGTATATTAGGTGACTCGTACTTCGTAGCTTTGTCCGCCCGATCGGGCGGACATTGCCCGGTCTGACCGGGCGGAAGAAGAAGAGGTGCCTGGCAAATTCGTTGAAGAAGCTGCTCTCGCGCCCGACCGGGCGAGCCTTCGCCCGACCGGGCGAGCCTTCGCCCGATCGGGCAGACCTTGCCCGGTCTGACCGGGCGGTGGGGGTTGGATACGTTGAAGCATTCGTATGGAGTTTTCTTCTCGCGCCCGATCGGGCAGACCTTGCCCGGTCTGACCGGGCGGAGAAGGAAAAATACGGAACGCGGATTTTGCGGTTTTAGGTTATCTTATTTTATTATCTTTTTGCCCAAGTATCTTTTAATTAGGGATTAATATAAAACCTCCCTAATATCAGTATTAGGGTGAAGAGAGACAGAGTGAGAGCCGTTCTTGAGAAATACAAGAATCATCTTTGTAATCTTTGCAGTTTATAGTGAAATCATTCGATCTCGGTGCCCGTGGACGTAGCTATCACATCGATAGTGAACCACGTAAATTCTTGGTGTTGTTCTTATTGTTTGCATTGAATTTCTTTATTGTTTTCTTGTTTGTTTTCGACCTTTGCTTCCGCTGTCGCACAACATTGTGGAAATCAGGTATCTGAGACATTATGATCTGAACACATCCAAACAGCAGCATGTAAATGCCATCTCCATAAGAGCAAGATGCTTGGTGTCCTTGTTTGTGGTAGCAGTTTGATTTTTGAATTGCTCTGTATCATTGGATTTAATTCAAGTGGATTAGAGACTCAGAGTGAAATATAATATAAAAAGAGGATAGACTAGCTTGCTTAATTAGACTCATTCAAGAAAAAATATGAACTAAAAATTAATTAAGCTAATAAATGTAAAACATCCTTTTTCAATGATTCATAGCTCTATTCCCCTTGCTTCTGACAAAGGAAATTGATCTAAGAGTAAAAAAGAAAAGGTCGTCCCTAAGCATGAAAAGATTATATGTTAAAATTAGGAAAGTAAGGAGTGTTGATTTGTATACCTGATGCTGATTGAAGTAGTGATTACATACGCAACAGCGGCACCATACAAGCTTAGATATTGTAGAAAACCACAGAACCATAGCTGTTTCCTTCCTGTACAGTCACTTTAAGACAATCAATGCATCTATTTTATTTTTTTGGTAAAAAAGGTTTGGATGAGGTAGGGTATAATATTTGGATACCAAGTATGGTTGAAACAGCATCCATGTAGGATGAGTTGCGGACACCAGTAACAGGGTTGGGAGACCTGTAACAGTCAGATAGGAGTGATGCAGATACGTAAGTAACGAATGCGAAGCAGAGCAAAGAAAGCGGGCCAACAATCCATCCTAGTTGGGAGGTACTCCATGCCAAGGAAAGAACACCAGATCCGATAACAGCCGTTATTATATGAGCAATGCTCGTCCACAGAGTTCCTGTTAAGTTGGGGATAATTGCAGACTTAAGAGATAGACATTACTGAAGGCAGAGATAGAAATAAGAGTGGGATGGGATTGTAAGATTATTACCGGCTCTCTTTGGAGCATCATCATCACGATCAAAAGAGGAAGTGATGAAGGTGGAAGTGGAAGATATCTCTAGAGAAGTGCTTTTTGCCATCTGATGAATGAGTTATTCTTATTATTATTAATCATACAAATATAACAACTAGTATGGGGAATGGGATTGCAACTTGGGAGTGTGGTTGGTGATAAGTCTCAATCTCCGATCCCACTGCACGTAAGGTCCATATTTGAGCATGTACTCGTAACAATTAACAATTATTGGTCCTGTCTGCGTACATATACTACGTACGTATTACTCAACTTTTACTGCTGTCTGCCTTGGCCTCAAATTTGAAAACGTTAAAGCATATATACAGAATAGTGTTGAAAATTCACTGAAATGGGTTGTCAGCTGCTCAACCTACCAAATATAAGCCAAACGGATATACTCTAACATGCAATATCATAATTATACTTGGCTGTACAAGGGTACTGTTTAAATACTTGGTTATAGATTGAAATTTAAACATAAAGGAGCAAGGGTACTGTGACAGAGTCCACAAATTGTCTTGTTTCATTATTTGAATGACATTTTGCTAATTGTTGGAATAGGAATGCACATGTATAAATTGTTATTTTGGACTTTCCGCATAACATAAGCATCAAAATACACTACAAAATTAGGAATTGTCCTACACAAACACGATACGAGGCGCTTATTACTTGATATACTTTTTCAAATTATCTAAAAAATTCAACCAGTTATTTATTTGCATTATCAAAACTTGAAAGCAAAACATAAGTGAAGATTGTTGATTAAAGTAAATAAACTATTGACAAGAAAGAAAACAAAAACTGATAATCCAATTGAAGAAAACAAAAACTCGATATTCCAATTAACCAAATTACCAAAATGTAAGTGACATATAATCTATCCCTTGATACCCCTTACTTCTTTTTAGGGGTTTTTGTCTTCTTAACCTTTTGCGCTTGTTGTTTCTTTTCTGTAGCATCAGCATCAGTAGCAGCCGTAGGAGGAGTTGCATCGTATTCGTCAGGGGTGACATCCTCTTTCGGTTTCTCCAAAATACCTTCTTCACTATCTTTATCTCCATCCTTGTTGCCAACTGTTTCCTCCTCTTCATCCTCCTCGTCGTCCTTCCGCTGCTGTTTTTGCTGCAGATACTGTGCAGCTGCAACAGCCGCGTCGTCGTCCTCCTCTGTCATCATAGTATCTTCTGCTTTCCCAGCACCGTTACCATGTATGTAAAGGCGATGGCGGATGGAGCGAAACACCCAATTTAAGGTAGATATGCCAGCCAAAGCCATGACAGCTGCAAGAGTAAAGCCTGCAATACAAGTGACCAAAATGAAAGTTGGTATTATCAATAGAGGACTACATATAACCATGATTGGGAACCCAATCGCTGTCAGACTCAGTGTTACTGCCATTGTTATCCCCATTACCACCAACAGTGGACCTCCTACCACCACCGCTGCTGCCGTCGCACCAACCACTCTTCTTAACCACCCAAATGATGCAGTCTTGTCTTCATCATAACTACTAATTGGTATCATCCTTTGTTCATCACTTGCTGCCATTTCCATTCTACTTTTGCTTTCTTTCTTGTAAGTTGTAACAAACAAACTCTCACAGGTAACTAAATACTACCAAGTTATACTTGTGTTGTGAGTTGGTGGCTTGATGCATGCAAGTTTCAGCTAAAAGCTAATGCAGCAACCCTTGAATATATATTTATTTATTTATTTTATGATATAATGAATATATAATAGGCAGCCTTTTGTAAGTGACAACTGACAAGTGGTATATACAAACATGCATATCGCAGGTCTCCGTGTCATTTAACCCTGAATACGTGGGCATCTAATGCACCCCTTTTATGCATGCTCCCTTGTCTTTTACTTTCCAGTGCTTTTTATTTAATCTTCTCTGCATATACGGTGTGTTGCTCCTAATTTGGTTAAATTTATTTTGACAACTTATTTGAGTAATGTAAGAGGGGAAAATTCTAGTTTATTATTATAATAATTTCAAACTTTGTGTACACCAGTATACGTTAACAACAATTTAACTATGAGTGAGTGACAGTAATAACATAATATGTTTATTCTTATTTATACCAAGTATTAACGGAAACATACCCTCAGTTTAGTATTTGTATTCAATTCCAGGGAACAGACTGCAAAATATCCTTAGCTATTAAGATGCAACACACACTTTTTTTAATGCAAGGTTTAGATAGACATGTCAGAATTGGAAAGATTAAGAACAAGTTACTCATATAATAACTCAGCCAAATTCCATGTACAATGATTTCTTGAATTGACCCTTTGATCTATAGGGTTTGCTTCATACCAATTTCCTAACTAGCAGATGTTGCAACTTATCGAACCTGACATTACAAACTAATCTGATGCTGTCCTTGAAGATTTTCATCGTCCATTGCATAATCTAGCAGCATCCTCAACAAATTTTTAGCTGAGATCTAGTCATTCAATCTTTTTTCATGGAAAACTGATTTCCCAGGAGCAACATAAAGATCTCCCGTCATGTATGTAATGCTGAGTACAACAATTATTAAATTTTTTTGTTTACAATTCAATTCTGATATTCCAGGGGTACAATTCCTTTTCTGGAGTTCTTAATGTTAAGGTCAGTAACCCAGAGGCCTTCTCGTAATTAAAATCTATTTCTTCATCATCTACGCAAAACTTTTTTGGTGGGACTGAGGAATATGCCCCAAATGTACCACAACCGCGAGCTTTCAGGCTAATAACAGCGCTTCCTTCTGCCTCATATTGTAAGGCCTTAACTGCACCTCCAGAGTTAAACATTTTAGTCAGCCCAATTGGGGCAAAAATGACACCATTTGACAACTGCTTTGCAGGAACCACTGTGAAAACTTCATATTCTTTGGCTTTCAATGTGACAGGAAGTGATGCATTTTCAGGAAGATATACAACCTCTCCTGCAATAAAATTATTTCAAGTAGAATTGCATAAGCCATCTCACCAATTAATTGACTTGTACAACTCTCAAGGTAAACCATGAAACTGATTTCTATAAAAAGCATACCTCTAAGATGACTATATACAACACAATCTCCATTCCATCCAGCATCAACAATCTTATTAAGATAATTTACATCACGAGCTCTAATGACATCAGTAACTGCATCAGGTTGTTCGTCATGGATTACATTTGTCTTTCCATCCTTACACCAACCAGCTCCTTGGCAGTTGAAAGCCCCAATCACCCCAGTGTAATCATTCATGTTCCATATTTTCAAAAGACTTCACAGGAAAAAGTCATTAAAATACAGACAACAGAACAATGAGAAGAAAACAGGATCACGTACATTTAATATGTTAGGATTTGCCTCAAGGTGGCAGCAAATAAATATTACGGAGTACCTTTTACCGTCTCTAGTAGGATCAGTGAACAAGCTATCCCTGGTGGGTCTCCCAGGCAGTTTGGCCCTCAATATAGAGCCATCAGGAAGTACAAGCTTTCTCAGTAAATCAAAATCATGGTGTCCAGGTTTGTCACTGGATAAATCAACCAGGAAATTATAAATATAGTCATATGGAAAAAATCTAGACTGATAAAAAAGAGTGATTGCTATTCAATTGATTCAAAAAGCAATAACATACCTAACATAGATTGCACAACCACCGACTGCACGAGCTGCTCCATGGTATTCAGCCATAGGGTGCAAGCTCTGCCATGGAAAATTGCAATTTCAAGTTCAATCCAACAAAAATTGAGGATAACAGAAAGAATAGGGGAAAAAGAATCACACTGCATGAACTTACATGAAACATATCCCAGTCTGGCTGCATAAACTCCCCTAGGAAAACTGTATTGTATGCAACTGAAGCAATGTGGATGGTATGTGACGCTGGATCTCTAGGCCAGAAATCATCAGATGCTCTAATAATTGCGGCCCGCTTGGCACTGAAACAGCAATGAACTAAATCAAAATGAATCCTAAAGAAGAAAGACGAAAGGACCTTAAAGAAGATGAAAGTAAAGACTACGATGAGTACCTGTATAAGCCATCAGTGTTGTGGCTCATGCAAGATATTATTCCATTATCGGGGAAATTCTTGGTAATTGAAGTCTCTAAGGCCCTGTGATATTTTCTAGATAGACTGACTCTTCCACCATGCCCAGCACCAAGTGTTTCAAGGACACTTTGGACGTCAACCTTCACCCCATCAATACCAGCTGAGGCAAGGTATGAGTGAAGCTCATCATAGAAGCTGAAAACCTTTTCAGGATTCATAAGCCCAAGTCCATTTTTCATCATGGTTACCAAGGAATTATCCCGATAATCCACATGCTCATTAGATTGAACACCTGGGGATGTTTTTGGGTAGACTAACTTGGATTCGTAATGTTCCATATCAGCAACATCGGGTTTAACACCTCCCCAGTACCCTGTTATTGCATGCCACACATAAACATACCTATAAAGCAGCACAAACTCAATGAATTTTAGAACTGAATAAGGGATTCTTATAAAAAATACAGAGTAGATAGGATGTGAAATAGAAATTGTACATACTTAATCTCATGATCTTCTTTAATTTCAGTTATAATGTCACGGAAGCCATCCTCCACTCTAGATCCTTCTTTACCACTCTTCTGAAATTTGTGATTCTCCTTTATGTTAGTCAGCCTATTAGCAAAACTGCAAAGAAGAAGAAAAATATACATGTTAAAAAGCAACAAGTTGCAGTCAGACCAAAGTGCCCAACTGACAAGCAAGGACACAATACAATAGGTACAAAAATAAGAATAAAAGAAAGAATGAACACTCACTTGGCACAATTATCTTCTTCACATGGAACACTATCGGAATCCATGGCTACCGATTGCCATCCATCATCAATAATAATAAACTTTGGAGAAACTCCACCCTTTTCAAAACTAAATATAAAGAATTGAGGAATACAATCAGTTGACAGATCTACAATTCCAGTCAAGCAAATCATGTCATAGGCACTTAGCTAGGGAGTGTAAAATAGTTAATATCTTTGTAATCCTTCCTTGACTCCTTGTGAGGTAACATTGGTATCAAATGCATCCCAAGTACACCAGCCAAACCAGTTGAGAATATCTGGCATCTGAACCATTTTACATCAAAGAAGTTAATTAGAACAACAATAAGATGTACACAAGTTTATACTTAAATCAGGTAATGGTTTCTTAGTAGAACCTCTCACAAGTACCTTTTTTCTTTCGCGATGACAGAATGTCTGAAGATGCTTCTCTACACTCCTGCAGAAGAATGAGTATTTACATAAAGCATATGACAGCAACATACATGATCAATCAAAATAACACCAAAGGAAGATGAAAGCAAACCAGAAGTGTAGAATTTCCTAAATTATTAGTAGAAAGCTAATGAGAAGGATGTTTGAAGCTTACTTGACGGCATTGGAGACGACATCAAAAGGGTCGGAACCAGCAGCCACATAGAGCAAATGAGTCCCATCAAAATTTTGAACTTGAGGGCATCCTGGAATGCCAACAGTTAGTTATGAATTATGATCATGATATGTAAAATTAATACATTTTTTGACACAAAGGAGTAATATTATATATAGATACCACTTTCAAGGCATATTTGGAGCTCGTCTTGGGCGTTCCCTTGGAGCACAGCTCTAAAATTATGTTCAATGATGGGCAAAAACACAACGTAGGTTGTGGCGGCATTTGGAGCAGAGTTGTTGTTGGCTTCGAGCATCAAGAATTGAGTTTCAAAAGGAATGTCTCTTCCACAATTACCCATTCTCTGAGTCATCCACCACAATTTGAATCTGAATACGCACATAAACCGCAACCCCCTGGGAAAATTAAATCTCCAATCAGATTACGAAATCAACAAACTTTCATCAATAATAATAAATAGAGATGGAGAAAACAAACCGGAGGTTGCCGACGGGGAAGACATGACGGCTTCCTGGAGAATTGGAAGCAACGCCGATGAAAGCTCCGGCAGAAGAAGAATCTCCGGCAGAGTGATGATGTGTTAAAAAGATGTTGTGATCAAGATTGGAGAGCACCTCTTTCCCGAACACCACCAGCTTATTATCAGCCGTAACATTGATACCAGCTCCAATCGTCATCTTCGATCTTGATTATGTTTTCGAGACCACTTCCTCTCTTTTTATACTCACTTTAGCAAAGGGATTCCATATATCAGTATAATTCTACAAATACACAATTCAGATTTTTTAATAAAAAACAATATGGCGGGAATTCAACTCCAATCCAAACTCTTTTTTTTTTTTTTTTTTTTTTTTTCTCGGAAGAAAAGTACACAACTTCTGTAGCTTTTTTATTAGAGAAAATCAAAAGCCAAAAGTAGAAAATACCAACAATTAAAGAAAAAAAAAATCAACGCATTTTCAAGGAAGGCATTAGAAAGTATTGAAGGAAGTTGGGTGACAAATCCAAAGCTAGAGCATCATATTTTCAACAAAATGCTAGATTGTGGAATTAAAACTATAAATAAAATTGAATTTTCATTCTAACAAAATATTTGTTAAATTTCGAAACAATATGAAATGGGTATGGTCAACTCAAATAAAGAGGAAGAGAGTTTGGTCCACAAACAAGGTTTTGAAGCTTCCATACTAAAACCAATTGGCAATAGTAGGAGTTGTTCCTCTACCTTATAAAGTGGAACCACCTCTCATCTGGGCTCTGATACCATGTTAAATTTCAAAACAATATGAAATGGGTTTGGGCAATCCAAATAAAGAGGAGGAGAGTTTGGTCCACAAACAAGGGTTTGGAGCTTCCATACTAAAACCAATTGGCAATAGTAGGTGTTACTCCTCTACCTTATAAAGTGGAACCACCTCTCCTCTTTCTCCAATGTGGGACACTCACAAGTGATACACATTGGGTTCCAACAATATTTAACAAATTAAGCGAAAATAAGAGGCAAGAAGCCAAAACATTTAAGAAATTAAGCCACGATAAGAGGCAAGAAGCCAAATAATTTAAGAAATTAAGCCACAACAAGAGGCAAGAAGCCAAAATAGGCAAATAAAATTAAGAAAACATCATATGTTAAGTGAATTGCTAAATACCGCCAACAATTTTTATCAAACCGTCAACAAAAGTAATGAAGGGACAAAATTACCCTTACTCATCCCCACTTTGCTTTCTCTCTCCTAAATCTATCCAGCCACAGACTTAATCGTCAACCACCGCCCACGCCACCACGACCAACGCCACCACTACCCACTGCACCATCACTGCCTACAACCAACACCACCCACTACACCATCACCGCCAACAAGAACCAAGAGGCAAAAAGGTACAATTTTTTTTTTAACTTGCAACAATCTCCTTATATTTCCGGCAACCACCAACAGTGGGCAGCAGTCAACCACCATTAGAAAATCGATGACCCACCACATTCCCTCATCGCACGAGAAGGTGGTTTTTTTATTCCCGGAGACCAGCCCAACCGACGCTCAAAACCGGTCTCCCGGGACGGTAATCGATTTCCAGCGCTGATTGACCAAGGTAACTGACGTCCAAAATGTTGGGGATTTTGTGTTTTAACAAGGGTCACAAAGATAGCAAACAAAATAAACCAGTAAAATCTTCGAGGCGTGAACGGAATCACTTTCCCAAAAGTATAATTCCGACCCTATACTACAACCGGGTTTCACGGAAATTTTCTTAGGAGATACAACGAAGAACAATTGCAATCACAAGTAGGATGATTACAATTCAATGTAGATAAACCTTTGGATTTATGATGATGATAATAAGTTGCAAAAAGGTTTCAAGAAAAATAAATTTCTGATTATTTTTCTCAAGTTCTCTCCAACATATGTTCTTTGAACATATATATATTAAAGCAAAAACATCCCAACAGCCACGAACGTAACTGTCAAAAGCCAAGCAAAACTTTCATAAAACTGACAGCCTCAAACATCCTCCCTGGCTCGCGCACCCGATTGGGCCTGCCGCCGCCCGATCGGGCTAACTGGAACGTCAGAATTTATCTTCCTCTCGCGCCCGATCGGGCCGTCCACCACCCGACCGGGCGGCAGAGATGATTCCAGAACTGACCCTCGCACCCGATCGGGCGAGCACCACCCAGATCGGGCGGTGAACCGGGCCAACAGCTATTACTTCCCTAAACCATGAAGTGTTCTGCCTACTTTCAACCTTTTTACCAAGGTTAATTAATCTTGTTATTTGCTTTAATAATCTTTTTTAATTAATCTACAACACCATATCCTAAGTAAATTAATTAATTACATGAATTTGTCTCCAATTCTCAAAATAATTCAACAATCCTCCCCCATTTTGAGAATTAAACTAGACTCATTGCAAAAACATCATCATCACAAAACAATCTTATGCATAAATGAAAGTGTACATAGACTTGAACTCCCACTTAGTGCAATATACAATTCAAGAATCTGTATCTATTTGGTATCGTAAAACGTTTGAACCAAAAGCGACACATATTGGAAACTTGAAGATATTACACACACAAGATTAATTACTTAAATACATATTAGCTTGACACTATAAGCCATGTGTCCATATCTATTCATAAGTACATCAAAGCTATGCCCCAATAGCTTCTTGAAGTGGCTAAACTTCATACTTATATAGGTAGATTTCCAAACATGCTCCTGTGACCGAGCAGTATATCAGGAATTCTATTAAGTTAAAACAACCTCTTTTCATCACAGTAAAACCGGAACTTAACCTTGGATGATTTAACAAGTTCCCAATCATCAAATAAGAGAATTGATCTCATTGAACTTAAGACCAAACGTCTTATTGGGCGTTAAGTTGAGATTCTCCTAATTGTGATTACAATGGGGCTCCAATCTAAAATGATTGCCATCCTTTTATTAACATCTCTAACTCATATTTTTTAAAACAACTGGCGAGATAACACTTCGTATGAAAATAAACAATAGTATTTATTTAACACTATCCTTGTTAAGTACTTGATGTAACTATACCTTACACCAATATACCTTAACTCATTATTTTACACTTGACTATATGCCTTAGCCAAAATTACATTGTTATACAATTCATCACTATTAGTGATATTGACTTTTGCAACAAGGAAATCTCATCATGCATTAAAACCCTTAACCATTCTACTTCTTTACCAGCGGAATGTAATGCAATGACCTCCAATGTCTTATAGAATGCACAATGCAAGTTAATTTGCTTCTTTGATGCCCATTACATGACACCTCCTCCATATGGGAATACCATCCACTTGTGAATGAACAATCTCTATTTGAGATCCAACTTGCATCCGAATATCCTTCAATAACCGAAGGATACCCACTAAACCACAAGCCATAATCCATGATTTTCAACAAATACTACAACAAACAATAAACCGTTTGCTAGCATAGCATTAACATATCATTCTAGAATTACTAGTGAGCCTATTCAATTGACCAATCACATAAGTGATATTCGCCTACTTACATAGCTTTTGTCTGATACATGCATATATACCCTTTTGTAACCAAGAGTATAAACTCATAATCACAAAGAGATTATCATTATCCATATAACTTGAATAAATTTCACAAACAATATCAACAAACACTTCATTATAATGCTATCACCATAGAGGCATAAAATTACATCAATAATTAAATTAAACATTGATATAATCAATTACAATAATTCAATACAAAATCCTCATGTCATAGACCATGACACACATTGCATACCTTTATTTTCACCATAGAATATTCATTATTATTAATTGATCAACCATTCTTGACATATAACTCATAACCCTCTAAACCAAGGAATTATATATTCATGATTAATTCACTATAACTACAACATAATTTATCATTGCAGTTTCATTATTCTATTATACCATAGAATAATAACTTGAATCAAATTAATCATCAATTTAACATATGTCATTAACTTTTATATCAAAACAACAAGACAGTAATAAATCTAATAATTATAACATATTAATCACAAGACTATACTTGCCATGATATACAATACCATCACATCACAAAGTGACATATAAACTGCCGGCATACATGCACATATACCTTTGTCAATAATTAAATGACTACTTGGTTTAATTCATGCATGTAAACTTACAATCACAAATAAACCAAAACAAGGTCATTCAACCTTTCATGAATAAGTACCATGGAGTAACACATTATTAGACCATACATAATTCACATTACACGAGTAACCGCTATAAATAACTGCCATAAACGAAACGATATCACTTAGGCCATACAAAGTACAAACCATCAATTGACAACCCATCACCCATGTAACAAGATGAAATAATACGTACTTTGTATAATAAATAATCATGGCTATTAAACCGTCCATACATAGCAAGAATTAACCTTCTATATAGCAAATATATTAACAATACCCAGAAAAACATCTTAAGTATATTATTAACAATGTAAAAATAAACAGTAATTCACACCCATTTCATGAACTATAATAATACTTAGTTCATTCATTAACAAAGTTAAATTGCATGGTTTTAACCAACCATCATGGTTTTAACCAACCATCATGATTTTTACCAATCATCTTTAATGGCATAATTACAAGACAACATATCTCTAATAATAATCAAGACATAATCAATAAACTTAGATTAATTAAACATGTCAAGAATTAACCATAGAGATAAATAATCAAACATATAAATATATTGAATTTTTTTCTGTGGAGGCGGATGCACCATGCTTGGTGCATCCAATGTTCTTTAAAAAAAGGCGGAATTAACATTTAGCTATTCAGTAAAGAACATATAGTTGTTTTGTAAAGAACATATAGTTATTTTATAAAGAACATCCAGTTTTATATGTTTTTTTGTAAATCTAAAGAACATTTGTAATATTAGTAAAGAACATGATAATATTAAAGAACATTATTCATATAGTAAATGTACATTTGGTATAAATGATCATGTATGTATATGAAAATGTACATTTTACTGTATTATAATGTACATTGTATTATATTCTAATGAACATATATGTTATAATGTTGGTTACATGTTTTATGTACATTGTATTATTTGCATCATATAAGTATATGAAAAAAGAACATTTTACTGTATTTCAATGTACATTGTATTATTTGGATCTACAACTTTTTCTAAATTTGTCTATTTGCTTGCTTTCTTTTTCCAAAATATATTAATCGGTTGATCTTCTTCAAGAATTTCATTGTATTTCTCATTGCAACAACAAAATTATATCAAAATCGCAATTAATTTTCAATAAAATCAAATATTACAATTTTCAATCAAATTTATAAAAAACAAACACTCAAACTCAAAATAAACATGTATGAATGTCAAATAAACAAGTATAAATGTCAAATAAACAAGTATAAATGTCGAATTTGGTCTTACCTTTCGTTTTTATTTGTCATCTTGAACAATCTTGGGCTCAAAATTTCGAATTTCTTGAAATTTTGTTTGAGGTTTGAAGAATTTAAATGGGTTTGAAGTTTTGTTTGGAGAGAGAAAGTGAACTTTTGGTAAAAAATTGAAATGACTTGTAATTAATGTATGGTAAAAAAAATTAATTATAGTACTATTTATCTATTTCATTATACAAAATTTCTTTTAAAAAAAATATATATACAAAATTGTTGCATAAAAAACTGATGTACATTACAAATAAACACTATGTTCTTTTATATATATGTCCATGTACATTATAAATGACTACTATGTTCTTTTATATGACCATGTTCATTAGTATATATCTGAATGTTCATTCCGCCTTTTTGTATTTTGGAGCGGATGCACCATGTGGATCGTGCATCCGCCTCCACGAACCAACTATTATAAATATATATTAATCACAAATAAGAAACCTCTTACTTGAATGGAGTGAATTTAATCATATAACTAACTAGAGAAAACCTTCCATCAAACCTTTTTCCTTGTAATTCCACAAGAAATATCACCATCTTCGTTTCCATCTTCATACCAAGATCTTCACCCTCGGATTTGTTCAATTTCTGGAAATTCGTCATCAAACCCTTCACATTTGCCATCTTTGTAGAAATTATACTTTTGGATTGTTGGGGATTTTGTGTTTTAACAAGGGTCACAAAGATAGCAAACAAAATAAACCGGTAAAATCTTCGAGGCGTGAACGGAATCACTTTCCCAAAAGTATAATTCCGACCCTATACTACAACCGGGTTTCACGGAAATTTACTTAGGAGATACAACGAAGAACAATTGCAATCACAAGTAGGATGATTACAATTCAATGTAGATAAGCCTTTGGATTTATGATGATGATAATAAGTTGCAAAAAGGTTTCAAGAAAAATAAATTTCTGATTATTTTTCTCAAGTTTTTTCCAACATATGTTCTTTGAACATATATATATTAAAGCAAAAACATTCCAACAGCCACGAATGTAACCGTCAAAAGCCAAGCAAAACTGTCAGAAAACTGACAGCCTCAAACGTCCTCCCTGACTCGCGCACCCGATCAGGCCTGCCGCCGCCCGATCGGGCTAACTGGAACGTCAAAATTTAACTTCCTCTCGCGCCCGATCGGGTCGGCCACCGCCCGACCGGGAGGCAGAGACGATTCCAGAACTGACCCTCGCGCCCGATCGGGCGAGCACCACCCAGATCGGGCGGTGAACCGGGCCGACAGCTATTACTTCTCTAAACTGCGAAGTGTACTGCCTACCTTCAACCTTTTTACCAAGGTTAATTAATCTTGTTATTTGCTTTAATAATCTTGTTTAATTAATCTACAACACCATATCCTAAGTAAATTAATTAATTACATGAATTTTGTCTCCAATTCTCAAAATAATTCAACAATAGTGAGTATTAAAAAATACTCCTAGTTGCGCTAAGTTTGACCAAAAAAGAATCTGATAGTACAGGGGACTCGAGAATCAAAACTATCAATCAGATTCATTTCTATTTAATTATTATTTGTATACTCAGACGTGAGAGTATTATAATTTTCAATAAAATTAATTAAAATAAAGCTTGTTTATAATTTTTAATGTATAAAAATTGGACATAAGAAATTGACGGGCCAGCTTAATGGGACCGTGGGAATGAGTAAAGACTAAAGAGCAGTAATGTTGCCTGCCATACAACATTTTTTTACACAAAATTTATTTGATTTTTCAATACAGGTGTTCGGTGGATATTTGGAATATGGTTCTTAAACAAAATTATGATTATCATTAATTCATAATGATTATGAATATGATACCATCCCCAATAAGATGGTGTTTATGATTCATTATGATTTGGCATCCTGATTTTTCTACTCAACTGTCGTATCTCCACGTCAGATTTGATCTACATAGCAATCTATCTACTTTGTACCAATTTTTTTTGTAATAAATATTACTTCAATAAGCGACGGAGTATTGTAAGTAGCCTTGTTGCCACCATCCACTGAGATTCCATATGTCGTTTTGATTCTAATTAAAAACACCTATATTTTGGAAAACAAGGTTAGTGTTGCTTTTTATATGTTAAAAAAAAATGCTAAGTAGTGGATTTAGATAAGTCACAAAGCTAAAGTGTTGGTGCAAGGGGTCGTGTGGCATGTGTAGCCAAGGACAAGACATACAAACAACTAGTTTTCTCGTTTGAGGGTATGTCGTCGTTGCCTTAAGACATGGTGATTAAGGATGAATAATGAGATGGTTCTGGGCATTATCCATGACTCTCATGGTCCTTTGGGAACCCATGGGAGTACTTGAATGCATAATCTTGTCGGGCGAAAAAATGATGAACATAAGCCAAATTTAAAGGCTATAATACACGAAATTGGAGCAATTTAGCAGGTGTTGGGACCCGGTGTCAGAAATTCACGAAATTTTACTGGATGCATCCCAAGGTCATATGATGTTATTTGGACCCATATACGAAAGTTGGCTAAATAATAGCCCCGTGGAAGCCTATAGCCAATATAAGAGACATGTACGAAAACTGGTAAATTGGACGCTTAAAGGAAAATTAGATGGTTCCACCCACCCAATTGGACTCTCGGAGGATATTAGGGTATATAGGTAGCTTCTCGACAATTTTTGTTTCCGGGTAAAAAAAGAGTCAAAAATTGGCAAAATTGAATGCGTACATGCTTTTTGGCCAATTTTGAAGGTTTTGATATCCGGTATCGAAAAGTCTCGAGATAGCAGGGGATACATCCCAGAGTCATATAATGTCGTTAGGAACCATATATGATATTATATGTTGCCATAAATGTCCGTGGTAGCATCGAGTTTATGAAATCGGTTGTAACACCCCCGATTTTCTATTAACAATGAACAATAAATAAAAGAAAAATAAACAACCTTTAAATAAAATTGCGGAAGCATACACCTAAATCGGAGGTATTACTGCCATACTCAACAACCTGTCAAGTGTTAAGGCTTACAAAAAATCCCAATAATTACAACCCAATAACTCTAAGTGAGCTATTTATACAACTTTATAAACTCATGACATCACACTAATCGAGACACTTGAGCTCCTTTAACTACGACCACTTGATCAACCTGCTTAGAAAATCTTGACTGCTCACCATTAAGGACAAATTCCAAAATAGGTCGTCGCAGGGCCACCATAGGAAAAAGACATGGCCGCAAACACAAATAACACAACAAAGTAACACACACGTCAGCAAAAAGCTGGGTAATCACCACTTATCAAAACATAAAGTATAATTGAATAATTAATATTACTAGCTCAACTAAACAATGTAGTTCAAAACTACATTACACGTTGTACTCTAAAAATAACCTTTATCAACTCAACCTCGAATAATAATACAAACCTTCACTCAATTAACTCATAACCAAAAGTGTGCCACGCTCTTTGTTTTATACCTAGCCTTGGACATGAGTATTCAAATAAAAAACCAATAAGTATAAAAACTTGAATACTCTCAATAACCAGAAAAACACCTTAAACCAGACCACATACGGGCCAATTCCCATTGTAGGGGACCATATAAAAATAAATAATAAAGATTGTACCTCATTCTTAACTCATGATGATTATCATCCGCTTACCAACATGCCAAGTGCTAAGGTATACAACGTTGAGCCTTAGACCAAGAATAAAATATAATTCTCAACCTTTTGATCTCACACATCGATCAAATAACCATTCACAAATTAATAATAATAACTCCACAATGGCACGAGTTCCCAAATAATATAACAATTCAATTCAAAAACATCTCAACTCTTAGGGAAATAAAACTAGTACCCAAAAATAATTAACTCACAACCCAAAAATAATACTCTGCATTAACAACCCTAAAACCTCGATAAAACAATACTCCCTATAACAACAACATTAAAAACCCTAGAAAAATAATTGTACAATCAATTATATACAACAAAAGTAATATGATATTCAAATCAAATCAAATCATACAATATCATAATAATTAATCATATATACAAGGAGTACCATTAATAAATCATATCACACATAATAATACGAAATATAATACAAACATATCTAAAATTTAGTGTGATTACCTACAACTTATTACAATCGAACTACATGTAGTCAAGGCAAGAAATAGATCGAGTTACAATTTGCCTGCGGCTTCTCTATTGATCACACGATACAAATCATCATTAAAATCAATAATTAAGGTGGCGGATAGTAGAGAATGAAATAAAAGCTGAAAAGAAAGAAACAAATTGGGTTTGATTACCAAATACGGGGTACAACGCATTGGCTATTGGAAAAGTCTACGGCTCTTAGTATATAGATTATAAATATCATGTAGGGTTTATGAAAATAAATATCTAATAGCTCATAAGAGAGCCAGATCAAGATAATATGAGGTTTAATATATAGATAAAATAAATTAAAAAAAGGTATAATTAAAATATATAAAAATTCTAATTTTTATGTTTTATGAAATAACAAAAGACTCGGGTATTACATCGGTACAATTTGTAAACTGGTAAATTGACTGTTTGAAGGTATATTGGATGGTTTTACCCACCCAAATGGACTCCCGGGGTGTATTAGGGTCCATGGGAAGCATCTCGACAATTGCGGGTCTAAAAAAATGAAAAATTATCCAAAATTGAAGGCTATAATTAACGATTTAAGGTCATTGTTTTGACATTTTTCAAAAATTGAACTGAACACGTGAGTGACTCCCGGGGTCATATAAGGTGCTTTGAAACTATAACTTACCTATAAAGATGTCTATAAAGTACCAAGAATGAGTTATGTTTCTATTTTGTAATTTTGGAATAGAATGATGTCACAAAAGTATATTGAAGTGATATTACTTGACAATAATGATGTCATTTGAATATAATGATATCATAAAAGTATATTGAAGTGATGCGACTTGAAAATAATGATGTCATAAAAGTATATTTTGTTATATGAATCTAATGATGGCATGCATAAAAGTGAATGCGGTATTGTGTTTGTATAAAGGCTAGGCTAAAAAGAGGGAGAAAGAACAAGCTATCGCTTATGAGATAGAAGAGAATTAAAATTAGATGATTGTTGATTATTGAAAACGGGGAAATACAACCCTATTTATAGAGAAAAAAAAATCCTGAAATGATCAGAAAATGATCGAATTTGATTTGGAGTAAAACTGCTTCCATCGCTGCGCGACAGGCCCCATCCTCCTGTCGTTTCGCGATGGATATAGCGTTATCTAAAATCTGTACAAAATTTTTAATCTAATTAAATTAGATTAATTAGAGTCCGTACTCTTTTTAAATCAAATTTAATCTTTTAAAACACTTGTTTTATTCCAAATAAAACTCTTTATTTTCTAAAAGATAAAATTATTAATCATAATCCCACTAAAATTAAAAAGAACCTTCTAAATTAATGAAGATTAAAGACAATCCTAATGAATTTAGGAATAATAATTAATGGGCCCTTCACTTGATCATTGGTCCGTATAAAACCATTTTAAGCCCAATTTAGTATTTTGACCATAAATTCCTCATTCTTCATTGGAATTAGGCTTATAAGATATCGTTGGAAAGCTCTTTTCGAGCCCAACCCAACTACACTATTGTTGGACGCTAGACTGGACATTTTTCATAAATAGAGTATGAAAATAAATATTTTTGAATACAGAAAGAAATATTTTTTTTTATTAAAACAACCGCTTCACAAGACTTTTCACATTTTTACCTTGCTCGATATTCAATGACGTAAAATATATTCATCACCAGGTTTGGTTTTTGTGGAGACACAATCAGGTTTCTACACATATTGATATAATGATATCATAAAAGTATATTGAAGGAATGTGACTTGACAATAATGATGTCATATGAATCTAATGATGGAAGTGATATTATTTGACAATAAAAATGTCATATGAATGTAATGATGTGATAAATGTATATTGAAATGATGTGACTTGACAATAATGATGTTATATGAATCTAATGATAACATAAAAGTATAATGATGTCATATTATATAATTATATTTATAATGATGTGATGTCATAATATGATGGGACTTGACAATAGTGATGCCATAAGGGTATAAAAATCTCATATAAGGAAAATATTGGTGTCATATAGCCATAATATTGGAAAACAAGGTTAGCGTTGCTTTTTATATGCTAAAAAATGCTAAATAGTGGATTGAGACAAGTCACAAAAGCCCCGTGGAAGTCTATAACCAATATAAGAGGCGTGTACGAAAACTAATAAATTGGATGCTTAAAGGCACATTGGATGGTTCCACCCACCCAATTGGACTCCCAAAGGGTATTAAGATCTACAGGTAGTTTCTCGGCAATTTAAGTTTCCAAAGAAATATTATCAAAATTTGGCAAAATTGAAGGTTATTATACACGCTTTTTGGCCAATTTAAGAGGTTTCGGGACCCGGTGTCGAAAAGTTTTGAGATAGCAGGAGATACATCCCAGGGTCATATAATGTCATTTGGAACCATATATGATCATTATATGTTGCCACAAATGTCCATGGAAGCATTGAGGATATGAAATCGGTGCAATTTGTAAACGGGTAAATTGACAGTTTGAATGAATATTGGATGGTTTTACCCACCCAAATGGACTCCCGGGGTATATTAGGGTCCATGGAAAGCATATCAGCAATTTTTGTTTTCGGGTCTAAAAAAGTGAAAAAATTATCCAAAATTGAAGGCTTAAATAAACGATTTCAAGACATTTTTTTACATTCTTCAAAAATTGAACGGAATACGTGGAGACACTCCCAGGGTCATATAACGTGGTTTGAAACCATAACACACCTATAAAGATGTCCATAAAGTACCAAGAATGATTTATGTTTTTATTTTGAAATATAATGATGTCACAAAAGTATATTAAAGTGATATTACTTGAAAATTATGATATCATAAGAATATAATGATGTCATAAAAGTATAGTATAATGTCATAAAAGTAAATTAATGTGATGTGACTTAACAATAATGATGTCATATATATGAATATAATGATGGAAGTGATACTAATTGACAATAGTAATAATGTCATATGAATGTAATGATGTGATAAATGTATATTGAAGTGATGTGATTTGACAATAATGATGTTATATGAATCTAATGATTGCATAAAAGTATAATAATGTCATATTATGTAATTATATTTATAATGATGTGATGTCATAATATGATGGGATGTCATAAGAGTATAATAATCTCATATAAGGAAAATATTGGTGTGATATATGGCCATAATATTGGAAAACGAGGTTTGATTAGGGGATTTTTATCCACCAATCACCGTCTGACAAGTGGACCAACCAGGTTCCGCCACGTGTCCTTCACGAAGGCCAACAGGAGCCTGCCACGTGTCAATCACAGATATGTCCTCCACGGACCACTTAAGACACGCCACGTGTCCTCCCATATGCCAAATGGGAAAACCGGCCATCAAGGCCCAGTCCAGTCTAGAGGCCCGATCAGCCCTAGGTTTACCTTAAACCTAGAGAGTTGCACGCTTCCCAAGGCTATAAATACTCGATTAATCCTCATTAATCAAGAGACGAAATAATTAAGAGATCAAGCAGAGAAGAACAGACTTATTAACAACCGGTTAATCTCGCTAACAACGCAGATTACCAACACTAAGCACTCTCACCTAGAGAAATCTCATTACTTTAATTTCTGTATTGATTACTCCTTAATCAGGTACTAACTTGACCGTTGGAGGCGGAGCTCTCAGGAGTCTCCGTTATTTTGCAGGTACAGGCGTCCGGTTCCAGTCTCGGAATTGTAACTCTCCCGCAGGACATCAGAAAACCCCGAAACAAGGTTAGCGTTACAAACTTTTAAAAAAATCGAGTGGACAACAATTATTGTACATCCATTATAAATATATCTTAAAGTGATTAAAAGTTACATCTGAAATGAATAAAAGTTACCCCAATATGCGTAAAAGTAACCCAATTCAAATAAAAACTACCTACACTTTATTAGTAACGAATCACATTTTAAATGACTAAAAATCAATTACTAGTGATTGAATGTAATTAAATTACCTTTATAAAACTTTTCTTGTTGTCTATTTATATAAAAATTGTATTATATTTAAAGTTACCCAAAAACAGGCAAAAAGTTCTAAAATTAGATAAAAGTTACCCTTATACTGGTCGATGTACATTAATATTAGTGTAAACCGGATGTATACAAAAGTTTTTGGGTTAGCGTGGCTTCTTATATGCTAAAAATTGCTATGTAGTGGATTGATACAAGTCACAAAGCCAAATTGTTGGGGTGTGGGATGGTGCAAGGGGTCGTGTGGCATGCGCACAAGACATGTGCACCTTATGACAAAGCATACAAAATTAAACAACTTGTTTTGTCGTTTGAGGGTATGCCATTGTTGCCTTAAGACATGGTGATTATGGATGAATGAGATGGTTCTGGGCATTATCCATGACTCCTAGGGCCCTTTGGGAACTCATGGAAGTACTTGAATGCATAATCTTGCCGGGTGAAATAATGATGTGCATAAGCCAAATTTGGAGCAATTTATTAGGTGTCGGGATCCGGTGTCAGTAATTCACGGAATTTTACGGGATGCATTTCGATATCATATGATGTTTTTTGGACCCATATACAACCATAATTCGGCTACATATAGGCCTTGTGGAAGCCACTAACCAATACAAGGGGCGTGTATGAAAATTGGTAAATTGGATGCTTAAAGGAAAATTGGATGGTTCCACCCACCCAATTGGACTCCCGAAGGGTATTAGGGTCTATAGGTAGCTTCTTAGCAATTTTGGATTCCGGTCAAAAATTATAAAAAATTGGCAAAATTGAAGGCTATATACATGCTTTTTGGCCAATTTCGGAGGTCTCGGGATCCGGTGACAAAAAGTCTCGAGATATCATAGGATACATCCCAAGGTTATATAATGTCGTTTGGAACCATATAGGATCATTATATGTTTCCATAAATGTCCGTGGTAGCATCGAGTTTATGAAATCGGTACAATTTGTAAACGGATAAATTGATAGTTTGAAGGTGTATTAGATGGTTTAACCCACCCAAATGGACTCTCGGGGTGTATTAGGGTCCATGGGAAGCATCTCGAATTTTTTTTTCCCGAGTTTAAAAAGTAAAAACTTGTCCAAAATTGAAGGCTATAATACACGTTTTAGGGTCATTTTTTGACTTTTTGTAAAAATTGAACTGAATATGTGGGGTGACTCCCGGGGTCATATAACGTCGTTTGAAACCATAGCACACCTATAAATATATCTATAAAGTATCAATAATGAGTTATGTTTCTATTTTGAAATTTTGGAATATAATGATGTCACAAAAGTATATGAAACAGGTACCCCTATAAATAAGGGGCTTTTAGTAGTCAAATTTGGTTTGTGGAAAAAAATTGAATTTGATTTGAAATGTTTTCAAACTTTTCATGAAAAGTTTGGAGGGAAAAAGGGGGGGGGGGAGGGAAATCCCCTCCTAATGCTGTCAGTCGAAAAAGGGAGGGAAAAGAAAGGGAAAAAAAGTCACATGGTTTCCTTATAATTTGGGACCACTTCTTTTCCAGCCCTTTTTAACTCACCTAATTTCATACCCTTACTCTTTAATACACCCCCTTAAAGTTTTGCCTAGGAGTCCGCAAACTCCCTCTTTGTTGCGAGTAATTCGCAACGGAGGGAGTATAAGGAAAATATTGGTGTCATATAGCCATAATATTTGAAAACGATGAGTTTAGCGTTGCTTCATATATGCTAAAAAATGCTAAGTAGTGGATTGAGACCAGTCACGAAGTCAAAGTATTGGGGTGTGGGATGGTGCAAGGGGCCGTGTGGCATGTAGACAAGACATGCGCACCCAATGACAAGGCATATAAACAACTAGTTTGTCGTTATGAGGGTATGCCGTCGTTGCCTTAAGACATGGTGATTAAGTGTAAATGATATGGTTCTGGGCATTATCCATGACTCCCAGGGCCCTTTGGATACCCATGGAAGTACTTGGATGCATAATCTTGTCGGGTGAAAAAATGATGTACGACAACCAAATTTGGAGCAATTTTTTAGGTGCTGGGACCCGGTGTCATAAATTCATAGTAACGGGATGCATCTCGAGGTCTTATTATGTTCTTTGGACCCATAAGCGATCATAAGTCGGCTAAATAAAGGCCTCGTGGAAGCCTATAACCAATATAAGGGGCATGTACGAAAATTGATAAATTTGATGCTTAAAGGCAAATTGGATGGTTTCACCCACCCAATTGGACACTCGGAGGGTATTAGGGTCTATAGGTAGCTTCTCGGCAATTTTGGTTTCTGGGTCAAAAATGATTAAAATAGGCAAAATTAAAGGCTATAATACACGCTTTTTGGCCAATTTCGGAGGTTTCGGGACCCGGAGTCGAAAAGTCTCGAGATAGTAGGAGATACATCCCAAGGTTATATAATGTCGTTTGGAACCATATATGATCATTATATGTTCCCATAAATTTCCGCTGTAGCATCAAGTTTATGAAATCGTTGCAATTTGTAAACGGGTAAATTGACAGTTTAAATGTATATTGGATGGTTTTACCCACCCAAATGGACTCCCGGGGTGTATTAGGGTCCATGGGAAGCATCTCGGTAATTTTTGTATCCGGGTCTAAAAAAGTGTAAAATTGTCCAAAATTGAATGATATAATACACGATTTAGGGTCATTTTTTTTGACATTTTTCAATAATAGATCTAAATACGTGGGGTGACTCCCATGGTCATATAACGTGGTATGAAACCATAACACATCTATAAAGATGTCTATAAAGTAACAAGAATGAGTTATGTTTCTACTTTAATGTTTTGGAATATAATAATGTCACAAAAGTATATTGAAGTGATATTACTTGAAAAAAATGATGTCATATTAATATAATGATGTCATAAACGTATATTATGATTTCATAAAAGGATATTGAAGTGATGTGAGTTGACAAAAATGATGTCATATATATGAATCTAATTATGGAAATGATATTATTTGACAATAAAAATGTCATATGAATGTAATGATGTGATAGATATATATTGATGTGATGTGACTTGACAATAATGATGTTATATGAATCTAATGAGGGCATAAAAGTATAATTATGTCATATTTTGTACTTATATTTATAATAATGTGATGTCATAATATGATAGGGACTTGACAATAGTAATGTCATAAGAGTATAATAACCTCATATAAGGAAAATGTTGGTGTCATATAGCTATAATACTGGAAAACGAGGTTAGTGTTGCTTTTTATATGCTAAAAAATGCTAAGCAGTGGATTGAGACAAGTCACAAAGTCGAAGTGTTGGGATGTGGGATGGTCCAAGGGGTCGTGTGGCATGTGCACAAGACATGTGCACCCATGCAAGGATAAGGCATACAAACAACTAGTTTTGTCGTTTGAGGGTTTGCCATTGTTGCCTTAAGACATGGTGATTAATGATGAATGAGATGGTTCTGGGCATTATCCATAAATCCTAGGGCCCTTTGGGGACACATGGAACTACTTGGGTGCATAATCTTGCCGGGTGAAAAAATGATGTAAGGATCCAAATTTGGAGCAATTTATTAAGTGTCGGGATGACAGGGTAAAGTCGTATTCCCTAATAAAAAATAATTACCTAATTCCTCTAACTAAAGTAGGTAGGGAAGTAGGGTCGAACTCCACAGGGAAACAAGTCTTTCTACTCCTAATTAATTAATATAATCTAGATTATGAAGTAACCAATATTTATAATTTAATAATAAACTAAACTACGGAGATCAAGAATAAGGAGAAAATAATATATAGAAGGATCTAGGGCATAGGTTCACCAATAAATAATATTTCAGGGTAGAATATAATAATCATTCATCAATGCATATATTAATCAGATTATAAAGGGCTTTCTCTACGTATTATAATCACACAATTAATTTACCGATATTAAATATCATCTTTCGAATCTCGACCTAACCATTTATAAATTAATCTGCCTATTGAAACTAGACCTAAACATTAATTCTCATCTGTCGAATCTCGAATCAATATTGTCAAACTCATGCATAAAAGATCAGGCTTAATCTAGTCACACAACATTAAATCAATCAATAGGAAATTAATCTAGCATTGATAATTAACAACAATAAATTACCCCTTCGTATTATTTATGGATCCCCATAAACCCTAGAAATAAAACTACTCACACATAATTAAAACTAAACTAATCAAGACAATTAAAGGAGACATGATCAAAGAAAGAGAATAAATTACTGAAATTAAACCAAGAGTTATAGAGAGAGAAAATAATACTAAGAGTTTAAGAGGAAAGAGAAAAGAGTTAGAGAGAGAAAGAGAAAAGAAAACAAAAACTAAAACTAATTTAAAACTAATGAAACTAAAAACTATGATAAGTGAAAAGCTCGCAGTAACACTCTCGCCCGACCGGGCCATCTACCGCCCGATCGGGCCCGCTATATACAAGCCCAGCAGTATTTGTGGGCTGCTTGGTTCTTCGTTTGGGCCAGCAAACTTGGGGCAATAATTTAAGTGTTATTTTATAATTCGTGGCCTCATTACGTGGTCCGTAGATTCCTTCTTCTTAATAAATCTTAGTCTTGTAATAATATGAAGTATTATAACTTCAAATGAACCGAGCTCTTAATCACCAAACCAAATAAAATAAGTTCGACCTTGGGCTTCAAATATACGGTCATGAAATACGATCAAACTCCAATGTCTTTGTAGTGGCTCAATAAGTTCGAGAATTGTCATAAATATGCAAATTACTGCAAAATAATATCAACTCTACAAATAGACTAGAAAACGTATATTAGTAATAAAAATAGCTCCGTAGAGCTCAAATAAGCACAAATATGACCGTGGGACGGGGAATAAAAATATATATAAAATAGACTTATCACGGGACCTGGTGTCAGAAATTCATGGAATTTTACGGGATGCATCCGAGGTCATATGAATTTATTTAGACCCATATATGACCATAAGTCGACTACATAAAGGCCCCGTGGAAGCCTATAACCAATACAAGGGGTGTGTACGGAAATTGGTAAATTGGATGCTTAAAGTATAATTGGATGGTTTCACCCACCCAATTGGACTCCCGGAGGGAATTAGGGTCTATATGTAGCTTCTCGGCAATTTTTGTTTCTTGGTAAAAAATTATCAAAAATAGGCAAAATTGAATAATACACGTTTTTAGTCAATTTCGAAGGTTTTGGGACCTAGTGTTGAAAAGTATCGAGATAGCAAGGTGTTTTGGGTGTTTCTGTCCCTAGGGAGAGTTACGTCACGAAGTCTGATCCGGCTGGGCTGTACCTGCAAAACAACGGAGACTCCGGGTGGTTGGAGCTCCGCCTCCGACGGTCAAGTTAGTAACTTGAAACGGAATAAAGAGAACGGAAATTTAGGTGGGTATCTGCTCGGATTCCAAGCTCAGGTCTTTCTCTGATGTAAGAGAATACATGTGTAATAAATGATTCAATGTGTCCCCAAAATGGGGAAATATCTCCCTATTTATAGGGTCGTTGGAGAATGTGCCCCTACCTAGGTCACTTGACCTAGATTTTAGTGGGCTGCGCCGTTTTACAGCGCTCCTTGGGATTTGGGCCCTTGAAGGCCGCCATTTCAGAGGCATATCTGGGGATGCCAAGTGTCATGAGGATGTTGAGCCACATGGGCCATCCTGACCTCGACACGTGGCGTCCTCTCATTGGTCCACGTGTCTAGGGTATAAATACCCCAAACATTTGCCCCTCACAGGTCGCACGTGTATCTCACTTGGGGCCTGTGACACGTGTCCACCTTTCATAGGTGAACAAAAACGGGTAAAATTTTTGAATTTCAAATCAAAAAAATTTCCCCCCACTTTCACTTTTTATAAATAGAAAGTTACCCCCTCCTTTTCACACCTTACGTTCACATCGACTTTTTAGAAAGAGAAAAAGAAAGATTCTAGAGAGAGATTTCTCTGCTCCCGTTTGCGTCACAACAAGTTTCAAGCTTCCGAGTGCTAGCAGTTCATCACCCGGTTCACCGGCTGTAGCGGTTTTTAGATTTTCCAGAGTCAAAGCGAGGTAACCGCCTGTACCATTTTAGCTTTCCTCCCTTTCAATTTGTATACCATTTTTTCCGCCTGTATACCCGGATTTTTTAGAGAATATAAATGAGTTCCCAATCCACCCACTCGGCACTGCCTAGGACACTCAGCCAATCCCCCGGAACGGCTGAGTCTAGAACAGGGGGTGCCTCTTCTGGACTGTCGGAACCAATATGATCATCTCCGAATTCCTCCCTCTCTGTGTCTGTGCAGGACACAATGGCCAGAACAAAACAGACGACCAGGCGGTCTAAGAGCCGGCGCACTATGAGAGTGCCAGCCGATGAGGTTTTCTTGGAAAGGGAACAGAGGGATTGGGAGGAGAGCGGATCTGACGAGGCTCCCTCTACCTCCGGGAGCTCTGGGATAAAAGAGGTAGACGGCGAGGGGGCCGCCTCCTCTAACAAAGCCGGCGATGCTGAGGCTGGCCAAGGATCAAGAGTCGAGTTCTCCGGCTCCGACCAAGATGATTTTGCGGCTGACTATCAGCAGCTTCCTAAGGTTGCTGACAATCCCAACCCCAAAAAGACCCGGATGTGATAGGCCGTCGTCGAGCCTACCAAATATAATAACTCCTATCTTGGTCTCACTAACAATAGTAAGGGTAAGAAAAGGGTCGAACCCAAGAGAGGCGTTGAATCAACCACCAAGTACTACCGTTTAAATAAGCTAAATGAATTCTAAATTGGGTTGGTTTTGAGTAACTTCTTCTAATTCAATTCAACTAAAGCTAAGAGGAGATTAACAATATTAAGAGGAATCTAGGGCTTGGGTTATACCACTCAATTTCATCACAAATCACAATTAGCATGCAACAATCAAGGTAAATTAATGGGATAAATTAGGGGAAGTCATCTAAAGCACCCAACTACTCTCTCAAGCTAGAGGGATTACTTGAATCATGAATACAACCTACTCTCGTGGTTACATAGCATAAAACAAGTGTTAAAGCATAATCACGATGACATAAACATTCCCTTGACCAGTAATCCCTATTCTCATGGCATTTCGGGTCAATCAAGCATAAGGGAGCTAACTCAAGTTCATCTCTCGATCCTTCGTTGAGAAAGCTTGGATAAATAGTTCTAGCAATGGCCATATACAAGAACTAAGCAATTAAACCACTTAAGCTCAACTAATTAACATCCCACAACAACCAAATTAGCACATGCAACAAGTAATTAGTGACTACATTGAGGGTTTTTCCCAAACCCTAGAATTTAGACTACTCACAATCCATAGGGGTTAAAGCAATTAAAGATTTCAAGCAATTCATGAACAAGTTCAAACTAAGGATTAAGCTAATTAACAATCCAAAACATGCAAGAACTAGCAAATAATTAACAACAAAGTAAAGAGAAGTAGAAAAGATGAGTAAGAAATGGTTACTATGAAGCTTCAAAGTGAGCAACAATGGTGGATTTTGTCTTCCACAATGATTGAATTTGAATGTTTCCAAGCTAATAATTGAGAACTAACTAATGATATGAGAATTTAATGTTCTAAGACTACAAACTAAGAGGAAAGCTCTAAAAAACTTCATAGTCCGTACAAATAAGCTCAAAGGGGGTATTTATAAGACCCCCAAATAAAAAGGACGGAGAAAACAAGAATCGGGCTTGACTGCAGGTCCGCACGGACGTGCCAGATTCAGCACGGACGTGCAGGCATAAGCACGGTTGTGCCAGATTCGGCACGGACGTGTAGAGGGGGCAAAATTGAGGCAGAACGTACTGCTAAGAATCGAGCAGCTCCGCACGGACGTGCAGATATTGGCACGGACGTGCAGCTACATTTGCACGGACGTGCTTAATTTGGCACGTCCGTGCAGGCCTTGGCAGAATGTTCTAAGTTTCTGGAGCACTCCTGCACGGACGTGCAAGGTCTGGCACGGCCGTGCAGCCTCTTCTGCACGGACGTGCCAAATTAAGCACGGCCGTGCAGGCCTTGGCAGCTTGTTGAAACTTTCTGGAACCTCCTGCACGGACGTGCAAGGTCTGGCACAGCCGTGCAGGGTCTTCTAAGCCCTTTTTCCATCTTTTCTTCTATATTTCTCCTTTCCTTGGCTTCTTTCAACCATCTTCTTGCTTCTAACCTCGGCTTTGTATCCATGGGCTCCATTTGGTCGTTCTTTTGAACCTAGAATCTCAACAAAAACACCAACAACCCGTGAAGCATAGGATACACAAAAATTGCATAATAATAGAGTAAAAATGAACCAAAACGCAAATTTTATCAAGTAAACTAGGTTCAAAACACCCTAAAATCATATCAAATAGCAAGTTATCAGGATGTTGCCGAGTTATATCTCCCTACTCAATAGCGGGTTCAAGGCTTTTAAAGAGAAACATCCCTTTGGAAGGAGTTGGGAGATTATTGTCCCTCCGGCTGATGTTGTAATGGCCTGGAGTGACGCCATTGATCATGCAGATGATTACTTCATCTTCTACGAGGCGGTTATCGAAGTCGGCCTCCGGTTCCCTTTCCACCCCGGGATTAGGAAAATCCTCAAGGGGTACGATCTGGGGGTTTGGCAGCTCACCCCTAACTCGTGGGTGAATATCTTAAGTTACATCGCCGCCTGCGAGTTTCAGGACTTGAACCTCAGTTTCTCTGCCTTCGCTCACATGCACTATTTGAGCAAGGCTCCAGGCGGCCATGGGGCATGGTACACTCTGACTACCTTGCCCCAATACTTAATGACTTTGGACAAGGTGTCCAAATGGTCCGGGTGGAAGGACAAGTTTTATTTGATTTCCTCCCCCACCCTAAGACACAACCGGACACTGCGCCGGTACAATACTGAACCGGCTCTCCTTGGACGCAAATGCCCTCTCCCGGCACTATCTACTAAGGCCCGGGAGCAAATAATGGAGCCGGGTTTTTTTGAAACAACCACTGAGCCCCTGGGGGATGGGACTCATATTATTGTACCCAAAAACTGGATTCCCCATCCGGACTTCTTCAAGGACGAGTGCTTCTTGTTCGCCTGCGGGCTAAGTACCATGTTTCCAAGGGGTAGAACACTTCTCATCCAGAATGATTGTTATTTTATTTTAATTGCGAACTTGCCTTAATTTTCTCTAACTTTAAATTCTTGTTCTTGCAGACGAAGCCTTGAGGATGGTAGACCAGGCAAAAACACCGGCTAAGTCCGCAGCGCTGCTGCGCAAAGAGGCGGCACTTGCCAAAAAGGCAGCCGTCGAGACTAAGGATTCTAAGAAAGGCGGGGTAAGACCGCCTGACTTTATGTGTTTGCATATTTTTTTTTTAAAAAAAACGGTTGGGTATACTTACCCTTTGTTTATTTCTCAAGAGTTCGTCAGGAAGATTCCACAATCCTTCTCTAAGATGCTCAAAAGGCAAGGAGATGATCTGGAGAAGACTCCAGCTGCGAAAGCCGTTAGGAAGGATCCCCCCCAGAAACAAACATCTTCCCAATCCGGTTGTCCAACGACTGGGGGAAAATCCCCTGCTGTACTGAGAAAACTGAGCGAAAGCTCAAAACGCTCACAGCAGAAAGCGTCGGATGTCTCTACGGCATCAAAGGGTGGCGAGCCACCTGAGGTTGCAAGCGGTGCGGCAACCACTGGGGAGGAGAAGAAGCCGGAGACCCATCCAGAAGCCAAGGTAAGGAACGAACTGAAATACCTTGGCCACTTGATTTTATGAGAGTCAAGACCAAGGTTGATCCTTCAAAAGGGTCAGTTAGCAGCCGACAACGGATGAATGTCAACTACGCTGCTTCTATCTCACAAAGTGCTACTTTTGATGCAGATATGACTTCTGACGAGCCGGATCTTGCAAGCTTTGAAAAACGGATGGTGAGGACCCTCACCCGGTCTGAGAAGAACTTCATACCTGATCTGCAGGTCGTGGACTTCGACCGGATAATGGGTTCTCTGGCTGAGGTAAAAAATCCCTCTACCCTGATATCTTTTATCTTTGATTTGGTTAAGTAACTCATAAACTGGCTGTTATTGTCTCAGGCTATGCTGAGAGTGGATAGTCTCCGGGGCCCCTTCAGGCTGAAGCAAGAAGAGGTAAATTACGCCAAACGGAGGGCCCTAGAAAACCTCAACTTTTCTGAACATTCTGATTATATGTGTAATTTAAAGATTAAAGCAGTAGAGTTGAAATAGGAGGAGCTGATCCGAAGTTTGACGGCTGCGAACGATGAAGCTAATAGCCGGACTGATGACCTTGATAAGCAGCTGAAAGATGCCAAATAAGATCTTTAGGCATTAGAAGATGCTGACAAGGAGAATTCCCAACTCCGAACAGACAATAACCGCCTGAGGATCAAGCTCATCAATCTGCGCAACAAGCAGTCGGACGAGCTGGCCCAAGAGCAGAACCGGCTGACTGAGGAAAATGAGAGGGAAAACTAGGCCCGACTGAAGATCACCTGGAGCCTCCTTTATCCAGAGATAGACTTTGAGGTCTATAAGCTGAGGTATGATTACGCCACTGCGGTGTATGATGCCCAGCAACTGGGTGATGCTCCACCGCCTCGCTTCAAAGACTGGGCTACTGAGCAGGGATATGAAGTCTCTGATGATGAGGAGCCGGCGGCGGATGATCATTACGAGGGCCAAGCCAGCCAGACTCAGCCGGAGCAGCATCCACCTCAGTCTTAGGCATGCCTCCTCAATTTCTGCGGCAGTATGCCAACCATGTTCTTTACCGACTTGTATGCCGTGTTTTGTTGTATTTTTACCAACCATGGGGTTGGATTAACAATTTCTTTTTTGTTTCCTCACCGGATGTAACTCCGGTTAACACAACTTCTGGCCTTTGAGCCTTATTAATGAAGTATTCCGACTCAGTCGGTTCTTTTATACCTGTTTGTGTTTCAAATTTTTGATTTGAATTTTGCGTTATGTTTGCAATTCATTAATATTTTGCCTAACTTAAAAAAGCATGTGACAGTTTGCAGTCCGGGTGCTCTTGCCCCTAGGCGGCTGTGTGGTTGGTTTTATTTCAAGCTGATTGATTGACTTGAAAACACTTGATACTAGGAGAAGTATGGAGTGTTTTTAGGCCAATAAATCACAATGGTGATTGCCCCAAACCAAGGGCACAGCCGGCCATAAAAGCGGGTGCTTTGAGCCTCTTACCCAGGCGGTTATATTCTGCCTGGGGTTAACGCGTAGCCATTACACAATCTTTTGCCCCAATAGGGGAGGTGAGTGAAACTTTGGAATAAATAACCCAAGTAAGAATTTCAACCGATGACCGACTGATGCCCTAGGGCATCCGGTACTTGGTAACTTAATCGTTCTTCATATATTATTCTGGTCAGACATCTATGAATGGACCAATTTGGTCGTTCAATTTTTTCCATCTGCATTTATACATAGAACCGACGAATAGTCTGTTCTCTGCGACGATTGCACCCGGAGGGGTGTCGCCGGACGCCTTTGTCCATATTGGGACAGGCGATTTTATAAAATAAGCAACCATCCGGCTGTATTGGCCTTTGATCTTGTTTGAGACCGGTTGTATAGCCACTAAGCGTTTTTGTGCTTAGTTTTTAATCGGATCGTTGGCCGAGCGTTATTACAACATTGGATTTACACTAAGTATCGAACTTAGTTGGTTGAACGAGTAGTCCGTCTGAGTATTACCCAGGCGGTCAAGCAATTTACTAAATTACACTATCAAACGTAATTAATTAAACAAAGGGTCCGTCTGATTTACCCAGGCGGACTAAATTACGCTAAGTATCAAACTTAGTTATTCAAACAAAGAGTCCATCTGAGTTTTACCCAGGCGGACAAACAGTTATAATATTCAACCAAACAAAGTATCAAACTTAGTCAGTTGAATACAGGGTCCGTCTGGGTATTGCCCAAGCGGACGAACAATAAGAATGACAAAATAAGTCTGCAAACAAAGCCTGAATTTTCATTAATTGAATTACTGTTTACAAAAATTATACATTCTCAAAAGTAGTACTTTTTTAGATTGTCTACATTCCAAGTTCTAGGCAGGCGGCGGCCGTCTGGGGTTTCCAGACGGTAGGTACCGTTCCTGACTTCTTCATAAATCCGGTAGGGGCCTTCCCAATTAGGGGTTAGCTTCCCAGCCTCATTGGCCCTACCGGTTGCCTCCATTTTTCGTAACATAAAGTCATCCACTTTTAGGGGACGCTTGTGCACTCTCTTGTTATAAGCTCTGGTCATTCTCAGACGGTATATCTCATGGCGCAGGGCAGCGTTGCCCCTACGTTCCGGGAGGGAGTCCAATGCCAGCCGCATGGCATCCCAATTTGCCTCTTCATCATAGAGCATAACTCTGAGAGTCGGCTCATAATGCTTAATGGGCAAGACGGCTTCAGCACCGTATACCATAAGAAATGGGGTTTCTCCGGTTGCCCCTTTAACAGTAGTCCGGATGGCCCACAGGACATAAATTAATTCCTCTGCCTATAAACCATCGGCTCTTTCAATTTTCTTTTTTATGTCGTCTGAGATGAGTTTGTTGAAGGCTTCAACTTGGCCGTTTGCTTGGGGTCGGCCGACTGATACAAAACAATGTAAGATGCCCTGATCTCCCAACCAAGTCTTGGGCTGGGGGGTCTCAAACTGAGGGCCATTATCAAACACCATAGACATAGGTACCCCAAACCGGGTGATGATGTTCTTCCAGATGAAGGAGATGACATCCTTTGTCTTGATGTTCTTAACCGGCTCAGCTTCTACCCATTTAGTGAAATAATCCACAGCCACCAAAAATGTAGCGCTTTCCGCCTGAAGCAGGCGTGTAAGGACCCAGGATATCCATGCCCCATTTGGCAAATGGGACTAGGCTGTGGATTTCCGTTAGATCAGTAGTCGGGCGGCGAATTAGTGGGAAAAACCTCTGGCACTTGTTGCATCTTTTGACTAATTCTTTGGCGTCTGCTTCAAGAGTATGCCAAAAGTAATGTCGCCTGGCTCTGACGGCTAAAGACCTGCCGCCTATATGAGAGGCGCAGTATCTGGCATGCAATTCTTCGAGAATTTCTTTCCCCTTTTCTGGGGTAACACACTTCAATAAAGGTTTGAGGAAACCTGCCTTGAAGAGTTCTCCATTTCTCAACTCGAAGTTTGCTGCTCGCTTTTTCAGGACGACTGCCTCCTGTGATGAATCAGGAAGCTTTCCGTCTGCTAAATATGCCCGAATGCCATCCATCCAGGTAGAGCTTCGGTCTAAGGTTCCAATGGGCTCTTCATGTATGCTTCTCTTTTAAAGAACTTCCCAAAAGACCGACCGAGGAGTATCACAGTAGGCGAAAGAAGCCAATTTAGACAACGCATCCGCCTGGTTGTTATCTGACCTGGGCACTTGATTCAGGTGGAATTCCTCAAGTGTCCTAGTCTCTTCTTTGACTGCCTGAAGATATTTGATCATAACCGGATGAGTAGCCTCATATGCTCCCTCATACTGGCTGACGACCAACTGTGAATCAGAATAGGCGTCAATTTTAGTTGCCCCTGCCGCCTTACACATGCGGATTCCGGCTAGCAGGGCTTTATATTCCGCCTCGTTATTTGATGCTTGAAACTTAAACCGCAGTGCATATTCAAATTTGTCCCCCTCAGGTGACTCATATATAATTCCTGCACCGCAGCCGTTCTTCGTTGAGCTTCCGTCTACATACACTTTCTAAACGTGGTCAACATTATCCGGTTGCACCGGTCGTGTCATTTCAACAATGAAGTCGGAAAACGCCTGACCTTTCACTGCTTTTCTAGGTTCAAAAGTGATTTCAAGACTTTTCATTTCAATAGCCCATTTCAACATTCTGTCGGATGACTCCAAAGTAGACATAGGCCGCTTGGGGGGCTGGTCGGTGTAGATTACCACCGGATGAGCCAGGAAATACGGTTTCAATTTCTTGAAAGCCATATACAGGGCAAGGCCAAATTTTTCTACCATGGGGTACCGGAGCTTAGCATTGTTTAAGACATGGCTAATGAAATAGACCGGAAGCTGAACACCGTCTCTCTGAGCAAGGAGAACGGCACTGAGGGCATGATCTGAGACAGCTAAGTACATGTATAACACCTCCCTAGGCAGTGGACTAACAAGTCTTGGCAAAGAGTGGAGGTGTTCTTTCAGCCGTTGAAAGGCCGCCTCAGCCTCATCCCCCCATTCAAATCTGGTCTTCTTCCTGATCGCTTGGAAGAAGTAAAGGCATTTGTCACCTGACCGGCTGATGAATCTCCCCAGAGAAGCCAGGCAACCGGTTAGTCTCTGCGCTTCCTTGACAGTGCGGGGTGACTTCATGTCAATCACCTCCTGTATCTTCTCAGGGTTAGCCTCTATCCCCCTTTGATCAATCAGGAATCCGAGAAACTTCCCAGAATCAACACCAAAGACGCATTTCTTAGGATTTAACATAACCTTATGCCGCCTGAGTGTGGTGAAGGTTTCTCGGAGATCAGCAAGGTGATCCGCCTGCTGTTTGGATTTGACTATCATGTCATCAATGTATGCCTCTACATTCCTCCCAATTTGATTAATAAAGACTGTATTAATCATCCGTTGGAACGTAGCCGACGCATTTTTCAAACCAAACGGCATCACCGTGTAACAGAATAGCCCCTGATCAGTGACGAAGGCCGTCTTTTCTTGATCTTTCTTCCACAGGGGTATCTGATGGAAGCCGGAGTAGGCATCCATAAAGCTCATCAAGGCATGCCCGGTTGTTGAATCGACCAGACTGTCGATCTTAGGAAGCGGATAACTGTCCTTGGGACATGCCTTATTGATATCTGTGTAATCAACACACATCCGCCAAGTACCATTCGGCTTCTTTACAAGCACAAAATTCGCCACCCAATCGGGGAAATTACATGGCCGAATGAACCCAGCATCCAACAGCTTTTTTACTTCGGCAGCTGCCGCCTAACTTCTTTCCTCGCCGTGATTTCTTTTCTTTTGCCGGATGGGCTTCTTTTTAGGGTCCACGGCGAGTTTGTGGACAGCAAGATTTGGGCTGACGCCTGGCATCTCTTCCACTTCAAAGGCAAAGATGTCTTTGAATTCTTTCAACAGAAGGTGCAAGTCTGCACCTAACTTGGCAAAGGCAACCATCCCAACCTTTACGGTACGCTCCAGACGGCTGTCGTCCAGAGGTATGTCAATATGCTCACCAACCGGTTGGGGACGGAGCTCATCTGACCGTTCACCGGTTAGTGATTGCTATTTTTTCTTTTTCACCTCCACCAGCATAGGTGCCTTTCTTTTCTTTCCGGCTGCTGGTGGGGCAGGCGCTGGGTCAGCATCCCTGACATTGTCAAGGTCTATTGGTTCCTGGCCGCCTGGGGTTACAGTGTCTCTGACGGCTGAGAGATAGCACTCTCGGGCCGTCTTCTGATCCCCATTCAGGGAACCAACAGTGCCGTCATCCCTCTCATACTTGATGAGCATGAGAGACGGGATGATTACTGCCTTGGCTACATTGAGGGTTGGCCGGCCAAGGATAATGTTGTAGGCGTTCAACTCCTCAACGACCAAGAATCTGACGACAATATGTCGTCCTTGGCCCTTCTCTCCCAGCCGGATGGGTAAGTCAATTCTTCCGGCTGGGTAGACCATCCCACCCCCAAAGCCAACCAAGGGGTGGGTGACCGGATGCATGCTGCTGACATTGTATTTCAGCTTTTGCAAGCACCGGAGGCTGATGATGTCTGATGAGCTGTCGGTGTCAATAAAAATTCTTCCAACCAGTTGGTTAGCAACCTTACATTCAATGACAACCGGGTCATCATGCGGACGACGGACGCTGCCCCTGTCCTTCTCAGTGATCAAGACGTCTGGGAAGGAGGTGCTTGCAGACGCCTGCTCATCATCATCCTTGTCCATCTTTCGAGGATGGCTCTTGGTGCCCCGGATGGTAGGGCCACCACAGGAGAACCCGCCTGCTATTGTGTAGACCGGCTCCTTGTCCGTAACCGAGCTACTAGCAGGCTGGGGGTAGTCTTAGAGGACTGACCCTTATTCTTCTTCTTTGCCCCGGCTGGGGACTTAGAAATATAGGACTTCAGCATTCCTTTATCAGCCAGACGATCCAACTCCCTTTGAAGGCTGAAACAGTCGTTGGTGTCATGGCCAACTTCCTCATGGTATTGACAAAATTTATTTTTGTTCCTTGATTGAATGGAACTTTTCATTAGATTCGGCTTCTCTAGGGACAGTCGGTCCTTAATTTCCATGAGGATGGAATTGCAGTCTTTGTTAAACTCGTACTTAGGGACGTACGGTTTAAACTCTTTCTTCTTCTTCTGGGACGGCTGGTCGGAATCACTAACCGCCCAGATTTCTTTTCTCTTTTTGCTCTCTTCTTTCTTTTTAGCCGGCTGAGCAGGCCGGTTGTCTTTCTGCTTGTTGGACATCTTAGAGTCTGACTGGCTACCAGGCGAGCAGAAGTCGGTAGCTTGAATGTAGCTTTCCGCCTCCCTCAGGGCCGCCTGTAGGGTGAAAGCCCCTTTTCTGACTAGGTCGAACTTAAAGGTCGACCCGTCTCTCAGACCCTTGAAAAAGTCTGTAAAAGCTACCTCATCAGACAGTCCCTGAATATGAATTCTGATCAGATTGAACCGCCTGACATATGAGCGCATCCCTTCTCTCTCTCCCTGCTTAACAGTGCTCAAATCAAGGCTTGTTTTCTTAGCAGGGATGTTCATTGAGAAGTTGGAAACAAACAGGAAGGCAAGCTTCCTGAAACTATCGATGGACCCGGCTGGCAGATTACTAAACCATTGTTGGGCAGTGCCCTTCAATGTAGCCGGGAAGCACCGACACCAAGTGGCATCATCCAACCCTTGCAGATACATGAGGTTGGTGTAAGCCATGAGGTGGTCTTCCAGATTGGTGGTACCATCATAGGTACCAACCAATACATTCTTAACCTTGGCCGGCTGGGCCGCCTCGGTTATCTCCCAGGTGAACGCAGAAGGCTGTTCACCCAGGCGCAGCAGACGAAGTTGCCAGTCCAATGGCTGGACATTTGGATATGCCGCCTGACCTCCAAAGAGAGCCGGATGCATGAAGTGAGGAGGATACTGGTCGTAAACCTGAGTAGGCACATACGGTACAGCTTTAATCATGTGAGGGCCAGAATGGACGGTATTACCGCCTGTCTGGCTCTCATGCAAGGAGGGTGCACTCCCTGCAGAAATGTTGTTGAAGCTGTCAGGAAAGTTCGACGTTGAAGCCGACTCAGACAGCGATTGGTTTCTCTTCCGGTTGATGATCTCCCGGGCATCGAGAATTGATTTTTTGCTTCCAACCGGCTGCTGAGTCCGGCGGGTGTTGTTGTTGTTCCTCTTAGGAAGGAGAATTTTTTACCAATCAATGGTCCCGGCTGCCCTCTCCTTTGGATGAGGAGTGGGCTGCCGTTCTCTAACTGACTTCCCCTTCTCCAGAGGAGTCTTCTTGGCCGACTGACCTTTACTTGGGCCAGCCCGGCTTTGGGTGATCAGATCTTTAATTTCACCCTTGAAACTTGTCATGTATCTCATGAGTTCGTCTCGGGTGATAGGGGCTGATCCTGCGGCCATTTGGGTTTCCCCTTCTGGCTGCCCAGAGGGTCGGCTTGTACCCGTCTGGGAGGCACCCCGCTCCAGAGTGTCTTTGGGCCGGATGCGCTTGATTCTGAGAGAGCCGTCTTCGGCTGTAAAGGTTTCGACTTGAGGATCTTCATCCTCATGTTCTGTAAAGACTTCTGGGTCTTCGCCCAGACGGTTAGGAGGTGGTACAGACTCTTGAACCATCTTCGAGGTACTCTCCCCACAGACGGCGCCAAATGTTTTGGATGTTTTTGTCCCTTGGGAGAGTTACGTCACGAAGTCTGATTCGGCTGGGCTGTACCTGCAAAACAACGGAGACTCCGGGTGGTTGGAGCTCCGCCTCCGACGGTCAAGTTAGTAACTTGAAACGGAATAAAGAGAACAGAAATTTAGGTGGGTATCTGCTCGGATTCCAAGCTCAGGTATTTCTCTGATGTAAGAGAATACAGGTGTAATAAATGATTGAATGTGTCCCCAAATAGGGAAATATCTCCCTATTTATAGGTTCGTTGGAGAATGTGCCCCTACCTAGGTCACTTGACCTAGATTTTAGTGGGCTGCGCCGTTTTACAGCGCTCCTTGGGATTTGGGCCCTTGAAGGCCGCCATTTCAGAGGCATATCTGGGGATGCCAAGTGTCATGAGGATGTTGAGCCACGTGGGTCATCCTGACATCGAAACGTGGCGTCCTCTCATTAGTCCACGTGTCTAGGGTATAAATACCCCAAACACAAGGGATACATCCCAAGGTTATATAATGTTGTTTGGAACCATATATGATCATTATATGTTGCCATAAATGTCCGTGGTAGCATCAAGTTTATGAAATTGGTGCAATTTTAAACGGGTAAATTGACTGTTAGAAGGTATATTGGATGGTTTTACCCACCCAAATGGACTCCCGAGGTATATTAGGGTCCATGGGAAGCATTTCGGCAATTTTTGTTTCGGGTCTAAAAAAAGAAAAAATGTCCAAAATTGAAGGCTATAATTCATGATTCCGGGTCATTTTTTAAAATTTTACAAAAATTAAACTGAATACGTGGGGTGACTCTCGGGGTCATATAACATGGTTTAAAACCATAACACACCTATAAAGATGTCTATAAAGTACCAAGAATGATTTATTTTCTATTTTGAAATTTTCGAATATAATGATATCACAAAAGTATATTGAAGTAATATTACTTAACAATAATGATGTCATAAAAGTATAATATGATGCCATAAAAGTATATTGAAATGATGTGACTTGACAATAATGATGTCATATATATGAATCTAATGATGGAAGTGATATTATTTGACCATTAAAATGTCATATATGAATATAATGATGTGATAAATTTATATTGAAGTGATGTGACTTGACAATAATGATGTTATATGAATCTAATGATGGCATAAAAGTATAATTATGTCATATTATGTAATTATATTTACGACTATTTCACCAAATGACACTGAGTACTTAAAAAATTCACCAAATGCCATCAAGGTTTTCAAAATTCACCAAATGCCATCGAGTTTTTAAAAAATTCACCAAATGCCATTAATGACTAACGGTCGTTAACTCCGTTAGTCATTAAGATTAAATCTTGACATGTGTCATAATATGATTGGTTCATTTTAATTATTTATTTTAATCAAAAAAATAAATTTTTTCCTTCATTTTTGTGGAAAAAATTGCTCGGCTATAGTGTTGGGGGTCATTTTAAACTTTATGGGTACAAATTAAGCTCGAAACTGACAAAAAAAAAACGTAAATGCTCCGTTTTATGTGTTGAAAAATATTTCAATTAGCGTGTTGTTATTTTTTAACCATCAAAATTGATTGGGTAAGGTTGTGGGGGTCATTTTGACCCTTTACGGATACAAATTAAGCTCAGAATTGACAAAAAAAAAACGTAAATGCTCCGTTTTGTATGTTGAAAAATATTTCGATTAGCGTGTCGTTATTTTTTAACCATCAAAATTGACTGGGTAAGGTTTTGGGGGTCATTTTGATCCTTTTTGGTAACAAATTAAGCTCGAAATTGACTAAAAAATAACATATATGCCCCGTTTTGTATGTCGATATCGTAAATATTTTTCGGAAAAAAATGCAAAACGGGGTATTTACGTTTTTTTTTTGCCAATTTCGAGTTTAATTTGTATCCATAAAGAGACAAAATAACTCTCAAAACTTTATCCGAACAATATTCGTCACGAAAATCAAAAAAATATTATTTATTCATTAAAATAAATAATTATTGTGTATTTTTAAAAAGTAATGGCATTTGGTGAAATAATTTTTCAAAGCAATGGCATTTGGTGAAATTAGAATTGTATTAACGGAAAACTAACGTCCATATGCTATTAGTGGCACGAGGTTTCATTGTATTGTTTGTCAGTGGCATTTGATGAATTTTGAAAACTTTGATGGCATTTGGTTAATTTTGTAAGTACTAAGTGGCATTTGGTGAAATAGCCATTATATTTATAATGATGTGATGTCATATTATGATGGGACTTGACAAAATTGATGTCATAAGAGTATTATTTTCTCATATAAAGAAAATATTGGTTTCGTATAGCCATAATATTGGAATACGAGATTAGCGTTGCTTCTTATATGCTAAAAAAATACTAAGTAGTGGATTGAGACAAGTCACAAAGACAAAGTGTTTGGGTGTGGGATGGTGCAAGGGGTCGTGTGGCATGTGCACAAGACATGTGCACCCAAGGACAAGGTGGTAAAGGGATAATCGGTTGTTAGTCAATCATCCTAAAACCAAACAATATTTCTAAGACAAGTCTAGGGTAAGTAAAGGATCGTATCCACAGGGAATGAGTCAAGAACATCAAGCGTATGAAACGATTGTAAGCTAGTTCGGTCACAAGTTGGGTGTAATCCCCCGTATTTTTAAAATATTTTATAAATGAAATTTTATTTTATTTATAATATTTATTTGTTATTTTCCGGAATTTAATTTCAAAAGTTTCAAATTATTAATCTGGGTCGAAAATTATTTGAACAAATTATTTTATGCACCTTTATTCTACAATTTATGTTTACTTAATTGACCCATTATTTTTATGAGGCCCAATCTTCCTTTTTACCCTATAATAATTCTCTCCTATAAATACCCCATGAATCTCCAAAAATTTCCCACACAAAAAGGAGAGGAGTTTATTGAAGGTGATTTCTAGTTAGTAAAGTGGCATACCAATTCGTTTACTCAAGGTACGTATAAGTTACGAAACCTTGCTTGTAGGTGCATGTTTAAGGACAGGTCGAGAACTTAGTATCATGTATAGGGATGACTGAGTTAAATTGTTTGGTTATACATTGTGAATTTCGTATGACGTGCACTATTTCATATTGCAAGAATTGTTTGTGCTCTAATTATGCAAGGTGCGCTTAGAGGAAAAGGTATGTGATTTGTGGAATGATTTATTTATTACTCATTCATGATTATTGAAATAGGATGAGTAACGGAAGAATTCAAGTCTTATAAGACGAGGTTAAGGTTTTGGGGTGCCTTATGCACTCAAGGTGTTTATACACCGAGGTAGTAAAGGAATAATTAATAAATGTTGCTTGTCACTAATAAATCAAGAATTGAAATTGAAAAGTTGTTTTACTTGATTGAATTGATAATGGATTGATTGAATTGTTTGCATATGAGTCATCACCAAGTCTAAACCTGTAAATCATGTAAAGTGCAAGATGGATGAGCAATAAAACTCTGGATTAGTGCACTTCTGGAGTAATGACAATCAGGGGTTGGGGTACACGGGGTATTAGTCGTGTACTTTTATCGAGGTCATCTGATCTACGAGTCTCCTATTTCAAATATTTTTCAAAACTAGGAGTTAGGTGAGATCTCATACTAACTACGGTCACGGAGTCGCGCCCGTGGTCGTTGGATGTTTATTGATGTTTCCGAAAAGAGGTATGGGGTTTTTCTTTTATTGATGTTCCAAATGGGACATGGGTTGGACAACCTTGTCTATTGCTAAATCTAATGAAATAAATAAATGAGTCAGTTAATATTAATTAGTGAGGTCTTAATAAATTTGATAATCGAGTCATGAATTGAGTCTGTATTTAATGATGCTTGTGCTTGATTATTAGTAGCATGTTAGGTATTTTCTTAATTTATTTCGCAGCTTGTATGTACTCAGCTTTGCTGACTGCGTGCTTTTGTGTGTGTCTTTCTTTGGTCATGGCCTTCGCCTTTCAATGACCCTGTGACGATCCAATTTTTACACTTGTAATATTGGGGAGCAGATTAACCACATGTTCTTACATACGCAGCATTCACATCAGGGTTGTGGGATTTTGAGTAGAGAGTTGGTTATTATTCACGGTTTATTTCTTTTCATAAGTTTGAATTTATTTAAACTATGGTTTTATTTATTTATTACTTTTGTGGGGTTTTGAATAAGGGCCTTAAGGGTTCCAAGATGTAAGATTTAATTTGGTTTTGGTTATTGGTTTTGAAACTTATTTATAACTGAATTAGTTTTTCCGCTGCTAATTTCTGATAAAGCCTTAACGTTTGAACACGTGGCGGTAGCACGCCAATAATTCTCTTGGATTTTGTTCAGGGTATTTACAGGTTTTAAGAGAGAATTATTGGGGTGTTACATTGGGGGTTTTGATTAAATAACTACTATGGAGACAAACACTAGGGGGGAATCGACGCCAACTAAACCAATAGATCTAAACAATAGGCTAACATGAACACAAATTGGGTGATAGAAAGGGTACTCAACATTGCCTTCTTTCGAAGCCACAACACTAATCATTCCTAAACCAAACTTAACTAACAAGATAGGTCAATCAAGTCTTAGCGATGGGAAGTAGATTATTAACTCGGGTTTGTCTTTCAATCGGTCCAAGAAAGTATTAAGGCACAAGCAATTGGGCTTTCTCACCTAATTGTTGCAACAAAGATTACTAAATCATCTAAACAAGGAACCGTAATCAAAAGGACTTTAGCATAATCATATAAGAAAAAGCTCACAACTAGACTCCATCTCTCAATGCAAGTATAGAAGTGAATACTTGAGCAATAAGTGGTCATCCAATTACACATGTAATTAACCAATTCTGTAACAACAAATCATCAACCCAAAATAAACATGCAAGCACAAACATCAGTCAACCCATGGCTTGGTTAGGTTTCACCCAACCCCTAGCTAACTAACTACTCACTAATCATGGTGAAGAACATCATAACAACAAGTTCTAATTCTAGCATTAAATTAACAAGTTGATAAAAGTAGTAAGAAAAAATTAGATTGAACATGCAACAACAATTAAACAAGATTGAGGATGAAATTAACAATTCAAAGTAAATTTGAGGGTATGTCGTTTGAGGGTATGCCTTCGTTGCCTTAAGACATAGTGATTAAGGATGAATGAGATGGTTCTAGGCATTATCAATGACTCCAAGGGCCCTTTGGGAACCCATGGAAGTACTAGGATGCACAATCTTGCCGGATGAAAAAATGATGTATGGAAGTTAAATTTGAAGGCTATAATACACGAAATCATAGCAATTTATTAGGTGTCGGGACCCGATGTTAGGAAAACAAGGTGTTTTATGGGATGCATCTCGAGGTCATATGATGTTGTTTGGACCCATATACGACCATAAGTCGGCTACATAAAGGCCCTGGGAAGCTTATAACCAATACATGAGGCGTGTGCGGAAACTGGTAAATTGGATTCTTAAAGGCAAATAGGATGGTTCACCCACCCAATTGGACTCCTAGAGGGAATTAGGGTCTATAGGTAGCTTCTTGGCACTTTGTTTTTCGGGACAAAAATTGGCAAAATTGAAAGCTATAATACATGCTTTTTAGCCAATTTCAAAGGTTTTGCGTCCCGGTGTCAAAAAGACTCGAGATACTAGGGGATACATCCCAGTGTCATATAATGTCGTTTGGAACCATATAAAATCAATATATGTTGCCATAAATGTCCGTGGTAGCATTGAGTTTATGAAATCGGTGCAATTTGTAAACAGGTAAATTGATAGTTTGAAGGTATAATGTTTTACCCACCCATATGGACTCCCCGGGTGTATTAGGGTTCATGGAAAGCATCTCGGTAATATTTTTTTCCGTGTCTAAAAAAGTGAAAAATTGTCCAAAATTTAAGGCAATACACGACTTCGGGTCATTTTTTGACATTTTTCAAAAATTGAACTGAAGACGTGGTGTGACTCCCGGGGTCATATAAGGTGGTTTGAAACCATAACACACATATAAAGATGTCTATAAAGTACCAAGAATGATTTATATTTTTATTTTGAAATTTTGGAATATAATGATGTTACAAAAGTATATTAAAGTGATATTACTTGACAATAATGATGTCATAAAAGTATATTAAAGTGATATGACTTGAAAACAATGATGTCTTATGAATCTAATGATGAAAGTGGTATTATTTGACAATAATGATGTCATATCAATCTAATTAGGGCATAAAAATATAATGATGTCATATTCTGTAATCTTATTTATAATGATGTGATGCATGTCATAATTGAAGGAGATGTGTCTTCGTCAAGTGCAATTACTAGATATATAATGGATCGAATTATGGAGATAATTAAATTTGTTCTTTTAAGTCGTCATTATCTATTGCTAGACGTGATCAATGTTCTTTGGGCTAGTAAAATAGTCCAAAGCCCAATAGAATGGATCCTATAAGGTCACACAAAAGGGTGCTGGATTGAACAAAAGAAAGAAGCCCATTCTTTGGCCTCATGGAGTGGCCATATGTGTTGTAAAGGGAGAGAATTGTGGGCTTAGTTTGGAATCTAATTATACATATGATGTATAAATAGAGGCCTTGCATAGGGTTTGACATAACACACTTAACCAGTCAATTGAGAATTGACTAGTGAGCAACCAAACCCTAGCCTCACACAATCTCTCTCCTTATTCCCTTCCTCCCATCCGTACAACAACACGGCCTCCTTGTGCAAGGTGATGCACGGTGGTGGTGTGGTGGTGTTCGTAGTCGTTTTCCTCCTTCTCTCTCCTTAGAAGGTGGTTTGAAGTGTTAGTGCCCAACTCCCTAGCAGTAGTGGAGGTTCAAGCCTATCCCGTGGACTAAGTAGAGGAGCAACGCTTGGGGCTCTATTATCTCCCTAATTGACAATCAATCGCTTGTGGAAATCACGCGTCAAAGGTATGTATTATGTGATTCTTTATGTGTTATACTTGTAGATCTTGTTTAGGTGCGAACAAATATGATTCGTGAAATTCCAGATTAAAGTACCTAAAAACCCTACAATAATATGGTCGGACTTGACAATAGTGGTGTCATAAGAGTATAATAATCTCATATAAGGAAAATATTGGTGTCATATAGCCATAATATTGGAAAATGAGGTTAGCGTTGCTTCTTATATGCTAAAAAATGCTAATTAGTGGATTGAGACAAGTCACAAAGCTAAAGTGTTGGGATGTAGGATGGTGCAAGGGGTCGTGTGGCAGGTGCGCAAGACATAAGGACAAGGAATAATAAAAACAACTAGATTTGTCGTTTGAGCGTATACCGTCATTGCCTTAAGACATGGTGGTTAAGGATGAATGGGATGATTCTGGACAGTATCCATGACTCCCAGGGCCCTTTGGGATCCCATGGAAGTACTTGGATGCATAATCTTGCCGGTACGGAAGCCAAATTTGAAGGCTATAATAAACAAAATCGGATCAATTTAGTAGGTGTTAGGACCCTTTGTCATAGATTCACGGAATTTTACGGTATGCATCCCAAGATCATATGATGTTGTTTGGACCCATATACGACCGTAAGTCAGTTACATAAAGGCCTTGTGAAGCTTATAACCAATACTAGAGGCGTGTACGGAAGCTGGTAAATTGGATACTTAAAGGCAAATTGGATGGTTCTACCCACCCAATTGTACTCACGGAGGGTATTCGGGTTTATAGGTAGCTTCTCGGTAATTTTTGTTTTCGGGAGAAAAAAAGTCAAAAATTGGAAAAATTGAAGGCTATAATACACGCTTTTTGGCCAATTTTGCAGGTTTCGGGATCCGGTGTCGAAAAGCATCAAGATACTGGGAAATAAACTCCATGATAATATTATGTCATTTGGAACCATATATGATCATTATATGTTGCCATAAATATCTGTGGTAGTATCGAGTTTACGAAATTGCTGCAAGTTGTAAACAAGCAAATTGACAGTTTAAAGATATATTGGATGGTTTTATCCTCCCAAATGGACTCCTGGGGTGTATTAGGGTACAATGGGAAGAATCTCACCAATTTATGTTTCAGGGTCTAAGAAAGTGAAAAATTGTCCAAAATTGAAGGCAACACACGATTTCGAGACATTTTTTTTTAACTTTTTTCAAAAATTTGAACTGAATACGTGGGGTAACTCCCGGGGTCATATAAGGTGGTATGAAACCATAACACACCTATAAAGATTTCTATAAAGTACAAAGAATGAGTTATGTTTCTATTTTGAAATTTTGGAATATAATGATCAATTGGTCTTGTATGGACCCAGTCTACAATAAATTATTGTAGACCCAAAATTTGATACTTTCAAATAATATAATCACATTTTGGATGATATAATCACTTTTTTAGATGATATAATTATCTTTTTGTGAGTCATATTTTGATCTCATATCAAACCATTTAATGAGATTATATAATTATTTTTAGGATGATAAAATTTAAAAATCATCTTTTGAATGATGTAATTTATTAATTTGATACTTTTTATAATGATAAATTCACTTTTTGAGTGATACATTTACATAACAGTTTCAAGATGATATAATCACTTTTGTAATAATATAATCACTTTTATAATAATATAATCACATTCGTATGGTATACTAGAAGGTTGGATCTACAATAAGTTATTGTAGACCGGGTCTATTCTAGTCTTTATATATAATGATGTCAAAAAAGTATAGTGAAGTGATATTACTTGACAATAATGATAGATGTCATATGAATATAATGATGTCATAAAAGTATATTATAATGTCTTAAAAGTATATTGAAGTGATGTGACTTGACAATAATGATGTCATTTGAATCTAATGATGGAAGTGATATTATTTGACAATAATATTGTCATATGAATGTAACGATGTCATATATTATTATTGCAGTGATGTGACTTGACATAAATGAAGTCATATGGATCTAATGATGGCATAAAAGTATAATAATGTCATGTTATGTAATTATAATTAAAATGATCTGATGTCATAATATGATGGGACTTCACAATAGTGATGTCATAAGAGTATAATAATCTAATATAAGAAAAATATTGGTGTCATAATATTGGAAAACGAGGTTAGCGTTGCTTCTTATATGCTAAAAAATGCTAATTAGTGGATTGATACATGTCACAAATCCAAAGTGTTGGGATGTGGGATAGAGCAAGGGGTCGAGTGGCATGTGCACAAGACATGTACACCCAAGGATAAAGCATACAAAAAACTAGTTTTGTCGTTTGAGGGTATGCCGTCGTGATAGAGGAATAAACTAGTCATTAATTGCCTATCCCAAAATCAAACACTATTTATAAAATCCTAAACCAACCTAAAACAAGTATAGGTAAGTATAGGGTCGAACCCAAAGGAGTTAGTTGGTGTTATCTTTAGCCTAAATCAAGCTATTTCGGAGATTGAAGCGAGAAAATGGTTGGTGTTATGATAGCAAAATTAGACTAATCAAGTAATTCAATAAACTAAATGTTAGGGGTATTGGTTCCACATGCTAATTCAATAATCGTGCTAATCGACAATTTCTTCGTTTGATTCAAGCATTGCAAAGGACAAACAATAGTAGCAATCAAGAGAGTTCAAGAGCTATCTCCTAGAGGCCAAACTAGGGGAATACGAACGGCTAATCAAGGAAATTCACAATCAAACTCAATCAATTAAAGCAATTCTCAAATTGATGGGTCATGTCATTAAGAAATGCAAAGCAATCTAGATTAATCTTATAGGTTGATCATTCCTAATATAATTAATCACATGCAAAACTATGTCAACCAATTTAATTGCAACAATTCAATCAATCAAAGATCATCAACTAGCACAAATTATCAATCAAGCATGCTTCCCCTTCTCCCTAGCAATTAATCTACTCACTAATCATGGTGTAACTCAAGAACAAATCAATAGAATTAGCATTGATCATCATTCTAAATCAAAATCAAGAGAAAGCTGTAGGGGATTATAGGTACTACGCAGCGGAAATAATCATGAATCATATTCATATAGCACCTAACCAAGGATCTCATGCATAACACATAAAGAGTAAGAATAATACCTTTGAAGCGTGATTCCACAAGTGATCGAGCAAGAACAATAAGGAGAACAAGAACCCCACGTGTGATTCCTCTACTTAGTCCACGAGCATGGATTAAACCTCCACTAATGCTAGTTAGTTGTGACTGAACGCTTCAATCAATCTTCAACGGAGATCCGAGTCACGAACACGCCACACCACCACCCACGCGCCACCACACACGCCGCCCAAAAGGGAGAGCCGTACGGACAGGGAGGAGAGAGAGAGAGGGCCGAATAGAGAGAGAGAGAATTAGGGTTTTGGGATACTTGGTTGCTTGTGTGACAATTTACTGTATGTCAATTGTTCTCTCTTACAACCCTAGGCATGGTTTATATTTATAGATCATATCTAGAAATAAAACCATGTCAAGTCCAAAACCCATTAGACTCTTCTAACTATCCAAGCCCAATCATCAACATGGTATGTCATGAACTCATGAGGCCTAATAATGGGCCTCTAACTTGTTTAACCCAATACTCTTATGTGTGACCTTGTAGGATCCATTCTATAAGGCTTTGGGCCATTAAGCTAGCCCAAAGATCAATTGTCATATCTAGCACCAAACATTGACGACCCTATAGAATGAACTTATTATCTCCATAATAGTGATCCTTGATATAACTAGTAATTGCACTTATCGAAGACATAACTCCTTCAATCTTCCACTTTTCTGAGAGACTGAGACAAGTGCGCAACATTCAAATTCCTTAAGTCAATGTGTGTCGATTTGATAATATGATTGCATCTCATGTCGTGATCATATTAGTCTACAAATCTTTTCTTGAAAACTGAGTGAGAATTACAAAACAAATGATTACTATGTAATCCATTTGAGCACGGTCATGCATTTTTCTTAGTTCTCCCTATTCAAGGGGCCAAGACACATTCCTAATTAAATAGGTAGACTCAATTCAATCTTGTGGCAACCAAAGCTCCCACTCAATTTCTGAAATAACCGGGAAACACCCTTTATAATCTCCAACTACGGGCAGACGTTTGAGTGTACTACAGCTATAACATCCATTGAATGAAATCAATGTTCCACTCATGTCAAAGGAATCCACTAATATATCCGGAAGTTCTATACTTGAACTTCAAAGTAGGTCTATATTTCGATCATGCATCATTCATGCATATCCATGTGATTGACCGAGCCTCACTATGCTCCTATAGCCCATGAAACTGCGCTATCCAATCAATCTTACATGCTAGTCCATTATTAGAAATCATTTATGTCCAATTTAAAGATTCTGAACTAGGAACTTTAAATAATATATGGATTTTGTTCACCTGTGGGGTTTCATTCACCAGGTCATCAACCTGATGAGCCCATCAATCCATAATTATTTTGGACATTTTATTTAATATTGAAAACCATCATTAAATAAGAGAAATAATAAAATTTCTGATTAAACATAATTCTGCAAATGAGTGTATTACATATGTAACTTATTTTTCTCCAAAAATAAATACAACTTCTAATTACATCATTTTCTTCAATCCAGATTCACTAGCATGTTTCTCATGCTTTGGAAGTGGAAGGGGTTTAGTAAGTGGATCAACAATGTTCTCATCCATATGAATTTTGCACATCTTGACATCTCATCTGTCAACGATCTCTCGAATGAGGTAATATTTCCTCTCTACATGTTTGGATTTGAAGTGTGACCTAGGCTCCTTTGACTGAGCAATGGCGCCATTATTATCACAATACAACTCGATTCCCTTTTGAGCACTTGGTATGATATCCAGCTCAATTAGAAACTTCTTAATCCAAACTGCTTCCTTAGCCGCTTCAACAGCAGCTAAATATTCTGATTCTATTGTAGAGTCTGCGACAGTGCTTTGCTTCAAACTCTTCCAGCTCACTGCTCCTCCATTCAGACAGAAAATGTATCCAGATTGTGATCTGAAATCATCTCTATCTGTTTGGAAACTCGCATCAGTATAACCTTTGACAACCAACTCATTTTCGCCACCATATACTAGAAACATTCCTTTAGTCCTTCTCAAGTACTTAAGGATGTTCTTGGCAGCTGTCCAGTGTGCTTCTCCTGGATTTGCTTGAAACCTGCTACACATACTTAGAGCATATGCAACATCCGGCCTCGTACATATCATGGCATACATGATTGACCATATTGCCGAAGCATAAGGTTTATCAACAATACGTCTCATCTCTTCTGGCGTGTTAGGGCATTGAGATTTACTGAGCGTAATGCCATGAGACATGGGGAGAAATCCTCTCTTAGAGTCTTTCATGGAATACCTATCAAGAACCTTATCAATATAATTTTCTTGACTTAATCCAATCATCCTTCGAGATTTGTCTCGATGTATCTTGATCCCCAATATGTATTCAGCCTCTCCTAAGTCCTTCATGGAAAAACAACTCTTCAACCATTCCTTGACTGACTCAAGCATTGGTATGTCATTTCCCATGAGTAGTATGTCATCTACATACAGGACTAAGAAAACAATGCTGCTCCCACTAGACTTCTTGTATACACAAGGTTCCTCTTCACTTTTGAGAAAATCAAATTGTTTGATTGCTTTATCAAAACGAAGATTCCAACTCCTGGATGCTTTCTTCAATCCATAAATGGATTTCTGAAGTTTGCATACCTTTCTAGGATTTTCTGGATCTTCAAAACCCTCAGGTTGTATCATATACACTTCCTCCGTCAAGAACCCATTCAAGAAGGCGGTTTTGACATCCATCTGCCAAATTTCGTAATCGAAAAATGCAGCAATCGCTAGAAGAATCTGAATGGACTTAAGCATGGATACTGGGTAAAAGGTTTCATCATAGTCAATACCATGAATCTGTCTGTATCCTTTTGCAACCAGTCTTGCTTTATGGATGTAGGCATTTCCATCCTTGTCTGTTTTAATTTTGTAAACCCATTTGCAACCAATAGGTTTTACCCCATCAGGCAAGTCAACTAGGGTCCACACTTCATTTTCAGACATTGATTCCATTTCGGACTTCATGGCCTCAAGCCATTTATCTGAGTTGGGGCTCGCCAAAGCTTGCTTGTAGGTTGTGGGTTCTTCATTCTCCAATAAGAAGATTTCAGAATCCTCAGTTATCAGAACCTCAATAAACTATTTGTTTCTGATTCTGGCAGACCTACGTGGGGTAGGAGCAACAATAGAAATATTATCTCCAACTCCTTGAAGATTTTCGCATGAACTAGGTTCAAGTGGGACGATAGGAGTCTCGCTAGTCGAATTATCTTGCTCCGACGCATGATTAATCGACTCATGCGCCCTCACCTCTGATGTGGTGTTATCCACATCCATTTGTTGCTCGTCTCGAATTTCTTCGAGAACCACTTTACTCCCACTTGGCTTTCTAGATAGGAATTCCTTTTCTAGAAAGACACCATTACGAGCAACAAACACTTTGTTATCTTTGCGATTGTAGAAGTAATACCCTTTTGTTTCTTTTGGATAGCCCACAAAGAAAAACTTGTCTGATTTAGGTTGTAGTTTATCACCTTGTAAACGTTTTACATAGGCTTCACAACCCCAAATCTTGAGATAAGACAACTTTAGAACTTTTCCAGTCCATATCTCATATGGTGTCTTCTCAACTGCTTTGGACGGGCTTCTGTTTAGTACTCTGGCAGTTGTTTCTAATGCATATCCCCAAAATGATATGTGAAGATCAGTAAAGCTTATCATGGACCTCACCATATCAAGTAAAGTCTTGTTCCTCCTTTCTGACACACCATTTAACTGTGGCATTCCTGGAGGAGTTAACTGTGAAAGTATTCCACAATTAATCAGATGTTCATCAAATTCTTGGGTTAAATATTCACCACCACGATCTGATCGTAATGCTTTAATCGTTTTCCCAAGTTGGTTTTGTACCTCATTCTGGAATTCTTTGAACTTTTCAAAGGATTCCGATTTGTTCTTCATTAAGTAGACATAACCATATCTACTTAAATCATCAGTAAAAGTAATGAAGTAGTTAAACCCACCCCTTGCTTTTGAACTCATTGGTCCACATACATCCGTATGTATGAGTCCCAAAAGGTCACTAGCTCTTTCACCTATACCCATGAAGGGTGACTTAGTCATTTTCCCAAGCAAGCATGACTCACAATTTTCAAATGATTCATAATCAAATGAAGAGAGAAGTCCATCCTTCTGTAATTTCTGGATGCGCTTTTGGTTGATGTGACCAAGCCTACAATGCCATAGGTAAGTTGGGTTTGAACCATCTGTTTTCTGCCTTTTATGATCAATGTTGTAGACATGGGTTGTATATTCTAATACATACAAACCATTAATTATTTTGGCATTAGCATATAACATATTTTCTTTCGAAATAAAACAACACTTGTCTCTTATTTCAAATGAAAATCCTTCAGAATCTAACACAGGAACTGAAATAATGTTTTTAGTTATTGTTGGTACATAATAACAGTTATTAAGCACCAAAATAAGTCTAGAGGGAAGTCTTAAATGATAGCTTCCAATAGCAAGTGCAAAAACTTTTGCTCCATTTCCTACTCGAAGCGTTACCTCCCCTTTTGCTAACTTCTTACTTTCTTTCAAGCCCTGCACGTTATTAACGATATGAGCACCACATCCGGTATCAAATACCCAAGTGGAATATGAAGTAAGATTAATTTATACAACGAAAACATCAAGTAACTCTTTACCTTCTGTTTTCACTGGTGTATGGCATGGCCAACTACCGCAAAAGAAGCATTTGCTTCCTCTCCTCTTCAGGAACTCTTCAGCATGGTTAAGGAACAGATTGATCCATGTCACCGAAGATCCCTCATCATTATGAGTGAGCTTGACAATGTCAAAACCATCATGGAGTGAGAATAAAATAATATCATGAGCAGAGTCATCATCGATCGGTTTCCCAAGGACATCCATTTGATTGAACATTTCAATCAATTCCCTTACATGGGCCCTTACTGACTGATCAGGCATGAGTCTTTTAGCCATTATCTTACAATGAACATTGTAAGCCTCATACCTTACACTGTCAGTCCAGGAATAGTAAATCTGAGGGATCGAATTAACGACCTCTCTTACATTTTGATCATTTATGCCTCCACTTCCTAATGCTCCTATTCCACCTCGACAGATTGCACGAAGACATTTGTACAATATGGTTAGCTCATAGTGCCTGAATCTTCTTTTCCAACAAGTTGGAATAGATTCTAAAATGAGCTCTCTGATTTTCTCTGCAGCTGAAACAATTTCAGCATGCCTTTCAGCTCCATACTTTTTTGTGTATTTGCTCTCAACAGGAATGTATAAACGAGATTCAAGCCCATGGCTTGTGAGAACATTTCTCAACTCCTTTTCCCATTCCCTGAAGTTTCTGAGATTCAGCCTTAAGTTAAGTTTCATTGGTAAAATTGTGTTGTCGTATAAGTTATTCATCTACAAACAAAAACAAACGAGGCAAAATTCAATAATTATGTTTAATAACCTTTTAAAGTACCATAAGCGATTATAAAACTGGTAACTTTAAAACATTCATTCAATTTAATTGATCCCTATTGAATATAATGATTCCAAGATTCTTTATTTGTGCAATAATTGACCGGACTTTGGCCCTACCATCAACTATTACATTTTCAAGGTGAGTAAACTCTTCACTGATTACAACTCTTTGTAATTCTTGGTTGAATAATCAACCATCACATGTTTAATTATTACCCTTAGCTTCAAGGTTCTAAACTCTTTAGGTAACCTTGTTGATTATAACCAATCAAAAGTGTAAAATTTGTTTTACCCCCACTCCCCTAAGATATAATATGACACTCTGCTTTGGCATGACCCATCATAAATATCAAAGGTTTCATCGGGTTTTTGATTGGAAAAGCTACCTCAATATTACTAGGACCTAGATTCATTATGTTGTGATTATTTAGTGAACTCTAGCGCATCATCAAACAACAGAAATAAAATCTAACATGCATAGTCTACTAAGGCATAAATAAAACATGACATAGTATGGCCCCTTAATCCTAAGAAAACTAATAAAGCAAAAGCTCCCACTTGAACCTTCATGGATCTCATCCATCTTGCTCCTTTGGGCCTCCACTTCATGGATTCTTGGATTAACTGCAACCTGTAATTCTATTCTATTCTATCTACTACTTAAATAAAATAAAATAAATTACAAAAATACTTAACGGTACGCAGACCGTATTTAGATTACAAAAATACAAAACGATGCGCAGATCGTATTTAGAATCTATGGGCCATACTAGTCTATATAGAAATTTATATAACATCATATATTATAAAATGCCATATAATAAATCGCTCATCATGCTTTCCTAAACTACAACATCGAATGTTCACATTAAAGGAAACATGGCTCCTAAAATATCTCATATTTTAATTAATTACTGTAATTAGATAATATCATATATTATTCATAACCAATTATAAAATATCATATATTTTAATTTTGGTATGAGATAGAATCAAATCTTATTTTTAATTATGGAAGATAAATCATATTTATTTTCCATGATTATCCTAACTTTTAGGAGATTCTATCCAAATTACTTGCCAATCACATATTTTAAATCAATTAATATCCTAAAATAATTATGGGATAATCACATTATTTAATCAATTATTATCCAAATAGAATCTTTTGCTCCATAATTATCCTAACTTAACAAAATTAACAACTTTAAATTTGTTAATTATCCTTTCAAAATCAAAACTTATCTTTTAATTTTTAATTTTGAAAACTGATTTTATTCAAAATAAAATAAATTTTTTTTTTTGAAAAAAGCCGCGTCAGCCACCGTGGTGTGGCCAGCCGAAGCCGGCCACGGTGGCCGCACACCTTGCGGCGTGCGCTGCCCCTGCAGCGACGCGCGGACAGCAGCAGCAGCACACACATCGGGGTGGTGCACAGCTGCGCTGCCCCCTTGACTGACCCGTGCCCAGCCCTCCCTCCCTCCTGGACCACCACCGGTGCGGCAGTCGCCGTGGCTGCGCCACCCAGCCGCGGCTGCCGCACCTCAATCCTCTCTCTTTTTTTTATTGATTTTTAATTTAAAACAAAACATTTTTATCAAAATTAAAATTAAAGTGGTCCATCTAATTTTAAAATTAAATCATATTCAATTTTAAAATTAGGGTTCTTCATGAATTTAATCCCAATTCAATTTAACTTTTAAATTAAATAGGTTGATCATGAAAAATTCATAATTTATCATGAAATCAATTAGATTAAATTCTTTAAACATAAAACTTTCGAATTTAAAACAAAATCAAAAACACAAATTTCATAAATTAGGGTTCTTGATTTCGAAATATTAGGGGAGGGGTCGAATTTTTTGAACTTCATAGGGCAATTTTCGGATCAAATTAGGGCTAATATGGAGCAAATTAAACAACTTTTAATGATTCTATATTGTTAAATCACATTTAATATAATAATTGACCCATAATTAAATTATTCTCCCTCCTAATTGAATTAAAATTGTGGATTAACAAAGGTTTAATACTCAAGATATGTAATTGCAAGAGGCTAACTGATACCACTGTAGGGGATTATAGGTACTACGCAGCGGAAATAATCATGAATCATATTCATATAGCACCTAACCAAGGATCTCATGCATAACACATAAAGAGTAAGAATAATACCTTTGAAGCGTGATTTCACAAGTGATCGAGAAAGAACAATAAGGAGAACAAGAACCCCACGTGTGATTCCTCTACTTAGTCCACGAGCACGGATTAAACCTCCACTAATACTAGTTAGTTGTGACTGAACGCTTCAATCAACCTTCAACGGAGATCCGAGTCACGAACACACCACACCACCACCCACGCGCCACCACACACGCCGCCCAAAAGGGAGAGCCGTACGGACAAGGAGGAGAGAGAGAGGGTCGAATAGAGAGAGAGAGAATTAGGGTTTTGGGATACTTGGTTGCTTGTGTGACAATTTACTGTATGTCAATTGTTCTCTCTTGCAACCCTAGGTATGGTTTATATTTATAGATCATATCTAGAAATAAAACCATGTCAAGTCCAAAACCCATTAGACTCTTCTAACTATCCAAGCCCAATCATCAACATGGTATGTCATGAACTCATGAGGCCCAATAATGGGCCTCTAACTTGTTTAACCCAATACTCTTATGTGTGACCTTGTAGGATCCATTCTATAAGGCTTTGGGCCATTAAGCTAGCCCAGAGATCAATTGTCATATCTAGCACCAAACATTGACGACCCTATAGAATGAACTTATTATCTCCATAATAGTGATCCTTGATATATCTAGTAATTGCACTTATCGAAGACATAACTCCTTCAAAAGCAATATCAACTACAATATCCAATTCAAATCCAAGCAATACAAACAATCAAAGATGAAACTAAATCAATCAAGTAAGAGATGAACTAGAAGAAGAAAAATCGAACTAACATTAATGATTGAAAATGAAGAAATCCAAGCATAATTGATCCAATGTTGAAATACAAATCCAATACCAAGAACTTCTCTCTAACTTCTCTCTCTAAAATTAAGCTAATGAAAATTATCTAAAAGTTATCTTCAAAAAGGAATTAAAAGTGTATTTATAGGCAAAGAAGAAAAACAGGATTCCCGAGCCCTCTCAAATAAACCCCGCGCCCGCGGAAAAATGGGTACGGAACCCATTAAAAACTCCGCGGGATTTTTGGACAACATCCGCGCCCACGGGTCTTCTAGCCTGCGCCCGCGGCAAAAGCGCGGCGAATCCCCTGTTCCCAAAGGATGATCAGAGGGCCGCGGTCTCTCTGGTACGAGCGGGCTCTCCAATCTACCCGCACCCGCGGCAAGCCCGCGGAGAGTTCCTGGTCGAAATCTGCCAATTTGGTGCATAAGAGCCCGCGCCCGCGGCCTTCAGTACCCGCGCCCGCGGTAGACTGGAAGGGCTTGATGCCCTCTCCATGCCCTCTCTGAGCCGATTATTTCCTCCTTGCTTAGTCAATATAGCCCATCTTGATTCCCTTGCAAAGACAAATCCTAGGTATCTACAAGAACAAACAACGAAAAGGAATAAAAGGGAAAAAGAACCAAATAAAAGGAAAACACGAAGAAAACACGAAAAACACAAGGAAAGAAAGAAAGAAAGGGATTAAAGGAAAAAGGACCAAAAATAAGATAAGAAAGCATAAAAAGGAAGATGAAATCATCCTAAAAGACTACCCTATGAGTGCCATAAATGACACTCATCACGTCGTTGCCTTAAGACATGGTGATTAAGGATGAATAGGATGGTTCTGGGCAGTATACATGACACCTAGGGCCCTTTGTTATCCCATTGAAGTACTTAGATACATAATCTTGCTTGGTGAAAAAATGAGGTATGGAAGCTGAATTTTAAGGCTATAATACACGAAAACAGATCAATTTAGTAGGTGTCGGGACCCGGTGTCAGAAATTCACGGAATTTTACAGGATGCATCTCGAGGTCATATGATATTGTTTGGACCCGTATACAACCATAAGTCGGTTATATAAAGGCCTTGTGGGAGACTATATCTAATACAAGAGGCGTGTACGAAAACTAGTAATTGGATGGTTAAAGGAAAATTGGATGGTTCCACCCACCCAATTAGACTCCCGGAGGGTATTAGGGTCTATAGGTAGCTTCTCGACGATTTTAGTTTCTAGGTCAAAAAAAGTCAAAATTTGGCAAAATTGAAGGCTATAATACACGCTTTTTGGCCAATTTTGCAGGTTTCAAGACCCGATATTGAAAAGTCTCAAGATATCAGTGGATACATCCCATGGTCATATAATGTCGTTTGGAACCATATGTGATCATTATATGTTGCCATAAATGTCCGTGGTAGAACCGAGTTTATGAAATCGGTGCAAGTTGTAAACGGGTAAATTGACAGTTTGAGAATATATTGGATGGTTTTACCCACCCAAATGGACTCCCGAGGTTTATTAGGGTCCATGGGAAGCATCTCGGGAATTTTTGTTTCCGAGACTAAAAAAGTGAAAAATTGTCCAAAATTGAAGGATAGAATACACGATTTAGGGTCATTTTTTGACATTTTTCAAAAATAGATCTGAATACGTGGGATAACCCCCGTGATCATATAACGTGGTATGAAACCATAACACACCTATAAAGATGTCTATAAAGTACTAAGAATGAGTTATGTTTCTATTTTAATATTTTGGAATATAATAATGTCACAAAAGTATATTGAAGTGATATTACTTGAAAATAATGATGTCATATGAATATAATGATGTCATAAAAGTATACTGAAGTGATGTGTCTTGAAAATAATGATGTCATATGAATCTTATAATGGAAGTGATATTATTTGACAATAATAATGTCATACAAATGTAATGATGTCATAAATGTATATTGAAGTGAAGTGACTTAAAAATAAAGATGTCATATGAATCTAATGATGGCATAAAAGTATAATGATGTCATATTATGTAATTATATTTATAATGATGTGATGTCATAATATGATGGGTAATAGTGAGGTCATAAGAGTAAAATAATCTCATATAAGGAAAATATTGGTGTCACATAGCCATAATATTGGAAAATGAGGTTAGCGTGGCTTCTTATATGCTAAAAAATGCTACGTAGTGGATTGAGACAAGTGAAAAAGCCAAAGTGTTGGGATGCAGGATAGACCAAGGGGTCATATGGCATGTGCACAAGACAAGTGCACCCAAGGACAAAGCTTACAAACAACTAGTTTTGTCGTTTGAGGGTATGTCGTCGTTGCCTTAAGACAAGGTGATTAAGGATGAATGGGATAGTTCGAGTAGTATTCATGACTCTCAGGGCCCTTTGGGATCCCATGGAATTACTTGGATGCATAATCTTACCGGGTGAAAAAATAAAGTACGGAAGCCTAATTTGAAAGCTATAATAAACGAAAACGGATCAATTTAGTGGGTGCCGAGACTAGTGTCAGAAATTCACGGAATTTACGGGATGCATCCCGATGTCATATGATGTTGTTTGGAACCGTATACGACCATAAGTCTGTTACATAAAGGCCCTGTGGGAAACTATAACCAATACAAGAGGTGTGTACAGAAACTAGTAAGTTGAATGCTTTAAAGGCAAATTGGATGGTTCCAACCACCAAATTGGACTCTCGAAGGGTACTAATCTCTATTGGTAGCTTCTCGAAAATTTTTGTTTCCGGGTAAAAAAAAGTCAAAATTAGAAAAATTGAAGGCTATATAACACACACTTTTTGACCAATTTTACAAGTTTCGAGACCCGGTGTCGAAAAGTCTCGAGCTACCCATGGATACATCCCAGGGTCATATAATGTCGTTTGGAACAATATATGATCATTATCTGTTGCCATAAATTTTCGTGGTAGCATCGAGTTTATAAAATTGGTGCAAGTTGTAAACAGGTAAATTGACAGTTTGAAGGTATATTGGATGGTTTTACCGACCCAAATGGACTCCCGGGGTGCATTAGGGTCCATGGGAAGCATCTCGGCTATTTTTGTTTCCGGATCTAAAATAAGTGAAAATTTGTCCAAAATTGAAGGATATACTACACATTTTCGGGTCATTTTTTGACATTTTAAAAAAACTGAACTTAATAGGTGGGGTGACTCCCAGGGTCATATAAGGTGGTTTGAAACCATAACACGCCTATAAAGACGTCTATAAAGTACCAAGAATGAGTTATGTTTCTATTTTAAAATTTTGGAGTATAATGATGTCACAAAAGTATACTGAGGTGATATTACTTGACAACAATGATGTCATATGAATATAATGATGTCATATGAATATAATGATGTCATAAAAAGATATTATGATGTCATAAAAGTATATTGAAGTGATGTGACCTGACAATAATGATGTCATATGAATATAATGATGTCATAAAAGTATATTGAAGTGATGTGACCTGACAATAATAATGTCATATGAATATAATGATGTCATAAAAAGATATTATGATGTCATAAAAGTATATTGAAGTGATGTGACCTGACAATAATGATGTCATATGAATCTAATGATAGAAGTGATATTATTAGACAATAAAAATGTCATATGAATGTAATGATGTCATAAATGTATATTGAAGTGATATGACTTGACAATAATGATGTCATATAAATCTAACGATGGCATAAAAGTATAATGATGTCATATTATGTAATTATATTTATATTGATGTGATGTCATAATATGATGGGACTTGACAATAGTGATATCATAAGAGTATAATAATCTCATATAAGGAAAATATTGGTGTCACATAGCCATAATATTGGAAAATGTGGTTAGCGTTGCTTCTTATATGCTAAAAAATGCTAAATAGTGGATTGAGAAAAGTCACAAAGCTTAAGTGTTGGGATGTGGGCTGGAGCAAGGGGCTGTGTGGCATGTGCACTAGACATGTGCACTAATAAATGGTTTATTTGACCAATTATTATGTTCATTTAAACCTGGTTTTCCAATATTTTCCCCTCTTTCTAACCCATTTTTGAATGAAAATGTCGTATCTCGGCTTCGCCCCCTCTTTTCTTGTGTTTGTCCATGTTTTGCAAGTATTATATCTCAATTTTACAAGCACTTAAAGCATAGAGTGATGCTCAAGGCTTGAAGTCAAAGAATGGAGAGCTCGCTCCTACTTGGAGCAGGCGTGCACCTCTCTTGGAGCGGGCGCTCCACCAAAGTGAAGACATTATGCTATGAACCTCCCTATAATGTGGAGCAGGCGTGCGGCCTAGTTGGAGCGGGCGCTCCTAGCTGCTCCGATACAATCTGCCTTAAGGTGAAGCAGGGGGGAGCGAGCGTACACCCTCCTTAGAGTGGGCGCTCCTCCCCTTGAAGCTTGATTCTGCAATGTGCTGAAGAACAGGGGAGCGGGCGTGAATAGCCTTTGGAGCGGGCGCTCCTCCCCGATGTTTTGAATTCTAAATTTCTCTAAAGCGGGATGGAGAGGGCGTGCAAGACCCAGGAGCGAGCGCTCCTCATTATGGAGCGGGCGTTCCTCATTGGGAATCCGTTCTTTCTTGACGGATTAACCTATGTAATTCGGGGAGTATAAATACTTCCCCTTTATTTGTAACTTAGACAGCAGTAGCCTAGTTTTTAGTAGTTCCTCTTAGTTTGAAACATTCCTCTTTGATAATTTAGCTTAGTTTTCATTAATCCAATCATTGTATTAGTGAAGTTCAAGTATCATTCTCAAGGTTTGGCAATTTGTAATCAACATTTGAAGCTTCAATTAGTAATTTCTTCAACCTTCATCTACTTAATTTCATATTTTATTTGGTGTTTGCATGTTACTTGAATCCTTTTAGTTCTTGATAATTTGTTGTTGGATGATAGTGTATTCAATTGTTAACCACTTTTCCCTAATTATTGAAGTAGTTAGAACCCTAATACTTGTTTGCATGTTGATTAATATGAGTTGTGAGTAGTCTTCTTGCTAGGGGTTGGGTGAAGCTCAACCTTTTGGATTAATTATGCAAACGTGGGAGAAGCATTGATGTTTGTATTGCAATTAAATTGATTGTATGAGATTGCTTGTTAGTTCTTCATGATAGGATTAGCTACCCTTAACTTAGGATCTTTATAGCATGATATGCTTAGTTTAACATGGAAATGTGAATTGAGAATGGCATTACTTATTGCAATTTGATTATGTATCTTCTATTGCTAAACTAATGAGGAATCTAAGTTTAGTAGTGTGAGTTGTTTTCTAATTGCATTAGGTTGATCTTACATATTGTCCTTGCTATATCTTGTATATTTTACTCCCCATTTGCCTAATTGTCTTGGTTGAGTGGATCCCATTCCCCAGTGTCTTTAATCCGTCGATTTAGAACCATAGTTTGTTTGTCTACTTGACGAACCCCAATTCACCAAAGACTTCGAATTAGCTTAAGTGTTAAGATCTTTAGCAACCATATCCCGTTCCTTATGGACCGAACTCTTACTTGTCATTGTGCTTGGTTTGTAGGATGTTTTTTTATAAGTGTATTTGATTGAGTGTGGAATGTGCGACCGTTCTAACGCCCATCATGCACCCAAGGATAAGGCATACAAAAAACTAGTTTTGTCGTTTGTGGGTATGCCGTCGTTGCCTTAATATATGGTGATTAAGGATGAATGGGACGGTTCTGGGAAGTATCCATGACTCCCGGAGCCCTTTGAGATCCCATGGAATTACTTGGATACATAATCTTGCCGTGTGAAAAAATGAGGTAAAGAAATCGAATTTGAAGGCTATAATACACGAAATCAGATCAATTCAGAAGGTGTCGGGACCCGGTATCAGAAATTCATAGAATTTTACGGGATGCATTTCGAGGTCATATGATGTTGTTTGGACCCGTATACGACAATAATTCAGTTACAAAAGGGCCCTGTGGGAGACTATAACCAATACAAGAAGCATGTACGAAAACTAATAAATTGGATTCTTAAAGGTAAACTGGATGGTTCCACCCACCCAATTGGACTCTCGGAGGGTATTAGGGTCTATAGGTATTTTCTCGGCAATTTTAGTTTCCGAGTAAAAAAAAGTCAAAATTTGACAAAATTGAAGGCTATAATACACGCCTTTTGGCCAATTTTGCAGGTTTCGGGACCTGGTGTCGAAAAGTCTCGAGATATCAGTGGATATATCCCAGGGTCATATAATGTCGTTTGGAACCATATATGATCATTATATGTTGCCAAAAATGTTCGTGGTAGCATCGAGTTTATGAAATTGGTGCAAGTTGTAAACGGGTAAATTGATAGTTTGAAGGTATATTGGATGGTTTTACCCACCCAAATGAACTCCCGGGATGCATTAGGGTCCATGGGAAGCATCTCATCAATTTTTGTTTTCGGGTCTAAAAAAGTGAAAAATTGTCCAAAATTGAAGGATGTAATACACAATTTTGGGTCATTTTTTGACATTTTTCAAAAACTAAACTTAATATGTGGGGTGACTCCCGAAGTCATACAAGGTGGTTTTAAACTATAACACACCAATTAAGATGTCTATAAAGTACAAGAATGAGTTATGTTTCTATATTTAAATTTTGGAATATAATGATGTCACAAAAGTATACTGAAGTGATATTACTTGACAATAATGATGTCATATGAATATAAAGATGTCATAAATGTATATTATGATGTCACAAATGTATATTGAAGTGATGTGACTAGACAATAATGATGTCATATGAATGTGACGGAAGTGATATTATTTGGCAATAAAAATGTCATATGAATGTAATGATATCATAAATATATTCCGTGAAGTGACTTAACAATAATGATGTCATATAAATCTAACGATGGCATAAAAGTATAATGATATCATATTATGTAATTATATTTATAACAATGTGATGTCATAATATGATGGTTGTTTTGGGTGTTTTTTGGTCACTCGGGAGAGTTACATTGCCAAGATTGGTCCGGAGCGGTATGTATCTGCAAAATACGGAGACTCTGGTTTTTAGGAGCTCCACCTCTGACGATTAAGTTATTATCGGTCGAAAAAATTAAAAGTGCGAAAAGGTAAAATTTAGATTTTCTCGGATTACGAGATCATGTGATGAATTCTCTGATGTTGAGATGTGTGTATGCGATAATAAATGAACGTGCCACCAAAATGGGGGAATCTCCTTATTTATAGGATCATTGGTAAATATGCCCGTTCTTAGGTTGCCCTGACCTAATTTTGATAGGTTGCACCGCATTGCGGCTTTCTCGAGATTTGGGCCGTAAAGACTTCCTTTTTCCCAACATTCTTGGAGGGACACGTGTCGAACAGCAATTGGTCCATCTTGGACCTCTTATAAGGTGACACATGTCACCATCTTATTGGGCCACTTGGTATGGGTAATTTTACCCAAAACAATAGGACTTGACAATAGTGATGCCATAAGAGCATAATAATCTCATATAAGGAAAATATTAGTGACATATAGCCATATATTGGTGTGATGTGACTTCACACTATATGGATTGGGATTGGATAAGAACACATGTTATATATGGTGTAACTATGGATAATCATACTACTATTCACATGTGTGTTGATTGATGTGTTGATTGGTAGACTATGGATAGTGATCATACTACTATTCATGCTTGTAATCTAAATTTCACATCTCATCTCATATTCCATCATCAATTAACAAAAACTGTCCCTCAATCACCATGTCCCGGGGTCAAGTGATTAGCACATTCCTGGTATAAAACAACCTCGAAAAACGAGCAATAAGGGTAATATGTGATGTACCAAAGTGTCAAAATTTCATAATCCATCCCCCTACCATTCCAAATCTTTTCCCCATCTTCTGGGGTTATTTCTATTTAGTTGACACGTTCAATTTAAACACACATATTAAAGAGAGGAGAGAGAGTGAGAGAGAATAATAGACCAAGTGGGGTACACTTAAAAAAAACAAGGTATAAAGCTTACCAAAAAAAAGGAAACGTGTCAAATTTAAAAAAAAAAAAAAAAAAAAAAAAAAAAAAAAAAAAAAAAAAAACTTCCTAAAAAGGAATACGTGTCAACTTAAAAAAACAGAGGTAAATATAATAACATATTTGGTTTAGCTAAAACCCTAAATCAATTTTTGTTATTCAATCCTGCTTGATTGTAATGTACCTATACTGTGTGATAGATAACATTACCTTGTAGATCGATAGTTTCTATTGTACCATGACCTAAGAAAAATGTATAATTTCTTTGAAATTTAGGACTTTAGTTTTCTTAAGTTGCTTTTAAGGAAACTTCCTATACATTGTTTTCAACTATTGCAAGCTAAGAGAAATTCTAATACATGTATGTATAATTCTAAACCTAGTCTTGTCAATCACTACGTCTAACTCACATTAATGTCATTTTGAGATAATACTAAAGATTTTTGATAAATGTTTGGTTTTCATTTCTTAAGTTAGGTTTCGAGTCAATCTAGTTTAAGTTGCCATAAGTTGTTGGACTTGGAGCTTGCATTCTTGTGAGATTATTGGAACAACTGGTAATTATTATTCATAATATGACCAATAATAATCAACATTCATTTGTAGTCTATTAGTTGAGTCTACTTGGAAGAGGGACAGGTGTAACCCTTAGGCTATACCGCTATAGTGTTGGATTTTTGGTATTCAATAATAGATCCTAATATCATTGACTCATAATCATTGTATTCGAAATGACGATTTACCCATGCATATTTGGGCCACAATGATCATGGGCTTTTTGGCCCATTGAACCAATGCATGGCTATATTAACATCAGTCTAGTGACTATAAATTATACAATCCTGGCCCATGTACATATTCACACGATTAATAACGATGGAAATAAAATTTTAAAAAAAAAAAATAGTTGTAGCTGCTTTTAGCTTACGTAAAAGTGGGCAATTACCAAGGCCCTGTTTGGTTTGATGTAAAAGGTTTTCATGGAAAATGAATTTTCCATTTTTTCCCATTTTCCTTTGTTTGGTTTGTTAAGGAGTGGAAAACAATTTTTCAGGGGTGGAAAATTCCATCTTTAATGATGGAAAACATTTTCCTTCCAAAAACAAGGGAAGTCACATTTTCCTCTCTCTTTCTTACCTCTTTTTTTACTTCCCTCTCATTCATCCCTACATTTCCACTCTTATCTTTTATTTTTCTTGGACTTTTCTTGTATGCAACCAAACAATGGAAAACTAATTTGCAATTGTGTTTTTCCTTGAAAATGTTTTACGTTAAACCAAACGGGGCCCAAGTGTGGATAAAGGAATGATATGATGGTTATTTCATGTGGAATGTTAAGCTAGTCTGGTTTTTAAGAGATGCATGCACAATTGACAATTATGAATGAATTTGGGAGCGGACCTTAACAATATTGTCATCCAGTTTAAAGCAACAATATTGATAAGATGAGACATAAAATCGAGCTAGAGAAACGCTTCAACAGTAAGCCACATGCCATGCTAGCTTACATTATTTTCCCCTGCCTAATTACATTATCCGAATCCGATCCATCTATGATCTATCCCCTCAAATTATTATCTACATCATTTTATTTCTTTTCTACTGTATTTATGTTAATAAGATGGAATAAGGGCAATAAGCTTAATTCCTTGGATGATTACATTATTGCCTTTTCTTTTGTTTTTTCCCCATACCATCAAACAAACTTATCAAATACTACTTGATTGTAGGGTTTAATTATATTATTTAAAAAAGAAAAGTAAAACCTTTTTTTAGTTTTTAATCCATTAGTTTTCATACAGTATAAGCACTAGTTGTATAATACTAATTGACATCAAGTAGAATCATTTCGTAAGAAAAATGATGAGCGGAAAAGTAGGAAGTTGGAATATATTTTTTATTAGAAAGAAAGAAAAAGATGTAAAAGGACAATAGAAATAATTGTAGCTAAGATAGTGAGAGTATTGTATTAGTGATCCAAATTAGAGTGATCTCAAATATCCCTATCGCAATCTCACAGCGAATGGTAATCGAGGGACATGTATTTTTAAGGAATACATTTCAGACAATTATAACTCTTCTAGAACACCTTAAGGACCACACATACACTCGCACTCACAATTCTCAACTTGGCTATCAAAGTAAAGCCTATTTTATGTTTTTTCACAACTTGGCTAGACTGAGAGAGTGTAGAGAGTTAGGGAAGAATGAAAAGTGATGAGAGAGCCATACACGTGACGTGAGTGATGTTGGTGGGCCCCATGGGCTTCTACAAACCATTTGCAAAGCCCTTTTTAAATATAATTGGCGCCGGTTGTTTAGCAATTTAAGCTCATCATCTATCCCATTTGCTGCCACTCTTGCCATTTCCCAAGGTTCATCTGCCTATACTATCTTACTTTGCCCCCTTTCTTTTTGCCATACTATTAACTTTTACATTTTTTTACCATTTCACTTCTTTTATCTTTTCAACAATACTTCATTAGGGCTTTCTACTTTGTAGGGAAATTTTATTTTATCACCCCTTTTTTTTTGTTTCTACTCACTAATAATTATGTGTGTGCATGTTTTATTAGAGCTGTTTATTGCTCTGAATTTAAATTGAATCAATTTAGATTGCTCATTCAAAAAATTAATATGCTATATCCCAATCAAATAACATATATCATATTCCAAACTTTAATCTGAGAAATATGTATTTGCTAAATTGTGTTGCAATATATATTAAACGCGGGTTTGGCCAAATCAAGAGAGAAAGTTCACTTTACAAGTCTAAGGAGGTTCCATCCCAAAACCATATGACAATAGGAGGAGTAGCCCCTTAGCCTTATAAAGTGTTTAATTCTCTCTTACTCAACCAATGTGAGACACTTACACGTGGTGACACTTGAGAGGTTTATTCTTCAACACTCCCCCTCACATGTAAGGTCACTTTAAATCAAAGATCACTTGATCTAATTCAATTTGGCCCAGAATACTTAATGCCATTAAAAGTCCAAAACTTTGGGCCTGGCAATATACTCAAACCATTAGAGGTCACATACCGTGAGTCTGGCTCTGATACCACATATTAGTGTTTGTTTTTCTTAATTATGTTAATATTGTATATTTGGAAAGTTTATCTTATTTAGGAGTTTTAGGCAAGTTATGTATTCTATTGTATTAAATATATATTTGTGATTAATAGAATACAAAGTCTAAGCCGTTTTCTCCACAATATTCTTGAGTTTAACCATATAAGCTACAATAGTAAAAAAATTCTCAAATTTGAATAAACATAATGATCATTAAGACAATAGAGATAAATTTTAGTATAAAGCGGTTAGGGATAACAAAGAGAAAGATGAGAAGATAATCCATGATCTAAGGTTGTGAAGGATGAGTATGAAATAAAGATGACAATGAAAATGAAAAGGACAACAGGTTCTAGAACACTTCCAATTCAATTGAATACAATAGACATGAAAAACAATGACCCCACCACAAGCCAACATGGAAAAAGTTGCAAACCTATCCAATGACCTACACCACCCCTCCTTCATATTCTATTTTTTAAAAATATAAAAATAAAAATCAACTCCAATAAAATATATTCTCAATTCCTTGGGAAAAAGAAAAAAAAAAAAAAAAACAGAATCTCCCAATGTCCTATAAATGTGAGAGAAGTCACACAAAAGAGGTTGCGACACACATGATTTGATAGTTGATACACACACCATTTCCTCTCCTCCTTGTTCTCCGCCAATTTCTCCTCCTTTCTAAACCTCCCTTCCCTTGTATTTCTATTTATATAATTACAATTGCAGAGAGACTGCTTCTCGATTTTACATGATGCAAACCCTAAATTTCCCCTGCAATCCGCCCACGCCCACGCCGACGCCTTCCAATCATCGTTTCCGATGTAGAGCCGCCGTGCAATCAATATCTCCGCCGATGCGTAAATCCGGCAGCTTCTACGAAGTTCTCCGCGTCAACCGCCACGCTTCCGCCCTTGAAATCAAGGCGGCGTATCGGAACTTAGCGAAGCTCTATCATCCTGACTCTTCTTCCAAATCGGACGGCGGTGATTTCATCCAGATCCATAACGCCTACGAAACTCTCTCTGATCCTGCTGCTCGAGCTCTCTACGACTTGTCGTTAGGGTTTGGAATTGGTATTGGTATTGGTATTGGAATTGGAGATCCAAACTCGTCGTTTTATACAGTTGGTCGTCGCCCCACCCGAAGGTGGGAAACGGATCAGTGTTGGTAGGCATTACTTTTTTTTGTTTTTCTATTAAAGACAATTGACAATTAGTATGAATTAGTATGCATTAGTAGTAGGTAGTATGAAATGACCTATCAAGGAGTTGTATTATGAATTGATTACTCCTGTAAAAAAAAATTATGTGTGATCTTTCTCTTTGAAGAATCAAGGTCAAGCAAAAAATTTGTAAAAACAAAAAAAACCATCAATGTACATTCTTCATCCTCTTTTTCTTTTCTATAAAAGTGGTTAATTTTGTGGAATTCATGAATTTGGTTTGGTGGAGGGTAGGACTTTAGTTTAGGCCAATTTTTGGTGAATAAGAAAAGTACACTACTTGTTACGAAGTAGGAGTACTACTAATTTGTATTTCTAATTACTCGGATCATCAAATCACAATTTCCGATATAATTATAGCAAGCCACCCATATTTCCGGCCACGTTTTGTAATTATGGATTGCTTGCTACATTGGTTTTGGATGCAACGTTTTAACCTTATTGATTTCTAAAGTTGTAGCCTTTATTAGTTGTTCCGTGTTAGTTATTTTAGTTATCAATACACAACTTATTCTGTAATTATCTTAAAATATGTCTTGATAAACATTGTAAATTAAAAAATGAAAAATGTTATACATAGATATCACACTAATAACACTGATTTACGCGTGTTTTTGTCATGAATTCCTAATTTTATACAATTTCCCAGAGTAAATGTAATGTTTATATATAGTCATTAGGGCTACATATAACAATACCCTTGAAATAAAATAAAAAAAAAAAAAAAAAAAAAAAAAAAAAAAAAAAAAACCTAACCCGTGATACTTTATAGTACACATTAAGATTTAAGACTTAGAAAAATGTCTTGAAATATCTCTAGATAAGCATTATGTATGTAAAGCTGAGAATTAAAAAGTGCACAAGCAACTATAAACAAGAGAGAAAATAATTGAGTATGGGACTACATGTTGGTAAGAAAGTAAATCAATGCGCCGCATGACCAAAGAAAATTAGGGACAAAACAAAAAAATTAGGGTTGAGGAAATATCTGAAATAGGAGCACTAAATCAGCAAAAGACCTATATTTTCTGACTAACATCCATGCATTTTTGGTGACCCAAAATCCTTGAAATATTGTTGTTGCGTCACTACCTTCATAATGCCACGCTCCTAAACAAAAGATACTCATTTTTAATCTTCTCTTTTACAAATAATTGTCATTACTATTGTATAATTTCAATCAACAAATCTCAAATTCTCAACTAAAAATCAATACATAGGTGGCAACATGGCATAGTTTTGCCATTTTTTTAAAACTTACTAGTTTAAATTGTTTAACAGTGTATTATCAGGTTTGGTTTAGGTTCCTTCATTTAGCAAGGTTATAAAGTGAGTACATATAAGAAAAACTGGAATAAAGATTTTGATGCAACTCTAATGAAGGCACAAAATCGAGATGGAGTTGTTTTCCATCTTACTTTTATTTCTCCAATTAATTATAAGCCTTAATCAGCAGCATCAAGTTCATCTTTTCATAGCATGTATAAAAAGTAAAAACTACTAAACCATAAATCATTTCCAATTTCAAAGTTTCCAACCCTTGACAAGAGGGAGAAGAAAAAAAGTGCGCACCTATACATAATATCCACCTTCACAGTCAAAATCAACAGAATAACTTGAAACAGGTACATTGCATGGATCATTTACAGGTCAGCAACATGGCGTTGATGACGTGCATCACAACCCGGATGCTCGACAACTCTGAGGATGAGGTTGTAGGAAGGCTACGTTGATGGTTCAATATCTGGTAAACCTGCTCCAAAATCGGACGCACATGCACTGCAATCATTGGGTCATGCGGGTGTATGCATGCAGCGGCATCTGTCATCCACGCTAACTTCCTTGCTGTATCCTTTGTTATATCACAAGAAAGCTGCTGCAGAAGTGAGAGTAAGACACCTTGACTCAAAGGCAATGGCATCGTTGACAAAAGACGCTGTAGATCAACCTGGTAGCCACATTGAGCAAATAACTACATGAGCATCTGTCTTAAAACAGTACCAAGAAAGCCAGTTAAGAGTTATACGGAACTGCAAATGATTAGGCAATTAATGAAAGCAATGACAGACTATGCTGATTAAATGTGTAACGTCAAGTTTCAAGCCACCACAGTCAGCAATCCACCAAGATTATACACCGAAACAAACAATCTAAGGTACCTAAATGGTCTTAACATAGAGCAAGAAAAACAAACAAGTTAATATTATTCATCCAACAAGGCAGAGTATTTTTCCCCCTTCAATTTCTGCTTTCCAAAATTTAGTAATTATTATAGAAAAGTGTACCCAGGCGCCATCTGAAAAAATGCATTGGCCTCGTAAGGTGCAGCGCGTTCCAAAAGACGTGCACCTCAGGCTGCCTTGCCTGGGCTGCCTTTTCTTATGATGCAAGCGAAAGAAGAAATCTATTTTGAGGGGAGAGGAAATCCAAATTTTAAACAGAGGTTACGGAGGTAACATTTTTTTATTTATCTAATACTGAACAAAGTCCACCTTCATGTGCCTCCTACTTTTTACCCATCTTTTTACTCCTTTCAGCCTCTCTTCAGTTACCTTTTTGATTTGATTATTTTCCTCCCTTATTGTTTCACTGTGCCAGGTAGGGACCCCAACGATCCAACCCCACACATACTGATTGAAGTAGTCGAGTGTCCTCTTCAAAGTTTCTAAAGTAATGTAACATTTTCATGTGCGCCTCACACCTTTTAAAGCAAAGCCTATACTGTTTTATTGCTAACAAAATAAAGAATTATATTGGGTATCAACAATTTTCCACATGGAAAGTAAAAGCAGGAACTGTTTCTGCTATATCAACTAATCATCTCCTATCAGGCTCAATTTAGCAGCAGCAAAGAGCTTTTCACATATTAGGTATTACAGCATGGCATCAAACATAATATCCAAAAAACAAATGAACAAAATACTCTGCATTTCTCTATATATGAAAAGAATTGGTACAAGATATATTTCTAAAATATTGTCTTAAAAACTATACTTTTCACTCAACCCTGTCTCTCCTTCCCCTCCTTTCTTTTTCAGTATCAAGCTTTTAATCAATCTCTTTACCCATCCAGTCAGGTTTCTCTCCCTCTTTCCACTCTACAGCCACCCCACTCAAACAGCCAATTAGAAATTTATTAGTGAAACCACAATTGAAGTTCCCTTTCATCAGGCGTTTCACAGTCCAATTACGTATTTCAACATATTTACTACGGAGTATATAAAGTACATCTAAGACACTGGACAATCAGAAATAATACTACTCCGTATCTCATATCTAAAACTGTTTACCAACCTACATGCTCTATCGGCCAATCTTAACCAGAATAATGTTCAATAACTTCTACACAAAAACATAAGCCATACCTGTGAGCATAACCAGGAGACGATGGTCACATCACTTCTTTGCAAAGCTGCAGTAAATGCCTCCTCATACTTGTGTTCAGAGATGAGTCTAGATAGCTCTTTTGTTGGATCAAATGGCTGCTCAACCTATGACACACATGAGATTGCTCAATATCCAAGTTAACCAAACAAAACAGTCGTCTAAATAGAAATCTTCCTGTTTTTATTGTTCTAATTAATATTTACGTTTGTAAAGCACAACTTTGACCATTAATGTCTTTTAACTGCATAATGTTAAAAGTTGATAATTTGAAGATATACACTAAGAAAAAGCAACACTTCGTAACAGTTTCCACAATAACAATTATTTTTTATAAAAGTATAATGGTAAAAATAATATGGTCAAAGTATGGTATGTGAACAGTGCAAACGTCAAATGCAATAGATAAAAAGGTCAATGTAAAAATTAAGAACCAACAAGGCCTAGAACTATTAGTTAACCAATCCTTTAAGAGGCATAAAGTCATTAGCTGACCTTCTCATGTAGACCCGACAAAGGTCCATTGCTCAATTGAGTGGCCAGCGTATTTCCTGCTTTGGAGTTTGCACCAGCAGCTGCAAGAGCAAACAACTTCCTCTGATTATCAGCCAATTCTCCGCTCAAGGTTTGAGTCAGTGATGAAGCTGAAGTTAGAGCATCCTGCGTAATTGAAAATGAGTGCAGTGTTAGCAACAATATGTGCAACCAACAAAAAAAAACTTTGACGACCCTTCACCACCCAAAACTAGTGTTTTTAACCATTATGAAAGACTAAGTGAAACAGGATGAAGATGATACATCAAGTGCAACATACAAAAAACATAAAACGGCTACATATAAATGCAATACAGTGCAGAACCATTTACAGGTTGAACAGAAAATAAGAAGAATGACGACTAGATTCGCCATCAATTCCTAAGAGAGAAACTTTCTCACACATGCCTATATGATTAATTGAACATTCAGAGCATCACCTAACTGACAAACATCTCATAACACAATCGTGTATGATTATTCTTAACAGCTTATAATGTTAATGATTTAAGAAAATAAAATAAAGCAAAACAGAAAAGGCACTTCATAACACTCCATAACTCACAATTCTTCACCAAGAAAGATTGACAACATTCAGAAAAGAATTGCCATAAAAATACAACATAAAAGTAGCAATAAGAAATAATATCAGAACAATAGAAGCAAAATACCACATTAATGTTAATTATTATTAAGAGGAAGATAAAGCAAATTTATATTATTCTAAAGTCTGAACTTAAAAAACAGAATGATGCCACCTCAAACTCACAAATCTAACTTTGGACATTCTTTTGAAAGCCCATGAGGCCATGATTCTATAGGGATATTTTGCAATCTCATAATGTACATACAAGCTGGCAGCATGGCAACTAACAGTACTATAAACCCAAGATGAAACAAGATCAACACAACAATAAAACATATCCCATGTCACAGTCATCATTAACAGTGTTAGATCATACCCTAAGGGTAAGGGCTAGCTGAGAGTTTGTTAATTCAATTTGATGTTGTGCTGCTGCTGTATGTTCAGACATTCCCTTCTGGAATGCAGAATCAACTTGCTCAAACATTGCTTTGCAGGACATCTCAAAAGCAGGGATGATAGAAGCCTCCAAACAAGACCTCAATCCATCCTACAAACAATTACCATATTGTTATGCGGTCAAAGATAACTGAAACAGTACACATCATATAAATTCCTTATATAGAGGACAATACATAAGTGAATTGATGTAGATAAGAATCCAAATATACCTGAAGTGCTTGTTTGCCAGAAGTTTGGAACTGAGCTTGGATCTGCCTGGCAACAGTAGCTTCAAGTTTTGAGGTTACAGATTTCTCCAATTGATTCACTGCCTTGTCACCAACCCCTCTCTGTGTAACAGTCAAAGAAAGCATTATCAATAGCAAAAAGATATAACTAGTAAACTATACGAAGAAATAAATTGCGGTAAGCAAAACACATGCATAAATACCATTGCAATTAGAGAACAAGATTTTGTAGGAACTGCATTAGGAATTGGTAGTATTCATATAATTCGACTAACATTATCATCAGCACCAATAAACCTTCAATAAAAAATAGCACACTCCTAGCCCTAGGGATACATAATTTGAAAAAAAGAAGAAAAAAAAAACAAATAATTTTAAAGATGGTACAAGAATAATTTGTATATACAGTTGACATCAAATAATGGAAATTGATATAGCCCATGTACTACAACTTAATAAAAAAATAAATTAAAAAATAAAATAAAATAAAATAAAAAAAGAACATGCAAGTTGTCAGCAAATGAACACTCTATAATTCAAGTAAGATCGTCAATGGGCACAGAAAATCCATTTTGTACCGGAAGAAAAAATTACATCAATTTTCACCAGACAAAAGTTTATTATGTAAAAAAATGACTTTACAACCTATAACCGATCATTTGGACAATAAAACAAAAACTTTAAGTTAGGCTATCTGCAATAGGCCAAATGCCTAAACGAGTATTTAAGAAACCTTTTACAATGCTCTGATAAATTGTAGATTTGTAGGTATTCTCTCTATCTCCTAAGTAGCATTTAGGTCCATCCACTTGTGTCTTCCAATTTTTATTCTTTTCCATATCCTACATTTTTAATTGCTTTTTCAACTTTTTCTTTTTGTGGTTTTTTTAAGGCAGATCCACATGGCCCCACCTACCCCCATCATTACCACTATTCAGATCTCCTTTTTCTCCCTTATATCTCGACAAACGACTCAGCTATTAGATGAAAGAGAGAAAGAAAGGGTTAAAATTCAAATGGAAAATGACATTTCCCCCTTCTGATTTAGCTTACTTAAACTTTTCAAATTTAGTCTCTTTAACAATCCTCAATTCAATCTTTTTACGGTTTTTTAACTTGAAATATGTAATCAGATAGGGTTACAAGCATACAGCAGAAAAATGAAAAATTAGGAGAAAGCTATGAATGTAAATTGCAGGTCTCTTGACAATTTAACAGACACGACACCACAGAATCAATTGTTTCGGTTATGATAAATGTTTCTCTATCAAGCATTCCAAGATGGAGATTTCAGGCTTTCATCCACTTGTTTCATTTAGAATCAATACAAGGACAGAAGTAAAGGTTACAGATAAAAAGTAAGTTTAAAAAATTGCATGTCTCGTGACAATTTGACCAAAACTAAAAACAATTGTTTCTGTATCAGGGTTTCCAAGTTGGAGAATTTCAGTCAAATACTAGAGGGGGGGGGAGGAAAAAAAAGTAAAGGTTAATTTTAAAAAGATCATCCAAAATCTACCCTTTACTTTGCTCTGTTTATAGCTTAAATTTCTCTCTCTAACTATAGTATATTGATAATTTTATTATCATAAACTTGACAAAGAGAAAAGTTTATTAAGATTTGGTTACCCTCTGGTTCTAAAAAGGAACTGGAGGGTCCAGTACTTCCTCAGACTGACACATGTTGATACTCTGCAATTCTTCCTACATGTTTCAAATTTCAATTACCATCTTCTACATTGACTACATGTTCTATTAAAAAGATACTCTCCCCTTCATGTTGAACTGAGCACTGCCCCCAGAATATCTAGATTTTTTTTTTAATCAAATAGATTTCATCTTTCAATATTCAATTAGTTGTTGGGAGAAAGTGGGCAAAATGAAAGGAATATAAGTAGAAAAACTAGAGATTTTTTTACTTGAAATCAAGATATCAGATTTTGATTCTCTACCTCCTCATCCCTCAATCTTTCTAATGAACATATTTTTTTCCCCAAATAATCACTAAATCCCCAACAGGGTACACTACTGCCCTTATTGGCCTATTTCATTGATTTCCCTTAGAATATTCTTATGTTTTCAGTGACAAAGCTGCTGGAATGTTGTTGTTTACAGAACATATAATGGTAATAGGATGAGTAGGTGGTGGTGGTAAGGTAAGCTTTTGGGATGGAGAATGCGAAAAGAAATTTTCAGAAGTATACTGCAACTATTCCTTTCCGATAAAAGCATCTTAGCCCACCTAACAATAAAGCAAAATATCACAGCTCAAAGTTATCTTAGTCTTCAATGTTTAGGTGAGTACACGGCCTACATGCTATAAATGTGAGCATCCTCAATACATGTGAGCATCAAGTATCCATGCTCAAAAAAAGAAGGTAAAAAACGAAGATAGGCAATACATTAAGCGTACAGTTATATTAACTCAGTGATAGCCTATCATTTTGCTTTCAGGTGGAAGCACATTTTACCAAACCAATGTAGAAATGCTCTAATTTATATTGAACAAATCGAGATTCAATCCTAACAAAATAAACAGTTTCAGTCAGATCACGATGAAAAAATCTAATCTCAAATTTTAAATAAAGGATACCTTATCTCCGAAAGATGACTGAACAAATAGGTGTGATTGTGTGATAGATATATTAGCATCTAACCTTCATCAGGCATTAATTTCTGTTTTTCCTATACTACGGAGTTAGAAGGCTATGAAATTGAACTCCATTTCCTATGCATATCCTCAGATGTTTCACTAGGCATTCCTATTGATTGAAACACTGCAACACTACCTCCTAAAAGTTGAGGAACTCAACGTTTGGACACATTGCTGACACTTATTTTGCTTTAAAATGCTTAAACTCCAAAATGCACAAGAAACAGTGAAATGTCACTGTGGGAACCTTTATGTGCTTCATAGCTCTTCTCTTAATCAACATAATACACAAATAATAAGCCTACATCCTAAAATATATTATATTAACTGAATCCACTTAACACATGCTACAATGTTGTATCATGGTCGTCTAAAATTAATTTCAACAAAGGGACTAACCTGGAAGGAATCTGTGATAGCTGAAGAAATTGTTTTCTCAATAACTGGACTTATTGTACGAGCTACATTTGTGCCAACAGCAGCCAATTCTTTCTTCAATGTTCTCTCAAGCACAGCAAGAAAGTCCTTGTTCACCATGTTATTTACCAAACCATGTATCTGCTGCATACGATCTCGTAACGACTTCTCAAGTTTAGTAATCTCCTCCTGTGTGCGAGCCCACAAAGCATCAGTATTGGCCTTTGAAGCCTTCTCTATGCTCCGTCCTAAAGCCGCCTCTAGCCTTCTACCTTCTTTAGTAATTGGTGTAGAAACAACTGTACTCATCTGCTTCTGCATTTCTTTCTGCGCATTTAATATCTGCAGAAAATGAATTGGGAACTGTGAGATGGAACATAGAACGCAAAATACAGCCAAATGTCAAGCATGAATTGACTCGTGGAAATATTGAAGTAGAAATGCAGGAAGCTGTTGTAATTGATTGGAAGAAAGTAAAGATAACAATGTAACATACAAAATTGATAGGAGCAAAGACAACAGGCACATCATTTACTTTTTATCTATATTAACACAAACATATTTATATTAAAAAAGCAAACGCCACATGATATTATCAGGCTCTGTATTAGTCTGTAAGTCACTGTCTAGCTCTTGGCCTCTTTCCCCCGCTCCTCCCAAGCCACAACTAAATGAAGAAGGGGGCTGAGAGAAATGTTTTTTTCAAAAACCACAAAATGCAAGAAATAATGACCAGACTGCAAACCCCAAAAACTAAAATTGTCAATATGGGCGATTCAGTTGGCACAAACAAGATCTCAACCAACAACTGAAGAAAATTAACACAACCTTCAACCTCGAGATAACCAGGATTCTACTGCACGCTTATTAAAGGTTGGACAGATTCACTCACTGTTGAAATCCAACAAAATCAGACTGAAGTTGAATACATCAAGATTCAGGTCAAACTCCAATGAAATCAGATTTAGCTAACACCCCCACAAAAAACATTTGTTATTAAGCATCTAAACCCAAATTTTTAAATATTGGACAAGGCAAATCAGATTATCTGCCTGAATTTTTCAAGCGCTAGACTTTTGGTTGACTTAATTTACTTAATATCGACACACAGAGATAAGTTCCTATGTCAAACAGAATAGAACCATACAGTCTATAGTTATTGCAGCATAACTTTAGGAGATGCTAATACTTTCAGGAATCGATATTCAATTTTGGTACCTGTGGCTAAGGCCAAAAGTGGTTTAGCATAAAGTAATATCAAATAGTTCACATCAGTTACATCACCCTAAGGACTCAGACAGCCTACTGCGCTAAGCGGGGTAAGGGGATAAGACATACACAAGACACAACCTTACCCATAACCCATATGATAACACTCATAACAGAAAGATTGTTTCCTACTTCCTAGTGACCCTTGAATCAATATAAAATTATCATAGGCTGCTTCACTATAAATATTCACCACAGTTTACAAAGCCATCTAATATCTGTCCATTGTAATCCAACAGATGAAAAATTATGAATCTATACTGTGCAAGATCCTATGATGCACTAAAAAGTGTAAAACAGTTTTGAAATTGAAATTCGAATTATGACCTGATTAAGTGTTTCGTGCATAGCCAGCATCTGTGAACTAGAAGAGGGCTCCACAAATTGCACACCCGAACCCGCTTGAAACAAATCTGCTGCATTTGAAACACTAAGTGAAGGAGATAATGAACCAGATGCTTGAGAGTTCTTTCCCTTCTGTTTTTTCCCTTTGGCACCTGGTGTAGGAGACTGTGGCACCGGTGTTGTAGCAGCATAGTCTGCAGCTTTCCTAGACACATCATTATTGGCTTCATCTCCTTCCTCCTCACCTGAGTTTGAAGGTTGTGCTAGAGCCTCCATTATGCTATTTCTAGCTTCTTCCATTATAGATGTCTCAGAGGGTAATGCACAACACTCCCGACTCATATCAGCCCCCAGATCTGATGCCTGTGAAAAGAAAGATTTTTTCCTTTCTGTCTGGTATGACTTGAGGATCTACTTGCCGAGAAGACTCATCACTGTTACCAAATCCAGTTTCGTCTACAACTTTAACCTCAACCTCAACATTTCCTGCATCTTTACTCACAACATCATCTTGAATTTTAGCCTCATTTTCACCATTTTCAGACACACGGGTTGCATCAGCTGAAGATGTAGCCATAATCTCAAAAGGAGTAACAAGATGAGTTGGGTGTTTAAACATGGTAGGAACAGCATCAGAAGTATTCCCTTGTACAGTTCGGCTATCTTCATTTGAGGCAGGCAAAGCCGATGAACTAGTCTGTGCACTATCCATTTGCCTATCAACAGGATAATCAGTAGCAGCTTGATCACCGCGCAAATCACTGAATTTTTTAGATAACCTTGGACTAGGAGGAAGAGGAGGTGGTGCAACAGACACAACATCAGCATTGCTCGATGTTGGTAATAACAAAGTAGAGTTGGAATCCACATTTGCAGTAGTGATATCCTGCACGGATGTTGCATCAGAAGCATCATTCGCAGGACACTTAATCTCAGGTGAGCTCCCTAGACCACTAATATGGTTACTTGATTTGGCTGCAGAATAGGGAACCTCAAAAGATTTGCTTCCAGATGGCTCTAAGCCAGGAACGTATTCAGCTGCATCACGAGAAACAGTGGACTCCGATTTTTCTAAACTCAAGTTTTCCAATGGTGGTGGCAAGCATTGTGAGCGGTCCAAAGCATACTGCTGTATGGCTTGTGTCTGGACACAATAAACTTGAACTAGGTGTTCCCCGTGAGGCAAAACATCACTTGTAGCAGTAAAGCTTAGGATAGGCATAGTGACTGTAAACCCTGATAAATAATCCATCCGGGTTGCTGCTGGAGTGGCACCATATTCTAAATGAATCGCATATATAGCATTCTTTTTGGCATTTGCTAGTAAAAGAAGTCCCCCTTGAGACAAGGCCACAACCTGATTGAAAAAAGCTTCCTCAGCTTCAGGTTCAGCAGAGCTTGTCAGCTCTAGTGTCTGTATGCACCTCCAAGATTCAGCATCACTAGGCAGCAACCATCCTTCTTCGTCAGAAGAAGCCCAAAGCTTCACCTCTCGATTAAGTGGTCCCTGAATTAGGAATAACAAAAGTTAGATAAAAATTAGCAAACAAATAATTATTCTAGCAGGCCAATATTAGCCATAGAACATCCAAAATTTCAAGCAAGATGTATAGAACTCCCCATTAACTGAGATTTTTTTTAAAAAAATGCATGTAAAAAGCAAAAGAAAATAAAATTTATACCAGCTAAAAAGAATAGCTGCATTCTAGAAGGTAGCACATAATCACGTGAGCCCTATAAAGAAAATATTTAAGAGAAAAGGATGTGGCTTACAGCTGTTATCAGCATGATATGGTCTGGTCGGTGTGGGGCAGCCAAAAACTTGGCTGCATCAACAGGATGACCATCATGGGGCCTCAATACCAGAAGTGGCGCTGCCTTGCGATCTTCCCAAATCTTAATCTGAAGACCAAAGATTGAAAATTAAGGTTGTCAACTTTATCAATCACTGATTACATATGAAAATATATTACTAAACAAGAGTTTTTTTCAAAAGTCACTGGTCATAACTCAGAAGGACAAGTAAACATTATGCTTGAAGCCTTAGAATATATAAACAAAATAAGTGTTTTATAATAATAGTATAAAATTAAGTATAATTCATAAAAGGATCAATTAGTTCTACTAGTAAATTAAGAGTTATATCACAAGCTTTTCATTCATCTTATAAAGAATGAAAAACAACTCACTTCAAAGTAACTTAGTAACCATTGATAAGGTAACAAGAGGGTAAAAAACTAATAGATTCCCTATTATTGACAACAGCAATATTTGGATTTATGAGCAAACAGAAACAGAGTCCCAATTTTACCAAAGTGAAAAACTGAAACTCGTTGAAAACAACTATAGATTCAAATACCTGACGCCTTAGGTACTACTAATTGAGAGAGCCTAAAAAACTCTTCATCTGGAAACATAAATTTGACCAGAAAAGTGACATATAAGGCCCAATTCTTTTCACTTGATTTTCACTAAACATTTTTTTTTTATAAGAATTTTTTATTAATCAATGTATGTGTATATTGCCAACCCCACTTATGGGATTAAGAGTTTGATTGATAGATTGACATTGTATGTGTATATTAATACAGGTTCCAACATCCACATAGTAAGGGAGCTGACTCACTGTTCCATCCTTGGAAGCTGAAACCAAACGAGTCGTCATCCATTGGCACATTGATAAATCGGTAACCTCCCCTTCATGTTTACCAACTAGCTGAACCCCTTCAATCAGCTTGTCCAAAGGACATGCAAGAGCCTCCTCTCCAGAAAATTCAACACCCTTGCGAACCTTTGTAGTATCAATTTTAAGGACAGTTTTTCCAATGGCCACAACCAAAATTTCCTGCAGATTTAATAGTTAACAAAATCAATCAGCACAAAATAATACACAACACCTCTTTGAAAGACGTTAAATGATAAATGGGGTAGTTTAAAAGCATGTAAAATTAGAAGTTGATAATTACTTGTTTGTGACAGTGCCAGCAAACTCGTGGATGAACAGATCCTTCATTCCCAGTTATATGAATAGCTAGCACAATATTTCCAGAAATTTCCGGCTTATCTTCCTTACCTGGGCCTTCAGAAATTTTCCATACATAAATGCGTCCCTCTATGCTTGCACTGCATAAATCTTGTCAGTTAACTCAAAGATAAAATTCGCAAAAACATAATAATCAGTCAAGTAATACCTAGCCAGAAGATGAACGTCTTCCGCAAAGAAGGCCATATCTGTTACCCTCTACAGAACAAGAAAGGAAAAAAAATAAAAAACAAAAGACAGGAAATCCAGCTGGTAAAAAGCATAGCTGTTTCACTTCAAGCGAAAATGCAAAAGTGCAAGGGGGAACCCAAAAGAAAACCAGGTAAAGGTAAATCTCTAAAATGAACTTCTAACTTTCTACTGGAAACAGTTGTTGAAATTAAAAAAATATTAATTTAAAATTAAGGAAGGGGGTGAGGCTCGGGAGAGGGGGGTGTTCAAAATTCATGATAAATGAAAAGCCATAGATTGTAGGATACATAAGTGAAAGACAGTTAGACTTGCAACCCTAAGCAAGATACAGAACTCATTGTACGGCATTAAACACTATCTGAAGAAACCAAAAGCATTATTATTACTAAGGCAATGTTCACTTCACATTTAAGCTGAAATATAGTAATTGATTTATACTAGTTAACAGTTATTTTCATTGAGTGAGAATGGTATTTATTGATTAAGCCTGATTTTGCTGGGTTTATTTTGTCATCTGGGTTCCTTCTTACTTCAAAGCCAAAATAAAAGGAAAAGTTAACCACAGAAAATTAAAACTATTTTGCAAGTTAAAATTATTTTCAGTGAATATAACGTAGTTTGACAGTACAAGTTGAAGTGAACAAGGACTAAGAAAGCTCTCATTGTCAAAATTAATAGCTTTATAGGACCCCTAGTCTCCTACACAGCCTACAGTATCAAGCTTACAGCAGTCAGCAAGCAATTTCTTCTAAGATGCCACAACTGGTCATACCAAAGAATAATAACTATTATCAGAGTAATATTTTCCTTTCCAACAGATAGATAGCCCAAACTGGTCAAAATATATAGAATAGTCAGGCAGGCACACAAAGGCTCCTCTTTAATTATTGGATATGAATCAGGCACATATTTGGCAACAATGTTCCAAGGCTAAACAGAGAGAAATATTTACCATAATACTTTGATGAAAAAAGAAGATTCATTTATATGTCATTAAACTCGATACGAATAACAGAATTGGTCCTCTTTTACAGCAAATGACAGGCATGACACCGGTAATTAGAGAATTCGTATGTCGCAACATATAACATACAGATACTAAACAATGAAGTTCTTAATAGGCATATAACCTATTAAACTGATTTCACACTTGAACAAATTGAGAAGATGATAAGTCTGCCTTTAATAAACGTATATAAAGCAATGAAAGCTTGTAAATTGACACACGGAGGGATTACAACTACATATGGTAATAACTAATACAAGTAAATAATTACTCAGCTGGAATAAATTACGTAAGCAAGAATGCACGAATAGTATAAGTTACCTATTATATCCTGATTAAACAATCTAGCGAGTGCGAGAATAATAAAACTTTATTTTCCTAATGTATTCTTGGATAAGATGTTACAACACAATTGTATATATAAACCTAGTCCAAACTAAAGATGTGATTATACAAATGTTTTTTACATTTAGATATCAATAATTTGTAATATAAACGATGTCAATTCTCTAATTTTGGTAATAGGGTATGAACTGGCAAGTAAGGTTTTTCACTAGTCGGTCACAGCTGATCTTTTATGCATTACCATAAATACAATGTTCATTCAGAAGATCAAGGATTTAAGTGAGGATAGCTTACTAAAAAGGACAAAAGCAAATGAAGAATATATCCTGCCCCTCCCCCCAGTCCCCCACCCCATTTTGTTAAAGTTGTAACAATGAAAGAAAGCGAATGGTTGATTGTCAATTACAGAGTAAGTAATAGTAAAAGTACAAAAGCATGAAAATGGTTAGGAGGGGAGAAGAAACCTGAGTGTGACCTCGAAGAAGAGCCCTCAAGGCGGTATTAATGTTGAGAACACGAATATTTCCGAGCTTAAGGCCATAGCATATATAAGTTTTGTTGACGGCAATTTGATGACCAAGGATGAGGCCAGGATCAGAGACATACTTGGTAATGGGAGTGACCTCCAACTGAGGCTGGTCCTCGCCCTGGGACCTAACATCGATATCATAAAGCATATGATCGCCAAGCAAATGGCGTCCCCTGGGAAGCTTGCTGCTAGGCATACGAATAGGGGCGGGCTGAACAACAGTAGGAGAGACGGGAACAGAAGGAGGCATGGAGGAGGACGGCATAGGGGCAGGTACAGGAGCAGGGTTTTGATGAGAGTAATTGAAATCGGGAGGAGGACTGCTAAGCAAGGCCATGAGACGGGCGCCGGGGCTGGGGTTTTGAGGAGGAGCACTGGGAACAGGCTGAAGAGGAGGAGTAGGGAAAGAAACAGACCTTTGGTGATGCATTTGATCTTGAGGAGGATAGTGATGATAATAAGGAGGAGTAGGGTTTTGAGGTGGGAAAGAGTATGGACCGGCAGTCGGAGGAGGGTACGAAGCGGATGGCCCGTAATTGTTAGGGTTTTGCGCCGCCTGTGGTGGTGGTGGTGCTGATGCTAAATTCGAGGGTTTGAAGAACTTATTCATATCGAATTGGCCTCCTCCACCACCGCTGCCGCCTTGTGCTTGTTGCTGCGCCGCCGCCGCCGTCTGCAGTTGATTTGGATTCCCAGTTGAAGCCATCTCTACAAATTCACAAACACATCCCCACTTAAATTAAATTAATTCAAAAATTAAATACAAATGAAAAACAGATCTAATCTAAATAATAATTTAAAAAAAAAGAGTAGGAGACTAGGAGGAGAGAGAAAGTAGTACTCTACCTTGAGATCCAATAATGGAGGAAAAACAAAACAAAAAAAAAACACAAAGAATTGAAAAGGGGCACCGAAAATGAACCCCCGAGAAGCAGTAAATCGGCGAACAAACAAAAACAAAAACAAAAAAAAAAAAAAAAAAAAAAAAGTAGGGATTTGTTTTGTAATGAGAATTAGGATTTGGGAGAAAGGAGATTTGGGAAGATAAATTGCAAATTCAGGCCAGGCCACGCTTTTCTTCTTCTATTCTTTTTCGCTTTCTCTCACTCACTACTTCGGACTTACGGAGTAGCTCTATCAATATTCAATACTCACATTGCCTTGGAATTACTCGTTTTATGTTTCCTCTTCTTTTTTTTCTGTTTTTTTCTCCACCTATTAATGACTCATTATTTCATTTTTCAATGGGATACAACAAATTTGATCAATTTAAGGTTTGTGATTTTCTATGCTTAATCTCTTGTGTTTGTCTCAAATGGTTCACATAATTATGTTGCTATTTAACATTTTCTCTAACGTAATCTTTGTTACAAGCAATTGGATACATAATTTTATGCAATAGTGATAGTATACATTTGAAACAACGATAAAGGATTGGAATATGACTTAAATTTTATTGTGTTTTATCCTGTTTGGTAGTGAGTATTTTAAATATATAATATCACATCGTCTCAATCAAGTCAAGTTAAGCATCTTACGACTAACTTGAAATTTGCTTAGTCAAAATTTGATTTTAACTCAATTTGGTGTCACTAAGAAAAATATTTAATGATACATTTTCCTAATATCTAATATCTAGTATCTATAATAATTTAAGTTTATACGAGTCGAGAGAGGCATTACCAAGTTCAACAAGTAGCAAGCGTGGGCATGAACTTTAAGAGTTGAGTCGAGCAATAAATGAAGTTAAGCATGTTACAGCCATCTCAAAGTTTGCTCGGTCAAAATTTGATTTAAACTCAACTTAGTATCAATAAGGAAAATATTAATGATATATTTTCCTAGAGCAAATTCAAGTTATCTCAATGAGAAACATATATTGTTACATCAAGCGGATATTTCTGTAAATAGGTATCCTAGGAAACGCAAACAATATTATTTTATATGTTTGTATACATGTGGCACTTAACCCAGGGTTAAGCAATAAGCACTTAACTTAGGCGTTTGAAACCAAATAAACGAAAGTTTCCAAACACCGGCGAAGTTGGACGAGCTACTTTTGTGGAGTATCATGTTTTCATCTGTTGAAGGCTCTGCACTGTTGTTGTAACCGCCCGGAGTTATTGTTCTTCAGCGATCGGAGCCTTAATGGTGGTTTAAAATCTTTAATTTTATCATGGAACAAAGTAAGTGTCGAGCACTGTCCTCTATGAAATCCAAAAAATTTCGACCATCCACCACTCAATTTCGACCACCATGACTATGACCTGAGCAGTTTAGTTTTAATGGAGGACATGTCACCCTTAACCTTTAGGGTTGACCATGCCCTTAATTTCACATCTTTTTCTAGGGTTTTTCGTTTATGTCAGTGCCTCTAGAAGCGTCGGATGGGGTCATCTTTAGTGGTCTTCAATGGTGGCGCCTTCAATAATGTAAGCTTCAATGGAGGAGGAGGGAGGAGTAAGTAGCAAGGAGGAGGAATAAGGAGATTGATACGCTGTGGGTGATTGAAGTTAACTAGAGTTCATAAAGTTACCTCAAGTAAAAATCAAATTACATTTTTATCCTTCAATAACTAGTTGAGATTACTTAATTACCCTTTGAATGTGAGCAACTAGGGCTCCCTCGTTTTTCTAATATTTAAGAATTCATATCTAAAGTAACTCAAGTCAATGCAAGTCAAGTGAGGCATTACCAAGTTCAAGAAAATACAATATTTTTTTGTTTTTTTGTTTGAAAACAAATAAATAAAGTAGTGGAATGGTAGTTACTGGTTAAAAAATAATAATAATAACAAAAAAAAAACTCATGCATGAGATTTGAGGATTGAGGATTTGGAGGGTTGTGGTGAAAACGACTCTGCAATTATATATTAGATTTTTTAAAACACCAATAACTACCTTATCCATCCCACTAATTTTTTTAATTTAACTTTTTGTATTTTTTCAAGAGATACCAATAACCACCAATATTTCACTTTAGGTAATTTTCTTTCGCGTATAATGTATCCCGTGCAAAGCATGGGTATGCTCTAGTTTCTAGAACTCCAACTCTCAATTCTCATGCATTCTCTCCTTTTTTTTAGAACAACTTACTAATAATAACTGCTACAATTCCAAATTAATATGAACAAAATCCATAACTTCCATTCCCCAAAAAAAATCTATAACTTCCACGTATACTACTTTTTTCCTGCATGGGTACATTCTAGTAAGGTGAATTGAGTACGCTCTTACTTTTTTAAAACCCCTCTCCCCTCACCCACTAGTGAATGTAGTGATACTATTAGATGATTGAACACTTTGCACTTGTTATAAGGAAGCAACGTTCGAGTGATCATTTGACTAATTCTATTCACCTGATTTTTACTTATCTGAACTTATCTTAATTTATCTAAACTTATTTGATCTTATCTTTTTTTTTTGTTTGGAGAATATCTGATCTTATTTGAACTTATGAGCCCTTATTAGAACTTATTTTAGTTATAATGTAAACTTGGTAGCCCTGATTAACCCTTACCACAACTTATTTGAACTTATTTTTCCTGAACTTATCTTATTTAGAACCTATCTAAACTTATTAACCCCTTATATGAAGTTATTAACCCTGAAATAATTGGAATTAAGGTGAACAGAACAGGGCCTAATATTCGTTTTTTTATACTCATTCGCCAATTTTGCTTACATGACATTTGAATTATTTAATTCTAAAAGAAATTAATAATCTCTTATTTAATTGGCTACTATTAAGATTTATAATCCTACATGGCGCGCTGAGAAAATTAGATCCTACGTGGCTCTCTAAAAACTCGGGAAAAAACTCCCCTTTTTATATACTAGTTTTATGCTCGTGCGATGCCCGGGTTGTTTATTAATTTAAAGATATATTTTAATCTATATGTCAAATTTTAAAATATATCATTGATACAAAATTAGTTAGGAATCGACGTATTTTTGTGACGATTTAAACTTGTAGACATGTAATGACAAATAATAATAATATTGGTGATTTTTTTTTTACCTTGTCTGAAATGACTCGTGACCTAGCCTGATTGACAGGTCTACACACAGTAATAAAATTATATTAGATTGTGAAGTATATTATTTTAATTGATTAGAATATATTATAAACCATGGATGTGGTACATTTTGAACTAATTCCTTCGCTCCAAAAAAATATTATGATACAAAAAATAAATTTATATGATAACTTATGAGAGTTATAATCTAATTTTTTTTTGAATAAAATTATAATTCAATTTGTACATATGAAATATAGGTACTTTATAAAAAAAAACTCTAAATTAACAATTTTATCCTAAAATTCTATCCAAATTTGATTGAAAATAAAATTCAAAACTACCTTTTTTTATCCTACGTGGCACGATACTTGGCGAAAAGTTAGAACGCCAAGTGTCGCTATCTCGTTGCCTGGCTAAAAGTTTAGCCTTATATATTAGTTATATGATATGATATATTAGATTACTAATCAAGATTGCTTTTCACTTTTTTTTTTTGTAAATATTCTATGTGTTTTATTATCATTATTTCATATAAGAATAAAGTAACATTTGCATAAAAAATATAATTAAAGACATTCCTCTTTACGTTCAACAATTGAAAGATGTTTCGGCGTATTAAAGAAAAAATGAAAAATCTTAAAGATAATGCCACCTATGGATGAAACATTTCAATTGTCTATCATTGTTGCAACATTTACGTTTCACAATTTTATCTGTCTATACGAATTAGGGATACTAATATTTCAAGAGGTTGAAGAAATGGAGACTAGAGCAGATTATAATTTGTATGATATCCAAAGGAAAAAAGCTATGAACCGTATTCGGGATAAAATAACAAAAGATATATGGAAGTCGGTTGGAGGTGTCGTAGAGGATGATACAGAAGAAATTGATGATGAGAATGATGATGATGAAGCATTAGAAGATTAAAATTTTATTTGGTGTTATTGCAACATACACTTTTGCTTGTTTCAGTGTTTATTTTTTTTAATATTTGAAATTATGAAAATGCTAATATTTTCATATTTTGTTGCTTTTATTTTAATATATTGTTATATATATACTCATATTACCAATATGTTACACAATATGTTTCAAGAATGACAAATAATGTCTAATAAAGACTTATAAGTGTTAATAAGGTTTAATAAGGTCAAATAAGTGAAAATAAGTGTTAATAAGGTGTAATAAGTTCAGATAAGGGTTGATAAGTTCAGATAAGTAAAAATCAGGTGAATAAAACACACCCTAAAAAAGTAATATGTCCTGCTTAATAGATACGACATTATTAGAATACAAGTTGTGCAAAGTACAAATTTAACTAAAAATATTGATATGAATTGTATGATGATTAAAATAAAAGTGGATGATTGTTATATATTGAATGAAAGAGGAAGAAAGTGTTATGAAGATGATTTTTTAGAAACAAATCACATGGAGGAGGGAATCTATAGATCAACATTCATTTGATAATGAAAAAGTTGCGACATGATTCCAAATCCAAACCAAATAAATGAGCAAAAAAAAATAATAAAAAGGGGTATTGGGCCATGATGTAGGATAATGGGTTGACCAACACAAGGCCTTAATTTGGAAAAGAGACGGAGCTTGAACGCAACGCCACAATATTCGGTAAAACTGCAACATAACAGTTTGGAAACAAGTTACCATCATCAGATAATCACGCCCACGGGAGTTATATTTCACTATTTCCCATCTTCAACCCTCACCTCACCTCTCTGTATTCCAACCCAAATTCAACTGCTCTTTTCCGTTTTTTTTTAAAAAAAAATAAATAATCCGTAATTCTGTTTATAAATAGTCATATTCCTACCTAATTTCCAATTAAGAATTTCGTATAACTCTCTTCAATTTCAAACTCATTTAATTCAATTCCAAACTCTTGTAATTCAATTCCTCTCTCATAGAAGAAATCAAGATGTGCTGCTGTCCGAGTAAGGTTTGCATGCTCTGCACTTGTTTGATTCTGGTTGTTATCGCCATCGGTTTTCTCTTCGGCTTCGGCGTTTTCAAGAACGGTTTCCACAAATTGAAGCATACCATGGATGTTTCTCAGCCTTTAGGCGTCAATTACGATCACAATTTGTATTTTGCTCCTCCTCCTTTCTTTTAATTATTATTATTATTATTATTATTATTATTATTATTATTATTATTATTATTATTATTATTATTATTATTATTATTATTATTATTATTATTATTATTATTATTATTATTATTATTATTATTATTATTATTATTATTATTATTATTATTATTATTATTATTATTATTATTATTATTATTATTATTATTATTATTATTATTATTATTATTATTATTATTATTATTATTATTATTATTATTATTATTATTATTATTATTATTATTATTATTATTATTATTATTATGTAGTACTCCGTAGTGATTTCGTATTTCTGCTTACAAGGATCTTTTCAGCATTATGTTCCATTAATTCTTTTATTTTTGTATCGGATTCTTTTTTTTCATAGTAGTTGTTTTTATTTTTATTTTAAATATAATATGATGATTGTTTCTTAATTTAGGTCTCTTTACTTGTTAATTACGATTTTGAATTAGTCTCAACATTAATTTTCTTGAATTTAATTATACTCCGTATTAGCTTTCACTGTTAATTTGATTTTTGCGGTAACTGCTCTCTCGATCTTTGTGTTTGTTCTGTCCATCAGTTTGCGTTTTACCTTTTGCGATCAAGATAATCCAATTGTTACTGATCCTATTGTTTAAGGAATAAAACACTCATTACTCATATAGATTAATATTATTAATTTGTTTGAGAGCAAAATATCTGGCAACAAGAATATCAAGAGAACATTACTTGATTCATGGGAATGAATAATTTTAGACTGGATTTGTCCAACTGAATTCCCCCACCGGGTTTCCTAAGAAGGCCAATGTGCAACACATGTGCAAATTATACTCTATAATAAGGGAGTCGATCACTTCAAACTATCAACAAACAAGCACGGTTTTTGTTTCAATACACCGCGATTTCCACATGATACATATATCCTATGTACAATGGACATCGATTCAATTCAGATTACCTGTGAATATGTGTCACTACCCACCCTAACATTACCCGGTACGCATGTATGTCCTTTTGCTGTTCACTTCAACCCGTAAATTATTAATTTAAACCACAAACCTGCTCGGGGACTTGTACATTCCCTGTCGAAAATAAGCTCGTCCCAACCCCTCTCTCAGACGGCCAATGCATTCCTTAATCCTTATGCAAGCGCAAACCTACGAGTACAACTTATTGGCTCCTAGTTCCTACATGGCTACATTGCATGATTTTAATCTTCAAGTCACTTCCGTGCCAGCAGCCTTGATGTCAAGAATGCTGCTTACACATTGTATAGGCTTTTATTATGATATTCGTGATTACATTCTTTGTTGTGAAGAGGATTTGAGGATATTGCCGTTGGAGTTACACTTTTTTCAAGAAAAAGGGCATTTTCAACATCTATATTCTATACTCTATTACTCTACTGTACTGTACTACTTTTACTACACAAGTATTTATATTGTACCTCTTGTTTTTCTCTCCCCTCTTTTCTCGTGATTCTGTACTTTCAATTTTGTAGACTTCAAGGGAATTCTCTGCTACACTAGCTTTCTCATAACCTAAATTTCTCCTGTTTAAAATGTGTCTCAAGGCTCTATTGACCATGACTCCATGAGTATGTTTAGTTTCAGGGGCGGAGCCATGTAGGAACAAGGGGGGACGGTTGTCCCCCCATTTTTCCAAAAAAAAATTTAATTTATGTTAGCTTAAATAAAAGCTGTAAATAAGAATAAATACCTTACATGTATACCTTATATAACAAAGACAACATTTGGTCTGGTGGTTGATGGGCTTGAGTAAAGCTTGTATTTCTCTTTGATCCTAGGTTCGATTCTTTACCCGATCATTTTTTTTGTTTCTTTTTGCTATTTTTGGACTTTATTTTTATTTCATTTTATAGTTTATACAAAGTGCTCCTATTTAACTTCTTTTTCTTGTTTTTGGATTTTGCCATTTTTTTTTTTACTGGTTTTTAAATTTCATTATATAGTATGTAATTTATATATACAAAGTATTATAAGTCTTCAAACCTCTAATTACTCTCATTTAACTGTTTAATCAAGTATCGCCTTGTTGATAGTGATTACTAATGTGTTATTAAACTATTTGTAATGAACACATGTCTCCGTATTTTTTTATCTCTCTAATTATGTGTGCCTAAATTCTATTTTTTTTATAGCTTGTTTGGAACTAAGTTTCCAATTTTATTTTTAGTCAAAGAAAGTTTATTTATTTATTATTATTTTTTTTTTTAAATGTAACCCAAATCCCTTTACATCTACTATCAATTTGTGTAAATGCTTATCATTTGATAAATCATATTTATCGATTATTAAGGATTACATACCTTAAAATTGGGGTTTACCAGCATAAAAAAAAAAATTTGGTTAATAAATTTCTTAATATGCAATTAATTTTTTAACAACTCCTCTTTCACCATATAAGAATAATTGTCATATCTCATAAGCGATTTCAAATATATATTAAACAATTTATGTGATCAATTTCTTTTTTCTTATAATTATTGTCGATTATTAAACATCTAAAAATTGTCCCCCCGGATTACAAATCCTGGCTCCGCCACTGTTTAGTTTACTTTATTTTTTGGTTAGGAATTATGTATAACATTAGATAAAATCTAAACTTATTTTTTCTACCGTAATATGATATGATTGTTTGATTTGACAAAACTTAGGGGTTGTTTGGTTGACAAATAAAAACATGGAAAGTTGAAAATCCTAGGAATTGAAATTCTTTGAAATTGTTTGGTTGAAAAATTCATGGGAAGTAGAAATTCCCATGAATTTCCACTTCCCACAAAATGGGGGAAGTTAATTACCTAGGGGGACCTAAGTAAGTGGAACTTCCCATGGGAATCTCCACTTCCCTTAGTTAACCAAACACTTTTTAGAATTTCCTAGGAAGTTCAATTTCACGGAAAATCAATTTTCCAAGAAATTTGCAATTCCTACATTCAACCAAACGAGCCCTTAAAATTTACATATACCTTAATCATACGATGTATAAGGAAAAACATATCAATTGGGGGTTTTCTTAGAATGTAGTCAATGTACTACCTCCGTTCCCTTTTCTTTATGTAATCTTCTTGAAAATTTTGTGGCTTAAGCTAATGAACGCTTTAGGGCCGTTAGATAAAAATATAAAAAAAAATATAAGATAACTAAATCTTCATGTATTCTCAAATTAACATAGAGCGCAAGATCTTTTTTTTTTTTTTTTTTAAATTATGGAATTAAGATATATAGCAATAAAAAGGTCGAATATAAAACATTAAATTATCTAATATATATTTATTTTTTCTAATCTTATCTGAAATTTAGTAATGATAATTTCATTTTAGTTAAATAAGTTAAGTTCAATAAAAATAAATTCACTAATTTCTATAAATGACTGGTGTTTCGGGATTTTCTGATGTCCTGTGGGAGAGTTACAATTCCGAGACTGGAACCGGACGCCTGTACTTGCAAAACAAACGGATGCTCCGGATGATTGGAGATCCGCCTCCGACGGTCAAGTTAGTACTTGATTAAGGAGTAATTAATGCGGAAATAAAAGTGATATGGTCTCTCTAGGTGAGAGTGTTAAATGTGCGTAATCTCCCTTAATGAGGATTAAGGGAGGTATTTATAACCTTGGGAAACGTGCCAATCCTAGGTTTAGGTTAACCTAGGGCTGATTGGGCTTCCCGTGGAAGTTGGGCCTAGGTGGCCGGTTTTTCCATTAGGCATGGAGGATGCCACGTGTCATGACATAATAGGTCCAGGGTGGACAAATAGGCGTGTGCCACGTGGCAAACCCTGACAGTTCCAACTGGAGGACACTTGGCAGGACCTGATTGGCCCACGTGGCGCATTCCGATTGGTGGGAGCAAAATCCCCTAATCATTTGCCCCTCACAGGTGGCACGTGACTGGTCACGTGTTACCTGTGACAGGTGTCGCACCGTGACAGGCGACGGTCTGCTACAGGTGTCACTCGGCGAAAGGCCGAGAGATTCTCCCGCCCAAATTTTGAATTTTGGAAGTGACCCTTCGCCTTCTCACCTCGCCTATATAAGGGTGTGTTGACTTCAGTCATTTTCACACTTGAGAACTTTTTAGAGAGAACATTCGGACCCCTGAACTTGCTCTGACATTTCGGACTCTTTCTACCTACCGCCTGTTCTGACAAGCCGACTACACAGGATTTCTAGAACTCCGTCAACTTCACTCGTTCAGGTAACCGTCGGTTCTCTTACTCTTAATTTTCTCTTTATTTTATTCTTTTTTGAAATGGCACCACAGAAGCACACGACACGACCTAGGTTAGTGATCAGCCGGTCACCGGGGACGGCTGAATCTAGGACTAGGAGTGCCGCCTGCCCTTTTCCGGACCCATCTTTGCCCTTTATACAAAGTTCGACTGTCTCTGTGTCTATGCAGAACATGATGGCCAGAACAAAAAGGACTGCTAGGATCTCGAACTCAGACGGCTCCTCCCACAGGGTGCCGATTAGTGAAACATCTGACCAGGCGCCAGATGTGGAAGTGAACCAAAGCGGCTTGAAAGCCGGCAGTTCTGAGGGAGGAGTCAAAGTGACCCCTTCCAATTTTACAGTTGACAAGTCTACATTCTCTCCTGCTCCTTTTAAAGGAGAGAAGGCGGGCCCCTCTGGGAGAGGGGAGGAGTCGTCCTCTTCGGACTCGTCAGAGGACGAATCCGAGTCTAGCTCTTCTGGTCATGCTTCTCTGGACACAGAAGAGAAAAACAGCCGCCTACAAGAGGCGAGGCTTTCTCACGCAGTTGAGAAGGGGGACAATTGGGCGGAGCCATCCGCCTCTTACCGAGAGCAAAATAACCCCTACTACTGCACTGTCCCACGGGGCCGGATCACGGCCATGCAGGAGAGAGTGGGGAGCTTTATTGCGAACCACACAATGGGCCCCGACTTTTTAGTTTTCGTGCCGGATCCAGAAGACACAGTCGTCTGGCCGGCTGGTACTAGTTATGATGGCGCCTGCTTTGGCTGCTACGAGGCGACCATCAGGGCTGGGCTGCGCTTCCCACTACATCCGGCTGTTCAGCGGATCTTGGATGGGTATGAGTTGGGGTTATGGCAGTTAGCCCCAAACTCCTGGGTCAACGTACTCGGCTATGTGGCCGGGTGCGAACTGCACGGGGTGGAGCCAAACTTCGAGGCTTTCGCCCACATGAACTACCTCAGCCGGACCCCTAAGGCAGGCGGTACCGGCTGGTATCAATTGACGAGCCACAGAGGCTACCTCATGACAAGAGGTAAAGCAAACAAGTGGAAGGATTGGCGAAGCACCTTCCTTATCATTGAAAGTTCAAACACAGAGCTGAACAAGCGCTTCAACAGGTGGAACAGGAATCCGCCTCTTCTTACAGGCGGCCGCAGCATGCCGCATGTTCCCCCCAAAGCCAAGAAAGAGATCCTGGACAAAGGACTCTTTAAAGTAGAGTCGAGGGTCGACTCTACTACAGGGGTACGAGAGCAAGTACCCCTGCACTGCGTCCCGAGCTTCGAATGGCTCTATGACGAGTACTTTTTGGCCGCCTGTGGCCTCAGCAGTCGATGCTCAAGAGGTAGCCGGCCTGTCGAATACTCTGTTTTTCCATGCATTACTGTTATGACTTTTTATTAACTTTGCTATTTGTTCTTGCAGCGGACGCCATGAGCAAAATTACCGCCTCCAAGACTGCGGCGGCCATGTTGCGAGCCTCCATCATGCAACAGTCCTCAACCGAATCCCCTAACAAGGGGGCGCCCTTGGTGAGCTCCGAACCTTTCACTCTCTTTTTGGAGTTGGGTTTATGCATATACTGACCGAGTGTTTTTTTTTTTTTAGACGGGCACTCCAAGAGCCTCTTCTTCCCAACAGCCGGACTCCAAGACCCGGAGGACGACTGTTGCGAGTTCTCCTGGTACTGCCAGGAAACATGCGGCGGCTGAGAAGCAGCCGTCCACTCCTTCTAAAACTCCAATCGGGCCGCCTAGAAGTATGAAGCTGTCCTTGTGAATTTAGACTTGCTCCCTTCTTTACTAGGTCTAACTCGTTTGTTTATGCTTGATGCAGCCGGCCCTCAGGAGCCAGACTTGGTCGAGGTGGCCAAGTCTATGATCAAAGCCGTCCCTCCGGCTGAGAGGGAGGCGGTCAGGGGTGTCGGCACCCTTGACCTAGACGGGATTGCAGGGGTCCTTGCTGAGGTATACTTAGCTTATTTTTGGTTATTTAAATTCCAGGACGCCTGTTTTTTGTTTGAAAACTAACTCCTGTTCCCTTTTACTTAAGCCCTGCTCCGAGTGAACGACCTTTGCAAGCCGCTTGACAGGAAGAACAAAGAGGTAAAGGCTGCAAAAGCTATGGCCGCCTCTGACTGTGATAAGGCAATGTTTCAAATTGCCCAAAATGAGGTTTTGACAATTGATATTCTTTATTATGAGGCGCAGGCTACTTCTACTATCCGGGCTCAGTTAGAGGCGGCCTAGAAGAAAAAAAGTGAGCTGGAGGCGACCATCAACAATCTCAAGGTCGAGCTGAGACCTCTTCGCCAAAAAATGTCCTCATACGACACCTTGGAGAAATCCTTGGCACACGTTAAGGAACGCCTGGTGACCCAGGAGAAGAGTCTTACTCAGGAGCTCTCGGCAAAGGCCGAGCAAGAAAAGAAGGAGCTGGTCCCAGAGATGATGGAAGACTCTGCTCAGATCCAGCGCCTGACCTGGGGCCGCCTCTTCCCCAATGCCGACTTTTCCTCCTGGGAAAAAACGTACGGCCAGTGTTCTGATAGATATAATCAAGAGATCCTGGCGGCTGCTGAGGACGAGGCGTTGGAGGAGGAGGAGCCGGTAGTGGCGCTTGTGCCGCTTGGGGGGGATGCACCGAAGAAGGATGCAGCTGAAGCCGAGTCCAGCAAAAAGAGTGCTGACCAGGCGGCATCTGCTATTATTGAAGATCTGCCCCCTTCTTAAGCTTTATGTCTTCTTTTCACGGCCTGCGTGCCGTTTGTTTCTATTTACCCGGCTAGGGGGTCGGGGTTCTGAATATTTTTCCGGTCTTAATGACCGGCTTCTTTTTGTATATTTTACCCGGCCAAGGGGCCGGGGGTATGAATGTTTATGCCAGTCCTTCGAATTTGTTTCGCTTTGAATTTGTTAAGTATCGAAACTCTGATATCCAATTGCATACTTATACCGACTATTTTGCATGGCCGATAGTTGCGGACAGGTACGAGATAGTTAGTCACGCCCCCTATGCCCCTGGACGACTGGTTGTCTGTTTCCAGGCTAAGCGATCAGTCGGCCACTTTAAAGACTGGATCTCCTTCAACCAAGTAGGAAGGTGGTTTCCTACCTGCCTTGTTTTTTTTTTTAAGCTAGAGACTCTAGTCGGTCCAGGCCGACTGTTCCCCGCCACATTTAATCTAGTGTGAACAGGCGCTGTATGAACACCTTTTTAGTTTCATACTAAATTTTTAAGGAGTGACCAAGTAAACATAATTGTTACCTAGTCGCCGAGTGACTGAGTAGTAGAGGTTTCAAGCGGTGGGTACCGGTTGTTCCCCTTTATTCGCCAATGTTTGTTGGCTATTAACTCATAAGATACCGACTGTTCTTATCCCAAGTAGTTCAGTCGGTTTGGTTGACACGGATGGTTACTGCGAACACTTGTTTGACCTGATTAGTCAGTTAAGTGAGAAGTATCCTTGTCCGGGAGACAGACGTATAGGTGCCGTGTAATGATTTTATAGAACAATGTTCCACCCAAAAGGGAGCTGCTCTCTGCGACGAATTTCATCCGGATGGATGCCGTCGGACGCCTACTATAATGTTGGGACAGGTCGAATTAAACTTATATTTGGATCAGTTGGCTTGGCGCCTAGTCTGATCATTTCAGCCATGAGCCTTTGATAGTTCTTGGTGAACTGTGTTATGGGAGAGTAGCCGGTTGTGTGGAACAAGCGGCGTGCCCCTCTTAAGTAAGAATGAAAATTAAACATGGAGAGTAGCCGACTGTTTGTCAGTAGGCATGCCCCTTTTAAGTAAGAATGAAAATTAAATAGGGAGGGTAGCCGACTGTTTGTCAGTAGGCATGCCCCTCTTAGTACAAAATTGAATGAAACAACAATCTTTTATTAAGTAGCCCTCGACTATTTACATCATTCAAAAGAAATATTTCTTAAGATAATCTACATTCCAGGTTCGAGGCAACGGTTGGCCGTCTGGTGTTTCCAGACGGTAGGTACCGTCCCTGACCTCTTCATAGATTCGGTAGGGTCCTTCCCAGTTGGGAGTTAATTTGCCAAACTTATTAGCCCTACCAACTGCTTCCATTTTTCTAAGTACAAAATCCCCCACTTTGAGTGGACGCCTGTGTACTTTTTTGTTGTATGATCTGGTCATTCTCAGGCGGTAAATTTCATGGCGCAAGACAACATTGCCCCTCCTTTCTAAGAGTGAGTCTAATGCCAGGCGCATGGCTTCCCAGTTTGCCTCTTCGTCATGTAGCATTACTCGAAGAGTCAGCTCGTAGTGTTCAATTGGAAGAACAGCTTCCGCACCATAAGTTAGGAGGAATGGAGTTTCTCCAGTCGCACCTTTTTCAGTCGTCCTAATGGCCCAGAGAACATGTGGTAATTCATCCGCCCATAGGCCGCCTGCTCGTTCAATCTTTTTTCTTGAGACCGTCTGAGATGATTTTATTAAAGGCTTCTACCTGGCCGTTTGCTTGTGGACGGCCAACTGATGCAAAGTGGTGTGCAATTCCTTGGTCACCCAACCAGCTTTTGAGAACAGGCGTCTCAAATTGGGGACCATTATAAAAAACCATAGACATGGGAACCCCGAACCGAGTGATGACATTTTTCCAGATGAATGAAATTACATCCTTCGTCTTGATTCCCTTTACAGCCTCCGCCTCCACCCATTTAGTGAAGTAGTCGACTGCAACAAGTATGTACCTCCTTCCGCCTGTAGCAGGCGTATAGGGACCCAGAATATCCATGCCCCACTTAGAAAACGGTAGTGGGCTATGAATGGTAGTGAGGTCAGTAGCCGGATGGTGAATTTGTTTGCCAAACCTTTGGCACTTGTCACATTTTTTCACCATCTCCATTGCATCTGCTTCTAAAGTAGGCCAAAAGTAGCCCTGCCGCCTTGTCCGTTGAGCAAGCGACCTGCCGCCTATATGGGAAGCGCAGTAACCAGAGTGCAGATCGTCTAGTATCTCTCGTCCCTTTTCTGGAGTAACACACTTTAAGTAGGGTTGAAGGTACCCTCTCTTGTGGAGTTCTCCCCTTATCATTTCAAAACTGGCTGCCCGTTTTTTCAGCGCAGCCGCCTGGTGATGATCATCCGGCAGGGAACCGTCTGTCAGATATGCCCTGATTGGATCCATCCAGGTTGAGCTTCTATCTAGGATTCCAATAGGGTCTTCCTCGATGCTTCTCTTCTCCATCACTTCCCAAAAAACAGTTCGAGGAGTATCACAAGAGGCGGATGATGCTAATTTTGAGAGTGCATCCGCATGGTTGTTTTCTGATCTAGGCACTTGAGTTAGATGAAAATCTTCAAGGGATCCGACTGCTTGTCGCACCGCCTGTAAATACTTGATCATGGCCGGATGGGTTGCTTCGTATTCGCCATTATACTGACTCACTATCAATTGTGAATCGGAACAGGCGTTTATCTTTCGTGCCCCTGCCGCCTTGCACATGCGGATTCCGGCTAGTAAAGCTTCATATTCTGCCTCATTGTTTGAGGCCTGAAAACTAAAGCGTAGAGCATATTCGTACCTGTCGCCCTCTGGCGACTGACATATGACACCTGCTCCACAACCATTTGAAGTAGAGCTTCCGTCCACATAAACCTTCCAGACTTGGTCTGGATCTCGAGAATCAGGGGGACGAGTCATCTCAACAATAAAGTCAGCAAAGGCTTGCCCCTTCACTGCTTTTCTAGGCTCAAAAGTAACTTCGAGGCTCTGTATTTCTATGGCCCATTTGATCTTCCGGCCTGACGACTCCATGGTGGTCAGTGGCCGCTTGATAGGTTGATCTGTATACACGACGAGTGCATGTGCCAAAAAGTAGGGCTTCAATTTTTTAACAGCCATGAAGAGTGCAAGACAAAATTTCTCCACTAAGGGATACCTCAACTCGGCATTTTTCAGTACATGACTGACAAAGTAGACCGGGAGCTGACAACCGTCTCTTTCAGCAAGAAGAACAGCGCTTAACGTATGATCAGAGACGGCCAGGTACATGTAGAGTACTTCTTTGGGCAAAGGGCTGACCAGCCTCGGCAAGGAATGCAAGTGAACTTTCAATTTCTGGAAGGCCGCCTCAGCATCCGGCCCCCATTCAAACCTTGCCTTCTTCTTAATGGCTTGGAAGAAGTATAAGCATTTGTCGCCTGATCAGCTTAAAAATCTTCCCAAGGCCGCCAGACAACCTGTTAACTTCTGAACCTCTCGGACGGTACGAGGCGACTGCATGTCGATGACCGCCTGCACCTTCTCAGGGTTCGCCTCTATTCCTCTCTGATTGATAAGGAATCCGAGAAATTTCCCAGACTCAACTCCAAATACACATTTCTTGGGATTGAGCATGACATGGTGCCGCCTGAGTGTGGCGAAAGTTTCTCGGAGGTCCGACAGATGATCTATCTGAATCTTAGACTTGACAATCATATCATCAATGTATGCCTCGACGTTTCTCCCAATCTGATCAAAGAACACAGTGTTTATCATTCGCTGGAAGGTGGCCGGGGCATTCTTAAGACCAAACGGCATGACCGTGTAACAGTATAACCCTTGATCAGTGACGAAGGCCGTCTTCTCCTGATCATTCTTCCATAAAGGAATTTGATGGAAACCAGAGTAGGCGTCCATAAAGCTCATCAAAACATGGCCGGCTGTTGAGTCGACCAGGTTATCAATTTTAGGCAGAGGATAACTGTCTTTGGGGCACGCCTTGTTTAAGTCTGTGTAGTCTACACACATTCGCCAGGTGCCATTCGGCTTTTTAACAAGCACCACATTTGCAACCCAGTCTGGGAAGTAACATTGCCGAATGAACCCTGCATCAAGTAATTTTTTAACTTCGGCGGCTGCCGCCTGACTTCTTTCTTCGCCATGGTTCCGTTTCTTCTGCCTTACCAGCTTCTTTTTCGGATCCACAGCCAATTTATGTACCGCCAGGTCAGGACTAATGCCTAGCATTTCGTGGACTTCGAATGCAAAGATGTCCTTGTATTCTTTCAATAGTTTGTGAAAGTCGTCACCCAAGACTCTCAGAGCAGTCGTCCCAACTTTGACTGTTCGGTCAGGACGCGAGTCGTCTAAGATCAGGTCCGTATGCTCACCAGCCGGCTGAGGGCGGAATTCATCCGACCGCTCCTCTGCCAATGATTGCTATTTTCTGTCTTTTCTTGCGGCCCCCGTCTGGGCTGCCTTTCTCTTCTTGCCGCCTGCTTCTTAAACAGGCGCACTCTCCTTGACATTGTCAAGGTCTGTTTTTCCACCACTTGACCCAGCAGCCATAACAGTGGGCTTGATATCTGAGAGATAGCACTCTCGGGCCATCCTCTGATCTCCCCTTAGGGACCCGACTGTTCCATCATCCCTCTCAAACTTGAGGAACATAAGAGATGGGATTATAACAGCCTTTGAATTATTCAGGGTTGGTCGTCCCAGAATCATGTTGTAGGCCGAGAGTTCTTCAACTACCAGGAACCGGACTACCATGTGTCGTCCTTCCCCTTTTTCACCCAGGCGGATGGGTAAATCCACCCGTCCCACTGGGTGGACTCCTCCTCCTCCAAACCCTACTAAAGGGTAGGATGCCGGATGTATGCAATCAGTCTGATATTTGAGTTTTGACAAACATTTGCTACTGATAAGATCTGAGGAGCTTCCGGTATCTATAAGGATTCGGCCAACTCTCTGGTTCGCCACTTTACATTCAATAACGATAGGGTCGTCATGCGGCCCCCTTACCCCTCCTAGATCTTCTTCAGTGATGACAATCTCAGGAAATGAATATTTGGAGGGCCGTTCTTGGTGAACGGAATTTACGTCTAGCCGCCTGATATTGTCTTTGTTGCCCCTAATAGTGGGGCCGCCTCCTGAGAAGCCGCCTGCAATGGTGTAGACGACTGCATCATCTGTATCAGAGTTGTCGGCCTGTTGACTCTTTTTGGCCGACTACTTTTTCGAGGAAGTGTTCCCCGCAGATTTCTTGATATAAGAGTCAAGATCGCCTTGCTCAGCCAGGCGGTCCAGATACCGCATGAGACTGATGCATTCGTTTGTGTGATGACCAACATCTTTATGATAATCACAGAATTTTTCTTGGTTCCGGTTGCTTGCAGAACCCTTCATGGGGGCCGGATTCTCAATTGAGATCCGTCCCTTGATTTCCTTTAGGATAGCTTGGCTATCCTTGTTAAACGCATACTTTGGGGAGTATAGTTTGAATTCTTTCCTCTTCTTCTGGGCCGGCTGTGTAGAGGAATCAGTCGCCCAGACCTCTTTTCTCTTCTTCTCATCTTTATTCGACGACTGTTTCTGTCGTCCTTCTCTTTTGTCGAACCTTTTCCCGTCCGACTGTTTTCCTGTACTACAAAGATCGGTCGCCTGTATATAGGCTTCCGCTTCAACCAAGGCCTCTTGAAGAGTCGCCACCCTCTTTCGAACCAAATCAAATTTGAATGTCGATCCGTCTTTGAGGCCTCTAAAAAAGTCAGTATAGGCTACCTCATCCGATAACCCTTGAATCTGTATTCTCATCAGGTTAAACCGCCTGATGTAAGAACGAAGCCCCTCTTTCTCGCCCTGCTGAATCGTTCCTAAATCAAGGGTCGTCTTCTTCGCAGGTATGTTCATGGCAAAGTTGGAGGTGAATAAGTAAGCAAGCGTCCTGAAGTTATTCACACAACCAGTCGGCAGGTTGCCGAACCATTGTTGTGCGATTCCTTTGAGAGTCGCTGGAAAACACTTGCACCAAGTGGGATCATCCAACCCTTGAAGGTACATCAGGTTGGTGAATGCCATCAAATGGTCTTCTGGATTAGTAGTGCCGTCATAGGCGCCTACTAATACATTTTTCACTTTGGTCGGCTGAGCGGCTTCAGCAATTTCCTTGGAGAAGGCCGACGGCTGTTCCCCAAGTCTAAGCAACCATAGCTGCCAGTCCATAGGTTGGACATTCTTTGCTGCATGCCCACCAAACAGAGGTGGCTGCGAAAAATATTGTTGTTGCGGTACAAATGGTAAGTTTGGTACCGCCTGGTCACTATGAAAGCCGGACTGACGGGAGGTGTCGCCTGACTGACTCTCATGATGCGACTGAGTATACTTCATCGAGGTATTGCGTAGACTGTCTTGGAAGTCTGAAGTAGAGGCCGACTCTGACAATCGGTCATTCTTTTTCTGCTCTAGCAATAGCCGAGCATCTGTGTATGTTTTCTTCGACCCGTCCGCCTGAATATGACGAACAAGTTTCCTCTTTCCTGGAGTAGGAAAGCGGTACTTTGTGAAATCAAGGGCAGGCGGCTCCCACTTCCTAGAGTTAGGATGAGGGGTCGTCTCTCGCCCTTGAACTGGCTTCCTCTTCCCTGAAGTGGAAGGTTTCTTAGCCGACTGCTCCTTGGCCAGAGTAGGCTTCTTGTTGAGCAACTCTTGAATCTCTCCCTTGAAGCCCCTTATGAAGGTCATGAGTTCGTTTCTTGTAATGGGAGCAGACCCATCAGTCGGCTGCTGCTGAACAGGCGGTGCGCCGGCTGGATCACTGAGTCCAGTTTGAAGATGTTCCCGTTCCCTCCTTTCGGTATGACGGGTGTGTCGGGCCCTAAGGGTCCCGTCTGAAGCTGTGTGAGCTTCAACTTCAAATTCTTCCTCAGTATCATGGTCCGACTGAACTTGAGGGTCGTCTAGGGAACGCCTCTTTTCAGGAGTCGGTACAGACGTGGATGCCATCTCAGAAGTACTCTCCCCACAGACGGCGCCAAAATGTTTCGGGGTTTTCTGATGTCCTGCGGGAGAGTTACAATTCCGAGACTGGAACCGGACGCCTGTACCTGCAAAACAAACGGATGCTCCGGATGATTGGAGATCCGCCTCCGACGGTCAAGTTAGTACTTGATTAAGGAGTAATTAATGCGGAAATAAAAGTGATATGGTCTCTCTAGGTGAGAGTGTTAAATGTTTGTAATCTCCCTTAATGAGGATTAAGGGAGGTATTTATAACCTTGGGAAACGTGCCAATCCTAGGTTTAGGTTAACCTAGGGCTGATTGGGCTTCCCGTGGAAGTTGGGCCTAGGTGGCCGGTTTTTCCATTAGGCATGGAGGATGCCACGTGTCATGACATAATAGGTCCAGGGTGGACAAATAGGCGTGTGCCACGTGGCAAACCCTGACAGTTCCAACTGGAGGACACTTGGCAGGACCTGATTGGCCCACGTGGCGCATTCCGATTGGTGGGAGCAAAATCCCCTAATCAACTGGCTACACATAGTGTTACTTGGTTTTTATTTAACTTAACAATTTAATTTCAATAAAATAAAATTCCAGTTCAAGAAAAAATAGTTTTAGATTATTAAAATAATGTAAAGAGAACAACACTTAATGAGAATTATCATCATTTATAATTCTGTTTTGATTGAGCTTGGTAGGGCGTTAGAGGAGGATACTAGGAGCGTGGCTTTTCCACGACTTGTCCCTCCGTATGTAGTTTATGTTTTGTTGGTTGTGATGTAGTTTTTATTTTCTTTGTTTTTGTCTCTCTCTTTGGAATTTCTTATGAGATAAGGTTATTAAGGAATGATTTGCTAAAGGTCAAACCTTGAGAATATTTGGTGCCTATATTGTGCCTTGATTACAGGGATTTAATTTGCTACTTTACATGTAAATATCTTGCTGATATTATTCCCCTAATTTCTAGTAATTAGTATCTTGTATAGCCTTTTTAGTTAGAGTCTTACCCTTGCTTGTAACTATTTATACGTGTGAATAATCAATGAGAAAATCATCCCTTCAATCACTCTTCTATATGGTATCAGCCTTCTGATCTTCTTCCTCTACAAACTTCTCTTGTGCAACTCTCTACAATGTCTATACCAACCCAAACTCCCTCCTATCACATTCCCAATGGTGGCGATCCCGCAAAACCCTTCATATTTCTTAATATTCATAATACAATCAAACTCACTCCTACAAACTATCTTTCCTGGAAAATGCAAATTGAAGCCATTCTTGTTGGTCATGACCTTTATCAATACATAGATGGCTCTCTTCCCTGCCCTCCTACTGTTGTAACCATAGAAAATGAGGAACAAATCAACCCTGATTATTCCTTTTGGACTCGTCAAGACAAGCTTCTTTATGGTGCTCTCATTGGTACTCTCTCGCCGAACTTGGTGCCGCTGGTATCTCAAGCACGTACCTCAAAGGCTATGTGGGACATTCTTGCCAAAATTTATGCAACCCCTAGTCGTGGCCATATCAAACAATTGAAAGATCAATTGCACCGCATTACCAAAGGAAACCGCTCCGTCACTGAATTCATGCAGGACATCAAAACTTGCGCGGACCAACTTTCAGCCTTAGGAAAGTCGGTTGAGCATGAAGACTTGGTCGATCGAGTTCTCTTTGGTCTCGATGACTCCTACAACTCTGTAATTGAGTCGGTCAATGCAAGGGACTCAACCATATCTTTTGAAGAATTACATGAGAAACTCATTAATAAAGAACTCTCTATTCAACAAAGTCGTGCCGATCCTTCCCTCCCTGCAACTGCTTTTGCTGCCTCTACTCGGAATCAAGCCCGTACCTATGGTACAAATAACCGCAACAATGGTCGAGGTATCCTTCCTACCCCTAACACTTATAATAAGCAGCCTCGTCCCTTTCTTGGCAAATGTCAATGGTGCCGAGAGCAGGGTCATGTGGTTGCTCGCTGCCCTTTGTGTATTGAACATTTTCCCAATGCTACTCCACCATCGTTTCACACCATTAAACAAAACCCCAAGCCTCAAGCCAACATAGCAAGTCTAGCTGCCCCATCCTCATCCTCCCCATGGCTTCTTGATAGTGGTGCATCCCACCATGTCACGACGGACCTTAATAATCTCTCACTACATGCTCCCTATGATGGAACAGAGGAGTTAATTGTTGGTGATGGTATGGGCCTCAAAATTACTCACTTTGGTTCTCTTTCTTTCTCTTCTCTTACTCTTAACAATGTCTTAGTTGTTCCTGCCATGTCTAAAAACATTATTTCCATTTCTCAATTATGCCAAGATAATAATGTCTCTGTCCTTTTCTCATCAAACTCTTTTCTTGTGAAGGATCTCCAATCGGAGGAAATTCTACTCCAAGGGCAGGTTAAGTCGGGCATCTATGAAATAAAGTCCGAGTCTCCTAGGGTCTACGCAAGCACAAAAGCCACCTCTCTTGATTGTCATCATCGTTTAGGACATACTTCTCAAAATGCTTTTAGGCAACTTATTTCGAGAAATAAACTTAATATTCCTAGTATTTTTACTTTAGATTGTAATTCTTGTACTTGCAATAAAAGTCATAAACTTCCATTCTCTACTTCCTTTATTACTTCCAATGCTCCTCTCCAATATGTTTACACTGATTTGTGGACCTCCCCTATCTACTCTCATGATGGTTTTAAATACTATCTTATTTTTGTTGATCATTATACGAAATACATTTGGTTATATAACTTAAAATAAAAATCCGACACCAAAAATGTATTTATTCGTTACAAAGCACTTGTTGAAAAACACTTTCAACTTCCTCTAAAAACTCTCTATTCTGACAATGGAGGGGAATATGAGACTCTAAGAACCTATTTGTCTATTGATGGCATTTCCCGTCTCACAACTCCTCCTCACACTCCACAACATAATGGCTACTCCGAGCGTCGTCATCGTCACATTGTAGAAACATTCCTCTCTCTCCTTTCTCATGCCAACATGCCCTTAAAATATTGGACTCATGCATGCTCCATGGCAGCCTACTTAATAAATCGCCTTCCAACACCTACTCTCAACAATGAATGTCCCTATTCAAAACTTTTTGGTGTCCAACCAAACTATGCAAAACTTCGAAGTTTTGGGTGTCTTTGCTACCCTTGGTTAAAGCCCTACACCTCTCACAAATTAGACCCAAATTCCAAACCTTGTATCTTTTTAGGCTACTCTCGATCTCCCACTCAAAGTGCATACTACTGCTTAGAACTCGATTCCCATCGTATCTATACCTCTCGTCATGTGCACTTTGTTGAGCATGTATTTCCTTTCAAGGAGAAAAATAAAAACTCTTTCTCACTGCCCACCTTGGTAGAAGAGTGGGCTCCTTTCACACTACCCATATTACAAACAATATCTAACCCAACACATGACCAACAACCACCACAACCCACCCCTCGATCTCAATACTCTTTTGCTGCCGAAAACGCCACCAACCCCTCCCACCCACCTCCACCTACTCCTCCTCCTCCTCCACCTACTCATCACATGTCCACTTGTCTTCAACATGGCATTAGGAAACCCATCACTAAACTAAATTTGAATGCAGAGGCTCATGAAGTGGAGATTCCGAAAAACATCACTCAAGCATTAAAGAATCCAGTTTGGCGTAAAGCCATGGATGAAGAAATTAGTGCTCTGATAAAAAATAAAACTTGGGACCTTGTTCCCTCCTCTCCATCACAAAATGTAGTAGGGTGCAAGTGGGTCTTTCGTATCAAAAAAGATAAAGATGGTAACATTATTCAATACAAGGCACGTTATGTTGCAAGAGGTTTTAATCAAAGAGCAGGGATCGATTACGGAGAAACCTTTAGCCCGGTTGTCAAATCTGCTACAGTGCGCTTGGTTCTTTCTCTTGCGGTTAGTCAAGGTTGGCCCTTGCGTCAACTAGACATAAATAATTCTTTCCTTCAAGGCACACTCTCTGATGATGTCTATACCATTCAACCTCCCGGCTACGGTGACCCACACAACCCAACTCATGTTTGAAAATTAAACAAGGCTCTCTACGGTTTAAAACAAGCTCCAAGAGCTTGGTACACGGAACTCCGGCAACATCTCCTTAACTTGGGATTCAAAAACACAATCTCAGACTCATCTCTCTTCACATTGCATACCAATGGTAAAATTATTTATTTGTTGGTTAATGTTGATGACATTATAGTTACAAGCAATGCAACAATTTTTCTTGAAGATTTTATCAAGAATCTAGCAGCTCGTTTCTCACTTAAAGACCTTGGTGAACTATCTTATTTTTTGGGTGTGGAAGTAATGCCTCATCCAAAAGGTATTTTCTTGAGTCAAAAGAGATACATTGCTGATATATTAAGTAAAGCAAACATGGACGATGCGAAACCAGTTGCAACACCACTAGTAACCTGACAGGGTAAAGTCGTATCCCCAAATCAAAAGTAATACCTAAATCCTCTAACTAATGTAGATAGGGAAGTAGGGTCGAATTCACAGAGAAACGGATCTTTCTATTCCTAATTAACTAAAATAATCTAGATTATGAAGTAACCAATATTTATATTTGAGTAAGAAACTAAACTACTAAGATTGAGAATAGGGAGAAAACAATATATAAAAGGATCTAGGGCATAAATTCACCAATAAATCATACTCCAGGGTAAAACATAATAATCAATCATTAACATTGCATAAATAACATGATTAACAGGCTCTCACAATTTATTAACCAACATAGATCTAACAGGCTCTCGCAATTTACTAGATCTAAAGTCCTATTGAAAATAGCCTTTAATATCAAATTAACATCTGCTCGATTCATTAATTCAATATTGCTATACTTTTACAAGCCCCAATTGTTAAGCGTTAAAACAATTCAATAAGAAATTATCATGCAATACCAATAATCAATAATTGTCAATCATCAATGCATCAATTAACCAGATTGTAAAGGGCTTTCGCTACGTATTACAATCACAGAATTAATCTACCGGTATTAAATCTCATCTCTCGAATTAACCATTTATAAATTAACTTGCCTATTGAAACTAGACCTAAACATCAACTCTCATCTCTTGAATCTCGAATCAATGTTGTCAAACTCATGCATAAAAGATAGGCCTAATCTAGTCACAGAGCATTAAATCAATCAATAGGAAATTAATCTAGCATTGACAATCAACAACAACAAATTACCCCTTCATATTATTTATGGATCCCCTTAAACCCTAGAATTAAAACTACTCACACATATTAAAAACTAAACTAATCAAAGCAATAAAATAAAACATGATTAAAGGAATAAAATAAACAACTAAGATTAAGAGAAGAGAAATCGTTACCAAAATAAAGCTGGAATTAAGAGTAGAATTAAGAACAAAGGTTTAAGAGAAAGAAATCTAAGAGAACAATTAAGAGAGTAAAGAAAGTAAAAAGAGAGAGGAAGAGATGTACTAAATTCGTTTTACGTAGAAGTATTTATACTCCGTAAGAATCCTAAACTAAAACAAACTTAAACGACGCTAATCGTTAGGGGTGAGCATGGATCGGATATCCGATCCGAAATTCAATTTCGGATCGGATATCCGTATCCGAAAATTGCTATATTTGATATCCGTATCCGATCCGAAAATGTTCGGATATTCGATATCCGAATATTCGAATATTTCGGATCGGATAGCTCGGATATCCAATATCCGACCTCATTGTATATGTTTTTTTTAAAAAAATATTAATATTGTACAAATACTAATTTAATGACAAAATAAAATAAAATTTAGAGGCAAATTTATACGAAGTATATTCGTTGCATTTAACAAGCATTTTTTTACTTTTAACAAACTTGAACAAACAAATTAATTCTACAACAATTCTTAAAAAAAAAAAATTTCTTTAACAAGAAGATTAAATAGACTACAAATACAAAAAAAAATTCATCAAAAAGTATTCAGAATTTTCATAAATTACAAAACATAAAAATTATACACAAACCAATTCATTAAACAAAGAAATTTTAATAAGAGAAGTAGTCGTCGTTGTTGCGGTTGATGTCGTCGTTGTCGTGATGGCTGATGACGGTGTGTGTGAGAATCGAATTGAAGAGGGACGAACGAAGACACTTAACTAGGTGGTTCCAATGGAGGATAATTTTAAGGGAAATATGAGAGGAATGAAAGATAAAGGAGGAGAGATAAGGTGGTGGGTTCTGGATTGCAGAGATCTAAGAGGAATGAGGAGAGAGAGAAGATGGAGAAAAAGAGGCGGTGAGGTTGGAATATGAGGGAATTATTTAGGGTTTTTTGGTTTGGGTTGTTGGGTCTTTGGGTATTTGGGCCTTTAGAGTTTGGACGGAAGTATTAAATTTTGCTTCTTTGGATTATATTTTTCGGATTTCGGATCGGATATCTGAACCGATATCCGACTTTATTTCGGATATTCGGATATCCAAAATACAAATTTTTGATATCCGATATCCGAAATTTTTGGATTGGATATCCGATCCGAAAATGTTTTCGGATCGGTTATCCTAAATTTTCGGATCGGGTGCGGATCGGATCTTCGGATTATCGGATAATTAGATAGTTTTGCTTAGGCCTACTAATCGTCTCCTAACAATAACACGCGCCCGATCGGGCGAGGCACCGCCCGATCTGGCGCGCCTTCGGGCGCCAGCCTTTGCTTTCCTCGCCCGGATGGGCGCCGACCTTTGCTTCTCCCGCCCGGCCGGGCGCGCCTCTGGGCGCCAGCCTTTTTGGCCGGGCGGCTCTCTTCGGCCACTATTTGGACTACGATTGGGCTCCAATTCTTCGGGCCAATCTGGGTTTCCTCTTTGGGTCTTGAATACTCGGTCCAAATGCCCCGGTATCACACATACCAAGCCCTTAATCACCGGTTCGATGGCTCTAACCGGCCCTAGGCTATAAACTCTGGTCGTGCTTCTCCAATGCTCGTGATTGCTCCAAAATATCTCGGGAAAATACTTCAAAAGTGTAAATCCCTGCAAAAGTCAACCAAATCTACAAAAACACTAGAAAGCACCAATTAGTAATAAAAGTGGCTCTAAAGAGCCAAAAACACTACTAATTATGACCAAGGGACGGGGTAAAATACTATATAAAATAGACACATCACAACCCATCCTCCATTGACTATTCAAGGCAAACTCCTCAATGATCCCACTGAGTACCGTTCTCTAATTGGTAGCCTTCAGTACCTTGGTCTCACTAGGCCGGATGTGGCATTTGCAGTTAACAAGCTAGCTCAATACATGCAACATCCTACTGAAGAGCACATGTAATCTCTCCATCGTCTTCTTAGATATCTTAGTGGTACGTCTAATATGGGTTTAACCATACACAAAGACTCACCACTTACATTGCATGCCTATTCCGATGCGATTGGGCACGAGACAAAGATGACTACATATCTACAACAGCATACATCGTTTACTTGGGAAAAAACCCAATCCTCTTGGGCATCAAGGAAACAACGTACAAGAGCTAGATCATCAACCGAAGCTGAATATCGGGCAGTAGCTAGTGCCACTGCTGAAATACTTTGGGTTCAAAATTTGTTCAACGAGCTTGGTCATACTCTACACTTGGCACCAGTCATCTATTGTGACAACGCAGGAGCTACTTACGTGAGTGCTAATCCTGTCTTTCATTCTAAAATGAAGCATCTAGCTCTTGATTATCACTTTGTTCGAGAGAACGTCCAATGTGGAAAACTACGAGTTGCTTATATCTCCACAAATGACCAGCTCGCTGATGCCCTCACCAAGCCACTTCCAAGAGTCACCTTCACAAATTTGGTTCACAAAATTGGGCTCTCATCTTGGCTGCCTATTTTGAGGGGGCATATTAAGGAATGATTTGCTAAAGGTCAAACCTTGAGAATATTTGGTGCCTTGATTACAGGGATTTAATTTGCTACTTTACATGTAAATATCTTGCTGATATTATTCCTCTAATTTCTAGTAATTAGTATCTTGTATAGCCTTTTTAGTTAGAGTCTTACCCTTGCTTGTAACTATTTATACGTGTGAATAATCAATGAGAAAATCATCCCTTCAATCACTCTTCTATAAAGGTGATACTCCCTCGTATCCTAAATGTTGTTCCATTTTGATGGTGTGTGTTCGTCACTATATTATTTGGACCAAAATTATTAATAGTTGCATATTTGTAAAACATATCACAGTTGAATATTATTAATAAACTACTCATTGAGCCGAACCAAACATGACTCGACATGAATATGTTGGCCTTGTTTGGCAAATGGTTGTTGGCGGTTGGCTGTTGGCTGGTTCACTTGGCTTGTTTGACTAGCTGGAATGTTTGGCTGTTTATAATGACTTTTGAAATTGGCTGTTTAAGTTGGTTGTTTACAAAAGTGTTTCGTAAATTAATTGGTGGTTGTTGGCTGTTTATTAGATAATTTAAGGGCCAACAAGCCAAAAGCCAACAAAAAAGCTACTCAAAGCAGCTTTTTCATTTTGGCTTAAAAGCCAGCTTTTTCGCTGACCAAAAAGCCAATTACCAAACACATTTTTTGGCTGTTTGACCACCTTAAAAAGCCAAAAGCCAAAAGCTAACCAAAAAGCCATTAAAAAGCCAATTAAAAAACATTACCGTTATGTTTTATATATTGAGAGTAGTTAGAAGATTCTATTAACTTATGAATAGTGCCAAGACTCTTAACAAGATAAACAATGGCGTGTGTTCGTCAATATATTATTTGGACCAAAATTATTAATAGTTGCATAATTGTAAAACATATCACAGTTGAATATTAATAAACTACTCATTGAGCCGAACCAAACATGACTCGACATGAATATGTTATGTTTTATATATTGAGAGTAGTTAGAAGATTCTATTAATTTATGAATAGTGCCAAGACTCTTAACAAGATAAACAAAATTGATCGGATATTAGTGTAAGATAAGATTGACGCTACCTTACTTAAGTAAATAAGTGCTTGTTTTAGAGCAGACCATAACAAATATTTCTTCCTTTGTCTTTGGTTATCACTATACACTAGTATCTTCAATTATGTGATTAACAACAAGAAACACAATTGATACTTTTTCCCTCAAAGATTAGAGAACAAATAATCTTTATTGTCTATTTTTTTTAAAAAAAAAAAACTCTACTATGGATACATGTTGGGTATGTTTGACGCTAGCTTTTGAGTAGCTTTTAGTGGTTTGACCAAGCTAGAAATATTAGTTTTTGAAGTTATAGGCAGCTTTTAATATTGATTTTTATACATAAGTAACATAACAACTACTTAATCGCTACTTTATCAAACACTCATATCTAAATTATCTATCTTCAAAACTAATGACTTATGGACAACTAATAGCTACCTATATAGCTAACAACTACCTTCAGGACTATATTTTGGCGAACATGTCTTTTATCTATCTAGCGACAGTGCGACACCTTATATAGTTATAAGGCAATCAACTTTGTTATGGACATAGCATAATGCTCGATCATAACTACATACAATCTCATAATGTGCCAAACTCACTTCTGGATCGATGAGTGAGACAACCACCCTCTAATACTTGTTTTGTTGATTTTTATAGATTATCTTTATATATAGGCTTAAATATTCATTTTTTAAAAAGTTAAATACTCTTAGGGCATGTTCGGCAAAATATAGTTGTGAAGGTAGATGTAGCCGTGGAGATAGCTGTGAGCTGTGGAGATAGCTGTTAGTTGTCAACAAGCTGTTAGCTGTGAAAAAAGATAATTTAGGTATGATTGTTCGGTAAAGTAGTAGTTGACTAGCTGTTACATTTAAGAATCAATATTTTATTTTTAAAACTATACATTAAATTTTCAAAAGCTACTTCAAAAGCTACCTCTAACTTCAAAAGCTAATAATCCTAGATTTTAATAAAAGCTACCTCCACCACTAAAAGCTACTTGAACCATTACTTTTCCAAACACTCACTTTTTTTGTTGAGTAGTGGTTTGACTTGGTCAAACCACTAAAAGCTACCTAAAAGCTACTCAAAAGCTAGCGCCGAACACGCCCTTATAGTGCACATCACGAACTCATAAATATTGCTAAAAATAACTATTGATAAATACTTAGGGACTATTCACATTTACCGAACTGAGCTGAACTGATCAAAACTGATTGGAGCTGAGATGAACTAAATAGAGCTGAAATGAATATTTACGATAGAAGGAAATTAGGAATTGAACTGAACTGATTGGAGCTGAACTAAAATTATGTTGAAGTGAGAGGCCCTTAGTACAATGATGAGATTTTTATTTAGAGATAATAAAGTGTGTTTTAAGCCTTTAAGGTATAGTTTTTTTTATTTTATTATTATTATTATTATTTTTTTAAGGTATAGTTATTGGATAAATTTATCTTATATAGGTGTCTGTTTAGGGTAATTTTACCCTGCCACGTGGCCCAATCGGAGGGTGACACGTGTCAGCCCCCAGATTGGTTCAAACTGGACCAATCCCTGCTCGACACTTGTCCTTCCAGAAACCAAGGGAAAAGGCGAAACCTTCAGGCCCAAATCCCGAGAATGCCGCCAAACGGCGCAGCCCACCAATGATTAGGGTTCAGTAACCTAATAAGGGGCACAATTCCCAAAGACCCTATAAATAGGGAGATGTCCCTCATTTTGAGGACACGTTTTATCATTTTTATTACACAATTACTCTTTGATAGAGACATCCTGAGCTTGAAATCCGAGCAGATCCCTACCTAAATTTCCGCACCTTTTTTCTCCCTTCAAGTTTCTAACTTGTGCGTCGGAGGCGGAGCACCACCCAACTGGTGTCTCCGTTTGTTTTGCAGGTACAGCTCACTCCGGATCAGTCTTCGTGTTGTAACTCTCCCGAGGGACAAAAACACCCAAAACATTTGGCGCCGTCTGTGGGGAGAGTACCTCGAAGATGGTTCAAGAGTCTGTACCACCGCCTAACCGTCTAGGCGAAGACCTAGAAGTCTTTACAGACCATGAGGAGGATGAGGATCCTCAGGTCGAAACCTCTACAGCCGAAGACGACTCTCTCAGAGTCAAGCACATCCGGCCTAGTGAGACTCTGGAGCGGGGCGCCTCCCAGGCGGGTCCGAGCAGACCCCCTGGGCAGCCGGAAGGGGCAACCCAAACGGCAGCTGGATCAGCCCCTATCACCCGAGACGAACTCATGAGGTTCATGACGAGTTTTAAGGGTGAAATTACAGAGCTGATCACCAAAAGCAGGGCTGGCCCAAGTAAAGGTCAGTCGGTGAAGAAGACTCCTCCAGAGAAGGGGAAGTCAGTCAGAAACCGGCAGCCCACTCCCCATCCAAAGGAGAAGGCAGCCGGGACCATTGATTGGTAAAAAGTTCTCCTTCCTGGGGGGAACACCAATAACACTCGCCGGCCTCAGCAGCCGGTGAGAAGTAAAAAATCAACTCTTGATGCCCGGGAGATTATTAACCGGAAGAGAAACCAATCGCTGTCTGAGTCGGCTTCAACGTCGAACTTTCCAGACAGCTTCAACAACACCTCTGCCGGGAATGCATCTTCCTTGCATGAGAGCCAGACAGTCGGTAATACCGTCCATTATGACCCTCACATGATTGGAGCTGTACCATATGTGCCTACCCAGGCTTACGGACAGTATCCTCCTCACTTTATGCAGTCGGCCTTCTTTGGAGGTCAGGCGGTATACCCAAATGTCCAGCCATTGGACTGGCAGCTCCGTTTGCTGCGCCTGGGTGAATAGCCTTCTGCGTTCATCCGGGAGATAACCGAGGCGGCGCAGCCGGCCAAGGTTAAGAATGTGTTGGTTGGTACCTATGATGGTACCACCAACCCGGAAGACCACCTTATGGCTTACACCAACCTCATGTATCTGCAGGGGTTGGATGATGCCACTTGGTGTCGGTGTTTCCCGGCTACATTGAAGGGCATTGCCCAACAATGGTTGGGCAATTTGTCGGCCGGGTCCATCGATAGCTTTAGGAAGCTCGCCTTCCTGTTTGCTTCCAACTTCTCAATGAACATCCCTGCTAAGAAAACAAGCCTTGATTTGAGCACTGTTAAGCAGGGAGAGAGAGAAGGGCTGCGCTCATATGTTAGGCGGTTCAATCTGATAAGAATTCAGATTCAAGGACTGTCTTACGAGGTAGCTTTTACAGACTTTTTCAAGGGTCTGAGAGACGGGTCGACTTTTAAGTTCGACCTCGTCAGAAAAGGGGCTTTCACCCTACAGGCGGCCCTGAGGGAGGCAGAAACCTATATTCAAGCTACTGACCTCTGCTCGCCTGGTAGCCAGTCGGACTCTAAGAAGTCCGACAAACAGAAAGACAGCCGGTCAGCTCAGTCGGCCAAAAACAAAGAAGAGAGCAAGAAAAGAAAAGAAGTCTAGGCGGTTACTGACTCTGACCAGCCGTCCCAGAAGAAAAAGAAAGAATTTAAACCGTACGTCCCCAAGTATGAGTTTAATAAAGACTACAACTCCATCCTCATGGAGGTAAAGGACCGGCTGTCCATTGAGAAGCCGAATCCTATGAAGAGTTCTGTCCAGTCACGGAACAAGAATATATTCTATTAGTTCCATGAGGAGGTCGGCCATGACACCAACGACTGCTTCAGTCTTGAGCGTACGTTGGACCGTCTGGCTGACAAAGGGTTGTTGAAGTCCTACATTTCCAAGTCCCCAGCTGGGGCAAAAAAGAAAAACAAGGGTCAGTCCTCCAAGACTGCCCCCCAGCCTGCTAGTAGCTCGGATACCGATAAGGAGCCGGTCTACACTATAGCAGGCGGGTTCTCATGTGGTGGCCCTACCATCCGGGGCATCAAGAGCCATCTTCGAAAGATGGACAAAGATGATGATGAACAGGCGGAAGCTAGATCCTCCTTCCTAAACGTCTTGATCACTGAGAAGGATAGGGGCAGCGTTCGCCGCCCACATGATGACCCGGTGGTCATTGAATGTAAGGTTGCCAATCAGCTGGTTGGACGGATCCTTATAGACATCGGCAGCTCATCAGACATCATCAGTCTCCGGTGCCTGCAAAAGCTGAAATACAACGTCAGCAGCATGCATCCGGTCACCCACCCCTTGGTTGGTTTTGGGGGTGGGATGGTCTACCCAGCTGGGAGAATTGACTTACCCATCCGGCTGGGAGAGAAAGGCCAAGGACGACATATTGTCGTCAGATTCTTGGTCATTGAGGAGTTGACCGCCTATAACATCATTCTTGGCAGGCCAACCCTTAACGTAGCCAAGGCAGTAATCATCCCGTCCCTCATGCTCATCAAGTATGAGAGGGATGACGGCTCTGTTGGTTCCTTGAATGGGGATCAGAAGACGACCCGAGAGTGCTATCTCTCAGCCGTCCGAGATACCGTGGCCCCAAGCGGTCAGGAACCAATAGACCTTGATAATGTCAAGGATGCCGACCCAGCTCCTGCCCCACCAGCAACCGGAAAGAAAAGAAAGGTTCCTCTGCTGGTGGAGGTGAAAAAAGAGAAAAAATAGCAATCACTGACCGGTGAACGGTCAGATGAGCTCCGTCCCCAACCGGCTGGCGAAAGCATTGATCTCGTTCTGGACGGCAGCCGTCTAGAACGTACTGTTAAGGTTGGGACGGTTGCTCATGCTACCTTGGGTGCAAGCTTGCACCTTCTGCTGAAAGAATTCAAAGACATTTTTGCCTTTGAAGTGGAAGAGATGCCAGGCGTCAGCTCGGATCTTGCTGTCCACAAGCTCGTTGTGGACCCCAAAAAGAAGCCCATCCGGCAAAAGAAAAGAAATCACGGCGAGGAAAGAAGTCAGGCGGCAGCTGCCGAAGTCAAAAAGCTGCTAGACGCCAGGTTCATTCGGCCTTGTAATTTCCCCGACTGGGTGGCCAATGTGGTCCTTGTTAAGAAATCGAATGGGACCTGGCGCATGTGTGTTGATTACACAGACCTCAACAAGGCGTGTCCAAAGGACAGTTACCCACTTCCGAAGATCGACAGTCTGGTCGACTCTACAGCCGGTCACGCCTTGATGAGCTTTATGGATGCCTACTCCGGCTTCCATCAGATACCCCTGTGGAAAAAGGATCAATTGAAGACGACCTTCGTCACTGATCAGGGGTTATTCTGTTATACGGTGATGCCGTTTGGCTTGAAAAATGCGCCTGCCACTTTCCAACGGATGATTAATACGGTCTTCATCAATCAGATTAGGAGGAATGTGGAGGCGTACATTGATGACATGATTGTCAAATCCAAGCTACAGACGGATCACCTAGCTGATCTCCGAGAAACATTCACCACCCTCAGGCGGCATAAGGTTATGTTAAATCCTAAGAAATGCGTCTTTGGTGTTGAGTCTGGGAAGTTTCTCGGATTTCTGATTGATCAAAGGAGGATTGAGGCTAACCCCGAAAAGATACAGGCGGTGATTGACATGAAGTCACCCTGCTCTGTTAATGAAGTTCAGAGACTCACCGGTTGTCTGGCCGCCCTGGGGAGGTTCCTCAGCCGGTCAGGTGACAAATGCCTCTACTTCTTCCAAGCAATCAGGAAGAAGACCAGATTTGAATGGGGAGATGATGCTGAGGCGGCGTTCCAGAGGTTGAAAGAGCATTTACATTCTCTGCCTAGGTTGGTCAGTCCTTTGCCTAGGGAGACGTTGTACATGTATTTAGCCGTCTCAGACCATGCCCTCAGTGCCGTTCTCCTTGCTGAGCGAGACAGCGTGCAACTCCTTGTTTACTTCATTAGCCATGTTCTTAAAAATGCTGAACTCCGGTACCCCATGGTTGAAAAATTTGTCCTTGCTTTGTATATGGCATTCAAAAAATTGAAGCCTTACTTTTTGGCACATGCGGTGGTGATCTACACGGACCAGCCACTCAAGCGGCCAATGTCTACCTTGGACTCATCCGGGAGAATGTTGAAATGGGCTATTGAAATGCAGAGCCTTGAAATCACTTACGAACCAAGAAAGGCAGTGAAAGGTCAGGCGTTTGCCGACTTCATTGTTGAAATGACTCGTCCGGTGGCTCCGGATAATCTTGATCAGGTTTGGAAAGTGTACGTAGACGGGAGCTCTACAAAGAACGGCTGTGGTGCAGGCGTAATTTATGAGTCTCCTGAAAGAGACAGATTTGAATATGCACTACGCTTCAAGTTTCAGGCCTCTGACAATGAGGCGAAATATGAAGCCCTACTAGCCGGCATACGCATGTGTAAGGCGGCAGGGGCCATGAAAATTGACGCCTACTCTGATTCTCAATTGGTTGTTAGCCAGTATGAGGGAATTTATGAGGCTACCCATCCGGCTATGATTAAATATCTTCAAGCAGTCAAAGAAGAGACCAAGGCACTTGAGGAATTCCGGCTGAATCAGGTGCCTAGGTCGGAAAACAACCAGGCGGATGCATTGTCAAAGCTGGCATCTTCCGCCTTCCATGATACGCCTCGGTCAGTCTTCTATGAGGATCTATGTTGGAATTCTGGACCGAAGCTTTACCTGGATAGATGGCATCCGGGCCTATCTCTCAGACGGCACACTTCCTGATTCGCCACAGCAAGCAGCCGTCCTGAAAAAGCGAGCTGCAAGATTCGAGTTGAAAAATGGAGAACTCTTCAAGGCGGGGTTTCTGAAGCCTTTGTTGAAGTGTGTCACCCCATAAAAGGGGAAAGAAGTTCTCGAAGACTTGCACTCGGGATTCTGCGCCTCTCACATAGGCGGCAGGTTCTTAGCCGTCAGAGCCAGACGACATTACTTTTGGCCTACTCTTGAGGCAGACGCCAAGGAGTTGGTGAAGAAATGTGACAAGTGCCAAAAATTTGGCAAACTCATTCACCGTCCGGCTACTGATCTGACGGGCATCCATAGCCCAATCCCGTTTGCAAAATGGGGCATGGACATTCTAGGTCCTTACACGCCTGCTCCAGGCGGAAAGCGCTATATCTTAGTGGCTGTGGATTACTTCACCAAGTGGGTTGAGGCTGAGGCGGTTAAAAACATCAAGACCTCAGACGTAATTTCCTTCATCTGGAAGAATGTTATCACCCGGTACGGGGTACCCATGTCTATGGTGTTTGATAATGGTCCTCAGTTTGAGACGCCTCAGCTAAAAACTTGGTTGGGAGATCAGGGGATCTCAAGCTATTTCGCATCTGTTGGCCGGCCCCAAGCAAACGACCAAGTTGAAGCCTTCAACAAACTCATCTCAGACGACTTTAAGAAGAAAATAGAAAGAGTCGGTGGCTTATGGGCAGAAGAGTTAATCCATGTCCTATGGGCCATCCGGACAACAACAAAGGGGGCAACCGGTGAAACCCCATTTCTCATGGTTTACGGTGCTAAAGCCGTCTTGCCCATCGAACATTACGAGCCGACTCTCAGAGTCATGCTGTATGCTGAAGAGGCAAACTGGGAAGCAATGCGCCTGGCATTGGATTCACTCCCACAACGCAGGGGCAATGCCGCCTTGCGTCATGAGATTTACCGTCTGAGAATGACGAGAGCCTACAACAAAAAAGTACACAAGCGTCCTTTGAAAGTTGACGACTTAGTGTTACGAAAAATGGAGGCAACCGGTAGGGCCAATGAGCTGGGAAAGCTAACCCCAAATTGGGAAGGCCCCTACCGGATCTATGAAGAAGTAAGGGACGGCACCTACCGCCTGGAAACTAGGCGCCTGCCTAGAACTTGGAATGTAGACAATCTAAAAAAGTACCACTTCTGAGAATGTAAACTTTTTGTAGACAGTGAGTCGGTTAATGAAGATTCAGACTTTGTTTGCAAAATTGAGTTATCGTTTGATTATCCATCCGGGTAATATCCAGGCGGATTCCCCATTTACCTAACTAAGTTCGATACTTGGTGAAGGTTACATTTATTTGTCCGCCTGGGTAATACTCGGATCTCTTGTTTATTTAAGTTTGATACTTTGTTTATTCAACTGCTTGACTATCCGCCTGGGTAATACTCAGACGGATTCTCCATTTATCTAACTAAGTTTGATACTTAGTATGATCAAATATTTGCCTGTCTGTGTGGATATTACCCAGACAGACTCGTATGCTTAAAAAACTAAGTTCGATACTTAGTGTAAATTCAACACTGATTAAGAAACTAAGCACAAAAACGTTTAGTGGCTACACAACCGGTCTCAAACAGGACCAGAGGCTAAAATGGCCGGATGGTTGCTATTTTTATAAAATCGCCTGTCCCAACATGGACAAAGGCGTCCGGCGACACTTCTCCGGGTGCAATCGTCGCAGAGAACAGATTATCTGTCGGTTCTACGTATCCATGCAGACGACAAAAATTGAACGACCAAATTGGTCAACTCATAGCCGTCTGACTAAAATAACCTACGAAGAACGAATAAGTTCCTAAATATTGGATGCCCATAGGCATCAGTCGGTCACCGGCTGAAGTTCTCACTTAGGTTATTTATTTTAAAATTGCACCTCACCCCAATTGGGGCAAGAGTTCAATGGCTATGAAATCTCTACCAAGACGGGCATGAGGCGTCTGTGTAGTGACCGAAACGCCTGTTGGTGTACGGTTGTGCACTTGGTTTGGGGCAATCACTATTGTGATTGATCGACTTGCTAACATATCATGCTCTTTATATCATCAGACGTTTTCAAGTCAATCAACCAACTCCACTTGAAACCAACCACACAGCCGTCCAGGGGCAAGGACAGCCGGACTACTGACTAGTTAGGCAAGAAATCACCACATGCTTTTGATAAGTTAGGCAGAAATTCAAATGCAAAATGATCAAAACCGACTTAGTCGGTGCAATTCATAAAAGTTCATCCAACCAAACGGTTGTAATGGGTCAAATGTTAACCGGAACCTGTCCGGGAGAAAGAAATTGTTAATTAACCCGGCTCCATAGCCGGTAAAAATACAAATACTCGGCACGCAGGCCGGAAAAAGCAAGTTTTGGCATACAGCCGCTGAATAAAAAGAAAATTAAAAAAGAAGACTGGCATACTGCCGCTGAGGGGTCACTTCTGGCCTGTAGACGGAGCCTCCTGGTTCTCCCCCTTCTCCTCATCATCTGAGGGAATTTGGTGCGCTTCGCCGGGACCAGGAAGCTCAGGCGCGGTTGGCTCATTGTTGCTGAGCCAGGCTTCAAAGGAGGCAGGCTCTGGCTCACCTTGCTCTCTCAAGTACACCACGTACTCGGCGTAGCTGTGTGCCATTGCCCAGATGCTATAATCAGCGTCTGGGTACAAGGCAGCCCAAGCAATCTTCATACGGGCGTCGTTGTCAGCATCACTCTCAGCAACAAGGCGGTTTTGCTCCGCCTCCAGGGTTACTGCAAAGTTTTTCAGAGCTTGAGCAGCATCCTTCTCCAGCCTCTCAACCTTGGATTTCAGTTTGCCAAGGTCCGCCTGGGTCTTCTTGAGCGCCTCTTCAGCCTGTTTGGCGCTCTCGTTTGCTTTCTTCTGGGCCTCCTCCGCCCCCTTTTTGGCCGTCGCAGCATCCGTTACCCGCTGGTCGGCCGCCTTCAGATCTAGCTCCAGCTGCTGGATTTTAGACGCCTGTGTCATAATTATTGCTTTAGTTTCAAGTTCATTTACGATAGTTGAGTGGAAAACAATATTATCAGCGTCTATGGCGGACTTCTTGGCTCTTTTTACCTCTTCCCGTTTGCGGGAATAAGGACGTTTGAGCCCGTCCACCCGCAGCATGGCCTACAAAAAGCAGGCGGTATAAGAATTACAGACGGGATAATTACTTGGAAAAAATAACATTGAATTGACAAGTTTCTTACCTCAGCCAGAAGGGATAGAATGCGTTCAAGATTGAACGTCTCTATCCCAGGGATATTGTCCTTATCCCTCTTCCGCACGGCATCCAGCATGGCCTTGGCGTGCTTCTGGACGTCTGGCCAGCGGGGAGATTGATCTGCACCACAATCAATACGTGATGAGTGCGAAACTAAGGCAGCACCTATCTGTTGCCGACCGTTTGAGGATGACGTCTGTTGGGAGTGGGATTTCACCCGTAAAGGCCACCCCAGCTCAAGCGGGGATTCAAAAGGGTTCTTACCTTCAGAGCCGGCCAAGCGGGAAACGCTTGCAGGTGTGGTGAACCCCGCGGCTGCTGAGGGGTTGGCAAGATCAAGGCACAGGCTGCCGCCTACCTTCTCGAGTCGCCCCGCTATCCGCATCCTCTTAGCCCCGGCTGAGGCGCCATGAGTTGACGCAGAGGCAGACTTTTTTATTTTATTGAGAACGGCTGGGGCCTCCTCTCTAGCCCGTTTGAGATTCTTCTCAAACGATTTCCCAACTTCTCCCCCCTGTGAAAATAAACAAGTAAAGGTTAGTATCCGGGCAAGACAGTTTATAAAATAAACTTAAGAAAGGGTCAGGCGCTCAATACCTTGGCCCTGAGCTCGGCCGCAGCTTTCTCCGCAACATCTTTGCGGATGGTCGCAGAAGACTGCTTGGGAGTTTTCTCCGACTGCAACATGTTTAGCGCTTCTTCTGCAAAAAGAGAAATTGATCAGAATCATAAATCAATTCCGATAGAAAAATACTACAGACGGTGTGAACCCAGGCGCATACGTTTATCAAACATGTGCCCTAGCCCGCAGGCGGCTAGGAAACATTCATCCCTGAACCAGGCGCTCTTGGGAATCCAATTCTTAGGGACTTTTATTGTTTCCCTGGTTGACAGAGTTGCGTCTGTGAGGCCGAAAAAGTCTGCCTCGATTATTTTGTCAAAGTCTTCCTCTGGGACCCGGGGAAGAGCGCACTTCCTGCCCAACAAGTTGGGCTTCTTATTGTACAGACAGAATTCATAATTTTCCCGTCTGGTTGGGGCTGACATCAGGTAGAACCTGTGCTTCCAGCCATCGAACTTGGAGACCTTGTCCAAGGTCATCATGTATTGCAGCTGTGTGGTTAGAGTATAGCACGCCCTCCAGCCGCCTGGGCTTCTGCTGAGGTAATGCATGCTTGCAAAGGCCTCCCAGCCGGGGTTAAGCCCTTAGAACTCGCAGGCGGCAACATACCCCAGAATGTTGGTCCAGGAGTTGGGGGTAAGTTGCCAGACCCCAAGGTCGTAGCCTCTCAAAATTGCCTTCACCGCCTGGTGAAGGGGGAAGCGAAGGCCGGCTTTGAACGCCGCCTCATAACAGCCAAAATAGCTGTTGGCGTTCTCTTGATCATCCCCCCAAGCGATGGTTCCCAGCTCATGCGGCACCCGGATCTTATACCCGTCTCCAAGCGGGTGCATTTTCTTAAAGTTCTCTAAGTTCTCCCGCATCTGGATTCGGTCCTTGGAGGAGACGTGGATGCTGAAGGGATCGTCCTTCTCACCACTTTTTCCTTTCTTCCTCCTCGCTATCCGGAAGAGGGGGCAAGTCATCGCTGCTCTCGGAGGTAGAGGCGGAGCTGTCGCTCTCCGTCTCCCCCTCGCTTTGGTCCATGGGGGCAGAGGCGGCCTCATCGCCGCCTTGGTCACACTGTTCCAAGAAAGAGTCAGCAGGGGTTGAAGGGGCGCGCGGAGGGGATCTCTCCAGAGCCGTCTGGTCTCCCTGACCAGACGATTCTCCCTCAGGCGTTTGGCGGCCTGAGCCTTCGCTTCTATAATTTGGATCAGTGGCCGTTTGCATTGTCCGAGCCATGGTGTCCTGCACAGACACATAACTGGTCGGAATCCATGGCAAAGGGTGGTCCCAACACCCCAAGCCGGCACTCCCAGTCCTAGACTCAGCCGACCCTAGTGACCGGCTGGACTCTAACCTAGGCTGTGCCGTGTGTGTTGGTGATGCATCCATTTATTGCAAGAAATATGTACAAGCGGTGAAAAAAGAAAAGAGCTGAGAGAGACAGAGACGGTACCTTTTGATTTGGTATCTGAACGTAGACGGGACCGGCTGTATTGCTGAAGAACAAACTTTCCTGCTCGCGTCTGACTCAAACAAGTGACTTCTGCTCTCTCAAAGTTTTTCTCTCTAAGAAATTTTTGTAAACGTACAAAATTGTGAGGGTAAAACAGCTATATATAAAAGGTTAAATTTGGGGGCATTTCCGTAATTTACCCGGAAGGTGAACGGTTACTCTGTAACGGTAAAATTACCGCCAACCGGAGCGTGACATGTGTAACAGATGCCACGTGGCGTGCCACGTCACATCTGTGAGGGGCAAATGTTTAGGGTAATTTTACCCTGCCACGTGGCCCAATCAGAGGGTGACACGTGTCAGCCCCAGATTGGTTCAAACTGGACCAATCCCTGCTCGACACTTGTCCTTCCAGAAACCAAGGGAAAAGGCGGCCTTCAGGCCCAAATCCCGAGAATGCCGCCAAACGGCGCAGCCCACCAATGATTAGGGTTCAGTAACCTAATCAGGGGCACAATTCCCAAAGACCCTATAAATAGGGAGATGTCCCTCATTTTGAGGACACGTTTTATCAATTTTATTACACAATTACTCTTTGATAGAGACATCCTGAGCTTGGAATCCGAGCAGATCCCTACCTAAATTTCCGCACCTTTTTTATCCCTTCAAGTTTCTAACTTGTGCGTCCACCACCCAACTGGTGTCTCCGTTTGTTTTGCAGGTACAACTCACTCCGGATCAGTCTTCGTGTTGTAACTCTCCCGAGGGACAAAAATACCCAAAACAGTATCTGTCTTGGAATATGTTTCTCCATGGTAAAACAAAGAAAAAGAAAAAAACTAAGAATATACAAAGTACTACTATTAATATGATTTTTATTGAAAAAAATTCAGAAATTATCCATAATTAATTTAAGGGTAGTTGAAAATTAAAGAAGTAATCTTGGAGAATAAGAAAACAAAGCACGGTAGACTTTCTGAGTAGTTGTGTGTTGGAACTTGGTACTGGTACTTGGAAAGTTGGAAGGAAGGAAGGGTCTTTGTTTTGTTTTGTTATTTTAAAAAAAGCAAAAGAAAAAAGGTTGAGTTTTAGAGGGTGAGTGGGAAGCTCAGAAAAGAAAGTGTACGACAAGAATTAACAAGGTGAAAACCAAAGGTTTGCCAATATTTATACTCGTACTAGGATTAACTTTGTAAACTTGAATTCTTAGTAATTATTTTATTCAGGTTTTGAGATTTGGTAAAATTGACAACAGATTCAATTGGTTTCAATAACAACAACAACAACCAGAAGAAGATGAAGATCACAGTAATGACCGCCGATGAGAAATTCATCTCCTTAGATGTCGACCCCGACGAAGCTGTAGTTTTCTCTTAAACCCTAATTTCTGAATTCAATTTCAATTTTTTGGTGACTAATGGATCTTGATCGAATTTCGCAGGTCGAAAATGTCAAGGCTTTGCTTGAAGTCGAGGTACAATAACAACCACCAATCTATCTATCTCTGTTTATTTTAATCTGATTAAATTGAATTGTTTGTTTTTGATTGATTTGGGGGAGCAGAGTGGGGTGGTGTTGCAGCAGCAACAATTGATGTACAATGGCAGGGAGATGAATAACCATGACAAACTCAGTGTACTCGGTGTTTGCGATGGCGATTTGATCATGATGCTTTCTAATGCTGCTCCTCCTTCTCGGTACTTTCTTTATATCACTGCTCCTTTTACAACTACATTATTTGAATTAGGACTACAAACTCTACTCTAATCTTATCATGGAGTTTTCACTCTTATAATTTGTGGATAACAAATTCGGCTTTAGTTTTAAGCAATGTTTGATTCATCACAAATATGTTTAACTTATACTTGTCCTTTGCTCCTGTAGTCCATCTTCAAGTGACCTTGCCCTCAGTCCTGATGGTTCTGCTGTCAATCCTGCTGCTTTTCAGCAGCAAGTTCGTGGAGATTCTAATCTGATGGCTCAATTGTATCAGGTATTCATGTCTTCATATCATCTTCTTTCATTAGATAGCAATTGCTACACAACTAGCGGACCAAAAAATATTTAACTTTTGATTGCTCTCTTATCACTGTGTTAAGTTGTGGAATTGGAACTATTATTCTCGTTTTTAATACTTTGTCCTTGTAAACCTTTATTGAGAAAAATTAGTGATTTAGGCTGCTCAATTAAATGTAAATTAATTGTTGTATTCTTCTTGTTGATTGCCATAGAAGCATTATTGTATTGAGAGTTGATTTCTTAGCATGAAGAACATAAAGAGCAAGTTCACGCATGAAAACCAACTCCCAATACATATCTATATTATACTTGCGTAAGTTTCTTCCTTTTTTATTTTTTATTTTTTGATCTTTGTGTGCTCTAAAACTTGCAGAGTGATCCTGAACTTGCTCAAGCCATATCTGGGAATGATCTAAATAGACTACAGGAGATTTTGCGGCAACGCCATCATCAAAAGACAGCATTGAGGCAAAAAGAAGAGGAGGAACTTGTAAGTAGACTCTTTGTAGCTAGCTTCAACTATAATGTCAATTCATGTGATTTCTAATGAACTTTATTCAGTGGTACTAAGGAGATGTTTGGTTTGTAGATTTTAGGTATGAGTAAAATAATCATATCCGAACAACAATCAAACGCAAGGCGTTTTAATCAAATTCCAAGCTCATAATACCCTGGTTTCTTTCTTATTTCCAAACCCGTGCCACTTTGTGAACCACACACCTCGTAGTAGAGCTCAATTGAATAGCTATTCCTCCACAACTACTTGTCATTGTACTTTGCCACGTTGTGTTCGCTTAGATAATGTCTGATTTATAAGTTGTGCAGGCACAATATATAAGTGTAGGATATTTTCAGTTAGACTGTACCTATTCAATGAAATGGTGTTTATTACTACTGCCTTGATGGCTCCATTCCCTAATGTAAGGCACCTTGCGCTGTTAGTAATGCAATTTTAGATTTACATTTGACTACTAGTTTGTCATTATCTACAAAACAACATCAAATCCATAATCCCAATAAAATCAGGTCGGCTCCCTGAACCAAAGATAATATCTCCACTGGATGTTAACAAGAATCCTCTTCCTCCTTTCACTTCTATCTAGTGTGCAATCCTATATCTCCACATCATTCTCTAATCCTTTGAGTCCTCTCATCTTAACCATCTTTGGCCTCACTAAAATATTTTTAAATCCCCATAATCTCAATTCTGCACTTATCTTCTGGTGGATGTCGTTGACATCTTACATGCCCTAAGGTGCTCTTGTATCTAATCCTCAATGCTTGCAACTCCAACCTTCCTCCATATTTCTTTATTCCCTATTTGTTAAGATGCTTCTACACATCTATCCAATTTGATCCTTCCTATATGCCCAATTTTCTGACTTGTACAACAATGCTGGTCATATCGAGTAATGTTTTTCTTTCGACACCTATAAATAAGCTTTCTATATAGGTCAATGAAATCCATTGTAGAATTTGAATCTGTCATTAACTTTTTTGTAATAAAATGTACAATTTGGATTCATATTGGAGTAAGGGGTAATCTCATGCTATTTTGTTTTTATAACTTTTAATATATTATGAGAGAATTTTATTGTCAAAGCTCAAATTTGCTAAGCAAAGTGCCTAAGAGTAAAAAAATTTGTGAAAGAATTTATTTGCACGAACTTTTGCTAATTACGTTTTCCCTTTTTCTGTGTTCGTAGAGTTTTAGCCAATTTGTCAGTAGACCTAAGTTTAGTAATGTTTTCTTTGGATCTTTTGGTGTATCACTCATCTTGTAAGGGTGATGCATGATACATTCTACATTACTCAGCTTCAGGATATGGTGTCTGGTAGATGTCTGAGGGTCAGACTAGGGTTTCTAATGAAATTTCTATGTTTTTGGGCCAAGAATGAAGTGTAAATTATACACATGTCTGAGGGTCAGTTATTCAAATTAGGTGCTCTAGGTAAAATAAAGAGTCCAAGTAACATAGCTTACACTTATGCATTTTAGTCACCTACTCTCAGTTCCTGGTTACCTCTGTAAAATTTAACTAGCTATTGATGCTGAGTATGCTGGTTACCTCAGTCATGATACATGTAGAGTATCATGTATCATGACTGAGGTCAAGTGATGGGTAATTCCTTGCTGCATTAAATTTTTATTGTTTACTGTATTGATGTTGCTTAAGAGCAAAAATCCGAAGTATGGTAGTGAATTACATAGGATAGCAGAATCTAGAAATTCTGTAATGAGCATTATGGTTGGAGTGAAATATTTCATCATTTATAGCTGTAATCTTGTTAGGTTATTGTGTTTGGACATTGATCAACATCTTGTTGTTTTGATAGGCTTTGCATTATGCAGACCCTTTCGATGTGGATGCACAGAGGAAGATTGAAGCTTCCATTCGCCAGGTAAGACATTTAGTATCTTCTTGTGGAGTATTTGAACTTTTCTAACTCTATCTAGCATAATTTGTTTATAAAGGCTTTTATGGATTCTCGTTGTGACTTTCTGCAATTTTGCTGCTTTCTCTCTTAGAAAGGAATTGACGAAAACTGGGCAGCAGCCATTGAACACAACCCTGAAGCTTTTGCTAGAGTGGTACGTTTATATATATTTTATTTCTCTTAAGATTCTATCTGGATATAATTAATTTCTTCATAGATACTCAAAAATCCTTGTCTAATTTTACAGGTTATGTTGTACGTGGATATGGAAGTAAATGGTGTCCCAATAAAGGTACTTGCTAGTTACTACATGGTGTTTAGTAAGGTTTGGGTTTGGGGGGGATGTGTAATGAGTTTTGCTCATAAAATTTAAAGCTGATTCAAAGAGAATAGGGGAAAAAAAAAAATCCCAAAACTATCAGTTTGATTCAGGTCCTGTTTTATCACTGCCTTTTGTTTTAAAACTTTTGCTATTAACCTATATTGTGCAAGTTTATGCTGATTCTGTTCACCACCCTACCATAGCTGTGATTTTTAATGTGTGAAAGAGGCTAGAATTATCATATAAAATTGAAAAAGACCTATATTTTTGAAGGGTTCCTGTTTATCTATCAGATAGTTTCTCTCTTATCTCTGTGCTCTTTGGAGTATCTTTTGGTGTTCTTAACCTGACTACAAAATGTTCACAAGCAATTATTGATTCTGTCTCAGGCATTTGTTGATAGTGGAGCCCAATCAACTATAATATCTAAACGTTGTGCAGAGCGTTGTGGGTAAGTTTCTTCTACGGTTGTATTAACTCCTGCTGGAACATGGTCGTGCTATGTTTCTAGTGTTAGCAATACTCCTCTACCAATATATTTCTAGTTAATATAAAAAACCTTTTTGAGGTATGTATCAACAAGCACCAAGCACAAGTACCATACTGTAGAACGTATCTAACCCAAGTGCTTCTGTTGGGATGCCTATGGCTGTTTTGATTGCATGTAGGGCTTGTTGCTATAAAAGCATTCTTGTTAGGTTAATTTTATTGTGTTTGCATTGTCTTCAATTATTCATGATCAACATTATAATTATTCTCATCCCAAGGGTCTTGTCATTAAGTGTATTATGCATAATGTGTGGTGATAGGGAATGCGAATTCCTTGTAATGAGATTTTAAGACTCTCCAGACTTATGTTCGTTCTGTACCTTTATCTCACTCCAGACTGTTGAGGCTGTTGGATGAACGATACAAAGGTATTGCTCGCGGAGTTGGTCAGATGGAGATACTAGGTCGGATACATGTAGCTCACATCAAGGTAGTGGAAGAAAAACTTTCTATTTGAGGATTCCCTCATTGTTCTTATTATTTGTGTGTTGGTGGCCGTGGTGCACATCTGTGCATACCCTATGCTTGTTATGTGAATCCGTATTTAGCTTTGTAGAAAAAATTGTGGAGGTGGTGGGTATCTTGCTTATGAAATGTGTGCATGGAAGTTGTTCCCACACGACCCTCCATAACCATTATTCTAAAATTTAACTAATTATGTCGGCTATTAAACATTTGACATGAACTGCAGTTATCATCTGCTTTTGTAAGTTTTATTCTGTATATTTACGTTGGTTGCTTAATTTAATTTCATTGTTTATTTCCATTCCCTGTGGTCTTTGGAAGATTGGGAAGGTGTTTTACCCTTGTTCATTTACAGTCCTTGACTCAGACAACATGGAATTTCTCTTTGGTTTGGATATGCTTCGTAAACATCAGGTAATTTTCTTTGGTGTGTTTTATTTTCGATGTTTCTTCTCCTTAAGCTGAATAAATCTGACTAGGCTTTCTTTGCAGTGCATAATTGATTTGAAGGAGAATGCATTAAAAGTTGGTGGAGGAGAGGTTTCCGTGCCATTTTTACCTGGTTAGAATTTTTGGTTCAATTTACATAAAAAGTTTAGTTAGATGATATGTGGTTTTTTTATTTTCATTTTTCTTTGATCTCTCATACTATTTTCAGAAAAGGATATTCCTTCTCATTTTCTGGATGAAGAGAGCTTTGCCAAGCAGGCTTCTAGTTCAGGGGCTCCGGTAATGATTCTCTCTTTGTATTCTATTTGCTTCTAGTATTGTTTGTGTCAATTTTATTGACTACTTTGGGATCTTGTAGGTTTCTTCAGGAAGCAAAGACACTAGAGATATTCCAAGCGCTCCAATCGGAAGTCAATCTTCCGGTAAGTTATTCTAGTTAGCTGTATAATCTGTGTCTATGTTATTATCGTATTATATTAAAAGGCTTTCTCTTTCATGTCTACCCCCTGCACAATTCTCTACTACTACCAAAGGGCCACCTTTTGCCACGTGATATGCACACATATTCGTATAAAAATAAGACAAATGGGAGCCTTGCCTACGAATACTCGAATCCCCAACTTCTGGCACATCAACATCTACGATCCAACCAATTTAGAAATTGATGACATTTTAAATCATCTACAGACAAAACGTTTTTGTGAAAGAAGGAAAAAAAAGGTATAAGAAACAAGAAATAAGTTAATCACAATTTAAATACTTAATAAGGTGACCTTTTTATCCTTTCCTATCACTATAAGAAACAAGATAGTATCTGTAAGACTTGCAACTTATATATTGAGTTATCTGTAAGTTAGAACTTGGGAGAGGAACCTTTTGGTGGTAGATGTATTTCTTAGAACACATCAAATTGAAAGCCTTTCTGCAGATCTATATCGGAATATATTTAATTTCAAGTCTTGAGCAAATTTGAAATATATTTTATGAACTTTAAATGCAAGAGCAAGTCTTTAGAGTCAAACACACACATCAGTATTTAAAATTGATAGCAATCAGATATACAATGAGTATGCTGTCGTGCAGCTTATCTTTGTTTTTTTTGGTGGCTTCAGTTAGCTATGTGCACAATTATCTCTTCTTCGAGCTGGGGTCTTTGAAACAATATATAACTTGTATCTAATTACTTTAACTAGCTGTGCCGATATTACGATGTTTACATACACAATTTCTCTCTCTCTCTCTCTCTCTCTCTCTCTCTCTCTCTCTCTCTCTCTCTCTCTCTCTCTCTCCATTTGTCTTGCTTACAAGTATCTATTAATGTCCATTAATTTATATATAAATTTCTTCTCAGGAGCTGCTGGTGGGAATCCTGCTCAGGTATGTGCAGAAACCTTTCTACCCTACCATCTAGTTATTGAAGTTTCACATGATCGAAAACCATAGGTCCTTAGCTGCTGCTAAAGTGTTGTGAGCTTCTAATGACTATAGTGCTATTCATCAAACATTTAGTCCTCTTTTCTGGTTTTTTGAGGCCCAAGGCCATTACCGCAGGTGTACATGTTTGGGGCCTGGGGTTTGTTCTACATGGTGTGAATACATAGCAAGAACCCCATCGTTTCACCTCTACATGTCTTAAGCATGAGTGTAAATGTGTAATCTCATTTTAGGCTAACTTGATTGTTAAATCTTGTTGAAATGCTTATCAAAAAGCCTGTTTGTGACCACATATCACCCAAATTCATCTTTTTCTTCTATTTGTACACTATCTTCTACAGTAAGCTATATTGCTATGTTGATTGAGTCTAAGTCTGCTATGATGCTTGAACATGTCATGTTACAATTTATCCATTTAGGATAGTTAGTAGTCCTCAGTACACTTTAGTATGTCAACATGAACTGCATTTAAAGAATCAGTGACATGGTAGTTTAATTCTTAGATAAGTATTCAAAACAGTCTCACTTGGAATATTAAAGTATCCATTAAATCTCTCTCTCTCTCTCTCTCTCTCTCTCTCTTTCCAAAATAGTATTCTGACTCTTGGACAAGTATGTGAGGGTATTGAAAGCTGAATCTGAGTGATTTATGTCTCTGCTGCAGGGTCCTGATTTCGAAGCCAAAGTCGCAAAGCTTGTTGAGCTAGGATTTCCAAGGAATGATGTTATACAAGCTCTCCAGCTTTTCAATGGCAATGAAGAGCAAGCAGCCGGATTTCTTTTTGGAGGCTGAGAAGAATTTAATTCTTAAATCAATACAAAATTGTGGTATCTAAGACAATAGAAAATATACTCTTGGTATTATTGTTCAAAACATTTTGCAAATCAATTGAGTACGATTCATATTTTGTATAATTTATAATAGTTTTGTTTTATCATTAAACGATAACCGTCTTGTAATGGGTGGGGGATGAAGAAAAACAAAATGATGAAATGAAACATATATCCAAGCATTTTGCCCATTTTATGGATATGACAGTATATGCCCTATTAGTTGCCATATTACCAAAGTTATTTCTAACAGAAGATACTCTCACTGGCCAAATCAATACGCTTACAATCTTGACTCTTCAAAGTACTATTATATACAGTAGCTGTTAACATATGTTTACATTCATACCAAACACAAAGAAATCAGTACTCGAATTGGGTTTAATATGATTGATTCAAGATCAGACATCATGTTGTATGTACATCAACACATGAAACAATAACTTAATTAGCCCTCCTGGTCCATCAGGCATTACCAAAGAATCAGAAACCTTTCCAGGTAGCAAGAATTTCTTGGAAGATTTCGGCAATCAGTTCCCTATCAGCACATTGAAGGAACACATTGAATTCATCGCGAAGATCATATATCTTTCCAAACTGGACCAAATACCTCATACAGCTGCTTTTAAGCTCAGGCAGCTGGTATAGGGATGCATTTTGGAGTCTTTCTAGTACATTCTTGGCGTCAATGTCCTCAACGAGGCTGACATGACACGCTTCTTTGAGATCTGCAATGTCATACTTGTCAGCTGCACGGAGGAGGGAGAGGCGGTGATGCAGAAAATCCTTGTGCTCTATGCAGCCGTACAGGTAACTGAGTAAGGCTCGGCATGAATCAACTGTCATGTCTGATATGTTTATGGTGGAAAATTCCTTCTCCTGGAGGTTGTGAGAGAACATGCTTTGAAACACCGGGGAGCGTGCAGCTAAAACTGCCCTGTGGGCTCCAACACACCCATCGGACGTGTTGATCGTGATGTCTGTGTAGATGCCCTCTGTCAGCATCCGTCTGAGGCCGCAGAGAGCTGAGCTGTTAGACCTCCTGCTGCTTGAACCTTCTGCCCAGATGGAACAAGGCTGCCCACCCTGCAATTTCATTTTTCACCTCAACAAACAAAAATCTCTATGTAATTGTACTATCTACAGCACATGATACAGTCTAGAGGCAGTTTTATATGAGACATACTGTTACTGATTAATTGAAATGCTTACTTTTGGAGACGAAGTCTTTAAGTCCAGAAATTCAACATCAATGATGAATTTCCCAGTAAGTGGAACGTCGATAGGCCAAACAAAATCGTCGTTGCTTTTGAGCTGCTGGTCTGTTATACCTGCACTGACAAGATGGATCTTGTTATAAATGGAAAGAATCAAATGATGATAAAAAAAAAAGATTGAAATGTGCACGAATAAGTAACAAACATACCAGGGTGAACGAGGGGCTTGCGATCACCAACAGAAGACAAGACGCGGATAGAAAAAGACGCGATGGGAGGATTATCTCTGGTGAGATTGGAAACCTCAGGATACAACTTTAACATCAACACTTTATTCTTCTCTAAAGCCAAGTGCCAATTCCAAAGACCAATCTTAAAAGGATCAGACCGACGGTAAGTGCAGGAGGAGAGGTTTTCGATACGCCATTGAGCGAGGCGACAGGTGGTATGAACACGGTAAGCAGAATCCTTCATCCTCCACCCAGCTGAAGAAGAAGCAATGACAGCAGTGATGTCATGGATGCAATCAAATATACCATCAAACAACTCTCCACCTCCTGCCTTTCCCAGCTTTTCTATCTCTTCTTCGTCCGCCACAACTGCAGCTTCTTAATGCATGCTCAATCTCTTTCTAACTCACATAACACTACTCTTTACTCCATCTATCTTCTCTGTTATAGATTCTTTATTTATTCACAAACAAAGAAAGAAAGATTCCCTGATTAATATTATTCATTCATTAAGGTTATTGTTGGACCCATAATATTAATCCCCACTTGGATTGTGCTTTCGGGCACGCAATCATTCATTTTGAGATACCATTTTCGTTTTTTGCTTTACGTCACTCTTCTTTCAACCCTTTGCTTCCAGGCAATAGCCTTCCTGAACCAACCCCTCTGTTTTTCAGACATACTCATACAGTATGCCTTGTAGCTACTTTTATCTATCTTTTTTTCTAGGGGTACTATGGTCGTTTTACAACTTTATTATTGACTAGATATTTTTTCCTAACTCAACTTAATTATTTGTCTTGAACATCATTAAGAGGTCGTTCCATTCTAGAGACATACAGAGTACTATATAAAATGGGATAAGAGTGCAAATTTACACCCGAGTGTAGACATTAGATATTAAATGGGTATCAGTTATATTTAAATGAGATTTGTACTCAACTTTTGCAGTAGTAAGCCTCAAGTTGTAGTTAAAGGAAGGTAAAGAATTTTGCTTTTTTTGGTTTAGGCCTTTGGTGGCTTAGAAGCAAAGTATCATACAATTAACTTTATCAGTCTTCGTTCTTGAAATCCAAAACCTCATTTCCATCACATATCCAATAATAATAATGAAACTAATTAAACGAACTAATAGTAGAATTACATACATTAATACTCTATCCATATTGATTAAAGTAGTAAAGATTGAGGTTGTAAACATCAATGGTTTGATAGATGAATGTAAGGTAAGGTTGCATCAAAATGGCTTGTGAAGAAGGGTTTAACAAAAGCAGAGTGACATGTGAACCATGGTATGATATCATAATATTCAGGGTAAATGGTAGCTCACCTTTTTCTTGACAAACCAATAGAAAACGACCATTGAACCAACCAAAATCTAACACTTTCAGCAACAACCCATTAATCAATGTGGGCCATCTTCTTTAATTGACTAATTGCTGTTTTAAGTTTATGTGGACCAATTCTCTGTAAGCGTCTACATAAAGACATTTGGAGCTCAATACATCTTAATCAATCCAAACCATTCATACATGCATTTTTCCCTAATACATCTTAATTTGTTGTTTATTTTTAATTAATTCACATATTTATCATCTAAACAAAGGCAAACATAATGAACTACTACCGCTTATATTTAGTTTAGACAAAATATATTCAAAAGATAGGGGAAGAACACATTCTTATGTTCACATTGTTTAAATTGGATTTTTGCTCTCTAATTTTGATGACTTTTCTCTCTATATCTTCTCCAAAGTTGAGAGTATAATTTTTATATATTTAATCCATTCACACTTATTGCTCTCCACACATATATATATATATATATATATATATATATATATATATATATATATATATATATATATATATATATATATATATATATATATATTTTCCAATACAAGATGAAGGAATCCAATGTTTAAAATTTTGGTAATACATTGCAATGAAAATACACAAGTTAGAGTTGAAATATACTCGGATTACTTGGACATCATACCACAAATTTAGGAACAAAATTACGCATCAAATTCATCATCACTCATTCAAACCTTATTACAATCTTGTACCAAATGAATTGTGAGTAGTATTGGGACAACATATTACATATATATGCGTATCATCTCCAAAACCAACTTTTAAAATAAGATATCATACTACTTACTGTTAACAAAATCTTTGTATTAAAAAAATACATTTCGTATGATTTAAGTTCCCCATTATATGGATAGAAAATTGATTAGTAAATAGAGTACGCCACATATGAAGATTTGGAATCATTGAGAATCTTCTCACCACCACTTTAAGAATTTTTTTTTAACAAAAAGAAGGCAAATTCCTGATTGGCTGCTGCATAAGCAAGTTGACAAAAAAGAGAGGAATCTGAGAGTGCTAAAATACAGGAGTACACAATACATGTCCCTGTCTCTGAATCCTTCAACCTACATTAAATCTAAGCCATCACCAGATTTTTCTAATCTATAAAGGTGATCCAAATCAACCAGTAATAGTACTAATTTATATAGTGCACTAGTCCATCTAATTAGATGTTTAATTTCAATTCATGTAGACTAGACTCCACAAAAACATTGATTGCATTCAATAATAGAGTACATTGCAAAAGTATTTGTTTTCAATATAAGTATTGATCGACATACATGTAGTTTTCAGCTATATAATAAAATATTATCTTATCCTCTGGAAATGTAGTATGGTTACAACAAAATCATGGAGAAGCTTAATGCCAAATGTATGCATAACATTTCACATGTCATTTTCAGCACCAAAATAAGTATGGCTATAAATGCATAAGATTATTTACTGTGAGATCATCTTATTTGTCATTTTGCCTGTTTTCCGGTGATGTGCAGAAAAAGCGAGATAGATTGAAATGGCAGAGTATGTCATACCAAGTTTATACTCAACTTCCACCAAACTTCAACAAGACTTTCTATTCAACTTAAAAGTTCAAAAACAGACCTTATATGACTAATCAAATACAGAGTGTCTCCTCCTGGATCGGAGCATACGCGACACTTCTTCTGGACAGTGGACTCCTGATATCAGAAACTGTAGTACTGTAAATAGGTAACGAGAGCACTGACCGTTTTAATGAGACAAAGAGCACTGCCCAATTTAGTGCTTTTTTTTTTTTTTTTTTAGCTTGGACTGTAATTGGCATTGCCATCTACCTGAATAGTGAATACCCCTATCCATACTGGAATGGTATTCCACTGGCCAAAATAGTCCTTGTCACATAATATCTTTGTGTCAATCTCCCAATCTTCTCTCATCTTCTTTGCATTTGCTGATTTTCATTACATAATTAATCAGCAAACAAATCAGACACACAACCAACTTAGTACAAATTTTGAAGAAGGAAAAGAAAAGAAACACTATGTAGGAAACGAAAGCAAAACAAGGTAAAAGGTAGCCCAAAACACAAGGCCAGAACTCCAAGAATGAGGTTTCATATTCAATTCAGAACTGGCTACTCAGCACCTCCATCATGATAAAGAAGCTTTAACCTCTATCCTATGATTTTTTTTTTTTTGCTTTTTCAGAGACTTTGCTTCAGCACTTGAGTGTAGAGGTGGCCAACAATCCATAATCTGAACTACAGAAGCATATACTTGCGATGCAGTGAGTTAATGTTTACTAATGTGTACATTACATGAGAATTTGACAAGTAGGATTATTTAAGAGGTCTGCCACAGTGCTACATAAACAAAAAAGATAACTTTTTACAGGATATTATACATTTGCCAGCTTAAATTTTCAAGTGAACACAAAAAATTTTACATTCAATATCCTTCTATTATCTGAAACACAGAGAGCCATTTAAAAAAAATAAAAATGCATGGAAACATCTAGACTTCTTTTAAGGACAACACTGGAATCTATTGCCATTACGCTTCTTCTTTTCAACAACACAGTCACCAGTCACCACTTACAGAGATATACAGACAAGGAGAAAACGAAGAACACAACAGATTCAGGTCACGCAGAATCTTTTGCACGTAATATCTTTGAAAGCTTCTTTACAATGGGCCTCTCTTTTATATCCTGCTCATTCTTGAGGTGCCACTTCTTTGAAGTGTTTTCAGCCTAAAATAGCAAACTTTTAGTTATTAGTCTTATTACACATTTACACAAGCATAAAACAAAAGCTTAACAAAATAAACTCATCAAGCAAAGCTAGTATGTACCCAATGTTTCAGGGGGTGCAATTGCTCTTTGATATTCTCGAATTTTGGCCGGACTAAATCCCTTCCCTTTGTCCGAATATCATCAGTCTGTAATGTATTAATTTGATGTAAGCAAACAAATCAAAGAAACATACTACTCTGTATCTCATAAGACCAGGATTCCAACAGGTTCAAAACTTAAGTCCAACTTGACTAATTGACTTGGCTTTAATGTAAAAGATCTATGTACATAATCAGATAGAAACTAAAACATTAATAAGGTTCAAATGAATTTTATGGCAACGCTAACCTAAACAGGCATTATCCATAAAATATTCACTAGCAAGTTTTTTTCAATTTGTGTCAATTGTTGCATCAGGCTCTAAAATGTACCTATTGTGAATTTGTGATAATAATAAATATTACCCTACACTTATATCCCTGATCATCTTAGGTTGGAGACGTTGGACTCCTCAAAATTCCGGATCCACAATATTGGACATGGTTGAATCAGCACAAACTCTAAACAGTGAGCACATCTAATATTGAGTCTACATACAAAGGCTCCCATTTAAATGATTTAGTAGCAGACAAGATAAGCTTTTCGACAATAAAAAAGGATGCAAATATGCAATCTTTCCAAAAGTTGATGAGCAATTGGATTGTGCTATATGATCTTTCTTAAGTACCCTTAACTCCTGTCAGAAATATTATTATATTATTTCACTCAATAATATGATTTTGTTTAATGAGCCAAGCATCAATACATGCGAAAAATTAACCATACAAAAGTCACATCAAAATCACCATTATCCTGGTACTTGTTCAATCTAACAAGTATCCTTGGAATAGTTTGAAATATCAATATCAAGGCTTTAGGAAGGAAATAGAAAATGTTCAAGATACACAAATGATTGCAAGAAAGAGCAATTGAGTCACTTACATTATGAAGGTCTAGCTGTGATGCAAAGAATCCGAATGTGAGCGCAGCACTACCAAAGATAATTGCAGTGGCAACAGCAAAGGCTTTCCCAACTAGAAGCAAAAATAATCAACAATATTACTAAAGAAATGGGCAAAGAGATTGATTTATCCAATAATTTGACAAGTTGGAGCATATAGCATATTGAGTGAATGCAGCATGAGGTTTGGTAAATCAAATTGAATTTAAAATGAATAGAGAATGAAGGCAAGGAAAAAGGAAAAGAATGCATACTGTGTGCAAGACCTTCGGCTGCAGCTCTGGCTTTATCAGGATTGATGTGTGTTTGGTGTTGGAGGCGCAACTCATTGGCTGTTGATGCTGTAACCGATGACTGCGCTGTCGGCAACTGCCACCTGCATACACACCATGACATTGACTATATATGAACTATGATCAACTCTATTATATCTTAAAAAGAGATCAAATACATGAATAAAAGAGAGAAAGAAGAAAGCAGACCTCTTGGGACCAAAGGTAACTTGGGGAAGAGAGAGAAAGCCAGTGAGAGGATTCAAAACATCAGGGGAGACAGATGCATTTGTGGATTTGGGAAGTGCCCATTTTGCCCAAGTTGACAGTGATGAATCAGAACAAACCTCCGTCCGATAAATCTTGGCCGGTAAAGAATGGCGGAGAATCTCCGGGAGAATATCCGGAGATTCCGAATTAGAATTAGAATGAATTGGGGTTTTGGATGATTTCGTGGTTTTCTCAGCCAGACGACTTACGGCGTGTTTAGATTCTTCGAAAAAATAGGCCGCTTCCTTCCCCGCCAGAAAACTCAATTTTTTTTTTTTACTAAGATTAAAATAATGTAGGAAGATCTTTCTTCCCAAGTTATTTTTGATCAATATTTTTTTAACCTTAAAAATTCCACTTTTTCTTTAGAGCTTCTTCCTTCCCAAGTTAGCTTTGGTCAACATTTAATTATGTCACTCTCACTGTCTTTCATTTCATTTGGGTAGAAAATAAACATAAATAAGTAGAGTATTTGACCACACAATTTAGGTAAAATTTTGGATGGAAGGGTTCATACTTTTGTTTTTCCATTCATAACCAAAAATCTAAATGCATATACATACAAATTATGAATATAATTTAAATATAGAGTACAAATTAAGAAACTTTTTCCCGATATTAATATTTGGAATACGATAACAATTAGGAGGATTATTTTAATCAAAATCTACATTTGTTAGTTACAAGTATTTTTTATTGTAAAGATTAGTGATGTGACTAAACATGACTATAACTGATGTTGATTCCATTTTATTCCTTGTTTTCACAGTACCAACAAAATCATACATGTATTAATGTATATATGAAACCATGGTTCAAAAATGCAGTTTCGGTTACGATCACAGGAACGCTTATGATGCGTTGATCGCGGATTATGTCACGGTTGTCTCGATGCAAATTTGATTTCAAGATAGTAGAGGATTAGAGCCATTAGTGAGGTGATATGGGGGCATAATAAATGATTTGAGCCATTAGTGGGGAGATTTGGGGGAATCTTTCACTATATCTTTGAATGGAAAGTAACTTTTGGAAAAAAAAATATGTAACTTTCAATGCGGGGTGATTTAGGGTTGAAATATTTGATTCAGACAAAATCGCGGGGTTTTTTAATACCCCTTGTTGATGCGGACAATCTCGGTTCGATCAATTGAATTTCCTTTACAAAACAGCCCAACCAAGACGTCGCGGCCTTGTTTTTATACCATGTATGAAACTTAAAAAATTTACATGTAGGATTAAGTTGAAACAATACTCTGAGAAAAAAGAAAACAAAATATATATTTTATTTCATTCCTGAAAATATTAGAAGTTTACATGCTAAAATCTGCAGATTAGCCATTGGTTCGTACTAATAGATTGTCCTCTTTAATTTAATACAAGGTGAAGGCCTAACGCATTTGCTTATTGCGTTGGGACTAAGAATCTTAAGACTCTAGCCTTGCAAATCAACTAACGCATTTGGTCTTTGCGTTAGAGCTAGACAAGTAGATAGGTTACCCTACCATCAGTTTGGGATCTCCATTCCCAAACAAACCATCAATCGAGTTGATGATATTGTGAGCACGCAGCTTCAATAATTCACACTTTTGAGTGCGAAGAAAGATCACTCGATGAGTTCAGTAGTCCTGACTCCACATCAAAGTTTTCCAAACTTGAAAGTAGAGCAAACACCTACAGGGAAAGTCTTGTTACATCTAATTCCATGGCCTTCCCCCTTTTTGTTATGATAACCGGGGTAATCCCGCTTATCAAAGCAAACTTCATCAACCAAGTGCAGACCTGCTTCAGTAGCAAGTTCCTTAATATTCCACCGATCAAATGGTTGACTGGTCTTGTGTGTTATGTGTATTTCTCCATTTATCGCCAAGAGCTTGTAAGCGCTCTTCAAAAATCCAACCACCAGTTGTTGATGAAGTCTGCGTGCAAGAGAAGTCATTATAATTAGTTAAGCACGTACGCTAACTTTGTAAGTAATATGTTAGTAAACACAAGTATATAAATAGATGTTCGTAATTGAACACTATTCGATCAAAGCGTTGATTTCGTAACACAGACAGTTTGCTCATTGTAAGAGCATCCACTCCGTACAACAAAACGCAACCCTTCTCCTTGAGGAAGTCAAGGTTGCTCTCTGCATCTGTATATCTCAATTCCAGCTTCTCTGCATTAATTCAGTCCCAATATTTATTTAATCATTATAAATACATTATTGCTACTACATGCATAATGTATGTTCGTCTAAACAATCTCAAGTATACCTTTGGAATCGCGGGCATTTCTGAAAGACTTAGCTAGGCAGGCGGCAACTAGCAGTATCTTCTGCTTGTTGCTATAATGTTTGATCCGTCTTTCTTTGACCATATGTTTTTTTTATACTAGGAGAATGTTTTTTCACTTTTATGTTTATTTAGCAACTACACTAACAAATGGTTTTTTAGCATTCCAATTTGCTTGAATCAACCAGGCCCTCTATAAATAATATGGGGTGTGATATGAAAAGCACTCACCCAATTCCAGCTTATTCCGATTCTCTGCTAAGTATTGGAAGTATCTTTGTCAACTTTCCCTAGGCATTTGGAGTATAACTGTTTCCAATTTTTGTACTTATTTTGGATTAAGAATTTAAGATCTATCACACATACTCAATAAAATGTCTCTTAGTTTCTCTCAAACATCATTATAAAGAATTAAACTTGCATGCTCTTTCATATTCTTATGACTGCATTGTGTTATGGAATGGAAGGCCACATTCAATTCCTCAGTTCCAGACATACAAAAGGTCACTACAATAATTTATCTCCTAGTAATCTAGTGTGTATGTACGCACGTGTTCCTCTCGACTGCCCCAAAAATTTCTCATCTTGGGGGTGCATTTTGTGCCATAACAAGCCGTGGGTATCAAATTCTAGCAAGCTCATTCACAAAAATTTGAACATTAAAGTAAAAATTGCATTACCGTTAAATGAAGATCAGAATACCTTTAATACTTGAAGTAATCTTAAATAATTATTAAAGACCTTACATACTACTTAAAGTAAACTTAAATAGATCACCGATTATAATAATAATCCGTAAGAAAATATTATGGAAGAGAATGAAGTACGTCGTTAATTAATGTTCCACCTTCCCTTCAACAAACCAAAAGTTCTCTCAATTACATTCCTAGCTTTAGAATGTTTCATGTTGAAGTACTCCTCAGCACTTACAGGTACTTGATCCCCCCATTCTTTCAAGTGATAACGATGCCCTCTATATGGTGCAAGAAACCCATCACAATTAGTGTAGCCAGCATCTACCAAAAAGTAACAACCTTGAAAATCATAGAATAGATTGAAGCCATTATTAGTTGTAGTAATCAAAATTGTTATATATCATATGGTTATTTTTAATCACATGGTTTACCTTGACGCACCTTTAAACCATTAGGCCTCGAAATTGCATCTCGTAAAACACGACCATCATGTGCAGAGCCTTCCCATCCAGGTAAGACAAAAACAAATTCCATGTTAGGTGTACAAACACTTAAAACATTCATTGCAAGGTTTTCTTTCCTTGTTCGATACCTTCCTCTATCCTCATTTGGAACATGAACTTTAATAAATGTACCATCTAGAGCTCCTAAACAATTCTACAATTATAAGGAAAATACACTAGATTATTTACATAGGATGTATATAGAACATTGCTTTTAATCAATTAAAGAATGAGCTTTTTTTTTTATAATATTTTAATAATGTTAAATATACCTGGAAGCATTTCCATCTACTATCCTCGCAATCTTCTGTAATAGGTGTAGGTTTTTTGAGCAAGTGATGATGTAGCTTTAGAACCGCAAGGAGACAAAGGTTAAATTGTCTAATAACACTTTCTCCACTCCTATAAAAGTAATGTCCTATCGACCTATTCTTTTTATGATGAGATAATGTATACAAAAACATAGCTACAATCTCCTGTAAGCTCATATTTCTAGTCCCTCTCAATCCACCAATATCGCTTATCATCTCACAAAGTACACCAAAAGTATGTCTGTTCATACGCAATTCACTCCTACAGGCAACATCACTATCTCTAATCAACGAGTTTAAATTAACTAATCTATTACGTTTCTTATCTCTAATTCGGTGTATTTTATGTAGAGTTACACCTAAACTACGTAGCACGAAATACATGAGAATCATGAAATTTATAATAACTATTAAAGATACAAGTAGTTCTGTTTGTCGCTTTCTCTTCCTCCTTAACAAGGATAGTCCACATGACTCCATTTCTTCACAACACAAAAAGGATTACCCTATAAATTGATTATTAGTATTTACTCATATGTTTTCCTAATATTCTTATTTCATTGTCTAAGTGCCTTTTTGCCTAATATATATACAACCTTTGGTGGGAGCATTTAAGAAAAATACAAGAGCAAAAGCCAAAGAAAGGCATGCAATCGACAATCCACACAAAGAATTAAAAAAGAAAAGTCAAGAGGTAGTATGTATATATGCTAATGAAATCAAAGATAGCTCACAATAGTGGACCCGCAAACACTCCATTTCATACATCTAAACTATTTCACAATTATATGTCGGTAATTTTTTTTGAGTTAATAAAAAATCTGCTAAATATATACAATTATTATGATAAAATTCAATAAATTTCATACAAAAGATGACTACTTTGATAAAAATATATAGCTATGCAGGATAATTATACAACAAATTTGGAGAAAAAGTGAAAAAAAATTAGGGAAATATCATAAAATAAGAACAAGATTTACTGGGATGCCAAACATGGAATTTACATGTAGTCCAACCAAAGAGATATGATTATCCAAATTCAGCAGTACAACATTCAACCGTTCAGTCAAATCACAAGCATCTTCAAAAAAGTGTTCATCTATTGCCATATGTTATCATTATTTTATGTGTGAATACTTATGTATCTCTAATCAATCAACGAAACTTCGTGGGAGGGTAATCAACATGATAAAATCTGTACCATCCGTATTAAGAAACAAATTATGCATCACTGCGTCACTGATAATACCTTAAGAACAAGATTTTAATTAAATTTAAAAAAAAAAAAAAAAGAATTACCTGGATGAAGGCTGAACTATTGCTGCTCAACAGCTCAAGGGTGAAGGATGAATATGGCGGCAGAAGAGAAGATGGACTTTGGCGGTAATTTTCCTGTTTCCCTCATTCTTCCCTCCTTATATTTGATACCTAGGGGAATGGAATGGGCCAAACCCACCTCCCCCCAAGGTTTCTAAACCCCATACCTCATGAGTTTGAGGTATGGGTTTGAAAATCATACTTTTGACAACCAAACATAAGGTATGGGTTTTAGTCCTTCTAAACCCATACCTCATACCTATATTCCGCGAACCAAACGCCCCCTAAATACTATGGAGTATTTAGCACAATTGTTGTGTTAAAACATTCATCAAGGATATTAGTTGAATAATCACGAGACAACAATGGGATAAAAGTTAAACAAATATGTGCGGTAGGAATATGGCTTTACTCTGTAGTTATTTTATCAACAAAGAAATAATACATTCCCTCTCTTCTTTACAAATTTTTAATGTTTATATTGACTTCAACTTGTTAAAACATTTTACTATAAAAATTCACTACATTTGAGGTCTTGTTAATTGGGAAATTTCCTATTTCTCATGTTGAGAAACGAAATTTGTTTCTCATGGGAGGCATTTTTGTGAATAAATCAACAACTTTTTCATTATTGTGGGCTCCACAACTGAATAAAATTGAACAAAGTTGTTGATTTATTACGAAAATAGCATGTTTGTTTCTCACCATGAGAAACTGGGGCATCCCCTTGTTAATTTTACCTTGAAATAAAGGCGATAACTGAACTTCGAAGATGGATATGCTCTAAATCTCTAATCTGAGTGCCATCACTAGAGTTGGGTAGTAGACACAGTAGAAGTAGCATTGCCACGTATGCCCTGCGCACACACAAACACAAATCTTCATGCCAAAGAAGATAACAGTCATCTATGAAGCTCATAGGTTATTCTTAACTAAAAGAAAGTCCCTCAGATTGAAGACTTTTTCATGTCTTAGCATTAGATAGGTTAATCATCTTATCAATAAATCTCAAAATCGCTATGGTTTATGCCCTCACAGGTGCCCTACTGATACGAGAAATTCAGGGGTTGCAGTGGAAACGTACAATAGTTGTACAAATGCTATTTCATCAGCAACCAGTAAGAAGAGATCAGTAGAATTGCTCATTAGCTCTAAAATGGTTCAAACATTACACATACTTGAGTAGCTTCTCTTTACAAAAATTTGCAGATGCACAACACGATCATAGCAGCAGAATCCAAGCTGTGCTTTGGAACAAAGTGAGTTAATAAAAAATTTGTACACAAAAACCATCAGACACCATAGTTTGCCTCTATTCTTCACAGCAGTCGGAACTAAGAGTGACAAATATTTTCTAAGCTATGTTTTAACCACTCTATCCTTTTAAGACTCAAGCGATGGAGCTCTTCTAGATAGATAATGAAGTCACTTGAAGGTCTGCCAGAAGCCATATTAGTGAATCTCTCATAGCCTCGACTTACTGCTTCATGGACATGGTAGCTGATTCTTTCCTCACGACTCCCAAATGTACCCTCCACATAAGTAAAATACCAACGAAATATCCTAGCAAAATCTTCTCTAAACCTTTCATTGACTGGAGACCTCACATTCTTGGAGAAGAGAGTTACTGGTTTATATCGTGAATCAGAGTGATTAAGACCAATACTAGTTGCAGGGTTCCTCTCTTCTTGATATAGATGGTGAGGTATAGTTTTCTCTGAAGTCTTTCGACTGTGATTGGAGGACACTTTTTTACGTCCAAGTGATAAGATGAACTTGAATGTGCTGCATTTTCCCAAGCGAAAAGGCTCATCACATCTTGCGCCATCTCCTCTCTTGTTGTTATAGCCAGGGTAGTCCTCAATTTTAAACGGAACACAGCTGATCAGTAAAAGAGAGTTCTGAGAAGCAAGTTTCTCGATATTCCAGAGACAAAACGGACCAGATGTTTTGTGGTTAACGTGAATTTCACCATTGGGTCGCAGCATATGACTAGCATTGTACAAAAATCCATCTACAAGTCTCTTGTGCTTGCTGAAGACACCAAAATAACGCACATAAAAGCCAATAATTATTGCTAAGCTAAATAAAATGAATAAACTTCAAAGACACAAAAGAGTTAATAACATGTAACGAAGGGCAACAGAAATTAGCAATATATAAACAAACAATGTGTTTCAAGTTCCATACATTTGTTGACAATTGATGATTTTAGGACAATAGCAAAGTGTCTTAAGCATGAAAGAATTTCACTTGATTAAACATCATGTTGTCAAGTAAACATGTAGAAGAAAAGGCATTAACAATATTATCTCAGCAGACTGTATCCTAAGCTACCTCAAGCCCATCCCCATATCCACTCCTAACCAAAAAATAGGTACTGAGCTTACTTGATTAGATGCAGGCTTTGTTCTGTTCCATGGAAGCCAGCGTGAGGAAAGTTGAAGACAATGCGATCAAACTTCCTCATTTTGAGATCAGTGTGAAGCTTCATCTTGGTTGCATCAACCCCATGTATAAGAGATGCTCCTAACTTCTCCAGTGAATCCAAGTTTGATTTTGCTCTTTTGTACTTCTTCATCAAAGATTCTGTTTCAGGAGTACATATACTTATATTAAGTTGTGATAAAATTGAATATACTTGACTTACGATGACTAAAACAAAAGACTCCTGGAAGAATCCACATCACTCCAAACATTCAGCAACTCAGTGATAGTGAGATCAACAACAATTCACCAAAACACTTTCAAATGTTACTAAACCAGTATACTTAGATTTTCAATAAAGCCACTTAGTCTTTAAGTCCTTAAAAGATTAGTAGATTGCTACTTACTTAACATAGTATAATTCAATCATGAATAACTTGCTAGGTGCTTCCACCAGGCCAACACATAAATAAAACAAATTATGAAAGCCAAAACAACTAATTAGAAACAATGAGTACATAGGTTAGAACATAATTCAAGGGTAATAGGGATTTTGGACTCATTGATTATTGCAATCAAGTTTTTAAATCTCCTTTACTCAAACTCTTCATTTCAAGCAAGTTTGGACACATTGAGGTCAAAGAAAAAGTTAAAAAAAAAAATATGAGCAAATGTCGCATACTAGGACCATATAAATTCTAAATCAAAATCCAATAAATGCTCATAACCATTTGAGAATCCAATAATCTCGACAGATGATCTTGACATAATACTCAAATTCAATGAATGAACTTCCTAGCTCTCAACATTATCAGATTAAGTAGATAAATCCATAATCAAATCAGCTAAAAGTCAAGATTGACACAATATTAAAAAGAAGATGACTTTATACTAAAAAGGAGATAAACAAGGAGCATAATTCTAAAGGATATAGTGAGTGATAATCTAATTGATACACAACAATGTCAAAGCCTTAATCCCAAAACGAAAAAGACGGGTTCGGATTGATCGAACCCCACACAAAAATAATAAAATTTAGCAAGTGGAAAATGATGTTGACCCATTAAAAAACAATAATTCGTCTAAAAATGTGTAGTATTCCGGAAAGAAAAGAAAAGAAAGAGAATGTTAGTAGCAGAACCAAATGAAAGTGCCAAAGATAATGCAAATGAGAAATCTCCTTCACCCAGAAGAAGTATTTCTTGTAAAGATGAATATTCATTATTCATCCATTTCTCTCTTTCGTCATCTCCTTCTCCCATCACTAATTACTAATTAATCACACTACTACTTCAATTATGCTGCCTTTCCTTTACTGCTAACTCAATTCATTTATTTTCAGGAATATATTACGACTATTGTTTTGTTTCTCTCTCTCTTAATTTTACTTTCTTTTTTTTAAAAGCTTTTTTTTGTATTCCGTTTATTCTCTCTCTCTTTTTTTTTTCTTTCTTTTTTTTTTTTTTGCTCAATTTTGATGGAGTTTATCCTCTTAATTTTCAAAGTGCTCAATTTTAATTGACTATGTAAAAATTTCACTAAAAATATGTTTAATTAGCAATAAGGGGGCCTGTCTAGTTTAGCTTGATTTCAATTCAATTTAGCTTCAATCAGTTTAATTCAGTTCAGTTCAGCGCAGTAAATGTGAACAAATCCTAAATATAAATTATAATAATGGATTACTAATAATTTATTTATTGAAAGATTTCAATAAATAATCATGTATAAACCATAAAGCACTAAAATGAACATCTATGCTCCAATCAGTTTAAAATTACAAAAGAACAATTTATACCATATCAAACATTTTTTTTATATACAAATTGAACTAGGATAACCTTTAATATCCCTTATTAAAACATAATGTACTTATTTTTTTTTATTTTTATTATCTTAAAAAAATTTTGAACAATTTTTTCAAGTAATTAATCCTGTGGTAAAACAGTAAATCAAGTTGCAAACAGTAATTGGACAACTCACCAAAAATATTGAATAAATGACTATGTTTTTTCAATATATTTACAAAAATGCTAACAAATTAACAAAAATTCGTGTATGTGACATATAAAACTTGTATTTGCCCTGTGCTAAACAGAATATGGCCTCACTTCTTCAATAACTAATTAACTATGAAACATTATAGCTCTTTGTTAAGAATATATCTTGAGCTATAATATATGAATAGATTCTATTGAGAATTAAATGTTTGAATAATAGGAGTAATAATAACGGAGAAGGTAAAATACATCGTGTGTTTTACATTACTCATTCGTGTGTTTTACATTACTCATTGAACTCCCTACACACAAGTCAAACATAAAAGGTTTTTACCATATGCTCCATCATGCCTCGTTACTTTTGTTTGACTATTTTTTCTCTCATAAATAAATAAAAAGAATAAAAGTGCAATAATAATGAAAGGAGTATTTGTATACACTACATACTACTCCCTCCGTCCCCGAAAGAACGACCCATTTAGATTGATTACGCGGGTATTAAGAAAGTTAAATAAAAAGAAGTAAAAGTATGTTGGAAAGATAAATTTACATGGGATTTGTAAAAAAATAGAGAGAGAGAGAGTAATAAAATTACATGGAAAATCAAAATTTTATATGGGCAAACTAATTTTGCACAAACATTGTTGCAAATTGGTGGGTGTTTTAATGCAAATGGATCATTCTTTTTGGGACTAAAGTTAGGCCAAATGGGTCGTTCTTTCAGGGACGGGAGGAGTAGAATTATACAAAGTATATATGACCACAATTTTCATTTGTTTCTTGAAATTGCAATGATTTGAATTTTGAATTTTGAATTTCGCACCAATAGAGAAACCTTTTTTGGTACAATGTTCAGTTTTATGCATTAAAAATGTCGACCGTATGTAATGTGACGGGTAACAAATTCCACAACGTATTATCAAACCAATTCTTAGGATACTACTTGATCCTAAGCATAATGGCATAAACTCACTCATTTATCCAACTTGAACCTTTAAACACACCTGCATACAGAGGATGGTCAAAGTTCAACCAAATTAGAAATCGAATCAATAAGACCACACCAAACTAAACAAGACCTTGAGAAAAAAGACCAAGAGAACATGGCCCAATGTACGCAGTATACCAAAGCACATTCACCTACAACAGTCTGATCAAGTATAACTGTATAAGTGATCCCTGGTACAAGAAGCACCATGGTACCGGACTATTAGCAAGAGGCGGAGGGTGTGTTACTTGAAGCACACGCGTCACACAAGTATTATGAGTGCAATAGTCTTGCGCATTCCAGGTCAGCTGTATAATTTTTTAGAGTCAGTCCAACAAAAGCAAGCTTTTCTTATTTGCTTAATTACAATCTGGTATATTCACACATATCCGTATAATATTTGATCCAGCAAACAAATACTGTAATGATATGCATAAAGCTTTCCAAACAGATAACAAGCAAATTACAGGAATGATGACTCTAAACGCTTTCTGCCTTTCTGTGACAATTAATATTCTAATGAAGCAGAACATCTTAGAAAATACCATTATTAACATTGTTATACAGAAGATCCTGAAGACGATCTAAACCGTCCGTTGTGTCGACCATGACATCAGAAATTCATCACAAACACATTACTAACACCTTTATAGTGAGCCCCTCCACAGTGGATCAAGAATGGGTCAAATTTCTTAAGGACTAATTAAACGAATTCAAAAAACAACTGATTGCATATGAGGCTAACTTTATCTGCCTACCAGTTCCCTACTTTTGTCCATCTAAAAAGCAGCACTCTTGAGCCACTTACTTCTCCCCTCTTCTTAATATCAAATAACATTATAAATACTACAAAATAAAAAGTAGTTTACTTTGTTTCACTTTCGCCTGATCCACTAATACTTTAGCTTCTTCAACATGAACCATTCCAGATCTCCTTCATTTTTAGTCTCCATCTGAAAATTTTCTGCTCACAATACAGCTAACACTAAAGGAAATTCATGGTTCCAACAAAAAAAATGTTCTAATTTTTTTTATCTTGGAGCGTTGATATTGCCCTGGTATAAACAGCAGTTTCACCTCATGTCTAACCACTCTGAAACAACGCAAACTCTTCCACCTCCTCCCCAAAGACAACATAACACACCAACTCCAAGCCATTTTTCAATATCAAAGCAAGTTGTAAACCAAAAAACGCCCAGAATGAAAAGCTCACCAGCGCCTTTTGTTAGGCTGTTAAGTAATGACCCTTTACTCCTCCAGCCTCGGCGAACTCACCCATTAGTTTGGTGCAGTGCAATTATATGCCTTGTGTTCTGTCTCCTCGTAATCTTCCTTGGGGTCACAACTCTGATCATCTACCTAGTCATCAGGCCAAAATATCCGTCGTTTGATGTTCCCAACGCAAATCTCAACACAATCTACTTCGACTCGCCTGAAAATTTCAATGGAGACTTCACTGTGCTAGCAAATTTCACCAACCCAAATAGGAAAATCAATGTTAAATTTGATTACCTGGATATAAAGCTTTACTTTGTTGACAGGCTGATAGCAACTCGAGCGCTAGAGCCATTTAGTCAAAGACCAGAAGAAGCAAGGTTGGAGATGATTCACTTGATATCAAGCTTGGTTTATCTGCCACCAAATCCTGCAGTTGAGCTCCAAAGACAAGTGCAGAGCAACAGAGTCACATATAATATCAAGGGGACTTTCAGGGTCAGAGCAAAAGTGGGTATTGCTCGCTTCACATACTGGTTGCACACGAAGTGCCAATTAGAATTGACCAGTCCACCTCTTGGAGTTCTCGTAGCTAAAAATTGCAGCACTAAAAAAAGATGAATATGAAGAACATCAAGTATTCTACTTATTCTTCGTCCTTTCCATTTTTTGTTTAACTTAATTATTTTTCTAGACAACATTACCTCTTAGTTGTGCTCAAATTGTCTTGGTGTACAGAAGCTAGTTTTAAGAAAATCCAGCTACATACGTATAATGATATAAATCACTAAAGAGTTGTATAATTTTTGTAACGGGATATTTCATATTGTCACTTCACCAACGAGAATCAACAAAATCAGCTTAGCATCTTCCTCTTGGTTTCAATTATTGCAGCAATTAATAAAAAAAATTATCACTAGGAGTTTATACATACAATTACTACAGCTCATCTTCCCATATATTACACAGCAAAGCACATCTAATAAAGGTAGCTACTTTTCACACTTTCTCCCCCAATCAAAAAAGAAAATCTACAAAATTGTCAATTTCCAAACCATGAAGAGAAGAGACACAAATAAGTGGAGATGACATGGCTTGTCATGTAGTCAGATAGCAAAACAGAGAGAAATCTGCAATTTACATTATCTCAATAGAGGAAAGCAGACACTTTCAAAGATACAATGGATGTGAGATCCAGTATTTAGAAGAGGGGAGAAAAAAAAGACCTAAGAGGTATGAGTTTGGAGTCCTACTATTTCTATTTTTTGAAAGCAGGGTTCCTACAGTTTCTATCATCACATAACTAGCTGACTGTCAGAAATCAAGATTTGTAGAGGTAGTAACTCCTCCAACCTATCATTTTTGTGACAAGGAATTGCTTCTTACTTGAGGTGGGGTGTTGTGTGGTTCGTGAACTGAATTAGAGAGGCAAGGCCCAGGCCTAGGCCAGCCCCCGTGTACCAGTAATACAAAATTAGCTGATACCAGTCAAGTTAGACCTTAAGTTAAATAAGGGAAATTCAAATTCCATACTGAAGTGCATCAGCAGTCCTTTGAGCCTAATTAGCTAGGATGCTTTAACAACCATTTAGTGGTTTTTTTGTTGTATTCACAGCCCAAAGAAAATTGTAATTGCCAAGGGATATACCAATCCAATTAATTGCAGACAGCTAGGTGGTTGAATACAAGAGGTAGAGATTTTAGTAAACAGATCCACGCTTCTTAGGAGATGTAAGCAAATTTCTCCATTCAGTGAGAAACAGAGCTTCTCATGTAGTTTTATATTTATGTTTTGGTTAGCCAAACAACTTTTCACTTCACTGTTTCCTAGGATGTATTTTTTTATAAGTCAACAAAGTGACCACTTTAGCTGCCAAACAAAATATCATTATAGACAAACAATAAACAAATCTCTTAAACTCTCCGTCCTTGCAAAATGTTATCACCATGCACAAATTTCTCTACTCAACACTTAACAAAAAAACCTATTAGCCTTATGGCCTAATGTGAGCATTAATCCCTGTCATCAGGGTTGTCAATCTTGCAGAAAAGAAAAAACTTCATAAACATTACAAACTAGTGAATTCCAGGCTCAGCAGCAGAATTAGGTTCAGAATTTCATCTTCTGATGCACACCTTTCACATATTTGAACTCAATTCGCTACCATCATAAATGAGGAATCAAGAGAACATATATAACAATTTACAATTCTAATTAAAGCATTTGGTCCCATTTAATATGGTTGTAGGATTATTCACATCGGCTTCAAAGGCCTATTTATTTAACACTGGCTATTTCTTTCAGCTGCCTTAGCATTCCAAAGCTAAAAGTCATCCTGCTTAACAGCGTATAAACTATAGAACTCTTTTTTTTGAACTGACTCATTCACCCCTAGAGAAGTTTAGCACACTTTATGATATATAGTTATATACTTATATGTGTCAAACAAAATTTATGGAAATGAGACCCATGTTTCACCACATAAGCCCAAGTTTCCTAAATAAACTGTTAAGAATGTTATCTTTGTTTATTAAAAATTTAAAACACATGCCATAGTTCAGCCACAAACCTTATATGTTCAGGATCATTGACGATATAATTCACAAGAGAGAAAATGACACACATTTCCATTATCACATCAGCTCAAAGGAAAGGGTACTTCTCTGTGCTATAATGACCCCCTAGACAAAATGGGAGAATTTCAAAATCACTTGCTTAAGGAGATCTCTGACGAGAACATAATAAGAATAAGTATTTGATAGAGAATTCCATAGAATGAGAACACACATGAGAAAAAAAAAACCCAGGGATCATATGATTCAAATCATGTTCAAGTCACTAGCATAGCAATCAAGAAATGACATCAAATAATTAAGCAAGCTAATGATTTCATCATAGTACTCAAATCTATCAAAATTTGGAGCAGCAGAATCTAGAAACAGTGCAACTGAAGAAGTTACATTCCAAACTACAAAAACTGCATTGTCAATAGAAATCTAAGCATCAAGTCTACCAAACAATAACAGCAACTGAAAAATCATTCTGACAAGGTCCATGATAACCATGCTAGGCAACAGCATGCCCAAATCGAGTATGCAGTACAATTAATGTCAATAATTAGTCAAAATACTAGCATAAGCTACACATACACAAGGTTTAAGAATCAATAGAAGAAATCGAGCTGAGAGTGCTCGAAGAAACCAAGGCATAAACAAATATCAAATCTCAAGTATCCAGCAAAATTTCACTCATTTATTCATTTCATCATAAATTTTCATATGGTAAGTAATAGCGATGAATAAAATTGTAAATACAATGTTTAGCTATCCGAGAAAAAGGGTTTTAAACTAATTTCAGGATTGACAGGTGAAAAAAAAAATAATAATAATAATCATCTTTGTGCAGACTAAATACTCCCTCTTCAGTCTACCTTCCCTCATCCACTTCAGTTGGTGTCTTAGCAATGATTGACAAAGCATGTAAACCTCCTTCCAATTCATCCTGCAACAAACCATAAATCATCCTATGCCTCTTAACCAAGCTCTTTCCTTCAAACTCATTCGAAACTATCTTCAAATTGAAATGGGTTTCCCCATCACTCCCCTTTACTCCAGCATGTCCAGCATGCTGATAAGATATATCCTCAACATCCAACTCAACAGGCTTCAATTCTCTCTCCAATTTTTCCCTAATTCTCTCTCCTCTGCTCCCCAATCCAATGCCACTCAAACCCAAATTTGAATTGGACTCATTTGCAACAATTTCACTCCTACCCACATCAAGATCAGAACTCTCCATCCCAGAAGACCCATTAAATTCCAGTTTAGGCTCCAAATTATCAACAACCAATTGAGAGTCTAACCCAGAAACCTCATCTCCTTGTTCAATTTTCTCATCCTCCAACCCTAAAAGAAGAGCCTTCCGCTGCATCAACTTCAACATATTCAAAAACCCATTATTCCTAGAAGGGGTTAAGTTCTGACGAAGGCCCAAAAGGGTGACAAAATCAGGAGAAACCCTTAAAATTTCAGGAACAGGACGACCAGATAAACCCAAAACAAGCAAAGCAGCAAGGCCTTTAGTCATAACAGAATCAGAATCAGCTTCAAAATAAACAAGTTTAGAACCAGAATCAGAATCAGAGTCTAAGAAAGCTCGAACCCAGACCTGAGAAACGCAGCCCTCAACCTTGTTTTCCTTGGTTTTGAACTTCTGTTGAAGAGGAGGAAGATTGTTGGCGTAGAACATGAGCTGCTGGTACTTGGCTCGTGGGTCTTGAGCTGCTTGAAAAAGCTTGACGATTTCCTGGAGTTTTGGGGGGAGTTCTTCAACTGGTTGAACAGAAGAAGAAGAAGAAGAAGAAGAAGAAGAAGAAGATGAAGGGGTGGAGGAGAGAGATTGGGGTTTAGTAGGAACTCGTTGGAAAGTGATGGATTTGAAGGAGGAAGGAAGGGATGAAGAAGACAAAGGGATTGAAATTAAGGGTTTAGAAGAAGAGAAGAAGAGATTGAATTGGGGAAGTTTAGAGGAAATTGATTGAATTGATGAAGAAATCGACATTTGATCCTCTACCCTGCAAGATGAGCAAACTTTTCTCAAGGAATCGCATTTACAATCAATGCAAGTTTCATCCTTTTTCTCTTTTATTAACACAATCAAATCCAAAAACCCAAAACATAAAATTCAGCAAACACTGACACCTAAAAATGATCAATTACTATAATATAAACACAGAAATATACAGTACCAAAAAAATACGCTTCAAGGATGGTATGAAAATTTGAAGCAGATGTTGCGCGAATTTTGGCTCTGAGAGAAGAATTTGTGAGAAGACTTTGTTGGTTTGTATGGTGCTTGGACTATTAGAAGAATGAGCTAGATTATGCTTGCCAAGTTTATCAAACTCAGAAACCTATTGTACTTCCTAAGTTCGGAGTTCATTAATTTACCACACGGGGGGATGGCAATGGGTCGGGTCCCCCAGACCCAGACCCGAAATTTTGGACATGGATCCAGATCCGACGCAGACTCAGATTTGTCGGGTCTAAGCCTCGTCTAAAACGGGTCTGGGTATGATTGCTCCCCAAATCCCCATCCATTGTCTAATGCAATCAAATTATGCTCTCACAAAATGAAAAGGTCACAAAATAATACGAAGTACTAATTTATACTAATTATGCTACACACAATTTCACAAAGTCAAAAGCTCACCTCAATTTATGTACTGTATTCATTTTTTTTTTACTAGTACAATAGAACAATGTTATTTGTATAACAATTTCACTAAATTATTTAAGCATTAAGAATTTCATTGTTTATACACACGTACAGAACATATCAAACCCATAATTCATTAATTAAAAAAAAAAAAAATTAACCAATCTCATTTTGTAAACCGAGATTGACAAATTGATAGTGTAAAACGAAATTCCCAAGCAATTCATTTCTTAAACTATAATCATGTCAACTAATTGATTTAGGCAAACAATTAGAGACTGAGGAGTTTTGAATATTTACTTATTGATGATAAGCATCGAGAAGTACTCCATAGATAGTTGCACACAGAATTTGCAAATAAGTATGGTAAGTAGTTTTACATACAAGTTGCAAGTTAGGCTCCGTGGAGGTAAAAATTAATAACATTTGATGAATGAATAATAGACGATAGGAAATGATTTTAAAAGAGAAATACCAATATGCTTTCAAGATCAAGGAAGAATAATCTAATATATCATATAACTAATATATAAAACTAAACTTTTAAACAGGTCATAAAATAGCGACACTTGACATTCTAGCTTTTAGTCAAGTCTCGCGCCACTTAGGATAGATTTAAATAGATTCATAAGATAAAAAAGTTAGTTAAATATTCTTTTTTCAATCAAATTAGGATAGAATTTTAGAATAAGATGGTTAGTTTAGAGTTTTATTTTCGATAAAATACAAATAATAAACTTATAGTTAGGCCACAAGACAACATCGTATAGCATTTTAACTTTTCACCAAGTGTCGTACCACGTTGGATAAATATAGATAGACTTTGTAGAAAAAAAAAGAAGTTAATTTAGAATTCTATTTTCAATCAATTAAATTGAATTATAATATAATTTTATCTTAAAATTCCATAAACAACTCGGGCATCGCACGGGGCACAAAACTAGTATATATATAAAGGGGAGTTTTTTCTCGAGTTTTTAGAGAGCCACGTAGGATTTAATTTTCTTAACGCGTCATGTAGGATTATAAATTTAAGTGGTAGCCAATTAAATAAGTGATTATTAATTTCTTTTACAATTAAAGAATTCAAATGCCACGTAAGCAAAATTGGCGAATGAGATTTTAAAGTTTAAATTAATTAAATACAAAATATTATCTTTTAAGATTAGGAATTTTATCTAATATTTTAAAACTAATATAATAACAATTTTAATCACATAAATATGAAAAATATTTTTTGATAAAAAAAACTAACAAACCGATCGCACGGGCTTCATCTAGTGATGCATATAAGGTAAAACCACCTCTGTTTCTCACACAAATTCAACCGGCAGCTACAAAAATTCGTACGAGGCATATTAATATGTGAATTACATTACTTCAAACCCCAACATTGAATTGTGCACGTACCACAAGAGATGAGTAAATACAAGCAACATTTAACTATAAACTTCCAACACGATACATACAATGTACGAGCAACATATATACTGTTAATTTCCAACACGATACATACATTTATGTAATCGGATTAGCAAAATTGAAACTTTATATATAGTATACAAAATAAGAAATGGGTTTTTATGAATCAAGTACAATCCTAGTATTTGTAACCCTTTTCAAACAAGCTCTCACTAGCAGCACCAGCAGTGGAACTTCCAGTGGCAACATACTTGCCTAGGGTGGCCTCAGAGTTGGCTTTGCACCTTGCCAAGAAGACCTCTTGTGCTTTAATCACATTTTCTTTCTTTCCACCCCATATCTTAAGTGTACTTTTCTGCAGTGCTCGCCCAAACGAAAAGGATAATGTCCATGGCTTCAGTACTTCCAGCTTGTTCATTGCATTCAAGTTCACTGTCGCCTCTTCCTCACTCTGTCCCCCTGACAAAAACACAATTCCTGGGACTGCTGGTGGGACTGTCCGCCGGAGTGCTGTTACAGTGTGCTCTGCGATTACTTCTGTAGCAACCTGACCATATGACATTAAAACAGAAGCATCAGTCTTGTTAGGTTACTGTTGATCATAGTTAGTTTAATAGCTGGTTATTATAATAGGGAACAAGATAAGTATGAATTGACTATTGAGCAACTAGGAAAAACTTAGGTGAAGCGACCAAAACAAAGCTGGAGAGCTAAAGAAGATGTTGATTCACCTTGGGGCTATCTGAACCCGGGGTAACCATGTTGGGCTTGAGAAGAGTGCCTTCAAGGAGTACATGGTGATCATTGAGAGCCTTATAGACTGCAGCGAGCACAGTCTCAGTCACAGCAGCACACTTCTTTATGTCATGGCTCCCATCTGTTAGTATTTCAGGCTCAACAATAGGGACAAGCCCGTTCTCCTGGCATATGATAGCATAGCGGGCCAAACCCTGGGCATTCTGCTGAATTGCAAGCTCAGAGGGCTCTGTAGACCCAATCTTGAGCACAGCTCGCCACTTGGCAAACCTGGCACCAGCCTTGTAGTACTCCTGGCAACGGGCACCAAGGGAGTCAAAGCCTTGAGTTGTTGTCTCTCCATTGGTTCCTGCCAACTCAATGACTCCCTTGTCAACCTTGATGCCAGGAACTACACCATTTTCCTGGAGAACCTCAACGAAGGGCTTCCCTTCAGCGGTCTTCTGATACAGTGTCTCCTCAAAGAGGATGACCCCAGATAGGAAAGTAAGAGCTCCAGGAGAAGTAAATAGGAGCTCCCGGAGAGTTTGGCGGTTGGACTCAATGTTCTCGACATTGATGCTAGCAAACCTTTTCCCAATAGTCCCTGTGCTTTCATCTGCTGCTAGGATCCCCTTCCCAGGAGTGGCAATGTACTTGGCAGTCTTGATCAGCTCATCTAGAAAACAAAAAGGGGGAAAAGTTGTTCAAAGTTTTACATTATGTTGAGTAAATATTATCATATTGGATGTACTGGAGAGAAGCAAGTACCTGCATACTTCCCTACGAACGCAGACATGGTTCAAAAGTTGAAGGAAGGAGTGAATACAAACTGCCACGGGAAAAAAAAGTGCAATAACAGATTTACCCAATATGGCTATATATAGAATCAGCTTAATAACTTGAGGGAATATACCAATAAGATTTCTCTCCTCGCGCCATGTCTTGACACATGCACGTCGTTTTATCCAACGCAAGTCTATCATACATGGATAAAGGAATGAGTGATCATTTCCTCAGCCAAGTGGACCAGCTTTGTGCTCTTCTTATGTGTGGAACGGCTTCTACTTCTTATCCTCATTGTTATTTTGTGAGCAACTTCCACAAAGGAGGGAATTAAGCACAAAGCCAATGTTTGTATTCTTCTGATAAAACAAATTTTTCAGTACCTACTGATATCCATCACAAGCTCACAACCCACATTCTCAAAAATATCAAGATCCTCCATGGCTTTGATGGAAAGCTAAGGAAGCTATTTTTTATGAGCACCCAAGCATCGTTGCAATACCACAATGATAAAACTAATAATCTGACCTTGCGTGCGTCAGGATTAAAGGTAAAGGGAAGGGTTGGGGGGCGAAGATAATACCTCAAAACCAATAAGCACTGAGAAAATTACAGGACTTGAGCAAAAAATTAGACAAAAAGCAAAGAGAATTTGATTCAGATGTTTAATAACCATTCGTCAATCAATGACAGACACCTCAAGGGGTGTCGAAATGAGTTTCTAATAAAATTAAAGTTGGCTATGACAAAATTTACAACACGATATATGCCATTGTTAAGATGCGCACTTTGCGCTCATACCATCATTGCTATCTTCTAGGGCCTCATTGCTCCCTTCAGCTACATATCTGATCACAACATGGTGCTGAATGCATTGCTTGTAACAAAATTGAGGTGTATAAGTAAAAAAAAAAGGTTTTGAAGTATAATGGAGGCAATACATTAGCTAGGTTGAACCTCCCAGGCCAAACTGATCAGCAGGCTACCAGGCACTCTTGATTATTATTTGTAATATTCAATTCAGCTTGTGATTATTGAGATTCACAATGAATAATGCTTCCCTCCCCTCATTCATTCATCATCTGTGCCAAAATACCTGTCTCCAAACTCGCCCATGCCTGGAATGACACGGAAATCTTTATTTAAGCCTGTTTCTATTTCAGAGGTCACAATCTTTATTCTTGGGAAGCTTTTACAGACCATATGCACTCCTTGGGGTGCCTGGTTAAGAAAATAGATATTGATTTAGATCTAAGAATAGCAAAGTAGTCCTGCTAAAGAAGAGCTCTGTATGCTGATTGGAGCAACAAGAAGCAAAAATAACACTACTCACAGATATGAGATTGAGAAAAATTATGTTTCCTTCAGGTACACCCTTCTTTATGAGTAAAGATATGGCTTGAACAGCAGAATTACCTACGGTAACACCCAAGAAATCAGTACCCTGTAAAAGACTTGTCCAGTAAAATTTGGCATGATAAAAATGAAACATTTCAAAAACAATGAAATAATAATGACCAAGAATTTTCACTGTCCACCTCAAATTATTTATCCAGCTTGTAGAAAACACGAGCTTCAAGAGGGTAAAATAAGAATATGATTTTAGGTTTTGCACCCATTAATGACACATTGACACCAGCCCTTAACCAATCTTTCAAACAAGAAAAAAATGTTCCTCCAAGGATTAACCCCAAATACAAGGGAAACAATGTTCTAAACAGGTCAATGAATCAGTCACTATTGACTTATCTTAAAGTAAGATTCACTAGGACTTTTAAGAAGTAGCCTCATGAAGGTATGGCAAGGACAATCCATGGGTACTACTACCTCCGGGTTTTTTTTTTAGTTGACACGTTTTGATTTTAGCACTATTCATACACACTTCCCTTTGACCATATTTTGTGAATTGTACGTAATGAAAAATATAGTTATGTGGGATCTTATTAAATTCGTCACGGTATATATTTTAAAAATATCAACTTCTTGTAATTTTTGCTTATCGGTAATTAAAGATATTAACGATTGAATTTGTGCATTAGCAAACGTGACTAAAGAAACGTGTCAACTAAAAAGAAACGGAGGAAGTATTATATTTAAAAAGTAATAGATAATATATATATCAGACATCTACTTTAGCACAGAGCAAGTGGGGAAGCCTCCTAAACTATACCACTTATACTCCTTGCAGTAAGTCATGAATAGAAGAAAACCTGTTCCTAGGATAGGATCCAAGAGCAATACATGTCGATCCGCAATATCTTGTGGTAGTTTTTCATATATCAGCTGCTAAAATAAATGTGACTGAGATTAGTAGAAAAATAGAGTACAATAAATAAATTACAATAAACAAGCACTTCTAACACAAAACGATGAAACAAAAGAATCCAAGCTAGAGATTCATACTTGCTGCCCATTGTCACCTTCTCTATGTATAAGAATTTTTCCAATTTTGATTCCTTTGCAACATGCACGTAAAGCATTCTCCATACTTTCACCACTGGTAAATTTCAAAAAATTTCATGAGATACAAACATACTTACTAAAGCAGACCGATGATAAGCAAGTTTCTTTATGGAAAAAAGGAAGAATTTCAACAAGAAAATTATGCTATAACCTTAAAGTAAGGCCCTGTTCTCTTCACCTTAATTTTGCTGAATTGAAATTATTTTTACTGAACTGAAATTATTTTTACTGAACTGAAATTATATTTGCTGAACTTAAATTATTTTTACTGAACTTAAATTATTTTTACTGAACTGAAATTATTTTTGCTTAAGTGAAATTATTTTTACTGATTTTCTATTATAATTCTTTAAGAAAACTGAATTTTACTGAACTGAACTTATTTTTACTGAACTGAACTTATTTTTACTGAACTAAAATTAATTTTACTGAATTGAAATTATTTTTACTGAACTGAAATTATTTTTTTAAGGTGAATAGAACAGGGCCTAATAGAGACCAAACATATCTACTATGAAAGATTAGTCACCAAACTTCACAAAACAGAGTTTAATTTAATCTATAGATATACTTCAAAGCTTGTATTTATGAATCAACGATTCAAAGAAACACGAATGTTACTACTTCCTCCGTTTCTTTTTAACTACTACACACTTTCCTGTTTTGGAAATTGTTAGTTAAAACGCTTTCCATTTTTTACATTTCTTTCTCTCTAACTCTCTCATACCCCCACATGGGTCCCTTTTAATTTTCTCTCTATCTCTCACCTCTTAAAAAATTGTCAAGGAGACCGTGAAAATAAAAATGTAGCAACTAAAAAAACAAAGGAAGTATCATTATTTGCTGACAAGCAAGCAAGATATACAATCATCTTATTTAGCTGATCTCTTTATAAGAAACTGAAAAATAAATCCAATGAAAGTCAGAAATAACGGAATATATCCATAGGTTTTGACGAACCTTCTAATAATGGACACCCCACATAATCTCTTGCAGAAATCTACACCAGTATATACAGAGCCTGCAAGTATAAACAACGAACAGAATGAACTAAACACTGGCAACTCACAACCCTGGTCTGATGTCTCAGGATTGGAAACTTTGGAAAAAGAAAGTAGATTAAAGTGCTAAAATTATCACAGCCCTAAAACCAAATTAAAGGAATATACTCCTGTTCAAAATACATGGGAATTTCTAGAGAATAACATGTTGCACATCCACCTAGACAGTTAGAACTTTATTGAACTCCCTGTTCACCTGCTTTCAGCTTGGACTTTCTTAGGTGTTCCATACTGCTGTAAACTGAATTTACAGACTGCATCAGATATTAGAACGGAACAATTTACATGGATCTTTTTTAATAATATATGTACCATATCAGCCCATCCAAGGACATCACCTATATTAAGCAGGATAATTCTTAAGATTTGGTATAATGAGGCAATGAGCTTTTATCATATGGACTTTAGCTTCCTCATCATTTCCAACAATTTTCAAAGCAATAACACAGAACAAAGCAATTATTTAGACTTGCGGATGAAATTCACTGTGGTCATACATTTCAAAAACAGGGTATCCAGAGATGAATACAGTAACTTGTTAAAACTGACGTTGAATATGATTCAGTGGTGAATTCCATACCAAATAACTGGCAAGGAGCTTACCAGTAGGAGTGATAACCTGCTTTTCTGTGAATGGAAGATGTCCTAGTCCATGCTCAACAACCTAAACAAAATGTAGATTATAAGAGCACAGCAAACAAAATTCATTGTATATAAATAATAAGAGGGAAATGAAATTTCCCACATGAATCAGGAAAGTAGGAAACAATATTGTCCGTTGTCCAAGCAACAAACCAGTGCTCAACCAGTTGTAAGAAACAAAAGACAATTGAGGAACCATGAGGTGCTGCCATGCTCAAAAGACAATATCAAGAGCCTTTATTCGTCAGCCTTAACATTTATAATTATCATTTCCATATTATACTCTTAGACATATTTCTTTCCATCCTTTTCTCATTCATTCTATCAAAAAATGCTATAAACAAATATGTCACCATCATCTAATATGCAGAAGACAGTAATTCAGAAAGCAAGTCAGTATAGTCATGTGAACTGTAAAAATACGTCAGTAGTTGTTTGGTTGACATATAAGCATATGGAAAGTTGACTTCATCAGGAAGCAAATTTTCGTGCATTTGCTTAGTTGGCAATAACCTGGAAATTCTACTTACCCACAAAATTGAGGAATTTCCTATTGGGAAGAAGAATTTTATATCGACGAAACAAATCTTCACATATCATATATATAAACAAACTATTCAAACATCTCTTTGAAACAAATATGACAGTCAAAGTTTAGTCAAGAAGCAGTACTTACCAAGCGAATCAGCCGATCAGCATAAAAAACAAAATCATGTTTGGTAGTTTGTGCATCACGAATAAGTGTATGCATGCCACGTATCTACAAAAGGAGAATAAAAGTGCGTTAATTTTCCCTAATATAAAAAAATGTATACAAATTATTACTCATTATAATAAATAGCAATTACCTGGAAGGTTGTCTGGATAACATATAAGTTAGGATAGATTTTGCAGAGATCGTGCTGACCAAGTTTTGTTCGAATATGTTGGACAATAAGGTCAACAGCAACATGGTTGTCGCCACCACGGGGAATTATAATATCAGCATACTTCTTTGTTGGAAGTATGAAATCATCAAAAGCAGGCTTCACAAATTTTGAGTACTGCAGCATTGTCCAGAAGAAATTTTGTCAATAACCAATTTATCACCGTGATACTATGCTAGTAATAATGCTGTGAAATTTAAAATACTGCAGCATTATTCAGAAAAATTGGTCAATAACCAATTATCACCATGATACTCTGCTAACAATTATGTCAAGAACAGCCCCCCCCCCCCTCCCCTTATTGGCTCTTTGAGAGCTAAAAAGAATGTTCCATAGATTTTGGTTAAAAACTAAGAAGCATGTTCCATAAAACTTGGTTAAATAAAAGCGCCAGCCCACGCAAAGTTCTTCTCTAATCTCAAATATTAGTGATGCTAGTCCTAGTATTCAAAGAGCTATGAAGGAAAGGTAAATTCAAGGGCATACAAGACAAAGGATGCCTATATAGATATTAGAATAAATTGCATGGTCTAACTTAATTAGCTTACCAATTTACAGAGATCATGAATGAAAAAGATACTCCTCCCTCCCTAAAAATCTCACCTCATCCTCGAATGAAGAATTGGTGTTACTCAACATAATAGAGTCTGAAACTCAGAAATTAGACCTTGTATATCCGGTGCAGAGAAGTAAATTCACAGAAATTAATAGATAATGCTCACATAAATACACGGTCAATAACTAACCTGGTCCAATACCGTTGCAATATCTCTAGCCTTCTCAGCAGTATCACGCCTAATTCTTCTTGCCAATCGTACATCAGCATCTGCACTGGAAACCAGCATTATGAGAACAAACAGTAAAAAGGCGTAATTCTGATATAAGTAGGATGAGTACTACAGATTAAATCTATCAGGAAAAGAAAATTGAGCTTTAGTTTAAACCTATAAAAATTCCAAGCATTGACCCTATAAAATTAAACTTCAAAGACACATAACTAAGAAGATAGCAGAAAACAAAATTGCATTTTGACTTTTTTAGCAAACATATATCAATAAGATAAAATTTTCAAACAGAGCCTAATCCAGAATTCTAAAAGGGATAAACATAGAGCATAGATCTATGATGTGTAGACCCAAGGATGTCACGTAAAACAATCTTGTATCAGTTAACAAGTCTCATACGACATGATTCTACAGAGAAACAGGAAAATAGTAAGATAAGTAAAATGAAAGAGGATGGACCTGTATCAACAAAAATTTTCATATTCATAAGCCCACGAACACGAGGATCGTGAAAGATAAGTATCCCTTCCAATATAATTACATCTGATGGGTTGACCTGCCAAGATTTTCATATCAATATGTTATGCAGTGCAAATAATTCACTCTCTCATTCAAGCAGCTACAATTATAAAATAACAAAGAGGCCAAAAAATAAGTTGAAGTGCATAACAATAATTTCTTGTTCTCCTAAGTATATAGGAGAATAGACAGATTTAACTGTGATTATAGCTTACCCTTCGAGCTGGAAATACATTGTTTTTGTAACTCTTAAAATCGTAATTTGGAATATCCACTGCTTTCCCACGCCTTAGATTATCCATGATACAAAGCAACTCTTCAGTGTCAAATGCATCTGTTGAAAGAGGGGGGATACTTCATTGTTAGCATCTTTCTGCATATAGACAAACTTTTATATCCCCAGACAGCAAATAACAAATTAAAAATTAAAAGGGGCCCTAAGATCCGAGTATTAATGGCTAATTTAAACTGGAGTTCACCGGTACAGTAGCATAAGGTGAAGCATGGGTGAATTACTATAGAAGGATAACTTTTTAGAGGAGTTATAATAAATGACTCATGCAAAACTGCAAATAAATTACCAGTTAACCATCAGTGTCTCGATCTGGTTAGGGAATTTAGCTAATACTACCTCCATTTCCAAGAATTCTCAATATTTACTGTTTGCACACAAATTAAGTCAATAGGAGAGAGACAGTGTTTATGTGGCAAGTAGGTGTAAGAAAAAGGTGGAAAAAGTAAGAGAGAAAAGAGAGAGTGAAATTAAAATAAGGGTGGGTGTAATAAAAAGGTAGAAGTGAGCTTTCACAAAAATAAAATAAAAAGGTAGAAATGAAGTATTTAAATGGAATAAAGTGCAAATGTTGAGAACTTTCTCAAACGGAAAGTTTTATGAACTTCCAAAATGGAGGGTAGTATGATATATCATGAGGAAAAAGCTTAAGTGGAAGTGTGGAACAAATGAACATACAATTAAGTAGCAAACATGCATCCAACCGACATGTTAACTCTTTCCAATAAATAAACGCTCTGGCTTTTGTGGGACAAGATTGTTATCCTTATCCTAGAAGTAATCTAAGTAAACTCACCAGGATGGTCAAAGTTGCATTCATGAACTCGTAAAAGCTCCTCCTCAGTCAGATTATGATAAAATGAATCCTGTCAAATCATTCAACGCAATTGATGGATTAATGACCAAGGGTTGAAATTAAGCATTAGAAAATTCTTATATGATAGCAAAACACAATCTGTGTGTAGACTCCAAGCTGGTGCTTTGGTGAAAAGTAGAACCAAAAGTCTAATAATCCAAACATACACAGTACTTTACCAGCAATGAAACCAATGGACTCATGGCTACAGGCCTACAATTTTCAAGTATTTTCATTGACAAGGAGTAATTTATAAATTATGAAAAATCACACTCATGAGTTATTTATGGTAAATCAAGTAATTCATTACAAATTCCATAGGGAACTTGTAGACACCTCCAGCTCAAAGCAGATTCATACAAAGAATTATATTAGATCAATAATGATTTACTATGCCTCCTTTCACTAAAACTTTGGAAGATTGATTCGTTGACCCTAATTAAAATACTACAAACAATAGAGAGTAGTAGAAAATTTTAGAAGAATAGTGAGGAGATCAGGAATTATGAGGAAACTATGTTCAAACAAAATATAATAACCAGTTATCCAATTAAACCAATTAAAGAACTTACACAACCCCATCAAATCCCCCCTCTCCACAAAAGAGAGAGAAAATAGACCTTGCTCATAACTTTTATGTTTTCGTTTGCCTATACTCACGAATTGTCGTTACTGCTTGACAAGATTGTTACCTGATTAACAACCACCACACGCTGGTCATGAAGCTGCTGAATAATCATATCACAAACAGTAGTCTTTCCTGATGCTGCACCTCCTGCTACTCCTGCTCAGGGAAATGTCTGATTAACCAACAAAATCAACCGAAAGGAAACATGTGAAGAAAATAGTGAAAGAAAGCAAGTGACCAAGCATGAAAATTCAGGCAACTAATGCTTCTATTTATCTCTAGAAGAAATAGAAATAAGCAAACAAAAGAAAACCAAAGGTAGTAAGTGACATACTACACGAACAAAGCATTAAAAGATTTCAGTGAAAGGGCAATGTGTGACATATACGCCAGCCCCTATGCTAGCTTCACTCAACTACATGCAAGAGCATTCCAGGACTTTATGGAAAAGCCAGAAGTCAGAAGAGTTAACAAATGAAAGATCTGTACATACCAATGACAAAAGGTTCATTGTAAACATTTTCAGTAGATGTTGTTGGTTGTTCAATAACAGCTTTCCTGGATTCTATGCCATCCACGTGAAATCCAGAAAAATGGGCTCCTGATGAAGCCTCTATCATATCTACGACTGACTGGGAACCCATTCAACAAAACTGCACAAACAAGGCATGAGGACATGGAAGGAGATTAAAACTAAACAATACTGCAAGCAGGTAATGTGGTGCTCCCACTTAAAGCAAGGACTAAGAATCATATAAATCTTTAGAAGTATCTACACATGCAACATTTTGAAACTGTAGTGATTCCAGTAACTCACCACAGCATGCGTTAAAAGTTCAACAATCATTAGTGTTAGCTCAACAGAACACTATAAGAAGCATGCACAAATGTATTATCCATGAATCAAGACACACATCTAATCTAACATTTGGGGACAATCGACAAAACATTTCTAGAATCCTCTTCCTGTATTAGTTATCCTGAAAAATCAGGTTAATGGAACCATATCAAGACATGACTCTTCCTATTACTTAATATCTTCTACGTGAATTATTGACTACTAGAGTTATCAGAGAAGAGCCACTAGACCAATTTGTTGTAAACAATTGGAAAGGTGAGTTGTACTTATACTTATGATAATGAATTTTTATGTAAATAAGTTACGAAAATCCTATACTAATGCCCGTGGGATTTTATTTTTTTTTGGGTTGAATCTTCATTAATTTCCATTTACCGCTCAAAGAGGTGGAATTGGAAATACATAGTGATAAACAAATGTTTGGGTATGGGGTGCCATCACCCCGAGCATTAGAATGAAACTCTCATTTGCAAAATTACATTCAAATACATTATCACTATAGCTAGTCTGTTATTATTACTGTCTACCAAACAGATCATAAGTATACCAATATTGACCAGTTAGCCAATACCTTAATGGTGATTACTTTTCCGACATCGGGCATCTCTACACAGCTTCTAATCGAGCAATATATATACATGGCATTACAGAAGCCAAGAAGCGGATCAAAGTCGTGGTGCATTTATCCCTACTGAGTTCTGCCCCATTACTAAACTAAACTTTAACTACAATTAAAAGAATGTCAATGCCTCCAAGTCAAATAATTAAATAAAAGGGTGCTTTGTTCAGGAATAAATTCCATGTTCCTTAGATTTGGTCTTCCCGACTTATTTTATGCAACATTCAAACAAGTATACAAGCTATATATCAATGTCATTAAAACCTTAATAATTCAAAATAATTATATCAACATCAATAAATATCATTCTCTTTAGGCTTTAGCTCATAGTCCCATAAACTTACCACTAGTAATAAGAAATTAAATCTTTAAAAAAAATAAAATATCAAATTCCTTTAAAATCAAAACATTAATCTAAATTACCCACATTGATCTGACGCAAGCTGCTCATACTGTCATACATCAATTCAAACAATGGAAATATAGAAAACGACAAACAAAAATCCAATCTTTCTTAAAAAAAGAAAATCCAGCTTATTTATCACGGATCAAATCTGAAACCAAGATACAATTATATTAATAATCTTTTAACTAGGTCAATTTTATTCAATAAACAGGAATGCAGCACAAAAATTCGAGACCAAATAAATTAAATTATTAATTTGGGAAAGCAAGAAAAAAGGGAAATTAAAAAAAACAATTAGAAATGAATATACCTTTGATTCGATCTGATACTTTTGCAGAAATTGAAGAAATTAATGGGAATGAAAAAGGAAGAGTATTTATAATTAAAAGTGAAAGAGATGAAAAAAAAAAATCAAGAGTTACGTTGTCTAAGGAGAAGAGAAGATTGATGATATTTATAGTGGGCGCAACGATGAGAGAGAAACACCAATTACTTGATGTTTATTTATTTATATTTTTTTTTTTAATTTTTTTGACAATTATTTTATTTTAATTTTTATTGTTATTAATTAATAGGGCTTATTCTTTCCTTTATTTACCACCGACGTCTCCTCATTTTCATGTTTTTTATGCTCTCCATTAATAATTCATACCTTAGATCTTTTATTTTTTAGGAAATGTAGATCTTTTATTAAACAAATCTTTCCTTGTCCCAAAAAGAACAAATCTTTCATCCTTGTATTACATTTTTTGTACCCTATATAATGTTAAATTATTTACCAAGCAACCCTATTAGAGACAAGCAAAGCTTGGTTTAGTACTCCGGGTAATGTTTTCATCACCTAAATTTGAGGTTATAGAATCAAACCCTATTAGAGACACTTTGGAGTGGAGATTTCCTTGTCCTTCTTCCCACTCCCAAAGTACCTGCCCGAAATAAATAAAGTGTTGAAGTAAAAAATTTCTTCTGTAGTATTAAACCCTATGCATAAATTAAGATGTACAAGATTGAATACTCTGTATTGATGGAATACGTCATACAATAGAACTTGGACATTGATGGTAGAGTTTGGAATTTTGGAGTAATAATGAAAATTCAATTAGTTTGCTTAAAAAATATTAAAGAAAAAAAAAATGTAGAAAATGAGAAGATGATTGATAGTGATGGAGTACTAATCAGTAGGTTAGAATAGATTGGAAGGGAGCGATAAGTAAAAATAAAAGTGAGGTGATGTTGGTGGCGGGGAATTGTACAACAACTTGATCGGAGCTCCACGTAGATACTAGATCATGATAATGGCCCACTTCTATGAATAATTAAATTTTCTCAGCTCTTCTTCTTCAATGTACCAACTTTTTAATTTATGATAATCCCTCTAAAATTAATGCAATTATCATTTCCTTTTTGTTTTTCCCATACATTGATGTTTTGAGAAGATGAGTTTTTACAATGATTTCATGATTCGTATATGATTTGACCTCTAGTCTCTAGAAGAATAGCTTTATTTCAAAAATGGTGTTAAGAGAATATATATATAGTGCAAAACCTAATGATGAACACAATTGGATTATAGATGACTAATGACTTTTTATAGTACAGTACCTTAAAATTTTACAAATTAACTCTTACGCTTTGTTTGGATAGCAAAGAAGGAAGGAAAAGAAGGGGAGGGAAAATGGAGGAAGGGAAGGGAAAATAAAGGGAGGGGGAGGTGAGCTCCATTTTCCCTCCAAATCTCTCCAATTTTGGAGAGATTATGATTATTATAGAGAAAGGGAAAATGGATTTCTCCCTCTCCTTCCCCTTCCTTCCCCCAATCTTTTACCCAAACAAGAGATTTTGTCCCCCTCCATTTCCCTTCTTTTCTTTTCTTTCCATTTCTTCCTATTCAAACAAAGTGTTACTCTACAATGACCTATAATAATGTTTTGTTGGGTCTTTTTAGCACTCAAAAAAATTTATGAGTGAAGTATTTAGGCGAATAGACATGCATAGAATGATTTTTTACTAGGAGTGTTTTAAAACCTCAATAATTTAACTTTTTTTATTTAATGAATCATTAATGTCTGAACCAATTTTAAAAATGTTACGCATAGCCTTAAGTGCTTTATATAAGAAGTTAGAAATGGAAAAATCAAATGAAAATATAGTATTAATTACATTGTTTTGTGCGTATTATCATGCATTCCTAAATTAATATTTGTATAAAATTTGGAAATATACATCAATTGTTTTTTTTTTTTGTAGCCCTAAGGACTACTGTTGAGCCCATGAGTAAACCCACATATGAGTGGTGTGTTGTCCCATATTAATTGAGTGTGAAAGTTTGTATTGGTATGTGTATCCCACATTGAAGAAAGAAGATAATTGTGTCCACTTTATAAGGCTAAGGGGCAGCTCCCTTATTCATTGTCATATGGTGTTAAACCTCCTTGGCCGAGTAAAGTGAACACTTCTAACGGGTGTTGTTTCGGGTGTTTTTGTCCCTTGGTGCAGAAAAAGAGGTGAGATATTCTCGGATTTAGAGATCAGGTGATTATCTGATGTAAGAGAGTGTAGGGTATGCTGTAATAATTGTAGATGTCCCAAAAATGGGGGGAATCTCCCTATTTATAGGGTCATCGGAAAACGTGTCCCTGATTAGGTCACTTTGACCTAATTATACTGGGTTGCGTCGAATTACGGCTTTCTCGAGATTTTGGGCCCTTGAAGGCCGCCTTTTTCTCCTAGGTTCTAAGAAGGACACGTGTCAAATGGAGGTTCGTCCAATTTGGACCAACCAGGGTATGACACATGTCAGGATATGATTGGCCCATGTGGCATGGGTAAAATTACCCAAAATAGGTGTGGCCCTGGCTTGTTTATCATATCAAAGCCAGGTTGAAGAAAGAAGATAATTGTGTCCACTTTATAAAGCTAAGAGGCTACTCCCCTCATTGTCATATCTCATATGGTTTTGAGGTGAAACCTCCTTGGTCAAGTAAAGTGAACACTTGTGGTCGTCTATCAGCTACATATAGCATAACCTTTATTATTATTTTTGGTGCAAACAAACATAACGGGGTACTCCATGTAATTGATGACCCCAATTTTCTATTTAATCAACCACATAATGAACAATAAGAAATCATTAAGATTTATGAACATACTCTAGTGGAGCAAACAAAAGAAGACATTGTCAAAAAGCAAAAGAAGATGGGTGAAGGTTGGATTGACATATCTGAGAGCACGTTAGGCATTAGGTTGGGCTGAAGAAAATGACCTTATGGATCTGGGCCTAAAGTTGGACCAGGCCATTAGTCGGTCCATTGTTCCTTTATAATCAAAACTTGATACATTACTTATAATCAATCTCTAACGCCAGATCATTATCTTCTAATGAACCACATGGACCAGAATTCGACCTTTTTTTAAAAGTGGTCATTTATTCACCAAATTTTGCATGTCAACTCAATTACTGTGCCAATTTGACACAGAATGCCAATGTGACAATGTGTTATGTGTAATATTAATTCCGTACATAAACTTTTTATTTGATATATTGCATCCAAGCACTACACCAAAGTCGTGTTTGAGAAATTCTATTCAAATGAAAATTTTATCCTAAAGTTAGTATGATTTACATCCCATTTAACAAAACAAGTACAATTTATCAGCTAATCTGCAAACAATTTTATACAAATACTTAATAATCCAGAAAACTAAACATATAATGTAGCAAACTTCTCATATCAAATAATGCAACTAGCTCTTGATAGCACATATCAGTTAATTATCAATCAAGGTCTAATATGCAAATCCTTTACACCTAGTTTTACCAATTATTCATCCAATTAAATTTACATCTATTATCTCAGCATATATGAAAACTTTGGGGATTTATAGTATGTCAAGAATATAATACTACACCCTATTCACCATATCAAGTCGCAAGTTGTGACTATATTTGCACATAACCTTAACAATTTCTTCTTATTAGATCTTTCTGTTTAGTCCATGGCTTTATGTAACTCTATGGTTATGGTTTATCAACAAGTCAACAACAACATTGTCTCCTTCCTTCTGTTGACTAAATTTAAGCTCGGTTGTTTTACTTCTGTACCTTTTGAAAGTTCGATCCAAGACAATATGAGTTTGTTTTAAGCAAATTAAATAATTTCTTTCAAACATGATGATGATTTTAAGCTTTTGTTATTGTGTTTGATCTAATTTGTTGGTATGTAAAAGAATAAAAAGATGATTAAGCTTGTTTATTGTTCAACTTTTTTTGTTAGTAATAATAATTGATTAAGCCTATGCCAAAAAAAAAAAAAAAAAAAAAATCTACCTATAATCTATATATATATGGAAATTAAAGAAATAATGTGGCATTTAGAGGAGGGGTCAATTTTGATAAGTTGGTCGGATAAATGGCGCAAACCATGGCAATATATTGGGCATTCCTAAGTGCAATTGCAATTTGCAAGTAGAAAGTTTGCAGGCATCCTAGATAAAAGAATCCCACCAACTCAACAAAGAAAGTGTAGTAAAAGGAGTAGGAAAGTTGCAGAAAAAGGAACTCGATCATGGACCCTCAATAATCATCATCTAAAACCATGCTACATAGTACATGTTAACATATACTTGGTATAAACTTCTATGTGTTGAGCCCATGTCCAAATCCACATGTGAGTGAAAGTGTTGTCCCACATTGAAAGAGTATAATAGTGATGGGAAGTGTATTCCACATTGAAGAAACAAGAAAATTGTGTCCATTTTATAAGGCTAAGAGGCTACTCCCCTTGTTACCATATTTTTTGAAGTGCAACCTCTTTAATCGTATAAAGTGGACAATTGTGGCGGGTGTAGCTTAGGCCCATTTATCACCACATGCGAATATATAGTGGACCCATTATATTTGTAAAACTAATCGTTGTATCATTTGGAATAGTGTTTAAGACCATTTATGAGAATAAGTGTGTAATTAGTCTTTTTTTTTTGGTCTAAATCAAGCCAAGTCATTAAAAGAACAAAGTTAGCAAAAGACTAGCTAGGTAAATCTTCAAGTTACAACTCTTGCAAGTAGTAACAGTAGACTTAATTAATACGCTGTAAATTATCTAACTAGCTAATAATTCTTCATAAATGGTAGTTTAATTTTGATAGTATTGGATGTTTTTAATTTAATTTTCTGATTATTTTGAAGAGAGTGGTGGTGGTGTAGGATGCTTTCACATTGTTGGTCCATAGGAAAGGAGGCATAGAAAACTTTTGCAATCATTTAAATTTGCTCAACAGCCCAAGCCAACGTCTTAAGAAATTGACTCAAACTTTTGGTACTTTTTCTATTTTCCATTCAAATTAAAATTCCAACGTATACTTCCTTTTACCTTTAATGCTAACAACTATTCACAATCTTCTTGTAAACGTCAGCTACTTTGCCTAATAGTCTTACAAAATTAAGGTAATTGTAATCTAGGTGTTGGACGCACCTTGTATGTTAATGTTTTTGTGCCTCCTACAGTCCTACCTCCGACGAGTATACTATGTAAAACGTTAGTTGTCTCGTTAAAGTATATTTTCAAAGGTTAAAAATGGATGCTTTTACACTTATCTACTAACATAATAAAAGGATGTTGAATATATATGTTGCAATTTACAATTACAAAGTTTACTATTCCGTTTTAAAAAAGGAGTTATAATAATTTTCTTGTACTCGTATGTATAATGTATTATATCTATACATCTATACTTCTATACTTTATTATTTCGGAGTATATATGAAAAAAAAAAGTTTGTAAATATGTGTCACGTGTCACCATATATTATGTGAATTTAGCCAACCAAATTATAGTGAAATTGGATAATTAAGATGACTACTCCCCTTTACATTTTACACCATAGTTAGTCTATACCAAACAAGACTTTAAATAATGAATTTGGACTAACATGTCTCGCCCATATTCTATGGAGTCAAAAACAGACTTACAACCTTACAACCGTCATCTCCAAACAAACGGTTCATCACTCAACCCACTAACTTTGTTTTAATTTTTTTTTTTTTTAAATTACAAAATCCAATCAACCCCACCAAAAAAAAGTAAAAAAAATAAAATAAAGGTAAAAAAACGGCAATATTAGTTTGAAGGGAGAAAGTCTCTAATTTAACTCCCTCTTTCCCTTCCATCTCTGTCTCTCTCTCCAATTTCTCATCATATTCGCCAACTTCCATGCTCTTCTTTCTTGCCACATTTACACAATTATATTCTTTTTTATTTTTATTTTTTATTTATATATATTTATAATCCGATTTTCTAGGGTGTTTAAATAGAGTGATCATAAAAATTTGATGGTTAATTAAGTAGCCATTTTCCAATTATATAACTTCCAACACCAAAATTATACTCCGATGCGGCAAGAGAAAAGCATTTATGGAGAAACTCCAAACAAGAATAGTATGAAGGGATTAAAGGCTTTACTTTCTAATCACTCTGATGATATCTTCTCTGATCATGAACTCGCTCTTCGTAAAGCTGATGAAGCAGGTTCTTTTCTCTATTTCTCTTCTTTCATTCTTTCATTTTTTTTTTTTTATTAATCAAGTTAAGAAGTCGTCATCATCAAAGTTAGTACAGTATTGATTTTGATTAGCTTAAACTTGTTTCAATTTTTACATTGTACGTATGGAGTACATTAGTTAGTTTTGAGTAAAGATTAGTTGAACACAACACCACTCTAATTATAAAATGTAATGCACCTCGTAAGATTAGTATAACAAGTCATAGTTCTTAGGACCTCATACATCATACCAAGTATAATTATTGTACAAAACAAAATATGTGAAAGGCTAGTGTCACTAGTATTATTGCATGAATGAGACCAAGATTTATTATACTAATAAAAATGGAGTAGGCCGGATGTAAGATGTTCAAATGTATGGGTTGCACAATTTACGGTGATCACGTGAATTGCATAAGTTTGAACGAACTGATATAAGTTAGGTGGCGCCACATTTATCACTATAATAATAATAATACCTCCGGTCTAAATTACTCGCAATTTTGGAAAATTTTATATCTCGCAAATAATACCCAAAAGTTGCGAGTAAATTATATCTGATGAATTTGCTTCTACTTACAAGATGTAGATCCAAACTATATATTCATACTTCATATTAATCAACTTAAAAATTTAATACTCTAGTATGGACTATGGAGTACGTACTAGGCTAGAATTATCAACACTGGTAATTTTGATATTTATTTTTATCTTCTCTTAAAAGGAGAGAAGTGTTCAAATTATTCTCCCTAGTACCTACTTGATTGTCGTTTTAATTGAATCTAACTATGTCACACGATGTAGGAAATTGTAACAGATTTTCGTCAGCTTTAAATCAATCGACGGTAGGATGTGTACTATTCTTTAAGAAGTTTAATTTCCTATATTGTTGGAACCAGGGTTTTAGGAGCATAATGTTACTTCTTAGCCACTAACTCTAAAAGTCTAAGATATACGGAGTACATTTTAAATTGAATTAGTTGTATGCTTGTAAACCAAACTGTATGTGTGTTAGTTTCTTATTTGCTCCAAAAAATGATTTACTAAATTGAATTTAATCGTATATTTTAATTGTTTTTAAGCTTACTTATAAACCATCAAGATCATAAAATCGATTTGATTTTTCTCGTTATTAATTAGGAAGAGAATATTTGGGAAAGCAATCCTAATAAAAAACACACTAGATTCTCTACGGTAGAAGTACAAATAAGGGACACTCAGATTTGTTCTTGTTCTGTTTAGACAAAAATACTGATCTAATATGCTATTGGACAATGATTATATTTGAAAAAAAAACAAGATGGGCCCAAAAATGGGATAATGGGGCTCATTATGATGTTGAGCCGTTAAGGTGGGCCAGGCTGGCCCATTTGATTAGTAAGTAAATTAGACCAAGTGGGCCCAAAAATGGAATTGGATCCCCTTGCCCTTAATAAGTGCCGTTTTAGGTGGACTTGCCTTACTAATGAAGGTTGGGACCTCAACTTAATGATGATTAAGGAGTATAATAATCTCTAAAGAAAGAGGGTTAGACAGGATGATAGGGTAAAGCAGGGCAGAGAAAATAAAAGTTGGATTGTGGCAATGTCATAACAAGATCACACTTTGTCGCTTGAGAATTTGGTTTTAATTTATTTGATCTAAATAAGTATACTTGTATAGATTATCATAATAAGGTGACATATGATTTGATAAAAAATTAGATGCATAATGGATTACAACTAAACTAAGTGACATCGCGATGTGATATGAGTATGTACATGATCCAAATTGAACATGATCCAAACAACTTGTTAGTTACCTCTCACCTCCAATACTATTACCCTTACAAACATTATGCCATTTCATGAAATAGTAGTTAAAATGGGAGTTGCATCATTTGTGCAGCTGCAAGAAGGTATCAAGCAACCGGATGGCTAAGGGAAATGGACCAAGTAGCAAGGGACACCCTCTCAAAGAACCCTTCCGAACAAGACTTTTGTATGGCCCTCCGCAATGGTCTCATCCTTTGTAATGTCCTTAACAAAGTTAATCCTGGTGCTGTCCTCAAGGTACACTGCCATTTACGGAGTAGTATTTCTTTTTTACTTAATTACGGAGTACATTGTTATGTAGAGTTTTTATGACTGTTTTTGTATTTTGTTTACAAGGTTGTGGATAATCCAGTAGTGGCAGTGCAGTCCCCGGAAGGAGCAGCACAGTCAGCCATTCAGTACTTTGAAAACATGAGGAATTTCTTGGTAGCTGTTGGCAATATGAAGCTATTGACGTTTGAAGCCTCTGACTTGGAAAAGGTTTCTTTCTTTTCTTTGACAGGCTAACCTCAATCTAACTCATCCTTTCGGATGATGGAGGAGTCCAGGAGGGCTAATCACCTAAGTAGCTTGAATATCATCTTATTGTGTCATTTGACTCTCTTCCTACTGCCTTCATTTTGAGATAAGAATTTATTAACAAGAACCAACAAAGAATTCAAAAGTACATACAAAGTGCAAAGAAGTTTAATATTAGGAATGTGGTTCATGAACGTTGTGTACTTACAACAGTGTGTCTGTGTTAGAAATTTATAGCTGTATCATATCTAGCAATTGGTTATGTATCCGAATATACATATCTCCTGAGGTTTTGGCGGGAATGCTGTGTCTTTAACTGAATTGATTCTTATGTACAGGGAGGTTCTACAAGTAAAGTTGTGGACTGCATTCTTTGCCTAAAAGGCTATTATGAGTGGAAACAAGCTGGTGGAATTGGAGTGTGGAGGTATGGTGGAACTGTGAGGATCACTTCCTTCTCAAAAGACTGCTCCTCCTCTTCAGTTGGCAGTGAAAGTGCTGATGATTCATTGTCGTCGTTTGATGAATATGAATCATTACAATACGAGCAGCTGTCAGAATTTCTTCGTCTTTATAACAAGGTGTCAAACAACGAAACAGAAATAGCAAAAGCATTGTGTATTCTCTTTGATCGCTATGGACTTGGGATATTGCAAGCTTATGTCAGTGAGAAGAATGGAATAGAGGATTTACCTTTGAATTCAATGGTAGGTAAGATTTCTTCTGTTTTAGTTAGGTTTCCCTTAGTGTGTACCATGAAATGATTTTTTTTTTTTAAAACCAAATTTTATCAAATGACACAAATTGTCAAGTGTTAAATAAATGACACAAATAGAAGTTAGTAACAGACTTTTGCTAATTAAGTGACTTGAAGTCTATAAAAAGTGATGGCAAGAGGATTAGTACTGTTGGTCAGACAATTATTCTTTGTGCAAGTGTAATCTATCTGTGATGCAATACAAACTCTTAATTTTATTTTCACTATACATCAACTCGTTGGTGAATTAATGTGCAGGTAATAGATACTGTGATTCATAAGGTTGTCAAGGATTTTTCTTCAGTGATTGTGACTCAAGGTCTTCAGGTAGAGTTTCGGAATTTTAATGCAGCTATTTTGGTACATATAAATGTATAATAGGAATAAGCTTCTTAAGGTTTGCATGATAAAAAATGTTGTAGCTTGGGCATATGTTGAAAAAAAAGTTGAAGAGTGAGACTACATCTTTTACACATGAAGAGTTCTTGGAAGCAATTTCACGGTATCTTGGCAACAAGAAGACTGTTATGAAGTCTAATGATGCAGCGGAATGTTGCATTTGTGGGAGAAGAAAAGAAATCAGTGATTCTACGAGCTACAAGGAAGTAGTAGATGAGCAACATAAGCAACTTGTGGTACTCAATTTTAAACATATCCATCTCTTTCTTGGAATTTCATGTCTTCACATTCAGTGATTTAGTTCTCTTTAAATGATCAAATCCTAAGTTGATTCATGGAAAACTTAACTGATTATCCTTTTTATCAATCTTCAGGAACTCAAGTCATCTTTTAAAGAAACAAAAGATGAAGTGAATAGGGCTCAATTACAATGGGATGCAGAAATTAAAAAACTAGGTGAGATATATGTGTGTGCATTTGATTAAAAACTATTGTGCAATACTACATTGTACCCCTTTTTCTTTTAACTACTTACCACCCTAATTCAATAATTTAATTGGCTCAGAGAATCACGTGAGGAGTCTTGAGGTCGCGTCATCTTCTTACTATAAGATTCTAGAAGAAAACCGTCAGCTTTACAATCAAGTGCAAGACTTGAAAGGTAATCTTACTTTGTATAATCTCTGAAATCCATCTATTTGAAATTGGGATTAAGTAAATTGAGAAACTAAAATTGTGACAAACTGTTGTTTTATATCATAGGATCAATTAGAGTTTACTGTCGAGTAAGACCATTCTTACAAGGCCAATCTGATGGGGTATCAACTGTTGATCATATTGGAGAAAATGGAAATATAATGATTGTCCATCCTCACAAACAAGGGAGGGATGCAAGAAAGGTCTTCTCGTTTAACAAAGTATTTGGAACAAATGCAACCCAACGTAAGTTTTTCCATTTCTGCATGTAATTCTACACACTAGGCACTTTGTGGCCTTACCAATTGGTTTGACATATTTTCATATGTCTTGAATGCAGAGCAAATATATGCAGATACCCAATCATTAATTAGATCAGTTTTAGATGGTTTCAATGTTTGTATCTTTGCTTATGGACAAACTGGCTCCGGGAAGACATACACTATGGTATTAGTTAATTTGTATTTTATCCTCACTTGCATTTAAGATATTTTGAATGATGGATTTCATTTTATATATTTTTTATGCTTGGATTTTGCCTCAGTTTCTTAGAAATCTTCCTTATTGAAACTGCATTTTTGTTTTTGTCTAGAGTGGCCCTGATTTAACAGCAGAAGATTCTTGGGGTGTCAACTACCGAGCATTGCAAGACCTATTTCAAATTTCGAAATCTAGAGTTGACTTAATTGAATATGATATTGGAGTCCAGATGATTGAAATATACAATGAACAAGTCAGAGACCTCTTAGTTGTTGATGGCACTTCTAGAAGATATCCTTCAATAGCTCAGCTAATAATTTTATTTTATTTTATTTTTTTTTTTTTTTTTTTTTTTTTTTTTTTTTTGTATAAAACATTTTAAGTTACACTCAGGAAAATTTATAATGTGACTCCTTAATTATATTCACGTTAGATATTCGAAACAATTCTCAGCTCAATGGTCTCAATGTACCTGATGCATGTTTAGTCCAAGTTAATTGCACCCAAGATGTCCTTGACTTGATGCGGGTTGGCCTAAAGAATCGTGCTGTGGGTGCAACTGCTCTGAATGAAAGGAGTAGCCGATCTCACAGGTACACTCTTCATTAAAATGATAGCTTGCATGGTTTCATTCTGTCTTGCTCTGAAACAATTATGGTATTGCAGTATTTTAACTATCCATGTCCAAGGAAAAGAGTTGATCTCTGGGTCCATTTTGAGGGGATGTCTTCATCTGGTGGATTTAGCGGGCAGTGAGAGAGTCGACAAATCTGAGGCTATTGGAGAAAGGCTGAAGGAAGCCCAACATATAAATAAATCACTTTCTGCACTTGGGGATGTCATCTCTGCTCTTGCTCAGAAGAGTGCTCATATTCCCTACAGGAATAGCAAGCTTACTCAAGTCTTGCAAGACTCTCTAGGTAACCACCTTAAAAGATTCTATGGTCAAAACTTTAACTATATATTTTTTATTATATTGCATGATTTGTATCCCCATTACTCAAATTTTTGTTGCAGAGCCATGGTGGCTGTTTTTTCTTTTTTTTTTCGTACTAATTATAAGTGTTCTTCACTGGTAGGAGGTTAATCAGTCTTTGATCGCTAACTTATGAATTACTTATCTTGTAGGAGGCCATGCTAAAACTTTGATGTTTGTGCATATTAATCCTGAATCTAATGCTATCGGAGAGACAATAAGTACCCTTAAGTTTGCAGAGAGGGTTGCCTCTATAGAACTTGGAGCTGCTCGAGCTAACAAAGAAACTACTGAACTTCGGGACCTCAAAGTTGAGGTTGGTTTTATGGTTTTTTTTTTTTTTTTTTTTTTTTTTTCAAGCCTTAAACATTGGGACTGAAATCAATATTAAATTTCTCAAGCGCCCTGCAAATTAAATTTCTTCTTCTTTTACTGCAGATCGCTAATCTGAAATCAACATTAGAGAAGAAAGAAACAGAACTGGAAAATCTGAAGTGTGCCAATGTAAGAAGTAATTCTGAAACTCAAAATGCAAGAGCCATTTCACCAATGCATGTGCCAAGGCTTGTGCGACCAGTTGATGACAAAGCCTTTGAGGTAGGATTGAATTAGTTAATAACCTCACTTCAATTAGAAGAATCACATAAAGCATATTATATGGCTTAATACATATAAGATGTTTATAATCTTTATATATACTCACTAGCCACAAGGCCACAATATTATTTACTTAGGTCTGAAAAAGCGGCAGAATAGTGAAGCTGTACTAATCAGAAGGTGTCTTCTATTCAACACTTCTGTCCACAAATATATTTTTTTAACAATGAAAGTTATGTATTCAGGTCAGAAGCTGTTCTTCAGGGAAGCAGAGGAGGTCGCATTTTCCCTCTGGGTTAAAGGAACATGAGACCATGCCAAAGATGCCTTTCATAGCTGAAGAAAAGCTTATAAAGCCTGGAAATCCAAGGTCTCCGTCTCCTCCTGTGAGGAGATCAATGTCTACTGACCGAGGGGCTCTCATTAGGAGTAGGCTTAAGCCTGAAATGACAGAAAAATCTTTCCCGAAGCTTCAATACCCAGCTAGAGTATCAGTGAATAAACCTCTTGGTCCACCATCAGCAAATCCATTAGTTGACCGGCATGATGGCAGCATCACAAGAGGCAACTTATTAGATCAGGAGAATGAACAACTTAAGCCTGTAAATACAAGGCAATTGTTGTCAGTGAGGAAAAGCAAGCATGATATCAGCAAAATTAAGGCCAAGAACCAACCAGCGCCTAGGATTCCAAAGGTTGATGAGCCTGACATTCATGCAGGAGGAAAGATTGAGGAGGCTAGAGAGAGTGACATTTTCGAGCCTGAAAATGAAAAGGGGTTATTTGCTTCTCCCGTCTACAGCAGCAATTCTCGGTTGAGGAAATTACGGGCCAACTCTACTAAGAGTTCTCAGTGTCTCGAACCAAGGTATGGCTTCTCAAATCCAACATAAATTGTATTTAAACTGTAAAAGCAAGGTTTTACCACACTTCACTACCTCCCTTAAGGCATAGATTCTCCAATTCAAAACAGGAATATATTATGATGGGTGGGTGCTCAAAAGTGTTATAACTGGACATCAGAATGCCTGTAATCTATGTTACTTGGATTCAGGTAATCTTGTCCTACAGTGGCACATGCAACTCGACTATTAAGTTATTAATTATCTGCATTCTTCCATGCAGAGGACAAGCAAATGCAGTAGATTCCGGACAATTTGAAACCAAACTTCTAAAAGAAAGCAACAATCCATCTATATCTGGATTGAGGAGAAGTCAGTCTATACCGCGTGGAAAGTTTACAGTTTTGCCTTAAAAGACTTTACTAAACTGATTTTGACATATTTTTTTTTTTAAAAAAATTTCCCCTATGTACAGTGATCTGAGTTCAGTAGAAGCATGCCCAGGTATTTGTAGTGGCTGTTTGTTGATGTCTTTGGTTGAGCTTTCAGAAATTTGAGTTTGACAAGCAATCATGCTTGTATTTTTTTTTTTTAATTACTTTCTTTATACCAATATTTAAAATTTTGTGAGCTATCCATGTTTTCTCTTCAAGTCCTGCTTCAATAATCAATATAATGGAATATTTTTCATGCTATTCTATACTATTGTATAATTCACAAGGTATTCTTACATATCTAAGTTTGTACATCATACATACAATAATTAAAGTTTCAAAAGTCATCATCTTATTAAACATACTTGATCAGTATATCATTCCATACTTATCTAGTGGAAAATGCAAGAACAAAAACAACATTGCATTCAACCTTGCAATGTTGCTATGTCATGACAAAGACTTACAAGGTCTCCATTGGTTGACGGCGGAGCTGAGTTTCTCCGGCACAGAATGAGACCACAAATCTAAGTCCGGTAACGGCCCTGTAAATGCCAAATAATTCCCACTCTCATTATCAGGCATCTTTTTCCAATTCACAAACTCCTCACCAAATGCTTGACACAATGCCTTAATTGTCAAGTTCACTTGCCACTCTTTTCCACCATTCAAAACCTCTTTCGCCCCGCCACAGTTCACCATGATCCTCCCTTCCGGCATGAGTTTATCCATCATGTCTAGCCAGGTTTGTGCAACTTCCAACTCCGGAAGAACGTCAGCATTAGCAAACAAGTCCACAATGATCCCTGCATAACCACCAGCTACATTTGCTGTAGGAGACAACGCGTCTCCTACACAAACTCGAAGAAAGCCTCCATTATTATTATTATCTGTTGTCATTTCCAATTCAGACATCCCAAAATACATTCTTGCTCGATCAATTAGAATACCATCTAACTCCCACCCATCAATAACCAAATAAGGCCAAAAATGGAGCAATTGATGAACAACTGTACCACCTCCTAATCCAAAGATGGCAATTGGACCACCTTTAGGAATGATTGCAGGTAAACTGGTAAATTCATCCCAATAAGAGTTGGTCCATTTTTGGGTTTTATACAGTATGCTATGCACATTTCCGCTATCATCTAATAGTAATACTTTGGAGTTATCGGATTCTAAGATTACAATGTTGTTGTATTCGCTTCGAGTAGCTGTTAAAACTCGATACTGTTCTTCTTCTTGTTGTTCTGCAACTGATGAGTTGGAAGAAGAGCTTGAAGAGTAATGATGGGGTCTGCTTGTTTTAGTGATGAGCGGTGGTTGTTTTGCAGGGGGTGTGAAGGAAAGAGGATTGCCGCCATTAAAGGGATGAGCTTGAGCTTGATTTTGTAAGGACGGAGGAGATAAAGATATGGGGTTGAGAAAGAGTAAGGTGGGTGAAAGAGAGAGCATTGCTTTATCTTTTGTTTTCTTTTTAAAAAACTGATGGGTGGAATTTGCAGAGGAAACAGGCCATAGGTTGTTAAACTTTACTAACTAATTAAAGTAATTATTTTCTTTTTTTTGGTGTTTAGAGAGCCACAAGGGCGGGGGTGAGAATCGATGGTAGGATCTTTTGGAATCGGGAGGAAAGCTCTAACCACTTGAGCTATCCATCACTCTCAAAGTAATTATTTTCTTAATTGTGATGAAAATACTTAAAGCTAGACATGTCAAAACCTCACCCAACCTAACCTAATCTTTACCAACCCAATTTAAATTTCGACTCGTATAAATACAATAATTTAACAACCCAAGTTAAAAATATACACCTGATTTTATTGAACCCAACCCAATTCACCCAAACCCCCAAATTGAGAGTTTGACCTTTACAACAAAACCAATTCATAATCATAAGCGCGAACATGAAATTTTTAGGGGTTTCCAATTGTCTGCGATTGAAAACGCAAACATGTCAACAATGCCTGCAACAAATTTGATAAACAAGCTTTCACTAAATCTTCACCCTCGCTTTGTTTCTCTTCCATGGTACTTTCTCTTTCTCTTCGATAAATTATTTGTTCTTCTGTTTAAATTTAGTAATTGTTTCTCCATTTCTAAGTTCATAGCTTTCGTAACAAGAACCAAGACATGTAGTTGGATTTTCGTCTGTTTTTATACTATTTGGGAATAAAGCTTTCACATTTTAAATAGAATTTCAGCTCAATAATTGTGGGTTTTTATTTTTGTTTGGTTTCAATTGGGAAACTAAGCTCAAAATTAATTGCCTGTGCAAAGATAGTTCCTGTTCTAGTTGAAGTATTAGACAGCATCAATTGAAAGTGTTTGGCATTTTAATTTTTGTTTTATGGGTGTTTTTGCTGTAAATTTGATAGGCTTAAAAGGAGTGTTATTAGATGCTTTTCACACAAGGCAGATGGCCCAGAATTACCAGTTAGATACATTCCTAAGAAACACCGAGTTGTGGAACAAGCAGGATGCTCTTCTTCAGTGGACAATGCTCCCATACACAGGATATATACCGAGTCTAGTTCGAGTAATGGTATACGTAGACATAGAGTCAATCATCCTCGAGAAAGTAGAATTGATCATGAGCCGTCGAATGTATCATTTGTTGAATCACATGGTAATCATGTCACAACCATACTTTTTTTTTTGTTAATAGGATTTTATTTAATGATGTAATGGCTTTGCTCCCCACGCATGGGATTAAGGCTTTGATTGATTGGTATAATTGCTTTGCTGATTTCATGCCTTTTGAACTCTATGTAGTTCCAGGGTTGAATGAATTCAACAAACCTGATAAAATAGCTGCGGGGAGTTTAGAAACGGAGTCTGTAAAAACCTTTGCTGTTGAGTATATGAATGTGCCTGATGAAGTTGTTCAGGAATTACGAATTTTTAAGAGAGATGTTCGAGGTCAAGGGTGCAAATTAAATCAAGAGAACTACAACTATAATGGAGCAATGGACTCTGAATATTTGGAAGGATTTGAAGAAGATATTGAGGAACCAATCGAAGGCCTTGAAGCAGAACATAATGATGGGATTGATGAAAGCAAACAGAAAAGGTCAAAAATCTGTAGGACTAAGCAAGACGTTGAGAAAAAGGCTGTTGAATTACTAGCAAAAAGGTCTTTGGTGTTTTCTAAAACCATTACACTCAAAATAAATATTGGTTGAAACCAAGATGTCAATAATGCTCAATGCATTTGTTGATGCTAATTGTGTTTATATTGTTTTTAGAGCATATACTGGAGTTGAGCTACGGAAGAAACTTGTTGCAAAGGATTTTCATGTTGATGTTGTTGAGGCAGTAGTAAGTGATTTCCAGAATAGGTAGGCTTACCTTCTTTTCTGTTGTCTATGGAATGTTTTCTTGCTTTTTTGGAGAGAAATACTCCATTACTATGTTTTTCAACTGACATATTGTAGAGTTTGCAACGCATTATGTAGCACACTTATCAGTTATTGTCTTATTGGTTACTTTTCATTCATTCATGCTTATCTTTATACTTGTATTTTTATTTTAAATGGGGTTCAAATTTTGTTACAGAGGGCTGATTAATGATAGCCTGTATGCGGAAATTTTTTCCAATTCTAGATGGAAGTCTTCAAGTTGGGGCCCAAGGAGAATCAAGCAAGTAAGCTTCTTTCTTGAAGACTAGTGTCTTTATTTTAAATATTTATCAGAATTAGATGTTTAAGGTATCCTTTAATCTGTTAATGGAAGTTCACTATTTGTAATTCTTTTTTTTTTCCTTGTTGTGTACTGTGTTCTCTCTTTTTTTTTTTTTTTTTTTTTTTTTTTTTCCTTTTTCCCTTTTTTTTAATCTGTTTTTTTGGGTTGGGGGTGAGCGGGTGCTGAGGGTTGTATAGGATAGTACCGGGGCTGGGAGTGGGAATGCTCTGAGATATTGCATGTTTTATTGTTTCACCTATGCACTGCAGCATTTGTTACCCAATTAGGATTTCAAACTTAAGGATCTTTTAATTGAGTGCATAAATGTATAGCCTTAAGTATTAGTTTGACTTCAGACAATCAGTGAGTGAATAAGTTGGCCTTTGACAACTATGACATGTTGCATGGAATGTTTACGTAATGCATGTTTGGATTTAGGGATTTTTTTAAAGTTCTGTTTAACTTTCAGGATATCTGATATCATAACCATCAGTGGTGTAACTAGTATATTGAGAATTGGGAAGCCTCAATGTCTCAGCTTTTTGTGAACATGTGCTATCATAAAGGTTTTGCTGGAGTCAAGTTGCAGAACATGTACGCAAGATATTTGGGCTATCCTTATGATACTTGATTAGGTTATTCAGAATCAGAGTATAATTTACTGTTTAGAGAACTATCTGGCTCTAGTTATGGACTTATGGTGAAAATCTGATAGTTGGAGAGTCTAGACTCTAGAGTTCAGCAGCATCATAGGAGAAAGTTTTTGTGTTTTTATTTAATAATTAAACTAATATTAAGGAAAGGGAATAAGTTTACTATAGGGGAGTTTGTCATTGACTGCTGTAAAAAATGCGTTGAAGTTCCAAGTGAGCTGTGTCTAACAAGGGTCATGAAAAAGAGAACTGAAAAAAATGCTGATTTGGTCTGTGCTTGAGAGCAAGATTTTGAAGTTATAATTATTTCCATTAAAGTCAGTTTGCTAAGGCTTTTGCTAATAGTTGCATTTTAGTAAGGGAGTTGCTGTTGTGGCTTTTGTTGATGGTGTGAATCTGATACCATCTGAAGAGGGGGAGAGAGGGGGGGGGGTGTCGGAGAGACAGGAGAACTTTTTATATATTGTTCAGCTTTTCATTGGCTATATTATGCAACATTTTGAGTGAAGCAATGCTGTTTGTTAAAATCAGGCACTTGTGAAGAAGGGCGTCAGTGAAGGTGATGTAAAAAAGGCAGTAAAACAGGTTTTTGAGGATGGTGAGGAATGTGATCTTAGGTCGAGTACAAAGTTATCAAACTCTACATTACAGCAACTATATGTGCGGGCCTCCAAGCAATGGCAACTGTCCCAGAATGTACCCTATGAGAAACGAAAGGCAAGGATTATAAGGTGGCTTCAATATCGTGGGTTTGATTGGGCTGTTGTTAGCATCATCTTGAAAAAACTAGAATCCAATTATTCTCCTTAGAACCTACCATTGTTGCTCTCTTTTTCCTAGATGCCCTCAGCAAAAGTTAGCCATTTTTATTTGCCTCCTATAGACATGAATACTTCATGTAAAAATGTATTGAAATTATATTGCTTATCTAATACATTCACATTCACTTCACTATGAAATCTTCTGTCGGTAACATGATGGAATCTATTGTGTCAGTATCTTTTCTCATGAATCAGTAAACTACTATGCTATGAAACTAGTCGCTTCAATTGAGCCTTTGGGTTGCAACTAGTATAGATATTAATGTTATAGCGCAAATTAGTAACAGCGCTGCCAGTGGGCTGTTTCTGGCCTGGCTGTTGCCTGGTGGATATGGATCAAGCTCCCAGCACAGCAGCCTGGTCTGACTGCTTTGTGGACCAACCTTGATTCCTCCCTGCCACAAACCTGACCCAATCCACATGCTCGTGCACTAGCACTAGAAAAAACAACTTACCGGGGTTTTGGGGGGTGGGGGGGGAGGGGTGACCTCTAAAAGGCTAGTTCTGTTGAGAGATAGTCATACGCTTTAATAACCTTTTAGTTGTGAGATAATACGGGTTGAATTTAACAAAATGAAACAGTGCATTGGATTTATTAATTAAAAATGTACCAACGTGGAAGAGGAACTTACGTTAATGTTATGTGGTTTGCCTTAGATTTGGGATGTTAAGTGGTCAAGTTGGTTTCAGCTTTGGATAGGCGACGTATAGAGTCACTATTTTGCTACTAGTATGATCCTTAACCTCTCTTATTCATCACTTCTTTTTCTGTTGGACTTATTTGAGATGGAATAATGGAGTTAGAATTATTGAAATCGTCCATAAGCTTGGTTAGCAAAAGCATAACATCTCAGTCCCATTGCTCCCTTTTGCTTATCCTTTCCTCATTTTGCATACCACATAATATCTAAACAATGTGAGATTCTTTTATTACGGAAATGCAAAGAAGATTATTACTCCCTTGATCCAGAATTAATTCTGAGTTCTCTCTTATATTTTCAAAACTCTATTAATTTATGTCATGGGGGAAAGGGATAGATTTTATTTATAGTAAAGGTGCCTAAGCAAATTAAAATCTTGAATCTCCAAAGTTTCCATTTGTAGATGACCTTCCACATGAGGTGGGGTGGCGGTTAGGAATGTGTTTTTGGGTCCTATTACCTCCGCACTCTTTGGCATTACCCTGCTATCTACTCCATGTTTGGATGGGGTTGGAAAATCTTGACTTTTGGGTGAGGGGGGAGTCTTGTGCTGTTAAAGCTTTCAAAGCTCTGTATGTTTAGCTGTATTTTATTTTTGGAGGGATGATAGATGTGTATGTGATAAATCTATAGAAAAATGTGTACATCCGATATTGGACATGTAGGTGTATCGAGGAGAGTCCATGGAAAATACGGAGGCATTTTGTAATATTGTAGGGTGATTTAACTTATTACCGTATCAAATATTTCGTACGTGTTTATACTTGTATAATTGATGCCTGAAATGTAGTTGCTATTGAAAGCCATGAAAAATATTGATGATGCTTTCCTTTGTGACTTCGTCCATCTAAGTGTTAATATCACTCAACAATGGTGTTCTTGCTCGTTCAAATGATTTAGTCATATTAGTTGTATCTGAATTAATTGGATTGTGCTTTGCTCATGATTTGATACTCGCATTTCCTTCAATTACATGCTTAGGCATGTGATCTAGCCTCTTCTAGGCAAAACTAGGTTATGTGCGTAATTAGCCTTGCTAATCAAGATTAGCATTAACCTTAATAAGAGGAAGGACCCTTGAAACTCACATGAACGAGAAGAAAGTTAGGAGCCTTGAGATGGGACCACGTGACCCCTACATGAGGGAAGAATATCAAAGGAATCTCATTCTCTTTTGCATTAAATTCTAATTAACAACAATCCAAACTCACCAATCATTGAACCTATCCCTCCATAATTTAACTTTGATATTCTATCATGGCTAATTTCTTGGTTTATACATCACTAGAAATTTAAGCCATTTCCTTCTCTTAAGGTGACATTCCTACATAGCATAAGACATTGTTAAGACATCGGAAACAATTTAATCTTGCCGAGCAGTTTAATACTACTCGTACGTCACAAACTTATGGTACAAATTACTGCTAATTATTAGTATAATCTACAAACACCTAATAATAGTATTGTGTAAGATATCACATTCTTAGCCTTAAGGAGAACTCTGTCTTTGCCCTTCTATCTGCTCTATTTAATTCTTCAGCTGGGAAATGTACAGAACAATGGCTTCATCTTTGGATTAGAACCTTGGTTAACACAAAGAATCGTCAGAGAAAGCAAATGAGTTGTTAGAAGACCCTTGGCTGACCACATTTCGTTTAGGAGAAGGTGTTGGTAGAGCTTGCACAGCCCCTTTGGCTAAATCAGGCTCTGGCCTAGCATTATCAACATGTCGAATCTCCCTTAGCATTGCTACAACATCCTTCATTGAAGGACGATCATCAACTCGAGTACTGACACATAAAAACGAAACAGCCAAAGTCTGTACCACCTCATGCATCTGAGGATCAGCTCTTCCTCTGAGTTTGGCATCAAGAATGTCGGCTGGATCACCTTTCTTTTGCAGGTGATCTCGGACCCATTGAACTAAATTGGCTCCCCCTGGCAATGTTGGGTCCAGTGGATGTTTTCCTGTTAAAACCTCAAGTAAAACCACCCCAAAACTGTAGACATCACTTTTCTCAGTCACTTGATGCACTGATGCAAGTTCTGTAATAAAAGAATAAAAATAAGTTTCAGAATCAGTAAATTCCCATAATAAAGATCATAAATGAAAATATCTAAATGAATGTAAAACATACCAGGTGCCATATAACCATAGGAACCAGCAAGGTGTGTTCTTTGATTGTTCTTGGAACATCCGTTGCTTGAATAATCAATAAGTGTGGCTAGCCCAAAATCAGCAAGGTAAGGCTCAAATCTAGGACCCAACAACGCATTCATGGCTTTGACATCCCCATGTAAGATTGCTGGCACACAGTCATGATGCAAATAAGCAAGTGCATGAGCCACCCCAAGAACAATGTCATATCGTGCCTCCCATTCTGCTCCTCCACCCTTCACTACACCGTGAAGGAGAGAGCTTAAGCTCCCGTTTGGGAGGTAATCATAGAACAGGAACTTCAAGTTCCTGTTAGATCCCCACCCTAAAAGCCGGACTATGTTCTTGTGGCGTATAGAGCCCAAGGTCTGAATTTCCGACTTGAATGCCCCTATTTCATCTGTAGACCACATCTTTTTAACTGCGAGTGTCTCCCCATTAGGCATAGCTACCTTGTACACAACTCCAGAACTTCCTGTTCCTATTACATTAGCTGAAGTCAAGTTGTTGATGACATCTTCGATTGAGAACTCCATCTTTTGGTAGAGAGTCAATTCCCAAGTGTCATCTTCAAGAGAATTTTGATCAGCTAACCTAGCACGGACTTGCATATAGATTCCTAGTAAAATCAGAACCACACTTATACTAACAAGGATTGGCAAGGCTAACTTCATTGTGTAACGAGCTTGCTGGTCATGTTTATCAGCTTTGTTTTCTATTCCGTCAGATATGTAAAGGGCCTTGTTCCCAGCAACATTGCTGAGAGGGAGTTTGTGAAAGAAAGGGGTGTCGGGTAATTGCCCAGAGAAATCGTTGTTGGAGATATTTAAGGAAACAAGGTTTTGTAGACTTGCTAGGATATCCAATTTGCCAGTGATCTTGTTGTGAGAAAGGTCAAGAACTGCTAGTTTAGTTAGGCCAGAGAATTGGGTTGGAATTTGTCCTGAAAATTGGTTATAGCTAAGGTTTAAAGAGATCTCCAATGCTGGGAGTTGACCCAGTTCATTTGGTATTTCCCCTGAAAACCCATTATTTCCAAGGTCCAACAATTGTAATTTGTTGCAGGATAAAATTTCAGCAGGAATTCGACCAGAGATTTGGTTGTTACCAAGATTAAGCTTAGTCAACTCATTCATAGAGCCAATAGAAGGTGGTAGTGTACCTGTGAGCCTGTTGTCTGATATGTCTACAAACTGTAGACTTGTTGGCAATGTTTCTGGCAAGGAGCCTGTGAGCCCATTCGAGTGCACGTCAAAGAATTCCAGGCTTGAGCAGCCTGACAAAGAAGGTGGTATACTTCCAGTGAAGTGATTCTTGCTTAAATCGAGGAAATTTAAGCTCTTCAATTCCCCAATTTCGGATGGAACAGTACCACCCAGTTTATTACCATTTACCCGGAACCTGTACAAATTTGTACAGTTCCCTATATCAGGTGGTATGAATCCTGACAATTCATTTGAAAGTAGAAGCAACTTGGTGAGATTTCTTAGCCCGAAGATCTCTCTGGGTATTGGACCAATCAGACTATTGTAAGAAAGATCAAGTGCTTGCAGCTCTTCGCACTGAGCCAGGCTTGTGGGTATTTTCCCCGTGAGCTTATTCTGCCAGGCGAAGAACAGAGTCAAGCTCTTCAAGTCGCCAATACTTTCCGGTATGCCACCTGAGAGTGCATTGTTGTCGACTTCTAGGTGAGTGAGGCCAGTACAGCGAGTGAGCTCCGGAGGTATGGTTCCTGATAGCTGGTTCACACTCAGCTGAAGCTCTTGCAAACCCGAGAGGTTCCCGAAACTTCTCGGTATGCTTCCTGTGAGCAAATTCTCAGAGAAATCTATGACAGACAGATTTGAGCAGCTCCCAAGTTCATCAGGAATAGTACCCACAATACTGTTCTGCCATAGAAGCAGATTTTGAAGCTTTTTCAGCTCCCCTAATCTCTTTGGAATTGAACCTGATATTGAGTTTTGATACAAATACAGGTTCTGCAATTCAGTGCAGTTCCCAATCTCTTCTGGGATTGGGCCAGACAGTAGAGAAGTGTAAACTGCAATTGTCTGGACTTTCTTAAGGTTTCCTATCGATTTCGGTAGGCTACCAGAGATGCTGGTCTCAGCAATCCCAAGCATAACCAAGTTACTGCAGCTCCCAATCTCAGCTGGTAGTTCTCCCTTGAGATTCTGATTCCCACCTCCTCGAAACACTTCCAGCTTCTGCAGCTTCCCGATGCTTGGTGGGATTTCGCCGCTGAGCTGATTGTCGTAGATGGTAAGATAAACAAGGCTCGAGAGGTTGCCTATGTCTGAAGGAATGGGGCCTGTAAGCTGGTTGGTATGAACAGAAAGGGTCTGCAACCTCTGCAGCCTGCAGATTTCATCTGGGATTTCTCCTGTGATGGCGTTGTCACTGACATCAATCAGTGTCAAGGCCTCATAATCACCAAACTCCTTCGGAATTCCGCCTGTGAGATTTGTGGAAGACAATATAATTGTGTTGAGAGACTTGAGGGGTTGTAAAGTTGAGGGCAATGGACCTTGTAAATCCATTGACTGTAAGCTCAGCTGAACAACTTGTCCCTTGTCGTTGCAACGAATCCCAAACCAACGGCAAGGGCTCGAGTCGGACGGTATCCATGACTTGAGAGTGTCTGAGGAGGAGTTTAAGGTGTTCTTCCATGACAGAAGAGCTTGGCCTTGGTCATCAATAGAATGACAAGAATGGAATAAAAGGAAGAAGTTGAGAGAAAGAAGAAAGAATGTGCAGGAGAAAATACAAGTATTATTACTAGAAGAAAGTGAGAAGAGATTGCTTAGTTTAGCAGGCATTGCTGGTGAGAGAGCATAGAGAGAAACAGGGGAGATTGAACTTTGGGATTATACAAATGGGAATTGGGAATGGGGGGAAACCCCATGTTTTGTTTATAGAACAAAAACCCACAAACTCCAGATTACTTGCACTTCAATTTTTTATATTATTATTGTTTTTCTTCTTTTGTTGTATGTCTCTTCTTGCTAACTAAGGATGCTGATTTTTATTTTTGTAAAGGGGTCCACCCTTTAATAAACATATTGTAGTCATATTATCTCTTTCTTCCCCCACCTTAATTTTGTTTTTATCAATTTTAATAAAACAGTGCCTTTTTTGGAATTTGGTTTCTAAATGTAATTATCAACTGTTTTATGGCCATAAATTACCACAGGAGTTTTAATAACGGTTGTACCATGTGGATTAACAACCCTCTCACGTCCGTATTAGATATTATTAGATCATACTTGATGTTTTGTGATCGGTGATAAAGTTTTGGTTGTACCACCTAGAATTTACAACGGTTGAAATGTTGTAATTGATATATATATACCCGAATTTGATACGAAAAATGTGAAGTGTGTTTAGTGATCTTCGAAAAGATATGGGTTTTGTCCCTTTAATTTGTTCTTCATTTATATTTTGGCAATTTTCTTTTATCTTGTTTCTTACTTCAGAAATGAATTTGCTGTGTTTTTCCTATCATCTATTTTATGTTCTGTCCTCTGTATCAAAAGCTATCATTGACAGTTAAGATATATGAAGGCTTTTACTTGTCTTTTGCTTCTCAGTTTGTTCATTTGGACCACTATCTCCTTAATAACATTTAATTAATCTCCATAATTATATACATTTCTATTTTTATTCCTAAAGTATTTATCCAATTTATGTTTATTTATAAATCCATAAGTATAGATAAACTAAATGAATGAAGTTGGCCCATCAAGTTTAGTGGTCACATTTAGGATGAGTTGGCCATGTGTTAGTTTGTTTGTTACTTGTAAGTACTCTCCCAATAACTTTCTAATGAATAAAAAGAACTTAATTTTTGACAATAATATGGAAGGAATTCTCTGCTACTAGGATAAAAATAAATAGTTTTTAACAAGATGTAGAAGTAAAAAGCTGCTAAGAACAGGTTAATTAGGTGTAAATTCACGTTCTTTTATTTATTTATTTTTTTTTAATCTCACAATCACTCACCCCATCTAATATACGGAGTACTTCGTAGTTAAATGTCCGTAAATAATTGCCACATTCAAAAAGTAAAAGTGTAATAGAGGCTCGTGATTGACTGTCTCTATGCTATAATCATGTTATATCCTTAACTAGGCTATAACAGGCGTATATGCTGCATATCGACGAAGGAAATTAGTTACTATAGATCCAAGATTTGTTATAAAATTAAATATAAAAGCTATAGATGTAGATGTTTACATTTTTATACATTGATGATGGTTAATATGTCATGGAATCTGCAAGAGAAGTGAACTGCACATGGAAGCAAAGAAGAGTAAGTAAGAAATTAAGTATTTTTTTTTTAGTTTTATGCATAATTATTCTTTATTAGTGTTGTTTTATTGCATGTAGTTGCAGATCTGGTCATACTGTCGGCCCTCCCTTTGTTGTGTAAAGGATTTTTAAAAAGAAAATTATAGGAAAATTATTTTAAAAGCTGCCTTCTGTTCTTAGAAAACTAGAAAGGAGGGACAAAAGTACATCAGGTAAGATTTTTCTTAATTATTCTGCTGATTTATTAACATAATAAGATCATATTGTTTTTATTTTAAATGAATTGGTTCAGTTTACTTTCCTCTATTTTGTGTTATATGAGAAGTAACATGTAAAATTACGCGCTTGTTTAATATTAAATTGTAAATATGTAATGTTTTTTAATGTATTGTCATAGGTAGAAGTCTTAAAAATTTCTAGTATTACATACAAAGTATGATTTAATTTGAATTAAACCGGTGAGGAATGAATATGATTTATCGAGCTTTATTTCTTCAGGAGGGCTTAACTTACTATGAGTTAAAAAAAATTAATTAGCTGTATAAACAAAGTACAGTAGTATATATACTCCTTTATATTCTTGTAAAAAATAGAAAAATCCAAGCTTACATTTATTTTTACTTCTTCACAATATAAATTTTGGATGGAAAGAAAATGATGTGTGAGAAGGAAAAGGGTAATGAATAATGTGTATTGGAAAGGAAAGTTGTAAACAGAGAAATGTCAGAGCAACTTCAAAGGTTAACACCTCTTCTTCAGCTTTGATTTTCAATGAGAAGAAAAGGCATACTATCTTTTTAGTGTAAGCAGAACATAAATTGTGATATGTTCTTAGTTTGTGCAATTAAACATTTAATTCTCCATACCTCTCATCATAAGAAGTCATGTGCTTTTGCAAAAAAGTTTGGAAATTATAGTTTCAAAAATTATTGGACATTTTCAAAGGCAATGAATTCTTTTGATGTTTGGATTTAGGGCTTTTAGAACTAAACTCATTGTATGATTGAACTCTAGTACTCTACTATGGAGTACATCTTATCATTTATTTTTAAAAGATCTTCATTATTGCATTTCATTTGATTTTTAATACACATCATTGACCATTATACTATATAAAATATTGATAATAACCGTAAAATCTTTTTATCTAGATAATTTACATTAAAACGAATTTTTTATATGACCTACTACGTGTATATAGTAATGCTTATTTAGAATTTGTTCTACCAATCACTAAACTTAAATTTTGAAAATAGTTTTGGATTGAACTTATTTCATATTCTTCCTTATACTTATGTAATTATTTATTGATTTTAATTTTGAGTGCAAACTCCTAGCATTTCCTTTTTTTTTTTTTTTTTTTCCTTTCAATTAAACAGTACGAGTAACAAAGTAGTTATGTTTACTGCTTGCATGTTTAACATTGATGATGGCGCGGGAATGTTGATATGTGCAAACAAAAGAAATGAACATTAACTTTTGTCCGAAACAAAATGCACTCACCTCAATACCATTCTTTTATTCAGATTTCTTGGGATCGCTTATGATGGAGCATTATCTTTATAAAATATTTATTGTTGATATTAAGGGTTTGTTTTCATTAACTGAACTCAACTGAACTGGACTGAACTGAACTGAGGGCTTGTTCTCTTACGTTAAAATTCAGTTCAGTTCAGCTCCTAATTTCCTTCTCTTATAAAATATTCATTTCAGTTCAGTTTAGTTCAGTTCAGTTTAGTTCAGTTCAGCTGAGTTCAGTCAATGAGAACAGGCCTTGAACTGAATTGAGCTGAGCTGAACTGAACTGAACTGAATATTTTATAAGAGAAGGAAATTAGGAGCTGAACTGAAATGAACTGAACTGAATTTCAACGTAAGAGAACGGGCCCTAAGGCTCTATTTCATTCAATTTATGTCATCTTAAATTCAAAGCAAATTTATTTGAATTAATACAAAGTTATTTAATATACTCCGTATGTGATAATGTGAGCTCTATGCGACTTTTATTATTTATTTACAAAAAAAAAGGTGATTATTATTTTTTGTGAAAGGGATACTACAATTTGCAACTCAAAATATAAAAATGAAAGAGATAGAGTATACTTCATTTAAATACTAAAGTCACATGAGCATGACAAACCCAACCCCTACAAATCTTGAGAGTAAAAATGAATTAGCAATAATGCATGCAACGCACCTCATCTTACCCTATACTAAAATCAGTAATCATTTATACTGTAATTAAGAATCTGATCTAAAATGAAATTGAAATGGATCTTGGACTAGTTAACATGTAATCACATGAGGGGATCATAGATTAGTCTTCTGTATTATATTATATATTATGATTATGATTATTTTTAAGCCAATCAAAGTCAAGGATCTAATACCAATTTGGCTACCTAGAGAAGTCATGGCTTCGGCACGTGATATTATACATACATTAAGGGTCCTATTATTAATTTTTTGAAACAACGTTATAATATTTTCCTAAAGAGAGATTAGAGCCAGCTGGATTTATTTATTTTAAGTTTTGAGGATTATGCAAAAAGCAAACAAACAAACAAAAATGCACATCTGCATACTAACCCATGTAATATCCACCATTATTGAACATTTGAAAAATTTTAAATTCTGTTTTGTTTTTAGAAGAAAAAAAAATTATCACTAAAATAAAATGTTGCGAAATTTTCATCAATTTTTGTTTTGACGATTGAAAGTAGGTATCATGAATTCATGACATACAGAGATGAATTGAAGCTTTATTATTCGTAATTTAAAAAAAAAAAGAAATTTTGACTTTTACCACCTTCAAATAATGACTTTATTGAATTACCACCTCCAAAAAAAAAAAAGATTTACTTTACCACCTCATAAAAAAATTAAACATCAGTTTTACCACCTATTCCTAACTTCAGTGACGGAAAACGCCTGTAGGGCCCACCATAACGACTAGTTTTTGAAATTATCCCCAAATTCTCTCAATTTCCCTTCTATCTAAACCTAACTTTTTCATTTCTACATTAAATTCGTGAAGTTTGAAGTTTTTTTTTGCGATTTTCTTCACAAATCCTTAATTTGGGTGATCCTTAACAATCCCACATCCTCAAATTATCAAATTATTAAAGATTGTACTCGACCCTGAATCAATTGAACTGTTCGACGACAAACAGCAAAAAGGTAAGCAAATTTCATGAATTTTGTTGTAATTTTTTGCAATTGTTTGCGTGATTATGTTGCAATTGCTGAGTATAATTGAAATTGCACGTTTTGTGTTATTAATTCAACCCCAATTTCATTATAAATAATTAGGGTTCATATAAGTGTAAATTAATTTGGGGGTTTTTGATATTTCACTTGGGCAGTAAAATTAGGATTAGATTATGGTAATTGTGTTCATATACAATTAATTTCAATGCTTTTGTTAATGAATTTCAAAGGGAATGTCTTCTTTTAGCATATCACCTTCAAAGGAGAAAAAATGCCAATGTGAAGTTCCAATGGCAAGACTTTTTACAGAGAGAAAGATGAAAAATCGATGGAGAGAGAAGATATCAAAGAGGCGAGAAGAAATTGAAGAGGAGGAAGGTGATAAATTGAATAGGGTAGGTGAGAAAAGGAGGAGAGAGAGGGAAATCGTGAGAAAGGGAGGTGAGAAAGGGCCCCACAGCCGTTTTCCGTCACCGGAGTCCTGATTAGGTGGTAAAACTGAATTTTATTTTTTTTATGAGGTGGTAAAGTAAATATTTTTTTTTTTGAGGTGGTAAATTCAATAAAGTCGTTATTTGAAGGTGGTAAAAATTAAAATTTCCAAAAAAAAATTGCCAATATGTTTATAGTCATAATGACATAACCTAGTACGACCTATGAAGTATAATTAATTTTCATATCTTTTCATGAGTATAAATATATGTGACTCAAATCAGTATCTAAAAGTAGAGCTGTCAATTCGGGTAAACGGGTCGGGTTTGGATTCGGTAAGAGTGGGTCGGGTCAACTTGGGTTGGGTCAATTCAGATTAATTCCATAACCTATGCGAATCAGGTATAGGTGGGGTCATGCTTAAGTCGGGTCACGTCGGGTCATACTTCATATTGGGTTTAGGTCGGGTTACATTCGGGTCGGGTGAACAAGAGGTCGGGTTTAATTTGGGTTTTCACGGGTTAAAATGGGTTAGGGTAACTCTCGGGTTCGAGTCGGGTTCGATTCAAGTCAATAATTTGCGGGTTAGAGTTAGGTCTCGTCATTCTCGGGTTTGAGTCTAGTTTGGTTCAAGTCAATAATTTGCGGGTTATAATCAGGTCCGATCATTTTCAAGTCGGGTCATTCTCGGGTTCAAGTCGGGTTCGGTTCAAGTCAATAATTTGCGGGTTATAATCAGGTCCGGTCATTTTCAAGTCGGGTTATTCTCGGGTTCAAGTCGGGTTCGGTTCAAGTCAATAATTTGCGGGTTATAATCAGGTTGGGTCATTTCCAAGTCTAGTCATTCTCGGATTCAAGTCGGGTTATGTTCAAGCTAAGTCAATTATTTGCAGGTTACAATCAGGTCGGGTCATTTCCAATTCAGGTCATATTTGGGTTCAACTAAGTATAAATAGATAATTATCATTTTTACAATGCTAATTATTTCCTTTAACTATAATATATGGCAATATATTAGGGAACTATAGTGTATAATTTAGGAAGATAATTATCATTTTAATCATGCTCCTTTCTTTTGCTGGCGAGGACCGACTTGGCCTCCCAAGACAAAATGCTTTGATCAGCAATAATAAGGTGGTCTAAATTGCATTTAAGGTGATTTGAAATCAGGTCAGGAACAATTTGGGTTGAATTTAGGTCGGGTCAATAACAAGTCGTGTTAATTTCGAGTCGAGTTAATAACAGATCGGATTAAATTTTTGGGTTGGGTAAGTAATAGGTAAGGTAATATTCGGGTCGGGTTAATAATAAGTTGGGTTAATTTTGGGTCGGGTTTGTAACAGGTTGGGTTAGGATTGGGTCGGGTTGAATTCAGGTCAGGTTAGTAACAAATCGGGTTAAATTCGGACTTTGACGGGTTTGGGTCAATTTCGGTTCAAGTCGGGTTCGATGCAAGATAATTGAATTGGTCGTTGTAAACCGGTAAATCGGTGCAAGATATAAACCGATAAATTAGTCGTTTAAAGCAAATTGAATGGTTCCACACACCCAATTGGAATCCCGGAGGGTATTAGGGATCATGGTAAACATTTCGGCAATTTTTATTTTCGGGCGAAAAAAAATTCAAAAAATTCCAAAATTGAAGTCTAATATCCACGCTTTTTGAGAAATTAGGAGGTTTCTAGGCCAAAAATCGAAAAGTCTTGAAATTTTATGGGATATATCTCGGGGTCATATAATGCCGTTTGGAACCATATATGATCATTATTTGGTTTCATAAATATACGTGGTAGGCTAGAATTAATGAAATCGATGCAAGTTGTAAACCGGAAAATTAATCATTTATGGCAAATTGGATGGTTCCACCCACCCAATTAGACACCCGGAGGGTATTAAGGACCATGGTAAACATTTCGACAATTTTTATTTTCGGGTGAAAAAAAATAAAAAATTTCAAAATTGAAGGCTAATATCCACGCTTTTTGTGAAATTTTGGAGGTTTCTTGGCCCGGTGTATAAAAGTATAAATATTTTAGGGGATACATCTCGGGGTCATATAATGCCGTTTAGGACCATATATGATCCTTATATGTTGTCATAAATGTTCGTATTAGGCTTGAGTTAATAAAATTTGTGCAAGTTGTAAACCGGTAATTAAATTAGTCGTTTAAAGGAAAATTGGATGGTTCCACCAACCCAATTGGACTCCAGGAGGGTATTAGTGATCATGGTAAACATTTCGGAAATTTTTATTTTTGGAAGAAAAAAGTCAAAATATTCTAAAATTGAAGATTAATAATCACGTTTTATGAGAAATTTTGGGGGTTTTGGGGCCCGGTGTCGAAAAGTCTTGATATTTAAGGGGATACATCTCGAGGTGATATAATAATGTTTGGAACACTATATGATCATTATTTGTTTTCATAAATGTTCGTGATAGGCATTAGTTAATGCAATCGGTGCAAGTTATAAATCGGTAAATTGGTCGTTTAAAGGCAAATTGGATGGTTCCACCCACCCAATTAGACACCCGGAGGGTATTAGGGACCAATGTAAACATTTCGGCAATTTTTTATTTTCGGGCGAAAAAAATTAAAAAATTTCAAAATTGAAGGCTAATATCCACGCTTTTTGTGAAATTTTGGAGGATTCGGGGCCCGGTGTAGAAAAGTATAAATATTTTAAAAGATACATCTCGGGGTCATATAATACCGTTTGGGACCATATATGATCCTTATATGTTGTCATAAATGTTCGTATTAGGTTTGAGTTAATAAAATCCGTGCAAGTTGTAATATAAACCGGTAATTAAATTGGCCGTTTAAAGGCAAATTGGATGGCTCCATCAACCCAATTAGACTTCCTCAGGGTATTAGGGACCAGGGTAAATATTTCGGCAATTTTTATTTCTGGGCGAAAAAAAGTCAAAAAATTCTAAAATTGAAGTTTATATCCACGTTTTTTTAGAAATTTGGAGGTTTCGCGGCCCGGTGTCGAAAAGTCTTGAAATTCTATGGGATACATCTTGGGTTATATAATGCCGTTTGGAACCATATATGATCATTATTTGTTATCATAAATATACGTGGTAGGCTAGAATTAATGAAATCGATGCAAGTTGTAAACCGGTAAATTAGTCATTTATAGGCAAATTGGATGGTTCCACCCACCCAATAAGACACTCAGAGGATATTAGGGACCATGGTAAACATTTCGGCAATTTTTATTTTCGAGCGAAAAAAATTAAAAAATTTCAAAATTGAAGGCTAATATCTACGTTTTTTGTGAAATTTTGGAGGTTTCGAGGGCCGGTGTAGAAAAGTATAAATATTTTAGGGGATACATCTCGGGGTCATATATATAATTCCATTTGGGAAAATATATGATCCTTATATGTTGTCATAAATGTTCGTATAGGCTTGAGTTAATAAAATCCGTGCAAGTTGTAATATAAACCGGTAATTAAATTGGCCGTTTAAAGGCAAATTGGATGGCTCCATCAACCCAATTAGACTTCCTCAGGGTATTAGGGACCATGGTAAATATTTCGGCAATTTTTATTTCTGGGCGAAAAAAAGTCAAAAAATTCTAAAATTGAAGTTTATATCCACGTTTTTTTAGAAATTTGGAGGTTTCGCGGCCCGGTGTCGAAAAGTCTTGAAATTCCATGGGATACATCTCGGGGTTATATAATGCCGTTTGGAACCATATATGATCATTATTTGTTTCATAAATATACGTGTTAGGCTAGCGATTAATGAAATCGATGCAAGTTGTAAACCAGTAAATTGGTCGTTTATAGGTAAATTGGATTATTCCACCCACCCAATTAGACACCCGGAAGGTATTAGGGACCATGGTAAACATTTCGGCAATTTTTTATATCCGGGCGAAAAAAATTAAAAAATTTCATAATTGAAGGCTAATATCCACGCTTTTTGTGAAATTTTGGAGGTTTCGAGGGCCGGTGTAGAAAAGTATAAATATTTTAGGGGATACATCTCGGGGTCATATATATAATTCCGTTTGGGAAAATATATGATCCTTATATGTTGTCATAAATGTTCGTATAGGCTTGAGTTAATAAAATCCGTGCAAGTTGTAATATAAACCGGTAATTAAATTGGCCGTTTAAAGGCAAATTGGATGGCTCCATCAACCCAATTAGACTTCCTCAGGGTATTAGGGACCATGGTAAATATTTCGGCAATTTTTATTTCTGGGCGAAAAAAAGTCAAAAAATTCTGAAATTGAAGTCTATATCCACGTTTTTTTAGAAATTTGGAGGTTTCGCGGCCCGGTGTCGAAAAGTCTTGAAATTCCATGGGATACATCTCGGGGTTATATAATGCCGTTTGGAACCATATATGATCATTATTTGTTGTCATAAATATACGTGTTAGGCTAGCGATTAATGAAATCGATGCAAGTTGTAAACCAGTAAATTGGTCGTTTATAGGTAAATTGGATTATTCCACCCACCCAATTAGACACCCGGAAGGTATTAGGGACCATGGTAAACATTTCGGCAATTTTTTATATCCGGGCGAAAAAAATTAAAAAATTTCATAATTGAAGGCTAATATCCACGCTTTTTGTGAAATTTTGGAGGTTTCGGGGCCTAGTGTAGAAAAGTATAAATATTTTAGAGGATACATCTCGGGGTCATATAATGTCGTTTGAGACCATATATTATCTTTATATGTTGTCATAAATGTTCGTATTAGGCTTGAGTTAATAAAATTTGTGCAAGTTGTAAACCGGTAATTAAATTGATTGTTTAAAGGCAAATTGGATGGTTCTACCAACCCAACTGGACTCTCGGAGGGTATTAGTTACCATGGTAAACAGTTCGGCAATTTTTATTTTCGGAAGAGAAAAGGTCAAAATATTCCAAAATTGAAGATTATAATCTCGTTTTTTTTAGAAATTTTAGGGGTTTCGGGGCCCGGTGTCGAAAAGTCTTGATATTTAAGGGGATACACCTCAAGGTCATATAATAATGTTTGGAACACTATATTATCATTATTTGTTGTCATAAATGTTCGTGATAGGCATTAGTTAATGCAATCGGTGTAAGTTGTAAATCGGTAAATTGGTCGTATAAAGGAATATTGGATGGTTCCACCCAACCAATTAGACACCCGGAGGGTATTAGGACCATGGTAAACATTTCGGAAATATTTATTTTTGGGCGAAAAAATTTAAAAATTGAAGGCTAATATCCATGTTTTTTGTGAAATTTTGGAGGTTTCGGGACCCGGTGTAGAAAATTATAAATATTTTAGGGGATACATCTCGGGGTCATATAATGCCTTTTGGGACCATATATGATCCTTATATGTTGTCATAAATGTTCGTATTAGGCTTTAGTTAATAAAATCCATGCAAGTTGTAAACCGGTAATTAAATTGGCCGTTTAAAGGAAAATTGGCTTGTTCCACCAACATAATTGGACTCCTGGAGGGTATTAGAGAACATGGTAAACATTTCGGCAATTTTTATTTCTGGGCAAAAAATAATCAAAAAATTCTAAAATTGAAGTCTTGAAATTTTTTAATAGCCACGTTTTTTTAAAATTTGGAGGTTTTTCGGCCCGGTGTCGAAAAGTCTTGAAATTCTATGGGATACATCTTGGGGTAATATAATGCCGTTTGAACAATATATGATCATTATTTGTTGTCATAAATACACGTGGTAGGCTAGAATTAAGAAATCGATGCAAGTTGTAAATCGGTAAATTGGTCGTTTAAAGGCAAATTGGATGGTTCCACCCACCCAATTAAACACCTGGAGGGTATTAGGGACCATGGTAAATATTTCTGCAATTTTTATTTTCGGGCGAAGATTATTAAAAAATTTCAAAATTGAAGGCTAATATCCACGCTTTTTGTGAAATTTTGGAGGTTTCGAGGCCCGGTGTAGAAAAGTATAAATATTTTAGGGGATACATCTCGGAGTCATATAATTCCGTTTGGGCCAATATGTAATCCTAATATGTTGTCATAAATGTTCGTATTAGGCTTGAGTTTATGAAATCCGTGCAAGTTGTAATATAAACCGGTAATTAAATTGGCCGTTTAAAAGCAAATTGGATGTTTCCACCAACCCAATTGGACTCCCTTAGGGTATTAGGGACCATAGTAAACGTTTCGGCAATTTTTATTTCTGGGCGAAAAAAAGTCAAAAAAATTCTAAAAGTGAAGTCCAATTTTGTGAAATTTTGTGAAATTTTCTGGACCATTTATCCACGCTTTTTGTGAAATTTTGGAGGTTTCGGGGCCCGGTGTAGAAAAGTATAAATATTTTAGGGGATACATCTCGGGGTCATAAAATGTCGTTTGGGACCATATATGATCCTTATATGTTGTCATAAATGGTCGTATTAGGCTTGAGTTAATAAAATTTGTGCAAGTTGTAAACCGGTAATTAAATTGGCCGTTTAAAGGCAAATTGGATGGTTCCACCAACCCAATTGGACTCTCGGAGGGTATTAGTGACCATGGTAAACATTTTGGCAATTTTTATTTTCGAAAGAAAAATAGTAAAAATATTCCAAAATTGAAGATTAATATTCACGTTTTTTGAGAAATTTTGGGGGTTTCGGGGCCCGGTGTCGAAAAGTCTTGATATTTAAGGGGATACATCTCGAGGTCATATAATAATGTTTGGAACACTATATGATCATTATTTGTTGTCATAAATGTTCGTGATAGGCATTAGTTAATGCAATCGGTGCAAGTTGTAAATCGATAAATTGGTCGTTTAAAGGTAAATTCGATAGTCCCACCCATCCAATGGGAATCCCAGATTTTATTAGGGACCATGGTAAATATTTTGGCAATTTTTATTACCGGGCGAAAAAAAAGTCAAAAATTTCAAAATTGAAGACTAATATCCACGCTTTTTGAGAAATATTGGAGGATTCGGGGCCCGGTGTCGAAAAGTCTTGAAATTCTAGGGGATACATCTCGGGGTCATTTAATACCGTTTGGAACCATGTATGATCATTATTTGTTGTCATAAATATTCTGGGTAGGATTGAGTTAATGAAATCGGTTCAAGTTATAAACCGGAAAATAGGTCGTTTAAAGGAAAATTGGATGGTTCCACCCACCCAATTGGACTCCTGAAAGGTATTAGGGACCATGGTAAACATTTCGACAATTATTATTTACGGGCGAAAAAAATTCTAACAATTCCAAAATTAAAGGCTAAATCCACGCTTTTTGAGAAATTTTTAAGGTTTGGGGCCCAGTATCGAAAAGCTTTGAGATTCTAGAAAATACATTTGGGGGTCATATAATGCCCTTTGGAACAATATATGATCATTGTATGTTGTCATAGATATTAGTGGTAGGCTTGAAATATTGAAATTAGTGCAAGTCGTAAACCAGTAAATTGGCCGTTTAAAGGCAAATTGGATTGGTTCCACTCACCCAATTGGAATCCCGGAGGGTATTAAGGACCATGGTAAACATTTCGGCAATTTTTATTTTCGAGCGAATAAAAGTCAAAAAAATCCAAAATTGAAGGCTAAAATCCATGCTTTTTGAGAAATTTTGGAGGTTTCGAGTCCGGGTGTCGTAAAACCTTGAAATTTTAGGGGATATATCTCGTGGTCATATAATGATGTTCTGAACCGTTTATGATCATTATATGTTTTCATAAATGTTCTTGGTAGGCTTGAGTTAATGAAATCGGTGCAAGTTGTAAACCGGTAAATTGGCCGTTTAGAGGCAAATTGGTGGTTCCACCCACCAAATTAGACTACCGGAGAGTATTAGGCACCATAGTAAACATTTTGTCAAATTTTATTTTCGTGAAAAAAAAAATTAAAAATTTCAAAATTGAAAGCTAATATCCACATGTTTTGAGAAATTTTTTAAGCTTCGGGGCCCGGTGTCGACAAGCTTTGAGATTTTAGAGGATACATATCAGGGTCATATAATACTGTTTTAAACCATAAATGATCATTATATGTTGTCATAAATGTTCGTGGTAGGATTGAGTTAACTAAATTGGTGCAAGTTGTAAACTGGTAAATTCGCCATTTAAAGGCAAATTGGATGGTTCCACCCACATCATTGGACTCGCGGATTGTATAAGGGACCATGGTAAACATTTCGGCAATTTTTATTTACAGGATAAAACCAGTCAAAAAATCCCAAAATTTAAGGCTAATATCCACGCTTTTTGAGAATTTTTTGAGGTTTCGAGGCGCAGTATCGAAAATCCTTGAGATTTTAGGGGATACGTCTCGGGGCCATATAATGTTGTTTGGGACCATATATGATCACTATATGTTGTTATAAATGTTCGTGGTAGGCTTGAGTTAATGAAATCGGTGCAAGTTATAAACCGGTAAATAGGCCTTTTAAAGACAAATTGGATGGTTCCACCCACACAATTGGACCCCCGAAGGATATTAGGGACCTCCTGGTAAAAATTTCGGCAATTATTATTTTCGGGCGAAAAAAAGTCTAAAAATTCCAAAATTTAAGGCTAATATCCACGCTTTTTGAGAAATTTTGGAGGTTTCGGGGCCCGGTGTCGAAAAGCCTTGATATTCTAGACAATACATCTCGGGGTCATATAATATCGTTTGGATCCACATATGATCACTATTTGTTGTCATAAATGTTCGTGGTAGGCTTGAGTTAATGAAATCGGTGCAAGTTGTAAACCGGTAAATTGATCGTTTAAAGGCAAATAGGATGATTCCACCCAGCCAATTGGACTACCTGAGGGTATCAGAGATCATTGTAAACATTTCAACGATTTTTATTTTCTGACGAATAAAGTAAAAAATTTCCAAAATTTAAGGTTAATGTCCACGCTTTTTGTGAAATTTATGAGGTTTCAGGGCCCGGTGTCGTAAAGTCTTGAATATTTAAGGAATACATTTGGGGGGTCATAAAATGCCTTTTGGAACCATATATGATCATTCTATGTTGTCATAGATGTTAGTGGTAGGCTTGAAATAAGGAAATTGGTGCAAGTTGTAAACCGGTAAGTTGACCGTTTAAAGGCAAATTGGATGGTTCCACCCACCCAATTGGACTTGCGGAGGGTATTAGGGACCATGGTAAGCATATGGCCAATTTTTATTTTCGAGCAAAAAAAAATCAAAAAATTCCAAAATTGAAGGCTAAATTCATGTTGTTTAAGGAATTTTGGAGGTTTTGAGGCCCGATTTTGAAAAGTTTTGAAATTTTAGGGGATACATCTCGAGGTTAATGCCGTTTGGAACCATATATGATCATTATATGTTGTCATAGATGCTAGTGGTAGGCTTGAAATAATGAAATCGGTGCAAGTTGTAAATTGGAAAGTTGGCCGTTTAAAGGCAAATTGGATGGTTCCACCCACCCAATTGGATTGCCGGAGGGTATTAGAGACCATGGTAAACATATCGGCAATTTTTATTTTCGAGCAAAAAAAACTCAAAAAATTCCAAAATTGAAGGCTACATCCATGCTTTTTGAGGAATTTTGGAGGTTTCGAGGCCTAATGTCAAAAGGTCTTGAAATTTTAGGGGATACATCTCGGAGTCATATAATGTCGTTTGGAACCATATATGATCATTATATGTTGTCATAGATGTAAGTGGTAGGCTTGAAATAATGAAATCGGTGCAAGTTGTAAATTGGAAAGTTGGCCGTTTAAAGGCAAATTGGATGGTTCCACCCACCCAATTGGACTCCTAGAGGGTATTAAGGACCATGGTAAACATATCGGCAATTTTTATTTTCGAGCGAAAAAAGTAAAAAAAAAATTCAAAATTGAATGTTAAATACATGCTTTTTGAGATATTTTTGGAGCTTTCGAGGCCCGACATCGAAAAGCCTTGAAATTTTAGGGACTACATCTCGGGTTCATATAATGCCGTTTGGAATCATTTATGATCATTATATGTTGTCATAAATGTTCGTGGTAGGCTTAATTTAAGGAAATCGGTGCAAGTTGTAAAATGGTAAATTGGTCGTTGAAAGGAAAATTGGATGGATACACCCACCCAATTGGACTCCAGCACCATGGTAATTAAAAATTTCGGCAATTTTTATTTCCGAGTGAAAAAAGTCAAAAAATTCCAAAATTAAATGCCTTTTGAGAAATTTTTGAGGTTTCGGGGCCTGATGTCGAAAAGTTTTGAGATTTTAGGGGATAAATTTCGTGGTCATATAACATTGTTTTAAACCAGAATTGATCATCATATGTTGTCATAAATGTTCGTTATAGGCTTGAATTAATGAAATCGGTGCAAGTTGTAAATCGGTAAATTAATCGTTTAAAGGCAAATTGGATGGTTCCACCTACCCAATTGGACTCCCAGAGGATATTAGGGACCATGGTAAACATTTCGACATTTTTTTATTTTTGGGCGAAAAAAAGTTAAAAAATTCCAAAATTAAAGGCTAATATCCACGCTTTTTGAGTAATTTTGGAGGTTTCGGGACCCGTTGTCGAAAAGGCTTGAGATTTTAAGGGATACATCTTGGGGTCATAATAATGTCGTTTGGAACCATATATGATCATTATATTGTTGTCATAAATGTTCGAGGTAGGCTTGAGTTAATAAAATCGGTGCAAGTTGTAAACCGGTAAATTGGCCGTTTTAAGGCAAATTGAATGGTTCTACCCATCCAATTGGGGACTCATGGAGGGTATTAGGGACTATGGTAAACATTTTGACAATTTTTATTTACGGACGAAAAAAAGTCAAAATATTCCAAAATTGAAGGCTAATATTCACGTTTTTTGAGAAATTTAGGAGGTTTCAGGACCCGGTGTCGAAAAGACTTGAGATTTTAGGGAATATATCTCGGGTCATATAATACCGTTTGGAACCATTTATGATCATTATATGTTGTCATAAATTTTTGTGGTAGGGTTGAGTTAATGAAATCGGTGCAAGTTGTAACCGGTAAATTGGTCGTTAAAGGCAAATTGGTGGTTCCACCCACCAAATTGGACTACCGGAGGGTATTAGGTACCATGGTAAACATTTCAGCAATTTTTATTTCCGGGTGAAAAAAAAGTCAAAAAATTCAAAATTGAAAGCTAATATCCACATTTTTTGAGAAATTTTCTAGGGGTTTCGGGTAGAGCGGTTAATTCGAGTAAACGGGTCGGGTTTGAGTCGGTAAGAGTGGATCAGGTCAATACGAGCCAGATCAATTTCATAACCTATGCGGGTCGGGTTTGGGTTGGGTCATACTTGAGTCGGGTCACATTGGGTCATACTTTTTATCGTGTTTGGGTCGGGTTTAGGTTGGGTTAATAACAGGTCGGATTACATTCTGGTCGAGTGAACAATAGGTCGGATTTAATTCGGGTTTTCACGAGTTAAAACGGGTTAGGGTAATTCTCAGGTTCGAGTCAGGTTCGGTTCAAGTCAATAATTTGAGGGTTAGAATCTGGTCGGGTAATTCTCGGGTTTGAGTCGGGTTCGGTTCAAGTCAATAATTTGAGGGTTATAATCAGGTTGGGTCATTTTCAAGTCGGGTCATTCTCGGGTTTAAGTCGGGTTCAGTTCAAGTCAATAATTTGCGGGTTATAATCAGGTTGGGTCATTTCTAATTCGGGTCATGTTCGGGTTTAACTAACTATAATTAGATAGTTATCACTTTTATCAAGCTAATTATTTCCTTTGACTATAATATTTATGGAAATATATTAGGGAACTATAGTCTATAATTTAGGAAGATAATTATGTTTTTTTACTATACAACAAATATATACTACAGAGTATATTTAACTCTTAAATTTGAGGATGATGCTACTTTCTTTTGCCGGCCTGGACCGACTTGGTCTCTCTAGACAAAATGCTTTGATCAACAATAATAAGGTGGTCAAAATTGCATTTAAGGTGATTTAAAATCGGGTCAGGAACAATTTGGTTGAATTTAGGTCGGGTCAATAACAAGTCGTGTTGATTTCGAGTCGGGTTAGTAACAGATCGAGTTGAATTTTTGGGCCGGGTTAGTAATAGGTTTAGTAAAATTCGGGTCGGGTCAATAACAAGTCGGGTTGAATTTGGTTCAGGTCAATAACAAGTCGGGTTGATTTCGGGTCGGGTTTGTAACAGGTTGGGTTAAATTCGGGTCTAGTTAAAAATAGGTCGAGTTGAATTCAAGCCAGGTTAGTAACAAGTCGGGTTAAATTTCGGTTTTGACGGGTTAAAACGGGTTTGGGTCAATTTCGGTTCTAGTCGGGTTCGGTTCAGGTCAATAATTTACGGGTTACTTCGGGTCGGGTCATCTCCAGGTCAGTTCATGTTCGGGTTCGGGTCTCACATACTCGGATCAACTTGGGTCTAGGGTTGGTTTCAGGTCGGGTTTGGGTCACCATTTTTCAGGTTCGGATGGGTTGGATAATAATCGGGTTTGAGTTGGTATTTCAGGACGGGTCAACTTTTAACAGCTCTATTTGAAATTGTTTAACAACTACCAATTCAATTATTCAAATTATGAAGATAACTCTTTATACTAGAATTACTCAAGAAAAATGTAATTTAATTTAGGTTGTTATTAATCTATTGATGACATTTAGAAATTAAAAAAGCTAATTTGAGTACAATTCAGCTCAAAACAGAAAGAGTATGTAGTCTTATGAAATAATTTACTACGTAGTTAATAAATATTAGAATTAAGGAAGAGGAAATTCAAACTCTATTATTGTACTTAAGATTTATACAATTGTATAGTAATTTGGTGGAAATCTGATTACTAAAGACAATGGAGTTTTTCCTTTATGAGACCAAAAAGGAGGTGCACGTGCATTTCCTACTCTTTGATTTAAGGGTACATTAAATTTATAATTAACAGTTTAGCATTATCAATTTTCTTAAAATTCTAATTAGAAGAATTAAAATACATATGTCGTACCTTGATATTGTAAAATAAAAAACAATATCCTCAGTAAGTTGGTACCATTATCAGATTTATCCTTCATAATACTTTTTTTTTTTGAATAGCTATCCTTCATAATACTTAGATCAATAGATCGGATCACATGATTTATTTTTTGTCCTCCTATTTAAATACTTAATTTCAAAAAGTTGTCAAGCAATAGTAGTGACTAATGAGTGATTGAGCATATAAAATCAATATTCTTTTTTTTTTCTTTTTAAATTTACTTAATTATCTATATTTCCCATCTACTCAAACAATGTAGTTGCTAGCTTAGCATAATTTATTAATGTGAACAAAAATAATGCAGCAACAATGGCCGGCCGGCCGCGTCATTATTATTATTATTATTAATATTGTCACAAGCTCCAGTGATGTTATCACTCGACTTAATACAATATGTTAATATTCTCATAATATTGCCACAAGCTCTAGTAATATTAGATCTTTTTTAAACGCCCAAAATAGTATATGGGACTAACATTATGAAACGGAGAGAGTATATATATATGTGTGTGTGTGTGTTTTGCACTTGTGCATATATACATGTTCACATTTACTTAATTTCAGTTCAGTTCAGCTCTGCTCCTAATTTTCCTCTCTCATAAAATATTCAGTTCAGTTCCAATCAGTTCAGTTCAATCAGCTCCAATCAGTTCAATTCAGTTCATTTCAATTCAGCTCAGTTCAGTAGATGTGAACATACCCTAAATTCCCCCTACCCTTTATTTTGATGAATTTTAGTGTGAAAATATGTTTATATAATTTCGATGAAAAATAAATATTAATAACCAGTCTTGTATATGGTTTTTTTTGTTTCTCTACAAACAATTTCCCTAATATTTTATGTGCACCTCTCAATCTCTTTAACTTTAAAACTAGTACATAAAAATACCTTTAAACAAATGTATTAGGCTATGGGAATAACAAAATTTGTGCTTTATTTCTTTTATTTTTTTTCTCTAAAGTACAAAGTTTAGATATCATTACAATCAAGATTGTCCCAAATTACAAGAGATTAGAGAGACTATAGATGGCTACGTTTTCTTCTTATCAAAGCAATAATATCTCAAAATTTTAATTATAATCTTTGTAAAAAGCCTCATTTATTGAAACAAGTTTTAAATTTGTTTTGCTTAATTTGTTTGTAATTTTTATTTTATATGGTTTGTATGTGACCTTTAGATAGAAATCTGTGGCCCGGCCCTCACTTTTGCTTTTCATTTAATTATAAAACGATTTAACGTACGTTTATTACTTTTTGGTTTGAATAATCATGGATCTTTAGGGCTTAAAGCCCGGATTAACGGTCAAATCATACTACCTTAGTGGTTGTCTTCCTTGCCTAATCTTCTCTTAATTTCATGGAATTTGTTTATTTTTCCATGCATGCATGCATTGCATCTTATCAACAACTCCTGAATTAAATGAAACTTATATAGTTAGATATATAATTATTGAGATAAAGGGTTGCATATATAAACTTGAGTTAAAACTATGATACACGTGCAATAGTCATTATATAATTAATTGTTAGTGTAAAATTATAATGTCAATTCATTATTTGGTTCTATATATAGTACGTACTCTAGCAACATGTTATACATGATCGTTTTTGCCAATTATTGATCTTTTTGTCAATTATTCTGTATCATAATACTAAAGTGTTTACAATTACAATACTGAATTTAAATATGGTATTACTTTAAAATGATTATCGTGGCTTGTTTATTGGTACGGTGTGGATCGGAGAGAATGACATGTACGGAAAAAATAATATAAACGGAATTTAATTTTAGGTTGAACGCCCTCATATAATTATAAACAACCAAGAAAACTATCATTTAGAATAATTTAAATAAATAGTTACATCATTACATGATTAATTCATCCATACATAATTTTAGGTTAGTGAAGTAGTGAATTAGCATGTTTTTTAATATGTTAAACTAGTTTTACGCACCGACGATGCCCCAAGTTATTGCATTATTTCATAAAGAAAATCTTTATTAGTATTTAATTTGTATTATTGAATGACAAGTATAATATGAAAATAGATTAGTGTCTACCACAATAGAGTTAAAGTCGTGGGTTCAAATTAAATCTTGTAAACACCATATTTATAACCATGGAGTGAAAATCATATTAAACGAGGAGAGCGCCACGTGGCATGTATAGATAATTAATTCCGATTTAATTAATTTTTAACTTTGCTCGGTTATATTCTTTCCGCTCCAAATTTAAGTTTCACACAAAGTACTCCCTTCGTTAATCATTTTCCTACTTTCTTTTTTAGTGTATTTTTCATTATGTTCCTGTTTTGTTTTACTCTCTTATATAGTTATAAAAATATATATGTATTTACAAAAAAAAAAAAAATTCTTTTTTAATACTCGTATTCTTTATTTCTTCACTTCTTCAAGAAAAGTTTAAGCTTTATATATGTATAATCATGTTAATTAGGTGATGTAATCTATACAAGGCTTTTCCCCTTTTTATATAAGCACTTTGGTTTACTTGTTGAGGTCTATGACCTTTTTGCTTTTGGTCATAAACTCCGGAATAAAGGTCATATCATTCATCCTTAATGGCACCTTAACTTCCCTCATTTTCAGGTTTTTAGCTCCCATACACCACTTTTAAGTTAACTAAATCACATTACACTAATTAAGACAATATGTTTATTAATTAGTGTTATTATTTAATTAATTAAGAATAATGATGCTTTTCTGAGGTCTAGAAAAGGATCTTCTGAAGGTTGAAGTTGAACTAAACCTTTTAGTAGTAGCTTTAATTATCTTTACCTAAAACACAACCTTTTATTTTTGTAACAATTTCATGCAATAAATTTAAACTACTATAAGGGGGTCAAAGTATGTGAGCTAATAATTTCTTACTTTTCTTTTTCTTATTATTTAGCTTTTAGCTTATTTTATTGATTTGTTATATTATAAATATGTGATTAACCAATATTAGCTAACCATGTCCAAAGTGAAATGGGTCAGGCTGAACCCACATGTTAAATTGGAATGCTGACCCTGATTGGGCCACTAAGAAAATGGCTCAAATATTATCTTTTCTTTTCTTTTATTTTTTCTGATTTTTCAAAAATTATTTTAATTATATTTGTTTGGATGATTGATTGGTTAAAAACTCAACGGTCCATAATAGAAAGAATGGAAGCATTGAAGCAATGATATCTTTCAACCTTATTATGCAAATATTAATTGGCAATTATTCAAATTATAATATAACAGTAACTTATATATAAATTGTTTTTATAAATAAAGAAAAAGTCAAATAAAATGTCTTATGACACTGACAAATTTAGAAATATTTGTTCTTGGTGAATAACTAAAAAATACTCCGTAGCAATTACAAATATGCAAAAAAAAACCAAACAATACACATGCACCAAAATGGCATTGCTTCTATGGCACCAGGACAAGTACGTTTTAAAATTCTATGGATAGGAAGGGAGCACTTTGCAACTTCATGATTATTTTACATGGCCAAGTTTAACTAATTACTCCGTATTCTACTTCGACAATAAGAAGGGTAAACTTAGTTACTCTGGAAAAAAAAATTATTACCAAGTGAAAAACTTTCACAAAAATTGATTAAATAGAGTAATGGCCTTGTTTGGTTGGCTAAAAATTTTGTGGGAAGTCAAAATTCCCATAAATTTCATTTTCACCCTCTTATTTGGTTGACACAAAAAAGTGAAAATGGGGACAATCATAATTCATGGGAATTTTGACTTCCCACAAAATATGGGAATTCACTTACCTTACCCCCTCTTGGTAAGTTGAAATTTCTATGGAAATTTACTTCCTCCATTTTTAACCAAACAAATTTGTTAAATTTCCATGATTTTGATGATGGAATTTATTTCCCAGAAATTGGAATTTCATGGGAATTTACACTTCCCTAATAGATCACAAGGGAATTAGAATTTCCCATGAATTGCAAATATATGGGAATTTAATTCCTATAATCAAATTCATGGGATTTTCCAAAAATTGTTTGGTTAACAATGAGAAAAGTTACTTCTGTTGTCAAAAAAAAAAAAAAAAAAAGAGAAAAGTTACTTCCTAAGGGAATTTCTACTCCCTCCGTCCCAAAAAGAACGACTCATTTCGCCAAAACTTTGTCCCAAAAAGAATGACCCATTTGCATTAAAACACCCACCAATTTGCTACAATATTTGTGCAAAATTAGCTTCCCCATATAAAAATTTGATTTTCTATATTATTTTATTACTTTCTCTCTCTATTTTTTTTACAAACCCCATGTAAATTTATTTTTCTAATATACTTTTACTTCTTTTTACTTAACTTCCTTAATACCCGCGTAATCAACCCAAATGGGTCATTCTTTTTGGGACGGAGGGAGTACTTACCTAGGAGCGGTAGGTAAGTGAATTCCTACATTTTGTGGGAACTCAAAATTCCTAGGAAGTTCCACTTCCCCATATCATCAAATTTTTGCCAACCAAACAACATACAAAATTTGCAATTTCTAGGAAGTTTCAATTCCCATGTTTTATTATGTCAACCAAACAAGTCCTAAATATATAGAGATAGAGGGAGTATACGCATTAATTAGTGCATTTAGCAACGAAAGGGAGATACGTAGCACGGTCCAGACTCCAGAGCTAATAGTGCCAAATGCCAATAGCTAAAATGCAAAACATGTGGAAGAGGCAAGTAGGCAACATCAACCAACTCTAGTCCCATTGTAACCTTGTTTAGTGAAGCAGACACTCACTCTTTTAATTATTTAGTGGTCCCATTAGAGATCGAGGGCTAAGCTTACTGTTTCACATGTAATGTACACAAGACGATTGTTATTTATTTATCAAATTTTAACTTAATCTTATTTCATATAGTCATACAAGATTATTTAGGGTAAAATGCTGTCCATGAATTTCAATCAACTAATAGTCGTGGTAGAGTAACGACTTTGGCTATCGGTGGTGAGGCAGTGATACGGATGCTAGAATGATAGTGGTGGTGGCTGCAGTGATGGTAGGTGCGAAAAATCATACAAGTACATTGTAAGTGAAAAGAAGCAAGACACATACTACTTAGCTTATCAATCGTTTCCCTTGCCACAAAAAGCTTTTTAGTCTAGCATGTTAAACCACAAGGTGAATTTGCATTGTTACTAATTTAAATAGAGTATGTAAACACTAAAACAGTGCATAAATCAAAAAAATTCTTAAAACAATACTTCATCATTCATAGTAATAAAAAAATAATAATATATCTCGTATGAAAGTATATTAAGCCAATATGCTTATTATTATGTGAGCATTATGTAGGAAGCGTAGCATAATAATTGTATAGTGTCTACTCCAATAAAGGAATAGACAACCAACATTTTAATTAACAATATGAATTATTGGCCCCTATTCAATTGAAATCAGCATTGAAATATTAGGCTTTTGTCAAGAAACAACTAGCAAGTCATTTTCTTTTCATTATTGATGATAATTGTTCAGGAAAGGACAACGGCTTTCTTATCAGAAAAGCATCTAGACAATGAACCATTTGTTCAATGTTCTAGTTCAAATTTTCGCAAGCTTGCAGGCTGCTGCTACATCAGCTTCGCTCTTTCCTTTAAGAATAACCATTTTTAATGTATATACACATTTTCTCTGTTTCAGAAGTCAAAAGCATGGAGCAAATTGCAAACTTGAAGTGGATGGTACATCTTAATCAATGCAGCATCATTTGCATTCTGAAACAAAATTTCCTGTACGATTTGCTATACTCATAGATTTTTAAACATTCACAAATGAGGGAACACTGCGCTACAGCTACACAATAACATTTTAGAATACATCCTTCAATTATCAAGCAGAATCAGGGAGTTTGATGTGGAAGAGAGAAAATAAATTCTACGATGGCATTAACACTTAGCAATCAGCTTGATATGAAGAATGTCACCTCCCAAATAATCTCGTAACTGATGAAGTAAGTGCAGAAGTGAGGAACTTCAACCCAGAAGAACCACCAGGAAAGTAAGAAATAGCATAGTATGTCAGTGCAAATACCTGCCAGAGTTCAAAAAAGATAACAAACTCCTATCAGAATTGGTTCTGGGGGATGCTCAAGAAACTTAGTGCCAGACATTATGAGAAGGTGAATATTATCAACATGATAAATAGAAATTGTAAGAAATTTACAGGGAAATCAAACAGCTAAATACCTGTAACACGGAGAAAAGAACAGATAGAATGTAGCTATGGAGCACCATGGAAACATAGATTGTACCAAACATACAGCCAAGAATTCCCAATGAAAATGGAAGTCTCTGCAAAAGAGAACAAAAAAGTATTGTCAGCAAAAACCAACAAAAATGCAGGGATTACATGATGCAGAAAACAAATGTCCCTATTGAAAAATGATAGAAAGTACCTCTTTCGTAGACATATGAGCTAGCTGATTAGATGGCCCCCTCAGTGCAAAAAACGACCCAACGATGAACCCACATCCAAGAGTGAAGCAGATAGCAAACTTTTGAGGCATCAATACCATGACCGGAAGGAACATAGTGAAAGCAATGAAGACAAAAAATACTCCAGTGGCTAGAAGTAAACCAAAGTACATTAGAGATTTTCCCGAGGGTACATTACTAGTGGCAGTCTGCAGGTTCCCTGGCAAGTCTCTCACCCCTTTAGAAACCCTGGTGAAACAAATACCAAAACAAGAGCAAAGAATTAGCACACCACACATCATCAAATATTTTTTTAGCTGAGAGTTTATGATTAGGAAGCTAGGGCAGCACATAATAAGCGTAAGTATTATCCTCAAAAACAGAAAGGAGCTAAAACAAAGTACTCCATATACATATCCAATCATGCTGGAGTCTGGACATCCAACAAAAGCAATGCAGAAAAAGGAGCTGATTCCACAGATCGCAAAAGGCTGAAATTACCATACATTACATAACAAATCAACCCCACTAGCCTTATAAGTTATAGCGCAAGACACTGTCCCAGTATGCTTTAGCCAAAGAACACACATTTCCAAAGCACATTTCCAAAGCACCTTCTATTACTTACTCCGAAACCAACAAATCTTACCTCCTGGAACCAACATATTTAACCTCCTATTACTCCCAAACTTCCCTTCTAACCTAAAGAGCCTACTCCTAAATCATCAAATTTTACCTCCTATTATTCTTAAACTCCCCTTCTAACCTAAAGGGCCTATTTCACAGAGCACCTACCACCTCAAGGGAAAAACTGAAAGAAGAGGCGGAGGCAGATTCTGCACCTCCATAGCACAGGATACAAACATTAGATAACAAGGTTATAGTAGATTACCCCACCTGAAAATTTTAAAAGTGTTAACTTTAAAATATTTAAAACTGATTTCCAGACAAAGGCCTTCAGCTTCATAGGAGCCTTTGCAATCCAAACAAATTTGGAGGCATGGAAACTGTAGTGTTCAATGCTTTAAAATATATAGTTTATTGACTCCGAAGTCCAAATACTCTCGCCACAATCTGTGCTGTATATTTGGTAGCAGGATTTACAGGAAAAGTAGCCTGAAGAATCAGCTAGCGTATTGTTTTACAAGAAAAAAAAAATAATGTTCACCCATGTAAATACTATGAAAGCCAGAGGTCTGGAACTCCGGATCCACTCATCCACGTGAAATCATCACCCATCAGATCAGAGTACTAGATGCTTAGCGATTGCTCACACCCAACCCTCAACACCCCCCCCCCAAAAAAAAAAAAAAAAAAAATCTCTCTCTCTCTCTCTCTCTCTCACACACACACACACACACACACACACACACACACACACACACTTGCCAGAACACTTCAATAGTCTTGGCCTCTTAGAGCAGCATTTCCAGAAACTCCAACCATACTTGGAAATCATAATCAACTAATCCTGGGACTCTTGACTTGGGGTGGGTATTTTTGGAAGCAAAAGGATTATTAAGCAACTAATCAATACTGGGAAAAGAGCAAAAGACACAGATAGGTTTAAGTGTATGACATAGAAGAAAGTGTGAATCTCACAATCATCATTGCTTGTCTTTGATAGGTGAAGAGAACACTAGATTAAACAGTTAACAAAAATAGTCTTGCTAAATAGGCAGGCTAGTGATAGATGGCCAAGCAAAGTTTTAGTGCCTAACAGTGGTGCAACAAAGTACTCCAAATTAATTTAAATTTACAAACTTTTTTTTCACAGAACCCAGAATTGTATCAAATTTAGGAGAGAAAGAAAGTAAAATGTGGAAGTGACAATTTAAAAATTCATTTGTGTGAGGAAAAGTGGTGGGTCCCATTTCCAAAAATAGTAAGTTATAAGTGTGTAAATTAAAAAGAAACATTCAAAAAAGGAAAGTGAGTAAATTAAAAGAAAACGGAGGGAGTTCTCATGCAATACAATTTAACAAGCTGCGTTGGCACCAAGTCCTCTCCAAACAAGATGCTTCATTCATAAGAGCTATGCACTGGGACTGGTCTTAGAAAATTTTGAGGCTTTGGCCAAGGGTGTTGTATAAAGACAATTTCAAAATTCGACGCACCATTTAATTCCATAAGACCATTCCCAATGCACTAGCCTCAATAAAAAGATTCCATTAAGTGCACATAGAAAACCAAATAACATCAACATGACAACAACCCACAGATGGGATTACACAATAACTTCATTTGGTGACCTTGTCCTAGCTACAGCCTAGCAGAAAGTACCATTCATGAGCTATTTGCTACTCACTCAATCTTAGCATCTGCAAGAACCATATTTCACGGAATGCGCTGAAATTAGATCATGTATTTATCCTTTACCTGCAGGAATTCAATTTGACAGCATATTCTAGTTCCAACAAAACCTCCCCATTAAAAAAAGAAAAATCATTCCATGTTGCCATGCCATCTTTTGCCATGGGTTCAAGTATGTCTTCCTTCTCTCACTGAACATATTTGATCAAAATTACAAGCTTGACAGTTCTCTGTAAGAACCCCTGATCACAATGCCCAAATCCCTCCTTAACAATGTCTGCTCTATCAACACTCCATCATACTCGAAGACATCTAATCTTCCTCATAGTTATACCAAAACCAATATCAAATATCTGCCCAGTTAATTTATCAGATCATTAATGATAAAAGAAGATATCTATCTTGCTACGGAAAGCAAAGGGAACACCTGTAATCAAGATTCAACAAGTGCTCATTGAGCAAGAGAAAAAATAGAAACATGACAGTAGCCTATTTAAGAGTGAAAAACTGACGTGCATATCCAAGGATCTCGTTTAAAATTTTAGTCTAAATTCTCAAACATACCACAAGGCTGTCAAATTTCCTGAACAACTACAAGATGGCATTAGACTAACATCCAATATGATTGCACTAATATAAAGAGCACATAAAGTCATCCATATGAAAGAAACATGAAAAGGTCACAAACAATTTAAAGTTACAATAATCTGAACACTTAGGTGGTTAGTTAACACGTGGCCTGCTTACGATAATTTGGCATTTCGTAATGTAAGTGAGAGTGGGTTTTTTTTACTTGTGCGTTTAATACAACCCAATTTTATATAAAAAAGTAAAAAGTCTCGTCCAAGAAATTATGAAGATAGAGATTGTTGACTGCAACTTCTGTGATGTCCATTGGGACCCATGTTTCAAGGTCCTTGGGGATCCGTGTTCCAAAGCCCATGAATCCGAATGTTGTTGCTGATGAGTAATTTGCTAAAATAGTTAACTTATGTGGAGTTAATAGCTTAAGCTAGTGTGATTGACAAGTAGTACATTAATCTTATTAGTATTAATCATGCAGATGCCCACCTTTGATTTTTAATTCGACATGCAATTGAGCAAGCAAGGTGCTAGAATGAGGAGCTTGGATGTTATATGAGTTACTTTAGCCCTAAACAGAATATTAATTTCTTAAAAATTGATTTGAAGACTCATAGTAACCGGCATCTTCTTGAGAAATTGAGTGATGAGGAGAATATGGATGATGGTGCTAGTGCTGCTAATGCTAATTATAAGGAGGTAATTGGAGAAACTGCTGCTAATGCTCATCAAGAGGAAGAAAAAGGAGGAAGAGGGAGGAATTAGGGGGAATAGAAGAGAAAAAAGGAAGAATGAGGAGCAAAAACAAAAATCCCAAGTTTTAGGCGCATGGAGATCAAACAGAGAGGGAAAAAAAATGAATTACATTAGTCGAGCAACAAAACGAAGAACTAAAGAAGAAGTAAGCTGGTAAAAAGAAGAGAGGTTGATAGACACCGGCGAGGTGATGATTTCATTTGGGTATTTATGGGGAATTTTATGTGTTTGCTCTTGCTAAATTGAAATATGATGTTGGTTGACTTGTGATAACAATTTGGGATTACAACTAACACTTCTAATTTAGTTAAAAGATAACTAGGTATATAACAACGAAAGAGTAGGAACAATTAGTGTATGTATCGAGCTCAAACATTTTTGTATAGCTCACCTAATAAGTTAGCTCAAACATTTATAAGTACTATCTCCAACCCATTTTTTTAAAGTACACTAAATATATTATGCTAACAAATTTCAAAGTGGACTAAACTCTTAACGCAAAAGGATTTCTTAATTTATGTTCATGAATAATTGCTACATATAAAGCTCATATAGATTCACTACAAAGATCAATAAGTGCTCATGGTATAATTGTCATCATGGTATGATAATTACACACACAGTATTCTAATTATATAAAGTAAAAATTAAGAGCAAACAATCTATAGTTAAAAGAGCTTAGTAAGATCAAAGCACATACATGAGTTCTCTGGAATTAAGCTTTAAATGAGATGAGCTCAAACCCTAACCGGATAGTACACTGTACACTAAGTTGATTTCTCAAACTCAAACTCAACCCCATGCTCCTCTAGCAGAAACTAGATTATGCGGAGTATCTAGATTAATAACAAGAACAAAACTTTCAACCATCCAACAACTCTTGATGATCCTAGTTCAGTCTAGAATTGAGCAAAATCAATGACAGAAGGTATAAAACAAATCAAAAGAACACCAATTTCTGTAGTAAACCCTGTATTAGACATCCAACCAATCATCATCAAAAACAGAAATTTTGCTTAAAAAATCATATTTCACCAAAATACCTAATTTAATTAAAGTGCATTTATGATCAAATCCCTAGATTTCCTAGTTAGTTACTTGAAACCCTAGAAATTGAAATGAATAAGATAATGAAGCAGTAGTAATGTCCAAGTAGTAGAAAAAGATGAAGAACTTACACATTGAAAGTGCCGGAAACGGTGTCGTTAGCGGATCTGACAGCGGATTCAATATCAAAACCTAAAGTAGAAGAGAAATCGGTGGAAGAATCTTGATCTTGAGTAGCAGCGTATGAATTCCAATCAGCTAACAACGACGATGAAGTCGATGGTTTGGCGGAAGTTGTCTGCGGCAATTCCTTGGTGCCTGTAAACCATGATTGAGCTGCTTTCATTCTTTCTCTGGTTTCTGAAGAATTGAATCCAGAAAAATGGGAAGAACAAAGGAAGAAGATGAGATCAAAGGGAAAGAAATCAAAGAAGATTTAGGTGGTGTTTTTGATTTGTGTAGTTTAGAGATACAGTGATGCACACAGCGGTTCTTCTTCCTGAGAACGAGTACGAGTGCGTGTGTAATTAAAGTGACCGGTTGGCGTGCTTGGGGCTTGGTTGTAGCCTAAATTGGTTGGGGCCGTTGGGCGTAGTCACTACTGATGATTAAAGTTGTGTATTAACAAGAGTAAAAAAATTAATATAGGGCAATATTAAAATAAAGAATAAAGTAAGATTAATGCTTGTAGTTAAAATTATGCGTGGGCAAATGTGACTAAATTAATGTTATTCACTTTGTTCATATTTTATCTTCTTACTTTTCATCTGATAAATTTAGACAAATTTAAGTAATTTTACATAGCAAAATTTGTTAATTATTATCTAAAAAAAAAAGGGCCTTTGTGAATTACTACCTCCAAAAAAAAAAAGTTGTTAATTACTACCCTAAAACACATTAATTCTACTAACTCTACTTTTTTCCTTAATCAACCTGTTTAAACTCTTAATGACATCATTATTCATCTAAATGATAATTAATAGCTCCTAAACCACAAAGTTTTATATGTGGGTGGCCACACCACGTGGCAGGGGTTATTTCGTTAGTATAATAGGGGTTAAAGGGTTACTTCGTCAATATTAAAGGGTAAATCAGTCAGTGTTATAGGGGTTACTAAGTCAGTATTACATGAGTTATTTTATTCTTTTATAAGTGGTGAATTGGTCACACACGAGACTGGTTCATTAATTAAATAAACTCTTGCACCACCTCTGCCAGCCCCCCTCTACCACCTTTGACAGCTCCCCCACCATGAAATCCACTCCCTCTTGACCATCCACCATGAAACTCACCCACTACGAAACCCGTCGTAATTACTACCCCTCCCTTTGCCCCGACTCTTAAAACCCATCCCATTCCCTCCCCTTTACCCAACCTCGATTATTTCCCCTCCGTTTTTTCTAGCCCCCCAAAAACAGTCTAGTCACGTGATGGGGCTATGTTTCGTTTTGGAGAAAGGGAGAGGATTATATACTCCCTCCGTTTTTAAATACTTGCTCTATTTTTCTTTTCTGACCGTTTTTAAATACTTGTTCCATTTCATTAGTCTGAAAGCTTTTAAAATATTTAATTCATTTCTCATACTTAGTAGACCCAATATAATACTCTCTCCCCTCTTATTCTTCCACTACTTTTGCTTTTTACAATTTTTTATTTTCTCAACCATCCCATTACCTCCATATTTTATTAATTTTTCTAATTTCCCCTAAAACTCATGTGCGGAGTATTAGGAGAAATTAAGCAAATATTTAAAACGGAGGGAATAAATAGGGTATAAAGATGAAATTATTTTTCGCGGGCATCCCAAACGGGCATTATTCATAGGTTGTTTTTCTTATAAAATATTGTTAAATTTTAATGATCCCATTTGCAGCCATTTCTCGTTGGATTAAGCTCTGGGATCATCTTCATCTCGCACCTCCTCATTTGGTATTTCTACTCAATTCTTTCTTTCTTTCTTTCTTGCCTTTTCTTCTTCATAATTCTTCATAATAACTTGTGTTTCGGGTGAAAACAATGGGACCTTGCCGAAGGTCCGCTGAAACGGAGAAGGCTGGATTCGGTCCAAGTTATGTTGGGCCGAAGGTTTCCTGCACAGTAAACACACGTAAACTAGCCTCGGGGGTGTTGCCGAGGAAGGCCCCTCCGATGCTAAAGTCAGTACAATGTGTAAGAAGAGGACACTATGCAAGAGAGTTTGTTGCTTGAGGCTTTGATGGAATATATCAGAATATATCAATGAACATATGAATGAATCCACATATGAATGAATATTGATGGCTTTTATACCTCATCATACATGGAGAGGTTGGGCCTTAGCCCAATTGGCTTGCTTTGTGGGCTGACCTTTGACTTTAGCACAATTGGAGAGTTGAACCTTGACCTTGGGCTTTTAATTGGATCATTTAATGCCTAGGCCCAATTGGACTAAATTGGACCCAAACAACTTGTCCCCCAGACCCGATCTGGAAGGATGACGGGTCGGGTTTGATTTAATTCAGAAAAGGAGGGAAGTAAATGATTTAATTAATCCAAAAATTTGAATTTAAACCGTAATTAATGAGATAAAAACGGTTAAGGCGGATGATTGTGGAAGTTGGACGGATAATGGGCAGTTTAATCACAAGATCATGTGTTTAACGGTTACTTAGTGGAGTATTTAAGAGAAATTAAAATGCAGACTCCTCGTATCCCATTCCTGGAGATATAAACAGAGGCGCGTCATCTCTCCTCACTTATTCACCAACACAAACCCAGAATTCTCGAGAGAGAAACCAAGAACCCGCATCAAAACTTCGCAGATTCCCCGAGCATTAAGCTTAGAAACTGAGACTTGCCACTACAAACTCGTAAATCGGCAACTTTCGCTTCAGATTAAGGTAAATTCCTTTGATTTCAGTTTATTTTTCTTCGAATTCGAACTCCTTCCCCTTTTCTTTCGACTTTTTTCTTCGAAATAATCAATGGCAAGAGGAGTTAGAGGTAGAGCCCGTGCTCCAAGAAGAGCAAGGCCGATTCCCGATCCTAGGAACAGGATTGGGACCTGGAATGGACAAAGGCCAGAGTCTGACCCTGCTGAAGGGATTAGGGCGACTCCCCTTTCCTCGGCTCCTCCTCAGAGAACGGAGGAGCCGAGCGCTTCTGGACGGGATGATGAAGTTCCCGCTGTCCTTTGGGATATCCTCCCCGGGTTTTCGGAATGGGAAAATGCCGAAGTTGCTTCGGCCATGATAAAGAACCGCCCCTACCCATGGTGGGTGGAGAATGCCGATCAATATCGATTTGCCGAGCAAATTGAGTTGCATTACGGCATTTTTGAAGCTGATGGGTATTGGTGCCGAATGCCCTCGGCATCCGATAGAATCCATCATCCACCCCCGGGGTATGTGGGGGTGTACACAAGACAGCTTCAGTACGGGCTGAGGTTCCCTTTGGACGTATTCGTCCGAGACTTGCTGATCCATTACAACATCTCTCTATGTCAGTTAACTCCCACCAGCATCCGAAGGGTGATGACATACTTATGGGTCTGCAAGTTCTTCAAGTATGTGCCGAACCTGCACTGCTTCAAAAAGCTCCATCGGCTAGTGCCAAATATTCAAAGTGGGCAGGGAAGCCATGGTTCTGGGTGGTACCGGATTGAGTCCCGACCCCAATACCTAACCATGTGGCCAAACGACTCTTCAGACAAGGACTGGAGAGGTCAATGGATTTGGGTTAGGGCACCCACAGATCCGGGCCACCCTTGCGTCTTCAGCGCTCCCCGGTACCTCGCTGAGCCTGATCCCAAAATGGGAAGTCTAGGTCCCCCCGCAGATAACGGGGCGGATCCGAACCTTGATCAGCAACATATCTTCGGCAAGCTGCCGAACCGGGGGGGCAGTGGCCGAATGCAGCATATCCCGGAGACTTGGCTCCCCGATACGCATTACGTTTTCCAAGAGAACATGCTAGCAGCTGTTGGCCTCAGCCGAAAGTTTAAGGATGGTAAGCTTCTTCGGCTGGGGTCGAGGCTTTTTAATTATCTCTTTTTCTTCTCTCGCTTCTCTTTTTTATGATGTGCCAACCTATCTGAACTAACCTTTCCCCTTTCCTTTTTCAGAGCGGGACGAGACCAACGTTGGCATTAACTACGCTCGTCTTGGTGTCAACCGAGAACGAGTTGTAACTGAATGGGCCCCGTCTATCACTGAGCCGAGGCATAGGGAAGTTCATCTAGACTCTTCCCACTTCCAAATTAAGGTTGTTGCTCTGTATCAGAGGCAAAAGCCTTGGTGGAAGAAGAGAGACCCCTGGTTTCAGCTGCTGGACGAAGAAGCTGAAGCTGCCCGTACAGCCGAAGAGGTTGCACGGGTTCTCGAAGCTTGCGAAGGAGGAGAAGGGTCCTCCAGAGCTGCTGAAGCAGAAGCTGCAGCTAGAGCAGCTGAAGAAGACGAGGCTTTGCTGAAGACCTCGGTGAGCTTTCAGACTTAACTTTGTCTTTCTTTTTTTTTTTTTTTTTACTCACATTCTTCCTCCCCCCTGTCTGTTACAGTCTGAAGAGAGTAACAGACATAGAGAAGGGAAAGCTCCTGTTCGTCCCGAAGACCAAATACAAGGAGAGTCTTCAGACTCAGATATGGACGAGCAGCCCCTTCAGAAAAGGCGCCGAAGGATGGCCATCATCGGCCCTCATGACTTTCAGCGGAGGCCGATGACCATCGGCGTTGCAATAAGGGAACCCGAGGAAGGCAATGGATCGCCGAGGGTTCCCCGGCCACCACCCCAATCACCTCAAAAGACCCCTCCGCCACCTCCTGAGATGGAGGTGGATCAGAGAACTCCCGAATCTAAGGGAGGGGTCCAAGAAGAAATTAAGGAGAGTGCTGCTGAGCACGAAAACAAGGATGCCGTGATGTCCAGTGCTGAGGGCTTCACGGCAGACATCGCAAGAGAGGTTGAGGCTTTCGTCCTCACCCCTGAAGAAGAGGAGGTCATAGTAATTGACTCCTCTGAGAAGGATGATGCTGAGCCATCCAAAGCTCCATCGTCATCCTTCCCTTCCTTCCAGACTCTGCAATCTGGAGAAATGGGTTTCTCGGCCCCCCGAATTCCAATCCCAGACCACATCTGGGACCTCATATGGGGTCTGAACCGAGAAGGAGCTGCAGCCAACTTCGGCGATTTTGCTGGCATGTCCGAAGTAGATAGGGCAAGGATCTAGTCGCTGAAGGCCACTGCTGGGATGGGCGAATCCAGCAGATCAGTTCCTGACCCAGCCAGGTCTAACCAACTGCTGATGATGCAGGTAATTTTCCTTGTCTTCATTTCCTCTGAAATTCAGCTCTATTTTTATTATTATAAATATATATTTTTTTTTTATTTTTTATTTTTTTTTTGTCTTCCTGTTTTCAGTTCGTGCACAATCAGACTCTCACTGTAGAGCTGATAGATACCCTACAAGATAGGGTAGACGCTGCTGTGCACGACAAGAAGGTAGCTGAAGAGGAATTAAAGCTTGCTAAGCTGAAGCAAGCAGCAGCTGAAGAGAAGCAGCAGAAGGGTGAGGAGTACGAGAAAAGAGCTGCTGAAGCCCTCAAAACCTTCTGCGACGCTATGGAGAAGGAAGTTTTTCCCCCACTGATGGAAGGGGAAAAATTCCTCCAGGAGCATATGGGAGTGGACGTCTCCAAATTCAAGGCTGCTGTTGAGAGCCGTATTCAGGAAGGAGCTGCTGCACAAGCTGAAGTGCAACAACGTCTAGAAGCTCTTGAAGCCAGCCGAATGGCTGCTGAAGAGCTGCTCCAGGCCAAAGATGTCCAACTCTCAGAGGCTGCTGCTGCTGCTGAAGCTCAGAGAGCTAAACTCCATGAGGCTGAGGATCAACTGATGACCAAAAAAGTTGAAGTGGCCCAGGCTCAGACAAAGGCTTCCCAAGTTCAGCAGGAGCTGAATGAGCTGAAAGGTTCCTCCTCCAAGCTCGCTGATGAGCTGAATAAATCCAAGGAAGACTTGGAGGAGACCCAGAAGAAGCTGGCTGATGCTGAGGCTCTACTCAAAGTCCGTGTCTATACCCAAGAGGAATATGAGATGGGTTTCAGAAACGGGTTCAGAGTATGCCGAAGAGTCTGCCTTCATGCTGAACCGAAGCTGGACTGGTCTAAATGTGCTGAATGGGTCCAGAATCCCGAAGACCCTCATATGAAGTATGCAACTCCAGTCGAAGCTGAAATTCTTAAGGCTGAGGAAGCCGAAGAGGAAGCTGAGAGAATGGAGTTGGAAGCTGAACAAAGGGAAAGGGAGGCTCGACAGAGTGCAAAGCCCGCTTCTTCTGCTGCTGGGGCTGAGGCCACCATGGGGCTCAACGCTGATCAGTCTGATCCTCAGGCTGAAGCATAGGAACTCGGGCAGTCGTCTTCAGAATCTTGCGGTTCATCATGCGCTTAACTTTAGACTTGCCGCTTTCTGAATTTTTTGCCTTGTTTTTTGCTTCAGCTTGCCTTGTCGTACAACAGTTTATTTTTTTGCTTATGTACGTATTTCGGCAGCTGTTATTTTCCGCTTGTGGGCGGCTGCCGATACAGTTTAATTGAACTTGTAGCTCAATTTCTGAGCATGAATTATTAATCTGATGCTCTTTTCTTCAGTTGCTTTGTTTTTGAATGCTTTACTGTTTCTGTTTCTTCAATTCTGCCGAACATACTTCAATTCTGCCGAACATACTTGCACTGAGAGTGGCTTCTTGCCCCCCCAGAAATTGAAGTATGACTTCAGCTGAATAAGCAATTTCTTCACTTCTTCAAAATGGGTATCCGAAACACAGGGCCAACTGAAGGCAATGCTTCTGGGATACAAGTCTTACTGAAGATTGACTTCATCTGAAAGTTGGATATCCAAAACACAGGGCCAACTGAAGGCAATGCTTCGGATATTAGCTTTCTGGGATACAAGGCTCAGTTAAGGCAATATCCCAGAATTGTCCATGAACTCATGTCTTTGGAGAACAAGTCTTACTGAAGTTTGACTTCAGCTGAAAGACCAGTGTTCTTTAAAAAGACGAGTTTCGTCAGCAATCTGAAACCCAGTTACCCGAAGGCGAAGGTTTCAGACGAGGCTGATTTAAAAATTTTCAACTGTTGCTGTTATCCTTGATTTTCTGTCTATCTTTGAAAAATGGATACCCGAAACACAGGGCCAACTTAAGGCAATGTTTCGGATAATGGCTCTCTGGGATACAAGGCTCAGTTAAGGCAATATCCCAGAATTGTCCATGGACTCATGTCTTTGGAGAACAAGTCTTACTGAAGTTTGACTTCAGCTGAAAGACCAGTGTTCTTTAAAAAGACGGATTTTGTCAGCAATCTGAAACCCAGTTACCCGAAGGCGAAGGTTTCAGACGAGGCTGAATAAAAAACCCTTAAAGAGTAGATAGAACAAAGAAAATTTTGAAAGGATAAAAAGTTGTAAACATTTATATAAATGGCGGCTCCAAGGCCTTTCATTAATTCAAAATGTACTTACAAAGATTGTTCTGCCCCGAAGGGTTTACACATGGTATTTTTTCAGTACATCAGCGTTCCAGTGATTTTTCAACTCAGTTCCATCCAACTGCCGAAGTCGGTATGTCCCTGGCTGAAGCTCATCATAGATTTCATAAGGTCCTTCCCATGCAGCTGAGAGTTTCCCATGGATTCGGCCTTTCTGAACTGCAGCAGCATTCCGAAGGACAAGGTCTCCAATTTTGAGAGGCCTTGCATGGACCCTTCGGTTATAAAATTTGCTGATTCTCTGCCTATAGGCGGCCATTCTGTCTCGGGCTGAGTCTCTTACTTCGTCGAGGAAATCGAGAGATTCCCTCATCAGTCGCTCATTCTCAGCCGAGAAGTGGTGCACTCGAAGGCTCTCAGAGCCAATTTCCACTGGAAGGACTGCTTCGGCACCATACACCAGTTCAAAAGGTGAGTGGCCCGTTGCCTCTTTTTCAGTTGTCCGAAGGGACCAAAGGGTTCTAGGGAGCTCCTCCAGCCACTTGGACTTTTGATCTTCCACCCTCTTCTTGAGGGCATTTAGGATCTGTTTATTTGCAGCTTCGGCTTGTCCGTTACTTTGCGGGTGGCATGCCGCTGAATATGCCAGTTTGATGCCGAACTGATCTGTATACCGCTTCAGCGGCAAGTTATCGAATTGCCTCCCATGATCGAAGACAAATACTCTCGGGATGCCAAATCGAGTGATGATATTCTGCCAGATAAATTTTCTGACAGTTTGCTCTGTAATGTTCGAGGCTGCTTCGGCCTCGATCCATTTACTGAAGTAGTCGACACCAACTATCAGCCATTTTTTCTGGTACACAGCCTCTGGAAATGGTCCCAGTATATCCAGTCCCCATTGGGCAAACGGGAGTGGATTAAGGATCGGCTGAAGATCCCTTGCTGGCTGATGGATAATTGGAGCGTATTTTTGACATTTTTCGCATTTCCGAACCAGCTCCTTAGCATCTGCGATCATGGTGGGCCAGTAATATCCAGCCCTCAATGCCTTGTGGGCTAAGGTTCTTCCCCCAATGTGGTTCCCACAGATGCCGAGGTGAATCTCCCGTAGGATATAATCTGCATCTGTTGGTCCCACGCATTTCAGCAATGGGGCTGAGAAGGACTTTTTCAGAAGTTCCCCCCTGAAGACAATGAACCTAGAGCTGGTTCTCTTCATCTTGGAGGCCAAACCTTTATCTTCAGGAGTTTCTCCCCGAAGCTTGAAAGCTAGGATGGGGTCCATCCAACTAGGCTCTGGGTCAGCGCAGCACACTTCAGGTGCTTCGTCGACACTTCTCTCTCGACGCACTTCTACATATACAGATCTGTTCAGCTCGGTAAAAGATGAACTAGCAAGTTTGGAGAGTGCATCGGCTTGAGTATTCTGACCCCTTGGGATCAGCTGAACCTCAAAAGTTTTCAGCTCTGCAATGACTGATTTGATCTTGGCAAGATAAGCTATCATGGAGGGCTCTTTGGCCTCGTAGCTGCCACTGATCTGATATGCAACTAGCTGAGAGTCTGTTTTTAAGCAGACATGATCGGCTTCCAGGGAGATGCACAATTCTAGGCCGGCGATTGCTGCCTCATACTCGGCTTCATTGTTCGAGGCCTTAAAAGAAAACTTTAGTGCATACTCAAAGGATTTGCCTTCGGGAGAAGTTATCACTACTCCTGCCCCTGAACCGTTTTCGGTGGAAGATCCATCCGTAAACACGATCCAAACTTTCTTTTCACTGTCTAGCGCTTCTTGGTATGAGCATTCGGCCAGGAAATCCGCTAGAGCTTGAGCCTTAATGGCAGCCCTCGGACGGTAGCTGATGCTGAATTCGGTGAGCTCAAAAGCCCACTTGGCTAGCCTACCAGATTTTTCAACCTTGCCGAGAACTTTTTCCAACGGCTGATCAGTTAAGACCACTATCTGATGGCAATCAAAATAGGGCCTCAACTTCCGAGCAGCTACTACTACTGCGAAAGCAACTTTCTCGAGTAGTGGATAGCGAGTCTCGGCATCCGTCAGTGTATGACTGACGAAGTAGATCGGTTGCTGACTTTTACTCTCTTCCTTCAGCAATACTGCGCTGATGGTGGCAGGGCTAACGGCCACATATAGGTATAAAGTTTCTCCTTCAGCTGGGCTAGCCAGCGTTGGGAGTTCAGCCAGATGCTCCCGAAGCTGTTTAAAGGCGTCTTTTTGCTCTTCCTCCCAAACGAGCTCTTTTGTTTTCGGGAGTTTCAGGGCTTTGAAGAAAGGTAACCCCTTATCCGAAGCTCTGGAAATGAACCTCGAGAGGGCTGCCATTCTTCCGGTGAGCCGCTGAACATCCCGCTTTGTTTTCGGCTCAGGAAGGTCGAGTGCCGCTTTGACTTTAGAGGGATTGGCATCAATCCCCCTTTTGCTGACCATGAACCCAAGGAATTTCCCTGACTTCACGCCGAAGACACACTTCTTCGGATTCAGCTTCATTTGATGCTTTCTCAAGGTGGCGAAAGTTTCAGCCAGGTCCTTTACATGGTCCTCTAGTTTTTTGCTTTTGACGATCGAATCGTCAACATAGACTTCCATGTTTCGGCCCTTTTGATCGGCGAAAACTTGATCCACCAGCCTTTGATAGGTTGCCCCCGCATTTTTCAATCCGAAGGGCATCATTTTGTAATTGTACACCCCAGCGTTCGTGACGAATGCTGTCTTTGCTCGATCGTCGGGGTGCATAAAGATCTGATGATACCCCGAGAATGCGTCCATGAAACTAAGCAAGGCATGGCCACTTGTCGAATCGACTAGCTGATCGATCCTCGGCAAGGGATAGAAATCCTTTAGACAAGCCTTATTTAGGTCCGTGAAGTCAACGCACATCCTCCAGGTACCATTGGGCTTCTGAACCATCACCACATTTGCCAGCCATTCTGGATATTGGCAAGGTTCGATGAATCCTGCCTCCAATAATTTTTTGACCTCGGCTGCGATGTCTCGGTTCTTATTGGCAGAGTAATTCCGCTTCTTTTGCTTAACTGGTCAACACGTCGGGTCAACATTAAGCTTATGGGAGATGAGGTCTGAACTTATCCCAGGCATATCAGCTGCCGAGAAAGCAAACACATCTCTGTTGTCCCGAAGGAGCTGAATAAGTTCACAACGGGTGTTCGGATCAAGGTCCATCCCGATTGTTACACATTTCTCAACGTCTCCTTCGGCCAACTCAACTGTTTCAGTCTGTTGGTCCATGTCCATTGCTGATGGACTGGACTCTTCAGAATCTGGCCTGCTGCCAATGTCAGCAGGTGTCCCAGTCTTTTTGTTCTTCGGCTGGCTCTCTGAGTCTTGCGGCTCAGCTGAAGAGCTAGCCTTTTCCCTTTCGGGCCCTTTTTCTCTGGGCACAGATCCTTGGGCCGAAGCACTTAGGCCTTTTGGCTTTTTTGTGCTTGGCTCTCTTTCTTTTTCTTTTTCCTCCTCATCCTTGTCGTCATCTGGGCGACCACTGGATGGCTTGAGGTAGTTGCACCTTCGGGCGTCCTTTTGGTTGCCCTGTATCCTTTCGGGGAAGCCGGCGTCTGAGACGTAAATCATCAGTTGATGATAAGTTGAGACGACCCCTTGGATCTCGTGAATTATGGGTCTCCCCAAAATCACGTTGTACACTGAAGGAGCGTCGATGACCAAAAATTCAATCATGACGTTCCGAGCTGCCTCATCGCAACCGATGGTGACAGGAAGTGTCACCTTCCCATCTGGATAAGTTGAAGCCCCATTGAACCCGGATACCGGGTAGGGTACCGGCGTAAGGTGCTTGGGCTTCAGCTTAATTTGATTGTAGGCCTTTCGGAACAGAATGTTTGCTCCACTGCCACCGTCAACAAGGACCTTACTGACGTCGTGGTTGGCCACCGTGGCGATGATCACCAACGGATCCTCGTGAGGGAACGTAATCCCCCGGCAGTCGGCGGCTGTGAACGTCATGTTCGGCACCGGCGACTGGGGAGATTGAATGTCAGCGTTGTTCACTTGGTGAGTCAAAGCTCTAAGGTGTCGCTTGTGCTCCCTCCGAGAGTATATTCCTCCCGAGATAACATTGATAGGAGGGAATTTCCCCTCCGGCTTTTTACTGTTTTTCCGGGGGAAGTCGAGGTCTTGCCGAGGGTCCTTTGCTGACCTCTCGGACTCTTTTTTCTCGCGGTGATCCGCGATGTATTTTTTCAAGGATCCCTTCCGGACCATGTCCTCTATCTGGTCCTTCAGTTGGATACACTCCTCAGTGTTGTGTCCCGAAGACTCGTGGAACTCGCACCACTGATTTTTATTTTTTCGTTGATACCACTCTGGGAGTGGTCTCGGCTTTCGGTAACTCTGCTCCTCCTTCGTCACGCTGTAAATTTTGGCGCGTGGAAGAGAGAGCGGAGTGTAGGACTCGTATCTGCCTGTGTATGAGGCAGATCTTTCCTTCTTTGGGTCGATGGCAAAGATTGCTCCGGGGCCTTTGACTTTCCCTTTGCCTTATGGCCTTGGCCTTCAGACAAGGGTATTTGTCTCTGTTTCCCTCCCCCGAATTGAGGTTGGGTTTTCGCTTTGTTCCATTCTTCGGCTCGGATGAACTTATCCGAAGCATTAAGAGCTTCCTCCAAGGTCTGCGGGGTATGCATGACCATGAAGTCTAGGAACTTTCCGGGCTGAAGGCCATTCTGCATTGCGAAAACGGCTAGCCCCTGGTCCAGCTGGGAGACGCTTGATGACTCGTTACTGAAACGGGTCAGGTAGTCTCGGAGGCTTTCGGTTTCCCCCTGTTGCAGACTCATGAGCTCTGCGGTAGTCTTCTCTCGGCGGTTTGCCGTGGAAAACTTGCTCCTGAACTTGGAGGACAGATCATCCCACCCTGTTATGGAGCCTTGCCTTACTCCCTTGGAGATCCACGCTTGCGCGACCCCCTTGAGAGTGGTTGGGAAATATTTGCACCAAGTCGCCTCGGATCTGGGGCAAAGATGCATATGAGTCTCATACGAGGCCACGTGATCCTTCGGATCCGTGGTCCCGTCATATGTGATGTGCGACGGTATTTTAACCGTGGGTACGCGCTCTTCCAGTATCCATTGCTCGAATGGTGAACTGGCGGGTAGCATAACGGCCTTGCCCTTGTTCCTGGCCGAAGGGACCGCGCTCCGCCCTCTTAGAGAGGTAGGAGTGGTTTTCGTCCCTGGCTGGGAAGTCTGGGCCTCGGCTGCAGGGAACGAGAGGCGACTGTGCACGCTCGGTTCCTTGCCGCCGAGTCGGTCAAGGACGCTTCTGCGAACAGTCTCAGGTTCTCGGTGTGTAGATTCTGGCCGAGAAGCTGAGCTGCTGCTCTTATGCGCTTCTGGTCTTGAGGATGAGGATCCTTTTAAAAATTGAGGGTTCTTTTTCCTCTGTTTTTCATTTTTCCAGGAATCCTCCTCCCACTCTTCCAGTTCCCGGAAGGAAGGAAGCTTCCCACCATCATGGTCTAACTTCCTCCGCTGATGCCGGGTATGCGGAGGAGTTCGATCACGAGGTGGTGGCATATTTTGTGCCCTCATCGCCTCCATGAGTACTGCCAGCGCTCTTGCCACCTCTTCCGAGCTGGGCCCCGTCAAAGGGGTCCTCGGCCGAGTGTGGGAATGAGGGCGCGCAGCCGATGGTTGGCTTTGGGACACTGAATGTGTCCTATGATCGGACTCACCCCTGCTAGACCGAGAGTAACTCGGCCTATAATGAGAGTCATGAATTACGGGAGATAGGGAATCCTCCTTGTATGATCCTCCCCCCGAGCCGGCACCCTTGGGAGAGTTCCGGTCCAGCGAGGGTGATGGTGTAGGGCTTTTAGGCTTTTCGCCCGCTCCTTGACGGAGGCTTTTGCTCTTGCGGTTCTTAGCCATTGCTGCTAAGATAATTGCAAGATGATCTTGGTTAGGAATTTGGCTTAAAGATTTTTGAAAGTCTTCCCCACAGACGGCGCCAAATTGTTTCGGGTGAAAACAATGGGACCTTGCCGAAGGTCCGCTGAAACGGAGAAGGCTGGATTCGGTCCAAGTTATGTTGGGCCGAAGGTTTCCTGCACAGTAAACACACGTAAACTAGCCTCGGGGGTGTTGCCGAGGAAGGCCCCTCCGATGCTAAAGTCAGTACAATGTGTAAGAAGAGGACACTATGCAAGAGAGTTTGTTGCTTGAGGCTTTGATGGAATATATCAGAATATATCAATGAACATATGAATGAATCCACATATGAATGAATATTGATGGCTTTTATACCTCATCATACATGGAGAGGTTGGGCCTTAGCCCAATTGGCTTGCTTTGTGGGCTGACCTTTGACTTTAGCACAATTGGAGAGTTGAACCTTGACCTTGGGCTTTTAATTGGATCATTTAATGCCTAGGCCCAATTGGACTAAATTGGACCCAAACAACTTGTATAATTATTTAAAGCTCTTGGATTTATTAATTGATTAGCTGTGCCGATCGACTGTATTGCGTGATTATCACTACAAATTAGCGTAATTTAACTGGGATATCAGTCTCAACTTTTACTTTGTTTCCACTTATAAAATGATTATTTTCTGCCATTCTTTGCTTTTAATTTGCTTAAATTTCTAATAAACCCTGGTGTTTGATGGATTTGAGTGGATTCATGGCAACTGAATCATTCAAAAGAAGTGTCTTTTTCGAATTGTGCACATAGAAATAATAACAGGCCTAATTTTTAATTAATTGACCTACTATCTTTAATTCTTCCCCATATTCTATTTGTTGAAAAACGAAATTCTCTGAAGTGGGAACCATTGATTTACATTTTTATTATCGGCATGTGGATATCAACTAGCTTAATTGGTTTACTTGTTACAGTTTTAGTAGTGGTATTGAATTTGGTTTGCATCATTACCCTTTGTGGCTCTTTATAGACTAAGTCTTATTAATATTATAATAGTAGCAGTTGTGGATGGTAGCTTTTGAATTAGTGAATTCTTTATTAGGTCGTGTGGAGCTCAAGGTTATGGTACTTGTCAGTTGGTGGAGTGTTATTTTAACTGCTTTTTCCGTGCTTTTTTTTTTCTTTGCAAATTAGATGGTGCACTAATGAGGGTAATGAAGCCAGAAATTGGGGTTTTCGCTAACAAAATTCCTGGACAGTTACGCCTACAACAATTCATATACTTGCTAAAAGTATTATCTAAAGGAACTATAGTACATAGAACCAAATTTGTAACTAGCTGTGGCCTGTGGGTCTTGTGGAAAATTGACGTATTTTGATTTACAAAATTCTGTTCATAACATTATATTTAATGCCGTGTTTGGATAGGAGGAAATGGAAGGAAAAAAGGGAAGAGAAATGGAGGGGAACAAACTCTCTTCTTTGGGTAAAGGATTGGGGGGAGGACAGGAAAGGAGATGGAGGAATCCATTTTCCCTCTCTCTTTAATAAGCATAATCCCTTCAAAATTAGAGAGATTTGGAGGGAAATGACCTTCCCCTCCCTTTCTTTTCCATTCCCGTCCTCCTCGTTCCCTCCCCTTCCTTTCCTTCCTTATTTGCTATCCAATCAAGGCGCAACGTCTTTCATGTAGTAACAACTGAAGCAGACAATATGATATGGCATTAATCTGCATTGCTAATTCTTTGAAGTTAATGTGTTGCTGCTTAATAAGATGACTAATCCTTTTTTTTTCATCTTATTTATAGGCACTCAAATAGTAGCGCAAGTCGCAAGATGTTTTATGCTTAAAGATGTTGTGAAATTAACCAATGCAACTTTCAGTGCTGGAAGACCAAGTAAATTTAGCTTCATTGCCTTCATCTTTCAGTTATGCTGCATAGATTGATCCTCAGTTGAGTTAGTCGCATAGTTTTCTAAAATAAGATATGCTGCATAGATTGATCCTCACTTGAGTTAGTTGCATAGTTTTCTAAAATAAGATATTATGGTTTTCTTACCTGTGAATAAACTTTATGCATTCACTCTCAAGGCCCAGTTATGCCTTCACTGGTTGCAGAACTTCCAGTTATATGCATGTATTCACATTGGTATTTTGACCCTCCAGCACCACTTCTCCTTTTGCTGATCAAGGCTTGGGTAGTTAAATTTTGCTAATTGTATATGCATAGATTATAGGAATTCTGAGCCGTTATCGTTTGATGGAGCAGCCCCTGCCAACCTTGGGTTATGTGCTGCTTTGTTGTTGAGTGAACTAGCTGTTGATTTCTAAACAATCAATTGCCCAAGGTTCCATCTATGAGCCATAGAAGCTGTAACTTTTGAGCTCTGCTTTTGAGTTTTTGCTGATAATATCATATTTGGTGACAGTTTGACTTCTTGTTGTGGCAGGGACCTCAAGTTCAAGTCCATTAAAAGGCTAGACAAGGATGCCAAGATATGCATTCTTAGTGAAATGCAACTCATACCTTAAAAGATTACAGAGGCATGTTTGTTTGTCTGTCTGGCCCTTGATTTCATCTTGCTTTACCTGCTTGTCACAATAATTAATTTGTGGTCATGCAGGACTCTGAGGTTTGTAAACAGCAACACCCGGCCAAGATTAAAGGCAAGGCAATCAACTAACAATACCCAACCCAATAAACTCAAAAATGATGATGTGTTTGTGATATACCCCGTTGGGTTGGTGATGAATGTGACTTAATATGGTATCAGATGAGTGACTTAATGTGGTATCAGATGATAATGTTTTAAGCTCATTACAAGGCTGTCAAGGATGGAACATAAATGCATTTTTGGTGCAGTACAACATATTCATAAAAACATTAAACCCTCAAAGCTATTTAAAGGTATATTTATTATCCTTCTTTCCTAGCCCTTGGTAACATGTTGGTTTGCCTACAAGTTGCATTATCTAATTTTTGGTCATTGTTCTTACTGATTTATACACACACACACACACATTGTTGTTTGGGGGTCATCTAAGTCAAAACTATCATGGGAATAGTCGGTATTTAACTTACTATATCTAGAAAGTGGTGTATGATCTTAGAATGACCTAAATAGAAACGTGACCTACTTCCTCCATTTTTATTTGCTTGCAGCACACCACTTTGGTAGGCACTTATTAGACTAGGTAGGCGGACAAATCAATTGGCAAACCACCAATTATAAGAAAGTGATAAGCTACTACAGTTTAAATTTTATATTTTAATTTGTCCGTTTACCTAGTCTAATTGCTTCCTTAAATCACATGTGAAAATGGTGTGTTGCAATTTTAAAAGACAGAGGAAGTATTATTTAGGGACATAGGAATTCAAAATATCCTTTCACATTTTATGTACTATCACGAATAGTTCTCCTTGAAAGAAAATCTCAACTTGCTGTTTGGTATAGTATAATAATACCTCTTGGAAAAGATACATGTGACTTGGATTGAAGGAGCCCTCTTGAATCAAGTGAATTCAATATTTCTTGTTACGTTAGCTTCTTTTTTATATTACATTTTTGAGAGGCTATTAAGGGTGGAAAAGTATTCCGGTACATTTTGTCACATAAAAGTATTAACAATTAATAACCATTTTGAAGGTCATCTTAAAGCTATGTTGTCATATTCCTTTTTGGTGGTTGACTTCCTATCTTATTTGTTCCACGTAATAATCCATCATTAATCCTTAAATCTCAATTGATCTACTGTTTTTGTATATCAGAACTAAATTTAGCCTAATAATTTTATCTAAGTAGTAGTCGTCTACAACTTTTAATGCATTTAACAAGAATATAGAACATAGAGATGTATGAAGACAGAACATAGGACTCACAAAGGCTGATAGTATACATGCTCATATAATTACTGTCAGCCATTAAGAGAATGATATGCATGAAAACTTGTAAACATTTTTAAATTGACTTTCATAGAAGTCAATAGGACCACATACCTCATATACCCTGTGCAAAGCTAATGCAAATTTACTAAAAACCACTTGCTCCACTTGCTGCATAGTGCCTCCCTGTCATAGTTTTTGTCTTCTGCGAAATTTGTTGAAAATTTCCTTTTGGTTCCTGCCAATATCCAATACTTGACTACTTATATTTGACAAAGTCACTAAGACTTTGTAAGCACCATTTCTTGCATATATACATACTACCATTGTTTATATTCAGAAGTTTCACTAAAAAAAGTTTTTTTCTTACAAACATTGTCTATATTTGGTCTTCATTCATATGAGATATATCAAACCATAATATTGAGGTATAGTCTAGCACATATTATGTTTCTCTTTGTTTAGCGCACCTCCTATTATTGAGGTGTGTGGATTCATATGCTTATTTTGGTACGGTCTCAATTTAAACTGTTCACATGTATTTTTATTCCTGATGCAACTGTAATCACTGTATTTTATCATAATTCATTTTTTTCTTTTGATCAGTTAGGAAAAAGAATGTATTTGGCTTTGGTGTGAAAAAGCAAACAGAGTCAACGAAACAAACATGGACAGTTAGTGGTACCATTCACTTCATCAATTATTTCGTTTGTATATTTTCTTTTGCTTAACCATCTGCCTCTATGTTGACTTCTCTTTACTTTGAATGCGTTGCAAAACCACCTAGCAAGAGGTCTTGTTAAATCGACTCTCTTTGTCAATGTGAATATTTGATGATTATTCATGTGTAAGAAAATAAAGAGTTGCGTAATTGGATAATTTGGTCTGTTTCTACAAATTGATTTCTTAGTCCGAGGCCATGTAATATCACCTTGTCCTTTTCACCCTTCATTTGGAACTTAGGAAACCAAGGGTTTATGAATTAGTTCATGGTTTTATTTTGTTACAGAAATCTTTTGCAAAATGGTTAGTTCTAGATCCCTGTCTCAAAATAATAATGCTCGACTGGAGGAAAAATAAAGTGTAGATCAAGATTAAGACTTAAGAGCATGTTTGGTATAGTGTTTTTGAGCAGTGGTAATGGAATCAGTTAACCATTTCCATTACCAATTTTTTTGGCATAGGTAATACACTCTATTTCTTAGGGGTAACTATTACCCTCCATCTGTTATACTTTTCCCTACCTATGTTGATAAAAAGTTTTCCTCCTCAATCCTTATTTTTGATACAAGGGATTTATTTCCATTTTCATACCAAATGACAAATAATGGTAGTAAATGTTTCTCCTTCTTATTTGTTTCCATTCCATTTCCTATCCAATATTCATACCAAACAAGCACTAAGTACATTGTCTTGCTCCATTCAGATTAGGTGACACAATATTGCTAGTGTAAAGTAACTACTATGAACTAGAAATTTGTGCAGAAATTTATGGGAAGAAGAATATGAATTTTGCATTAAAATCTGGAAATTAGACAGTACAAACTTCTGAGAGGCTTGTTCTCTCCCTAGCCAACAATCGAGAGTTTGGAGCTCTCCAAACTCCAAAGAATTTCCACTCTTTAACAGTAATTAGCATGGTTCTTTCTCTCTTTAACTAGCTCTATTATAGACCTCTCCCTCTAACTATCTTGCCCCACAAGATACTCCTAGTAGAATTATATTGGAATACCTATAAGGCCCTCCCCCCTATTTTGGTTCACTACAATAGGCATAGCTCTATCACAATTACTATTCCTTGTAAACAGTAGATTATATAATAGCTTGGTACAATTTCTTATGTTTTGGCATGATTCTTGTGTATTCAGACGAAGATGTTCACTACAAGTCGCCAAATACGCCCAGATCTGAACAAGAATGGCAGAGGTAGTTTCTTCTGCTATTGGATTATTGTATCCACTGATACATGCAGAGGTGTCTTTAATCTATGGTCTGCGAGGTGAAGTAGCTGCTATACATGATGAGCTGAGCAGCATCAAAATTTTACTTAAGAATGCAGAAGAGAGAGCAGATGAAGATGACTCAGTGAAAGAGTGGGTGAGACAAGTAAGAATGTTGGCTCATGAAATAGAAGATGTCATTGAAGAATATAATCTATTATCAAAAGGAAATGAATTTTTTGGTAAGGTCAAGAAGATCGTGCCACTTAACAAACGAACAATTGCCAAAACCATTGAGTCATTGCGCAAAAAGGCAGTTGATATTGGTCAGAGGAAGACAAACTATAGGTTCGATAGTGTCATCCAGCAAGCCGGACATTTTTGTAACTTTGAAGGCAGTACACATCAATCAACAATACTATCCGTGGGTATGATTGAGGAATCTGAATTGGTGGGTGCTGAGACTGCCAAAGAAGATTTAATTGGTTTGCTAGGTTTGCAGGAGTTTGAGGATTCAAGAATCTCTACAATAGCAGTGACTGGTATGAGAGGCCTTGGAAAGACAACAGTTGTTGGTAGTGTTTATAATGATGAACTGGTGAGAGACTACTTTCCCATTCGTGCATGGGTCCCTGTATCCCGACCATATAACCATGTTGGCATACTAAGGAGCATGTTAAAGCAGTTCTATGAATCCCCTAGTGAGATTGAGCAATTTGGGGAAAGCAGTTATGACAGTGATGCAAGCAACTCAACAATTTACCCTATTCTTGAAGGAATTAACTCCATGGAAGAAAGATCCTTGCTGTGTCGATTAAAAAAGTTTTTGTCAGAGAAGAGGTACTTAATACTTGAGACTCTCTAGTTACATGTTTTTGTTACTTTTACTAAGTACTTATCTTTACCTTTGAAAAAATTTGCCACAATATTTTACTTTCGGAATCAAATCTTGCTAGCTTTCAACATTATTATAGCATATATACAATGCTCAGTCCCTTTTTGTTTGCTCCATGGTCCATGAATGCATGTCATAGAGTGTAGCGGGGTTTTAAAAAAGAAATAGAATTAATAATATATGGTATAGAATTACAAATTATGGAAGTGATGTAAATAAAAAATAAAAAGATACCCAAAAGTAGCAAGGGATGCAAATAGATTATAAAAAAAACAATAGTGTATTTTTTTTCTATTTTTGTGCGTGTACCCACTTATTGTAGACTCTTGTTTCTAGAAAAACTGATTGGGTGTAATGATAAGGAATAGTACTATAGTGGTGGTAAAATGATAGATGGTATAATTAAATGGTAAATAAAATAGGAAAGATATAGTGAAAAGGTGTAAATATTATGGGGAAAAGGGGTGAGAAATTAAGAATGTGAGATGGTAAAATGTGTTCGTAAAAATAGAACAAAGTAGAATCGTGTAGGAAAAATTACCTTAAAGTTTACCGAGCACATTAAAAAAAAAAAAAAAGAAAAGAAAAGAAGGTTAGTTATTAAAGTAAAACATACTATATCAATCTATCCTTGCTTTAGAAGGTTACCTAATCTTAGACATGAAAAGTAAAACCACTAATATAGGGCTTGTTTGTTATTGGTTTTTATTTTCAGTTTCCCTTTTTTTGGAAAAATAAAAAATAATTACAAAAATATGGAAATTAGTTCCACAACTTGGTTGTCACTTTTCAAATTCAACATGATTAGTATAAGTGTTGAAACCCATTATAGCCCACTTGTAAGTGTCCCACATGGGAGAAAGACAAGAGAGGTTCACTAGTAGAATAAAGCAATTGGCCACCGGTTCAAAACCCCCCTATGCCACCGGTTTTGAACCGGTGAGCATTTGGGGGGTGGCAATAGTCTAATGCAAAGCCACCCGTTCAAAACCGGTGGCAAAAACAAGTATTGTCACCGGTTAACCGGTGGCAATTATGCTTCCTGCTTTTTTTTTTTTTGATATTACATATAAATGCCACCGGTTAACCGGTGGCAATAACATACTTTTTTTTTTTTCGGCTATTTGCTACAATAATAATAATAATTAAAAAAAAAACTCTGTAAAATATAAGGCAAATAACATCACAATCAATATAAGAGCGCAATGAAATATACTCACATTTATATTCAAATAATAGATTGTTATTGTACAATAAAAAAAAATTACAATGAAGTATTAAGTACAAAAAAAAACAATGAATTATACATTACAAAAAAAAAAAATTACAACATTAAAAAATAACAATATTCCAAAATGAAAGTCTTGAATCCAGCATCAATTAACACCTGCATCAATTAAAACCCAGAAATTAATAAAACTCAAAAAAAAAAATGTGAAAAAAACCCAGAAACTCATGCATGTATACGGTCACCCGCAAAGGATGAAACAGAAAGAGAAAAGGCTTCAAAAAAAAAAAAACAGAAAGAGAAAAGGATGAAAACCCAAAATTTTCACCCAGTGAAACCTAGTAAATTCGAAAATCAAATAACCCAAAAATTACGAAAATTAAATAAACCCAATAATTTCGATTATCAATTAAAAACAGAAAATTTTCGAAATAAAAAACCCAAAATTAAAACAGAAAAATTTTGAAATAAAAAACCCAAAACCCAAAAAACAGAAAAATCAATTTCGAATTCCACCAAAAATAACAAAAACCCACCCACCATAACCACAACCACCACCAAAAACCACCACAACCCATGAACTCCACCAAAAATAACAAAAAACAAAATAAAAGTAAGAAAAAAGAGAAATTACCTCGAATTTCAGCAAAAACCCCCGAAATTATCTTGAATTTGTGTTATAAAGGTCTAATTCGACCATGAAAACTCTACTCTAGATCTAGAGTTTTCATGGTCGAATTAGACCAGAAAACCCATATTTTCATCACGAGGAGAGAGTAAGTGCGACAATAAGCTTGATGGTTAATGGCGGTGGTTGTTGTTGCGGCGGTGGACGAGCCAAACGAAGGAGAGAGGAAGATACCGCGAGAGAGGGAGAAGATTAGGGTTAAGGAGAGAGAAAGAGAAGAGAGATCAGGAGAGAGGAGGAGGTCGACGAGAGAGATTCAGGGTAGAGAGAGAGAGAACAGAGAGGGGGAGTAAGAACGAAGGAGATAGAGAGAAGGAGGAGAGCAGGAGGAGAGGTGATAGAGGAGAGAGAAGATTAGGGTTAGGTATATAAAGGAAGGGGAAAGAGAATAGTGGGCTTTTTTTTTTTTATTATTTGATTATTGCCACCGGTTCAAAACCGGTGGCCTTTTATCATTTATGCCACCGGTTCGGTTTGAGTGGCAATGTACATATGCCTAATCCCGCCCATTTTTTAAGCCACCGGTTTTCAAAAACCGGTGGCCATTGAGCGGTGCCTTTTTCAATTTTTCTACTAGTGGTTCCACTTTATAAAGTAGAGAAGATACTCCTACTAGTGCCAATTGGTTTTATATGGAAGACCCTAAGCCTTGTTTGTGGAACAAACTCAGTGTCAGGCCCATTTCATATTGTCTCAAAAATTTAACATGGTATCAGAGCCTGGATTGTGGGTCTCCAACTAATGAAAACTGACAATGATACCAAACAAACTCTTAGTTACCAACTCATTTATGTAAAATCATGAACTGACCTACCATTTTTCTTGAGATTAGGCAAGCCCGACAAGAATGGCAACATGTGCATTATTGTTTAAACCTTGAAAGACTATCTAAAATTACAAGTACAATTTCTCTTTGAAATTTTTTCTCTTAGGTACTTGGTTGTTTTTGATGACGTCCAAGATGAAGAGTTGGCCACTTATGTCAAAATGGCATTACCATTCTATGATAATAAAGCTAGCAAAATACTAATCACCACACGCTATGAAAATGTGGCCCGTACATGGGCTGAAGGGTCTAACCAGGGTCTATACAAACTCAAGCCCTTGCCATCAGTGGAAGCATGGAAGCTGTTTTGCAAGAGGGCATTCAGAAACAATCAAGGAAATAGTTATCCATTTTTGGATGGCCGAGCACAGGAGATCGTCAAAAGATGTCAAGGAATGCCACTCATTATTTCGGAAATGGGGCGCTTTCTATCTACCAAGTTAGATAACTTGGAAGTATGGAAGAAGAAGAGTGAAAGCCCTGGGTTTTGCCTACGACAAGATCATCCAGGAATTTACAAACACTTAATCCGCAGCAGCTATCATGATTTGCCTCATTACCTGAAGCCTTGCCTTTTGTACTTTGGTCTATTTCCAGAAGGTTGTCTCATTGGGCAGGCGAGAATCATTCGATTATGGATAGCAGAAGGTTTTATCATTGTTGAAGGAGGAAATGGAGTATCTGCCAACCTAACACCAGAAGAACTTGCAGAAAAGTACATAAAACAACTTGTTGACATGAATTTGGTTAAAGAATGCACTGATGCTACTGGAAGATCTAAAAACTTACAAGTCCCCATAATATTGCATGAGATTATCCTTTCCAAGATAACAGAGTTGGGATTTTGTCAAACTCTTTCAGAGAAGAATAATTCCACCAGTACTGAAGAATTTGTAAAGCCTCGCCGCTTATCCATTCACATGGACCATAGCTTTCATGATGCAGATCATCAAGTCATACAGAATATTACCAAAACCAAGTCCAGCATTCGGTCTCTCCTTTATGCAAAAATGTATGTACAGCCTGCGGTGTCAACAAATTTATTTTCGAAAAACTTTCTTCTATTGAAAGTTCTCGACTTTAGTAATGCTCTCATATATAATCTTCCTAACGAAGTGGGGGAGCTACTTAACTTGCATTATTTATGCTTGAGAAATACGCAAGTGAGTAGACTTCCAAGCTCCTTAGGTAAGCTTGAATATCTCCAAACATTGGATTTGAAACATACATTAATTTCTGAGCTTCCTTCTGATCTTAACAAACTCCGCAAGCTACGCCATCTACTTACATATTCCTATAAGTATGATCCTGCTTATAGCCTCCACACCCAGAAATTGACAGGAGTGAAATTACCAGAAAAAGCTTTGGAGAAATGTGGGGAATTGCAGAAGCTAGCATTTGTTGATGTGGGGCATAGAAGTATGGTGGTCAAGGAGCTACGAAATCTGAGGCAATTGAGAAGACTAGGAATCACGGAGCTCAAGTTTGAAGACGGGAAAGATCTTTGTGCAGCAATTGAAGAGATGCAATGCCTTCAGACATTCAGTGTATACTCGAAAAACTTGAGTGAATTCATTGATCTAGATCATTTTCAATCGCCTCAGTTGGCACTAAAATGCCTCTACCTGAATGGACCTTTGAAGTCTTGTTGCACTGGCTGGATCTTAGAGCTTCATAGTCTAGTGAAAATCCGCCTGAGGTGGTCACGTTTAGAGGTTGACCCTCTTCCTCTTTTAGAAACATTGCCAAATCTAGTGGAACTTCAAATGTTAGAAGCATATAATGGTGACAACTTAATATTTGTAAATGGAGGGTTCAAGAAGCTTAAGATATTGCATCTTCTTGATCTGCGTAATCTTAAGTCCTTGTCTATCTGCAAAGGTGCGCTGCCACTTCTTCAGCTAATGGCTATCGGTGAAAGCCCAAAACTTCAGGTGCCACTGGGAATCAAGCATCTCTCGAAGCTGGAAACACTCAATTTATTTAATATGCCACTTGATTTTGCTGATAGCCTTCATCGCAACAGGAAGTATCATTTCATAGTCAAGCATGTGCCTAATGTCTTACTTCAAAAGAGAGACGACCAAGGAAACTGGCAAACTTTCTCCCTCCAATGATCAAGTCATGCAGAAGCAGAATGCAGGTACTAAAATCAAATTCTATTTAATTCTATATCTAGCAACGAAGTTGCATTGAAACTTTATTAGCTCAACTCGTCTGACTGTTTAATTTTTGAACACCGCGTAAATGATGTAATTAACGTCTACAGATGAAATCTGGTTCACTCATTAATTGCATCTTTTTATTTAGACATATATCCTGCAAGAACTACTGTATTTTCGCATTTTGTGTGTTGGATATATACATCCTCTGCTTTCTTTCCTTTTTTTTTTCTCCATTCTTGATTTTTTAAGAACCAGCTCCCCCAGTACGTGTGTGTGAGTGTGCAGCCTTTCTTTCTTACGGTGTGTGAGGGTGATATCAGTGTTTGTGTGTGTAAACCTGCTGCTTCATGCATACTTTCGGGTGTAAATGGCTAAATGCCACAGGAGCTTCTATAAAATTGGAAATTAATGCTTATACTCCTCTATTCATATGCAGGCAGTCAAAGCTGAGTCGCTGATAAAGGATGCTTTCCCTTGGCATAAGAACAGCGAGCTAGCAGCAACATCAATAACATTGCCCATTGTTAATTGGTATCAGTTATATAGTTCTGTTTAAACTTGATCCATCAGTAGTGTACCTCTGAATTGTAAATCTCATTTGTTTTGAATATTATTCTTCCTTGGATTTCTTGTACCAGCATTTGAATCTTCTGAAACTTTGCCAACAGCAGAATTTACCTCATGTTATTGTTGTGTTAGAAAAAAAAAAAAAAAAAACTTTTTCTTCAAAATGTTATTACCATACAGTTACTCGAGCACCGGAAAAATAGTTTATTGCTACTTGGATCACTGCTTTCTGGAATTAGCCGGGGCTGGCTCTCTAGTATTAAACATTGCCTTTGTATTTCTGAAATGCAGATCAGCCAACGATCCGGTGTAGATCTCTGGATGAGTGGATGCTTTCCATAAGAATCACTGTACTTGCTAACTTAAAGAAGAAAACTTTGCAGAAGGTACAACCATTATTTAAAGTACTGAATAAATTAAGATGCAAAATTACAGTTATTGATTCATCTCATGGAATGGAATCCTAATTGTCTAATTCAAATAGTGAATTAGGTGAAATCAGAGTTTCGACATAGCTGATGGAATTGACAAAATCATCACCTCTTTTGTGTGGTACAGTATATTTATTGTTTCGGATGAAAACAATCGAATCTCGGAAGATCCTTTTATCTTGAGGGAACTTGGTCTCGGTCCGAACGACGCAGGAGCCGAGGGTTTCCTGCACAACAAATACACGTAAACTAGCCTCGGGGGGGACGCCGAGGAAGGCCCCTCCGATGCTTAAGTCAGTATATTAGAGAGAGAAAGCTGTGCAAGAGTTTAGTTGCTTGAGGCTTTATTGTCTTACCAAGAATTGACCAAATTGTTGGCTTTTATACCTTGGCTAATGAAGGAGGCGGATTGGGCCCGGAAGTCAGTTGGGCTGGGCCAAGCTGATTGGGCCGTTGACTGACCTTGACATGGCTTTGAGGATGTTGATTTTTGACTTTAGCACATTTGGAGAGTTGAACCTTAACCTTGGGCTTTTAATTGGATCATTCAGTGACCAGGCCCAATTGGACTAAATTGGACCCAAACAACTTGCCCCCCAGACCCGATTTGGAAGGATGACGGGTCGGGTTTGATTTAATCAGAAAAGGAGGGAAGTGAATGATTTGTTAATCCAAAAATGTGAATTTAAACCATAATTAACCCATGATTAATGAGATAACAACAGTTAATGTGGATAATTGCGGAAGTTGGACGGGTAGTGGGCGATTTAACTGCAAGGTCGCGTGTTTAACGGTTACTTAGTGGGGTGCTTGAGAGAAATTGAAACGCAGACTCCTTGAATTCCCATTTCTGGAGATATAAATAGAGGCGCGTCTTCTCTCCCCACTCATTCATCAACACAAACCCAGAATTCTCAAGAACGCTCAAGAGCCCGCATCAAAACTTCGCAAATTCCCCGAGCATTAAGCTTAGAAGCTGAGACTTGTCACTACCAATTCGTAAATCGGCGGCTTTTGCTTCAGATCAAGGTAAATTCCTTTGATTTTATTTCATCTTTCTTCGACTTTGCACTCTTTCCCCTTTTTCGACTTTTTCCTTCGAAATTCGTCAATGGTGAGGGGAGTTAGAGGTGGAGCCCGTGCTCCAAGAAGAGCAAGGCTAATCCCCGATCCCAGGGACAGGATTGGGACCTGGAATGGACGAAGGACAGAGTCTGACCCTGCTGAAGGGGTTAGGGCGACTCCCATTTCTTCGGCTCCTCCTCAGAGAACGGATGAGCCGAGTGCTTCTGGACGGGACGATGAAATTCCCGCTGTCCTTTGGGATATCCTCCCTGGGTTTTCAGAGTGGGAGAATGCCGAAGTCGCTTCGGCCATGATAAAGAACCGCCCCTACTCATGGTGGGTAGAGAACGCCGATCAATATCGATTTGCCGAGCAAATTGAGTTGCACTACGGCATTTTTGAAGCTGATGGATATTGGTGCCGAATGCCCTCAGCATCCGATAGAATCCATCGTCCACCCCCGGGGTATGTGGGGGTGTACACGAGACAGCTTCAGTATGGGCTGAGGTTCCCTTTGGACGCATTCGTCCGAGACTTGCTGATCCATTACAACATTTCCCTGTGCCAGCTGACCCCCACCAGCATCCGAAGGGTAATGACGTACTTATGGGTCTGCAAATTCTTCAGGTACGTGCCGAACCTGCATTGCTTCAAAAGGCTCCATCGGCTAGTGCCAAACATTCAAAGTGGGCACGGATGCCATGGCTCTGGGTGGTATCGGATTGAGTCTCGGCCCCCGTTCCTAACCATGTGGCCGAACGACTCTTCAGACAAGGACTGGAGAGGTCAATGGATTTGGGTTAGGGCACCCACGGAGCCGAGCCACCCTTACGTTTTCAGCGCTCCCCGGTATCTTGCCGAGCCGGATCCTGATATGGGAAGTTTAGGTCCTCCCGAAGATAGCGGGCCAGACCCGAACCTTAATCAGCAGAACATCTTCGGCAAGCTGCCGAACCGGGGAGGCAGCGGCCGAATGCAGCATATCCCGGAGACTTGGCTCCCCGATACGCACTATGTTTTCCAAGAGAATATGCTGGCAGCTGTCGGCCTCAGCCGAAAGTTTAGGGATGGTAATCTTCTTCGGCTGGGGCCGAGGCCTTTTAATTATCTCTTTTCTTCTTTCATTTTGCTTTCTTGTGATGTGCCGAACTAACTGAATTGACTTCTCCCCTTTTCTTTTTCAGAACGGGACGAGACCAACGTCGGCATTGATTACGCTCGCCTTGGCGTCAACCGAGAACGAGTCGTAACTGATCGGGCTCCCCCTATCACTGAACCAAGGCGCCGAGAGGTTCACCTAGACTCTTCCCACTTCCAAATTGAGGCTGTTGCTCTGTATCAGAGGCAGAAGCCTTGGTGGAAGAAGAGGGATCCCTTGTTTCAGCTGCTGGAAGAAGAAGCTGAAGCTGCCCGTACAGCCGAAGAGGTTGCACGGGTTATTGAAGCTTGTGAAGGTGGAGAAGGGTCCTCCAGAGTTGCTGAAGAAGCTGCGGCTAGGGCAGCTGAAGAAGACGAGGCTTTGCTGAAGACCTCGGTGAGCCTTTAGACTTAACTTTGTCTTTCTTCTTTTTTTTTTTTACTCACTCTTCTTCCCCCCTGTCTGTTACAGTCTGAAGAGAGTAACAGACACAGAGAAGGCAAAGCTCCTGTTCGTCCCGAAGATCAAATACAAGAGTCTTCAGACTCAGATATGGACGAGCAGCCGCTTCAGAAGAGGCGCCGAAGAATGGCCATCATCGGCCCGCATGACTTTCAGCGGAGGCCGATGACCATCGGCGTTGAAATAAGGGAACCCGAGGAAGGCAATGGATCGCCGAGGGTTCCCCGGCCACCGCCTCAATCACCCCCAAGGGCCTCTCCGCCACCCCCCGAGATGGAGGTGGATCAGAGAACTCCCAAACCTAAGGGAGAGGTTCTGGAAGAAGCTCGAGAGAGTGCCGCCGAGGACAAGGATGGAGACGCCGTGATGCCCAGTGCTGAGGGTTTCACGGCGGACATTGCCAGAGAGGTTGGGGCCTTCGTCCTCACACCTGAAGAAGAAGAGGTCACAATAATTGACTCTTCTGAGAAGGAGGAGGACGTTGAGCCACCCAAAGCTAAAGAGGCTCCATCGTCATCCTTCCCTTCCTTCCAGACGCTGCAGTCTGGAGAAATGGGTTTCTCGGCCCCCCGAATTCCAGTCCCAGACCACATCTGGGACCTCATATGGGGTCAGAACCGAGAAGGTGCTGCAGCCTACTTCGGCGATTTTGCTGGCCTGTCCGAAGTAGATAGGGCAAGGATTTGGTCGCTGAAGGCCACTGCTGGGATGGGCGAATCCAGCAGATCAGTTCCTGACCCTGCCAGGTCCAACCAACTGCTGATGATGCAGGTAATTCTCCTTGCCTTGATTTCTTTCTGAACTCAACCTTTCAGCTATTATTTTTTACTTTTTTAACTTGTGCCCCTGTTTTCAGTTCGTGCACAATCAGACTCTCACTGTAGAGCTGATTGATACCCTACAAGATAGGGTAGACGCTGCTGTGCACGAAAGGAAGGTGGCTGAAGAGGAAGTTAAGCTTGCTAAGCTGAAGCAAGCAGCAGCTGAAGAGAAGCAGCAGGAGGTTGAGGAGTACGGTAAAAAAGCTGCCGAAGCTCTGAAAACCTTCTGTGATGCTATGGAGATGGAGGTTTTTCCCCCACTGATGGAAGGGGAAAAATTCCTCCAGGAGCATATGGGAGTGGACGTCTCCAAATTCAAGGCTGCTATTGAGAGCCGAATTCAAGAAGGAACTGCTGCACAAGCTGAAGTGCAGCAGCGTCTAGAGGCTCTTGAAGCCAGCCGAATGGCTGCTGAAGAGTTGCTCTTGGCCAAAGACGTCCAACTCTCAGAGGCTGCTGCTGCTGCTGAAGCTCAAAGAGCTAAATTCCAAGAGGCTGAGGATCAACTGCTGATCCAGAAAGTTGAAGTGGCCCAAGCTCAGACAAAGGCTTTCCAAATTCAGCAAGAGCTGAATGAGCTGAAGGGGTCCTCCTCCAAAGTCGCTGAACAGCTGAAGAAATCCAAGGAAGACTTGGAGGAGACCCAGAAGAAGCTGGCTGATGCTGAGGCTTTACTCAAAGTCCGTGTTTACACCCAAGAGGAATATGAGATGGGTTTCAGAAACGGATTCCGAGTATGCCGAAGACTCTGCCTTCATGCTGAGCCGAAGCTTGACTGGTCTAAATGTGCTGAATGGGTCCAAGATCCCGAAGACCCTCACATGAAGTATGCAACTCCAGCTGAAGCTGAAATTCTTAAGGCTGAGGAAGCCGAAGAGGAAGCTGAAAGACTGGAGTTGGAAGCTGAGCAGAGGGAAAGGGAGGCTCGGCAAAGTGCAAAGCCCGCCTCTTCTGCTGCTGGGGCTGAGGCCACCAGGGGACTCAACGCTGATCAGTCTGATCCTCCGGCTGAAGCATAGGAACTCGGGCAGTCGTCTTCAGAATCTTGCGGTTCATCATGTGCTTAACTTTAGACTTGCCGCTTTCTGAGTTTTTGCCTTTTGTTTTTTTTTTGCTTCAGCTTGCCTTATCGTACAACAGCTTATTATATTTTTATTTTGCCTGTACGTATTTCGGCAGCTGTTACTTTCCGCTTGTGGGCGGCTGCCGACTATTTTTGTAATTCAACATTTTTATTTCAAAGAAGTTCACTTTCTCAGCTTTCTCGTGTATTATTTTTTTTCTTCGCTTTACCAGTCTTCGCACTTTACTGCTTTCTTTGAATGATCTTTCAAATATTTGCTAAGTGCAGAACTTCGGCTAGCGAGAATCATTTCTGCTGAGACTTCTTTTTGCCGTTTGTACTCGGATGTTTTCAACTTGTGAAAAAACTGACATAAGTATCAAACTTCGGCTGAGCTGAAGGGTATTAGATCAGTTGTGCCATTTCTCTATTTCCCTCTGCCCCCCCAGAAATCTGAAGATGAGGTCTTCTGAATTCTGGAATGGCTGATAATTTTTCTCGGCTAAGCCGAGGATCTTTGAACACTTTGCTTTATTTTCTACATCTGTTTTTAAAGTACTGATTTCCCACCTGAGAGTTTTCACTCTAGAGATGGTACTCTTGTGACACTTTCTTCAATTCATCCAAGGGAACAACTATCCGAAACACCATGCCGGGGCAGCAGTTTATCTGAAGTACGAGGCATCATCATGCAATACTTCAGAGTTGCAACTACCACCCGGAACTGATTCATCCGAAGTACAAGGCATCACTATGCAATACTTCGGGGCTTTATCAGTTCCTATTTTTTAGGCTATGTTTCGGATAAGTCTATGGCCTTTTTGCCCAAAGGAACAGCTTCTCCGAAGTACAAGGCATCACTATGCAATACTTCGGGCTTGTATCCTTTTTTGGCAGGTTTTACGGCTTGCCGAGGTACAAGGCATCATTATGCAATACCCCGGACAGCGCCGAATGAAACCTTGAATTTTTGAAAAACCGTAGAAAGCATAAAGACTTAAAGAATACACGCAATCTGAATGAATACTGGCTCGATGGCCTTTTTATAAACAAAATCAGTGTACTTACATAGATTGTACTATCCGAAGGATTTACACATAGTATTTTTTGAGCACATCGGCATTCCAATGGTTTTTCAGCTCGGTGCCATCCATTTGTTTGAGTCTGAAGGTACCGGGCTGAAGCTCTTGATAAATTTCATAAGGTCCCTCCCAAGATGCTGAGAGTTTGCCATGAATGCGACTTTTTTGAACAGCTGCAGCATTCCTCAAAACTAAATCCCCAACTCTGAGAGGTCGTTGATAGACTCTTCGGTTGTAGGACTTGCTCATTCTGAGCTTGTGTGCAGCCATCCTTTCTCGGGCTAGATCTCTAATCTCGTCAAGGAAGTCGAGGGACTCTTTCATGAGCTGCTCATTTTCCTCGGCTGAGAAGAGATTCACTCGTAGGCTTTCTGAGCCCACTTCCACTGGAAGCACTGCTTCGGATCCATACACCAGCTGAAAAGGTGAATGCCCCGTTGCCTCCTTCTCGGTTGTCCGGAGTGACCAGAGGGTTCCCGGAAGTTCCTCTACCCACTTGGACTTTTGATCCTCTACTCTTTTTCTGAGAGCGTTAAGGATCTGTTTATTTGCGGCTTCGGCTTGGCCATTACTCTGAGGGTGGCAAACCGCGGAGTAAGCCAATTTTATCCCGAATTGATCAGTGTATCGGCGCAAGGGCAGGTTGTCAAACTGTCTGCCGTGGTCGAACACAAAAACTTTTGGGATGCCGAACCGAGTTATTATGTTCTGCCAGATGAACTGTCTGACAGTTTGCTCAGATATGCTTGAAGCAGCTTCCGCTTCAATCCATTTGCTGAAATAGTCGATTCCGACTATCAGCCACTTTCTTTTGTATGGGGCCTCGGGAAAGGGTCCCAGAATATCCAACCCCCATTGTGCAAATGGAAGAGGATTAAGAATTGGCTGGAGATCTAGGCATGGCCGATGGATTACCGGTGCAAATTTTTGGCATTTCTCGCATTTTCTGACCATGTTCTTTGCATCCGAGATCATTGTAGGCCAAAAATACCCTGCCCTGAGAGCTTTGTGGGCTAAGGTTCTCCCTCCTATGTGGTTTCCGCAGATGCCGAGGTGAATCTCTCGGAGAATATAGTCGGCATCCGTTGGACCCACGCATTTCAATAATGGAGCGGAGAAGGATTTTCTGAGGAGTTGGCCGCCGAAGACGAGGAATCGTGAACTGATCCGCTTTATCTTGGAGGCCGAATTCCTATCCTCGGGGAGCTCGTCCCTGAGTTTATAAGCCAGGATGTCATCCATCCAGCTCGGCTCGAGCGCAGCGCAGCAGATTGATATTGCTTCGGCTACACTCTTTTCTCGGCGCACCTCCACATAGACAGAACGGCTTAACTCAGTCAGAGTTGAGCTTGCAAGTTTGGAGAGTGCGTCCGCTTGAGCATTTTGACCCCTTGGGATCAGCTCTACTTCGAAAGATCTCAGCTTCGCAATTGTCGATTTGATCCTTGTGAGGTAAGCTGCCATTGAAGGCTCTTTAGCCTCATACTCCCCCCGGATCTGATTGGCGACCAGCTGAGAATCTGTCTTGAGGTAGACATGCTCGGCTTCCAACGATATGCACAGGTCTAAGCCAGCAATGGCTGCTTCATATTCGGCCTCGTTGTTAGAGGCTTTGAATGAAAATTTTAGTGCATACTCGAAGGTTTTGCCTTCGGGAGAGGTAATGACGACCCCTGCCCCCGAACCGTTCACGGTGGAGGACCCATCCGTGAAGACGGTCCAGATTTTCCTCCTTGCATCCAGAGTCTCCTGATAGGAGCACTCGGCCAAGAAGTCTGCCAAGGCTTGCGCCTTGATGGCTGTTCTCGGCTGATAACCGATACTGAACTCGGTGAGCTCGAAAGCCCACTTTGCTAGTCTACCGGATTTTTCAACCTTGCCGAGGACTTTCTCTAACGGCTGATCAGTTAGAACCGCTATTTGATGAGAATCAAAATAGGGTCGCAACTTCCGAGCAGCCACCACCACTGCATAAGCCACTTTTTCTAACAATGGGTAGCGCGTCTCGGCATCCGTCAGGGTGTGGCTGACGAAATAGATCGGCTGTTGAACTTTTTCTTCTTCCCTTAGCAGCACCGCGCTTACCGTGGCTGGACTGACCGCCACGTATAAGTATAGGATGTCTCCTACGACTGGCCTTGCCAGTGTTGGGAGTTGAGCCAGGTGTTCACGGAGCTGCTGAAAGGCTGACTTTTGTTCGTCTCCCCATTCAATGCCTTTTGAATTTTGGAGCTTCAGCGCCTTGAAGAAAGGGAGCCCTTTGTCTGAGGCTCGTGAGATGAACCTGGACAAGGCAGCCATTCTCCCGGCTAGACGCTGAATATCCCTTTTTGTCTTCGGCTCGGGGAGGTCTAAAGCAGCTTGTACTTTGGCGGGGTTTGCATCAATCCCCCTCTTGCTGACCATGAAGCCGAGGAACTTGCCTGACTTCACGCCGAAGACACATTTCTTCGGATTCAGCTTCATTTTGTATTTTCTGAGGGTGGCGAAGGTTTCGGCTAGGTCCGTGACATGATCTTTTTCTTTTATGCTTTTGACGATTGAGTCGTCAACATAAACCTCCATGTTTCGGCCTTTTTGCTCGGCGAAAACCTGATCAACCAACCTCTGATATGTTGCCCCCGCATTTTTCAATCCGAAGGGCATCATTCTGTAATTGTACAACCCGGAACTTGTTATGAACGCTGTTTTAGCTCGGTCCTCGGGGTGCATGAAGATCTGATGGTATCCCGAGAATGCGTCCATGAAACTGAGCAGAGCATGCCCGCTTGTCGAGTCGACCAGTTGGTCGATCCTCGGCAGCGGATAGGAGTCCTTGGGACATGCCCTATTCAGGTCCGTGAAGTCAACGCACATCCTCCAGTTACCATTTGCCTTCTGAACCATTACAACATTGGCCAGCCACTCCGGATACTGACAGGGTTCAATGAACCCAGCATCTAGGAGCTTATCGACCTCAGCTGCGATGTTCTGGTTCTTTTCGGCGGAGTAGTTCCGCTTTTTCTGCTTAATGGGTCGACTGGAGGGGTCGACATTAAGCCTATGGGAGACGAAGTCCGGATCAATCCCGGGCATTTCTGCGGCTGAGAAGGCGAACACGTCTCCACTGGCCCGTAGGAGTTGGACGAGTGCCGCACGGGTGTTTGGCTCCAGTGACGACCCGATGCTAACACATCTGTTCGGATCTCCTACGGTCAGTTCTATTGACTCGGTCAGGTCATCCGTCTCCATGCTCTTAGAGTTGGATTCCTCGAATTCCGGCCTGCTATCAATATTAGCAGACTTTCCTGACCGCGGCTGGCCATCAGAGTCGTTCGGCTCTGAGGCGGAGTCAGCCTTTTGGCCCCCATCAGATTTCTCGTTGTCTGGGGCTTCATTAGCCGAAACGTCTGAGCCTCTCGGCTTTTTGGCGTTTCGGTCCCGGTGCTTTTCCTCCCCATCGCCACGGTCGCCTCGGCGAGACGTGGATGGCTTGAGGTGATTGCATCGGCGGGCTTCTTTTTGACTGCCCTTTATTTTCTCGGAGCGTCCCTCGTCTGAAACGTATATCATGATTTGATGATACGTGGAGACGACTCCTTGAATGCCGTGAATGAGGGGTCTCCCCATGATCACGTTGTATGCAGATGGAGCATCTACGACCAAAAATTCGGCCATGATATTCCTAGCTGCTCGGCCTTCGCCGATGGTGACAGGAAGTGTAATCTTCCCGTCAGGATACGAGGAAGAGCCGTTGAATCCAGACACCGGGTAGGGTGCGGGGGCCAGGTGCTCGGCTCCCATCCTCAGCTGGTCGAACGCTCCTCGGAAGAGGATGTTCGCCCCGCTACCGCCGTCGACGAGGGTCCGCCAGACGTTGCGGTTGGCGATGCCCAGAATGATTACTAGTGGGTCATCGTGGGGTATACCACCCCCTCACAGTCTTCGGCTGTGAACAGGATGTTCGGCGCCGGTGACTGGGACTGCCGAAGCTCAGCCAGATGAATCTGATGGGTTAGACCCCTCAGTTGGCGTTTGGCTGTGCCTCGCGAGATTCCCCCGGAAATAACTAGGATGTCGAGGGACTCCTTGCCCTGAGGTCCCTTATCCTTCTTCCGAGCGAAGTTGAGGTCCTGCCGAGAATCTTTTTCAGCTTTTTTCTCCTCGCGCCTGTCCGCGAGGTATTGGCTCAGGTACCCCTTGCGGACCAGATCCTCAATCTGGTCCTTCAGCTGGACGCAGTCCTCGGTGCGATGTCCGGGTGAGTCATGGAACTCGCACCACTGGTCCTTTCCCCTCGTCTGATGCCAGGGAGGCAACGGACGAGGTTTTTTGAATCTCCCCTCGTCCTTCGTCGTGCTGAAAATCTTAGCACGGGGAAGGGAGAGTGGAGTGTATGAATCGTACCTTCCCGTGTAGGGAAAGTGTCTTTCCTTCTTCGGCTCGGCAGCAGAGGACGGTTCTGAGGCCTTAGCCTTCCCTTTCCTCTGCGCCGAGACTTCGGGCTGCTGCCCTTTCGGCTTGTCAATTCTCGGACGAGACTGAGACCTGGATCTGTTCCACTCCTCGGCTCGGATGAACCTATCCGATGCTTCCAAGGCTTCCTCCAGGGTCTGCGGGGGATGCATGACCATGAAGTCCAGGAACTTTCCAGCTTGGAGGCCGTTCCGTAGCGCGAACACGGCCAGGCCTTGATCCAGGCTTGTGATTCCGGATGACTCGTTGCTGAAGCGAGTCAGATAGTCGCGGAGGCTCTCGTCCTCCGCCTGCTGCAGACTCATTAGCTCTGCAGTGGTCTTCTCTCGGCGGTTGGCCGTAGAGAATTTGCTCTTGAACTTGTTGGAGAGGTCGTTCCAACCGGTTATGGAGCCTTCCTTGAGCCCTTTGGTGATCCAGGATTGGGCAACACCTTTGAGGGTCGTAGGAAAGTATTTACACCAGGTAGCCTCAGACCTCGGGTTCAGATACATGTGCCCCTCGTAAGAGGCAATGTGATCCTTAGGATCTGAGGTACCATCGTAAGTAATATGTGCCGGGATTTTGACCGTTGGCACATGCTCTTCCAGAATCCACTTCTGGAAGGGCGAGTTCGATGGAACCATGACCGCCTTCCCCTTGTACCCGGCCTCAGGGACCTCGCTCCCTCCTCTCTCAGAGGTGGAAGTGGTTTTCGTCCCCGGCTGAGACAAGGTTGGGTGGGGTCCGGTATCCTCTGGGAAGGTGAGGCGGCTATGCACACTCACCTCCCTCGAACCCAAGCGTTCGTGAACGCTTTGGCGGGCGAATTCCGGGTCCTTGGAGGGCCCCATGGAATTCTGAGCTTCGGAGTGGTCAGAGGGTTGAGGGTTCCTCCTCCTCTCCTTACTGGAGTTTCGGGTGTCCCCTCGCCACCTCTGGCCGAGCTCTCTATGTGGTGGAACTTGTCCACCATCATCCTGACCGATCCTCCTTTTCAGGTTTCTCGGCTGGTGATCATCAGGCATCTGGATTGGAGCCCCTTGAGCTTTAAGGAACTCCATGCAGATGGCCACTGCTCTGGCCACTTCCTCGGTGGAGGGTCCGGAGGGAGGAGTCTCCCGCGGATGTGACCTGGATTGCACGCTATGGCGTGGCGGGGAGTTCCTCGCACCTGAGCCACTCGGTCTCGGGGATGGCCCCGGCTGCCGAGTGTGGTGCGAGGTGTTCTCCTCCTGGAGGCTAGGACCTCTTGAGGCTTCCCTTTCCGGAGAAATGGGGGCCTCCGATTCGGAAGAGGCTTGCTCCGGGGAGGGATAAACCGGCTGGCGTTCCCTCACCGTAATCCGGCCTCCTCCCTTCTTAGCCTTCTTGGAACTCTTTCCACTCTTAGTCATGGCGACTGCCGGAGTGTTTGATGACTGACGCGAAATTTAGTAGCGTTCCCCACAGACGGCGCCAAATTGTTTCGGATGAAAACAATCGAATCTCGGAAGATCCTTTTATCTTGAGGGAACTTGGTCTCGGTCCGAACGACGCAGGAGCCGAGGGTTTCCTGCACAACAAATACACGTAAACTAGCCTCGGGGGGGACGCCGAGGAAGGCCCCTCCGATGCTTAAGTCAGTATATTAGAGAGAGAAAGCTGTGCAAGAGTTTAGTTGCTTGAGGCTTTATTGTCTTACCAAGAATTGACCAAATTGTTGGCTTTTATACCTTGGCTAATGAAGGAGGCGGATTGGGCCCGGAAGTCAGTTGGGCTGGGCCAAGCTGATTGGGCCGTTGACTGACCTTGACATGGCTTTGAGGATGTTGATTTTTGACTTTAGCACATTTGGAGAGTTGAACCTTAACCTTGGGCTTTTAATTGGATCATTCAGTGACCAGGCCCAATTGGACTAAATTGGACCCAAACATTTATTATTGACTTGAACATATTTCAATGTATTTTGAGTTGCATCAAGAATAAGCATAAAATCCATATTGGTTCTCTTATTTTCCATGATCATAACCCTAGCATGAACAGTAACCTTAAGCAACCGATGTTCGTCTCCCAGATACTGCCAGTCTCCTCTATGCCTAAACAATCTCTTCCACGACTCTTGTCGTCCTTGGTTGTTATACCCCTCCAACATCCAAACTTCAACACATGTTGGAGTCTTATTATACTTGATAGTTTGGCAAACACATAACTTGTTGCGTCTTGTGATTCCAACACATGCATATACTCTTCCCCTGCTTCCTTTCCTATCTTCTGCGGCAGATTGTCTGTTCTTTCAAGTACTTTATTAACCAAATCAAATTTAAGTATGATATAAATTTTATTAGAGCAGTGAGGACCGACAATCCAATGTAATTTCTCATTCAAATGGCAGGGCTAACAACACGAAGTTTCTTTGTACCTCATTATTAGTCACTTCTTTGCATTGAGGTTAAGGTTGAGATTGAGAGAAAATATGAAGGTGTCGGATCGAAAAAAAAGATAGGATAGTGATAAGGTGAAGCTTTGTGATGATAAATGTTGAAAGTGGGATTTGGCAAACCAAGGGTTTTTTATTAGAGAATTCCAAGTTTTGCATGTTGATCTTAAACGAACAAGCTCTTTTGCTGGTAATTTTAGGAGAATTTCAATGATCAAATCATTAGGTAAGGACCTCCGACTACCACTCATTGGTGTATAATGATTTCGTTCCTATGTCAATGCTACTTTTCCATAACTAGGGCAACCATATACTAAGTTGTTTATTTAATATTACTAGTTTTGTGCCCATGCGATAAATTTTTAATCTATATATCAAATTTAAAAATATATCATCGATACAAAATTAGTTAGGCATTGATGTGCTATTGTGACAATTTGCTATTTAGTGGGCATGTAATGATTAATAATTATGTTGGTGGAAATATTCAATTTAATACATTAAAAAAAAATAGCAAAAAATAAAACTCTAAATTATCAATTTTATTTTATCGAAAATAAAACTCTAAATTATCAATTTTATGATATGATATTTAAAGGGTTATTATTTCAATATGGTTGTTGGGCCGAATACACTCCAAATTAGTACTCCGTATGATAATGTCTGCTTTGGACTTAGCCTAATTGGATTGTGCATTCACTTTTAAGGAAGCCATCCCCCTTACTAAGCACCTCACCCGTAATGTTTTGCTGGGTCGATATGCACCTCTCGGGTGGAGCTTTGTACAGACAGTCCTAGCCTCTCATCTTAAAAATGTTACTGAGAGTTATTTTATTTTAATTGGCAATATGTGATGGAAAACTATGTACTCCATATTTATTTTGCATTGTGTTAATGAATAATGTATGAGTGAATGTGTTTCAGAATTTAAATTTGTATATTTTTAAATTTTTTTTTTTAATAATACTACGAATAGTATACTAGTATGTACTGGTGTATCACTGTCTGATTTCTGGCCACTAACCTACAAGTTAACCATTGAAAGTAATCCGTAACAACCGTAAAGATCTAAGACTCCGTATACATATACGATTGAATGAGTCAGAGAAATCGAAAACTAAACTACCCAACCCCTTGGAGACGCGCCATTTACTCAATCACAAGCAAGCTAAGGTCTTCCATCATTTATCTATGTCTTCTAGATTCTATATACCTTGCTGAATAGTGGCCGAGAACTCTAGAAACTTGCTCAGAAACTTCTCATCGTATTAGAATTGACTTCCATAGAAGTCAACAAGACGAGGATGCCCCAGTTTCTTATAGAAAACATGACATTTTTGTAAATAAACCAACAATTTTATTCAATTGTGGAGCTCACAATAATGAAAAAGTTGTTGATTTATTTGCTAAAATGCCCCATCTCAATATGAGAAACGGAGAATTTCCCCAACAGGACCACATACCACATTTTATCTTTCTGGGAACTTTATGGGTTGCTGCATAGTGAGAGCCTCCCTGTCATAATTGTTGTCTTCTGTGAAATTTGTGTCTAATTTCCTTTTGGTTACCTTGGCTTATTGAGTCGCACCACAAGACTGAATCAACTTACGAATTTGAGTTGAACATTGAAAGCTACACTATTTGATTGAGACATCATTGAAAGGTTCAGGCACAAACCAATTAACCACATCTTCTGTGTCATTGACTCACAAGTCTTCCTTCATAATGTACGTATGTATGTCTTTCACCGATTACTATACAACAGTTCAGTTGACATGTCCTGGAGACGACCCGTGACAGTCTGCTGGAAACTTTGTCAGAAACTTCCTAGTATAATTCTCAACTAGTGTACGTATTAACGTATAGTATATATTATACAGGCCTAGCTTGTTTACAATCTACAATGAACTTGAATCCGTCCATCTCTAAATTGTTGCTGTAGCTATATATGGTTTTCGTTCTGTTGATTATCCAACATTCAGATTATTCTAGCTGCCAACAGAATTCAGAGGTAAATAATTCTGATGCTTATCTTCATTAATCTAAGTCTTCTTTTAATAAACCTTAATGGGTTTTCGACATTGTTAAAGCCTTAAAGGCACATGATAACTCTGGTTTTTTTAGTTCCCTTTCAGTGAATAAAGATCAAATAGAGAACCATCAAAGGCAGAATTGTGACAGTCATACATATTGATCTCCCAAGACTTTTTTCAAGTAAGCAAGGTCGCCATAGTTTAACATGTTATAATTACACCTCTTGCATAACCTACATTTCATTCATGTTCTCTTAAGTTCTACTCTTGTCTCTAAAGATTCGTTACATTTAGATTTGACAAGTTTGCCACATCTAAATCTTGTATATATTTGTAAAATTTATCAATTAGATACTTTAAAATTACTTAATTAAGACAAATCAAACATAAGTAGTGGAAAAATTAAAAGATTCTCACTAACTTAGGCCTTGTTTAGTATACTTTATTTTTACTTGTTTCAAAAAAAATAAATTCATATCAGAAAAAATAAATTCATATAAAAAAAAAAGTTCAGATCAAATCATCGTTTTATGTGCAGTATTTTATCGCTAAATATATTTTATTTCGTAATGAATAAAATTATGAAAATCACATATTAATAAAATAAACATTATTACAAATCTAAAAATTCAAGACTACACTTGATAGATTTTTCAGTATAGATTTTTGTATATTTAAGGTCAAAATCAATATTCTAAATGTAGCCAGTTTTTAGAGGAGCTGGCATAATATGAGGAATATGAATAAAAAATTTTACTTCCACCACATGAATAACAGATGCGAAACTTTTTTGTTTTCTACTCAAGGATTTATATCTTGTATTTTGGCGCTAATCCACCACGCTGGCATATGAAACTCAAGGACCACAAAGATGGTGACTTTTTTTGAGTTTAAGACAACATGTGAACAAAGGAAATACATCTATACTGTCAAATACGAGTCTGGCCGCACCCGCAAACCAAGAGAGAGAGTCCACTTTATAAGTCCAAAAAAAGGTTTCATCCCAAAACCATATGACAATAGGAGGTTTGGCCCCTTAGTCTTATACACTACTAGAAATAGGGCCATTTCCGATGGAAAAATTATGTCGGAAACACCTTGAAATCCGTCGGAAAAGGGGTTTCCGACGGAATTCCGTCGGAAGTGGTTGTCGAAAACGGCATGGTAGGAAAACCGACGGAATTTCCAACGACATTTTCCGTCGTAACATATTTTCCGGCACCGGATAAATCCGTCGAAAATTTCCGAAAGCTATTTTATGCAATAAAAAAACGCCGCGCCACCACCGACACAGCGTTTCACCACCCACACCAAAGCTGTCAACCCCACCCCAACACAAAACGACCAACACAAAACCACCCTACCTGACCCTAACCCTCCACGCCCCCCTTAACCCACCACAACCACCACGCACTACCTAACCCACCACAACCACCACGCACTACCTAACCCACCACGCACCACCTCACACAACCAGACCCACCAACTAGATCTACCAAAACCCGATAAAAAAAAACACAAACCATAACAAACCCCAGATCCCCAGCCACCCCAAACCCTAACCGACCACCGAATCCCACCAATTCCAGCCCAAACCCTAACCGCAAAACACAAACAGAAAACTTAACACCACCACCACGTACCCACCCACCACGACTTCCTTCTTCTCGTCGGAAAACCCAAAAATTATTAAAAAAAAACATATACATACCTTAAAACTTGAATTTGCTTCGAAATTAACCTCGAACTTGGTTTAATAAGGCCAAATTCGACCACGAAAACACTAGATCTAGTATTTTCATGGTCGAATTTCACCTTAAAAACCATTAATTAGTTTTAAACCCACCACCATTGTGAGAAGAGAAGGGGGAGGAGGAGTGGAGATAGAAAGAGAAGATGAGAAGACAGAGGAGGAGAGGAGAGAAGGGGAGTCAGAAGAGAGGGGAGGAGGAGAGGAGAGATAAAGAGAAGATGAGAGGAGAGAAGAGAGGCAGATGAGAGAGAGAGAGAGAGAGAGAGAGGTGAAATGAAATGGGGTGGGGGGGGGAGTCCCGCCGTTTTAATTAGGATTTTTTTTTATTTTACTAAAATCCGTTGGAAAGGCTTTAAATTCCGTCGCAAATTTCCAACGGAATTAATTTCGATTGGAAATTTCTGACGGATTTTTAATCCGTCGGAAAATATACCACTTTCGACGGAAGTTGAAAATTTCCTATGGATTAAAAAATCCGTCGGAAATTTCGTACTTTCCGACTGATTTCCGTATCCGTTGGAAAAGTTTCGTCGGAATTGGGCTGTTTTCTAGTATTGATAAAGTGTGTGACTCTCTCTTCTGAACCAATGTGGGACACTTACATAAGGTGATACTTTTGGAGGTTTTTTCTTCAACATATACAAAGTACATTAGTATATACTACTATATATTTATCATTGTAAGTGCCTTAAAATGGTGGTAAAACTTGGATACGATTCTACAATTACAACATCAAGTTAAACCAAAAAAAATAGGGCAACTTAAAATCAATGGTCAAGTTTTAAAAGATGATAGGCATAACTCATTAGCATAATAATTGTATTCCACAAAAGCAACCTAGTTAGTACTTTTCCTTTTTTTTTTTAATGTGACAACACTATATACATTATACTTTTGAATATATATGATGAGATGAATCTTATACCTTTGAAAATATATGATGAGATAAATCTAATAATTTCTATCGTGACAGTTTTTTTTAAAAAAAAATATTCGTGCATGGTATAAACGCAAACAGTAATCAAAAATAGAATTTGTGAATATGGTCAATACTCAATAGTTCGATATGTATTAACTAAAAAGGAAGGGAGGAAATGCATTGTTTACTAATATACTGATTCATGTGCATTCAGGTGAATTCATTAACTACAAATAAAACCGAACAAGAATGGCGGATATATACAGTACAGTTGAATTCACTATCCAAATATTGTTACCTTTTATAAAAGAAGAAGTGTCCTTAATATATGGTTTGCAAGACCAAGTAAAAGATATCCGCAATGAGCTTAATAGTATGCTAGCATTTCTGAGTGACGCGGATAAGAGAGCCGAGGAAAATGAGACTGTAAAAGAATGGGTGTAACAAGTAAGAACATTGGCTCTTGACATAGAAGATGTCACTGAAGCATATAAGCTTTATCAAAAAGAAAATGCATTTGGTAAGGTGAAGCAATTTATGTTATTGAAAGTACGAAACATTGCCTCTACCATGGAGTCATTGTGCGAAAGGGCAAAACAACTCGGTAGGAGAAAAGACTTATACTCCATCAGGAATAATGGTGGTGGTGCTGTTCAGCAGGAGCATGACTACATCCAAATCCAAGGAACATTTTCTGTATGCGGCATAGCCCAGGAATCTGAATTGGTGGGTGCTGAAACCGCCAAACAAGATTTAATCGAAAAGCTAGGCTTACTGGAGCTTGATGAGGATTCGAAGCTATCTAGAATGATAGCTGTTACTGGTAGTAGAGGGCTCGGAAAGACAACAGCTGTTTGGAGTGTTTATAATGATGGAACTGTGAAAGAACACTTCCCTATCCGTGCATGGGTTAATGTAGTCCAACGATACAACCATGTTGATGTACTAAAATGCGTAATCAAGCAATTCTATAAGGCAGCTGATGAAGCCTTGTTTCCTATACTTTGGTTTGTTTCCTAAAGGCTATACTGTTGATCGAATGCGACTTATTAGATTATGGATAGCTGAAGGGTTTATTGTTAAAGACTCTAGCAGAAACTTGACACTTGAAGAAGTCGCTGAAGAATACATTGATCATCTTATTTGTATGAGCTTAGTTGAAGTCGAGTATGCAGATGGTACAGACAAACCTCAGACACTACGAGTCCATGATTTTCTGCATGAGATAATCCTTTCTAAGGTGAAGGAACTGGATTTTTGTCATACTCTTCCAGAAAATAATTCCAACACTATTGATTTATGTGTAGTGCCTCGACGCTTGTCCATCAACATAAATCCAGCAAAGGAGATTATTGTTGGAAGCAAGTCGAACACCCGGTCCATCCTGCTAGTTACAGATAATTCAAGTGCACCGGTGAAGATATGGCCCAAGGGGTTACCTAAAGCATTGAACAAGAATCGCCTGCTCAAAGTTGTTGATTTATGTAATGCTCCAATAGATGAACTTCCAAAGGAAGTGGGAAAGTTACTTAACTTGCAGTATTTAAGCCTAAGAAATACACAAGTTAAGAAGATTCCAAGCTCTATTGGTAAGCTTCAAGATCTCCAAACATTGGATTTGAAGCAAACTCCTATTCATGAGCTTCCTGCTGAAATCAATGAGCTCCACAAGCTACGTCATCTTCTTACATATTGCTACGAGTATGATCTTGTTTTTAGTCGTCATGCGAGGAAAATAACAGGAGTGAAGATACCAAATGGGGCATTGGAGAAATTTGAGGAGCTACAGAAGCTGGCATTTGTTGATGTGGAACATACAAGTACCGTGATCAAGGAGCTAAGAAATTTGAGGCAGTTGAGAAAGTTGGGAATCGTGGGGCTTAAATTGGAACATGGGAAAGATGTTTGTGCTGCCATCGAAGAGATGAAATGCCTTGAGTCATTCATTGTGTATTCAAAAAATAATACTGAATGGATGGATTTAAAGCATTTGCAGTCTCCACCCTCAACACTCAAACGCCTCTATCTGAATGGACCGCTGCAGTCGTGTTTCAATGGCTGGATCTTAAAGCTCCATAGTCTAGTGAAGCTCCGCCTGAGGTGGTCATCTTTGGAAGATGACCCTCTTGATATCCTTGGAAAATTGCCAAATCTAGTGGAACTTCAAATGTTAGAAGCATATAACGGTGAAATGTTGGAATTTAAAGATGGAGGGTTCAAGAAGCTTAAAACACTGAATCTTCTTGATCTGCGTAACCTCAAGTCCCTGTCTATATGCAAAGGTGCTCTGCCTCTGCTTCAGCTAATGGCTATCGGTGAAAGCCCGAAACTGGAGGTGCCATTGGGAATAAAGTATCTCTTGAAGCTCGAAACACTCAATCTATTTGATATGCCACTTGGTTTTGCTCGTTGATGCTCTCATGCCAAGGGAAAGCATCCTTTATCAGCGTTGACTGCCTGCATATGACAAGGACTCAATGCTTTTGGCAGTGGCACTATCTTCTTAACAAATTCATTTCCTTTTGACAAAAGATTATATTCCTCAATCACATCTTCTATATCATGAGCCAACATTCTTACCTGTCTCACCCACTCTCTCACCGATTCATCTTCATCTGCTCTCTCTTCCGCGATCTTAAGTACAGGTTTTGATGCTGCTCAGCTCATCATGTATAGCAGCCACTTCATTTCGCAGACCTGACATCAAGGACACCTCCGCATAACAACAAGTCACATTGTCACCAAATATGATACTTGTATTATAAGAAAAAACTCAATAGCAGAGCTCAAAAGTTTCAGCTTCTATGGCTTATAGATGGAACCTCGGGCAATTCATTCTTTTGAAACAAAACAGTTGGCTCATTTTTTTATTAGAGAAATCCAAGTTTTGCATGTTCTTCTTAAACGAACAAGAGATTTTGCTGGTAATTTTAGGAGGATCTCAATGATCAGATCATTGGGTAAGGACCTTCGATTATCACTCATTGATGTATAATGATTTCGTGCCTCTCTTTGTCAAACCTAGTTTTCCCTAGCTAGGGCAACCATATACAAGTACTAATTTAAGTTATTTATTTATATTTAATTACTGAGGCTAGGGGTATTTAAAAAAATAAATAAAAATCAGAGGCTAGGGTTGTGAAAAAAAGATGGTTGTTGCGCACGCACTCCACATTGGTATGATTGTATGATATTGTCCGATTTAGACTTAGCCTTATTGGGGTGTGCATATAATCCACTAGTTTTGTGCATGTGCAATGTCCGGATTGTTCATCAATATTTAAAATAAAACTTTTTATCTAAAATATTAACAATGCGAACGGTCGTCGAGAACGGTTATATATAATTACATTCCTTTTGTACGTTGCTAGCCCCGTCATTTGTATAGAAATATTGGTATTCTATTGAAAATAAAATTCTAAACCAAATTAAAATATTATTGAAAATAAAACTCTAAAATAACTTTTTTATCCTACCAAATCTATTCAACTTTTTTTGTCCTACCAAATTTATCCAAGTTTTTTTATCCTATTTTACAAAAATATATTAAAATAAATTCTGACCTGTAAGATTTATATATTAGTTATATGATATGATATGATCAGCACGGGAACAGGACAGAACACCTCTACAAGGCATGAAGCTTATATTCGTTGGCTAGCTTATATTGGTTGGTCCTCAATACCGATGTAGCAGCCAAAGGATCTCCTGGTCCTGCTGGTGGTGGTGGCTTAATTCGAGATAATACTGGCAAGCTAGCATATGCATTCTCTCATGAAACCCAAGTAAGGTCTACCCGAGCAATTAATGGACTAAGACTCAGTATATGGAATAATGGGACCAATGGAGTATATATAGTGCCGTCTCAGACATTTTTGGGGCTCGGAGCAAAAATTTAAATAGGGCCTCGATCCTAAATTACAAAGTATAATTTATACGTAATTCAACAACAAAATATTTTACCCCTTACTATTGGATTAATAATTTCAATAATTTAATTAATATTTTTTTACCACCGCGTATTAATTAAAATTTTGACGGGGCATTACAAAATTTGAAATGAGAGACAAAAGAAGGCAATAATATACTCCTTCTATTTCATAATAATCGCAACACTAGCTAACACATATGTCAATGCACAAATTTGGCTATTAATATTATTAAGAAGTATAAATGGTTAATATATGAAAACATATATATATATATATATATATATATATATATATATATATATATATAAAAGTTAACCCAAATATATTTTCCTAAATAAAAAGTTAATCCAAAAAAAAGTATTAGCATGGTTATGGTTATAATTAGTAATAGGGTAAATGTAGCCCTAAGGGCTATATATAAGCATTAAATATATTTTTGGAAATTGTATAAAATTAGGAATTTAAAAATTCAGTATATATAAAAATTCCTTAGTAATAATAACATAAACCAAATGTTTCTCATATATACAATATATAGTATTTAAAAATTCATTTTATTTTATAAAAAAAATAAAAATACAATGACGGGGCCCACAAATAAGGGGGCCTGAGCCGTGCTCAAGGTGCTCCCCCTAATAGACGGCCCTGAGTATATACGAATGAGACGCGCCATTGACTCGATCATAAGTAAGGTCTTCCATCATTTATCTATGTCTTCTAGATTCTACATACGTTACAGATTAAGAAGTATTACACGACAGTTTACTTGACTAGTCAGTGGCCGGGAACTTGCTCACAAACTTCGTTCTCAACATCTTCCTAATCATATTCTTCAACTATTATAAACTATACTTCATATATACAATCCGTCCTATTCTTTTTTTTAAGTCATCTGATACAATTTACAATCAACTCGGACCGCCGATCAATCTCTTCGGTTGTGGTTGTGGCTTTCGTTATGTTGATGAGCTGAGGGTTGATCCAACATCCCAAACTAACCTACCATATGTATTTCAGAGGTAAATTTATTGTGGTATTTATCATGATCAATTAAGTTTCAAATGTATGTTTGCTGTTTTCTTTTCTTTTAGAATCAATCCATCTAATACAATCTAAATGGTATCCACAGAGCTCAACAGGTAGATTAATCCCCTACTCCAAAGTTTATATAAATGATGTGATCTCAAAGTCACGAGGTGAGTTATCTACCATATCCACTATTATTCCGGCATTCCTCCAGTTAAGCTACCTTGGTACATAGCTCATAAATCAACATATTATTGTTAAATTTGTTATGATTACTCATCTGTCTTGTATATAGTTGTACAAGTCGCATAGCACTCCTGCCTTGTTCTCTTTAATTATGTATTAGTAGTTTTATTTTGAAAACACATATTGAAACAAATCTAATTTAATACTCGGTAAGTTGCTATGTGCTTTTTTTTTTTTTTTTTTTTTTTGACAAAGATGAGCATTTCTTATGTACATTTCTTATATGCTTCCATGAGTAATTGATGAGCTTAATTCATGAGTAACATATGAGCTTAATTAATTTTCAGATTCTACGAATAATTATGGACTAAAAATCAATCCACCAGGCTGGATTGGTACATTGATATCTTGTTAGGACGACAGAAGCACCCTAGCTGCCTAGTTAATAGTCCTTACTCCTTAGTACGTCCTCTCTGTCAATTTTGTTTTACATGTTTGCCAATGCATTTATCAAATTCGTTGTATCTTTAATTAATAATACATGAAAATTTAAAAAGCTGATATTTGAAGTATAATCCACAAAAGATAGTCAAATTAAAGTAGATTATTAAACGTGTCAACTTAACTAGAACGGAAGAAGCATCCATATATACTGATTGATCTGATGTGCATCCAGCAGGTGAATTCATTAACTACAAATGCATCCAGAAAGCTCACTCGGTAGCTGAAGGAACCGAACAAGAATGGCAGATATATACAGTACAGTTCAATTCACTATCCAATTATTGTATCCTATAATCAAAGATGAAGTCTCTTTAATAAATGGTTTGCGAGACCAAGTTAAAGATATCTGCAATGAGCTGAATAGCATGTTAGCATTGCTAAAGGATGCAGATAAGAGGGCCGAACAAGGGGATGAGTCTGTAAAAGAATGGATAAAACAAGTAAGAGCATTGGCTGATGAGATAGAAGATGTCATTGAAGAATATAAGTATTTCCAAAAAGAAAATGCATTTGGTAAGGTGATGCAGTATATGTCACTGAACGTACGAAGCATTGCCTCCACCATTGAGTCTTTGCGCGAAAGGGCTAAAGAACTCGGTAGGAGAAAAGACATTATGGATAGCTGAAGTTGTTTCCTGTACTTTGGTTTGTTTCCGAAAGGTTGTCCTGTTGATCGAATGCAGCTCATTAGATTATGGATAGCTGAAGGTTTTATTGTAAGAGAACCTAGCAGTAACTTGACACTCGAAGAAGTCGCTGAAGAATACATCAATCGACTTATTGGTATGAACATAGTTGAAGTTGAGCGCACTGATGCTACTGGCAAACCTAAGACATTACGAGTCTATGAATTCCTGCATGAAATAATCCTTTCTAAGGTTAAGGAGTTGAATTTTTGTCACGCTCTTCCAGAAAAGAACTCCAACATTGCTGATTCAAGTGTGGAGCCTCGACGATTGTCCATCAACATAGACCATAGCTCCAATAATGCAGTAGCGAATCCAGCAAAGGAGATTGTTATCGGAAGCAAGTCGAACACCCGGTCCATCCTGCTGATAACAGATTCAACAGCACCAGTAAAGCTACGGCCCAAGGTGTTAACTAAAGCATTGAATAACAATCGCCAGCTGAAAGTTCTTGATCTATGTAATGCTCCCATAGATGAACTTCCAAAGGAAGTGGGAAAGTTACTTAACTTGCAGTATTTAAGCCTAAGAAATACACGAGTTAAAAGGATTCCAAGCTCTATTGGTAAGCTTCAAGATCTCCAAACATTGGATTTGAAACAAACTCCCATTCATGAGCTTCCCGCTGAAATCTACGAGCTCCACAAACTACGTCATCTTCTTGCATATTGCTACGAGCATGATCCTGCTTTTAGTCTCCACACCATGAAGACGATAGGAGTGAAGTTACCAAAGAGGGTATTGGAGAATTTTGGGGAGCTACAGAAGCTGGCATTTGTTGATGTGGAGCATAATAGTACTGTGATCAAGGAGCTAAGAAATTTGAGGCAGTTGAGAAAGCTAGGAATTGTTGGGCTCAAGTTAGAAGATGGGAAAGATCTCTGTGTTGCAATTGAAAAGATGGAATGCCTTCAGTCATTCAGTGTATATTCAAAAAATAAAACTGAATGGATGGATTTAGAGCATTTCCAGTTGCCTCCTTCAACACTTAAACACCTCTATCTGAATGGACCGTTGATACCACCATTCCCTAGCTGGATCCTCGAGCTCCACTGCCTAGTGAAAATTCGTCTAAGGTGGTCATGCTTAGACGATGTTGATCCTCTTGAATGCCTGGAAACATTGCCTAGTTTAGTGGAACTTCAGTTGTTGGATGCATATTGTGGTGACACTTTAAAAATTAGCGCCGCAGGGTTCAAGAAGCTTAAGATTCTCCATCTCCTTGATTTGCAAGCTCTGGAGACTTTGACTATATACAAAGGTGCTTTGCCTCTACTTCAGCATATGGCAATCGGCGTAAGTCCAAGACTGCAGGTGCCACCGGTAATCAAGTACCTCCCGAGGCTAGAAACACTCACTTTCTTTGATACACCATGGGAATTTGATCTTAGTCTTCTACAAGATGGGCAATATCATTCCGTTGTCAAACATGTACCTAATGTTAGATTTCTAAAGAGTGGCCAAAGGTTCTAGCAAACATGAAAACATGCAAAAGCAGAATAATACACAATATAAGCAAATTCATATTGAGAGTAATTTTAACAACTTCCATGAACTTCTATACAACTGTTCTTATGTAGTTAAGTCTCTGTTATAAGTCTGAGTACCAAAGAATTAATTGCTAATATTGGAATCTAGTTCCCTCTCAACACTTGAAGATTAAAGATAGCAACAGTGAGCCACCATCCATCAATAATCTCGCCCTATGTTGATTGATATCAAATATTGTTGGCTGTTCACATTTGAACCTAACCTCAACAGACAACAAAATTTGCACTAATAAGTTAATAACTTGGTATAATAAGAGTCCTATGACTACTCCTATCCAACCTTAATATTGTTATGATTCTAAAAGTTGGAGTTTGATGCCATACCAAGCAACATCAACCTACATCATTGGTGAAACCAAGAAATTTATTTGAGAGGACTGAAACCAATTTGGAACGGATCGAATATTGACGTACATTCAAGACAAGCTTGTAGTCTTACTTAGCCCTAAACTTGGTCCCTTGAGAAGTATAAATGTAAACATATTACCATGTGCAGGCGCATTGGCTATGAAAATTGGGTGGATTTATAGCAGTAAAGAGTAGCAATTTGGGGTTAATAAACTACCTGGGGCCAATTTTCATAAAAAAAAAAAAGTCAAAAACTATAAAAGGGTATGTCAACTAGTAGGATTCAGCAAAAATAATTTTATTTCAGCAAGATAATTTCATTTTAGCATAAATAAGTACAGTTCTTTTAACATAAGTCGACGAGAACATAGATTTACGTTATTCTTTGTTAAACACAGGCAAAAGCATGCAGAATAATAAGCATGCAGAATAATTCTAGATTCTATGCGTGGATTTAATTGTGTTACTATTAGTCCAAAAATATGAGACCAAAAATATTTAACTGTCATGTGAGACTAAAAAAGGGTCACAAACACAACATAAACCCAAAATGAGAGCAAAATCTCAAAAGAAAAAATACTGACAGGAGGAAAAAAATTTGCAATGAAGGTTAAACAACTGACTATTTTCTTGACTTCTTTTTTGATTTAGATCCACCAGTATGCTGAGAGGCTGCTTTCGAGTTGTTAGCTTGGCTTGGCTTTGAATTTGTAGCCTTTGTATCAGCATTATCAGCCCCAGAACTGCGAATAGGACCATCAGAAGTTCCAGCTTCCTGTTTATCCCGAGATACAGCACCCTGGGAGCCTCTAACGTGAGCTGCCCTCTTATCCTTTCTCCTGGGTCTGAAAGTAGATCTCTCCCTCTTTGGCAACCAACGCTCTGGGTCTGGTGGGGGGCCGGGATTAGCAGGGTCAAATCCCTTTGGATATCTTGGCTTTCTTTTCCTTTTCTTCTTAGTTTTATCCTTGTTCTTAATCTCATCATGCCCTTCAATATTCACAAGACGAGATCCATTTTCAGCGGGCTTTGCCCCAGAGGTTGTTTCAAGCTCATCTACATTAATTCCCTTCAAACCAGGAAGTGACTTGAGCTTCTTTTCGTAAGCTTCAGCCTTTTCAACATTGACATGAGCAGCAGTAGTCACTAATCCCACCAAAGCATCAACATTGCTATTCTTCTTAACAAGTTCCTCAAACAACTCCAAAGCCTCTTTCTGTCTACCATGCTTTAGCTTAAAAGCAGCAGCCTCTTGCATGATAACAGTAAGTTTGTTGTCTTCAGTCATTGCATTGGACCACCATTTGATTGCATTGTCTAATACAACCTCAGCACCATCAATATCTCCTAAACGTTCTTTCAAGGTAACAATAGTGGCCACGGTAGCAGGCATGTGTTGTATATCAGAGATTTTTGAAAGGGACTCGGCAGCAACTTGAAAGTGACCAGCAGCAGCAGCAACCTGGGCTCTGGCAAGGAGAAATACCTTTGACTTGTCAGGGGACTTTCCAGCAAACTGCCCCAGCACTTCTTCGGCTCTGCCAGCCTTGTTCTCCCTGACCAGTACTGCAGCTTGAAGCAGCACAGGCGTCACGCTGTCTGGAAACATTCCCACTAAAGCAGTAACAAGTTCCCGAGCCTGAAAATTAGATAGTGCATTCAATGCTACTTCATGTCTTTGATATACGAACTATTAAGTATGAGTTGGTGCAGAAATGGTACACAAGGATATATTATAATAAAAATAAAGAAACAAACAAGTAAACATGTGACAGACACTCTGTTAAAGACAAGACTGAAGTTACCTGGTCAATTTTGTTAGCATGAATAAGCAAAAGAGCTCGATTAACATAGACTGCTTCCTTCTGCTTGACTGAGAGTTTTGACTCCAGAGAACGAGCCAGCCGAAACTGGCCTCCATCACCTTTGTCTATAAGCCTATCAAGCTTCTTCAGGCTGTCAGAAACTTCTTTTGGACCTCGAAGGGAAATTAAGTTGTTTGTTGCGATAGCAAGGGACGATTCATCAGCTAAATTCTGTTTTATCATGTTTAAGTATGCTTGCACAGCTTCTTGTGTATTTCCAAGGAGCTGAAAAGACAGGAAAATTGAGCCTTTCAGCAAATCTACATTCAAAGGTAAAGGAAGTCAGATGCCACACGATTTATACCTGCTGAACATATGCCAGTTGAACAGCTATAGGCGCTAATTCATTTTCTATATCGTCATCTGCCCAGTTATCTTCCATCAGGGATTCCTGGCCCACTCTGAAAACATATAAATAAATCATTAGTCTTCAAAATCAACTAAAAGATCCTTTCAACAATTTAAGTCTAATGTAATTATCTCCCAAGTACCCGACTATGGAGGCTTTTCCCTGTTTTGCATAAATGTTGCACAGCAAATATTGCTCACTGATCATGCTAACATATCTCAGAAGAGATAAACACACTCAACTATGCAAAACAATTTCTATACTTGGTAATGAACTAAAAATCTTGGATAAATATGAGTATTTGACTTCAAGTCACCAACTGACCAGAACAAAACAAAAACTGGCATGTGACTGAAAGTGGTGTAGAAGTAGTAGAGAGGGGCAAAAATCAGCAAGTGCTACTGAACCATATGGCATAGGAATATAAAGATGGAGTTACTAATGACATACATTCAGCTTAAAAGCATGTAAATCGCCTTCTAGCCTTCTAGAACAAAATAAGGAAAATAATTAGAATCTTACCTTCTAGCAGACAGCAAAAGCTGTTCTGCATCCACAAATTTATTTGTCTCGATTAAAGAGCAAGCAGTGTTATACGCCAGTTCAAAGCTGCTTGTTGGTTTAACCTTGAGAGATTCCAGAACTCTTTTCACCTCGGATGACCGTCCTGCTCCCACAAGACCAGCAACGAAGTTGATCTCTAGCGAGTCAATACCTAAGTTTTGAAGCTTTTGATAAATGTCTAGGCAAGCATCCATCCTTCCCAAACGATACAATATCTGGGATTCTAGCAACATAGTTGCAGTGCTCCTCTCCTGACTTTGCAAGGATTCCAAAGCTTCATTTAGTTTGTTTAGCCTGTACAAACAATATGCCTAAGGAGCATATGACCATAAAAAGAGCATTTATTAATCCATCAACAAACAAAAATTGAAATGAGAAGTATATGATTGGCAAAATGATAACTGCATATGGAGAAGTCAAGACACTTAAAGTTGAGTAAAACTTGAGAAATCATTGAAACAGACAAGGAAAGAAATAAACATATCTATAAATTCTTTTCCATACCCACCCATAAATATAGGATACAAGCAATCTAGTCAGTGGCATTTTAACCACGTGGTGCAATGATTTCGCTATATAGACTGGACCCCGCATCACATTCCTAAATGACTTAAATCCATCTCCAATTAAAATAATGCATCCAGGACTTCTATGAACAAGGTCCAACAGAAAAAGAATTCCAAGAATCAGGAAACTTCATTGGTATTACCTCAAATAACCATACACTAATACCTTGTATTAAAAAATTTTATGGTAAGTAAAAAACTGATGACCTTATCAAATGGAGTCAAAAGATTCAATGTTGTTTAACTTTCAGACTATATTGGACTAAAGAAATTTAAATGTCTTATTGATTTGCCCACGTTTCTTTTCTATATAAGGTAGACAGGTAGTACACACGTGTCCTATCAGATTACAGGTCGACCAAAATTAGCCCCTTGTTATCAGAAGGATAAAATTGTGAATATACTCAAAACTAGAAACTAAACCACGTGAGGATTGTAAGCACAACCAAAAAAATAAACCTCAAGATCCAACAACAAGCTAGGTATTGCTAATGTGCCCTTAACACGGATATACCACCATTAAAATCGCTCATTCATTTTTTGGGCAATTGGTATGCTTCCAAATGTATACTGTAACATGCTGTTTATCTAATTCAAACATAAACAGAAACCAAGGTAGAACATCAACGTCAAATATGAGTTACAAAATTCAACATGTTCATACCTTCAGGAAATTTAGATCAATCGGAAGCCTCTGTGAAGACTGAATAACCGCAAAAGCTTCATCAATGTTATCAGCTTTGATTAGAGCTACAATCTTGCACCGAAGAGCGTCCTCATCACCCGGAGCACTTGACAGAACTGAAAGAGTGCTTCCACAAATTAAAGTTAGAAAATTATCTGAATAACTGAAACTCTGATATAGACAGAGTGAGGAATAGAGACCTTGTTCTGCGACTTTGGTGGCCTGCTCGTATTCTGAGCGTCCAATGAATTTATTAAGAGAAGTAAAGAGATCCTCAATGGCAATGGTGGGCTGTGAGGAAGACCCTTTAGGTTTCTCCTTGGCTTTTGGTGCCATTGACTAAAAAAGTAAGCCAAAACAGAAAAGGATCAAACTTACAATAAACAATAACAAGTATTTGAATAAGATAAAGAATAGTTATAAGAAGTGAAAAACCAAATGCTCAAAACATCTCTTCATCAAAGTCTAATAGACAAACTAAATTTGAATATATTCCAATTGATTCAAGATTTCAGCCACTAAATCTTTATAGCAAATGAGATGCACCAATATGAGTTGAGAAGAGCAAGTAGACAAAGTAGTTACTAATGATAGTGACATAACAAGGATACAGCCAACAAGTAATTAAGACACACACATACACATAAGCTCAAAAAGAACGTAAACATCAGTTTACACCATGGTTTCAGTTTGATTCATAAGCATAGCATGAAAACCACCAACGAACACTTAACCAATTTCAATTAGTGATCACAGAATAACAATTAGATTGTCTCACACAAATTACCAGCACTGGGCCAACAATTGTGTTATGTTGTTATTTCTAATAGATATCATTCTGCAAGAATTTCCTCAATTTCAACCTATGACAATCATAAAGCAAAATCTACTCTAAAAAACCTCATCCACCCCTATCAAATCGAGATCATTGCACACAAGAGACACAAGCCATCAAAAAAAAAAAAAAGTTAAAGAGTTTTAGCTCACAAAAATTAAAATTAAGAAAGATGGGGTTTTCAGTATATAAAAAAGAGGACTGCATCTAACTGACCTCAAATTTAATGGAAAGAAAGAAAAAGGGGGGAATTCTATAGTTTGAGGCAGGCATAAAAATGCCAAATTTGTGACAGAAGAAAAAAGAAAGGAATCCCAAACCAAAAATTCACAAGCAAGGTGAAGCTCTAATGGCTAGATCGTAGAGACAGAGACCAAGTTGAAGATAAAGATTGATGATTAGAAACTCCCTCATATTGTTTCCCGATACTTCGTATGCATCTTATCCTCTCCCAATTTCACCAAAAAAAATCAGCAAACCCAATATAGAACTCTAAATTAAAATTCAATCTGTATTCACTGTTAACACTCTTCCGCATTAAATCCTAAATTCAGAATCACACTTTTGCATTTACTTTAATAAACTAATGATTAAATGGATGATTTTGCAATTGCATGCCACACTTAAAGAACAAGTTTTTGATTGATGAATCAGGACCATCCTGAGCCAGGGCAAGATAAGCGGCTCCGCGACCGCCCTCGCCCTGGGAGAATAGGTACATTTTCATGATTCAATCCTAACATTGCTATAATCAACTTTCTGCAAACTCATTTATCAATCAAATCTGACTCAATTATCAAATTAGGCTCGAAAAATACATTAAATTCATCTCGCTTGATAAAATCAACAAAATTCTAGCAACAAATTCACTCAATATGATCTTTCAGAAATTCAAATAATTCAATAGTCGACAATCGAAGAACCCTAACTTGACTATACTGAAAATTAGAATAATTTAAATAAACCCTAGATTGTGAAATTGAAATTCGATGGTTTGAATAAAAAAAAAAAAGAAATAATCTTACCTAAAAGCTGCTTCAATAGATGAGAGAAAGCTTAAAAATCGGTTCAATGGAGAAACCAGAGTACGCTTCAATGGAGGAAAGAGGGAGATGCAGGTAAAAGTGACAAATAGATAGACAAAGGAAGAAAAATACGACTACTCGTAAGTCGTACCACCAAATACTAACATTAGTATTAAGAGTCCGTATATACACTAGAATAGTAGATGATTAGAGTAATACGGCGTAATAAAACATACGGAGGAAAAAAAAAAACAGAAAAGAAAACTCCGTAGCGATTTCCGTGAATAATGTTAAAACATAAATTATTTCCTTAAATGCGTCACTTTAAAAAACTATTTCACACAACACCGTCTATGTAGGATTAGTGGAAGGTTTGGGTATCCGAAGCTAATAACCGCTAATAAAATGTACGGAAGCCCAATTGCTCAACTGAATTAAATAAAATTAATGAAATATTTCAAAGTTCTCATCTTCTAAAGCAAGATTTCTCATTTTATTTCACCGAGTCAGCGAAATCGCCCCAGTGGTACTCCAAATTGTCGCCGAATTAATCACCTTCGACTGTTGCCGTCGTCGACATAACCTTCATGTACGGGAATTTCATTCACGATTCTGAATTTTTGATTATAAGGTTTGGCCTGATTTCGATTTTATTTAAATCTTACTCTTGAATAGAGGTTCTACTTAATATATAGAACCGCTAATAGTATTAGCGGTTCTATATTAAGCAGATCCGCCATCATCATTAGCGGTTTATATTGGAAGGAAACCGAACATTGAATCCGAGCCGACGTGGACGGTATTACGTGAAATAGTTTTAACGTGGACAATTAAATTACATTATAGCATTAATTATTTATGGAAATCGCTTGAAAACTCGGAACTCCTAAATAAAAATAAAGATACAAAAAAAATCCTTGACTGTTGACAATTGACAGTATTCCTCCAATTGAAGCGGTTTCTCAGTTCTCCATTGAAGCGGCTTCTGAGCTTTTTCTCGAAGCGGCTCTGAGGTAATATATCTTTATTTTTTGTTAATCATCGAATATCATTTTCACAATTTAGGGTTAATTGTAAGTATAATCAATCTAGGATTCTTGTAAGGTGGATTCTTTAACTATTGGTTATAGTTACTCAATTTATGAAAGAATGCATATAACGAGTGTTTGAATTTTTCTATAGAGTGAAATTTGGGCAGATGAATAAATAGAGAGATTATGAAATAGAGTTGTTCATTATTCAATAATTTGATTAACCTACATCAGGTAGGTTTACAGCCATAATGGTGGAGTTGGCAGCTGAGAAGCATGTCCGATATGTCTTATCTGTCGAGAAGGTTTGATCTTTTTTTTATTTTTTTCCTGTTTAATGTCTTGGGTATGTGATTAGTTTTATGGTGTGTAAATCTTTTGCTACTTGTGTCCATAGAAAAAGGACGGATTTGAATCGGTGGTCATGGAGCACCTTAGGATGAATGGTGCTTACTGGGGACTGACAACATTGGATCTTTTGGGAAAGCTTCAAGTCGTGGATCAAGAACAAGTTATTTCATGGCTGATGCAGTGTCAACATGAGTCTGGTCTGTCTTTATTATTGATAGTAATTCAAATTTCCATTAAATCAGATTCTTGATCCACGACTTGGATCTTTTGGGAAAGCTTCAAGTCGTGGATCAAGAAGAAGTTATTTCTTGTTTCTTCTTATTCTTATATGAAATACATTCTTCTCTTAGAGTCTTATCTATGGAAAAATGTTGGTTGAAATTCTCCAATACATTCTTAGTTTCTTACTCTTGTCTAAGGAAAATTGTTGGTTGAAATTCTTCGATTAAACTGCCTAATTTAGAACTGATTTGAAAAAGATTGTGGAATGCCAGCCTCTTAGCAAGAAACACAAGGCTTCCTACATCTACTAAAACCACATCTTCACTGTATGTAGCTATCATGTTCCTAGATTTTTGTCCTGTTCCTGTAAATACTTGAGTAATATGTCATATGCTTACAATGACTGGCCTATGCAGGTGGATTCGGTGGTAATATCGGACATGATCCACATATTCTTTATACTCTCAGTGCTGTTCAAGTTCTAGCTCTGTTTGATAAGATACATATTCTTGACGTTGCTAAGGTGACAAAATGTATCCTTTATGACGTGGTGAAGTTTCAATTTATTCTAAAACTATTTCCGATTGTGTGTTTTTCTTTTCATTTATATTATGTATGGTTAAGATATCATGCTATCTATAAAATGATATTTTGCTGAAATTTATTGTTTGAATCTTGAGGAGACAAGAAATTGCATGCTGTAAGTTGTGACCTTTACCCAGCTCTGTAGTTAAATACTGTATGCACTCATCGAGTTTTGCTAATTTACCATGATCTTGATAATTTTATTGGGATAAACAGCTTATTTTCTTTTGTCAAGTAAATCAATCACACACCAAGAACACTCCGGTTTGTTCATGGGACCTTAACCTTGCAACTCAGATATCATGCAGTTGCAGAATGAGGATGGATCGTTTTCAGGAGACATCTGGGGAGAAGTGGATACCAGGTATGTTTGCAATTCTCTGTCTTGTCCTTTTACATGCCTTTTTTCTTTAAACAGAGAGAAGCTTACTCAGGTTTATCCATATTTCTAGATTTTCATATATTGCAATTTGTTGTCTGTCATTGCTACATCAATTGGACAAAATTGATGTGGAGAAGGCTGTGAACTACATTGTAAGGTGCAAAAACCTAGATGGGGGATTTGGATGCACGCCTGGTGGGGAATCACATGCAGGACAAAGTATGTTGGTGCACTTTAATAGTGATTTATAGGGTTTATGACTTGATGTTGTTTATATAGATGAAGTTGGTCTTCTGTCATTCATTATGTCTATTCACTCTACTGTATATATGTACATGCCCTCAACAATTGTCATGGATTCTACATTAGTATACTAGTTGCTGTCCTTTAAACTATCACTGGTAAAGTGCTAGGTCAGAGTTTTGGTCTGAGGAATCTATGCATTGCTATAGTCCTATAGCTTTGTCCTTTTTTTTTTCTCCATTCACCTCGATCTTCCCCTTCCATGAATCGATCAAAGAGTAAAGGGGCTCCGTCTCAAGTGACCAATTTTGTAAGATCAAGAGACATTTGGAACTCTTCAATTTGCAGTTTACTTTACAAAATAGGTATTTTGTACCCAAAATGAATACCAATAGGTTTTCTGTGGTTTTTTATTTTTTTGTTTGTTGAGAATAACTTTTCAATAGTCTCTTGCTAGGAAGGGTAAGGTTGCATACACATGGATCTTCCAAATGCTACCTTAGTGGGAATAAGATGGTGGTTGAATAGCTGATAATGCTGCTGTCTGGTTTTGTATATTCTTTATCAGAATTTTGTCTAGGATGGTTTCAGTATAACTTTATTAGGTTGGGGTTAGGACACAGGATAATAGGATATAACTAAAATTAAAACTGTTGGCTTATGAATATCTCAAATCTTATGATCTAGGAATATTATAAATCCTATGGTGTTCAGAAGACTATATAACGTAATCCCACTTGTAAAGCATCATACTAACTGTAACTGCTTTGGACTTTGGAGGAAATCGAAAGCACACTGCTTGGGAGATTTATGTTTTAGTTTTCAATATACTGCTTATTCGCTGTACAAATCAAGATGATGTAAGTCATGTTACTCATGTGAGGAAGCTATGGACTAATATTATGGTTGATATGGTATGATCCTCTTTTGCTTTATAGAGAGTTTCAATAGATTGACTTTTGCAGTATTACCATTCTCACAGATGCATACCCTTTGAGCTGTACTAATTTTGGTTACTTTTTATAAGCTCTTGGTTTCTTTCTTTGTTTTTTTTTTCTACTCTTTTACACTCTTTTGGTGAGAGTCAAATTTTATTGGTTTATTACTGCAGTTTTTTGCTGTGTTGGTGCTCTTGCTATAACGGGCGCTCTGCATCATGTTGACAAGGACCTTCTTGGTTGGTGGTTGTGTGAGCGCCAAGTGAAGTCAGGAGGTCTAAATGGTCGACCAGAGAAGCTTCCAGATGTGAGATATCGATTTCCTTATAATTTTTTTTACAAAATTAAAAATTCGCCCGCCCTCCTTAGATCCTCAAACAAATGCTTCTGAATGCTCTCTGGTATTGTCCTGCTTTCAGGTCTGCTACTCATGGTGGGTACTGTCTAGTTTGATTATGATCGACAGAGTACACTGGATTGACAAAGAAAAGCTTGTTGAATTTATCTTAGACTGCCAGGTATTCATTTCACTTCTAGATTTTGCACTTATTAAAGAACCAGTTTTTGGCTTTTTGCAGTTTTGTTTTCAGTTGCTTGCTCATGACCTCCATTCTCATATCTAATTATCATCCAGGATTTAGAGAAAGGAGGTATCTCAGATAGGCCAGATGACGCTGTCGATGTTTTCCACACTTACTTCGGAGTTGCAGGTAACATGCTAGTTTAAAGCCATCATTCTTTTCTCTTCAAAACAGGTTTTTGCCATTAGTGTTTTTTAGTGTTCAGGCTGATACATGTTTTTTGTGTTGGCATTGGTAGGTCTGTCACTTCTTGAGTATCCTGGAGTGAAAGCTGTAGATCCTGCCTATGCATTACCAGTTGATGTGGTGAATAAGATTCTAATAAGCTCGTAACAAAACCATCCTTTGATATGTTGGAGCTATGTCTGATTGGCTCTGTGAGTAGACTAGACTTGCACGTCGAGTTTTCTTTCTGTATACTGAGAGAATTATAGCCTGTAAAATTGATGAAATTCGAGAAGATAACAAATTGCGGTGAACTATATTGTTGTTTTATCATAGTTAAACCTTTTATCAATTGGCTTTCGCTAAGGTTTGACTATGATGTGATGAGAAGTTCATAGCGATTGTGTTAAGTTGCTAACAGCATGCTTTGATCTAACTCTTTCTTCTCTATATAGCCACAATTAGCAAGGATAAATTGAAGAAACTTTTATGTTATACAGAGTACTTTGTATTATTAATCGTTGTACAATACCATAAGAAAAGCTTACAACAACAAAACAAAAAAAAAAAAAAAAAAAAAAAAACGTAACCCTCTGCCCTTTTCCATATTAAAATTCATCTATAATATCCGTCCGGATTTGTTTACATAACCACATCAACAGATGACTATTAATTCTAGACAAAGGGAGTATGTAGGCCTATCATGCAGAACTCTTCTTAACGCTACCTACACATCTAAAATGATGAGCTTGCTGGGTCATCCCATAACATTTTCCGGTCACATCCGCTGAACCATCCTCGTATTCATTACAGTCTACCAATTCTTGATTGCTATGCTTTTCCCTGTCTGATCGTAAACCATGACCGTCACACGACTGCGGTTGAACCATCTTAGTGTTAGCAACATCATCACCACTTCTTTGACGCTGTTTCTCCTGCTTTTGGTTTGATCTATCTTGATCTTCTATAATCTTGGCTTGTGAACTCATGTTTTATATATAGTTTGTGAGTAAGAGTAACACTTTAAAATGGTTTGTTTTTCAATTTTCAAAGGTTCTTTTATTCATTTTCTATAACGAGAAAATGGTAGGAGGTGTCAATCGAATGAGTAGCAACATCATATAACAAACGTGTGGATTCCAATTAAATGGCACGTTGCTTGCAAATTTTGCAGGCTATGAATAATGAATTGAGATGGCAGTTATAGATTTGTTAAACAAATAGTGCAACTTATGTCATGTTTTTGGAGTAGCTTTAAGTTGAAATGGATAAGTAAAGGTTTATTTAGTTTATCTTATTTTTGCCAATCTAGTCTAATATCAACTTGTTTGGTAAATAATAATAATAATAATAGGAAAATGCTATACATAGCCCTAAGGGCTACATATAAACATTTAATTTACTCTTGAAAATTGTTTAAATTTAGAAAATCATGACAAAAACACACTAATTGCATCGATTTGCGTGTGTTTTTGTCATGAATTCCTAACTTTATACATTTTTCAAGAGTAAATTCAATGCTTATATATAGCCCTAAGAGTTATGTATAGCATTACCCATAATAATAATAATAATAATAATAATAATAATAATAATAATAATAATACACACATAGTATTTACAAAAGGTTGTCCTAGGCTCCTAGTGATATAGCATGATTAGCACATCTGAGAGTAAGAGATCTGAGAGTATCTATATGAATTTTTGTTTTTATATCTCTTAGTAACGATTAGCACATCTAGAGGTGGTGGCCAATTTGAGACAATCAAATGATATTTTTTAAGTATTGTAGCATTTCAAGAATTGGAGTAGAATTAGAGTTCAACAAAGTTATGATGAGTATTAACCTTTAGCTTTTGGAGAAATTACACGAGTTATCGAGTAGACAAAACCAACTTATATTTTTAACTGGAAATTTGAGGTTTTGCTTTTGCTATAATGACTTGCAATGTTAACCAAACATAGAATTTAGGAAAGCGTCACTATTTAACTATTTACTTCAATAGTATTATTACACAATACACATAGTATCTATCTAACCGTCTTTATTGTAATAATTAACCGGTTAAGTAAGCTACTTTTCATGTTACCTTTAGAATATTTTTACTTAAAAACCAATAAGTAAAATAAGATATCTCAACTCCCCTAAAAAAAATATCTCAACCACCTAACAATAAATATTTAACACTCGACTTAACACCATCTCCTTACCAAAAGCTGATAACTACTCTGTAATCATAGATATAAAAGACTACTATTATGAATTCAATAACTACATTAGTATGATAAATAAAGAGACATGCCTTTTATTAATCCTACTCTGTATTTAATACAGTAATCAAATTAATCACAAACTATTACAGTAGTACAACAAAAATAGAATTAATTAATTAATTAATTATACAATAATATAGGCATAGTCTAGTAGGAATAGGGAATAGGGGGCTAGAGAAGAAGAATGAAGAAAATGGTGAAATTTGAACGGTTTGTATTCACTTTAAATTTTTTCAATTTCTAGTGCGTGTCTCTTCAGCTGACCTGTCTTCTCTCTCCTCTTTTTTTATTTTTATTTTTATTTTTTCCTCCATTTTTACTTCACTGACACACTCTTCCTTCTTCTCAATCTTCCCCTAACTTCTTCCTCGATTTCCCTCTTTTCTCTTTCAAATTTCCCCTCTTTCAATTTCAATTTCCCCCAAATTCAATTCAATCTTCAATTTCAGCTCAACTTTTTCTGTTATCATTTTCGATTTTCCTACTGTTTCAGCTAATTTTAGGGTTATCTTCTTCTTTTCGATGTTTGTTTCCATCTTTTCTTCTTCTAGGGATTTGATCGTTTTCCCCACTTTCAAGTACCATCGATTTTGATATGATCGTCTTCTTCTTTGCTTCGATTGTTTGATGATTTCGCTATTTCTGATCATTCTAGGGTTTATTGTGGATTGATCTTATTGCTACTGTTCATTCAGGTTTGTCAATTGATTATTCTTGTATTTGTATGCATATTTTTAATTTATATGTGTATCAGATTTTTAGTTATTACTCCAATGATGCAATTTTGCTCACCTTACTTTGAATTTGTTCTTCTAAAAGATTTGTGGTTTGATGATTAATGTAATCGCCTTTGAATTTCGCCTTTTAATTTCTTCGAATTGATAAACAAATTGAACCTAATCTACTTTCTCATGAATCGACGCTTTCAGTTTCATTGGTTGAATGTAGCGTGTTACTGTGTTAGTGTATGCTTTGAGCTTCATTGGTTGAATGTAGCGTGCTAGTGTATGCTTTGAGTTTCATTGGTTGAATGTAGCGTGCTAGTGTATGCTTTGAGTTTCATGAAATGTTGTCATTGTGATTCTAAGGTTTTAAATTCCGTGTACGTTTGAGCTGCTTTCGACGTCTGTAGGAGGGATTTTTGTGAGAAATTTTAAGCTCAGATGGTCTGATGATAGTTTAGGGAGTGATAATTAATGTTGAAGCTTGTCATAATGTAAGCTATTTGTTGCAGCAATCTGACATTTTGGACATGCCCATGTTTGCTAATGCGAGTGATAGAACATAACTGGTTTAGCCATTAATATGTTTCAGATGTTTGCCTAGAAAAGTATTTCTGATTACTTTTGTTTTACCTATTTTCATTGAAGTATCATCATCAGCATCATAAAGGGTACGCTGTAAGCAGTATTTGACAGTGAAAAGTATGCAGGGGAATTTTTTTTTTTTTTTTTTTTCTTTTTTAACTAATCTTGCTCTTCCATAAATCATCATTATTGTTAGGCTGGGGGATTAGCTTACAATAGAGTTGGTCGCTGATTTTATAATTTACTTTGATCCCAGTGACTTCATAATTGGCATATCGATTTTCTCTGTTGACCACATTGATTTATATGTGGCACTGCAGGGAGCTTTGGCCGAGCTGAGAAATTCTAGAAGATGTTGTATATATGGAAATAAGCCTGAGCCAAAACTTGAAGATATCACTAGATCAGATCTGGTCTATGCCAGGGCCTTGAAATTATAAATTGGCAATGAAGGTGACAGAAACTGCACAAATTCCCACCAAACAATTTGAAGAGGCTATTTGGTCTAGGAAGCACTACTTAGACACTGCTAGGGGACACTACTTGAGTGCACTTGCTGGGCTGAGTGGTGGAAAGCAAGTGCAAACCAAAATTTCTCCCAATAGTGATTCTCCTTTGCTTTTGGAAGACCATGTTTGCAACCAAGCAGCAGAAGCTGAACAAGCATCTACTCCAGAACAAGAAGTGCCGGAAAAGACCTTTTCTGATATGGATGTACAGATGCAAGTGCCTAACAGAGTCCTCAAAGCATCTGAAAGGGATTTGGAGGCTGTGAAGTTACAATTTATTAAAACTCTTGCAAGAAATACTAAATCCCAAATTACGGAAATGATCTGTAAACTTGGGAGTTTAGGAAATGAAATGGACATCAATGATGCTGCCAATTTTAATATTACAAGGACCGTCTCATCAGAGTCTGATGATGCTAAGCAGCCACTGCCAAAGACAGCGGTAGAGAGGAGCTCCCTCCACAGGATGGTAGAGTCTCTTAAAACTAAACTTGAAAATTTGAAGAAAGAACATGCAGAACTAAGTGATATTGATGCAGGAGCAGAATCTGCTGCTAGGAATCTGCATTTTAGTCTCTTTAGAAGTGAACCTGAGAAAGGAGATTGTTTTGCTAATAGAATTAAAGCTAGAGAAACTTCCGAAGAAGTAATTCAGGATAAAGATGATACATATGATCTGAATATTAAAGCAAGAGGTCTGAAAAGGGAACAAGATGCTGCTAAATTTTCTGAAAAAGTGGTGAAGAGGCCAAGAATTGCGCACGATGTTGACAAAGAAAATGATTGTATAGTGAGCTCGGTTGATCTGGCTAAGATCTTTCCCGAGAAAATTCATCCTGCATGCTTGTCGACATCTGAGTCTAGTGCCCGTGTCATGATTTCTGAAGATGAGCTTGAGTCATCAAGCCAGCAAGTGGAGAAGTCAGATAAGTTAGATAGAGGAAGTTTGATTGCAACAACGGGAGGAGTTGAGGGGGAAAATTGTGACTATGCTTCTGAATTCTCCATCCGGTGAGTATCTTGTACATTTTTTTATATATCTTTCACTGAAGGGCTGGGTAATACCAAGAAACTGAACTTCTATTCTATTTTTACACCATATGATTTCCCGTTGATGTCTCTATTTACTTAAATGATTGCTCAATGTTCTGCAGATGCTGAATTATAATTTCCACTCTTCTATTATTGGTTGTAGTGAAAACTGATTAAGTCTTCTTGCTTATTTCAAGCATGAGTGAGTGTGCTTTGCCCTGTTCCTCCACTCCTTACACTCCCTTTAAAGAAAACTTGATACTGTTCACAAAAAAAAAAAGAAAAAAACTTGATACTAGGAAAGTGAAGAAGGGTGCTGGGCTACCAAGTGCCAATGAAGTAACATGTGTACAGTCAACTTTGTAATTTATTACATATTCCTGAAAAATATCAAACATTTTGGGTGTATACATAGCCTAACCACTAGTACTTCCTAGTCTTATATATATTATTCCAAATACACTTTCCTGACCCTTGAATCTATGTAGGAAAAAAATAAAATGTAACAAAAAATACCCAATACAATAATACCAGCAAAATATGACATAAAAAACAGATTTTCGTCTTCCTTTCTTTTTCATCTACATCACCTGCTTCTTCAATTTTGATTCTCTTTTATACATATACCCTTTGCATTTTTTTTCATTATTTCCATTTAAAGTCCAATGTTCAACCCTTTTCTTGTACTCACCATGGTTAATTGGAGCATGTTATGGTTTCTGTCTACAGAGACTTTGTCTTTTCTGCTCGGAATAGAGATATCAGCTTGAATTGGCCCTTTTCGCAGAAAAATTTGCAACTTTGTCTAAAGCATGGTGTAAAGGATGTACTGCCTCCTTTTCAGCCTACGGATCCATTGAGAGATACTTCCATGAATAATTGCTCAGCTGAGAAAATCTTGCACAGTGAAGAAAGTAATGTCGACGAGAAGCAGCCAATGCTGAAAAATCATATTGTATCTGACACTATACTGGAACTGGATCATTCGTGGAACCAGGATCTTGCTGAAGGCTACAGGGATTCAGATTCATTTCCAATTGGAGGGGAAGGAGGTTTGGTATTCAAGACTATTGCGACTGCGAATTGTCAATCAGAAGTGGAGTCGGTTTCCACGAGCAATCTCCCCTTGTCGGAAGTGTCCGATGAACGAGAAGCTGCAGGTTCAGCTGCTAACAAGACAAACAGCTCAGCCTCACAACTGTCTAGCAAGAAGGTTAAAGTGGCAGTGAAGATACGTGTTAGCAGTAAACGTAATACACCTGAAGATATTACATCTGCTTGTACCGGCCCTCCTGAAACAATTTCTTCGAAGATTTGCCCTGTATGTGAAAATTTTTCATCATCTTCAAATACCACTTTGAATGCCCATATTGATCAATGTCTTTCTTCACAATCTCCTCCAATCTGGATGAAGAGTTCTAAGTTAATGAAGCCTCGAATAAAGCCAAGAAAGATAAGATTAATGACGGATATCTGTGCAACTGCCCCTTCCTGCACATTAGAAGATTTGGATAGAAGAAATGGTACTAACTGGGCCACTAATGTAGATTTCCCCTTGGAAGAGGCTGATGTGCCTTCTGAACAGATTAGTCCTGTAGTATCATCCAAATATCTTGTACAAAATGTTGATGATGGTTCTGTTTATATTGATTCAAGTGGAAGGAAAATAAGGATTCTTTCAAAGCTCAATGATACGTCTACATCATCATTTTCTAAAGCTAGGGAGGATCCAAGACCAAAGAAGCAATCAAGAAAGGCCAAGAGAAGCAAAGTTATTTCACCAAATAGGAAAAAGCGTCTTGCGAAACATTTGAAGTTTCTCAAAGTCACTCGCCAAAGAAAAAGATCTCTCTCCTTCAATGTCAAGGGCCGATCCTCTGAAGTATGCCTTTTGTTCTTGTATCCTTATATCTTGTTGCACAATTGATTGTTGTCGTTTCTTTTCTTCACCTTTTGATACTATAATGCTATGAATGCCTTGGGGGGTTCGGTTAAGAAAGGGTACGGAGTATAAATAATTAAGGGAAAAAAAAAACAAAGAAATATCTTTAGGTGCAGAAGATGTTACTGCCTTTCATTGATTTTTAGGAAAGACTATCAGGCTATTGCGTATGGTTGATAATTTCCTGTTAAATTTGTTATCTTGGGCATACTAGCTTCTTTAATTTGTTTTTTTTTTTTTTTTTTTTCATTATGTTGCTCTGCAAGACTCTGGTTTCTTCTTCATTAGATCCTAACTGGAAAGTTTTTTTCTTAATAAATTAATATCAAAATGTATTTGATATTATAAACTCATGTTTTAAATAATCAACAGGCCTGTGGACTTGAAGAAGCTATGCATGCAGTAGGAGACAAGCAACAAACAGCCTCATTTGTTAAGGGATTAGAAGCTGAAGAACATAACAATCCTGGTAATTCTGGAGCCATCATTAAGCTTTCAAGGTGTGAGCATCAAGCAGCAAAGGACTCGCTCATTGGAAATGACCAAGTTGGTAGTACTGAAGTGGAGCCCAGGGGGGTACCTGTCAAGAATTTTCCAAAGAGATCTCTCTCCTCAATGCAAAATAACACGAGGACTCATACTATTTACCCTGCTGGGGTGGACCAGAGGAGTGAGGGTTCTTGTAGAGTAAGGATGCTGGGGGGCCGTTCACTGAGAGGTGCAATCCGAGGAAATAGAGAGGCATTGCCGGTATCTTTGAAGCCGAGATCTGCTCAGTTTAATAGGAAAATGACCAAGGAATCTACACCAAAGTCTTCAGACTCAACTATGGCTCCAGCTCCTCCCCTTGAAAGAGAAGCTGGCATCCAACCTAATGCTTTGCAAAAGGCTGATGTTTCTTTTCCTGCTACCAGGGGACTGCTACATAGTTGTCTTGGTGGTTCATCTGAAAGAATGAGACCATGCAATTCAAAGACTACCCTTTTACCCAATGACTCGTTTGTTCGTGCATGTCAGGCTAATTCTGATAAAATGGGATCAGCCCTTGAAAACTCTTGTGATTTCAGTGGAGACGAAGAAACTGAAGCATGGCCTACTGGCGCTAATCAGCAGTCTGGTGCTGCAATTGACCACCCAAAAGGCCCCAGAATTGCCGAGACTTTTGGCAGAAGTGGCATGGTCGAGGTACTACAAAAGCAAGCATCAGAGTATGGTGAGAATGGATCAAAAGATACCAACAGTAATGATGATCTTGTTGATGGTGCACATGGTAATTATAGTTCTCTCTCTTTGAAAGGTCTTCACAATGATAGGGAGTTTATTGCTTCAGTTTCATCTTCCACCTTGGCCATTGGAGTAATTGAAAGAAGTTTGAGGACAACTTTTGATCCTGAGCTTGAAAAAGTTGCTGATGTATCCCAGTCTAAATTACTCCAATGTTCAGACAAATTTCATGGTTCTTTATACAGGGCTGAAGTTAGGAGTAATTCAACTCATCCTGGTTTAAATGACGAGCATAATATGTTTCATGGAAACATAGCAGATGCTCAGAGATTGGAGCCGAAGACAGGAGATTACATTCTCAATTTTGGTCATGGATTTCTTTTTCCTGAAGTTGATCCAATACCCATTCCAGGACCACCTGGATCAGATTTGCCTAGTTTCAGTGATATGGGCTCTGAAGATCTACATAGAAGTTCACTGAGTAACAGTTTGGTACAACCATCAGGGGCTAATGATAATGTGGCTGATGGAGACCTATCAGAGTCCCCATTTTCTGCCACATCCACTATCTCAAACTTGGGTAGAAGAACAGATAATGTTACAGTCAATGGACAAGAATCTTTAAGTGTGTCTCTTTCTGCATCTGATAGTATTTATCCAGGGTGGTTTGGTTCCTCTGGACCTTTACCAGGGATTTCAACAGAATCTTCACGATTTCCTGCTGCTGCAAGTGAAAGGGCTACTTGTGTTTATAGTTCAGAAAATGGCATGGTTGATATAGGTAGAGGCCCTCCAATGCTAAATCGCGATATCCAGCAATGCTGTTGTTCCCAAAAAGAAGAGACTACGCAAAGCACTGTGACTTCTCAGGAATCTCAGCTTCTACAATGGAGACCAACATCGCCGAAGAGTTTTCCCAGAGGAAATTATATGTATTCTACTTTAGATGGACACTCAATTGATCTTGATGACCGAAGTGCAGTGTTTTCTTCCAGCAGCTTCCATAAGACAGAGTCGGTGAACTTAGCTCACTCTGTAGAAACTTCACATCAGAGTATTACATCTCTGGAGAGCTCTTTAGAAGCAGCCGATCCATTTCCAAGATCTGGTGAGTACGGTTCTACAAGTCCAGCTCCAATCCTCCGGTTAATGGGCAAGGATTTAATGGTCAGTAATCAGGTGGATGCTGATCTTTCAAGGTCTCAGGCTGCCATAAATGTCAATGTTAGTAAATTGGTAAAAAGTTGGGAACCTCAGTCTTCTCAGAGTCCCACTTTTATGGGACCTCTTCCTCATGGCCAAGATCCTGATATTTTGCCTGTGCGACATTTCAATGTTGGGCCATCAAATGTGATGCATAGCTTCGGAAGCCATAACCCAGCATCAGAAGGCATGTACCTCAACGAACACACGCATGCTAGTTTCTCTGTGCTTGGAGCAGGGCTGTTGCGAAGATGAATTTGTAAGCTTTGATGTTCAAGGTCAATCCGAGGAGAAAATTTCATCAAGAAATACGACAACATAGAGTTTGGAGATCACAAGATTTATAGTGAGTTGGATGTTTCGATGTTTGAAGATGAAGTTAAGGAGCAAACTTCATTAGATGACACAAGACTACATGGTTGAGGCAGGGTTCCTCTAGAAAACTTTGCCTATTTAAACGGACAACACTTGAAAGGACCATCTCTATGAAATTTGGGGTTTCATAGTCTCGGAAGCAAAACTTTCATGAACTTGGCCTATGTATGTCACAATCATTCATGTCCAACTTGTTGAGCTAGAAAATAATTTATAAAAAGGTTTACACTAAAAGAAGATATTCACAATTGTTTGCAAATTGCAACAACTTGCTTGTATTTTTACGAGGATTCTACCTAATCAAAACTCCTCACCAGTCAACCAAACTTGGTTTTGTTTGTGGTTCAAATAACGTGACAGATGCACCAAGGTTGTTTTTCGCTAAAATGAGCAATAACCATTATTTGAATTAATCATTAAAATAAGCAAAAATACCTTGGGTGCACTTGTAATCGTGAACTCGGATGTATATAATATCATTTGATTAAATAATTAATTTATTGACATGTTTTAATTTTTATGTTAAATGTCTTGTCTTAACACAAATAATTTTAACAGGAAAACTATTTGTTAACAAAATCAATCAATCCCTACAATTAATTTGGTCCTAAAACAAAAAAACAAAAGAGTATTTGAATGAGAGTTTTATTAGAGATATACCATTTCATCTACCATTATCTAATGGATCCAATTTATCGTATCTACAAGCATATGCCCATCTACCTCTGACTAATATCTAATGAATGAACTCTTAGCAACCAAACTTTCCTTAATAATAATTAAATGGGTAATTAATATTGTAGATTTGTAGTGTAGTAACTACTCATAGTAACTTATAGTTTGTTCCGTATGAGTACATGACCATGTCAATGACATAAACAAGATGTTCCTAGACAATTTTTACTTATTTATTTTTATACGGTAAGTTACGGAGGGTCTCCTACCATATCACAAGAATGGAGGGGATGAGGAGGGGGGAGATGGAGGGACTAATCATCTCTCCAATTCCTATATCCTCTAGATGTTCCTAGACATACCTATGTACTGAAGTGACTAAATATAAGAATTAGGCGTGTGTTTGTATTTGGTTTAGAAATATCTCTAAGTTGTTTCTTTCAATTATGTTATAAACTTATAATATAAAGCTAACCATTTACTCCATACTTATGTTGTGGGCATATAATTATCTATTTTGAGAGAATTAAAAGACAAATGAAAAGATAATGATGTCTTACACATACTCATTTATTCATGATATATTATCACTAATAAACAACTAACAATCATTAATAATTTTACCAAACACTTTTGTAAACAGTCGGCTTAAAAAACAAACTAAAAAGACCAATCCATATAGCTAATACTTCTCGTTAATCAACCACGTCAACAGCTAACAACCAACCGTCGATTGCCAAACAACCCCATTCATATAACAGTTTTACAAACTTTTTTCCAATTTCAACATCTCTTTAAAGTTTCAAACTATACAACTTTGTAAATTGTTGATGAATTTGATCAATTATATATATATATATATATATATATATATATATATATATATATATATATATATGTTTAGAGCTGTCAATTCAGATAAACGGGTCGGGTTTGGGTCGGGTAAGAGCGGGTCGGCTCAACTCAGATTGGGTCAATTCAGATTAATTCCATAACCTCTGCGAGTCGGGTTGGGGTTGGGTCAAGCTTGAGTCGGGTAATACTTCTTATCGGGTTTGGGTCAGGTTTAGGTCGGGTTACATTCGGGTCGGGTGAACAATAGATCGGGTTTAATTTGGGTTTTCACGGGTTAAAACGGGTTAGGTAATTCTCAGGTTCGAGTAGAGTTCGGTCCAAGTCAATAATTTGCGGGTTAGAATCAGCTCGGGTCATTCTCGGGTTTGAGTCGGGTTCAGTTCAAATCAATAATTTGCGGGTTATAATCAGGTCGGGTCATTTTCAAGTCGGGTCATTCTCGGGTTCAAGTCGGGTTTCGTTCAAATGTTCAAGTCAATAATTTACGGGCTATAATCAGGTTGGGTCATTTCCAAGTCGGGTCATTCTCGGGTTCAAGTCGGGTTTCGTTCAAGTCAATAATTTGCTGGTTACAATCAAGTTGGGTCATTTCCAAGTCAGGTTATATTGGGTTCAACTAAATATAAATAGATAATTATCATTTTTATCAAGCTAATTATTTCCTTTGATTATAATATATGTGGCAATTTAATGCTGTTTGGAACCATATATGATCATTATTTGTGTTTCATAAATGTTCGTGGTAGGCTTGAATTAATGAAATCGGTGCAAGTTGTAAACCAGTAAATTGGTCGTTTAAATGCAAATTTGATGGTTCGACTCACCCAATTGGACTCCCGAAGGATACTAGGGACCATGGTAAACATTTCGGAAATTGTTATTTCGTGCCAAAAAAAGTCAAAAAATTCCAAAATTAAAGACTAATATCCACGCTTTTTGAGAAATTTTGGAGGTTTCGGGGCCCGGTATCGAAAAGCCTTGAGATTCTAGGGAATACATCTCGGAGTCATATAATGTCGTTTGTCACAATATATGATCACTATTTGTTGTCATAAATGTTCGTGGTAGGCTTGAGTTAATGAAATCGGTGCAAGTTGTAAAATGGTAAATTGACCATTTAAAGGCAAATTGGATGGTTTCACCCACCCAATTGGACTACCGGAGGGTATTAAGGACCATGGTAAACAACTCGGCAATTTTTATTTTCTAGCGAAAAAAAGTCAAAATTTTCCAAAATTGAAGGTTTTTTGAGAAATTTTGGAGGTTTTGGGTAGAGCTGTCAATTTGGGTAAACGAGTCAGGTTTTGGTCGGGTCAACTCGGGTTAGGTCAATTCGGTTCAGTTCTATAACCTATGTGGGTCGGGTTTGGGTTAGGTCATGCTTGAGTTGGGTCATACTTCTTATCGGGTTTGGCTCGGGTTTAGGTTGGGTTAATAATAGGTCGGGTTACATTCGGGTCGGGTACGGTGAACAATAGATCGGGTTTAATTCGAGTTTTACGGGTTAGAACTTGTTAGGGTAATTCTCAGGTTCGAGTCGGGTTTGGTCAAAGTCAATAATTTGCGGGTTAGAATCAACTCGGGTCATTCTCGGGTTTGAGTCAGGTTTGATTCAAATCAATAATTTGCGGGTTATAATCAGGTCGGGTCATTCTCGGGTTCAAGTAAGGTTTCGTTCAAATGTTCAAGTCAATAATTTACGGGTTATAATTAAGTTGGATCATTTCCAAGTCGGGTCATTCTTAGAGTCAAGTCGGGTTATGTTCAAGTCAATAATTTGCAGGTTATAATCAAGTTATTGGTCATTTCCAAGTCAGGTCATATTCGGGTTCAACTAAATATAAATAGATAATTATCATTTTTATCAAGCTAATTATTTCCTTTGACTATAATATATATGGCAATAACAAGTCGAGTTGAATTTGGGTCAAGTCAATAACAAGTCAGGTTGATTTCGGGTCGGGTTTGTAACAGGTTGGGTTAAATTCGAGCCGAGTTAGGAACGGGAAGGGTTGAGTTCAGGTCAGGTTAGTAACAAGTCGGGTTAAATTCGGGTTTTGACGAGTTAAAACGGGTTTGGGTCAATTTCGGTTCAAGTCGAGTTCGGTTCAGGTCAATAATTTACGGGTTACATTCGGGTCGGGTCATCTCTAGATCAATTCATGTTCGGGTTGGGTCTCACATACTCGGGTCATCTCGGGTCTAGGGTTAGTTTCAGGTCGGGTCGGGTTTGGGTCACCAATTTTTCGGGTTTAGATGGGTCGGTTAATAATCGGGTTTGAATCGGTATTTCGGGTAGGGTCAACTTTTGACAGCTCTATATATATTTACTCCAATTCCAAAAATTCTCAATTGAATGCGTCGCTTTTTTTTTAGAGTGTTGTAACACATACTTTATCATGATATTTAAGAAAAGTAGATCTCACATGATACAATAGTCTTAAAAAAAGGGGGTTAAGAGGTTGTTAAGAGTATTATCGAGTGGCCATGAACTTTAATAATGATAATAATACAATTTTCACCATAAAAACCTTTCTTTGTGTTGTAACTGTTGTGACATTTTCATTTTAGGGAAATGTTACAACTATAAAGAAATGGAGGAAGTATAATTTAAGAGTTAGTTAACCACAACCCTCCAAAAACCCAATTTTCAAATCGTGTGCATTTTTTTTCCTTTTTAAATATATGGATTTTTTGACATTTGCTACCACTAAAAACGCCTCTCTTCAGATTCGGTACCAATTTAAAATTTTTTTTTTACTTTGCTACCTCCAAAATTAGATTTTGTTAAAAATAACCACCACTTAACGGAATCCGTTAGGATTTCCGTTAAGTTTATTAAACAAAAAAAAAAGAAAAATTAAAAAAAATATTAAAAAAAAAATGAAAAAACCCAGCCACTCCCTCCCCTAAACTACCACCAACCCCTCCCCGTCCCACCTGCCGGCGGCCGGCGCCAAAAGAGTCGGTCGGCGCCGGCGACCTCACCCACGACCCACCACGACACCACCTTAACCCCCAAACCCAGACCGCCACCACCGACAACCCTATACCCAAAACCCACGAACCCAGATCTCACCACCACCACGACACCACCCTAACCCCCAAACCCAGACCACCACCACCGACAACCCTGTACCCATGAACCCAGACCACCACCACCGACAACCCTATACCCACGCGAACCCTATACCCATGAACCCAGACCACGACTACCCACCGAAACCACTAAACCCAGGCCGTGGGATTGGGTATCGAGGGGAAGGGGCTTGGATAGGGTTTTCAAGGGGAGGGGGGGCTGGGAACGAGGTTGGGATCGGGGCTGGAAAGGCGTTTATAGAGGAGGGTCGCGACGCCGGCGCCGACACGAGGGCTAGGTGGCCGGATTCGCGAGCAGGGGATTGGGCTCCCAGGCGATGGTGGAGGTGGCTTGGGTAGCTGGTGGGTCCGTGGGTGAGGAAGGGCTGGTGGTTGCGGTGGGTTTAATGTTGAATAGTGGTGGTGAATTAGGCAGTGGGTGGGAAGGAGTGGTGGCTGGACGGTGGTTGGGTGGTGGTAACGGAAATACTAACGGTTGAAGACAAGTGGTAGTGATTTTTAACAAACTTTGTTTTAGCTGGTAGCAAAGAAAATTTTTTTTAAAAAATTGGTACCGAATCTGAAGAGAGGTGTTTTAAGTGGTAGCAAATGTCAAAAAATCCTAAATATATACATGTTACATATATATCGTGCGTTAGCACTAGGGATGAGCAAAACTACCCAAAAAATCGATCTGTAACCGTTCCGAAAAATTAGGGTACCCGATCCGAAAACAGTAACGGTTCGGGTACCCATTCCGATAATTTGTTATCGAGTATGATTATTGGGTATCATTTTAAAATTAACACGGTTAACCGATCCGTTTCGATAAGCATTTTTTTACTTTTTTTTCCCTAAATTCATTTTTTGAAAATCTGAACTCTTATTTTACTTTATAATATCAATGATTAGTAATATTATTAATAATTCGGTCAAAATCATATGATATTGTTGTTATTAGTGGTAAGCTATATCATAATAACTACATAATTAAGTTTAATTATCACAAATTGAATATTTTATTGGGTACTCGATAACCGATCCGAAAATCCAGGTACCCGAAATTCGGGTACCCGAACTTATCGGTTTGGGTTATGGATATCACTTTTAGGAACTTTGATTATTGGTACCCGAACCGTTAGTACTAACGGTACGAGTATCCGTCCTATACTCACCCCTACTTGGCACGAATACACTCTAATTCCTAAATATCAAAGATATCAAAGGAAATACGAAGTATCTGTTTTGATGTGAAGTACAAGTACTATTTATGCATTTGTCTTTATTGATGTTGCCATACGCATAAAGCATCAATTTTTTACTTATGTTTTCTTACTTTTCTTTGATATAAAACCTACCTTAACTTGTCCCACGTTCACGAGGATGATTTGGAATTTGTTTACTTGTTGGCTTGTTGCTGCTTGCTAGCTCCATATAATTTGGTAAACAGAAAAATAAATCAAACTGAAGTTACTGAAGTACTAGTGAACCATAAAATTATATTGAACCAAAAGAATATACTGTAAAACAAAATTCAATACATCCCCCTTTTACATCTTTTTTCTTCTTATTATTCTAGATTCCAAAAAAATAAAAAATGTGACATTCACTTTTTTTTTTTTTTTTTTTTTTTTTTTTTTTTTAAAGGACAAATGTGACGTTTGCTTAATAAAGCATATACAATAACTAAATCAGCTTGAGCCAAAATATTCAAATCAAAACCTGCACTTTTCTCAAAATCACATAACTAAAGATTAAGGGCATGTTCTCATTGACTGAACTGAATTGAACTGAACTGAACTAAAATTGAGCTGAACTGAACTGAGCTGAACTGAATTGAACTGAACTGAAATGAATATTTTATAAGAGAAGGAAATTAGGAGCTGAGCTGAGTTGAACTGAATTGAACTGAACTGAACTGAGCTGAGCTGAGCTGAACTGAACTGAACTAAATTTCAACGTAAGAGAACAGACCCTAAACCAACTCTACATAACATGCACTTCAAGTATTTATTTTATTCAGTATTCCATTTGTCCTTTTATTATTTGCCTGTATTCCTGTTTTTGTCATCAAAATTAAATGTTTGTTTCTATTTATAGGTTGTACTTTTTTACGAAGTGCAATATTATTCTCCTTTTGATGATTTGTCATCTCTCATCTAATTCCCAACTACTTTTTCTTTCTCTCTATATCTTTCTAACCCCACATGCATATTTATATTCCCAATTACTCGTACTCCGTATTAGTTTTAATGAATCTTTAACTTTCTTAATTTCCGACAAATTAAAAAATAGACCTATAATAAAAATACCATATGAAGAGAGTATCAAAATACCATGAAAATAACCCGACTTTATTATTCCACAAAAACAAACACCAAAATTGACCCGAACAAACCCAACTCGAAAACGACTAAAACCAAATAGAGATTTGAGGGTGCCACCTCAAAAAAGTTAACCACATAAGACATGAGCTCAATTCCAAAAATGAGACAAGTCTTACAAATCAGGCCACGCTGACATGGCGGTCTAGCTATGTCCCCACTCTTTCTCTCTCTAATTTCTGTATACAAAATTAAAAACAACTTTTTCCATATTCAAACCTCCCCCTTTTTTTCCTCATTTTCTCTCTCTTCACTCCTTCAAATCTCCATTTCAATCTCTCTCTTCAACCTTTTTCTCTTCAATTCTTACTAAATCATTTCCATAATCATCCCCTTTTTTTCCTGATTAATTTTTCTTTCAATTTATGGTACTGTATTTCCCGTACTTCACCTTCTTTTCTGCTAATTTCATTAAATTCTTACTACAATCATACTTATAAATCCCTCGATTTTCTTGTTTTGTTTCTGGGTTTTCTGGGATTTTTTTTGAAATTTTAAAATTTTGTTTTTTTTGGGGTTGAAGAAGAAGATGATGATCAGAGACTTTGATCGAAGCAAAAATATCTCAGCCGTTTGATCAATTTGGAACTTTCTAGGGTTTTTCCCTGCTCTTTAGGGTTTTGGGTCATCATTTCAGGTTCGTTTTCTCTCTTTAAAGTAATTGATTTTTTTTTTTTGAAGAAAAGTAATTGATTGATTGATTGATGTTGCTTTGTTTATTTATTTTTATTTTTCAAATTTCTGGGGTGTATAAGAATTTCCTTTTACTTATCCGGTAGGTGGGAGAGCTGTTCTAGTACAGCTTTTCATTATTAGGAACTAATTAGTTGCTTATTTATGATATTGTGGCCAATTGTTAATTAATTGTGATTTTTTTTTTCTTATTTTTGGCTGTTAGTTATAATAGCAATTCCTGTTATTTATATGATATGCTTACTTGAAAGTTTTATAAATGATTGAGAATAGTAATTATATATGCATACGCTTAAAGTATCCCTTATTTTTCAATTTGGTATGTAGTAATGATTGAAATGTGATGATATTAAAAAATAAAATAAAATGGTGATGATAGGAACTTTTGAGATTGTATTAATACATTTATACGGAGTAATGGAGTATGTAGTGATTGGGTAATATGTAGGTTTATGATGGTTTAGTGGATGCTATCGTTAAAGTCTTTGAGGGTGCAGGGGTATGATCAAATCCCGTATTCATCACTGTCGTTTTTGGTTCCTTATTCACTAAAAAATAATGGTTCAATGTAACTTTTGTTGATTGATAATATGCTGAAATGGGATTGTTAGCCTTTTGGGGGGTTTGTTTCACCGTTACAATTGCTTTTTGTTCCTAACAATATTCCTTAGCATGTGATGGGGTTATGGTACTGGCCCTAAAAAAGAGTCCTTTTTTGTTATCTTCTGATATTACTCAGTATTTTGTGGTCAAATTGGATCTTGAGAGGGAAGAATGTTTAGATGTTTGTTCCTTGCCCCATCATTTTGATAAATCACCTGTGGTATGTCTGGGACTTTTGTGAATGGGGGCCTGTGACTTTATCTTTTGGGTGCCTGTGTCTTTATCTTTTGGGTTTAGATTCATATTATTTGGTCCAGATCCAGATCAGGGTCTGCTATTGAAATAGAATCGATTTGCTTGTTTTGTTTTTGTTTATTTTTATTGTTTCATAGCTGATCAGAATATGATGCTATTGAGTGATGATATGGCTGCATATAAGAAGATTAAAAAGGAGAGGTTAAGAATTACTAAGCACCAATAACATGCATCAACACGTGATGTTTTCATAAAATACCAAACTTGAACCATTCTAAAAAATTTATTAATGCTTTGTTTGCAGTGCTAAGGGTTGTATGTATCATAATTGTTTATTACGTAGTATAAGAATAAGGGAAACCCTTGATCTCAAATATCAGTACTAGTAGATAATGATGTGATTGTCTGATATGTTACTTCAATGGTTAGATGGCCTTTTGCTTCCTGACCTTCAAATGAAAAGAAAGACTTTCAGATTTTTTTTTCTCTGTTTCTTTAATTGTATGTTGTTCTTGTTCATTTATGTACCTTCATATTAAAAAATTAAGCTGGCCTCGATATTTGATATCGATGCAAGAGGTTATTCTCCTGCTCCTCTCTTTCTCTTTTGCATATCTTAGAAGTGTAATACTGTTGTTCAGTCATAACTCATAAACAATGAGTATAGTGACCAGAAGATTGGCTCTTCATCATGTACATACAAAGAAGAGCATTTTTGAAAAAGGGAGATAGGGAGTTGGGAGGTAATGAGGAGTGCTATATATTCTCCTCATTTTATGTGGGATGCACTCATGGTTTGAATTTGTCTGCCTCTCTGCCAGCCTAACATATCAGCTGTGTTGAATTGTTAAGCCTGTTCAACTTTGCATTTTTTAGCAAAGATTTTCTGTTTTAATATTTGCTTTCTATGTCTTGGATTGCTTGGACCAGTTAATGAAGAGCCCTTAGTCCTTTTTTGCCAGATTTTGTTGTCTTATGATGAGTTATGAGTTATGACCAATAGTTGATTACGGTGTTTTTTGAAATATTTGAAATCTATGAATGAAAGAGAAAACAGTATGAGGCTGGACTGCTGATTTGTGGAAGTAAGTTGGTGAAAACGCAAAATCTGAATAAGAATGACTCAATCTAATATATAGCCCTATATGGTATGGTCAGACATATTATGCTGTAGAAATGCAAATTTGAGCAACATGGTGCCATGATTAATGGATAATGATCCAACATAGACAAGCTTCCACCAACTGGATCAGAGGATCTAATCAAGGCTAATCCCTGAACTGCTTGCTTTCACTGGATTTACTACAAAAATAAGAAAGCATATGGAGTAGACTTATCCTTTTTAGAAGACAGAGGAGATTATCACATAGCTTTGCGTAGTTTATGGGAAGAAATAGATTCTATGAATATGTTGCCTGTTGCGAGTCTTGTGACAACCACTGGAACAGATGTTACAGCCTTGTGTAAGGCAATATTCATATTTTCAAACAGCGTTTTCCTCGCACTTTCTGTTTTATTTATTTATTATTTGTTTATTTTGGTTTTGTTTTGTTTTGTTTTGTGGTGTGGGTTTTTTTTTTTTTTTTTTTTTTTTTTTGGTTTTGTTTTTGTGAACTTTAATCATCTCATCTAGTTTCTCTATATCTGCTAACGAGTTTGTTGTTGATAATTCTTTGCAGGTGGCTTTATAAATTTAAAGAATAAGTCAGGAATATGGTGCACTCTGCTGAACGACCAAAAAATACAGATTCTCCCAAGAGTGGAGTAGGAGAGATAGATACCAGGGCTCCATTTCAGTCTGTCAAAGATGCTGTCAACTTATTTGGTGAGGTTGCCTTTTCCGGAGAAAAACCTGCAATTAAGAAGGCAAAACCACAGTCAGCAGAGGTTTGTTTTGCATGCTTACAAATTTCACTGTGCAAAATACATTTCTTTTGTGAACATTGAGCTTATATGCTAGAAGAGATGGGTAGGATGAGCTGAGCAACTAGTGCTCGTTAGGAGATGTTCCCGAAAGTCATTCGATTGTACATTTTTCTAGGGATTATATTTCCTGTTATCCACTTTTATTTTCCTCTCTTTGTTGCCTCATCTCTGGCTTGGCATTTACTGAGTAGAATGGACTCAGCATTCCTCTGAAAAAAAAATGTAACAATTGTTACATTGTAAAGTTTAATGATGTTTGTAATAAGGCATCCACATAGGGTGGTTGGGAGTCTTGGGACATGGGAGTAGGGATGGAGGGCACTGCCACCAGTAGATAGTATTTCCAGCACAATTGCAAAGTGTCTCTTCTAGGTTTGTCCTTGAGATTTTAAACATACTCTTACAGTCCTTCCATGGTTCCATTACAAAGTGCTGAAAAACTGTTTCATTCAGACCCTAGATCCAAAAGGCAAACTACTACTTCAAGTAAATATAATAAGGACAGGACATCCGAGTGAGACATATGATTTAGACTTTAATCCTTTGAAAGCTTAAGTTAAGAATTGTCCGTTAGTGAATATTTTATTATTAAATTTGTAGGTTATGTATGGTTGATAACCCCTTATATCCTCACTATTTATACCTTTCACGCAAATTTCACCTTTTGTCTTATCTGAACTTTTCAACCTCATACTTACTTTTCTCATTTTAGTTGATACATTTCTTTAGACACGTATGTCAACGTATGATTTTTTTTTTGGGCCAATGTATGATTTCAAATATCAATTTTTTCAATTATCAAGAACACAAAAATATGATAATGCTATATTGCTATTGTGAAATGTTTTTTTTTTTTTTTTTTTTTTTTTTTTTTGCAATTTCACATGTTGGGATAAAAATGTTGATTGATAATGCTTTTTACCAAGCATTTATAAACAGCATATATTGCCTGGGTCAACATGCTGATTGCCCTCAAATGTCCTAAATTCTCCACAATCTGTTTTATAGTCACCAGCATACCACAATTTATTAACCTTTATTATTTTTATTACTAGTATTATTATTAAATTTGTGAGCCTTGTTCAAGCCTAAAAATTATTATTATATTATTTGGGGGGAAGGGATGCTTCATCTGTAAAATTCTGTTCTTCACCATTGTTCTAGGTTTATTTAAATTAATTTTATGTTGCAGAGAGCTCTGGTTAAGGAGACAGAACTTCACCTGGCTCAAAAGGAGCTAAACAAGTTAAAGGAACAACTAAGAAATGCCGAAGATACCAAAGCAGAAGCACTTGTAGAACTTGAGAAAGCTAAGAAAACTGTGGAAAGTTTAGCACATAAGCTAAAATATTTAAATGAATCCAAAGAAGCTGCAATTCAAGCTACTGAAGCTGCAAAACAACACGCAAAGCAGCTTGAAGATGCGAACAGTGCCAAGCAGGCTGTGACCAATGGTTTCCATAAAGAAGAATCTGGAGATACAAAAGAAAAGTATACGACTGTTATCTCAGAACTTAATGCTGCCAAGCAAGAGTTAGCAAAAGTTCGTCAGGATTATGATACTTCTTTGGAAGCAAAGGCTACTGCCCACAAGCAAGCTGCGGAAGCTGAGCATGCTGCAAAAGCAAACACAGAACGGGCTTCCGAACTTTCGAAAGAAATTTTTTCTCTCAAGGAAACAATTGAGCAAGTAAGGCAGGCTTCAATTTCAGCTCATCAGGAGCAAGCAAGCATCTTCTCTGAGAAAGACCTTGAGAGACGATCTTACAAAGCCAGATTAGAGGAGTCTGTGAAGAAGTTGCAAGAAATGAAGAAAGAGTTTGATCCTGAAAATTCCAAAGACCTGGAGGGAAAACTGGCAGAAGCATTGGGTGAAATTGAGGTTTTAAGAACGGAAGTTGAAAATTCCAAGGCATCAGATGTAGATTCTGTGAGAACGGTCACTTTGGAGCTGGATGATGCCAAAGAATCCCTGCAAAAGGTGTTGGGAGAGGGAAGTGCCCTTCAGAGCCTGGTGAATTCTCTAAAAGAGGAACTAGAGAATTTGAGAAAGGAGCATGCAGAACTGAAAGAGAAGGAAGCAGAGACGGAATCCATTGCTGGAAATCTGCATGTTAAGCTCCGGAAATGTAAGTCTGAGCTTGAGGCTTCCCTTGAAGAAGAAGCTAAAGCTAGCGGAGCCTCGGACGAAATGATTGCAACATTGAATCAATTAACAGAAGAAGCTGAAAATGCTAGACGTGAAGCAGAAGAGATGAAGACCAAAGCTGAAGAGCTTAAAAAGGAAGCTGCTGCCACCCGGATTTCTCTAGAAGAAGCCGAGGAAAAGTTGAAATTGGCACTTGAAGAAGCAGAGGAAGCAAAAGCTGCTGAGGCAAGTGCCCTTGATCAGATTCAGGCTTTGTCTGAAAGAACAGATGCTGCTCGTTCCTCAACCTCCGAATCAGGTGCAAAAATCACGATCTCACGGGATGAGTTCAAGGCTTTGAGCAGGAAGGCAGAGGAATCTGAGAAGCTTGCAGAGATGAAGGTAGAAGCTGCAATGGCACAAGTGGAGGCCGTGAAGGCGAGTGAGAATGAGGCAGTCAAGAGGTTGGAAGCTTCTCGGAAGGAGATAGATAATATGAAGGCTGCAACGCAGGAAGCGATAAAGAAGGCTGAGATGGCTGAGGCAGCCAAAAAGGCTGTGGAGAGTGAGCTTCGGAGATGGAGAGAGCGAGAGAAAAAGAAGGCAGCTGAGGCTGCATCCCGCATTTTGGCAGAGACCCAGGCTGTGCAAGCACAGGTTCAGTCACCTATGCAGACACGCACACATGTGATGTCAACCAAGTCAGGGCCAGTTGACTACAAGTTTCAAGTACAATATGCTTCAGAACAGGCTAATGGGGGAAAGAATCTGGATAAACCAAAAACTTCAGTGTCAAAGAAAGTACTCTTACCTAATCTCAGTGGCATATTTCACAAGAAGAAAAGTCAAGCAGAAGGTGGATCACCATCTTATCTTCCCGGTGAGAACTGAACTATTTAACGTTTTGTGATATGGTGAAGGAAACTTCTGCTGCAATTTGGATACGTGTACATTTTGGTAGGAATGTGTTATAATTTGTCATTATGTGATGAGGACATGAAAATGGATGTGAAAGCAGTTAGTCATCCAGAGAGTCATTCCTGTATAGAACCAAGGTACTTAATAACTTGCTTGAATTAGTGTAGGTCATTGTATGTTAATATATGCTTATTGAGTTCATGGAATATGGGGCATGAAATGCCACATCCCTTCTCATTTGTGTCTCTCTTTGAATTGTTGGTTTGGAGGTGTCTTCCTTTCGTCTCTTATAGTCGTGCTATTTAGAGAAATATTCCGCAGTGAACAAGAGGGACAGTGGTTCACTAATTAGCCTTGCCTGTCAATATCCAAGAATTTTATTAGGCAGAAAATCGCGACAACACTATACGAAGAGCTTTAATTTCCGCAATCAAAATGGATGCTGTTCCTAGATAATGTGCAGTGCTGTAGGTTTTTTTTACAACAGCAGAGGCAAGCTTACATTATCCTGGTTGAGTATCAACTTGTATAGCTTTTGTAGACGGCATATAAGATCTCAACGGCTATACTTACAACATGATAGCCATTTTTGAAAGATGTTTGTGTCTATTTTAATGAAGTTTACCCTTACTTCGAATATATAATATACTTATATTATAAAAAATTATATACAAATAAGGCATTAAGGCCCTTATATATATATCTTATTTAAGTATATAGAATTGATAAAAAAATTATTCGTAGTCTAGAATTTATGTTATTTTATCTCGACACTCAACTGGGAACATTATTGATTCAATACAGTACACTGTACACGTATATTATTCGACTCCATTATTAAGCTTAGATATAATAATATCGTTATTATCGGGACTAACCAGTCAACAAAGCTTTATAATCAACTAAGTACATTACTTATTACTCCTTACTTTAATTAGTGTTTTAATATTTAATAATCTAAAAAAGGTTTATTATGCAAGCAATGACTCAATGAGCTCAGCATTGTAAAATGTATCTAGTCTAGAGTCTAGGCCAATTACAATTGAGTTTACTCTGTTCCTTTGCGATTTAACCACTAGAGTTCGGAGAGATGTTAGCCACATAATAATTATTGTTCTTCATTCGCCTGTCATCAAATGTGTTACTCTACAACTCGATTGTCCGTCCGTCTTATAATTAATTTAAAGATGTATGTAATGATGTTTGCTATATGAACATATATAAAACATTGTGATTTTATTATAAATTTTCAAATTTTATACCATTTTGATATATGTAGGCATATAGGCGATATAGCGCTTAAATTTTCCTTAAAAAAAATATAACGCTTAGATTGCATATATCATTACTCATAATATATGTAGGCCCTGTTCTGTTCACCTTATTTCCACTTATTTCAGGGTTGTTAAATTCATATAGGTTAACAGATAAGTTCAAGAAAATTAAGTTCAGATAAGTTGTGATAAGGGTTAATTAGGGCTAATCAAGTTTAATTTATAACTAAAATAAGTTCTAATAAGGGTTATTAAGTTCAGATAAGTTAATAACTAAAATAAGTTCTAATAAGAGTTAATAAGTTCAGATAAGATCAAATAAGTTTAAATAAGTAAAAATCAGGTGAATGTTAGTAAGGAGAGGATCTTGCAAACAAAGCCCCTATGCATTAGATAACTCTTTAAGGGGGTGTTTGGTTCACATAATTAAGGTATAAAGTACGGGTTTAGAATTGTTTAAACCCATACCTTATGTTTGTTTTATGATTTTAAGAGTTTCAAACCCATATCTCAAACCCCCAAGGTATGGGGTTTATAAACCTTGGGGGAGGTGGGTTTGACTCATTCCCATACTTTTAGGTATCAGATAAAAGGAAAAAATTGCATTCCATAAGCATACCAAACATTATACCACTATGGTTTCATTCCTGATTCCAACCCCATACTAGTTTGTGAACCAAACGCCCCCTAATATATTTCCTAATATGATATTAATTTGAGAATATATGTCAAAATTATATTTGATCGGTGTAATTAAGTAATTATTTCTACTTTTAATTATCGTATTCAACGTGTGTTCATTAACTTTTATAATACATTTTACAAGTAAGTGATAACATTTGTCATAGATTAAAGGTTTGATACATTTATAGGATTAGAAACAAAATAATATCACCATTTACCATTCACAATTCAAACAATCAAACCTATGAAATCCATTTTTACACATTTTCTCTTTCTCTTTTTCTCTCTCCTACTTTGCAAAACCCTCCCAAAAATCACAACCCCCTTCTTCTTCTTCTTCTCCAACTCCATTTTCTCTCTCCTCCTCCTTGTTCAAATCCTACCATGTCCAGCAACAAAGAAGAACACCCTTTAAGCTTCTCAAACCCATCTTCTTCTTCTCCAATCACACCCTCTGAAGGTGACAACTCCTCCAGTTATCTCCTCGAACCTCAGATTGGCAGCGCTTCTAACAGCTTCCAAAGCGACAGTATTCTCTACGATTCCGCCGGAACTAGCACTTGTGACCCTGATTTTGGCTTCTTTAGGCCTGATTTCCGCCAAAATACTCTTCTGGGTAGTGTTCAATTCTATGATCGCCATGTTTTTCTTTGTTATAAGAACCCTCGAAATTGGCCCCCTCGTATTGAAGCTGCTGAGTTTGATCGATTGCCTAGGCTTCTTTCTGCTGCTTTGGCTGCTCGTAAATCAGATATGAACAAAGAGGTTGTCAATTTTATTTATATTTTTATTTCTTGATTTGGGTTTTTGTTCTTTTCAATTGGGTTTGTGTTCTTTTTGTTGTTGATTTATCTATTGTTGTTAAAAGATTGATTGGTAATGTGGGATTTTTTTTTGGTAGAAGTTGATTAGTAGTATCGTGAGTATGTTTTTTGATTAGTAAATGAAATGGGGTTACTTTGTGAAATTTAGAAGGGGGTGAGATTTTTGAAGTATCTGATGAATGGTATTGAATATTAATTAAATAACTGCAATGGTGTGCTTTGGCTGGTTGTTTTGAATTCATTTGGTTTGGGTATGCTTTTTTATTTCCTGTTTCGCACTCGATTCGTGCTCCTGTTTGTTTGTTTCTAAGTTTGTCATTGTTCTGCAAAGACAGTTGATGAAATCTATGATCAGAAGTTAAGTTTTTGATGTAGTAATTGTGATTTGGCTAGTTACATTCATTCATTTTGCTTTGGGTATGTAATTCATTCGGGTTGTTGAACTAGTGTTGGGGTTGCATTATTTATTGGTTATGATTATTGTAGGACAGTTGATTTTGGTTAAATTCTGAGATATTTGGTGAGTAATGAAATACTGAAAGATTTTTTCCTTAGTTCTGAAACTGTTGTCAAATTTGTATTGCTTGGTCAGTCGGTCTAATCACTTAGTTGTTCCGAACTCATTATGATCTTTTCTTATTTTGTTGATTGGGTCTATCAGATGGATTGACTACTAAATGCAAGCTTAATTATACTTCCAAGTGGTTGTAATGCAAAATGTAGGTTTCTGGTGTTTTGTGGTCAGGTGTTTCTATTATTGTGGGGAATTTTTTTTTTTGCCCCTTCTCTCCCTCTTTCAAACTTAGTCTGAATGATTTTATAAATTGTTATAGATACGGCATATATATTTGAGGACTACTTCTTATTAACAGATTTTGAAGTAAACTTTAATAAGGCAGCTTTGTAAACATTGTAACCATATCCGTTCAGGTGATGCTATCTTTGTGGCATTTATTTATGTATCTGTTTTCTGGATTTTACAACTTCATATGCCCTTTTTTGGTCAGGAAGATATAGTTAATGCATTTATAAACAGACACGAATATGGGCTTGATTGAGTCGTCGTTGCTTTTCAGAGATACATGAATTATATATTGCTCATGAGTTGATGCTTGCATGTTATATTATTCATCTAGGATCACACCAGGGTGAAATTCAACTTGATTTTCCATGCCTTCATAATTTTCCCAAACATTGTCATCAACAACTAGAGTGGAATGTACTTTCTGCACTATGCACTTGATTGTTGTCTTAACTCAGCAGCCAGCACATTTATCAGTGAGTCATTGCTGGAGTACAAGTCTAATTACTTGTATATGTTTTGGGTTTTTTTTTGTTTTTTATTTTTATTTTTTGGGACAAGACAAGGTTGATTATTCTCTCTGTGAGTTAGTGGTAATGTTTATTGGAAATAGCCCCTAGTCATGCTGACTGCTGAGCATTAGTTTAATGAGCTTGTTTTCTTACCTCATCTATTTATTTTCTTGCATCCTGAAGACCCGTCTAACAATCTGTGAGGGACGTGATGGAACTGAAACATCAAATGGAGACGTATTAATCTTCCCAGACATGATCAGATACAGGTTCCCAAACCTTTTGATGTTTATTTCTTGTATTGTTTATATATTGCCTGTCTGCATGCTTCTAGTCTTTTGTGGTGGCTTGTTTGCTATGGCACTCATAACCTTGGGCTAAAATGCAGGAGATTGACACATTTTGATGTCGACACTTTTGTCGAAGAAGTTCTAATTAAAGATGGTGAATGGATTCCTGGAAACCCGGAGAAGCTGAAAGGCTTTTACATTTTTGTATGTTGTCATGGGAGCCGAGATCGTCGTTGCGGTGTGTGTGGACCTCCGTTGGTTGCTAGATTCAAGGAAGAGGTAGATTTACATGGTCTTCAAGGAAAAGTCTCCATTGGCCCATGCTCTCATGTAGGTGGTCACAAATATGCTGGAAATGTAATAATATTTGGATCTGGGGTTGACGGGGAAGTCACTGGGCACTGGTAAGGAGTTTATGTTTTCTGGATGCCTCCCTTTCAATATTTTGAGAGTAGTGCTTGACTTATAGATATTTGAGTTGCTCCAATAGTAATTCTAGCTACTTTATGCAGGTATGGATATGTTACACCAGATGATGTTCCTAATTTGCTTGAACAACATGTTTTGAAGGGAGAAATCGTAGAGTGGCTGTGGAGGTGAGTTATCTATTTGTTCACCTCCTTAACACTTTTTATTCTAGAACTTCTAGGTAGTGTGCATTAGGTAGTGTGAATTTTAGGTTAGGTTATGGTATTGTCATTTTCAAACATGTAGCTGCACACTTTTAACATAACTTCAGTGGGACATGGGGCTTAGGCGATGTGAATCTGGAACCTTGACTAATTGGTGTTATAAGCAGGATTTAAAAAATATAAAAGCGGTTGTAATAAGTTTGATTCTTATCTACTTCAGGGGTCAAATGGGTTTATCTGAGGATGATCAGCAAAAGGCCCAAGAGTTGAGGCTCCAAAACAAAGAAGGAAACCATTCAGGCAATAATAGACTGCTCTCTTCTGAGCTGCCGGAGTCTCCGTCAGGTGTATCTCATTTTGGGTCCAACGGATGTTGCCAGGCAAATGGAAATGCTGCATGCTGTCAATATCCCACCTCAGTGGGAAAGGAGGATGATTTTGTTATTCATGAAGGAGAAGTAAAAGTAGCCAATGGGAAGAAGGGCAAAAAACTATTGCGAAATAACAGCTACAATGGGCTTGGGAAGCGGAAGGTATGTGCCATGCCTTCATGGTTTGAGAGCTGGGAGCGTGAAGATACATACGCAGCCCTTGCAGTTGTTTGTGCTGCTGTTTCAGTTGGTATCGCATATAGCTGCTACAAGCAACTGTAAACCCTGTGTGCCTGGCTTTATGTTGTAATGTTAGTAGTGGTCTACTTGATATTTTTAGCAGTTGAATGCATTATGCATAGAGGAGAATGCAATGTGAATGTGCAGTGGCATTTTTCTCTTCTGCAATCAGATATGAAGATTTGAAATGTAAATGGATTATAATCTGTAAATATGTGTTTCTTATTGATTTATTAATGGAATATGATTTTTAATTCAAATTAGTTTGGAAAACGAAGTTACAAAGATGCTATCTGCACTCATTTATACCTCCTGTTTTACAGTTTGATAATTATCTGAACTTGGTGTGTTTAATCAAAATCAGATCGGCTTATTGGGTTCTTTCTAATCAATACTTTAGTGCCAAAATCTATTTTAAACATAATATGACATGTATAATTTGAAAGTTAAACAAGTAGATATAATTTTGTTACTAGTTATACTTGTATTCTTTTGAGAGATGTTGGCAGCCAAAGATAAGACCAGATTGACGCTTGCTAAATTTTTAATCTTGTCCAATTCTAGCATTGTTTTACAGTGAAATTGCAGAGAAGTGCACATCTTTATTCATGTCCAAAAAGTATCAACGAAACATTCAACAACCATGGTCTTCCATCCCTTGAAAAACTCTTTCTCCAGCCTGTCGTCGAGGCAACTGCCTTATGCACTCAACAAGACGCCTTACACAGTTGACAAGAGGTCTAACTCTTAGTGAAAGACAACCAATCTGCTCAATCACACCTGCTGCAATTGCTACAATGGTTACAGGTTCCATGATACAAAGATGTTTTGTTAATTTGTAATATTGTGCTGCAAATTTTGTGATTTTATAAAGTTGCATTGATGTTACAACAAGGTAGGTTTTTAGTATTATAAATGCTTTCTTCAAACGCTTATTAACTTAAATAGGCTTGCAGTTTCATACTCCATAATAGATGATCAACTTTGGACATTATTTCAAAATTGCAACATGAAATCCTAAATAAGGAGTTATTAGATTACAGGCTACAACAATATACGTTGATAGATAACAATAACCGCAGGGAACATTCTCGAACATATATAATCATTTATCAGGTGGCTAAAAGAAATTATACAAGATATTATGATATTTGTGAATATGACCTTCAGTCCTGCCTAAGATATATAAGTAGAGGTACAACATCCGCTAAGGTGGTGTTTTCATGCCTCAACCACTTCCAACATGCCTGCATTGAGGTAATCCAAAGCATCGGTAATACATAATCGAAGATGAAAGTATGCTCTTCAAGGACTAAAATCTGTCATGAAGTGATTCTTGGCCCCAAGCATTGGTGTCTAGCAGATTGCGGACCAAAGGGTGAAAACCCTTTCTGGTATTTTTCTATATCAGTTAATTTTGATGTCTAGATCACTTATCTGTTTCGAGAGCGATCTTACAAGCCCATTCTGATCCTTCTGGTCTTCCAATCGATGAAATTCTGATTCTATGGTTTTAGCAATTTTGGCATCGTCGGGATCAGGCTCAGGGAACGCCACATGGAAGGACCCTTGTTGTTTCAAGGGTGCTGTTGGAGCAGCTTGCTCCCTGACATAGTTATATAGTTCTTGATGGAAGGGGTGATCAAAGGAGAAACAATTATCATTCATCCCATTTCTAGAGTGTCGAGAAGACCCAGACCCTTCTCTCTTACAAAAATGTGGGAGACATGCATAATCCATAATCTGAAAACAGGTTGCATTTCACAAATTAGTCAGCCCATCATGATGTATTTAGACAACAAAGGTATCCAAATATTTCACAAAGTAGGAAGAGGGAAGGGAAAAGATTTTTTTTTTTTTTTTTACTATATTGAAAAGTGAATCAGATCCTCCATTTCCCTTCCCTTCTTTTCCGCACATTCATATCAAAACAAGGGAAAATTGATCCATTACTTTCCCTTTCCTTCCTCTTATAACACTTTCATGAGTTTCATCCAACACATTATAAAGGTATCCACAGTGAAATACAGAAGGGTGTTTCTGTGCCACAGTTTTGGCAAGAACATGTTAAGAGCATATACAAGGAAAAAATTATTAAGAATAAAACTATAGTCTTGATAAGGTATCTATGTCAATAAATGAAATGAAAGGAAGAGAAAAAAATAACTACCCGTGGCATTTTTTTTTCCTATCCTTCCCGAATTGGCGAATTCCTCAAATTTTTGAGAGAAAAGGAAAGCGGAGATTTCAAGTTTCTATTTTCAATTTCCTCTTTTTCTTACCAATACCCATCTACTTGTATAATTCTATACTTTGAAGCCAAAAATGGTAAACTCATTTATTCCATTTCCCTTCCTTTCCTTTGCATCCAAATCCCGATACAAAACAAGACATAAGTCCTATAATCAAAATTATTATGCATCAATGCTTTGTCATTTGATCTTTCACTCTATAGCACTAATGTTTAACTCCACTTAAAACACTAAATATCCACCTAAGTACAGTAGTCTATTAAAGTATACTAGAAAAATCCCAAAAATATCCAGGTCAAATTGTATTGGACAAAAGGGTCTGACAATAATCATTTTATCTACCTGCTGAATACCCATCGAAAGTTAGTAGTTAAGATGGATCACAATAAAAGAGTGAACACTAAACAGGTGAAACTCTACAGCTAGAAGGAATTCAATCAGCCGACAAAATAACCTATCAGTCTACCCCCTCCCTTCTCATAACTCTTCTCAAATAGGATTTTCCTCTATAATTAGAAACCATGTTTTTCTGAACCTGACATTTCCAAGAATATGTGAATATAGTATATAGTAAATCATGTGCAGATATCAAGAATATAAATCTATCTGATCAAAGGAATAGTGGCTTCATACATTCATGCCAGATAACATATTGCAGTACTTTAGGATTTCAATGGCTCAGTAAATCATGCAACTAGGATTTTGGGAAAAGAAAAATGAAGATTGAGAACATGAATACTAAATCGATGATCTAAGAAGCAATATTACTCCGCACTAAAGGAAAAAAGTTTACCTTCAGTAACTCGTCCCTGCCACATCCTTGAAGAACCTGAATTTTCTTCCGAGTCCTTTCTTGCAGAAGAGGCCTAACAACCTGTTGACTTGCCATTAGAGGTGGACCACCTTTGATAGCATCTACTTTAAGTGGAAAGAATTAAATAAGAGGCAAACCTTCCAACATGCTGAGAATATATATGGTGCATTTACGATGTAATAAGTATCAGTTTTCTCTGGATAGTTCAAGTCGTCGATAGTTGTTATTACAGTCAGCAGCTGCAAATGAACAGAAGCAATAAAATGAGTGTCGGTCGCCATATTTAAGGTAAGATACAATCAGTTCAACATTTTGTATAAAGTAAAGAAGAAGGTAACAAAATGAATAGAGAACCGTAAAGAACAGATTTGAAGAAAGAGAAAACAGGAAAAGATGGAATGGAACAAAAAGGGCAGGTGTGGGGGACTTGGGAGGGTATATTATTCTTTATACTGAAGATGAGATTCCGAGGATATGTTCCCATCGCCAATTAATGGCATAGAATCTATGTAGCTGTTCCCACCAATTTGGACTAAAGTTGGTAAAGGTATAGTGAAGTGTTGAAATGATGAGATTCCAAGTGAAGTGAAGCAACTTCCAACCAAAACTAAGGACAAGGTCTAGACAAATTTTTTTACGTCAAATGTGTAGTCCGATATCAAATCAAAGGAACCAATCAAGTGGAAAGACAATTGATATTTTATCCACACTCTCAACTTACAAAGAGTCCAACAGTGACTAACTTGGGTCTTAGTTTAAGCCAAAAGCTAATTACATAATTAAGTAAATTAAAGCTTTGATCCAAAGTAATATGGAAAAATAGTCAAATAATGATAAGGAGCAACAAATGCAGGAATGTTTGGAAAGTGTTTAAAGCCCCTATAGCCAAATTATTAGTCTTCTCCAGCTCCGATCATTTCACAATTTTCTCCTCTACATAACTTACAGGATATTAATGGGACAATGAAAGAATTGAGTAGAGAACCATTAATGGTTTAAAAAGATACCTTTATTTGATTAAGGGCGGATAATTTTAAGCCAGTCATATCAAGCACCTTGATGCAGCTACTAATCAATCGTCCACACTTCTGTGACGCCATTGGCTGCCGAACACAAATCAAAAGTCCTTTAGATATAGAAAAACACATATGTGCTCCACATGAATACACCCATACAGACATCTATTCATACTCAAATACTCACCATTACAACACGGTCTCTGTATTCATTCATTTGGATGTGTGACTGCACGTAGTAGTGGACCTATAGAAAGAAATGTGATGCAAATAAGAAATAATTATAGTATTTATATACAAGAGTAACAAAGTATAGAAGTTAAAAGCAGAGAGATCCTTTTAAGCCAAGCAATATGTTTTGAACAATCACAACACTACACCTTTTTTGGCCAAACAGACAAGATTTTTCCCTACCATTCCAAGCAGCATGCCATGGCAAGAAACAGAGAACCTACCAGGAATACCTAATCTTACAATCAATCATCAGTAATTTAGAACAGTTTAGTGAAGCTGCAAAGCAGAAAACTGCCGGACTGCCCGTGGAACATCTTGTGTTTCTGATCTCAGTGACTAATAAGTCAGTTCAACTATCTCAATGACTCTGCCAGGGCAAACAGAGAGCTTATCCAGAACATTAAAATAGCCAAAGTCCCAAACCATGAAGCATTAATCATCCACGAAATTAAATCAGTCTAATGAAGCTGCACAAAATACAATAGCCCATGGGACATCTTGATCGCAGTTCAATTATTTAATTAAGTGTCGAAATTCGATTCTTTTTTTTAATTTATTTTCTTTGCATTTATCGTAATGCAATAGTTGACACTGCAAGAGAAAAGATACATATAAAGCAACTCAATCCCCTAATTATCATTCAACACACTTTCTAAATGGTAAAAAGGGCCAAAAAGTGATTTACTTACGGATGCTTTGTCATATGTACTATGCCCCACACCGACAGCAATAACAGGCATACCCTGATAAACACAGAAACCACCTTCAGTTGAATTAATACAATTGCAATTCTGTATTGAGCAGTACCAGAAGCCAAATGCACCCAGAGGATATAGATGAAGGTAGTTTACCTCTTTTGAGTAGCCTGAAAGTCCTACAAGCTGAGTGTCACGCACTTTTCGGTACAGCTCCGCAGGAACTATTGGTTTCTGGGCAAATGAAATTACTGGATTAGAATGTTAGATCATACATACAGGCTCCTCATGATAATCCACCCCTCATATAAAGACTCAAACTTCCTAAAAGACATTAGTGAATAGTGATAATATCATCAAGACTAGTGAGTTGTATGACCTGTCTCCGGAATGTAACTAAAGCAGTGATCATTAGTTGCACTTACTGTAAGTATATTGTCAATATCATTTTGCACCCTCCAATTTAAGCTGTCAACCAACTGCAGAAACTCATTAATGTCAGATAAAACTTCAATTTAGTGTGTAGTCTAAAGGAAATCTAGAATGTATTTAGCAGTTTCAACTGAAATCAATCTTGATTACCATTTTCTGTGCCTTCTCGACATTCCAATCCCTAGCTCTGAGAAACCTCATATATGTATCAGTAGGGTACCCTTGATGCATATTCTGAAATACAGCACGGAAAATAGGGCCGTTAATTTATAATCAATGCTAGTCCAAAAAGATATAAGAAAAATAAGCTTAACCAGTGCAAATTTTTTTTTTTAAAAAAAAAAAAAAAAAAGAACTACCTGCTAGATCAAGCATAAATCCACAACACCAACTCATGCTAAATGCAAGTAATAACCAATAAACAAATTAAAGATGAATCACAACTCAGTCATTTCATTGTTAGCAAGCCAAGAATCATCGAAAATTCCAGCAGCAAACTCGATAAAATCATCACCACAAGTCCACAACCATCAACAGTTTAAAAAAAAAAAAAGGATTGGAATTTACGACTACATCTAACTTTAGTGGCAGAAAATTTCATCAAAATCCGAAAGACAGCAGCCTCACAAACGGATCTAGTGGTGTACATGGAGAACTGGCCATAAATGATTCTTTGATCAACCATATAATGATAATAGTTTACCAGATTAAATCTTTTGGATCAAAGAGACATCATTTCACAGTGTCGGTGCTCCAACATAATTCAATCACAAAGACAAGATTCTTACTCAAATTAGCTACTATTACACTCAATTAGCAAATTGTAAAGATCAGAATTAGTCAAATTTAGTGACTCATTGACCAAATTGAATCAGACCATTAAACCAAACAATCAATAAAAATAACATTAAATCACAAAATCAGAAGATAATAAATCCAAATCAGTAACCCAACAAATTTAACTAAGATGAAAATCAGATCAAAATAACCCCAATTACACTCAAAAATAAAAAGTAAAATCTGAGATTAAATTATAAATAACAGAACCAGTTAAACTAACCTGGAAAGTCTTCTTCAGTGATTCATCAACTGCAATAAAAATGCCACATTTGAAGAGATTACGAAGTGTAAATCAAAGATCAGAACTTTTTAACTTCGCTTTCAAAAGAAACAAAAATCCCAAAGAAAAAAAAAATAAAAAAAATTGGGGGTGAAAATAAAATTAAAAATGAAAAATAAAAATTACTAACCTCCTTCCATCAAAGTTTCAAACTTTTTGATAGCATCTTCATTAGCAATACCCATTTCGATTTCACTGGAAAAAATTGTGAAGTGGGTCCTCTTAAAAATGAATTGGGATCCTTAATAAGAAAAAACCCCTTTTTTTTTAATGTTGTTGAGGAGAGAGAAAGAGAAAAGGAGGAATGAAACTGAGTTTGAAATTCACACCCACCCTGACTGGACTGTCCTCTCTGCAATCTGGAATTTGCTCCTCTCCTTTTATGATGATAGAAGAGTGAAATCACAGCGCTTTCTTTCTCTCTCTATCTATTTCTCTTTCTCTCACTAAAATTATTTATAATATTAGTACTATAATTATTGAATGTTGACAAGATTTTTCACCATTAAAATCAAAGTTTAAATACTGTATGTAACAGCAATTATACTGCTTAGAAAAAAGAAAGATTACTTTTTAAAATAAAAATAATAACATCTGTCTAAAAAATACATGTATCAATGTATGGTATAGAAAGATTATTACCTCATGTATTTAATGTAGGGCCTATTTGATGATTATTCAAGCATTTACTTGTAATTTCTTTTTTTATTTTTACAATTTTGGAATATCCTTATCTTTATCTCCGTTCCATGAATTTCTTCTCATTTGTCTCGAAAGCAATCAATATTTTGACCCAAATTAAATTTCTAAAAAGTTGATATTATAAAAAATTTGTCTTGAATCAAATCTTTGGTAACAAAGTTTCACTTGATAATGTTTTGCATTTGTTTATGATATTTCTTACCTCATTTTTTTCCATTTAATAATTTTGGCACCTTCATCTTATTCCATCTTTCACACCCCCCCCCCCTTTTTTTTAATAACGATACCCTCTATTACCCCTCACATATCATATTACACGTTTATTTACTTTTTTTTTTACTTATTTTATAGGAAACTAAAAGACACTCAACCTAGCAAATCGGAACATTTTGGTCAAATCAATCCGATTTATTACATTATATTTATATATATATATATATGATATTAATAAACAAAAATCAATAAAGATTGGACTGAATCATTATTTTATGCATAGTTATAAACATGGAAGATCAAATAAGGTGATTTCATAAAATATCAATATACAAGAGTATTATAATGTTAAAAAAGGTAATTTTTATAAAGATAAAAAGCACGCATTAGTATGCCCTCCTCATGAGGGTAAATTATACAAGTTGTATTAGGAATAGAAATAAAGCAAGGCTTAATTTCCTTCGTTATCTAAGGACTATTCTACTTTATTTTGTCTATATTTGACTTTTGACCATAGCCATAGCTAAAAACGTAGCACTTGGTAAATAAAATCAGCTATAATTTTCTTACTAAAGCAGCTTGCACATTAAGGGTCTGTTCCGATTGACTGAACTCAGCTGAACTGAACTGAACTGAACTGAATTGAACCGAGCTGAACTGAACTGAACTGAACTGAACTTATTAATTAGTGATTTTTAACTACGGATTAGTGATCTTTGATTATTTATTGATATTTATTACTATACATATGTGTATATACAAATGTACATATTAAAATATTTACGAAAAATATACTATATAATTATAATTATAAAATGTATGGAAAATATATTATAAAATGTATGGAAAATATATTAAAAACTTGAAACCTCTAATTTTCTCAATGAGATTAACATTAGAAATATGTTTCAAAAAAATAGAACCATTTGAACAATGAATTGTATCAATATTATTATTGTTATTATTATTATTATTAATTATTGATAATTATTATTATTATTTATTGATTATTATTATTAGTATTATTATAGTATTATTATTATTATTGTTATTATTATTATTATTATTTATTGATGATTATTATTATTTATTGATTATTATTGTTAGTATTATTATTTCAATTATTATTGTTATTATTATTATTGTTAATATTATTATTATTATTATTTTTATATACTATTTATTATTATTATTTTTGTTGTTGTTGTCGTTGTAATAAGATCTTAAAAGAATGAAATTTGGCTTTATATCATTAGCAATATCATTAGACATAAATTAAGAGCTGAACTGAACTGAACTGAACTGAACTGAACTGAACTGAGCTGAACTGAACTGAGCTGAACTGAACTGAGCTGAACTGAACTGAACTGAACTGAACTGAATTTCAACGGAACAGAACAGGCCCTAAATCCACATTTTTTTTCTTTTCCTTTTTGAGACAAAGGTTTGTTTGGTTGAATTATTATGTGTCTTATGTCAAACCACTTTGGATAGGTTTGTAATAGCCGACACATACGTACATGAAATGTCTATATACTCCAAATTGAATTAGCAATTAGTACTTACAAAATTATCAGAGTTAGTTGATTAAAGTATTAAAGGAGGTATTTAAGATTAGAATCTAGTTTTTATATACGTATAACATTTTTATTTTTTCGTATGAAACTCTCTAAATTAAAAATATGTACGTAATAAAATAAATTTACTTTTATCCTTTAGTAGCATAAAAGGCATATGCTGATATGCATGTATATTAGGGCTGTTCAATTTCGGATATTCGATCCGATCCGATCCGAAAATTCAGATATCCAAAATTTTCGGATCGGAGAAATTGCGATCCGAATCCGATCCGAAATTTTCAGATATCCGGATTTTCGGATCGGATAGTCGGGTTTTCGGATCGGGTAGTTAAAATTTTCGGACAAAATCCGATCCGTATCCGATCCGAAAATCCGAAATTTTTTCGGATATCCGATCCGAAATATCCGAAACCTTAAAAATCGGATCGGATATCCGAAATTTCGGATCGGATATTTCGGACCGGATATTTTTGAACACCCCTAATGTATATGATGTATTTAAGTTAGCATTAACACATATAATTGTAATTGCAAGATATATAATATAGGGTTTTATTGCAAATTTTGAAATCAATTATATTATATTCAGTCTCCCTTTGTAAATTAATGCTTACTTTTGGACAATCATGATAATGTTGATCATTTTCTTTTTGATGTTATCAGGCATAACGAAATTTCCCAAGAGATTTTTCTGTCTTTTAGCTAATAAATAGTAAAGGAAATTCCACCCAAAAAATATATATATACATAGTAAAGGAAAGAGCCAAAAGTTAGTTACGTAACTACATATATGTACATATTACAGACTTCTCTCTCGACTCTCGAGTCTCCCATAAAAATGTTTAATTTTCATTTTCTAAAATAACAAATTTGAGTTATTATACAACTCCATTCATTTGGAATTGAAAATTTTACAACATTTGATTTTTATAGGTCAAATATTGTGAACTACGATCACATTTTTAAACTAATAATCCGTGTGTAAATAGTTAATTACAAATATTATCAATTTAAATGAAAATTACTTAGGATAACATAACAAAATTTCAACTTTTTTTTTATTAATAAATAGCGAATTGTTTTAATTATTGTTAAAGTGACATCTCATATAAAAACACAATAATCACTTAAAGTTAAATCACTCAAATATAGCGCATAGTGCTTTACTAGAAATGAATGGATTATAAAAGTGGAAAGAAGAGGGTTAAAAATCAAAGATGACGAAGCTTTCATTGATTTTTAATATTCAATTCATTCTTAAATCCATGAACTTTCACACGTAGATAAGTAAAAATTTTTTTTTAAGGACTATCCTATAATAGTATAATAAAATAGAGGGGTCCCAACTCCAAAAAAAAAGAGTTCCAATTATTTGGTGTGTAAACCGTGAAATTTACTTCGTAGAAGTATATATTATATAGTCAATGTTTCAGAATGATGAGGAGTTGTTAAAGTTTGGTAGCAATTTCAAACATGCATATAATGCACATGTATACAAGTTGGTAGAAGAACTTAATCTTTAACCTACCACATTAACCTCTTTTCTAATTAATTAATTATTTGATTTCATGGTAAAACAATTGACGTTTTATGTGAAATATGAAGCTAATTACCACCAACTTTCTTGCAAAAAAATGTAGATTGTACATCATCTTTATGTGAGATGATTTACAGCAGTAGATAGATGGTAAATTTAAATTAGCTATAATTACCCTTTAACTTGATAGATAGGTAATAATTAGTCGTGTCAATTTTCTACTAAAGAAAGTATTTTATTTAGATAGCCTATATAGATAGGTAATACTACCATTATGTATATTTAGATAATGCATTACGATCATATGTGTAATTGTGTTTATTTAAAGCTAGATTAGAATACAACTAACAAACTCTGACAAAAAACAAAAAAGAATTGAATACAATTAACAAATATATACATGTCATCAATGATGATTAATAAGAGTTTTTTTTTAACAAGGTACGGATGTATTGTTTATACTATATACTTGTATAATATCTGTTATAGAGTTTCATACATCGCCAAGAAAGGAGTTGCATGCTTCATTCTTAATTTAATTTAATTATTGTTGCATGCAAGTTCAGTTGATAGCAAAATTAATACTCTTCCATTTTCTATTATACGAATTTTTTAATATATATATATATATATATATATATATATATATATATATATATATATATCATATAACTAATATATAAAGCTAAACTTTTAGCCAGGTCACGACGTTGTCACTACTAGAAATAGGCAAAATAGCGATGGTTTACTTCCGACGGACGGTTTTTCCGTCGCAAAATTCAAAAATTACGACGGATTTTTTTCCCTCGCAACTTTACGACGGATTTAAATATCTACGACGAAAATTCCGTAGTAATCTTGCGACGGAATTTTTTTCCCTCGTAATTTTCTTTTTACGACTGAATATTTCGTCGAAAATATGTTTGCGACGGAATATTCCGTCGTAAAATGAAAATTACAAGGGAAAAAAATTCCGTCGCAAGATTATACGTTTTTTTAAAAAATACCCAAATTGGACTAAACCTAAAAAATCGAATTGGAAACAGAAGAAAGAGAAGGAGAGAGAAAGAGAGAGGGAAAGAGAAAAAGGGGCATCCGTCGCCGGCCGTCCCGATTCCGGCGCCGGTCTTCACCAATCTGCCGCCGACGAAGACCAAAACGAAAGGAGGACGAAAAGGAGAAAGAGGACGAAAAGGAGAAAGCGAAAGAGGACGAAAAGGAGAAAGAGAAAGAGGTCGAGCCTCCGTTTTCCGGCGACCATCCGTTGACGCTTCTGGTTGTTGCCGGCGCCACGTCTAGGTAAGTTGTTTTTGTTTTTTGTTGTTTTTTTTTATTCGGTTTTTTTTACAACACATTCATATCTGCAGCCTTCCTTGACACCACAACCGCAGCCTCCCTTGACCACCGCAGCCTCCGGCCTCCTCCCTTCCCTCGCCGTGGCTGAAGCAGTTGGTAAGTTGTCCTTTCCCCAATTTTTTTTAATTTTTTTTTAATAATAAACTCTTATTTATTTAATTTAATTATTTTTTTAAAATATTTTGTATGTAGGATTTGTACAATTTGTCAAAAACAAGTGCAGATCTAAAGGTTAGTCACATTACAAACCCTAATATAATGTGTTTTAGTTTAGTTTAGTTACTTTTTTTTTGTGTAAGTATGTTAGTTTAGTTTTGTTTTGTTTACTTTTTAATGTGGTTTAATTTAGTTTAGTTTTACTAAAGTATATTAGATTAGTTTAATATTATGAAACTTTAGTTTAGTTTATTTTAATATAATGTGGTTTAATTTAGTTTAGTTTTACTAAAGTATATTAGATTAGTTTAATATTATGAAACTTTAGTTTAGTTTATTTTAATATAATGTGGTTTAATTTAGTTTAGTTTTACTAAAGTATATTAGATTAGTTTAATATTATGAAACTTTAGATTAGTTTTATGATATGTTTGTTTATGTTAAGTTTAATTATGATATATTTGTATAATTTTTTGTATGTTAGTTAAGTATATATATTTTTTAAAAAAATCATTTGCATAATCATATGCCTAGATACCCGTTCAAGGCATACACATTAGGAGTATGTCTTGAATAGTCCCCGGTTGGGACTGCCCTTGTACGTTTATTCTCACTTAGGTGGTGAATGTATTCCTTTGTTTTAATTCTAAGGAAGATCCTTGCTTGTCATTTCTCTACAATGTTCTCTAGGTACATATATAGGTGTTTCTAATCGCCTATATTGTGTACTCGAGGACTGTAGGGAGATGCTGCCGGATTTTCGATAGAATTGAAATTCTGGCATACATTCACTAGTGAGATTGAACGTACAAGGATGGGTTAGGTTGGAGTGATAAGGACCCTTGGAAATCATTTCTCTTCTCATTTGCATTTCCATAACAGTTTGATCTACAATGAATATATATTGTGCTTTATGACTAATGTGATTAATGGCCATTTTCCTACAAAGGGTTTTCCGACAACCATTTACGACGGAATTCCGTCGTAAACCAATTTTACGACGGAATTTACATAGTTTATGACGAACTTTTTCCGTCGCAATTAAGGTGTTTTCTAGTAGTGTGCGACACTTGGCGTTCTAACTTTTTGCCAAGTGTCGCAACACGTTGGATAGATTTAAATAAACTTCATAAGATAATATATATATATATATATATATATATATATATATATATATATATATATATATATATATATATATATATATATATATATATATATATATAAAGCTAAACTTTTAGCCAGGTCACGACGTTGCGACACTTGGCGTTCTAACTTTTTGCCAAGTGTCGCAACACGTTGGAAAGATTTAAATAAACTTCATAAGATAAAAAAAAAAGTTAATTTAGAATTCTATTTGGATAAAATTTTAAGTTTAGAATTTTATTTTCGATAAAATACCAACATTTCAGAGATACAAATTGAATTATAATTTTATTCAAAAAAAATTATTAGATTATAATTCTCAAAAATTATGGTATAAATTTATTTTTCATGTCATAATATTTTTTAGGAGTGAAATAATTAGTTTAAAGCGTATAACATCTATTTATAATATATAATAATAGGTTAAAATAATATACTTCACAACCAATAGGATTTTATTACTACATAAACCTGTCAATTAGGATCGGGTCATGAATCATCTCGGATTGAGTTCACTTTAGATTACGAGTCAAGAAATGTTCAACCCTTGCCCAAAGATTTTGGTTCTGGTCAACCCAACGAGCTTTGAACATTTATCTGATTTACTTTATTATTTGTTTTTTTTAATGTATTAAATCGAACATTTCCTCCAATAACATTATTATTAGTCATTACATGCCTACTAGATAGTAAATCATCACAAAAGCACATTAATAAGCTAATTTTGTATCAATGGTATATTTTAAAATTTGACATATAGATTAAAAAAATTATCTTTAAATTCAATAAACAACCCGGGCATCGCACGAGCACAAAACTAGTATATATATATGTTAATAAGCAACTATTACGAGTTAATTTTTGGATTTATCTTAAGTGTTATCTAATTATAGATCGATTTTTTTATTTTTTATTTTTAAATATCATTGATCGTCAATACATAGTCGTTTTGTATATTTATCATTTTACATCAACATGTATCAAGAGTAGCTAAATATCGAAATTTAACCTTTTAACACGGATATATTTAATGCAAACGAGAGAACGAGAACTTAATCAACAAGATATTTACTCAATATCCGTTTGTCCTTATATATAGCTAGATCCTTACATATTACAACCTCTTCTTTCACACACACATATATATTAGGTAATTGCGTCGTTGTTGCTAAGGTATATTGTAATAAAGGGCATTTATCCTCGTTCTTCCGATCCCCCACTCCCATTTCCCCCCAAAAAAGAAAAAAAAAAAGTATATAGGTACTAAATGTTGGCCATTGCTTAAAAATAAAGAGCTAGGCAGTGCAATTTTAGTTATGAAAAAAGATATGAATATTCTTCCTAACAATGTCAACCAAAAGACGTAAAATAAGATGGGCATCTATACCTTTGTGCTTTGTCTATTAACGGACTGTATTTGTGTATGTGCATAATTATATGTCATGCAGTGTCATCCATATAGTTCGTTATTATTCTCTTCTTATCACATTCATATATTGTATTATCTTAATCTTCACTTAATTAATTGCGTTGTTAAGATTAATCAACTAATTAAATGGAAGTGGTTCTTCTTACAAAGAGATGATTAGATACCGATCATCACTTTGATTTAGATGTTAATATATTGAAAAGGAAAGATTAGATACGAGTCACTTTCATAGTGCTTGATTAAAATAATTATTAATTTATATAACGAGTTTATAATTAAACCGAATTAAGCATAGTTTATTGGACATCACAAAAACTAGTGAGGTAGGTAGGGGAATTGAGTAATTGCCAAAGACAAATAGCATGACTAAATTGTTGAATAAAAGACGAGAAACACTACTTCTTCCATTCATTTTTTATCAACTATTCTATATGCCAAAGACAAATAACAAGATTAAATTATTGAATAAAAGACGAGAAACACTACTTCTTCCATTCATTTTTTATCAATTATTCTACCTATTATTTTAGCTAACGCAAATAATTTTATGGATTTTTTTTTTTTCAAAGAGTGTTATACTTGTAGCCAAATAATAAATATACAAGTATATTTTAAGTTAAACATTTCTCACAAGTTCTGACCAAACAAAAAACTAGATTATGTTCATTGTAACCTAATTAACAAGTATAATATTTCCTTAATCAAGCAAATACTTTTGATTAGTTAGGCAAATTAAAGAAAGGAGACAATTTGAAGGCATTATTTTTAGCCATCTTGTCTCTCTAATCTAATAACTTTAATTATGAACCACATTCAAAGGTACGAGTATTACTAAACCACAAACCACACATAATGACAAGAAACACCAAAGTCATCCATCCTTCACCCAAAAAAGATGCTCAAATAATTAAATGTACGTACTACAAGTATGTATTCTTTCCCTACTTGTGGAAAGCTTCTAGTTCGAGGCATATACGATTATTATTAGCAAAATGCTTTGCCTTTGCCCATATTCAATTTAGCAAAGCAACTAACCTGCTCACCTCACCGAGGGCACATGTCCAAGTTGGCTCCCCACTTATTATTAGGGGAATTGAGTGATGTAGATGAGATCGATAAATCTTTGTCATTAGATGTTAGTGATGACAAACTTTAAAAATCTAACAAAATTCCAAATGATAATGTAAGCTAATACTCCGCATATCAATTGTCATTATCTGAGTATTTTGTATATCGGATCATAAAACACACCCTTGTTAATTATCAACAAGTGAAAATAATTATATATATCCGGGTGCATGCATGGTATGTGCACACACCAAAGGGAATTTTTTTGCTCATTGCACTCAAGCCTGTGAGTATGGGCAAAAGGAAGTTTGTAGGGCTTGTGAGTTTGTGACGGCCGAGAAGGCCAAGGCAGACAGTAGCGTCAATGAAGTCTCACGTGTTAAAATTGCAAAAAATGGTGCAGTATGTGTAAAGGCCTAATAACACACAATCATTTAAGCAAAGATAATAGGATCGAAAGTGGTCAAAGTTTATAAACTTTGATCATTAGTTTATACACTTAATTTATATTATACAATTACTAAAGTAATATATATATGTTTCTTCGTTTTGTGTTAAAAAAGTTTATACACTTAATTTGTTCAGTTGCACTCTGTAATCAAATGGAAATCGCCAACTTGGCTAGTCTAAGCTAAGTCATCACAAAACTCGTTGGCCAAAATATGATGAAATAGGCGACTTTAAAATTAATTGGACTTTGGAATTTGGACTACATTATTGACCTAAATTGTTGTACGTTTGTGACAATTGACTAGAGATGTTGAATTGTTGCCTAATCCTCTTGATTTATAGGGAGCCTACATTCATTTTTTTCTATGGAGTAATTAATTTATGTTGTACCTCTTCAGTAACTTATCTAGTAAAACGTCATTAAAGGAGGTAATTTTCACCCCCTTATGATTTGGGATATAAGATTGGTAACGAGAATTGAACCATTGTCATTATTAAAAGGTGTGTGGAAACTATTAATAAACCACTTGTAGATTTAAACGGACTTATATGACCCGGGGGGATCGATGCCCCACACATTAACTTTAATTTGGAATTTTTTTTAATGAAAATGCCTTTAAAATTGTACAATTTTCTATTTTTCTAACCTAGAAAGGAAATATGTTAGGGTTTTTCTCATACCCCACAACATCCCAGGAGGTCATATAGATGGCTTGAACTGCCCCATTTTGCCTTTAAACGATCAATTTAAGCTTTTAGAATAATTTTGACAATTTTTTAGATTTCAAACATTTTTACTTTTTCAATCAAGAAAAGAAAAGGTTGATATGTTTTCCATGGACACGACAAAAACCTAGGAGGCCATTTAGGTGCAGTGGTTGGAATTGTCCACTCTATCTATAAAAACTTTATATTTTTAGCGTTTACGAACACGACTCAGCTCCCTTCACTAACTCTAGCCAAGCACAAACTTCCATGATCAATTGGTGGTCCCTACAATTATATAGTTCCAATTCTTCTAAACAACATTATATGATTTTGGATAGCGACCCTTACTCTTCGAAAGTTTTCGACAACAGGTCCCGAAACCACTAAAAATGATATATTCTACGCATTATAACCTTCATTTTTGGATTATTTTGACTTATTTAATCTTGGAATGGAAAGAGGTCGGAGTTATTCCCATATACCTCACAATACCCTAGGAAGTCATTTGGTAGTTGAAACTTGAAACCGCCCATTTTGCCTTTGTATGGTATCTCCTTTCATTTACTCGGTCAAGACAGTCACGATCCTTTATATATGTGACAAACTAATGGCCATATATTATTCCAAACAATATTATCTGATGTCATGATGCATACTTTACCATCCAAAACATATTCGACACTTAATTTCAAAACATGTGAAAATTGTCCAATAAATTCACTCATTATAACCTTTAATTTTCGACTATTTTAAACCTAGAAGAAAAGAGGTTGAGGTGCTTCCCAAAACTTCACGAAACCCCAAGAGGCATTTTGGGTGGTTGGATTTGAAATAAGTCTCTAAAGATCCAAATATGACATAAATTAAAATATAACAAAGTAAATGAAAATAAATAAAATGTTATTGTTTGAGTTTGTGTGCATAATTAGAGCTGTCAATTTGGGTAAACGGGTCGGGTAAGAGTGGGTCGGCTCAACTCGGGTTGTGTTAGTTCAAATTAATTCTATACCCTATGCGGGTCGAGTTTGGGTTAGGTCATGCTTGAGTCGGGTCACGTCGGGTCATACTTCTTATTGGGTTTGGGTCAGGTTTAGGTCGTGTTAATAACAGGTCGGGTTACATTCGGGTCTGGTGAACAATAGGTCGGGTTAAAACGGGTTAGGGTAATTCTCGGGTTCGAGTCGAGTTCGATTCAAGTCAATAATTGACGGGTTAGAATCAGGTTGGGTCATTCTCAGGTTTGAGTTGGGTTCGATTCAAGTCAATAATTTGCGGATTATAATCAAGTCGGGTCATTTTCAAGACGAGTCATTCTCGGGTTCAAGTTGGGTTTGGTTCAAGTCAATAATTTGCTGGTTATAATCAGGTTGAGTCATTTCCAAGTCAGGTCATTCTTAGATTCAAGTCGGGTTATGTTCAAGTCAATAATTTGCAGGTTACAATCACGTCAGGTCGATCATTTCCAAGTCAGGTCATATTCGGGTTCAACTAACTATAAATAGATAATTATCATTTTTATCAAGCTAATTATTTCCTTTGAATATAATATATATAGCAATATACTAGGGAAATATAGTTTATAATTTAAGAATATAATTATCTCCTTTGACCATACAACAAATATATACTATATTTAACTCTTAAATTTGAGGATGATGCTCCTTACTTTTGCTGGCCTGGACTGACTTGGTCTCCCAAGACAAAATTCTTTGATCAACAATAGTAAGGTGGTCTAAATTGCATTTAATGTGATTTGAAATCTGGTCAGTAACAACTTGGGTTGAATTTAGGTCGGATAAATAACAAGTCGTGTTAATTTGGAGTTGGGTTAGTAACATATCGGGTTGAATTTTTGGGTTGGGTAAGTAATAGGTATGGTAAAATTAGGGTTGGGTCAATAACAAGTCAGGTTGAATTTGGGTCAGGTCAATAACAAGTCGGGTTGATTTCGAGTCGGATTTGTAAAAGGTTATGTTAAATTCAGGTCGGGTTAAGTTCAGGTCAGGTTAGTAACAAGTAGGGTTAAATTCAAGTTTTGACGGATTATAACGGGTTTGGGTCAATTTCGGTTCAAGTCGAGTTCGGTGCAAGTTAATAAAATTGGCCGTTATAAATCGGTAAATTGGTGCAAGTTGTAAACCGGTAAATTGGCTATTTAAAAGAAAATTGAATGGTTCTACACACCCAATTGGACTCCCGGAGGATATTAGGGACCATGGTAAACATTTCGGCAATTTTTATTTCCGGGCGAAAAAAAGTCAAAAAATTCAAAAACTGAAGGCTAATATCCACGCTTTTTGAGAAATTTTGGAGGTTTCGGAGCCCGGTGTCGAAAAGTGCTGAAATTCTATGGAATACATCTCGGGGTCATATAAAACTATTTGGAACCTTATATGATCATTATTTGTTGTCATAAATGTTCGTGGTAGGCTTGAATTAATGAAATCGGTGCAAATTGTAAATCGGTAAATTGGTCGTTTAAAGGAAATTGGATGGTTCCATCCACCCAATTGGACTCCCATAGGTATTAGGGACCATGGTAAACATTTCGGAAATTTTTATTTTCAGGCGAAAAAAAATCAAAAAATTTCAAAATTGAAGGCTAATATCCATGCTTTTTGAAAATTTTTGGAGGTTTCGAGGCACGATGTCGAAAAGTTTTGAAATTTTAGGGGATACATCTCGGGGTCATATAATGTCGTTTGGAACCTTTTATAATCATTATATGTTGTCATAAAAAATGTTCGTAGTAGGCTTGAGTTAATGAAATTTGTGCAAGTTGTAAACCTGTAATTAAATTGACCATTTAAAGGCAAATTGGATGGTTCCACCAACCCAATTGGACTCCCAGAGGGTATTAGGTACCATGGTAAAAATTTCGGCAATTTTTATTCCCGGGCGAAAAAAAAATCTAAAAAATCCAAAATTGAAGACTAATATCCACGCTTTTTGAGAAATTTTGGAGGTTTCGGAGCACAGTGTCGAAAAGTTTTTAAATTTTATGGGATACATCTCGAGGTCATATAATGCTGTTTGGAACCATATATGATCATTATTTGTTGTCATAAATGTTCGTGGTAGGGCTTGAGTTAATGAAATCGATGCAAGTTGTAAACCGGTAAATTGGTTGTTTAAAGAGAAATTGTATGGTTCCACCCACCCAATGGGACTCCTGGACGGTATTAGGGAGTATGGTAAAAATTTCGGCAATTTTTTTTCCCAGGCAAAAAAAAAGTCAAAAATTGAAAAATTGAATGCTAATATCCACGCTTTTGAGAATTCTGAAGGATTTAGGGCCCGGTGTCGAAAAGTCTTAAAATTGTAGGGGATACATCTCAGGGTCATTTAATTCCATTTTGGAACCATACATGATCATTATTTGTTGTCATAAATGTTCGTGGTAAGCTTGAGTTGATGAATCGGTGCAAGTTATAAACTGGTAAATAGGCCGTTTATAGGAAAATTGGATGGTTCCACCCACCCAATTGGACTCACGAATGATATTAGAAACCATGGTAAACATTTCGGCAATTATTATTTTCCGGCGAAAAAAAGTCAAAAAAATTTCCAAAATTTAAGGCTAATATCCACGCTTTTTCATTTTGGAGGTTTCGGGGCCTGGTATCGAAAAGTCTTGAGATTCTAGGGAATACATCTCAGACTCATATAATTTCATTTGGAACCATATATGATCACTATTTGTTGTCATAAATGTTCAGGGTAGGCTTAAGTTAATGAAATCGGTGCAAGTTGTAAATCGGTAAATTGACCGTTTAAAGGCAAATTGGATGGTTCCACCCACCCAATTGGACTACCGGAGGATATTAGGGACCATGGTAAATATTTCAACAATTTTTATTTTCTGGCGTAAAAAGTCAAAATTTTCCAAAATTGAAGGCTAATGTATACGCTTTTTGAGAAATTTTGGAGGTTTCAGGGCCCGGTGTCGAAAAGTCTTGAAATTCTATGGGATACATCTCGAGGTCATATAACGCCGTTTGGAACCATATTTGATCATTATTTGTTGTCATAAATGTTCGTGGTAGGCTTGAATTAATGAAATCGATGCAAATTGTAAACCGGTAAATTGGTCGTTTAAAGGCAAATTGGATGGTTCCATCGCCCACCTTATTGCACTCCTGGAAGGTATTAGGGAACAGGGTAAACATTTCGGCAATTTTTTATTTCCCAGCGAAAAAAATAAAAAAAAATTCAAAATTGAAGTTAATATCCACGTTTTTAAAAAATTTTAGAGGTTTTGGGGCCTGGTGTAGAAAATTATTAATATTTTAGGGGATACATCTCGGTGTCATATAATGCCGCTTGAAACCATATATGATCATTATATGTTGTCATAAATGTTCGTAGTAGGCTTGAGTTAATGAAATCCGTGAAAGTTGTAAACCGGTAATTAAATTGGCCGTTTAAAGGCAAAATGGATGGTTTCACCAACCCAATTGGACTCTCAGAGGATATAAGGGACCATGGTAAACATTTCGGGAATTTTTAATTTTGGGTAAAAAAAAGTCTAAAAATTCCAAAATTGAAGACTAATATCCACGCTTTTTGAGAAATTTTGGAGGTTTCGGGACCCGGTGTCGAAAAGTCTTGAAATTTTAGGGGATACATCTTAGGGTCATATAATGATGTTTGGAACACTATATGATCATTATTTGTTGTCATAAATGTTCGTGGTAGGCATTAGTTAATGAAATCGATGCAAGTTGTAAACCGGTAAATTGGTCGTTTAAAGGTAAATTGGATGGTTCCACCCACCCAATGGGACTCCCGGATGGTATTAAGGACCATGGTAAATATTTCGGTAATTTTTATTTTCGAGCGAAAAAAGTCAAAAAATTCAAAAACTGAAGGCTAATATCCACGCTTTTTGAGATATTTTGGAGGTTTCGAAGCCTGGTGTCGAAAAGTGTTTAAATTCTATGGGATACATCTCGGGGTCATATAATACTGTTTGGAACCTTATATGATCATTATTTGTTGTCATAAATGTTCGTGGTAGGCTTGAATTAATGAAATCGGTGCAAGTTATAAACCGGTAAATAGGTCATTTAAAGACAAATTGGATGGTTCCACCCACCCAATTGGACTCCCGAAAGGTATAAGGGACCATGGTAAACATTTTGGGAATTTTTATTTTTAGGCAAAAAAAAGTCTAAAAATTCCAAAATTGGAGACTAATATCAACGCTTTTTGAGAAAATTTGGAGGTTTCGGGACCCGGTGTCAAAAAGTGTTGAAATTTTAGGGGATACATCTTGGGGTCATATAATGCTGTTTGGAACCATATATGATCATTATATTTTTCATGAATGTTCGTGGCATGCTTGAATTAATGAAATCGGTGCAAGTTGTAAATCGATAAATTGGTCGTTTAAAGGAAAATTGGATGGTTCCACCTACCCAATTGGACTCAGAGAGGGTATTATAGTCCATGGAAAACATTTCGACAATTCTTATTTATGGACAAAAAAAAAGTCAAAAAATTTAAAAATTGAAGGCGAATATCCACGCTTTTTGAAAAATTTAGAGTCTTAGGGGCTCGGTAAAAGTCTTGAAATTCTAGAGAATACATCTCGGGGTCATATAATGTTATTTGGAACCATATGTAATCATTATTTGTTGGCATAAGTGTTCGTGGTAGGTTTGAGTTAATGAAATCGGTGCAAGTTGTAACATGTAAATCGATAAATTGGTTGTTTAAAGGCAAATTGGATGGTTCCACCCACCCAATTGGACTCCCGGGGGTATTAGGGACCAATTGGACTCCCAGGGGGTATTAGGGACTATGGTATACGATTCGGCAATTTTTATTTCTATGCGAAAAAAAGTCAAAAAAATCCAAAATTGAAGGCTAATATCCATGCTTTTTGAGAAATTTTGAAGGTTTCGGGGCTAGGTGTCGAAAAGTCTTGAGATTTTAGGAGATAAATCTCAGGGTCATATAATGCCGTTTGGAACCATATATGATCATTATATGTTGTCATAAATGTTCGTGGTAGGCTTGAATTAATGAAATCGGTGCAAGTTGTAAGTCGGTAAATTGGCCGTTAAATGGCAAATTGGATGGTTCCACCCACCCAATTGGACTCCCATAGGATATTAGGGACCATGGTAAACCTTTCGGCAATTTTTATTTCCGGGCGAAATAAAGTCAAAAAATTTCAAAATTGAAGGCTAATATCCACGCTTTTTGAGAAATTTTGGAGGTTTCGGGGCCCCGTGTCGAAAAGGCTTGAGATTTTAGGGGATACATCTCGGAGTTATATAATCCCGTTTGGAATCATATATGATCATTATATGTTGTCATAAATTTTCGTGGTAGACTTGAATTAATGAAATCAGTGTACGTTGTAAATTGGTAAATTGGCCTTTTAAAGGCAAATTGAATGGATCCACCCAATCAATTGGACTCCCAAAGGTTATCAGGTACCATGGTAACATTTCGGCAATTTTTATTTCCGGTCAAAAAAATTCCAAAATTGAAGGCTAATATCCACACTTTTGAGAAATTTTGGATGTTTCGGGTAGAGCTTTCAATTCGGGTAAACGGGTCAGGTTTGGGTCGAGTCGATTCAGATTAATTTCACAACCTATGCGGGTCGAGTTCTGGTTGGGTCATGCTTGAGTCGGGTCATGTTGGGTCATACTTTTTATGGGGTTTGGGTTGGGTTTAGGTCGGGTTATTAACAGGTCGGGTGACATTTGGGTCGGGTTTTACGGGTTAGGGTAATTCTCGGGTTCGAGTCAGGTTCGATTCAAGTCAATGATATGCGAGTTAGAATCAGGTCAGGTCATTCTCGGGTTTGAGTCTGGTTCGGTTCAAGTCAATAATTTGCGGGTAATAATCAGGTCGGCTCATTTTTAAGTCGAGCCATTCTCGGGTCCAAGTCGGGTTCGGTTCAAGTCAATAATTTGAGGGTTATAATCAAGTTGGGTCATTTCCAAGTCGGGTCATTCTCGGAGTCAAGTCGGGTTATGTTCAAGTCAATAATTTGCAGGTTACAATCAAGTCGGGTCATTTCCAAGTCAGGTCATATTCAGGTTCAACTAACTATAAATAGATAATTATCATTTTTATCAAGCTAATTATTTCCTTTGAATATAATATATATAGCAATATACTAGGGAAATATAATTTATAATTTAAGAAGATAATTATCTCCTTTGACCATACAACAAATATATACTATATTTAACTCTTAAATTTGAGGATGATGCTCCTTTCTTTTGCTGGCCTGGACCGACTTGGTCTCCCTAGACAAAATGCTTTGATCAACAGTAATAAGGTGGTCTAAATAGCATTTAAGGTGATTTGAAATCGAGTTAGGATTAATTTAGGTTGAATTTAGGTTGGGTCAATAACAAGTCGTGTTGATTTTGGGTCAGGTTAGTAACAGATCGGGTTGTATTTTTGGGTCGGGTTAGTAATAGGCCTGCTAAAATTCGGGTCGAGTAAAAAACAAGTCGGGTTGAATTTGGGTCAGGTCAATAACAAGTCGGGTTGATTTCGAGACGGGTTTGTAAAAGGTTGGATTAAATTCGGGTTGGGTTAGGAACAGGTCGGGTTGAATTCAAGTCAAGTTAGTAACAAGTCGGGTTAAATTCAAATTTTAACGGGTTAAAACGGGTTTGGGTCAATTTCGGTTCAAGTCGGGTTCAGTTCAGGTCAATAATTTACGGGTTACATTCGGGTCGGGTCATATCCAGGTCATTTCATGTTCGGGTTCGGGTCAACTCGGGTTTAGGTTTGGTTTCAGGTCGGGTCAAGTCGGGTTTGGGTCACCATTTTTTGGGTTTAGATGGGTCGGTTAATAATCGGATTTGAATCGGTATTTCAGGTCGGGTCAACTTTTGACAGCTCTATGCATAATTGCATAAAAAGTCTCAAGCCAAAATCAAATACCAGAGTCCAGAGAACAGTACAGTGGTAATGAAAGCTCTTAGAAAATTAAGACTAAAAACACGTTTGACCCAGGAGGCCTAGAGTAAGCATAACTGTAAAAATTACTTTGTATAATGACAACTTTCTTACAAAAATTACACAAATTCATATTAGACCATGCGAAATTTTGAAATAATAATGTTACTTGACTAACTTGAGGTACATTAAGGTATACATCACACCTTTCATAAGGAAACCAACTAAAGTAAGACATAACGCCTTTCAAAAGGCAACCAACCAAAAATTACCCAGCAGATGTATTCAGATGACGAAACATGGAAGACGTTGATAATAGAACAACATATTTTCACATGAAAAGAACCGGAATCGATATCTAATACTTCGTATAATGCTCGAACAACTAAATGCAGCAAGTTTGTTCAAAATAGGAGGGGGCGGGGGAGGGAGAAAGTGATTATTATAGTTATACAACTATAGCAAGAAAAAGAAAGAAATTTGAGCACTTCAATTTCACTGAAAATACATTGAACTTCTGCCACTCTAATTATGCAACCCTTTGTCAATGTCAAACAAACATATGATCAAAATATAAACCACATGAAAAAAAGAAAAAAAATACCTAAAGTTCATAATCTGTTGACATCATACCTGTAGTGTTTTCAGCCAACTCTACATCTTCTCTCAATTTTTAACATCAAACAGCAATGGGCTAAATAATTTAAAAGAAATCAAATTCCAAATAATTATCGGACCCTTTCTGGTCCGGCATACCGACAGCCATAGCAGCTTTCTCGCTTGATGACGCAGGAGGAACGCGAATTCGCTCAAACTCCACTGGCCTTGGTATTTCTGGAGGGCTGGCACACCGGATCAAAGCCCAATTTACACCTTCAAAGAAGGGATGTTGCTTAATCTCTGTTGCTCCTCGTTTGTAGGCCAACCTATGCTGCGGTTCCTTCACTAACAAGCCTCTGATCAGATCCCTTGCCTGAAAACTGACAGCGGGTGACTCTGGGAACCGCAAAGGCTGCCCAACGACGTTGAAGAGGGTTGCTCGATTCCCCGATCCCTTAAATGGTGTCTTTCCAAACAAGAGTTCATACAAAAATATCCCAAAAGTCCACCAATCAACCGCGCTACCATGTCCCTCACCTTTGATGATTTCCGGAGCCAGGTACTCATGGGTCCCAACAAACGACATTGATCGGGCACTTGTGGGTTCTGCAATGAGCTCAGGTAGTGGGCTAACTTGGTTGCCAACTTCGTTTTTTGTTTTAGATTTCTTCTCTTTTTTGGATTTGCTAGAAAAGAGTCTGGGAGTAAAACACGTTGTGGGGGCAACGCATGATGGCTGAATACAAGAGGGTTCAATGCAGGCAGGCTGTACACAATAACCAGAGCTCTTCTTTAAGCCTTCGTTCTCAACGGCTGCTGACTTGACAAGTGTGGGGCTTACAGCACACCGAAGTGAAAGATCAAAGTCAGAGAGCATAATATGACCATCTTCCCTCACCAGGACGTTTTCTGGTTTGAGGTCACGGTAAATAATCCCAAGCATATGAAGGTATTCCATAGCTAGGAGGACTTCTGCTACATAAAACCTGTAAGTCAACATGATAATGTAGAGAATAAGCATATAGGTTAAATCAATGGTCAGGAGTTCAATTAGAAATCTTGAATAATTTCACTTTCAAACATATACTCAATTCTCAGCAGACACTCAGTCACTCATAATGTCGTAAACTAGGACTAAATTACAAGGTAGGATTATAGTTAAAACATAACTTCACCCATTTTCATTATAAACATGGTGATTAGAAGCAGTTAAAGATGTAACAAAAAAAAAAATGATAAGAATTGATGCCTGGAATGTTTACACTATCATATTTGGACAGCAAACTACAAGAGAAAATGTTTCATGAACCATCAACATTCTGACTAAGCACGTTTGTGAGCTGCAAATGCAATTGACATTGTATTCAAAACACAGGCTAAATGGCGTGTCATAGATCCCTCCCTTCAAGTAGTAAAGTATGTGCAATATAACATCTACAGAAATATGGGGATACCCAAACTTTTTTGTTCACTAGGAACCATTTTTATATTACCGCTTTGGTACTTCAATATTCAGGAGATCGTAATGTTATTATACCATTAAATTTTTCGTGTCTAACAATTCTTGTGAGGTTAGTATATTCAAACAAGAAATATATATCATCAATTTTTTTCATCGTCATCACATCAGAAATCTGGACATAGATGCATGATTTAGCCTAATTGAGCAAACTAAACCAAATTACTTCTGTAATGACCCTAAGCGCTTCTCCAGCTCAGGCTGGTTAAAGCATCTTTAACCTTAGCAATGTTTGTATGAGTGACTAATAAGCATATTGCCTCTATTCCCACCTCAGATCAAGAAACTAGTTCTAAATAAGGAACCTAGTTCACATTTTATTTGTGAGGACTTAATGTAGCACAGCACTTGACCAAATTCAGGCAAAGCTCGTTTGTGATGAAATTTGCTGATACTTATTCTACTCGGATCAAGCAAATCAAACCAAGAATATTTATATTAGACTAAGGGACCCAGCTTACATAAGGTGCCCACACACCTCACAGGATCTGAGTTATGCAGCTAGCTCTGCTCAAGCTCAGAGAAGATAGGGTTGAAGTGCAAAGCTTATGGCCAAAGACAGGTCATAAAAACCATCAAATCCACAAACCAGTAATACCCTGTTTATGCAGAATAGGGACAAGAAGTTCATCAAGAGCAAAATATTCAACAATCACCTATCTATCTCTATTGATTTCTGAAGAGCTAGATCATTAGCATATCTCAATTAACAAAAAAAATGGACCAGTGTTTCTGAAAAATAAAAGTGGTTCTTGTTCTTCCAATGCCTGGAATTGTCAGTTTCACTTGCATAAATGCCATTCAGCAAACATATATTTGTTCTTGCATCATGAGATGCACCTTTTTCCTCATTGCAGATACGGAATCTATATCCCATAAAACTATAGAACCAACACAATATACAACAAGAAGTCCTGCCATTACATCAATGTAAGAACTATATAAGTTCTTAAGTTCTACTACATCAATGTATTCACCTCTTTCCCGCCATTACTCTTGTCATTATTTTTTTTCCCAAAGTTGACCATAGGAGTTGTTTGGTTTAACAAAATCAAATGGAGTGGATTGAGAACCCTTACTATGGTGGCCTGGATTGAGAACCTCAAACTATGTTAAATTGATTTGGTTTACCTTGGAATGAATTTGAATTTAGTTAGGGTTTGTGTCTACAGTGGATTTAGAATTTAGGGGGTGAAGTGGGTATGAGATTGTATGAGGTTGGAGTAGAATTAGATACTAATTGTATGAGGTTCCATAGCATAAAATTTCCAACCAAACATTGGAATGGATATAACACCATTCCACCCCATTCCAAAAGCCCCAAACACCCCCTTTAGTAGCCTATCCTAGACATACATATATGTTACCTGGATTTCTCTATCTTGATATGCAAAAGCATACATTACACCATCAACTGCTTGACTAGCACCAATACAGAGTAGATTGGGTCTTTTAGACCTAATGAAACAATCTAGTGCAAACTACCTAGACTATATGTAAGGAAGCAAACTATAGTAGTTTTGCATTGAACCATAAACCCTGAACATCCTTGCATTTTGTCATAAGATGCAGCACTATCTGAAGATTGTAAATTCTTCAAAAGTGAATACTAAAAGACATTAATTTCATAATATTCATATACAAGAACGCGTTTTTATATTTTTAAGAAAATAAATAATTATCAAAGAAAAAAACTCTAATTTTGACAGCATTTGTTCATTAAGTATGAGGATTGAGGACATGGTATTGAGAGGAAAAAAAAAATGCCACAATTTTTGTACATGAAAATCAAACACAACCATAGAAGGTACACTTGGAAAAAGATTAGCGTGGATTAGCCAGTTCTGGGTGGTTTAATTTATTCATCAGTGTGATTTTGAAATACTCAAATACACCTTCACCTTCCATTACAGTGAAAAGGTATCTGAATGCCCTTTTCAAAAATTCTTATATACTAGTACATCATAAGAATTTCAATCACCGCAGGATATCAGCAATCAGAAGTCACCAAGCATAAAATACAGCAGTTAATCAAATCCATGACTGAGCCTATAAGGCGTGGCAACATAACTTAACAAAAACCCGTATTCCATGCTATAAAATTTGGGTATAACTTCTACAAGTATAATTTTTAATGTCACTCTAAATGAACAAACTTAACTTCATTGTTGCAACAACTCTAGATTCAATTGAACACATAAATTGCACGCATCTAGATTTTGGTTTCTAACTTCAAAAAGATTGTGTTTGATTAGGCCCCTTAGACGTGTAAATAAGTAGTACATGCAGGGCATATTAAAAATTTAGAACAGTGTCATTGGTAAAATAAAAAAGGAGCAGTTACACTGCAGCTGACACACAAAATCTTCCCAGGTAAAGAGGAAGATGCAAATGAAAGTTGAAAAGGATTACCATTCAGCATACATGAACTAAAATAAAGCTTCAAGAGATTTTCAGAAAGATAATCCATCATGCAAAAAATGACAAGCAGATAGGCAAAAGGACTAAAAATCTTACTTTACAGCTTGCTCAGTAAAATACTTCCCAGGCTGTCTTTGCCGGAGAGTGTGCAAGTCGCCTCCAGGGCAGAACTCCATGACTAAGCATGAAAATTTCTCTGTCTCAAAGTGAGTATAAAGAGTTGGCAGGAAGGGGTGGTCCAGGGACTGCAAGATTTCTCTCTCTGTTTGCGCCCTGAGCAACTTCTTACGACTTGCAAGAGATGCCTTGTCCATAACCTTCATTGCAAAGTAACATTTCGTACCAGTTAGCTCCGACAGATAGACACTCCCTATATCACCGCATCCCAACCTCTTCAGAAGCCTGAAGTGGTTTAATCCCAAGGCTCCATCTCGTGCACGGACAGCCTGGATGGCTTCCCACCTCAAGTCTTGTGATTTGTGCGGTTTGTTGACACTACTTAAACTGCTACAAGTACTTTCATCACTCACATCGCTGCTTGTGCTAGCTCTGTACATACTACTCTTTCCACTCTCAACAAATTCAGCCCGGCCACTAGTCTTTGCGCTACCACTTGTCTTCGCAAGACTTCCTGCGCCATCGCTAACTTTTGCAGAAGATAATCCAACTCCTTGCTCTGATGTTTTCTTCTCATCCTCAGAACCAAATTCTACCGATCCTCTAGTCCCGATACTTTGAGCAGATGACCCAGGTGGAACTAGCTTGTCATCAGCCAAAGACAAACTAGGACCAAATTTATCAGCTAAATCATTGCTAGATTCCTTTTGATTAGCATGTAACAACTTCTTCTCAGCTACACTATCACTCACAACTTGCTTTGATGAAAAATTTTGCATAGATGGAGGTATCCTATTTGGAGTAAATGGTTCTGTTCTACTAGGCTTATTCGTTGGTGGCGTAGGTGAAGGCCTACGAGTATTCCCTTCAAGAGACTGAGAACCAGAGGCTTTCCTCAGCCTATCCGGAGAAGTTCTCGCACTCGGTTTTGACGACATTTAGATAAATATACACTTATACAGACAAGATAAATGGAAACAATTCTGCATACCCATCACTAAGCCAATCATTTCAATCCATCAAGCCCACCAACTGCAGTTCCATAATCTCCCACTTCTAGCTCCATAAATATCAAGGCTTGTGTCTGAAACAAGTCAACCAAAATGTTTCAGCACAACCATATAAGTAATCTACAAAATACCTTCAGTATATGGATCAACAAGCTACTAATTTCACAATTATCCCCTCTAAAAACCCATAAATTAACATGTATTGAATAATGAACATATGCTAGTAATCTGCCAATATACTATAAAATTGAAGATCATCCTTCAAAATCTTGTTTTCCCACAGTTTCTTACAATCTAAAAGCACCCTTCATTCTTTCAATGCATACTAGAGCGGATCAAAAAATCACAACGCCCAGATAACAAAAAAGAATCAAAACGAAACCGAACCCAAACCCGAAAAATAACACAATAATTGCAAACACAGTTACCTCAACAACCAAAAAACGAGTTCATTCCCCCCAAAAGAAAGGTACATTAGCAATTGTCCAAGAGCAAGACAAATTGATCAGTCAGTATAAATGCCGGGCCAAGTAATGGCTCAAAGTGATCATAAAAGGACAATTAACAAGCAGATAAGAGCAAATTGATTGAGAAATTAAAAAAGAAAAAATATATAAAAGTAAAGAGAGTAATCAAAATCATAAGCAAACAAAAGGGTCAATCAAAAAGCATGTATAGATCCCATCAATCACAATAGACCCACTAAAATTGATCAAAAACTTTATTGTAAAATTGGATCCAAGACCTAATAACACCCCCAAAAAATAAAAAAATAAAAAACCAATGACAATTAAACAAAAAAGGAAGAAACCCCAAAAACCCAGATACTAAAAAACTTACCAGTGTTGCAAAGATCAAAACTTTAGGGTTTTGGGTGCAGAAAAAGGTGATTGATAAAATTGTAGAGAAAGATAAAAAGAGAATGTGAAGAAGAGGAAAGGGTGTTGTTGATTATTGTTGGGAGAGAGTTTGGTGTTTGTGGGCAACCATCAACTCTAACTCTAAGAGATGAGAGGGTCAAAGGTAAAGTGAAGAGGAAAAAGAAAGGAAAAAAAAAAGGTTTTTTTGTATCAATAATTTTCAATGTATTTTGTCCCAAACTTAAGGGTCTGAATCAACATGTGGGCCTCTAAGACCTCCAACCTGTCTCTCATGCTTTTTAGGCAGTGTTTGGTTTCCATCCTTTTTACTACAAGTCTACAAGTACCAAAATTGGTATTTGAGTTCGGGCGATTCTCCGAGTTAGCATAAGTACGAACTATATTATAAGTATTCCGTAGTTATAAATATAAGTATGTATTAGTGTTTTGTATCATCTCATACGAATATTTGAAGTTGATTAAATATATTTGACAAAATATAATTTCTTTACTATCCGTAGGATTGTACCTAATAATAATTTTGCGAAAAACACACCTAGTATGACATAACTTATTGAATAAGTACCTAATGGAGGTTCCCCCAATTCATCATTTTGATCAACTTATTATGTAAATCAAATGACATTTCTGTAAATAATAATCATAGAAAATTATATCAACAGTATTTTATTATTCACCATCAATGAGTCATGTCAGACTATTTAGCATTTGCATGGCGTTAAATAACTTTTTAAAGCCTTTAAAGTAGACTTAAATCGTTCTAGAAATAATAGGCACATCAACTCTCCAATACAAGTATATAATTAACTTATTCGTGAAAGTGTATTAGATTTATTTTAATTGTAAAAATTAATTTGATTAAATTGTGTCAAATATTGTTGAATAAAACGGTATGACCTCACAAGACAAAATCAACATGAAGGGTTGAAGGCCTCTCATTTACATGGTTTTCATAAAAAAAAAAATATAGTTCTAACTAACATCAATTTTATATCTTGTCAATTGTCATTGATAGATAGATTTGTATTGGCAAACAAAAGCAGCTCGATCGATTTCATTTATTGCTAAAGTATTCCTTTCTTGTCGATCTTTTCGTCATGCATTATTAAAATATAAATCATTTTTGATAGATTTAATTATATAATAGAGCTTAGCTAGCTAGATGCCTAGATAGGTGGACCATTAACCTGCCATTGCACTTTGCAATGAACTGCGAACTTAAGTATTGAGATCACTATCAGATTAGTTGTTAATTACGTTCTAATTAGATGAAGTGGATGATGATTTATTTAATATTTTCTTCGTTCAACAAATATTGCTTTTTATGATTTTCGCATTAAAAGGACAGCTTATAATAATAATAACAATAATAATAATAATAAGTAATTTTGTTAAAAGTATACATCAAAGTAAATGCTATAATATCCTTTATGAATACTCCCTCCGTCTAATAATCCTATTAAACCTAGTCATTGTAGAATGGTTTGCAACTTTGCATAGAGTTGGTAGCAAATTGTTGTTTATTTATCAAAAGTTTAGGTAATACGTTGTCATCATCATACTAGTATTGTCGTCCACAATTGTACATCCCAAAGCATGAAGATTGTATACATATACATTAAGGAGCTAGCATCGAATATGGTGGCGCTCTAGGAAACACATTAATAATCTATCCCTTTTTGCGCCCTCATATATGTGTATGACTTTATGGCTTATCTATAATCTTTCCTATGTTTCTGAATAATTAAAATAGTTAAACTTAATTACACACATGTTAATATACTAATTTAATATTAGCTATCTAATTAAATATCAATAAACAATATAAAAAGGTTGATAATATAAAGTTTTATATTAATACTTATATAACAATATTGTTTTTATACATTAATAAAAACATATTGTCAAATTAAAGTTAGTATATACTTCATATATAGTTAAAAAAGGAAAAAATAAAAAAAATAAAAAGAAAAAAAAATTAACATTTTAAAAACGAAAGTAGGAATACTACATATCAAAAAGTTATATGAAGTATCAAGTATGTATTACTGGTATTATAGTAAATAGAATACAAATATTATAATTGTATATGTAGCGTTCACCATAATTTATGGTCTTTTTCATCATGTATAAATTTGGTTGAAGTACAAATTCCAAAATAGTTTTGTCTCATAATTGGTTGATGGCCCAAAATTTGATTTTCCCACAGCACGTGGAAAACTGGAATCCATACACATACGAGAATGTAGGTTTTTATGGTGACTCCAAGTTTCCAACCCTCCTTTTTGGCTCTCTCGCCCTTTCCCTTTGCATGTGCCATATTATACCAATGAAGTAAATAATCTTTGGGGATAAGGGAAATCCTTTAAATGATCAAGTCTGGCGATGTTTGATCCCTAAAATCTCATGGACATGATCACACGAGACGGGACCAATGTCACTATTCTATCACTTCTACCTCACAGCTAAATACTACCTCCGTTTCATATTATGTGCAACAAAGGGGTATTATTTGTGAGACATAAAATATTCCTTTGTTGCACATAATAAGAAACTGAGGTAGTATATACTTATATGATGTTATATCTTTTCTTTTGTTTCAAATTAGTTATTGTATTTTAACTTAGACACTTTTAAATGAGTATAAATGTATTTTAACAATCATGTAAAATATGTTAGATTTCTTTTAGTGAGTATATATTCAAAATATTAATTAATTTCTTATATAATTTTATCTCATTGATCATTAGAAGATAATCATAGTTATACATTAAAAACGTGTCAACTAATAATTACTCGTATCAACATACTCGTGATACTCCGTACAAGGTTTTTTAAATAATTATTTATAGATGTTAATTAGTGAGACACGTACAAAATGTTATGAATGGGAGTTTAGAAATGCATACAATGATACAAGTAATTGTTAAAACAAAATTAGACAAATTAAAAGTGATGATAAAAAAGAAAATTAAGACAAACTCTTAAGATCAAATATGAGTATAATATAAATATTAGTACTTATGTATAACACTAGTATATCTTTGTTGATTTGTACCAAAATAATGTTAAGATCGGAATATATGGTCATAAATGAATAATCTATTGTTTTGTTTTCCGTAAACAATTTTTATTTAGGTCATACAATAGAATCCTATGCCCTTCGTTTTTAATCATACGAGGCACCACCACATGCAATGCATGTGCATACATTTATATATATACAACTCCAAAAAAAAAAATTAAAAAAAAAATATACGGTATTTGTTTTTTTTTTTTGGCAAATATGTAATCCAGGTAAAAAAGAATTAGTCTTTCTTTTTCCAAATAAAAAAATGTCTAAATGTTTAGATTAGGGTAATAATGTCTTTAAATAGTACATGTAATAGCTTAACTTGGAGTTTTGACCCTTGTGTGCTTGAAACTTTATATCTAGTACACCTTTTTTTTTTGACACATATATCTAGTACACCTTTATTTGTATATTAATTCTTCCATAATCAAAGTTCCTCTTAAATGTCATCTATTTTGATGATCCCTACATTTTATAATAAATGTTACGGTGACAATTGATAATCTGATGTGCACAAGTAAAAAAGACTTTCTATAATAGTGTTATTTTTATTTCATAAACAAGTAATAAGATAAGTAAAAGTCAGGAAAACTGAAAATCGAAAATGATATAAATTACATAATCGGAGACATAATGTGGCAAATTGACAACAACATATGAAGATGAAGTGATAGTTATCAGGATTGGGTGGAGGGGGCTGCGTTGGAAATTGCCACAACCACAAAGACCCCATTAATCCTTAACCTTAGGTTCTTATCAACAACAAAGTAGCTCAAAGTAGCTGTACTGTACTTTAATTTTGTATAACAATTTAGTGATTTACAATACACAATAATTCTAAGGAAAAAGCTGTTAATTAAGTTGGGTGACACTTTCTCTATAAGGTTTTTTTCTTTGTTTGGGACCACTCTTTTTAATACACAGACTAAATAATTAAGGGTAAGCCCTCTTTATTAATTAGGGTTTAGGCAAGACATTTTCTCATTATAGGAAAACACATAGGTTACATAGCCTTTACAACTATAATCCCAATATGATTATCATCACATGGCCAACTAGTCATAACAATTAATAACAGTGGCGGAGCCAGGATTTTCAACTTGGGGGGACAAAATGCTTAACTTACGAAAAGCTTAACAAAAAATAAAAACAAAAAAAAAACTCACACACAAATTGGTTAATACTTAATATTAAAATTTCAAAATACAAATATATACTTAGTCATACAATTCAAAATGATGAAAAAAATTACATAAACATTACATTAAAATTACAAGTTCATTCTTCGAGTCTTCATACTTTGAAATCGATCAATAATCTTTTCGTCGGAAACTCGTAAGAAGACATCCTTCTCAATAAAAGTGACCAAACAATCATTCATAAGTTGATCACCCATGCTATTTCGCAACTTGTTTTTGACACATGTCATTGCAGAAAACACTCTTTCAACACTTGCCGTGGCAACGGGAAGAATCAACATCAACTTGATAAGCAAATGAATAAGAGGAAAAGTCTTATGCTTATTGGTTTTAACAAGCATCATAGAAAGAGAATTAAGGTCATTTAAACCTTGAAATCTTTCATCATTTAGCATATTCTCCATGAATACATCAAGTTGATATTCAAGAGCCATCAAATCAAAGCTTGAAAATTCTTCGGGATAAAAAGAGGCAAGTTTAAGTACCTTATCTTTATCAAAGGATGAGAAGTTATCTTTAGGACTTAAACAAGCCATACATAATAGTAACTCCATATTCCTCTCATTAAATCGTTCATCAAGTTCTTGAAGATGCAAATCAATTAGTCTTAAGAAAATTCCAACCCGAAAATGATGTTCATTTGTTGCTTCTTCAACAAAACGTCTTGATCTTCCATGAGGAACATAAAGAGAATCCATAGTGGGAATAACAACACCATGTTTAGTGCAAAATGAAGTTACCTTGTTTAAGAGAGTATCCCATCCTCGCTCCCTCATTTTTTGCAACACCGTTTTTGTATAAGTGACAAGTTCCATGGCATTTACAATATCTTGCTCCTTTCTTTGCAAAGCAACACACAAATCATTAGTGTATCCAAAAATAGTCAACATCAAGTGAGCAACAAAAATAAAGTCAAATGACTCTAATTGTCCTAAAACAATTTGAGCTTTGAACTTATCTTCCGATGCACCATGCTTCCCAATTTGTACAAGCACCTTAATAATTGTAGGAAATAAGAGGATGGCATTTAAAAGTGACTTGTAATGAGAACTCCAACGAGTATCCCCGGGCCTACTCAAACCAAGTTCTTGATTTAAACCCGATCCACTCACAATATCCCCAACATCCAAGGCTCGAGCAACTTCTTGAGCTTGATCTTGACGAATCATTTCTCTTCTCTTGCAAGAAACTCCAACCACATTCAACAAATTTCCAAGTATCTCGAAAAGCCAACCACAACTATCATTCTTTTTAGCAACGGCAACTAATGTTAGTTGAAGTTGATGAGCAAAACAATGTATATAGTAGGCACTTGGAGTATCATTCATAATCAAAGTCTTAAGGCCATTTATTTCACCCTTCATGTTGCTAGCTCCATCATACCCTTGCCCTCTTATCATAGATGGGCTCAATGAATGTTCAACAAGTAAAGACATGATTGCATCTTTAAGAGTTAAAGCGGTAGTATTAGCAACATGAACAATGCCTAAAAATCGCTCCATTACCTTTCCACTATCTCTATCAACAAAACGCAAAACAAGAGCTAGTTGTTCTTTTTGGGACACATCACTTGACTCATCGGCCAATATAGCAAAGTAATCATCACCAACTTCTTCTATTATGCACCTAGTTGTTTCTTTGGCACAACAGTTAATAATGTCCTTTTGAATAGGAGGGGAAGTCATTTGACAATTTTTAGGTGCATTTTCAAGAGTATGTATCCTTACTTCCTCAACCTTTTCTCCTAACCATTTCAAAAGCTCAAGGAAATTACCCCTATTATATGACTCCCCACTTTCATCATGTCCACGAAATGCCAAACCTTGCCCCAAAAGAAATCTTAAACAAGATAAAGATGCTTTCAAGCGGATAAAATATTCACTTTTAATCACATCACTTGCATTGTCAATCACATTCAAGATTGATTTCTTTTTTTCATCTCTTAAATTCACATATTTCTCATAAGCAAGATTATGAGCACTTTTAATTCCACCAACATGCTTCTCAAATCTTTCCGGTTTATTCCATGCCCTAAACCCTCCATCAACAAATGCATCACCCCCCGGTTTAATACCAACTTCATTCTTGAACAAGTAACATACAAAACAAAATGCAGCATCTTTTTCAATACTATATTCAAGCCAATCCCATTTGTTGAACCAATGAACACTAAAGCGACGCAAACCAGACACTTGTCTTGTAGGGAAGACATGAGTTTTTGGTTGGCAAGGTTTTTTAAGAATATAACCCCTCCTAACAGCATTTCGTTCATTTGCGGGGTAATCCATAATGTTTATTCTTTTTCCCGGATCATGAGGAAGAAGTTCAACATCATACACCAAATCTTCCTCTAATGGTACATTACTATTACTTGAACCACCCATTTCCATACTATTTTCTTGACTTTGAGGGGAGCTAACTGAAGGTGAGTTATTGGACTCATTTTCATTGAGTCTCGTTCTTTTAAACAAGAATTGTCGAAGATCGGGTTGTTTAGTTGCCTTTGATTTGTTTGAATTTGGTGAATCTTTTGATATTTCCTAGTTAAATTGAAAATTATATATCAATTTCCACAAGACCACAATCCACATCATTACATAATAACAAAACCTAAGAGGCTAAGATTTTAAATTTCTAATTCAACTACACATTTCAATAATTTACAATAATTAATAATTTAAATTCACATTTCACAAAAACAACCAAAAACTCTAACAGGGGAAACAATCAAACAAATATAAATCAATAATCATTTATCAATTCAAATTATTCAATAATCAATACCCACAAGGCCACAAATGACAAATTCACAATAAAAATATAAACATTTAAACAAGTAATAAAAATATGAAATTCAGAATTTCAGATTTACTGTAAATTTAAACAATTAAACATTTAAACAACAAAACAAGTAATCAATTATTCAATTAATCATACATTCATTGATTCATACCTCCATTGAAATGCATATGACGAAGTCACGCTGTCACGAAGTCACGAAGGAGTGAAGGACGAAGGCTCAAGGGCGGCTGTTGAACCTCGTCACTGCTGCGAACTGCCGGCGAACGGTGGACGGCGTCACGGCGAGCCGGCTAGGCGATTGACGAACAGACGAAGTCACGAAGACACGAAGTCACGAAGGACGAAGGCTCAAGGGCGGCTGTTGAACCTCGTCACTGCTGCGAACTGCCGGCGAACGGTGGACGGCGTCACGGCGAGCCGGCTAGGCGACAGGCGACGGCGAATCGAAGAGAGAGAAATTGAAAATTGAAAAACTTAGGGTTTGGCTGGCTGGTAAATGTCGCAACGCAACAGATGAACAGAGCACTAATTGCATTTTTTTTTTAAATTTTTTTTTTTTTTTAAATTTTTTTTTTTTTTTAATTTTTTTTTTTGAAAATGGGGGGACAAGTGTCCCCACATGTCCCCTTCTAGCTCCGCCCATGATTAATAATCCCCTCTTCGTTAGAATGTATTCTATTCACCTGATTTTCATTTATCTAAACTAGCTTATCTTATCTTATCTGAACTTACCTGAATTTATTAGACTAAAATTTATTTTAAGAACAGCTTGCCTATTATGGCTCCGTTGAAGAGATGGAGATATCGATTAGGGGCAGATAGATATTGAAATGTCAAAGTCAAAAACCATACTGATTATGGCTCCGATCCGTTGAAGAGATGTGGGGATGAAGGGGGTCGGAGACATTGGTCCCAAGTTAGGTTATAAGTGCAAGAGCATATGGCATTTCAAATATATGTACGAAATAATTTTTTGTAGGATGGGCTGTAATTTCCTTACAAAATTAGATCTGAATCTCTCCAAATGTGAGGCTAAAAGTATGCATCATTGAGGTTTAGCCAATCAAGTGGACAAGAATCTAGCCCCCCCCCCCCCCCCCCAATTGTCATGTATAACTGAGATCTCATGTGACAAACTCAGAACCCTAACAAGTAACAACCTACTACAAGTCTAAAATATACTCTCTTTTTTGGTACACACAAACTACTACAATATGACATTAATACATTACAGAATTCTTTTAATATAATGTGCTAAAATAACAATAAACGTGTAAAATTTACACGTGCAGCAGCCAGGCAGCCAGCACTCAGCAAGACAAACAAGTACTATAATAACTATATAAACACAATCATTCAATATAAATGGTCTTGGGAGCAAAGCACCTAGCCAAAAATAAAATGACTATATGAAGAGGAACATGCGAGGATGAACCAATCTTTCACAAGTAGTTTAGAAAACAGCGTACTTCAAAATAAGGTAACGCCTCGAGTTTTGTCGCATATTAGCTGAGATATGCAGGTGAAATAACAATGGCCAAGTAAAGCAAGCATTATCCATAACAGGTTTCACATCAATAATCTTGCCATTTTACAAGGTACAGGTTCTTGTTTGGACCAGAACATAGCCACACAAAATTCGATCCAAAACATTGGCTATTAAAATTCCTAATTGTCTTGCTGATTAATGCTTGAACCGAATTTGGCAGAGATATCTATACAACCACCAAAACCCCCTTTTACACAGCTTATTTCCAGTTTTCTGAAGCACTCCGGAGAGGTTATAGGGTTGGAATTGTCCTCCAAGACTCCTAATGATTTGGCTTGATAAGCATATGTTTTGCAACCAATATTCTGATTCACAGATACAAGTGAAATTATGACAGTTCGGTTATGATACGTTCACACTTGTCTTCCAAGATCTTCACAGCTTCGGTAAATAGCACCTCAGGAGACAACGCTCCAGTTGATTCAACAGTGACTGGCAGCAAAACAAATATAGTTAACTCTAACCATAATTCTAATATACAAATTTCAAAAAAAAATCTTACTATAATGCAGGACTAGAAGAAAGATTAATATATCAATGTCACACCTAATACTAGACTGCAATTGCCTGGCCACCAAGAATTTATCACTAAATAGACCAAAATTAAAATCGCGAACTATTTAAGAATGTCATCAAGGATAAACAGCTTATCCTGCACACCAAGAGGCGAGTGGTGGTTCAAAATTAAGAAGGTTCGGTTCCTCTGCACAAGAGATATGACAACATAAAATGTAAAGAGCCTACCACAGTCCACAGGGACTCGTTAACAGAAAACATAGTTTCCCCAGGAATGTGAACTCTCAGCTCATAATGCACCTTCTCAAACTTGAAACAATAACAGAACCCAAATGGATAAAAAGTAATTCTCAATGAAAAACTTCCCTGAGAATTTAAACACACAAAGATGAAACCTTAGGCTCCAGTTCTCCATCTATACATGGAGTACAAAATTTCTTGCTGCTGAATGTAGTATTCCACAAGAAATCTATAGCTTATACAATAATCTTCCTAGTAAGTGTAATTCAAGCTAGAAAATAACAGTAGGCAACATTTTTTAAGCATAAAATAGTTTATTATTGGATGAGCATAACTTACATATAAAATGATCTTTCTTACGCCGCAAAGCGACATATTTGTCCCATCCTTCCCCTCTAATGCATTCTCTGCAAAGGGTACAGGATCTTGGTCGTGGGGCTGTTGCTTTCTTACCTGTTAAGGCGCAAGTTTTGATAAGGAAGCAAAAAGCAGGAAGGAGGGGGGGGGGCATATATATCCGAGAAAAAGCACAAAATCATTTGTGCAGTGGTAATATGAACTATGAAGAGCACAATACCAGTAGGAGTGTCTTCAATGTCAAAAACATTAGCTGGACATTTTTGTACCAGCTTTTCTGCCTCTTCATTAATAATATCTTGCAAGAGAACAACCTATGCCATAAAAGTTGATATCAGTATAGTCACAAAAAAGAGGGGGGGTGATCAGATAGCATTGTAGGCATTTTACCTCAGGAAGCATCCGGTACCAAGCAGTCGCAACTGGGGACCACTTTGCATGTTCTTTACCAACACCTTTAACAGCATGTGCTTCAAGTTCAATTTCCTGGACATATGACAAAGTTGACATTTGATAAAATTAAACATCAAGACTTCACAAAGGAGTTTGTGAACAAGCATCAGCAATTGATAAAGGAAAAACAACAGCCCACAAGGGGACAAGAATCACTCAATCGACAAACTGCCATATTTAATTTAACTACCTAAGTAAGTTTAATAACAAGCTGCTAAACTCAATGGATTAAGTTACCAGCAGATACAGAAAGCAAGAGATATGAAAGCTACCTGTCCTGGCCCAATCCTAGCTAAAGTGATATCAGGATACTTAGGATGAATTGGATTGTCTGATAATTCAGGTAGCTCATCCTGGCTCGACTTAAAATTAGTATAAGTTTTGGGTGCCGTGGTTGAACTTGATGCTTTATTTTCTATCTCCAATAAGAACATACTCCCTTTTGGCAACCAACTCAGTTCTTCTGACTTGACTACAGCAAAATGATAGCAATCATTATTCAAACGCATCACAAGCAAATGAATCAATGAAGGTGAACAAGTAGTACAAATTACAAACTAATTTGCAAACCCCTAATATACTCTAAGGATAGTAGCAAAGATATACCTGACCGCCGTGGTTCTTTTTGTTCACAACGGGCATGAAGTCCAAAAACAATGGTGTTTTTCTCATTTGGTTCATCCTTTTCTAAAAAAATATATAATTAAATTGTTAAAGGCAAACAAATTTGGTAAGTTCATAAACTTATTGTTATCAACATCAAACACAGAGCTTATACCTGACTTATAAGAAAATAACCTCGGGTCAACTCTTAAGGGAACGAGCCCCAATCTGTGCGCAAGAACCTCATCCTGAACCACTGACGTGTTTTTTTCTATAAAAACCTTCTCAATGGCCATTGTGGGAACCTAAAATAACATTTCAAAGTTCAATTTAATTTTCACACAGAAATCACCAAGTCATTAAGTTTCCAACTTGGACCATGCATAACAATGCATAAGACACATTCAAAGACATGAAACAATCTAGCTTTACATAAAATATAATGCATTCAATCATTCATCATCCATCCTCAACTCTGAAATAAATACAGAAGAAATCCTGAAACTCATACAATACTGCTAGTACAGCTACCATCAGTGTACCATGATAGTCTGTATAATTCATTGGGTATAGAGAAGGGGGTAATATTATGGTATTGCATAATAAGTTGGTTAGGATTAGCTTGGAGAGGAGAGTCAATAAGAGAAATTGGGGGAACTGCCATACATAGAGGGGATTAGAGAGAGAAGGAAATCGAATAGCATTGAGTGAATTTTACGTTGCTTTAGCTTGTATCCAACCACTAAAAGGTATGGGGTGTATGCTCAGTTTGATAATTTAATCCAAATCACAATCAACTATCATTTTCCCCTAAATTCTCTTCTTCTTCCTCGTTTCTACACCATGATTCAAGTCAATTTCATCTGCTAGTGCAAATGTGAGAGTAATCAGCTAATCATAGAAACGGTATATTCAAAATTTCATCTTTCAGACATTTTCTGGTGTAATTAACAACTAGTACACGCAATTTTAACCTTTTCAGTTCATTCCTCGAGAGGGCAAGTCATATAATCCAGCACTAGAACTTATAACACCTTGTCCGGTTAAATTTTCGGTTTTCATTGCCTAACATTTTTTATTCAGAGGGCACGAGGATTTATTTTTTCCTCAAAGATTTGGAACATCTCTTCAAATTCTCAAGACAGAGAACTTATTCTCTGGTATAGCAACCTTTCACTTACTACATCTTCTAGGAAATCAAATTGTATTTTATGCCAGGGGTATCAGGAAAGCCTATAAACTTGTATTGTGGACCTCAAACAAGGAAACAAGTTTCGGTATTTTTCTTATATCCTCACTTTGTCATCTACACGCTCATCAAAACTCGTTCCTCTGACGTTAATACCCCTGCTAAGCAACCTCTTTATTTGTTTGCAAAACCACTGTAACTTCAACTATTTGACTTAGTCAATCATGGGGAACTCTACCCAATTTAAGATAATGCACTATAATGTATACTATCTGACTAAATTGTGCCACACTCTTACTCCCACAATTGGGGTAAACTTGATACATCACAACACAAATCTTACTTAAAAGAAAAATGGTCATAATAATCAGCTCATTCCTAACCTATTCCCCATTAATCAGTATCTCCGAAGCCAAACATAAGTTACTACTCTACTACGGATATTAAATTTGATCAAAGATGAAAACTTTTTCCAACGTCTTGCGGTAGTACATGTGACTATTATTTCCGAACATACTACGTACATATTTCTATATCCAAAGACTCAATCCTCATAAGCAACAATCAAATTATAATCCACACATAATCAAACAATAATAGAATTCAAAAACCCACAAATTCACAAAATAGGTGACATACATAATAACCATCAAATTAAACAAAAAAAAAAGTTATTATCCAATCCAAAAATGAATAATTTACCTCGGAAATGAGAATTCGTCGAAAAGCATTAGCCAAAGCAGCATCAATACCAATCATATCAAACTCAATTTCATCCTCAGTAATACGATTGACAACGACTTTAAAATCCTTAAAGAAACTCTCTAAACTCGAATTATCAACGTCCATTGAAGCATATGCTCCAGAATATAAAATTGATTCAGTCTGTTGACAAAAAACGCCATTAATAATGGAGAAAATAGAATCAAAGATAAAATTTACCAGAAATTGAAGAAAGGAAGAGAGAGTACGTCATTAGGAGCATCGAGTTTGCAGGAGACGCGAGTGCGCTTGAGCTCGAGGTGGTCAGGGAGTTTTGGCATCGTTGTTGATTCTGTGTGTTTTGAGAATTTTAGGGTTTAGGGTTTTAGGAACCCCCAAAATCGTTTGTCTATTTGAACTTAGGGGAGGAAAAGGAAATCATGAGCTTGCCTCTAAATTGAACTCTTTTGGTGTTTGCCACATTACTTGGAACTTGGAACCTTCTATGGCATCGGGCTACTTATCTAATGGAGTGGGGTTTAATTTTGGCTTGAACCATATTGCTACTAAGTCATTGGAATTTTTTTTTTTTTGGGTGTTTAGAGAGCCACTAGTGCGAGGGTGAGAGTCGATCTCAAGTCGATCTCCTGCAAACGAGAAGGAAGCTCTAACCACTTGAGTTATCCCTCACTCTCTACTCGTATGTCATTGTGTCCATATAGATGAGTTTCTGGATCAAGTCTAGCCAAATCTGATCAATTTTTGACACCAGTATTACTAAATACAAATATGGTTTTTATCAATAGTAAAATTATAAATATTTTCATTTTAACACTAGTAGTAAAATTTGGTCAATAAAACACAATATTATTAGTAAAAACCAATCTTCATCAAAGACAATTTGAGGGTGAGAATTCGCTTACCCTTCCTCAACTTCCAGAGGGTCTTACCTACTAACCCATACTAGATTACCTGTGCAAGGTTCTAATTTGATAGGGCGCCTTTTATTGGCGTACCAAAACAAAAATTAAATGTGACACTACCAACCTTAATGACCTAGTATCTTCTTTTAGAATTATGCTAAGTTTCGAGAATCATCCTTAAGGGAATAACCATATCAATAAACATGTTCACTCTTGTCAACTTAATTTATGAACCCCGCGGTGCTTCCATTGGAAGGCCGGAAAGGATTTAGCGACAACAAAATCTTAAGATTACTTTGCGCCAAAATAGTAGATTCGTATCAAAGCATTCAACGAGGTCAGAAGCTCCTACTTCTCAAAGACAAGTTCATTGTGACACTGCACTCAAAGAACAAGTACTCCGTACAACAAACGTTACTCACTTGCCTCATGGACAAGCCAACAATGCCGTTTATAAAATGAAGTTTTTGTACAGAAGATCTTTCCAATTGATATACGAAGTATATATTTCTTGTTGCACAAAATGCTGGGTGTTTTATTTTGAACTAGCCTTCTGCCCCGTGCAATGCACGGTTTATTTATAGGTATACTATATAAATAATTATTTTTTAATATATTTATATTGGCAAATGAATAGGTTGCAGAAGAGAAGAAAAAAATAATGTCACAGCACATTTTGGTATTTCATTATATTTTAGATAGTATCACCATGATACCAACCACCTTATTCAATGATACCAATGAACATAAAATTGTTTTGTTGGTATCGATATAATTGTTGGTATCGATATAATTTGTCGTTGGTATCATGTGAAATACCAACGTGTGTTGAGTCATAAATGACTCTAACGGTTAGAGTCCAATAATTCTTCATCAATTCAATACAAACTGGTCTATCCATGTACTTTTTTTTTTTTTTTTTTTTGACAAATCCATGTACTTTCTTAATCCTGCAGGATTCTACATTCACAGGATCACATTTCCTCTACTTTTTTCCAAATGGTATAAACTGAACAGGTTCATGCTTTGCCAAAAAAAATCTCTTGAAATTTCAGAGTAATTGACCTATCAAATAAAAATTACTCATACAGAACTTCAGAATAATACAATACACCATAATGTCATAAGCATAATTCTTTCAAAGATTTATCCTTCCAGTTGTTTTGAACAAAATTTTCTATAACATGTGCTCTGATTCTACCATTAACCTAAGGGCACACATAATTTACTCCTAAAATTTTGCACAAAAACGGAAACAAAAATTAAATGGATACAAAACATTTTTCTTTTGTGGTTTTAAGAAGCTGGATACAAAACTGGGAACTAATAAGAGAATTTGTTCATCATGTTAGTAAACAACATTCTTGACAGAATGGTTTGAGAGGTATGCTCAAATGATCATTTACCGCGTTTCTTCTTGCCTTCTACCTTCTTTTTCCTCAACTCTTCTCTCTTTTCTTCCCTGCACATGTTTTAACGCACCATTGTCAAATGCAAAGGAAGCATATACTAGTGTAATTAGACACACGGCAACAAGGCTCTAAAAGCAATATCTATGCAGATGAGAATTAACTGGTCTACATTATATGAAGGGAAACAATCAAAGATTCTATCTTAAAAGTTCAAACCATAAATTTACGTTTTTTGAATAATGACCAGGGCAAGAATCCAAAATTTTTCAAACTTCAAGTAAAAAAATACAATTCTTCACATCATGGATAATCTAACAGATCATGAAACCACAATTCTTCAAATTTCCAGTAAGAGATCGGCTGATAGATTTAATTTTATGAATGATTTAACAGGATATGATGTTCAAACTTCCATTAAGAGATCAGTTGCTCACCTTGCTTTTGAAACTTCTTCACGAGATGGAAAGACCCTTTTCTTCCTCTTTTTTGGAGGTGATACTTCGTTTTCGTTATCCTTAACATTTGTCTTTGAGGTCGTTTTCTTCTCTGTGAGTTTAGAAGAAGGTTTCTTCTTACCATTATCCAAGGGAGTTTCATTCAAATCCTCAGTCTCTTGTGGCTCATCATCATCTCTTTGTCGCTTATTAGACTTCTGTCCATCAGCATCTGTGTCATTGAGATTGAGATCCTGCTCTATTGTTTCTGATGGAACATCAGAGCGTGGAATGGGATTTGTGTTGCTTACTTTTTTTAACTGCAAAATGAATTTATGAAATAACAGAAAGATTAACTTACAATGCAATACACACATCACATCACATCATTTAATCAAGATCATGCTGACAACTTAGTTACATACTCATCAGAGAATGCCTTAAAAAAAATCCTTCTTAGGTGATTTATGGAAAGCAGTTAAACAACCTTGATTAACCCATACCCCAAAACCGAAACAGGTGAACAAGTAGAGTACACAAGGGGCTTGAGAGATCCATGTTGGAGGAACTCAGCAAAATGACCCTGTAACTTCGGGAGCGCTTACATTGACATTTTCATAGTTCTTCTCTAATGTGGAACAAAACAAATCAAGTGTTGCAATGAAAATCCAAGTGTTGAATACAGGTTCCATAAGGACCATAACCGTGTCAGAGTGCACCTGACACGCATACTGAAGGTAAATAGACGAGTCAAAGTATCATTAGAGAGTAACTAATTTTCAGTCCAAATTTTTCTAATGGCCCAACTAGGCAGATTCTATACCACCATAACAGCATAATGCTTCTATCAGTTGTATGTAAAAGGTTCCATAACCGTATCAGAATGCACCTGACACACGTACTGAAGGTAAATAGAAGAGTCAAAGTATCATTGCCCCTAAGAAAAGAGAGTAACTAATTCTCAGTCAAAATTTTTCTAATGACCCAACAAGGCAGATTCCACACAACAGCATAACGCTTGTAGCAGTTGTTGTATGTATTAACAAAAAAGGACACATAGCAGAATCCCCCATAACTTTACAAGAATTAGAGGCAAGGTGTCAGTCAACCTGTCAGAGTCTGCCATAGCTATAGTAAAATGCATACATACATGTCATACATTCAGGCTACCACTTTTATGTTAATGGGACAGTAAAGATTTACCTTGGCCACAAAAAAACCATCCATATTGAGCTTATGGGGGTAGATCCGCCTAGTCTTGTCTAATGATGGATGAAATCGATATTGCCTAAAGTTGACAAATCTGAGAAAAAAGGTAGATATCATCAGATATCTTAGATAATCAGAATAAGCGGTTATGATCAACAGGACTCATAAATTAGGATTACCCTTCCTCTCCAAAGTCCAGTCCACATGAGACTAGTTTTACATTCCGTTTCTTCAAGGCATAGTCTACTACTGCTTCATTCTGCAAGACTTTAAATTAAGAGAAAATATTGGACAGTAAATGATATTAAACATAGACAAGTATCCATTTCACAAACCTCCATAACCATGATAGAACAAGTTGAATACACAACATATCCTCCAGTTTTTGAGTTTGCATCCACCAAATCAATTGCAGCTAGAATAAGTTGCTGGAGATATGGGTCAATAATCATATGTAAGCAAAAAAAAAAAATAAAGAATAATCCTACAGTGGCGAAAAACTACAAGCCTAGTGCCAAATTCTTAACACCGACATCAATTAAAGTAGCTACAATGGTTGCGTCGGAAAAGTTCCTTGACAATAGGACCAAATTTTTATTCATAGCACACATTCAAATGTGCCTTAATAATATGGTGAATTTTTTTATAAAAAGCATATTAATGCCTCAAAAATCACGATGGGAGTAATAATCAGAAAAAATAAATACCTGTTGCAAGTGAGCACATTTCTGTATCTCTTCAATGCTTTTAGAGGATTTTACAGATTCATCCTTTGATATTACCTACAAAAATATGACAAAATCAACACAACCTCCTTGCATGCTACTAAATCTCAACTCAATGATGCTCAAACTAGACTTGTAAACCTCACAAGCAAGTAGCATATCATGTAAAATTTTATTTTTACACATATAAAATATCCCACATCAGTTTACAAGGGGGGGGGGGTGGAATATCACATACTCCTGAGTAGGCTGACTTAATGAATAGGGCATAACCCACAAAATATAATGTCTATTTAACAGCATTTACTACTATATGAAGTGTGAGCGCATGCATATATGTTTTCTCTACTCGATTGATTTATCAGCAAATAAATGTTTGAATCCTGTAAGCAACAAAATATAAAAAATTATAGTGCTTACCCCTGTTCCGCTGCAAGGGGCATCCAATAGCACTCTGTCACATGAATTAACTCCCAATACCTTTGTTAGCTACATGTAAAAGAAAAATAATCAAGATCAGCATGTACAACTATTAAACATCCATCTACGTAGCCATACTTGAATTTTAGCATATTTATAAATGCAAATACAAAGAATGAAAGGGTATAGAGACAGAATTACAAACTTCTAACAAGAACCACAGCATATCAGTAAAAAGAATCAAACCTCTCTTCCATCATAGTTTATAACTATTGTGTTCGTCACCCCCATGCGGCTAATATTTGCAGACAAAGAGTGAAGCCTCTGCTTTTTCATCTCATTTGCAAACACTAATCCTACAAATAGATGATTTGAAATGAGAACTTCTGTAAGATGAATTTATGACAGTTTAATCAAGCATTTATGCTCTTGACTTTAGATTAATAATCATGCCATATGGCCCACACTGCAAAAAATAGTCATGGAGATTTAAGATTGAAACAATGATCTTTAACAAGTGCAGATCATAACCAACAGCTATAAAATTGGAATATACAGTGATAATTTCAGTCTCAAATATCAATGGAAACATCTTTAGTGAAATAAATGTTGGGTAGTAGGAAACAGAATTCTAAGGATCCACTTACAAGGAAGTGAGCAACGACACTATAGGAGATCATCCTATAAGGATTTTAGAAATAGACAACATTTCTTAAAATGTGGATGATCAACTTAGTTTTTTAGAATGATGCTGGCCTGCTGGATTCTAAATAGGAGGTTTTATAGAGATTGGCTCAACAGTTTTAAGCCTTTAAAGCCATATTGCATATTTGTGTATTGTTCATTATTATATTTCCCGAATTTTTTGAAGTTGACTCAGAACTCAAATATCTGCACAGCTGAAATCACCTTTTCACTCTATAAATAATAATAAGTGTCATTAAAAAAAAAATTAAAAAAAAACCCTAAATTCAAGTAAAATAGAAAAGGCCTTCCAAAAAAAAAAAAAAAAAAAAGAAAGAACCTACTTACTTCCCTCCACTATTAGCGAACAGCCAAATTCTATAACTAACTAACAAGTTTTGAAAGCTGTAACAAAAATTTATAGTCTTACACATATGAAAATCCTAATAAGAATACTACGGCGTTACAGGAGGGAATATATATATATATATATATACCTGTGTTCTTCATATGAGCAGCAATATATGTAGTTTTCCCACCAGGAGCCGCTCTGCAAGTACCATAGAAACACAGCACATCACAACCATTGGCACGAATCAATTTCACAATCTTACTATCCAACAAAGATTTATACTAAAACGGATACCAACAGGCATGAGACAGCCAACACACGAGAAATCTAAACTGTTATAAGTGTGCAGCCTCATCCTTCTTCCCTCTTTCTTGATAAGAAGTGAAGGGAGGGGGGGGGAGTAGGTGACCTTGAGGACAGGAAACATAATGTCTTTCTTCAAAAAATAAAATTCAAGCAAAGTAGCAACATAGATTACTTACGCCATGTCGACAATTTTCTCTTTTTCTTGAGGAGCTAAAGCCATCACTGGCAAGAAAGAACTTGCACTTTGCAACTGCAGCATGTCAGAAGAAACACTTAAATGTCAAGTGAACTAAGATGGAATCAGCATCAAAAAACCAGTGTACTTCTATAAATAATAAGATACCATGTAGTGACCAGCCATATATTCAGGAGTGGCACCAATTGGCACTTGGGATTCATATATTATTAATCCAACCTACACAAAGCATTCAAAGTGTAGTGTTAGAACCAGCTTTTGACCAGAAAACAGAATTTTCCTACCATGCATGCGCACATATACTTACCTTTGACCACTTGCCCAAAGGGTCCAAGTTCACTCCTCTGTTCAAGAGAACATCAGCAAGGTCCCGTCTACGTGTCTACATCAAAAGACATGATATATGAATTCTCAATAGATCAAGTACAATTGAGACTAATCGTGAATGTAACTGTGTAAGACATAATATGCATAGAAACATAAGTCACAATGGCACCTTCAATGTATTAGTTCTTATACACATTGGACGAGGATTTTCAAAAGCTTCAATGAGTTCCAATAACTCAACAGGTCGGAACATCTGTAGAAGTTAGTGATAAAGTTAGCATATAGCTAGTAAGAAAAATGCAAAATTGAGATGGAGAGATAAAGAATCATTGCAGAAACAGATTAAGAGCACAATACCTCTGACAACATCCCAATCAGGAACTCATTGTAACCGTAATATGTAGATAAATCGGTTTTAAGCAGGTCAGTATAATCTTTCCTTGACGCCCCTTCTTGTTTCAAAGTCCTAAACTTTGAAAGGATCCGAATATCTAACATGAATAAGGGAGGGAGGCATTAGGTTTCACGAACTTGAATCTCAAAAACTAAACTTATACTGTGAAACAGTCTCAGATTCTCAACTATGCTTTACATTCAACAAAACACATTGCATTTTTTTATAGTCGTAATAAAATAATTAATAAATGGATCTTATATGACAGGAACTTGAGGAGTTGAGGTAAAATGAAGAGTCCGAGTAACATTGAGATAATGCGAGTATTATTGAGACAAGATAATCTGTTATCTATCTAATAAAATAAAAAATAAACATACTTTCTTTGATTCTTCTCTGGAGACTAGGAAGATCAGGAGGTCCAAGTGCCTCTAGTTCAAGCTCCTACAATTCATTCCCAACGAAGCGAATATATTTAGTTAATTTTCGACACAAATACAAAATGGAATACTCTTAGCTAACAAGTTATAAAAACTTTATAATATACCTCCTTGGTTGGCAGTCTAAACTCAGTTTCTTCCTGTATATTGAGCTTCAATTCATCATCTGCTTCCTTCTGTTGCCTTGCTCGTTTGTCATCAATGGCTTTCGACGACAACTCAATGTTTTCTTCATCAGAATCATCCGAATCCGACCCCGAACCCGACTCAAAATCATTACCTATGCAATAGAGTTCACAATTAGTCCAATAATCATTATAGTCACTACAATTAAATAACACCCAAAAAAAAACCCAAATTATTCAACCAATCAATAACAAATTCAAAACGAAAAGGGTTTTATTTTCCTAAAATCAACAAGAACAATTTTAAAAATTATCAAACTAACAAGAACAACAATAAAAATTCAACCTCCTTCTTCATCCTCCTCATCATCATCGTCATCCTCATTATCAGTTCCACTTCCAGCAAGAAAATCATCCTTAAGTTGGTTATCATCTTCTGAATCATCAGATGAACTTCCACTTTCAGTTTCAAATTCATCAATTTGTTCAGAATCATCTCCAGATAATATATCATCAATTTTGTTCTTCTTCGTGTTCTTCACTACTGGAGCTTCTTCTTTTTTAGTCTTTTTGGCAATGAAATTCTCGACATTCTTCTTCTTCTTCGCTGCTATTGCAACCATTTCTGCTACTTTTCTGAGGAGAGAGAAAGAGACTACGAATTGAAAGAGGGGTTTAGGGTTTTTCTTCTCCTCTTTCAATAATGGCTAGGGTTTATTAGAGAAAGCTGATTTTTTTTATTTTTTTTTATTTTTTTGGCAATAGTTTTACTTTGTGGATGGTTAATTGGTTATGGGCTTATGGCTTGGCTTTGAGACTCTTTTGCAAACTGGACTCTAGGCCCTTTCAACCAAAATACTTCATTTGTTTTTTTGCTTGAAATATCTTAATTTATCACTCATGTCAATGCATAATCTAAGTATTAAGATATTTTGATACTCCCTCCGTGTTTTTTTAAGTGTTACAGTTCTGATTTTCGACCGTGTATATTTTAAGTGTTGCACTTCCTTTTTTGGCAAAAAGCTACATCAAAATATTATATTTCTCTCCTCTCATGGTTTCCACCTAAACCCACTATTACTTTTTTAGTTATCTTTCATCTCACATTCATTACTTTTCAATAAACTATTAACCTCACTATCTTTCTTTTACAATTTTTTAAACTCCAACTACCCCACTTACATCTTATTTTATTTAAGTCAATTAAATTGCCTAAAACTATGTGTCGGTCAAATTGTAACACTTAAAAACCACGGAGGGAGTAGGATTTATTGAGACTTTTCATACAAGAACCTACATGACTATGTAATGCCTTATGTATAAATCACAAATGGTCAAAAATGCGTGTGTGAATTGGTCAAATGGCCAAGTAGGACGAAGGAAGCATATTCTGTCAAAAAATTCATATTCAACGCGTTTTGTAAGTTGTAAAAGTACAAAGTAACCCCTATAACATTGATCGAGTATCCCTTGTAATAATGATCGAGTACCTCTTAAAACCTAACCATGTAACCCGTGACAAAATAATCCTTGTGTTACACTAATTAAGTAACCCCTATAACATTAACGATGTAACCCCCACAATGGCTAACCACAAGGTGGGTCAGCCACATGGAAGAATTTGTGATTCATATTTTGATACTAATGGTGTATTACGATGATTGAATTTTTGTTAAGAAATTCATTGTGATTATAAGCTCAATTTATACAAATACAATATAATTAGAGGCAAATCTTAAATTAAGACAAGGTGAACTTTAAACCCTAATTAAAACTATACATTGTACGTTCATACATCATATTCTCTATCTATATCTACTTTAGAAGAGGGGGAGGGGGGGGGGGGAGGGTGTTGCTTATGTGCCTCCATGAAGATCTTCCCTTGAATACAATAAAAATGAAGTAGGGCTTACGTGCCTTCACAAAAGATCTTGGCTTGATCACAATAAAAATGGAGTGATAAAATTAGAAATGGTACATAATTATAGGTAGCTCTTTCTATCCATGACCATAGTAGGACTTCTAACATGTTTAGCATCAATTGTGAAAATGTGAAATCAATGAGAAGTTGACCAACATCAATTGTGAAAATGTGAAATCAAGTATATACATAATGGTTTGATCCCTTTTGGAGAGCACCAAAGTCTTAGGCTCTATCACAATATAAAACCCCGGAGTTGGTTCAATGTGTGGAACATAGACTCGTGGTTGTCCAACATTTTTCAACATTCTTGTAATTATCATATTGTCGGTGAAGTCAATAATAGAGATGGAGGGATAAGATGTTGAAGGACCGCGGGCATTTGTAGGAATGTTGGAGAAACTAAGGTAATCATAAAAGTCCATGTCATAAACTAGTTGAGGATCCATTGACCATTGCCATGTTTGGCGTCATGTGACCTGACCCCGTTCTTTAAAGGTGTGACATTCCTGTTCTTATTGCTATTACGTATTAAAATCTCATTATTGTCAAAAGAACTTGTTGCACTAATAAAAAGTAGAAGGTGAGGTATGATCAAACACACAATTATTAAAAGGTACATTTCACATGCGTGGTACGTAGACCTGGTTATTGGGTGGGTCAGATCAGGGTCAAAGAGGGTCACATTTTATAGGGTCAATATAGGGTCGGGACGCGGGTCGATAATGGGCGGGCCTACAAAATATCAATTAAAATAAATATTGGACAAAGCCATTATTAATTACATATGAATACAAATTAATCTATATAATTATTTTTACATTATGTATTTTCTTTATCAACTAAATTGGAAAAACATGTTGGCCCTATATTGACCCTACCCAATAAGAGTCTTGTCCATTAAAAGCCCTATAAGCTTGGCCCTGACCCTATTATCATTGGACTACCCTGTCCAATAACCACCTCTAGTGGTATGTGTAATGTACGTAACGTGCGTGACTACGGAGTTGATTGCTGCAACACTCCAATTAGGGTGTAGCTTCTTAATAAGAGTCGCAATACCAGCAACTTGAGGGGTTGCTATTGATGTTCTGCTAAATAGGCAATATGGACTTTTGCATTAGGTTGTTATTGATGAATATGTATTACCTTGTTTCTAAAAATTCAACTCACTTATTATTCATATGTTCAAATAAATTACCATATTATATGATTTGTACAATAGAAATAGATTAGCGTGCTAGATCTTGTTAGATCCCCTTTAATATACATTTTTAAATATCACAACATTTTATAATTTTCATTTATACTAGCCGAAGATATTCAAGGTCAAAGATGTTCATTGAATAGCGCGCAAAAGTGAAGTGAGTCAAACTTTCAGAAATAGAGAATGTACACGTTAAATTGCGTAAGAGTAAAATAATTATATTGTGCAAGACCAAAAATTTAGTTAGGAAACTTTTGAAATACCGGGGCTAATCTGGTTTAGAGTTTGGACACCAGGATGAGAAAAAACTCAAAATTGCAGTAGGTATTCCCAATATTGATAGAGTGATAAATTTTTGAAACATAGCCATGAGGCACATTATTTGAACCGTATCAAAGTGTAGTCCTACACCATCTATTTTTCATGATTTTTACTAGTTACTACCCCATATATAGATAAAATCTCTATTCTCTACTATAGCTTAAGTCTTCACATTCATGCACAAAAACAAGGAATGAGATGGGAGTTTTGAATTGAACTCATTTTGTAAAGTTGATATAAGAAAAAACAACAAAAAAAAAAAAAAAAAAAAAAAATTCTAATATTCAATCTCTAAACAAACCTCAACCCCCAGTTTTTTCCTCTCGTTGAGTTCACTATCCACAAACTTGTACTTGTGCGTTAGCTTTGATTTAGCCTTGTTATGCGTTCATTTTGAGGATTTTAGAGTATTAAATCCGCAACCATAGATTAGTTTTGAAAATAATAGGATCACTTGCAATACATTAATCTTATTGCAATGCAAATTCAATTTCCAAGTATAAGATCAATTATGATACATTAATCTCATCACGATGCAAATTCAATGTTTGAGTATGTTAAGAATTTTATAGTACTTGAACTCGATTAGAAAAGAGAGACAAAAAAAAAAACTAGAGTTAATAGTAGAGGATTATAATGCAACTTTCAAGTAAAACACAAGATTTGACGTCAATGCGAGGTAATTTGGGGGTGGAGATTTACATGTACAATTTTAGTTCCGTAAACTGAAATAAAGCAACTTGTTTTTGTAGTACGGTGGGAAGAGGGTCAAGATGAATATTTTATGTAAAACTCACGTAATAAGAGAGGAAATTAATCATTCCTTAATAGAATTAATATACAATAATGAGAATTTAAAAAAAAGGAAAATTAGCAAATACAATTAATCTAACAAACAAATGAATAATCTAAATATGTCAAACCAATAATTTATACAAAGTGTAGTTGAAATTTTTTCTAACAAGATAAGTACATCAAACAGAAACCTGTTTCTTTTGGGTGATTGAAGGCTCTAATCATCTCCACGTTAGTAATAAAAAATCCAAACCATGAAGTGCAAAAAAATCCAGATACGAGACACTGAATAGATAGGTATTAGTTCTGTACATAAAAATAGTAGAAACGATGAAAATATTGACTTGCTTTAAGTTAGATTACTATGCTACTACCCACTGCACAAAAAGGGAGTTGCTACAATCATACCATAAGTTCTCATAACCATAATATCATGTCTCAGGTAAGTCTGAGCTGCATGGCAAGACAACTCCATAACTTCAACCCCGATATGAGCTAAGCCTCTAGTACTCAACATTAACCATTCATAGACCCAATTACATACTAAATGGACTAAACCAATTGGGTGTTGGTGTAGTGGTGATTGGGACTACACTTGGTAGGGAGGACCTGTATTCGATCCCCCGCAACAACAATTGGGAGGGGACTGGAACCTAACCACCCAGAACTGATCCCCGAATCCGGATTAGCCCAAAAGGGTGAACCGGGTAGAACACCAAAAAAAAACATACTAATGGACTAATATCAAGCAAAAACAATATCCCACAAATGTACTATAACGGTAGCACCTAGAGTATATAGCCAGGCTACAGAAAAGAAAGCAGATAGAATAACACAACATGCATTCAGAGTCTAGGCCAACTCATGAACAATCAAAGTAGAGAGTCATAAAAACAAGGAAGCTGCACATTAAATCTGACAATAAATCAATAATACTAGTATTACAAAGGATTTACCAGAAGATGCACATGTCCAAAACGAAAACAATAATAATGAAAATATAACCTCTATAAAAAAAATCAGGTGACAGTAGAAAACACTGGCAGATACCCATTGGCAAATACTTAAGCCCCTCTAGCTCATTCCAATCAAGGATTGCATTCAAAAGCTATGTAACAAAATAATTTCACCAATATCTATCTAAATTAAGATAAACTTCATCTAGCATCAAAAATCCACATAAGATACTGATACTAGAACAAGGTTAACACCAAATTCTTCAAATCATACTACATAGTTGTCTAAACCACAATAATAAAGACGTCAATAAAAGCAGATCTTCTAATGCCTTAAGCACTTGAGGAAGCATCTCTAATTCTCGTCGGGGTAGTACCTATCAGGCCAGACATAATAGGAAGGACAGCTCCTATCTCGAACTTAAGAACACTGATTTTCTACCGTGAATAAGGATGATACCGACTACTTCCACTATAGCCTCCCTTACCATAGAACCCACTAGCTCCACCATAACCAGCACTAGCGCCGGAATCATAACTGCCGCCATAGCCTGAAGCTCCATAGCTACCATAACCTTCACTTCCACCATATCCACTTAAGCTGCCACCAGAGTAAGCACCACTAAATCCTGCACCATAGGGACCAAATCTGCTAGAGTACCCAAGGGATGACTCTCCCCCATAAGCCCCTAAACTACCACCGCCAAAAGAACCATATCCTCTACCATATTCCCCTCCACTACCATAGCCTCCATACCCAAGCCTACCAGCAACACCTCCAGACATCCTATAGTTATTACCTGCACCATACCCACCATCAAAAGCCCCATAAGAGGCTCCATAACCAGCATAACCATCCCCATAAGAACGGTTCCTAGTGTTGCTACCATAAGTAGGAGCTACAGGATGGTTTGTGGGTTTCTTTGGTTCGGCCTTCTTGATCTCCACCTACAACAAAGCAACTCAGTTAACCTAAAGCCTGCTCCATCAAACTAAGATGAGAGTCCTCTTATGGCAAAATCTATATCTGTATAGAACTATAGACGATATCCATGACTACAAACTAAAAATCCTTAAAAGAAGAATATTAAAAATTGAGCATTTAGCAATGAAAATTGATTCTCAGCTCAAAACAGGTTTGTAAAATTCATTGGTGAAAATAAAATGCAGACATACCCACAAGCACAATAGATAAAAACATTTCCTAGTAACATGGGTTTTCCAAACAGAAAAGTTTGTTGAGCTCACCTGAGTACCCTCCATGTCAATCATATTTCCCTTGGAGAGTATTTCATCAACCACGTCTTCATTGTCAAATACAATGAATCCAAACCCGCGAGAACGATTAGTCTCATGGTCTCGTATAATTTGGTGTTCAGTCACCGCCCCGTACTCGGAGAAAAAGTTTCTGAATTCATCTGAGCAATCCAAAATTAATTCAGATTTTCAAGTCAGGTCTTAACTTTGAGTAGCATTTAAATATGAACATGAAAAAGATGGATACCAGTCATACCACATGCATGCTTTTATCTATTACTCAATGTACAAATATCGATCAGGATAAAATCAAATAAAACAGCATACCTTCTGAGACGCTCGAAGGAATGCCTCCAACAAAAATCTTTTTTGTCTTGAAATCCTTTGACTGAGAAGCACCTTTTGGTATAGTACGCTTAATCTCAACCTTGTAACAAATAAGAACACAATTAAACTAACAGAAGACACAAATCAACAATAAATTGTCCAAGTATAAAACTTTCTACAAATTCCAACACATGATGAAGAGAATAGTACTTTGAACTGCAAAAAAACACCACTAATCCATAGAACTACACCACAATACCTGTTTCCCATTAATGATTTGAGTATCCTCAATAACTTTGTCAACAACCGAGGGATCAGCATAAGTGATGAATCCAAAACCCCTTGGCTGCCCACTGTAACGGTCTTTCATAATAACCGAGTCCGTTATCTCACCATACTTCCCAAAGTGCTTGATAAATGTAGCTATTTCACATTAAAACAAATAGAAACATAAGACTTGTAATAATTACTAACAATCAATATAAAATTTCACAATAATTCAGCCAGACGAACAAATGAATACACAATTAACAAGGCAAAATCTAGAACTTTTAACCTAAACAAAAAAAAAAATGTCACTGCATCCTTGGTTCAGTATATTAGAAACAAACATATAAAATCATAACTTAATTTAGAAAAGGGTCTTTCTACTCTTTCATTTAAACATTTCCATATCCCTGAACATTTACACCAGTTCGAAATTCGGACAACTAACATAGCGAGTATCCAAATCAAAAATTCACCACAAAACATAACAAATTTGAAAAATTGGATATTCTTCCTACAGAAAAATATAATTTTTCTACCGCCATGGCTACAATTAAATTACAAGCTCAAATCCCACCAAAAAAACACTAATTCATTATTCATGAATACACGAATAGTTAAATTGCATGTATTTAATTATTACAGAGTATATTAATATCAAATCATATTAAAAAAGCAAATAATTTGAGAGCCAAAAAACAAAAATCGAAAAAGGGGGAAAATAAGTAAGAATTCAACAATTAAAAAAAAAAATTAACAAAAGTAATGTAAATTAACAGTAGAGAAATACGAACTCACTGTTAGTAGTATCTTTGGGAAGCCCGCCAATGAATATCTTCCTGCAAACAAAAATCAAAATTAAAAACAAGAAAGAAGAAGAATTTAAGCAAAAAAAAAAATGAAAATTATTGCAAAAAAGGGGAAAAATTCGAACCCAGGGCTAGCGCCATCGCCGTGAGGACCATCCGCCTTGAATTTGGAAGCCATTTAGCCGGAAAATCGAAACTCCGATTGAAATTTGTGTGGGTTCAGAAGATTTTAGGGTTTTGATATGGAGAAAAGGGGGAAAGAGAATAAGAATGGACTACAACGTCTACAAGTATATAAATAAAACCTTGAAAAAATAAAATAAAGGGGTTTATATACCAGTCTACTGAAGTACTGACTAATCTCATGGGCTTTTCTTGAAATATTCAGTACGTACTTTTTTTTTTATTGCGCCCGGTCGGAATGAGAAATAACTCAATAAGTGCATTATAGAGCGAATTATAACTTTGGGTTTCTTTTGATTTATTGAACTAAGCTTAACTACGAACAAAGCTGAAATGAATTGTTTATGAAATAAAGAAATTAGGAGCTGAACTGCACTGAACTAGTTGGAGTGAAATTAAGCTAAAGATAACAAACCCTTTACATACTGAGGGGGATTTAAACTTGAAACATGTATACATTTTGTCAAAAAAAAAAAAATTGTACACATGCTACGACTTTTAAATTTCATTGGCAATTTTTCCTTGTAATGTTGTTCAAATTTCAATGGAATAAACATTAAGATGACATCTTAATGAGAAATATCTATTAATGATACTACCTATTATTCTTATCAACATTTTTGTAAAGAACATTCGAAATACATATTGCTACTTTTGATCATAAGTATCGTAATATTTGTATTAGATTATGTACTTGACCTAAATCGTGATATTTTCTGGCAACGACTACCCAACCCCACCCACGAAACCTCCCCCTCCTCAGCCCAATTCACAAAATAACCCCCTCCTTCGTTCTACCCACGAAACTGCCTCCCCTCCTCATCCCCACCAACAAAATCAAACTCCCTTCTTTCCACCACCTTGTGAAATTTGGATTTAGGGTGGTTCGAGCGTTAATTTAGGGTTAGGGGAGTGCGGCTAGGGGGGCAACGTTGACTATGGAGGAGAGAAGGGTGGGTAGGGCTATAGGGGAGGGTTTAGGGTGATCAAAGTCGTTTAAGGGGTGTGTTTAGGGTGGTCAACGTCGTTAAATGGGTGTGTTTAGGGTGGTTAGTGCAGTGAAAAGGGTGGTTTTGTGGGTGGAGCTTGGGAGGGAGGTGGTTTTGTGGGTGGATTGGGGTAGTCAACGCCGGAAAATGGGGTCAAACCTCATTTTTCGGTATAAAAGGTATTGATTTGCAAAAAAAAATTGATTAAGGTGTGTCATTGAAAAATAATAATAAGGTGGTTTCTTGAAAAAACTTGCTTATAAAAGGTGGTTTTTTTGCAAAATTTCCTAGATTTTATTCATGACTCAAGTTATCTCCTCTAGTTTGAGAGAAAAGTTGAGTGTCTTAGACAATGACTTCCCTTAATCTATCCCTCGTAATGTTATGTCTTGAATAAAATTACTTGTAGTTTGTGATAAAATTGAGTAATGTAGCCCATGTCTTAGACCTTATTAATATTGTAATTCGATCTCCCTCTTAGACTTTAGTAGATTTGAATTGGTAGTTGATAGATGAAATCAAACCAAAACCATTTAATTAATCTAGCTTGTTTAAATGATGATATTTGGTGGATGATCCAATGCCTCTTATGGGTTCGACACTTTCTTACCCTTGCTACTAGTTAGTGAGACCGAGATAGGTTATTATTTGATAGGTTGGTGGCGCTCTATCAACTGGCTGGAGGTGGTTTTGGTGATGTGTGAGGGTGGTTTGAGGTGGGTCAGGTCGGGTGCTAAATGGTGAAGAAGGTGGCTATTCTGGTAGGGCGAAGGTGAGGAAGGTGTGGGGTGTTATGTGTTGGTGGCTTAGGGAAAGAGGAAACAAATACCATGGAAGGTAGGGAGGAATAGAAGTATAGGAATTTGGAATAATTGAGTGGGTGGGGAGGGGGGGGGGGGAGAATGATTAAATAACCCTAACAAACAACAACTAAGTTAATCATCCTTGTCGATTCCATTTCCCTATGCCTTTCCTAGATACCCCCAACAAAATGCTCTCTTGGTATACCTAAACCCTCATCTTATCCATCTTATTTATATTTATATGTTGATTTAGAAAACACATACATTAAATATGCAGCTAAAATAGTAAGCTTGTATAGCTACTCAGTTGATCTCAAATTTCAAGCCTCACCTTTTGGTTTATCACACCTAATATTTGTTAGGCTGATTGAAGAAATGACGCATGTCATACTTAATAGAAACACTTGTTAGCACTTTATTCATGCTTAATTGAGTATTAGATTGTCATATATAATTGATTAACTTGTTAGCACACTATTCGCACTTAAAAGTATTAGACTGTCATATATAACTATATAATACGTGTTAGAACGAATACAAAAGTGACATGTATAACATGTCATGGTTTTATGAAAACACATGTTAGCACTCCATTCATCCTTAAGTAAGTAGTATGCTGTCGTTTATAATTGTATAACTTAATAACACTCCATTAATACTTAAGTAAGTATTAAACTGGAAGTAAAAAAAAGTAAGTATTAGACTGTCATATATAACTGTATAATACGTGTTTGAACGAATACAAAGGTAACACGTAATATGTCATGGTTAATGGAAACACATGTTAGCATTCCATTCATGCTTAAGTAAGTATTAGGCTGTCATTTATAACTGCATAACTTAATAACACTCCATTAATGCTTAGGTAAGTATTAGGCTGGAAGTAAAAAAAAAAAAAAAAGTGTCAGGCTGTCATATAAAACTATATAATACGTGTTAGAACGAATACAAAGGTGACACGTAGCATATTTGTTATGGTTAATGGAAATTAAACACATGTCAGTACTCCATTAATGCTTAATTAAGTATTAGGCTGTCATTTACAACTGTATAACACTCTATTAATGCTTAAGTAAGTATTAGGCTGGAAGTCAATAAAGTATTAGGCTGTCATATATAACTGTAAAATACGTGTTACAGCGAATACAAAAGTGACGTAACATGTCACATATACTTTTTAGAGACACTTGTCATCTTACTTAATATTCCCTCTGTGCTGATGAGTTGGCACATATAACTAATTGGGAACATTTGTTTACATTCTATTCAACCCTTTTTCTTCTTCCAAATTGGAAAAAATGACTAAATTACCGTATTTGTAAAAATTAATAAGAGAGAAACAATTACTTGTAAAATAATTGATATCTTAATTTTTACATTGAATAATCCTATTTTTCAAAAAAAGAAAAAAAAATCAAGATAATTAGTGTGGCTTTTGACAGACTAAATAGCCGGTAATTAAAAATTAAAATCATGTATAAAGAAATTCAATTAGTGAAATATTGCTTAAAATTGTTGTAAATCAAATAATAATTCTTCAATAACTGAGTTAAATTTTTTTAATCTTGTCTACATATTTACCATTTACATATTTCAACAGTAAAAGAATTAGTCCAATTAACATTTAATTATGCTCAAAATATTTTCCTTATATAATGTAATAAAATAATTAAAATGAAAATCTCCCTCTTCAAAATCTCCCATTCTTACTTTCTCTCTCCTCTTTCTGTTTCTCTCTCTGTGTTTCTCCTGTCTGAGCTTCAACCAACACCAAACAATGAGCAACAACAGCGGCGCCTCCTCTCCTTCTTCGTCTTCTTCATCTTCTTCTTCAAGGGTTTCGATCCCTAACAATGTCCGCAAAACCATTCAGCATATCAAAGAGATCACCAGTAATCACAGCGAAGAAGACATCTATTCTATGCTTAAAGACTGTTCTATGGATCCTAACGAAACCACTCAGAGACTCCTTCATCTTGGTTTACTTCCTTTTTCTCTCTCTTTTTTCCCCATTTTTCCCCCTGTTTTTTGTTTTTTTTTTGTACTTTAATTTATTGAGATTATGCCTTATTTTTCTGGGGTTTTTGTGGGTTGATGCATTTTGATGATTTATGTAATGGGTTTTTGGTTTTATGCTGTTTTTCGTACTTTATGTTTGATTGCCCCCTTTTTATTTTGCTTTTGTGGGTGATTGGTAGGGTTTGAGTTTTAGTTTCATTGCCCTTTTTTGTGGGTTTTGCTGGATATGTGTAGTATAGGTGTTGATTTTTAACTCCATTGATTAATTAAGAGAAAAAATGTTAAATTTTTGGGAATGGTATGCCGCTTGACTTAAATCCGACCAATTGCTTTGGTTGTGGTGGCAAAAATACTTGGAAGCAAGGATAAGGTAATTCAGTCCACGGGACGGATTTGGATCGAATTCAGGAAGGTTGTTCGTTGGGGTGGGGGGGTTATCTCATAGGTGGGATGATTGCCTTTTTTAAAGTTGAAGCGGAATTTGCTGTACATTTTAGTGTGTCAATCATGGTTTGGTTGAGGTGGTGGTGGTAATGGGGTGTGTGTGTGTGTGATGTATGTGTGATGTGCTTCTAGTTCAGGAATTATTGTTATACAGATTTCTAAGGTATGTACAAAGTTATTAACTAGTATTGTAACAATCTATTGGTTTTGCAGATACGTTTCATGAGGTGAAAAGGAAGCGGGATAAGAGAAAGGAGGTATTCACTACTCATCCATCTGTGACATGTAATTTAGCATGTACAATCTTTATTAAGTTGCTTACTGTATTGCTACCTATAAAGAGGCAAATGTTCTGAATTTCTGTCATAATTTCAAAATTGGTTTTTGGTCAATTTATAGTGGTGTTTTAGATCTTAGATTTGGTCATGATTTTAAAACCACTTTTGCGGGCAGTGCAGATGGTTTGCAGTTTTCGTGGCCTAATGTTAAGGTCACGGTAAGCTAAAAAACAAAACCTTTACTATATTGCTGTGCTATGTTGTTTGACTGAGGTTTACTAAGTACTACCTTGATCGGTCTGATGCATTGATTCATTGATTGCTTTGTTATGCCAATTTTTGTTTATTTTCCACCATGCTTTAATTTGGGCAAGATTTAGCTGTTTGCTCTTCTGCAACACTTGAGGACTAATGAGATTATACCAATCAATATGTAGGGAATGTGCTTCACTAAATAATTGGTGTCTGTTTGATGACATTAAATCATTTAAATACATCGGAGTTCAACACAGATCAAATGGACCTAAGTTTTAGTGAAATTGATTCGCTGTGGTTACTTAAAAAATAAAGTCTTCCTCTGTCCTTCTAAATGGAGAAAATATCAATTGTGTAATTGAATTTTCTAGAAGATTGTTGCATATTATGGAATACAATGTATGAGGTTCTTGCTGATCCTTTATACACGTGTTTACTGTTTTTTTTTAGTAAATCTTGATTTTTTTTTTCCAAATGTATAGTTGCAGACAGTGAAGAGCAGACCAGGTGAAGATTCTAGGTGGAAACCTGGTCAACAAGGGCGAGGGACTAGGAATGCTCGAGGGAACTCTTTTTCTCAGTATATTTCTAATGGTACTTTTTTTAATGCCCTTCTCTACTTAATATTCTGATTTTGCTCCAATCTAAAATAGCATCTGATTAGTGATTATGCACACACATTAGTAGATGTGCACTTGTGCAGTAGGTGCACTTGTATGCTCTCACAGTCTCACATGCATTATGACACTGTGTACACTTCAAAACTGTCCTCAAGCCAACTCAGTTAATGGTGGTTTGCTGAAATGCAGGGTTTTAGGTAGTCTGACATCCAATATATAATTTCTGGGAATATTGCTGTTCCTAGTCCTTGTGGTTTTTTTTTTTTTTTTTTTTTCCCTTCCATTTCAGTGTCCACCTTTTCCGTGATTGTCTTGTAACTCCATTGAGAGAAGTTCAAGTTTCCTGAGAGATGTAGGTGCTTGGATTTGCATTTCTTATTGTATATGAAGTTTGGAGTGTAGTTATAATGAGAATACAAAGTGAATACTGACACAAATATCTTTGCTGTATGCACAAGTTTGAACAGAAGAATATTGTTCCTGATATTGTGTAATCTGTGTATCTTGTAAAATTCTTTTGGTGTCGTAGCCTCGTAGGGAAGTCAAGAAAAACCTTAACTTATAATGGAGTACTTTCTTAAGGATTCTGAAAAATACGAAATAGTATTTTCTGTCCACTTATTCTTCTGCTTTTTTTATTTGGCTGCTCATTTTCCACTCTTCTGGTGGGGGTGGAGAGGAGGTAACTAATATATTTTGAAAGTAAAAAGCGATATTTAGACAATTACTGATCTATTAAGCTTAAGATATTCTAATAGAGAAGCTAAATGCGTTAATTATCTAGTTGAAAATGGTTTTACAGTTTCACATTGATGAATTTTGTGGAATACCCTCTCTCTTTTTAACCTATTGATCTATGCTTGGATGCTAATGTCTCCTTGTTTATTTCCTGTTTATGCTAGATGTTGGGGGTCAGAGAACAGCTGCCATACGCAAGGAGAATGGAGGTAATTAATATATTTTGAAAATAAGAAGCGATATTAAGAGAATAACTGAATGATTAAACTAAGATACTCTAGTAGAGAAGCTAAATGCGTTTTTAATCTTGTTAAATTGATGAATTTTGTGGAATTCCCTATCTCTTCTTAATCTTATGGTCTCTGCTTGGATGCTTCATTCCTGTTGATGCTAGATGCTGGGGGTCAGAGGACAGCTGCCATACGCAAGGAGAATGGAGGTGATTAATATATTTTGAAAATAAGAAGTGATATTTAGAGAATAACTGAATGATTAAACTAATATACTCTTGTAGAGAAGCTAAATGCGTTTTTTTAATATGCTTATACATTTTCAAATTGATGAAATTTGTGGAATACTCTACCTCTTCTTAACCTTAAGATCTCTGCTGGTTGCTAATGTCTCCTTGTTTCTTTCCTGTTGATGCTAGATGCTGGGGGTCAGAGGTTTTCTGCCATACACAAGGAGAATGGAGTAGAAGAGAGTAGAGTGAGAGGTTTCAGGCATCCTCCTCCGCCTATTTCCAAGGGAGCAGACTCTATTCAATTACGCAATCTAGAGAAGTAAATAACTTTTAGGCTTACCAGACTACCTTGGGGCCACCAGTTAAAGCTATTTTTTCTATCATGTCAGGAATGCATTTAGAAAATTCTTCCATTTTTAATTTGTAGCTATCCGTGCAGGTCGTCTTCCATTGTGAATGGGCCACTAGAGCTGTCTAATGGTACCCTCAGTGGGAGCCATGGTGGCCAGTCAACCTACCCATCCGACAAAAAAATTGATGCTAGTGCAGACAATGCAGGTAGTGTAATGCCCAAGGCTAATGCTGAAAATGCACCCTCTGCTTCAGATCCTGTGCTGGTGCCCCCATGTGATTTGCCAATTACTACAGATGGTTCGATTAAACGGGAAGTGGGAATTCAACATATGTCTGCTGACACATGTACTGATCTTGCTGATAGAGGAAATCATCTGAACCAGCATGAACCCCAAAATGTTGACAGTTCTCAGGCATCTTCATCTTCAAGTGAAAAGCAGCTGTTTGAAGTTGTAGAAGTTGCACATCCAAAAATATTGGGTGAATGCCCTTCAGCTGATAAGAGTCATGTTTCTGACAGTGTTACTGTTGTCAAGCCTTCCTCACGACAAGGTATTGACCCATCAAATAAATTTGTTGCTCTCTCCCTCTCCCTTTCTCCCTCTCCTATCATATATCACCACTTCTCCCATATATAATTACTTCAATCTTTATTTATGTGCTTTCTATGACAATTGTTAAGTGCTTCAACAATCGGAAATTCTAGCCAGTGTTTCAATGCAGTTATGTTTTCTTGATGTGGCGAAGACACTGTAACATATCTCGTGCTTTCTTACCGCTTGATGGCCATCCATGTCTGACTGGCTTTGGTCTGTAGACCTTAAAAAACTTTGACTTTGGCCTCTGGGCACATCATAATGCCCTACTTGAGTGTGTGCAGGTCTGCTCAGTCTGCACTTAATGCTGCTCTGCTTAAGTTTGTGCATGGCCTTTTCGGAGGCAATTGTTAAGGCTCAAAGACTTAAATTTTTATTTATTTGTTAATGATACTTTTCTAATGCTTGGCTGACTTTATGTTTCTTCATAATTAGATGTTTACTTCGAAGCCACCTTTGGCCTGTTTTGGATGCTTGCATATTCTTGTTCGATGATTTTAGTACTTGCTGATTATATGATAATGCATTTGATTCATGAATTTGCTCATCTCTATTTTCCCCCAAACCTCCATTAACATGTTTTGTCCTGATCTGGTATATAATTATATATCTTATGGTTTGACTGATTATACTGTATGATGTTAGAGCTGAAATGCTTTAAGAGAAACATTCCAAGTTATGGACTTTGCTTGGCGCCATAAACTAGATCTTATGAAAGACATGGTTGATCAATGACACTGTAGCAGTTTTTGTTTATGGTGTTTCTCAATAAGTGATTTTAAATATTTCAGGTGTAAAGGGTACAACCACAAAGCTAGAGAAGTTAAAATTCTCTGATGGTGAACATGTCATCATACCGCAGCATATCCAAGTTCCTGATGCAGTGAAAAATGTACTGAGTTTTGGAAGCCTTGATGCATGTTTTGAGGTCAGGGAAAACTGTGTTGTAGCCATTGAAAGCAATGGGAACTCTGACCTTGGTACTGATTCAGCTCAAGAGGAAACTGTCAGCAAACTTTCTTCACGGTCTGTTTAGTATGCTTCTCCTCCCGCACTCCTCATTAATCTGCTACTTGTTAGGGTTCTATGTCTCCTTGTATTAGGTGTCCTCTTTTGATACGAGTTTGCTGATGACTGTTTCTATTTTGGTTGATAAAAATTCCTGATTTCAAGTTTGCTTTCTTTCTTTACTCTGTTGATGTGCTCACTGCTCAGTTATTTTTTGTTGCTCAAAAGAATTGCATATTAATTGCCATTCCAATTTTGTAAGTTGATTTAATCTGTTTTAAATACACCTCAGTGATGAATGTTAAGGTACAACTTAAGTGATATGTGTACTCAAGGGATGTCAAACAGTTCCATTTCAACAGGGAATGCTGAATCTTGATGTTGTAGATTTGCTGCATTTTTTTTTGGAGCCTAGTTATCATATTTGTGGGTCATGTGTGCTATGGAGTTTCCTTTGTCTTTTTAAATGTGGATGTGTGTTTTTGTATCTTCTAAAAAGGATGACTGGTGGAGTTTATTGAGTTAAAAACCCTATGGCTCTAAACTTATATTTTTATCTCAAACTATGTGCAGTGATCAAGATGGAATTTCAGCTTCACCCCAGGCAATCCATGCAGATCATTTACAACCAGCTTCTCATTTACCTGGCAATAATTCACCCATTGATACAGAAGTTTCTTCATCTGCTACAGTTCCAAAAGCTGATCAGCCAAAGCAAGAGACTTTGCCAGCTGTAGGCCCTCCGTTTCCTGTTGTTCAAACTGCTCCAAGCTACACCTTTGGTTTCATGCCTCCAATGGTGGCAAATATGCTTGCCCAACCTGAAGGATTTGAGTCCCAAACTCATGTTTCAAACTCTCTGGTATGTTTTACTGGGACCTTTGTCAAGTTTTTTTATCTCAAAAGGTTGCTGATTGATTTGGTTATTGCCTATGTCCCTTGTAGGCATTCTAGCACCCATCCTCGTTGAAAATGCTAGGTTCATTAAGCACTTTCGATTAGGTCCTTTTGGCTAAAGGAAAACTCAAGTCCAGTTATATTGGAGGCATCCTAGCACAGTAGCACCCATCCTCATTACATGATCATTAGAAGCATTAGAAGTGATTGAAATGCAAAGACGAATTTGTACTTATTATTTGAATTCACACTAAAGTCAGGGTTTTCCATCTTTCTTGGAAATTAGATTGGACTGAAATAGAAATTATAGTGGTCTGTTTGGTGGTCATTGTGATCTAAGGAGATATGAAATTTAAGTATGGTGTGATTTTATTTGGACCATAATCTATATCTATATATATATTATTATTAAAACTCATAGGAACAACCTGCTAATGCCATGTGTCACCCTTAATGATTATTTAGTGCCACATGTGCACCATGTATCATCATATGTGTATCATTTTTTTTTTCTCACTGCATTGAATTATGTAGTAATGTGTAGTTAATTAAAATTACTCTATAACTTTAATTCTCTATAATAATATTTAATTTTCATGAAAAACTCTTCATATGTATAACCTCTATATTTAAATTTGACATGCATATTTCAAATATATATTAATAAAAAATAATATAGATTATTATATTTATCACTCACTTTATTATGATCTGTATTGTTTAACATTAACTGTTTTTATTAATTTTGATCAAACAATTATAAAATACGATGTACCGGGGCATCGCCCGGGCCAATAACTAGTTTCTTTCAAATACCTTGGTTCAGATTTAGACCTTTCCATAAGCATGCTACATTCTGTGAGCAAGAATTATACGATAATTAAAATCATGTAAAACTGTTATATAGTCTTGTACTCCATGATTATGCGATTAGCTTAGGACTCTTTTTTGCATCTTGCCTGTTTTTGCTCTGTTGAGCTCACCTGAATACTCACCTAACTGTTTTTTAATGATTGAAACTGATATTTACTAATTAAAACTGTTTGTACTGATTTCAAAGTGTCTTGAATTATACGATAATTAAAATCATGTAAAACTGTTATATAGTCTTGTACTCCATGATTATGTGATTAGCTTAGGACTGTTTTTTGCATCTTGCCTGTTTTTGCTCTGTTGAGCTCACCTGAATACTCACCTAACTGTTTTTTAATGATTGAAACTGATATTTACTAATTAAAACTGTTTGTACTGATTTCAAAGTGTCTTGTTACATGTGGTTAGGGGATTTTCCTGATTGGAACGGATTTTTCCTGAATGCTACTGTTTGTCTTGATAAGAACTGATTTTGTCTTGATAAGAACTGATATCTGCTTATTAAAAATGGATTTTTGTACAGATCTACACTGATTCTTACTGTGTTTTTTTTTGGGTAAAATTGAACAGGGCCTTTGTGCTTAACTGCCAACTATGATGTTCTGACTCCTATTTGGAATTAGTTTAAAGATTCTGACTATTGTATGGCTCTTAATTGCAGAGTTCTACAGCTGTGTCTACTTCTGTATCCACCCCTCCTCCAACGCAGTCTGATGCTGGGCAAAGCTCCGTAGCAGTATCTCCCCAGCCCATTCCTCTATTCCGTCATCCTTATCCTCCTAACTATATACCTTATAGCCATTACTTCTCTCCATATTATGTACCTCCTACAATGCATCAGTATTATGGTCACACTGCATTCCCCCAACCACTTCCTACTGGCAATATGTATCTACCCCCACCTACTGCTGCAGCAGGAATGAAACTTTCTCCTCATTTTAAGCCAGGTTCCAGTACAGGAAACCAAGTGCCTTTAGGGGTGCCATCTGGCTATGGGGCATACAGTACTGCTCAGGTTGCCTATAGTCAAAATGCTGCTGCTGCTGCGACTTCGGGAAACAGTAATGGTGAAGATCTTGGCTCACCTGCCCTAAAAGAGAATAATATATTCCCTGGACAGCAGGTTGGTTTATGCTCTGTTTAGCTCTGTATTTGTTCATTAAAGCATATTTTTGTTTTAGTTTTGAAATTGAGTAGATATGGTAAATATGACAATATTCTTACTATTGTTAGTATTTGGGGAAATCAAAAGGCTCGGTTTTGAGTAAAATCTCAAATTAGCCCTTTTTTCTTTCTTATTTCCTTTAGTCATGTTCATTTAGTTTGATAATTTGGTTACGGTGTGCTGTTATTGAAACATGTGCCAATATCCCTATATGCCAATTCTGATACTTGTATGGCTGGCTCCTTGTGCTAGTATTTTATTCTGGTATGTTAGTCCTCTCAACATAAAGTCTGAGATCATCCTCTCTTCACTATATATTTTTTTTCTCATATATTTGTGTGATCCAATCCATGTTATTGTAAATCAATTAGAACTCAGGCTCACTGTCCTGAACACTTCTTATACTGATTCTTGATGTTTGAGTCAAAACTTGATTGATTACTAATCTATGTCCTGCATAAATCAATCAGAACTTGTGCATTTTTCAACGTAGGCTCACTGTCTTGAACGCTTCTTATACTGATTCTTGATGTTTGAGTTAAAACTTGAATGGGTTACTAAGCTATTTTTTGAACAGAGTGAAGGTTCAGCTGCCTGGCTTCATCCAGCAGCAGGTCGAGATACAACAAGCTTCCCATTGAACCCTTTCTTAAATCTTCCTCAACAAGGACAGCACATACTCAATCCTCAATCTGGACCTGGCGGCTTTGCTCTCTATCATGCAATGCAACCCATGGGAAGTCCAGCACCCGGTCTTCCACTGTTGCAGCAGTCTCAACCTGTGGCAGGATCAGTGGAATCCAATGGCCCACCTTCAAATTCCTATCAACAGCCGCAACGACAACAGCAGGTTAACTGGAACATGTAGTTTCACAGCAATATTTGGTACATGACTAGAATGGTCTTTTTGAAGCCTTGTGGAGGGGAGGAGATAGTATACATCGGCCTGCTGATAGTGTAAATATAGAACAATTTGTGGCCTTGAATTTGAAAAAAACTGAAAGGAAAAAAAAAGGAAAGAAAATTAAAGTGAGTAGATTTCTCTTTTGATCCCCATTGATATGCAACGCTTTCGGAATAGTTACTAGGAGTTGTTAATGGCTTCCAATTTTTAACATTTTCATTCTTTTTGGATTGGAGGCTGATAGGAATTTGGAGAAGTATGAAATGAAATCGTTTTTTGTTATCAGAAAATCATTTCTCCTGTATATTGGATTTTGATGAAACATGGTGGATTATAGAATTTGTAATTGGTAGGAAAAAAAAAAATCAGTTAACTTATTCTATTAATCATCCAATTGTATCTCTGTTTGTTATTCTTCCTCCCACCTTCCCTTCTCCCCATTCTTTTTTACTTCTTTTTAAAGACAGAGTATATATCATACTTTGTATACAATTGAAAAATGGATTAGCCTGTAAACCCGTGTGATGCACAATTTATGTATTACTACAATTTACTCCGAATGATAATACTTTGAAAATGTGAGTTATATTACATGGTTTCTAGATACTGGCCACACAACCCTAACATCAACCGGAAAATTCATCTCATCTCTCAACTTTCTTACACTCCGTCGTTTACTCTAACTACAATCCAATACACATCTTGTTTAATTCATTCAAAACCTTTTATACTTCTTGTATTTTGTTTAATGCTAACATAGGAAATATATTCAATGCTTATGCGTAGACTTTAGGTGGCATAAATCATACGAGTATCATTATTAGCCTTATTTTCCCCTCTAATTAACAACTTATCCTATATATGAATATGTATGCAGGTAAAATATGATCCGTGATGCCCTCAACAAATGCAGACCAAGTCACTGTGATTTTGTTCACCTAGTATCCTGGTAATATTTGGCATTTTCTTCCATATTTTCTGGGGTAAATAATAGTTAAAATAATAATAAAAAAAAGCTATTATCAACCTTTTACTTCAATCTCACATTCTCACCTGAAGCAATTTTTATTTTAATTAACTATAATTTTCTTCTCTATTTTTTTTTGTTTTAAGTAAGTTGCTCATTGATCATATATTAGTACATTCATGAATTGATCAAATTTTCATATATTTTTGCTCGTAAAATAAAAAATATAGGTGGTTATGCACTAATTAACTTATTACTAAATATACATTACGGAGTACAAATTAAGAGTTTGTTAAAACAATCTTTTCAGTATTTTGATCTTTCACTAAGACATTTTACAAGCATTTCTTTCTTCTTAATTAGCAATGTTGTTTAAGTTAATGATTTTGATACATCAACAAATTTCTTATATTCAATAAATTTGATTCTATACTTTTATTTTTAGAAACATTCCAATTAAGGAAACATCTCTAAATGTTTTTCATCCTTTTATATAAATATCTATTTACCAATAAAACCTCATTCTTTAATTTATTTATTGTAATACTGTCATAATTGTTGAAGAGTTTTTCATGTCTGGAAAATCAAGGCAAATAGTAGTAGTCCTACATGGGACTGTGGAGGGATGCTAGTAAGTTTCTCAAAAGGAAAGAAAGTGATGCAGGAGAATCAGGTTTATTTTCTTCTTCTCTTCAATCTTCCTTTTTTAATGCAACAATGTTAGATTTTAATGCCAACGAGTTGTTGGTCCTAGGTGCACATACAATATGATCGTAACAATAAACTTGATCTTTTACGTGGTAGCATATGTCCTAAAAAAGTTACATCTCATAAAAATACGACACTTTAAAAGTGGTATGTGTATATATTGTTCAAATCTCCCGTAAAACAACAATTTAACTCTACACAAACAGATTAGAACATACTGATTCTAGAAAAAAAAGGGCATTTTTATTTAATCATCTAATCTAGTTTATATAATTATTCAATACCATAGATTATACTTTGAGTATTTGAGTGTGACTAAATCATGTCCCTTTGTATATAAGCAATCTACACAATTAGTTACGTGTGTCACATTCAATCTTTGCATTATTTAATGTTTGTTATATAGTTAAGATCATAAGTGGTCCATATAATGGATTCAAAACTTGTTGGTTATTTTTCTTAGCATCTAAGTGAATTGAGTTTCAGTTTTATTCCACTCTATTAACAAAGTTTACAAACTTTCTCCTTTACCTGTATTTGTTGCATTCATTTTTTTGTGTTTTACCAGGTAGAGCCCTGGAGGAACTAAGAGGTTCTCTGTACAATGATCTACTTACGTCTTCAGAAACCGCCAAGCGGCAACAGCAGCGGTTCTGTGGCCCTGCCGTGGCCATGTCTTTCAATTTCATGGTCGCCGTTGGGATTATACTCACCAACAAACTGGTACATTTTCTTTGATCTCATTAATTTTATAAAAATGTGGTTAGATGGGATTTATTTCATTACTTTTTAATGCATGTCTATATCATCCTTTTCTAGTTTTACTACTTTGTTACGTATGTTAGTTTGTGTGTTGTACATTTGTACTCGATCTATCTATAGAGGTGACAAATGAGTTGTTCACTTTGATGCTTATGCATAAGTAGCTTTGTTGTAACTTAAGCGAACTCGGTTTATTTGTTTTGTTTGGCTTTCTTGGTTACAGGTGATGGGGAAAGTGGGATTTAATTACCCAATATTCCTAACATTAATCCACTACACAGTAGCATGGATTATGATGGCCTTGTTCAAGGCATTATCTTGGCTTCCAGCCTCACCGCCTTCTAAATCAACACCTTTTTCTTCTCTGTTTTCTCTGGGAATTGTCATGGCTCTTTCCAATGGCCTTGCCAACACTAGCCTCCAGCATAACAGGTTCATCAGATCACCTCCGGCCTCTTCCAAAACCCGAAGATGTAAACATAACTTAATCTGGAGTATGCTGTATTGTTCATGCTGTTTTTCATTTTGCAGTGTTGGATTTTATCAGATGGCTAAGATTGCTGTAACTCCAACAATTGTTCTCATAGAATTCGTCTTTTTCCGGAAGACCATATCTTACAACAAGGTCTGCTTTCTGTAATGTTATATGACCTATGAAATTTAATTACCAAACAAGGCTAAGTTTGCATATTAAGTGATTTATACTTATATACTAAGGTGTGTTTTAGAGCTAAGTGTATGTTATACTTGTTCGTTTCAGGTCATGGCTTTGGGTATAGTTTCAGTAGGTGTAGCTGTTGCAACAGTGACAGATCTCGAGTTCAATGTATTTGGTGCTTGTGTTGCGGTTGCTTGGATACTTCCTAGTGCAGTGAACAAGATACTGTGGTCTAATCTACAACAGCAGAGCAATTGGACTGCTCTAGCGTAAGAAACATCATTTATCGATTCAGAGTTACTTCTTCGAAATTAGTCTTGTAAGGTTTTTAAACTAGGACACTTAATAAAGATAGTCTAACTAATAATGCAGATTGATGTGGAAGACAACTCCTGTCACAATATTCTTCTTAGTAGCTTTGATGCCGTGGCTTGATCCTCCTGGAGTTCTGTCCTTCAATTGGAATGTCAGTAACTCATCAGCAGTTGTGTTGTCTGCTGTTCTTGGCTTTCTGCTACAATGGTCTGGAGCTTTAGCACTCGGGTACTTGTTTAGCCCTTCAGTTCTATGAATTATTTTATCTCAAGTACCCGTGTCTGATCTGATACTCTACATTGTCACATTGGCATAGACGTACTCTTCACTTTGCACTCAAAACATGCCAAAACATTACTATAAAGTGGCTAAAGTTACATTCATGCAACAAAGGTCTCAAGAAAAAGTAACAAAATACTTGCTAAGAATTTGCACAGAATCTGACTAGTTTTATGGAAATGCAGGGCAACATCAGCAACATCTCATGTAGTTTTGGGACAATTCAAGACCTGTGTCATCCTGCTAGGAGGCTATCTATTGTTCAATTCAGATCCAGGACCTACGAGTCTTTGTGGAGCAGTGGCAGCGTTGGGTGGCATGTCAGTTTATACATCACTTAGCCTTAATGAATCCGTTGAAAGTGTTGTGAAGCAGTTTCCGAGCTTGAATCAACTTGCAAAACATAAATCAGACATTGAAGAAGATGAGGAGAAAGCAAGTGTGATAAGCGTCTCAAGTACCGAGTGATTAAGTAGTAGTGAAAGGCTGATAGTTTACAAAGAAAGTAATGTAGGGGGGAGTGTACTGTCGTCGAAGGTGCAAAGGAAGAGAAAGTAAGAGAGTGGCTTATTTTAGCTTTGATAATGCATGTTGTACAGGACAAATGAATATAGGATTATTATGAGTTCAAACAACAGTCAGCTTTTCCGTTTCTACTGATTAGGCTCGAAGGAGATTTACATGCTTTTAAGCTGAATGTATGTCATTAGTAACTCCATCTTTGTATTCCTAGGCCATATTGTTCAGTAGCACTTGCTGATTTGTGCCTCTCTCCACTACTTCTACACCACTTTCAGTCACATGCCAGCATTTTCTCTGGCATGGGTCACTTCGTAATTGCGGCACTATGTATTGTTTTGCAAATCAGAGTTGTAGAAGTTTTTGTTTTGTTTTGGTCAGTTGGTGACTTGAAGTTAAATACTCATATTTATCCAAGATTTTTAGTTCATTACCAAGTATAGAAATTGTTTTGCATAGCTGAGTGTGTTCATCTCTTCTGAGATATATTATCATGATCAGTGAGTAATATCTGCTGTGAAACATTTATGCAAAAGAAGAAGTAATATCTGTCCTAGATATATTATGCATACTTAAACATGATAAAACAGAATTTAGCTGATGAATCGTCCCTTGCTATCGCAACAAACAACTTAATTTCCCTTCGAGGTCCAAAAGAAGTTTCTGACAGCCTGAAGAAGCTTGATAGGCTTATAGAGAAAGGTGATGGAGGCCAGTTCCGGCTGGCTCGTGCGCTGGAGTCAAAACTCTCAGTCAAGCAGAAGGAAGCAGTCTGTTAATCGAGCTCTTTTGCTTATTCATGCTAACAAAATTGACCAGGTAACTTCAGTCTTGTCTTTAACAAAGTGTCTGTCACATGTTTACTTATTTGTTTCTTTATTTTTATTATAATATATCCTTGTGCACCATTTCTGCACCAACTCATGCTTAATAGGTCGTATATCAAAGACATGAAGTAGCATTGAATGCACTATCTAATTTTCAGGCTCGGGAACTTGTTACTGCTTTAGTGGGAATGTTTCCAGACAGCGTGACGCCTGTGCTGCTTCAAGCTGCAGTACTGGTCAGGGAGAACAAGGCTGGCAGAGCCGAAGAAGTGCTGGGGCAGTTTGCTGGAAAGTCCCCTGACAAGTCAAAGGTATTTCTCCTTGCCAGAGCCCAGGTTGCTGCTGCTGCTGGTCACTTTCAAGTTGCTGCCGAGTCCCTTTCAAAAATCTCTGATATACAACACATGCCTGCTACCGTGGCCACTATTGTTACCTTGAAAGAACGTTTAGGAGATATTGATGGTGCTGAGGTTGTATTAGACAATTCAATCAAATGGTGGTCCAATGCAATGACTGAAGACAACAAACTTACTGTTATCATGCAAGAGGCTGCTGCTTTTAAGCTAAAGCATGGTAGACAGAAAGAGGCTTTGGAGTTGTTTGAGGAACTTGTTAAGAAGAATAGCAATGTTGATGCTTTGGTGGGATTAGTGACTACTGCTGCTCATGTCAATGTTGAAAAGGCTGAAGCTTACGAAAAGAAGCTCAAATCACTTCCTGGTTTGAAGGGAATTAATGTAGATGAGCTTAGCTTGAAACAACCTCTGGGGCAAAGCCTGCTGAAAATGGATCTCGTCTTGTGAATATTGAAGGGTATGATGAGATTAAGAACAAGGATAAAACTAAGATGAAAAGGAAAAGAAAGCCAAGATATCCAAAGGGATTTGACCCTGCTAATCCCGGCCCCCCACCAGACCCAGAGCGTTGGTTGCCAAAGAGGGAGAGATCTACTTTCAGACCCAGGAGAAAGGATAAGAGGGCAGCTCACTTTAGAGGCTCCCAGGGTGCTGTTGCTCGGGATAAACAGGAAGCTGGAACTTCTGATGGTCCTGTTCGCAGTTCTGGGGCTGATAATGCTGATACAAAGGCTACAAATTCAAAGTCAAGCCAAGCTAACAACTCGAAAGCAGCCTCTCAGCATACTGGTGGATCTAAATAAAAAAAGAAGTCAAGAAAATATTTTTGGAAGTTATTTTTAGAAGTCACCCCTTAGTTTTAGTCTCACATGACAGTTAAATAATTTTGGTCTCTTATTTTTGGACTAATAGTAACACAATTAAATCCACACATAAAATCGAGAATTATTCTGCATGCTTTTGCCTTTGTGTTTAACAAAGAATAACATAAAGCTATGTTCTCATCGACTTATGTTAAAAGAATTGCACTTATTTATACTAAAATGAAATTATCTTGCTGAAATACAATTATTTTTGCTGAACCCTACTAGTTGACAGACTCTTTTATAGTTTTGGACTTCTTTTTTATGAAAATTGGCCTCATGTAGTTTATTAACCCCAAATTGCTACTCTTTACTGCTATAAATCCACCCAATTTTCATAGCCAATGCGCCTGCACATGGTAATATTTTTACATTTATACTTCTTAAGGGACCAAGTTTAGCCGTTTAGGGCTAAGTAAGACTACAAGCTTGTCTTGAATGTCGTGAAGGGTCTTTTTTTTTTAAAATTTATTTTCAATTTTTTTTAACCAATTTGGTCAATTGGACAGCATTTTTAAGTCAATTTTGAGTTTATATGATTCCTATTAAATGTATGAACATGCATTTTTTACTAGCTTGTGAAGGGTTTCAATGGAAAGGACACTCTGCATCCTCAAGAGATGCTGAGTTGCAAGCTATATTACTAGCTTTGGGTTGGATTAGAGATCGAGAATGGCAAAAATGTTACATTGAGACAAACTGCATATTTCTTGCAGATGATCTTACTGACAATAGGAACTCTTTTCTAACCCCAAAAATGAATGAATGCAGGCTGCAGTTTCAGGAACTCTACTGATGTGAAGCTGTTCTATGGAGAAAGAGGGAAGAACAAAGTGGCAAACATCTTGGCAAAAGATGCAAGAGGTACACTAAATATTTTGAATCAGATTTGTATTATATCTGTTCCTCCTACAATTTGTACTAATACTCTAGCTTATGACTTTGGTAATATTTCTAGGGATGAATATCAACAGGATGTAATTTTGGGCTATCCCATGGGAGTCAGGTGAAGAGGCTAACCAGGGAGCGAGCAGATGGCTGCCAATCCATATCCCAGTAGTAGTAACTCCGATTCCCCCCTTCGTGGGTGTTTTAAAAAACTTGTTTGTGGAACCTTTGTATTTTCAGCATCACTTGGATGTGCTCTTAACTCCTTAACTCTAACTTAGCTCCTTTTGAAAACTTTTTGGCACCATATCGGGTTAAATATTTTGCTCATCGTTTAATAATTTGTTCGGGCATCTGTGGTCTTACTGCCATGGTGACAAGACTGCATTTTACTTTCCGAGTGTTGCTGAGCAAGATCACTAGATCAGACTGAGATGTTTAACGTTTCTAAATTCCCTTCAATACCTTAGACTGTGCCTTTGACTTACTGTTGTGGACCAACATTTTCGTGGACAAAAGTTATGAGCAAAATCCTATGCTGGATAGCAGCAAGGAGCATTTTAGTTAGTTTGTTTGCTTATGAGTATGCGCAATTTGGTCATTGTGGCTAATTTCATTCATCCAGTTGCAAAAATTACGATCAACCAAGCTTACTGGTCTTTTTATCAAAACTCAAAAGAGAATATCGATGTTGGGTTAAGAAAACGATATGAATTTGCTGTTTACACTTGAAGTTAGTATGCAATAGTTAAAACATTAAGCTTCCTGCTATGAACCTGAATCTACCAAAAACAACAATTATGGAAGCCTTGTAAAAATGTATCATCGAAGTAAAAAAAAAGTGAACTTGAACTTGTACATGAGTTCAAAGGAGAGAAGATCTTCATTTATGCATCATATAAAAAAAAATAATATATATATCTTCAAACTTGTGTTTCATACAAAAATAACAAAACACAAACTACACCACCTCCCAAAATAAAAGCCAGAGAATGGCATGAAATTCATCTAGGATCTAGTTTAGGGATCACATTAATGATTCATGAGGGTTTTCTCTAAATGTTCATTCTCTGTCCTCATGGCATCAAGGTCAGCTTGCAATTTATGCCTATCCAAACTCCGGGAGGCAATTGCTGTTAACTTTACTTCAAGTTCTGCAACTTCTCTTTGAGCTTTATTAGCTGCAAGGATTTGCTCCCGAATCTTTTCAAAGCATGCATGTATATTTGTTAGCAGCTTGTAAGCTTGGCGACCAACAGGATCTTTCTTTGCTTCCCTAAACATAAATGTTCGAACTCAAAAATAAGTCGGTAGCACTTTTGTGCCAAAGCAATTGTTACAGATATATATATATATATATATATATATATATATATATATATATATATTTTTTTTTTTTTTCCATTTTGAGGGAATTAAGCTTACAGGCTGCTAACAAATATACATGCAGCCTGTAAGCTTGACGACCAACAGGATCTTCTCTTCAACTTAAAAAATTTAGTGAAATAGTTTCATTCAGTTAATTTCAGTAGCTGCATTACTTAATCAGTAATATAACTTTTAATCAATTAAATCAGTATTTATTTGAAAAGTAATTTCTATGAATATCAAGTGAATAGAAAAGGGCCCAAGTTACAACATTGTATGACAAGGGAAAAACATATGCCATCAATTTTATTGTCTCAATTTTTAAGGTCTTCCAGAGGGTAAAACAATACACAAGCAAAACTTTTCAGGGTTCTCACCTTAATATTGTTTCATCAACCACTGCATATGTTCGATGAAGGCGTTCCTCAATGGAGTTACTCTCTAACTTAAGCTCTCTTGTTTCCTTCAAAATGCGATCAACATCTGTGTCCAATTTCCGACTGTTCTTTGTAATCTCAGTGATCCTTTCGATATATGATCTCCTAGAAGCAACTTTTGGCTTCTGCTTCATTTCTCCTGTAAGTTTAGCACACTCCTCTTCCCTTTAAAAAAGACCAGAAAATTTAAGTCATTTGCCTTGAGTTTATAACCAGCTCAAATGAAAGTATGAACGAGGAAAGCCAAAACCAGATCAAGCAAGCAACACTTGATTACTACAGTAAAGTCTTATTGTCAAAAATTTACCCAGTCATCACAGCATAATTAAAGGCCTATTTTATTTATACTCCGTACATATTTTATTAAAGGCCTATTTTATTTATTGTCAAATCACAATGCTCATGCTTAGGCTCAAAACAGCGTAAGCTGTAGGTACTGTACCTCTTTCTGATTTCAGATAAAACAGTATGAATTTCACTATCAATGTCTTTCAGTTTCTGCAGTTTGAGCTGACAGTCAGGTTTACTCTCACAAAGGGACTCCAGAAGATTCCATTTTTTCTCTTCCAAAGACTTCCTATCAATGTCACTGTAAAGATAGAAATACAACATCAGCATACTACAGAATTACAGATCATTTTACATGTACAACAAATTGAGCTAACCAACTACGTTTACCCATAACAGAAAATGCCGGTAACATCAGCTAGAGCTATTTATATTTGTTTTGAAGCCACAACATCATAATGAGACATTAGGATTTGCAACATGCCTTAAAAGCTACACAGGGATTGTCTTACCAGCCTACCAATTATACACAGTGTTTTTTGGTTATAATAATATTTTTTTTTTCAGTTAGAGAAAATCACCCAAGTACTCAATCCAAATTCAATCTTAAAATAATGTTAAAAGCATTAAAGCATCACCGCTGGTTCTCCAACTCATGAAGGTTTTCGCTTCTCGAGACTATTTCTCCACTGAGTTGCTCAACATAGTAACTGAATGAATGCTCATTATCAAGTGCCATTCTCATTGCTTCTTTGAGTAGTTCATGTTCTTCCTCTAGATGGTGTAATTCAAGATCTTTTCCTGTATCCTTATCAGGGAACACCATATCTTGACCACATCTGCTTTCTACCATGCGTTTCAACTGCATAATATGTAAAGGAAAAGAAATTTTAAGACAAATCTGTAAAACTTAGTGTCCCGATTGTTGACTCTTAATTTTGCTTCACATTTGACAGAGAAAGTACTCTTTCCATCCTAAAAAAGTTGTCAAATTATCCAAATCCTCACAGTTAAGGTTCTTAAGGATCATACATTATTTTGCAAAAAAAAAAAAAAAAAAAAAAAAAAAAAAAGAAAAAAAAAAATTACAGTATTAGAGCCATTCTTGTGTTCAATGCAGCAATGCCCATCACATAATTAAAGTAGTGACACTGTTAGAAACCAATCATAAATCACTGCAGAATATTACTTTAAGAATGGCAGCAGCTTTTCCCGGTACTCTAAAATAGAATATTTTGTTTAGGACTACTGATTATGAACAGAGGGAGTATCAATTTTCTGCTGTCATCCCACTAAGATTTTACACCACATAAAAGGGGCAAAATGAAAATAAAGTCAAGAACAAGTAGCAACAACATAAAAGATCCAGTCTTGCATATACAGATATACTATAACCTATTCAGTAGTACCTCGGGTGAGAACATATCACAAGACATTGAATCCAGCTCAGGCTTGCAAGTTTCTGAAACAACAGTAGTTTCCTTAACTTGAGCAGCCTTCTCAATCAAGTCTCTTGCACATGCTATTGTTTCTTGCTTGTCAACTTTGCCAGTTATAGCTGCCAAATCCAACTTCTCAGAAACAAGATTATCTTTAAGCAATGGAACTTTGGCACAGTTTCTCAATGGTCCCTGTGCAACAGTCTCTGATCTCCCATCCAGCAATTCTTCTCTAAGTTTCTGATTGTTTGGGTAGACCAAAGGTTTCAGTTCAGGTTCAGCTTCAGCAGTCGTCTCAGAGCAGGTCCTTGAAATGTCAACATTGCTGGACCTCATATTATCCGCAAACTTGACAGTTTTCCTGGCTTGAGACAATTCAGAAAGCTTTTCCACCAAAAATCTGACCAACTTATGCAAGTCCTCTTCAGACGGGTACAGGAACTGCCGTAAGCAACATATATATTCTGTAAATTATAAATAGTAGTTATAGAAACATAAGCATAATGGAAATGGTGAGAAATGATCAAGAATATTAGAAGTCATTAACAATTCCATTTGCAGACTAGAACTATAGAAATCTAAAACACAATTCTTTAGCAGCAAGAGAACAACCTTCACCAACTACACAATTTCATCTAATATCATCCAAGAAAAAAGCAAGAATTTCTCCCCATACAAAGGCAGAATATAACATGACAAAGTTGGGAACAAATACAACCTTCCCAAACTTATGCAATCAGTTATGGCTGATATATTTGCGCTAGAATTTAAATTATGAATTCTAGACGGCGACAAAATGATCAAGTCAGAAAAAATGGTTTCATTCACTAAACTATGGAATTATCTATCTTATTAATTATGAAATGATCAAGTCCATAAATTATGAATTCTAGACGGCGACAAAATGCTCAATTTTCAATCAACATTGAGAATAGCATACACATAGGAGCATGAATAGATTGAGTTCATTTGATACATAGCAAGATAGACTATAGCACATCCAATAAAAAATTCTCGGTACAATACGTATTCATATGTAAATCTCATAAAATTACTTGTACTTCAAAAACACCATACACAAATCACTTAAAACACTGTTAATTGTTGAATATACAATTGCAAAATCTTACTCAAGCTTAGTCACCACAAATCCCATAAAAGTACTCGTACTTCAAAAAATGACAATTTAAGTGATTAGGAGGGGAGACTAGCACCAGCCTATCGTATCCGTTCCATTCACCCGTTGTATACGAGACCTACTAATTCTTTCAATTCATTAAAAATAGGCCAACATTTTCACTTAATTGATAACAAAAACACAGGAAAATACAAGAAAACAACAAATTGATAGAAAAAGATAATTAATTTGTTTCCAATCTCAAATTAATTTCCTAAATCAAATATACAAATTGCAATAATCTCCATTAAAGATAGAGAAAAAGATTATACCTGATGGAAGCTAATCTCAAAAGGGTACCCGAATTGCTGAAAAAGGGAGGTCAAATGAGTGCAAGAATTGACCTTTTCTGCCATGGAATCAGGGAGTGAGGTTGGAAACGACGGCGTTTTATTGGTGTTGTGAAGGAGAAGGAGAGATTGGGAAGAAATGGAGAAGAAAGATGAAGAATCAAGGTCTTTAATTGAAGTGATTTGAGATGGAATTTCAATCCCTAGATTTCTGAGTGAGCTCATTAATATCTCTTTCGATTCTTCCATTGTTTTTCCTCTTCAATGGCGTTCTGCTGTTCTTGGGGGTGTAGGACGAATTTACAAATCTTCTTGCAAGCAAGATCTGACTCGGGTACTAGTGTCGGACACGATCACATTGGTACATGTTTGTCATATTCGGTTAAATTTCGATTTTAACCCAATATAAAGTGATTAAGTGTATCAACTATCAAGGATCTTACACGAGTACATTAACGAGTTATGTGGAGCAAATCCTCACCCTACTAAAAAAATAAAATAAAAAGTACTTTGTACAATATATCAAGGACCCGACACAGTCACGCAGGGTATGTTAATGAGTTCATGTTTTAATTTTTAATTTATTGTAATGACTATGGAGGTTATTGCTTATGTCAATCGCACAATTTTCATTATGTAAATTATGAATTTATTTTGGCAAAATCCTCCTATGGATAATCAAAAGGCATTTCTAATTGCCACATATAAGGTGAATAGTAGAAACATCAAAAGCATGGAAGAATGTGATCCTTCTTTATAAGAAGACTTATTTTATTTTTGTTACATTTTGGCCTTATTCTTGTAATGCAAATTTGGCTCATTTCAACTAAATAGAATGATAAAAAGTCTTAATTGTTGCATGCTTGTGATGATGCTTCTACTATACATCTTCTGTGTATCAATTAGAAATGCCTTTGTTAGTTGCATTTTTGTTTAGCTTGAAAGTTTTAAAAGTCATGTTCTTGGCATTCTTTGTTAAACCTTTGAAGGATGCAATTCAAGAAGCTGATAAAAATTAATTATGAGAAAAAAGAAATAGCTAAGAGCATGAAAAAGATGATGTTCACCAACTTTTAACACATCTTTGATATATAGTTCATGTTTTGGTTGATTACAGTTGACTTAACATTATGTTAGATTGAAAATAATGCTCTGATAGTATGATACAATTTTACTTTTAGTTTAGGCTAAAAAATTTCTTGTTAAATCACAAAAAAGATGGAGATTAGGAATCAGGACGAAATCGAGGACATGACATCAGTAAAAATTGGTTCAATGCAGATTGCAGGAAGCAATGGGTTTGGTCATAACATAGACTTCATGTCACAAGCCTATCTCAGGAACAGGAGTTCTGAAATCATCATAGAAGATGATTCTTCGCCTTCAGTGGACCGTCCTCTTTCGATATATCTCAAGGTACTTAACATACATGATCATCAATAGAAACCCTACTAACAGTTAACTGCAATATGGAGTTAACCATTTGCTTTAACTTCTTTTTTTTTTCGTTTTTCAAAGTTTGAAGATGTTGAATACAAGGTAAGATACAATCAGGGATCAACAGCAAACCCAGTAAAAGCAGTGGTATCGAAAATGGCCTCACAACTCAATACAGAACATGACAATTATAAGCAAATATTGAAGGGCATAACAGGAAGCATTGGCCCTGGTGAAATTCTGGCTCTTATGGGTCCTTCTGGTAGTGGTAAGACCACCTTACTTAAAATCATCGGGGGTCGACTGCAGGAAAATGTCAGAGGAACTGTAACTTACAACAGCATTCCTTACATTGCTGCTCTTAAGAGGAGGTTAGTCAGTAACTTCTAGGATTTATGATCTGATCATTGTAGGCCAGTAATAGTAGTACATTCTTAATGAGTACTCTCAATATCTTCTACAGAATCGGGTTTGTGACACAGGATGATGTGCTGTTTCCACAGCTGAGTGTTGAAGAAACCTTAGTTTTCGCGGCATACTTGAGGCTTCCAAGCAATATGAGCAAGAAACAGAAGTACCAAAGGGTTGAAATGATTATCAAAGAACTCGGCCTTGAAAGGTCTATCTTTTTAAGAATATATGTGACTGATCATACATTAACCTACATGTATATGCAATTATTTCAATGTATGATGATTTTGTGATTGATATTGTTCTTTTGATGTAGATGCCGTCATACAAGAGTTGGAGGAGGGCTAGTCAGAGGAATATCAGGAGGTGAAAGAAAACGAACAAGCATAGGTTATGAGATTCTAGTCGATCCATCTTTGCTATTGCTCGATGAACCAACTTCAGGACTTGATTCAACATCTGCCAATAGGCTAGTTCAAATTCTTCAAGGCCTTGCTAAGGTTCTTATTTCACATCAAGCAATTTTACAAATAGCTAACTTAGCTTGTAGAAAATTTCTCAAGTATATACTCTAGCTCAATCACAATATAGCATTGGTTTGTGACATATGCATACATTTTTGCTAATGATAGGCAGGAAGGACAATAATCACAACGATTCACCAGCCTTCGAGTAGAATGTTTCATATGTTCGACAAAATTCTCCTGCTATCAGAAGGATATCCTGTATATTATGGCAAAGCTTGGGAAACCATGGACTACTTCTCGTCTTTAAGGTTCACTCCAGAGATACCAATGAATCCTGCAGAATTCTTGCTCGATCTTGCTACCGGACAAGTAAATGGCATTACTGTTCCTGATGAGGTGAAGAAGGAAAATGGCTCCCCTGTATCTGACAAGGCTGTTCTGAAAGTACATAACTCTTGCAAAAACTCTGTTACATTTTTGATTTTTGGATAAATTAATGTACTTGTAAAGTGTACATCATGATTGCTTTTGTTTGTTCAAATGGCAGTACATTCAAGTCAAGTACAAGATGCTCCTGGAGCCGAAAGAAAAGGAAGAAAATCATAGACTGTCAAGCATACCGGAGCATCTTCGAATAGCCATCCAAGTAAAAAAGGACTGGTCCATGACTTGGTGTGACCAGTTCTGTATTTTGTTTAAGAGAACATTCAAAGAAAGATGGAGGGATTATTTTGACAAGTTGAGATTACTTCAGGCACTTGGAGTAGCACTCTTATTAGGCCTTCTTTGGTGGAAATCGAAGAGTGAAACTGAGGCTCAACTAAGAGATCAGGTACATGTACTTATGATTATCCTAGTTTTTGTTAAGAATATGAAATGTATTTCCTACAATAATATCTTTAAAACTGGTTTATATACAATTATCAATATGTTTTACCTTGAGAAAATTTTTAATTTAATTTGTCTAGGTTGGTTTGATGTTCTACATATGCATTTTTTGGACATCCTCGTCGATTTTTGGAGCAGTTTATGTATTCCCTTTTGAGAAGATTTACTTGGTTAAAGAACGAAAAGCAGACATGTACAGACTAAGTGTGTACTATGTTTGTAGCACACTCAGTGATTTGTTAGCTCATATACTCTACCCTACTTGCTTCATGTCCATCGTTTACTTCATGGCCGGGTTCAAGAGAACCGTAGAGTGCTTTTTCCTTACCCTCTTTGCCATCTTACTCATCGCGTTTACTAGTCAAGTAAGCTGAACTTTAACTAAACATAGAATTAATTTATCGCGTTCTCTTTTGAATGTTGATTTACTTAGTATTAACTACTGAGTTTCGATGAATGTACTTGTTTTTTGGTGCAATCGATTAGGGGGCTGGAGAGCTTTTCGGAGCAGCAGTTTTGAGTATTAAAAGGTCAGGAATGATTGCTTCATTGATACTAATGTTGTTTCTTCTCACTGGAGGCTATTATGTTCAGGTATGTAACTTTAATTCCAGTCTTTTCAAATATTAAATACTCGTCTTAAACAAGTTAAAAAATAAAGGTTACGTTACATACACCTAGACCTCTTGCAACGTGTATTGTGTATCATAATTTGGTAGTAATATATACTGATTTATTGTTATTGTTATCGTTGCAGCATATACCAAAGTTTATGAGATGGTTGAAGTACGTATCGTTTATGTACTACGGATTTAGGTTACTATTGAAAGTGCAATACTCAGGTGACCAACTATACGAGTGTGAAAGCAGTGGAGGATGTAGGCCTCTGCAGAGCTCCCCTTCCTTTGACACCGTCAATTTAAATGGTGGCTTGCAAGAAGTTTGGATCCTTCTAGCCATGGCTCTCGGCTATCGGGTACTCGCATACATTAGCCTCCGGAAAAGAATCAATTCTTGCCATCTTTGATCATCTAGATGTACTACTAAAACTCTTCTTCTAGACTGATTGATTACTTAACTGTCAAATTGTTGGTAGGATAAGTGTACGATTAATGATAGAGAATATACACACAATTATATTTATTCTATTCATCCATTATTGTCAATTTATTTATGAAGTGTTAAATAAAGATGGTTATGGGTCGTGCCAAGCCAATGTGATTTGGGGTTAACTAGTCCAGGCAGATGACCTAAGTGTCATGCTAAAGCCTTTTTTTTTTTATTATTTTTTTTTTTTTTTTTTATTATTTTAGTGAGTTTTATCGTGTCGTGCTAGGTTGTGCTATTCCTTGTCGTGCTCCCGAATAAAGGCAGCCTAGGTCGGCATGCACACACAACAACAATTTTTTTTTTTTTGGTGATGGGATGTGGTGATACACGGCTAGTCCGGCTTAGTGCTATCTTTAAAATTAATCTAACTATATTTTAATTCACTTTATATATTTTAATTCACTTTGTTTTGGCAAGTTGAGTTTCCAAAAGTGCAAAAAATTAGACATTAACTCACACTTGATCAATAACGTCTGCAAACAGTTTGATTTATGCTGTTATGCATGTTAATAGTCATGAAGCACTAATCTTGGATGTTTGTGAGTTGGCCTAGCTTTACATCCAACCGACTTGATCTATACATAATCATCTTTTATGTAAGGCATGCAATGCACCACACTAGGGAATTAAACTAAGAAAACTATACTACTTAAACCCGAACTAGATCCAATTCAACTAATAATTCCATAATCCAAATTTCATAATTCAATTCCGTATCCATTTTCATGAAACCTAACTAGCGATTAATAAAAAATTAATAACCTAACTTATGGAAGCAGTTGGCCACTATATGTACAATGATGCATGATTCGTTACGTATGAGTAACTACTAATGCAATATTAGCTGATTGTTCCAATATTATAATGGAAGTTTCGTAGAAAATTCCTAAGATGACAAAGGAATAACTTCTGAGCGAGCTTATTAAAACCAAAAGGTAAAATTTAAGATTGCACAATCATGATGTCAGATTAAAATACAAGAACAAAAAGTTACCACTGCTGAAGAATTTTGTATTAGATGATAGTTGAATTTTTAGAATAGATATATAGTGATCTATCAATGGCTAAACAATGTATCCAAGTACATGCTACGGTGCTACCCCTAGTTTTGTCCATGCTCAAATTTTTGGTCGTGCTAAATCGAGAGTCTAATCACGTACAAGTCCAGTAATGGTTGGAGATCTTGGGATAGCTCATTAGATTGGACTACTAGTCTGAATGAGATTTATTTCATGACAATAAACTTGAATATGAGCTTAGAAAGGTTGCATTATAAAACTAATTGACAATAGATGGAGTAGCCCACCAGACTAATTATTGTGTTGATGTGTATAGATATACATAAATAGCGAGTATCAACTAGATTAGTCAGCCAAGGTCAAATTCGGACCACTTGTAACAAGATTAATCATCTTTTGTTCATCTAAGTGTTCCATAATCTGATACAGTAATTAAGCAATATGATTAAGTAGTATTGATATAAATTAGGCCATCTTAGAGATGTATGAAAAAACAATGATCTACCTACTTTTAGCATATGAAAATCATTTACTTCCTAGTAAGATCCAAAAAGGAAAATTCTTGATAAACATCATCTTGTCAAGTTGTAGGCGGAACAAATTATTTTTTCTTGTGTACTGTATATATATATATATATACTACCACAATATACTAAAACTACAGAACCCAAAATTTCTAGAGAAAAAATTTAAAAAACAAGCCAAAAATGGGCTCATTCTTGTAATGTATCTAATAGATATATGGAGTCATGTAGCAGTACTGTCCCATGGAGGGAGATGTTTCAATCTGCATCGTTTCGTATGCCTAAATCCGATCCTTTTTCTGACACTGAAACAACTGATCATGTACTATCTCCTAAGGATCATGCTTTGCAAACACAAGGATTAAGCGCGATTTATGTACCAGAAGCAGCTGGCAAAAGTTCATGTTCTTCTGAGGTACATCTTTGTAGGCTAACATTATATACTAGAGTTAGTAGTACTAGCTACTTCATAACACTTTTCATAACATTTTAAAGGGTTGATCTTATTTTCTATCTATGTAAATGATTTCAGTCTCAACATGTCTTTGAATTCAAAATGTTTATCACTTCTTAAATAATTTCTTTCTATTCTCTTTTTCTGTCCTGTTTTGAAAACACACACAACTTTCATAACTATATAGACCGAAATTGAGCCTAAGCAAGCCTACTAGTTTAGGATTGATAATTGACAGCAAATTACAAGAACAAGCTACCATTTGTTAGTTTGATTTCTATGAAATACTGAATTTGTTCCTAGCTAGTTTAATTTTTAAAAAAGTCGAAAACTTGATATATTTACTGCACTTAGATGAGGTAACTATGAGTTCTACATGACTAGAACTTCGTATTTAGTCATGTAACTTGTCTAGTTGTCTTACCTCCAGGATCAAATTGAGAAGGAACATAACACTAACCAAAGGCATAATTCCTTGCAAAAATGCAGATTCGTGGGTTGCGTTCTTATTCACTAGATCATAATCCTTCCAGCAGCCTCAACCTGAATTCAGAAAACTCTTCATCTGTCCCTTGGCAAGTCATGTTTCGGACTGCTTCGTTCAGCAGGCCTGATTTATCTTCTCGAAACCAAAATCCAATCGCCGAGGATAGTGCAGCAGCTACAGAGAAGGCAGGACATGATATTCTAGTAGACTCTAAACTCGTAGAAGTGTCAACTGATGAAAGAAATGTTACAGGAAGCACTTCAGAGACTTCAGAAAGAATTATTGAAAAGATAGAAGCTAAGCAAAAAAGTTGTTTTGCTTCTGATGCTTGGATATGGGTTGCAGTCTATGTTACCTTAGGACAAGCAGCAGTCACAGTTCTGATTTCTCTATCCTACGGAGTCTCCAAATTGCTCGAAGAATACATAAGACCAATTATATGGGCATCCCTTTGCTCGATTCCTTTAAGGGGAATCCAAGACACCCTTGTTGAGTTCTGGTCCGAGCCTCTTGAAGCAGGACTAACTGATGCAATTTTAGCAGTACCAGTGGCAATTTTACGAGCTTTTGCAGGAACATTAATTGATGCTCGCGATGTATTTTCTTGGGTTTTCTACGGAGAGAACAAGCTCAAAGATGTAAGGCCAGAAAAAAATGGCTTCATAAGGTTGGTCCGAAGGCTGGTTTCGTTCAGTCTCTTCGTGTTTGCTTATGAGCAGATTGGAAGATTTGGGGCCTTCACTCTCATTGGATTAGGCTTCATGCTCAGCTCGAATCTCTCAACTTCAACAATCTCTGCAGTTTCTTCATTAAGAAGTGACAGTTTTCGCCAAAGGAGCAATACTTGTACACAACAAAACAAGGTAAATAATCCTAATCTTGATAAGATTAGCAGGGTTGTTAGTCAGGGGATATTAAGCAGGCTGAAAACAATCCTAGCAGTAGGACTAATTATCGGAATGATCATCGGAAGTTTAGCTGGTTTGATGTTCTTCACTTACCAAATTGGAGCCGAGGGAAAAGATGCAGTGATTTCGATAAAATTCCAAATTGAAGAGAGCAACTATGCAGAGAACATCTTCATTAAGAAATGGATACAGGAGAATCATGCCATGGAGTTGATGGATTGGTACACTTCTGAATGCTACGAGACATTATTACACCAGATTGATAAATTCGCGTATAAATACAACTTATCAGAATTCATAGAAGTAATCAAGCATTTTGCCATCACTCCATATAGTGATGATTTCCCTGAAAATTCATCCATTTTCTTTGGCCCTCCCCAGGCAAGAAAGTACACCTTTAAGCTTAGAAATCTGATGGAGAAGCCGGTTCTTAATAAGGCGAAATGCCTTGCAACTCAAGGGATGGATTTATGGTTCTGGGTACTGACAAACAGCAAGTTCCTCCTAGATGGAAGTGCACATTTTCTGCTGTACATAGGACATGTAATGGTCTCAGGAGCAGCAGGAATAATGCAATTTCTGCTACAATCAGTAGTATTTTTCTGGGTGTTGTACTACCTTCTGACATCAGATTCTAGTGGGGTGACTGAGCAAGTAATGAAGGTTCTTCCCCTTCAAAAACACGTCAAAGACCGATGTGTCGAGGCCTTAAACAATGCTATATCAGGAGTGCTTTTGGCAACAGCAGAGATTGCCTTCTTTCAGGGGTGTTTTACTTGGCTTCTTTATAGGCTATTTTCGGTACATTTTGTTTACATGTCAACTATGCTTGCTTTTATCAACCCTTTGCTTCCAATTTTTCCTGCTTGGCTTCCGACATTGCCTGGAGCTGTAGAGTTAGTTTTGGATGGAAGATATTTTTTGGCAATCAGCTTCTGCATAACTCATATATTGGTGTTGGATTTTGGAGCATTCGAAATCGCAGAATCTGTGCCCGGTTATAGCACCTATCTTACTGGTGTTAGCATCATTGGAGGCATGACTTTGTTCCCTTCTGCATTAGAGGTAAAATTTACTGATCAAATTCCCCTTATTCTGTTACTTGTTCTTGTTTAATTTCCTGAAACAAACATATATACTTTAATACTTCATGCTTGAAAAAAAGAGTACATAAAAGATTCACTTACTAATTCATGTAGCATGATTCATCATTTTACTTAAATAATTTAACATAACTTGATTTTACGTATTGTTAAATATACACCTCCAAGACTTTATCAATTAACTTAATTGACTAGATGACGTTATTCTATGATCATATAGTATAACAATAATAAAACGGAGTTATCTTAATTATAACTTAAGAACTCTACAAAAATTGACAATTTTGCAGCTTACTATTTGGGGAAAAGGGATATAATACACTTATTTGTAAGTTATTTTCTTGCATTTTATGATGATTACAAGTGATATATGATGCTGAGTTGCTGAATGCTTAAGCTTAGGCATGTGAGCTTTCTGATAATACTAATTGATTAATGAAGGTTAGCTTAGCTATGAAAAAAGATAATTAGACTAGATTAAACCCTTAATAAATTTAGACAACGAAACATCATTATAAGATATTCAAAAAGCCTAATATCTACATCAACCACTTTCCCCCACCAAAAAATAAACAATCAAACCAATCTCTCCTCTATCAACTCCTCACATAATAAAATCAATCTTTTTGTCTCTTCCTTAATCAATAATTTCCAACCTCTTAAATTATTAAATTCCTATTAAATATAGAGTATTATTAACTTACAAAAATACTACGTATATATATTATACATTACTCTCACATTTTCCTTTAAAAATCAGTAAAAAACTTTAACTATGAATAATTCTTGTTCATATAAATGTGATAACTTGTTAAATTCCTGTTTTTTCCATATAAATTACAAATTGTTGAATTTTAAAATTGTGCAAATGCAAATGTGACAAACAAAAAGAAGCAAAGATATTTTTTTTTAAACAAAGAAACTGAAGATCATTAATTAATTAATCCCAATATTATAAACATTTTATTATATCCACCCAATCAAATTCCACCCGTTAAATTGGGAAAAAAGTATTAATTTTCTCTCTCCTACTTTTTTTCATTTCTCCATCAAAAAAATTCAATCTTTCCACCAATTTGATCATCATCTTTCCTAAATGGAACTTGTCCCATATTCAGACCCAAATGACCCTTCTTCTTCCTCCTCCACCCCACCTTGGCAAGACATGTTCCGATCAGCTTCTCTCCGAAAACCCACCTCCCCACCACCTCCACCACCGTCTACGGCGGCGCGTGACTCCCACGCGCCGCCTCCGTCTCATTCATCTCTCTCCGGTGACCCCCAAGTCCGGCTAGCCATGTACATAGCCATGGCACACGCCTTCCTCCTTTTCTCTCTCCTAACAGTTTACGGCGTTTTCCGGCTCCTCGAAGGCTACCTTCGCCCCCTTCAATGGGCCGTCCTTTGCTCAATCCCTTTACGTGGGATTCAACGAACCCTAGTTTTGTTCTGGAAAGATCCGTTGCAAAAGGGTTTTACCGAAACGATTCTCGCAATACCCGTTTCGATTTTCCGGGTTTTCGTTGGTACAATCGTTGAGATCCGAGAGCTTGTGTTCAAAAGGAAGGAGAAGAAGTCGGATTCCGATGAACGTCGCCGAAATCGTCTCCGGAGAAGTGGGTTTTTCCGGTGGTTAAGGTGGTTGTTGTCTTTTAGTATTTTTGTTTTGGTTTATGAACGATTTGGGGTTTTTGGGGCAATTGGGATTTTAGGGTTTGGGTTTTTGTTTAGGGCTAATAGTGTTGATTCTACAATGGATGCTGTTTCTAGTTTTAGAAGTCAGAGTTTTAGGAGAAGTAGGGTTAGTGCTTTCTTTAGTCGTGGAATTTTGAAGAGATTGGAAACTATTGTTGCAATTGGTTTGATTGTTGTGATGATTGTTGGGTTCTTAGCTTGTGTTATTTTCTTTTCGTATAAGATTGGGGTGGAAGGTAGGGATGCCGTTTTCGGGTTGAAATCTCATGTAGAGGAAAGTAATTATGCTGAAAGAATTGGGTTTAAGAAATGGATGGAAGAGAATGATGTTCCTGGGATGGTTGATAGGTATACTACTAAGTTTTATGACACTGTTTCAGAACAGATTGATGGGTTGGCAATGCAGTATAATATGACGGAGTTTGTGGCCGGTATCAAGCATTATGTGATTAAGCCGGCTAATGCAACTGGCCGGTCTACTGAGTTGATGTCGCCTTCTCCTTATGCTGAGAAGCTTATAAGTTTGAGGATGAAGTTTAAGGATCGAGAGTGGTGGGATATTTATACTGATATTGATGCTATTGCTAGGGAGCTAATTGCTAGTCGGGTTGATTTAGTTGAGAAGGTGAAGGGTTTTGCTGTGCAAGGACTCGATGTTGGACAGCGTGTGTTTTCAAGTAGTAAGTCTGTTCTTGGTGGAGGTGCTAAGTTTATGTTTACTATTGTTGGATCAATCGTCTCTGGAGCTGCAGGTTTTATTAACTTTATATCGCAGTCAATGGTATTCTTTTGGGTTTTGTATTACCTTATTACATCGGATTCTGGAGGTGTTACTGAGCAAGTGATGCAATTGCTTCCTGTCTCGAATGCAACTAGAACTCGGTGTGTTGAAGTTATTGATAAGGCAATTTCCGGGGTTATGCTTGCAACTGCTGAGATTGCTTTTGTTCAGGGTTGTTTAACTTGGCTTCTGTTTAGGCTGTTCTCCATTCATTTCTTGTATATGTCCACATTACTTGCATTCATTAGTCCTTTGTTGCCCCTTTTCCCGCCATTTGTAGCAACTGTCCCTGCTGCTGTACAGTTTGCATTAGAGGGTAAATACATACTGGCAATTTGTTTATCAGTAATTCATAATGTGCTCTTGGATTATGGGGCTTCTGAGATCCTGGAGGATATACCTGGTCATAGTCCATACCTTACCGGGCTTAGCATTATCGGTGGAGTGGCATTGTTCCCGTCTGCTGTTGAGGTAAAACTAAATTCGGGGTGGAATTCTTCTAATGCATCTTCATATCTTGTTACTGATTTACCAACTAGCTTATCAGCTATATGCATGTCAACTGTCATAATCAACTCAAACTGTTGCATTTTCTGTAGGGGAATCTAGTTTTTCATAAATTGCATAGTGTGTTTTGAGTTTATGATCATTAGTTTTAAGTGATTTTATGATTTTGAACCCTGGAGGTTTTTGTGTCGTAGAAAATCACCCATTTACTTATGAGGTAACAGATGTGAAGATAATGTTATCAAACGAGTCGGAGACATAAATTACAATTCTAGTTCGTATTAAAGTTGCAGCAATAGTTTGAAATACTGATCTGCTCATTGCTGATTCATTGGCTTTATGTGGATTTAATTTTCGTGAATGTGCCATTGTGATGGCTTATCTTTCCATTTAGGTTTTGGTGCTTAAATCTTGCTTTCAAGTCCTATGTGGCTAGCAGGTTAGGGTTGGTATTTCTCTCATACTGAATCAATGTTTCTTCTGTGATGCAGGGAGCAATAATGGGACCTTTAATAACAACCGTTGTTATCGCCCTTAAAGACTTGTATGCTGAGTTTGTGCTGAACGAAACAATGGAAACAAAGGAGAAGAGTAGTGAGTAAATTCAAATTCAGATTCCATCTGAGTACCGCCCTCAGTTATGAACAATGGCTGATCTACTCATACCAGTCTGTCTAGTACATGATTTCCAGGAACACATTGCTCAGAAAATATGATTCATTTTTGGGAGGATAATTTATTTGGCAACTTGATTGAAAGCTGTGTCGATCATTGTTGTTGTAATTTTAAGGCAGTGCATTTGTAAATTTGTATTATTCATTTCATAGTCTGTTTTCAATTTTTGACAGTTTGAGTGGTATTCAGGTCTCCCATTTTTGTTGTACTTAAAGGCTAAAGCCATTCGAATCGAGGTCCTTCCAAACTTATGTTGTAAAGAAATCATAAGAATACAAATGTATTATTTGTTTTACAAGTTTTCCAATGTTGATAAATTGTGTTTACTTATTTTAATTATCTGTAACTTGCTTCTATGCTAGGGGACTAAAGGGCGTATGATATTGTGGTACATCCTTGATTGAAGCTTTCATGTTTGAAGTTTGTATGGTGCCCAAACATTTTTTAAACTGGTTTTACAACGACTTAACTCTACTCGAGTCAAAATGCAAATGCAGTAACAATTATAAATCAAACTGCCAAAAAAAAAAAAAAAAAAAAAAAAAAAGAACACAATTATATATAGAACGGAGTAATAAGGGATCATCTTCATCTACTAGTCAATTCTTTCTTTCATTGATTAAATCTACTTGCACAAACAATTAGAAAAGTTCCACAAACAATTAGCCATCAATTGTGGAATATTTTGACCTTTTTTCATCCGAAAAATGAAAATTGCCGAGATTTTAACTATGGTCCCTAATACCTTTCTGGAGTCCAATTGGGCGGGTGGATGAAACCATCCAATTTGCCTTAAAACGGTCAATTTACCCGTTTTCGTACTAAAACCATTTTACCACGGATATTTTTGACAACATATAATGGTCATATACGGTTCCAAACGTCATTATATGACCCTAAGATGTATCCCCTAGGATCTAAAGACTTTTCGCCACCGAGCCCCGTAACATCAAAACTTTCTCAAAAAGCGTGGATAATAATAGCCTTTAGTTTTGGAATTTTCTTACTTGCCGAGATGTTAACCATGGTCCCTAATACCCCCCGGGAGTCCAATTGGGTGGGTAAAACCATCCAATTTGCCTTAAAACGGTCAATTTACCCGTTTTCGTACTTGCACCGATTTCGTGAACTCAAGCCTACCACGGACATTTTTGACAACATAAAATGGTCATATATGGTTTTAAACGTCATTATATGACCCTAAGATGTATCCCCTATAATCTTAAGACTTTTCGCCACCGAGCCCCGTAACATCAAAATTCCTCAAAAGCGTGGATAATAGTCTTCAATTTTGGAATTTTTTTGACCTTTTTCGCCCAAAAATAAAAATTGTCGAGACGTTAACCATGGTCCCTAATACCCTCTGGGATTCCAATTGGGTGGGTGGAACCATCCAAGTTGCCTTAAAACGGCCAATTTAACCGTTTTTGTACTTGCACCGATTTTGTGAACTCAAGCCTACCACGGACGTTTTTGACAATATATAATGGTCATATATGGATCCAAACGTCATTATAAGACTCTAAGATTTATCCCCTAGGATCTCTAAGACTTTTCGCTACCAGGTCTCGTAACATCAAAAATTTGTCAAAAAGCGTAGATAATAGCATTCAACTTTGGAATTTTTTGACCTTTTTCTCACGAAAATAAAAATTGTCGAGATGTTAACCATGTTCCCTAATACCCTTCGGAAGTCCAATTGGGTGGGTGGAACCATCCAATTTGCCTTAAAACGGTCAATTTACCCGTTTTCGTACTTGAATCGATTTCGTGAACTCAAGCCTACCACGAACATTTTTGACAACATAAAATGGTCATATATGGTTTTTAACGTCATTATGACCCTAATATGTATCCCCTATTATCTTAAGAATTTTCACCACTTAGCCCCGTAAGATCAAAAATTCCCTAAAAGCGTGGATAATAGCCTTCAATTTTGGAGTTTTTTTTGACCTTTTTTCGGCTAGAAATAAAAATTGCTGAGATGTTAACCATGGTCCCTACCACCCTCCGAGAATCCAATTGGATGGGTGGAACCATCCAATTTGCCTTAAAACGGTCAATTTACCCGTTTTCGTATTTGCACCGATTTCGTGAACTCAAGCTTACCACGGACATTTTGACAACATATAATGGTCAAATATGGTTCCAAACGTCATTATATGACCCTAAGATGTATTCCCAAGGATCTCAAGACTTTTACCCACCGAGCCCGTAATATAAAAAATTCCTCAAAAAGCGTGGATAATAACGCCTTCAATTTTGGAATTTTTTGACCTTTTTTCGTTCGGAAATAAAAATTGTCGAGATGTTAACCATGGTCCCTACCACCCTCCAGGCCTCTGGGAGTCCAATTGGGTGGTTGGAACCATGCAATTTGTCTTCAAACGGTCAATTTACCCGTTTTCGTACTTGCACCGATTTCGTGAACTCAAGCTTACCACAGACTTTTTTGGCAACATATAATGGTCATATATGGTTCCAAACGTTATTATATGACCCAAAGATGTATTCCCTAGGATCTCAAGACTTTTCGCCACTAAGACCAGTAACATCAAAACTTCCTCAAAAAACGTGGATAATAGCCTTCAATTTTAGATTTTTTGACTTTTTTTCGCCCAGAAATAAAAATTGCCGAGATGTTAACCATGTTCCCTAATACATTCCGGGAGTCCAATTGTGTGGGTGGAAACATCCAAGTTGCCTTAAAACGGTCAATTTACCCATTTTTGTATTTGCACCGATTTCGTGAACTCAAGCCTAACACGGTTATTTTTGACAACATAAAATGGTCATATATGGTTCCAAACGTCAAAATATGACCCCAAGATGTATCCCCTAGGATCTCAATACTTTTCGCCACCGAGACCCGTAACATCAAAAATTCCTCAAAAAAGTGTTTAATAGCGTTCAATTTTGGAATTTTTTACCTTTTTTCGTCTGGAAATAAGAATTGCCGAGATGTTAACAATGGTCTCTAATATTATCCGGGAGTCCAATTTGGTGGGTGGAACCATCTAATTTGCCTTAAAACGACCACTTTTCCCGTTTTCGTATTTGCACCGATTTCGTGTAGTTAAGCCTACCATGGACATTTTTGACAACATATAATGGTCATATATGGTTCCAAACGGCTTGATATGACCTTAAGATGTATCCTTTAGGATCTCAAGACTTTTCGCCACCAAGCCCTGCAATATCAAAAATTCCTCAAAAAGCGTGGATAGCCTTCAATTTTAGAATTTTTTGACTTTTTTTTTCGCCCGGAAATAAAAATTGCCGAGATCCATGGTCCCTAATACCCTCCGTGAGTCTATTTGGGTTGGTGGCAACATCCAATTTGCTTCTATGCTAGGGGACTAAAGGGCTTACGATATTGTGGTACATATCCTTGATGGAAGCTTCCACGTTTGAAGTTTGTATGGTGCCCAAACATTTTTTAAATTGGTTGTACTAAGACTTTTAACTCTACTCGAGTCAAAATGATAATACAGTAACAATTACTCTGTATATTCAAACTGCCAAAAAATAAACAACTATATTTAGAACGGAGTAATAAGGGTTCATCTTCATCTACTAGTCAATTCTTTCTTTCATTGATTAAATCTAATTGCACAAACAATTAAAAAAGTTCCACTCGATTGTGAGTACAATAACAATATGGAGTTCGTATTGAAACAGTATTCCCAAAGACAATAGCTGGAGACCAAGTTTTCATTCAAACAAGTAAATAAACCTTAGTTTGTCCCGTCCAAACAAAAAAAGAAAAAACCCCCTAGCTCGAGCCATTTGGACACAAACATTGCTTCACAAATCACATAACTGCACTATCAGGGTAATAACGACATTCTGTTTCAAGAAATTGTAATGGATACAGGAAAGTAGTTTCATCTAATGGCTAATGCAATTTACTTCATGTACTTGTGTAAAAATTTCCTGTGGAAATCACTCCTGATGGTATCATTAATGAAGCGTTTAGTTGCTTTCGTCTCACCACGTGCTTGATTCTTGAACACAACATCATCATCCCACCTGCACCACATATACAGGATAACTTAGGAGATCAGAAAACAGTAACAGTCTAGTAGTCACATCATTTGTACTTGGCTAGAATTTTCAAAGCTAACCTTCTTTTAACATTGAAGTTAGTCGGAGCATTAACATTAATTAGAGGGTTTCCTCTCATAAGTTCTGCTTCTTTGTTTTTCAATTCTTCCTCTTGTTGTTGTCGATCCTGCAAAGATGTATCATCAATTTCAATTCAGTCAAAAGTTGCATTACATTTATTAATCATTACCAGTGGCGAAGAACACACCCCTACAAGCATATTGTCCCCCCACCCAAAAAAAGGGGAGAATATACAGATAAAAGGATACATTAAATGAAAAACAAAGGTTCAAGAATCAATTTACAATAACAATGTGTGAAAAACTAGTTCAAGGTTTAACAATCACACCTTTCGCATTTTTTCTTCAGCCCTTTCCTTCTTTATTTGTTCAAGCTCCGCTAAAAGCGCTTCAGTTTCATCTTCATCATCATCATCCTCATCATCGTCACTAAAAACAGAGGAAATTAGCACGTATCAAACCAACATATCAAAACAGATTTCTCATGCACGAACAGGAAAAAAAAACTGATCAATCATAATGTTATTGTAAGAAAATCTGTCCAATAGCTCTGCACATATATTTGAACTTCTGCAGAAACAATTTCTAATCAAAATCCACAAGCATTTATGTTGCCAAGTACTTTCAGTCTTGATCAAGAGCTGAAGCAACCCTTTCATTCAAGTTCAGCACTTTTGAACAAAATTTTTTAGCATTCTCACCACATTACACATATCAGAGGCAGAGAGGAATTCAAAACCCAGGAAAAAGAAAAGAAACAGGGGAAAAAAATCAATACCAGGTACCTTTATCTTAAACAGAATGGAATATTTAAGGAAAATTTGCGAGAAACAACCTTTTAATTTTAACATTTTGCGAGAAACTACCTTTTAAATTATTTTTTATTAGAAACTATCAATTATGATTTTCTTTTTGGTGAAAGACTACCACTCAATGTTTTCCGGCCAATGACTATCTATTCCGGCGTTGACTTGCACACGTGACTAATTGAATATTTGGTAAAAATCTGTACAATTTCAGAATTTGAGGGAAAAACCCCGATCTAATTGAATTGAATCGGTTTGGGGAAAATGATTGAACAATTGGAAAATACTTACTCAATTGCTATAATTTGTAGTGTCAAATTCTTGAAAAGCTCAATTGTTGTGTGCTTGGGCCTTGAGGTATCCTCGCATACGAAGAGTTTCTTAGTGGAGTAAGAGGAGAGAGGCAGCGAGTGGGGGTGGGGGAAAATAAAATTGGGGGAATTGGAGCTGATGAAGAGTGACTAAAGGGAGGGAATTCATGAATAGAATTAGGGAGAAAATAGTGATTTAATGAATCACGTGACTTGTACGTGAAGTCAATGCCGGAAAATATTGAGTGGTAATCTTTCACCAAAAAAAAAAAAAATTCAGAATTGGTAGTTTCTAACAAAAAATAATTTAAAAGGTAGTTTCTCACAAAATGTTGAATTTAAAAAGTTGTTTTTCGCAAATTTTAATTTCATTTATTTGCACGTATCATTCCTAGGTGGTAATTTAATTTCATTTATTTGCAAGTATCATTCCTAGGTGGGGTACTAATAATTGTGATGTGCTAGTTTGTATCAGTTCCTTCCCTCAAAAGTCTTTCGACTTTAGCGGAGCTTGAATTGATTTAATACAAGTCCGAGCTACCTTTCTTTCAAAAAAAAAGGTACCCGCTTATCTGCGCAAAAAATCTAAACCAGATACATTTAAGTGTTTAACTTAAACACAATGATATAAAATTTCTTTTCTTTGCAGACTCACAGTATTTTGTGCTACAATCTATACTCTCATCAAAAGAGATGCAAATGGAACTAAAATATGATGTAGAGCACATGGTATGTGTGTTCACACTGAAAATCATAAAGCACCAATTGAAGCTTATACTAAGTAATAAAATTATATATCCTTTTCACTCTCATTTAACATAGGCTATATATGAGCAAGACGAAAGAAGTAATAACATACAAGCAGACAGACTAGTTTGCGTAACATCATAAATGAAAAGCAAGTTGAAGGCAAAAGCAGAAACAACTGAACAGGAAGTTTGCCTAACCTTTCATCGTCACTTTTTACATCCACATCAGAGTCATCAGCATCTACACTTCTAGGAATGATACGATCTTCAATATCCCTCTTTGAACCTGCAGGCACACAATTATTTTTTCCCATTAATCCTAATATCAATTAATTAATAAAATGGAAAACTATAAATTCAAAACAAACCAACATAGGCAGCACCTACCTTCCAGAAGAAGATGGCTTCCTTTTCTACGATCTCTATCCTCTGCATACCACACGTAACAAAATCAAGAAAGTGGACAAATGAAAGTAATTCAATCAAGCAATAAGACACTCCTTGAGCAGAAGTTGTATAAACAATGGTTAAGAACCAAACTGATTCTAACGTCTATTATTCTCAAACTTTCTTACCACCAAAAGATTTGTCTTTAGATGAAAAATGCCTTCGTTCACGCTCTTCAAGTTCTTCACGAAGGTCCCTCTTCTGAAGTTCATCCTGGGAGTCCTGTCCATCCTTCCTGTATTAAAACCAGAAACCGTGGTTAGGGGGGCAGTGCAAAGTAGATCATTGCAAGCACAAATTTTAAAAGTAACTGCAACACATCACATGGGCAAGCTACAAGGAGGTAGCATTATCGTCTCCAAACAAACTATTATTGTCTTAAACTAAAATGAATATGTCAATCAACAATATCATGAAACATCTGGAGATCCTGCTATTCACAGATACTAAGGCCATAACTCTGTCCACATGCCACACAAGAATACTGGATCATAAAGCAAACAACAATCACGGACACCTAATTCACCCTTAGAATTTATTAATGGCATTAAGCATACACAATCACACAGCAATAAGAACACAAAACCATCGTTTAATCAGCTTAGTCCATAGCTCGACTACATGTATACTTAAGCATCAAGCAACAGAAAACTATCACATTAAGCATATATGTAATTCATAAACTCCCATCATCCAATAATTACTGGTCACACTAATGGTATAGCTTACATTATAAATGTGACAATTAAAGCCGGAAGAGGGTGTATTTATCCCTTGCTAACTGCCTGCCTATATCAAACAAGGTAAAGCTAAAAAAGTAAATCTATACCTGGGCTTCAAATTTGTATGAGCTGCAAGATCCCTGGAAGAATACTTTTGAGACGGGCCAAAAATCCTCGTACCGCCTTGCTCGTTGCCACCCTTGGCAGGTGCCCATGTAGGTCTAGCAGCAGTCGTCATTCTTTGTAATACTCACCTACAAATCAAAAGCTGCAAAAACACCCAAATTTACCAAAACGAAGATGACACAATTTTCCAACGTCACCAAGAAATCAGCTAATTTTCTCACAGCTTAACATAATCAATCTCCACTCGAAAAACCAGTAATTTGATTTGCAGACTCGAAAATTCACCCAAAACAAGACCCCCCCAAAAAAGACATAAAGTTCTATACCTTTAATCAACACTCCCCAAAACCCTAGATTTCAACCAAAATCACTACCCCTACAGCAAAATAGAGGGAAAATTTCATACAAATTCAGCAAAATATATGGAAATCATTTGCAAAAGATGTATGATTAATATAAAATCAGCGAAATAAACCCTAGAATTGAGATTAGATTACCAAATTATGATTCCAAGAGAAACGGAATTGAAGAATTGAAAATTTTTCAAGGAATTAATTTAATACCTGGGAAAAATAATGAAATTCCTAGTCGCTTGAATTTGATTTGTGGGAATAGAAGAACAGCGGAAGAAGACGAACTTCTGGAATGAAATATTTGGATGCGAAAATCAATTTTAAAGAGCGCTTTTATTTGAGAAAATAGAGTACCGTATTTATATACTACGTATTTTTATTTTTCCATTTTCATATACAGTACTTAACACTTCCAATACTTTATCTTTTACACTATTTATATGAATATGTTAATTTAGACCATATTTTCACAATGACAATACAGTAATATGACCACATTAATCTCGATGTACTGTATAGTTTATAACTTTATAAGTACTCTTTATTAATTATGAGTGCATGATGCAATCAAGAGAAGTTTGTTTACTATTGATTTATGTGAAATTAAAAAAAATAAAAAAATCATTCGATAAGTGACAAAGTTAAACCTTTTAGTTATTACATGATTTTAATGGCCCTAATGTATCCAACTTAATGAGTAATTTGGATTGGGTTGATTCTTTATCCTACATTTGGTTGAGCAGACTCTATTATAGTCGAGCTTGAATTGTTTGATAAAAGCTAGGTTACAAGCAAAATACTGAGTTTTTATCAATTCTCACGTGAGTTTTCAACTTGAGTCACTTTTAAATCATTAATGCTCGTGAAAAATCTTTAATATGAACATTCACTTCCATTCTTTTTTAGAGAATGGACCATGCATTCACCTTTGGAAAATTATACTTCGTATATGTTTCGCATCAATCAAAGAACCACAATCAATTAATTCATGGTCATTATTAAGGGCTATGTTCATTCTCTTCAACATTGTTAAATGTAAACAATATTATTAACTTATTTTCATCATAATAACTCAAAATGACTAGAGATTATTTATTTCAAAGATCAATTGTGCGGAGCCTATGACAATTTTGAAATTGGTCATATTAAATAGGCTTTCATTTTGTTTAGTTATGTTAATTTCAACAACAAAATCTTATACTTGTAGTTAATATTTGTCCTTGTATCTTTTCACATAAATAAAATATATGCAATTTAGATCACTTGTATGCTTTATTAGTGGTTCTGTTACAACATGAACCCATAATTACATCAATAATTATTTTCTCCACCATATATGCAGTTATGTACCCCTGTAATATACCAGAGATTAAGTCATATATCATCTTATGTTGGTTACATTCAAATTTCATTACCTAAAAGATATGCATAATTGAGTATACAACAACCAAGTAGAAAATTTAAAGCCCTAGTTACAGAAGTAGTATTTAGAAAGTGTGAAAATAGAGAATGAGTTTTAGTTATGCCCTCTTGCTGTATACTTCGGCCAAGAATGACTTCAGAATTGCTTGCACTGCCGCGCTAGGATATGCATCAATGGATGTGATCAACCGTACGTAGTTCTGCATCTCATACTCGACATATGCACCCTATATATAGGATGTTACAAAACTCAGGAAATGACAGGAACGCAGAGAAGAAAAAACAAACAAGAAATCAAATAACTAACCTGAAGATTGAGCTCATTGTAGAGTTCCTTAACTTGTGCCACACAAGCAGGATCTTGTTTGCCATAGTTTTCCTGAACACCAAATTTATATGCAAGAATTGAGTAAACAGAATGATGAAACTGTCACAGTACTGTATCAAGATTGCGCGATCATAACTTACATGTAAGACTTTTTTCTGGAGCTTCCCCCAGTTAATATGACATATTAACGTTATATGTTTATATGATGGCACTTTCGTTATTTTTTGAACAACTCGCAATATTTTAATGTTTTCTGTCTTTGTAGCTGATATGGCAGAAAACAGTCAACGTTAGTTGAAAGTGAACGCTGAATTTCAATCCCATTTAGCGTTTAACTTGGGAATTAAAAGATCCCGTTATCGAGTCATCTGGAGAAGAGCATCAACAATCTTCCACTTCGAAACTTCGAGCTCTTCTCCATTTTTCCTATTTCGAGCTATTCTCCTTTTTTCTCAGCGCGTGAGGGAGCGATTTACGAATTTGATGGTTGGAGTTCTCAACCCAACTTGATATTGCGTTGTTGGTGTTCTGAAGAGACATCGTAATTGGTAAATTCCACAGCTTGAAAACCCTAGTTTTTGCTAATCATTCAATTCATTTTAAATTTTGCATTTGTTGAGGTCGGATATTGCATTTGTAGTTGATAATGTATAATGTAGTTGATTTAATTGAATTTTATCCGCTATAATCGAAAATTTGAATTTGTAGTTTTCTCAAATCATTGAAGTGCCTTTGAATTTTGGAATTGTTAGATGGGTTAATGCAATTGGTGAAGAAAAGTGTGTACTGTAAAATTGGGATAATCTGTTGGTGTGTAATGTAAAGTGTGTAATGTAAAATTTAGTTGATTGGAATGCCGGCTGAAAATTTGTTGTTTTTGATAAGAAATAGGAATAACAAGAATTATGTAAGTGAGGGTTGCTGCAAGTGCTTATCTTGATTTTATTGATTGCTTGTTATTATTGATTTTGCTGCATGTGAGGAGTCATTTGTATGTTTATCAAACCTTACTCAGTGTTGGAATTATTTGGTATTTTCATTTCATGTTGGGAAATATAATAGGATTCCCCCTTCTTTTCTTGATGTTGTTGATTGCTTCTGGCATGAGGAGTCATTTGTATGTTTATGAATCCTTAGTCACTATTGGAATTATTTGGTATTTTCCCTTCATGTTGACTCTAGATGTCTGTAGTGTTATTACCCTTTTCATGTTGACTATATATGTCTGTATATTGCTGGTGTTGAGGAGTCAAATTGTAGGGAACTTCACTACTGATGTATGCTGCAAATTGAGCAATATATTGCAGGTGCTGTTATGGATTGTGGTTTTGAATCTGGTGAAATGGGTGAGCCTGTTGGCATATCATATAGTGATGAGGGGGGCAAGTGATTTCTTCTGGAGGTGTGCCTGATGGTCTCCCCTTTCTGGACTGTATTCCTAACTCAGTTGAGAGACTAGCTGCCCTATCACCAATTAAAACTATTGAAACGGTGGAGACCATTGTCTCAACAAATCAGATTTGCATGTACACTTATGTTGAGTCACCTAGGTTAGGGATGGTTTTCAAATCCTTTGAAGATGTAGAAAGCTACTACAAAGAGTATGCTGAGCAGAAAGGTTTTGGGGTTACCCGTGTTGCATCAACATTTTCGAAGAAGGATAAGGAGCGGAGAGGGGCCACCTGGAGGTGTGAGTGTTAGGGTCCACCTGATATGAGGGCAAGGAGGGAGGCGAAGAAAAGGGCAAAGGTAATGGAATTATGTGGCACGGGAGGGATTGTTAACGGTGAAATAGGGGAAGATATCATGCAGCGGGTGAAAAGGACCTCCAAGAAATGTGAGTGTGGTGCCATGTTATATGGCGGGGTTGATAGTGATGGGTTGTGGGTTATTAGGAAACTGAAAAATGAGCATGATAACCATACCCCTTAGCCGAGTGATGCTAAGTTGGTTAAGGAATATCGAATGAAGAATTACACGTCGAATGTGAAGAAGAAACTTTTTAATTTCTATGAAGAAGGTGTCTCTGTAAGGCAAATTCATGGGTGTATGGCTACGGAGACCGGGGTTGATAACCTTCCTAGTGTTAAGGACCTTGAGCATGAAGTATCTAAGGAAAAACGGCTGAAAATGGAATGTGGTGATGCGGCTGCAATGATGGCATACTTTGATCGTATGCAAGAGGATAATCAGAATTTCTATCATGCACACCGCTTAGATGAAGAGGGCCGACTCAAGGATGTACTGTGGGTGGACGCCCGTAGTAGGGTGGCTTACGAAGATTTTGGGGATGTTGTTTGTTTTGATGCCACTTATCTAACTAATGCGTACGCGCTACCTTTTTCCAACTTTGTAGGGGTAAACCACCACGGCCAATCTATATTGTTGGGCTGCGCTCTTGTGTCACATGAAGATTGTGACACATTTGGTTGGATATTTAGGCAATGGATTTCTTGTATGGGCAATAAACAACCCGGGGCAATTTTGACTGATCAAGTTGCCGCTATGCGCAAGCCTTTAGCTCAAGTGATGCCTAATGCTCGACATCGTTGGTGCATTTGGCACATAATGAAGAAAATCCCGGATAAGCTTGGAAAATGTGAACAGTAAGTTGTCCGGATTAAGCTTCCTTTGTTTTGCTGTTCCTTTGTTTGCTGCTGTTATTTTTGTTGTAACTTATGCAATAATATAACTCATAGATGTGTACTTGTTGTAAGTTATGCCATATACCTCTGATTATTGTTCTTTGGTGTGATCACTGGTGTACTGAAGGTGATCAATGGTGTACTGAAATCTTAATAGCTGATGGTGTACTGAAATCTTAATAGCTGATGGTGTACTGAAATCATAACAGCTGGTGGTGGGTGGTGTACTGAAATCATAACAGCTAAACTTTACCCTTCTCTTCACTATTATTTGCATTTTTAAAATAGTCAAGATTCATTCAGTCTGAAAATAGTCAAGATTTAATCTACCTAATTCTTTAGGTTCTTTCAGTAAAGACATGAACATCATTTTTTAAGTCTGCAACTCTTCAAAATCAGAGGTGTAAATTTTAAGACATGAACATCATTTTTTAAGTCTGAAACCCAGAGGTGATATCAAAATCATAAGGGTACACTTTAAGATATGTTGTAACTTTTGCACGTAATAAACTTGTACATTTTTTAGATACATTTTCAATAATGTCAGTTACCTGATCATTGAATGAAATTGTGCTATGTATTGTAGTTCAAGTATGTGTCTGTGGAATGATCTACACTACATATGTTGTTTTGAACTGCATCAGATCTAATTGATGAAGTCTGATTTGAATGTTTGGTTACCTGATAGAATTAGAAAATTCTCAAGTAATTAACAAGTGTTGTAATTGATGCAGCTACCATGACTTTAAGAGCCCTCTGAAGGCTGTTGTATATGAGAGCTTTACAGTTGCTGAGTTTGAGCGTCGCTGGACAGACTTAATAAAGCAATTTGAACTAGAGGATAATGATTGGTTAGCTGATTTGTTCGAGGAAAGGCACATGTGGGTCCCAGCTTTTATGAAAGAACACTTTTGGGCCGGGATGAAGACAACACAGAGGGTCGAAAGCATAAATAGTTTCTTTGATGGGTTTGTGAACAGGAAGACTAGGCTTTACGAATACCCTGACAAGTACACTAGGGCAATGGGGAGGCGTGTTAAAGCTGAAACTGATGCGGATGCTCGCTGTGGCAAATATTTGAGGCGGCTCGTGAGTGGTTTTTATGTAGAAAAATTCTTTCGGGACATCTACACTGACACCAAATTCCAAGAGATTCAAATAGAGTGTTGTAGACTTATGCATTGCTCTGGGAGGGAGGAGCGTGTGCTAGAAGGGAACGTGATTCAATATCTACTTGAAGATCGGGTCTGGATCATCCCAGAAGGGAAGAGCGAAGAAGAGATAACTGATAGAAGACGTTTCTACTGTGTCCTGTACAACACAGTTACGAAGGACGTGTCTTGTGATTGCTGCAAGTTCGAAACCTTTGGTATTATTTGCAGGCATATCATTCAGGTTTATGATCAAAATAGGGTGTCTGAAATTCCTTCAAAGTATGTACTCGACAGGTGGCGCAAAGATGTCCCTCGGAAGCATACCCGGGTTAACGTTTCCTATCACGATCCAAGTACAGATTATTCTGTCCAGATTTATAGGAAACTGATGGGTGAGTTTGAGGCAATTTGTGAAGTTGCAGCATCTGCTGATGACAAGGATACAATAGATCTTGTATTTCAGTCTCTACAATCACTTTCTTTGGATGTCAAACAAAGCAGAGCGAAGTTCTTGGAAAAGCAACCTTGCCTACCCACTCTCCCAAGAACCCTGATGCCTCCATCTGAGATATGTTCAAACAGCCCTGAATCATGCCAAACACCTCTGTCGATATCAAAACCTACTGGAGTTGAAGTGAACCCTGTTGAAGTGGCTCCTGTTTTAGTGAAAGATCCTGTTAGCCGTAAAAAGCCGCAGGGACGGCCAAAGGTGTATAGGCATAAATCCCTTTCGGGGATGGGATACAAAAAGAGTGGAGCGAAAAAAGGTGAAACCGCGCAACAACCTCCTGCAAAATTACCTGTAAGTAACTTTGCAATTATATTTGTTGTTGATGTATTTGTTGTTGAAGTATGTGATGTTCTGATTTGTTTTTTGGCACTCTCACCTAGGCTAAGAGGAAAAACCCACAAGGCGTTCAGTTCCAAAACACAATTGAGAACTACTATGACTACGTTGCAGATGTTGGCGCGATTGATGAATTTGCACAGCGCAATGGGGTTCAATGGGGATCTGGTGCTTCTGAAACCTTTTAGGTCGCAACTGATGGTTAGATGACATATGATGCAGTACCGCTTCTTTTGAAACTTGAGTTTCGGGTCTTGGACAATGTTTTTCGTATTTTGTAATCCGTTTAAAACATGCTTTTGACTTACATGTTTTTATCAAACCTACAGAACCCTGTTCTGATCCTATATATTTTGTGGTTTGATATTCATTTTGCAAACATGCTTTTGACTTAGAGTATACCATGGGTGTTGTTTTTTATCAGTTAACAGGAGAATTAGGAGCATTTTCATGTTGGTTATTATTTCCCCATATTATCTCGACTGATTTTCACATGCACTGTAGATTATATTATACATGCTTTACTAAATAATTAATACTTACAAGGTGAATGAATGTGTAGATTACAGAAATAATTAAGATTTATAAAAATAATTAATTACACTAATGATTTATAAGTTGTCGAATATTTATTAGGACAAATCATGTGTGATGGGCTTCTTTGCATTAACTCATATTCATACTGCCAATCTGGTGAAATGACGTGTTTGCACTTAGTATTTTATTTAATATTTGATGTGTTTATCTCTTTAAGGCATGACTTGATTTGCAGGTGTCCTCCAACTATTAAAGTAAATAAACCAAAAATTAGGATGATTTTTGCCTAATTTTTTATATTAATATAAATGAACCAATTTCACGCCTAATTGTTAACTAACTATACTTCCAGTAATATAATTGGGCCTTACTAAACCTTAGACTTCCAATTATGGGCCTTTGGGTTTGCATACTATACTCTGTGTTAACAAACCCACCCACTTTTGGGCCGCAGAGTATCTTCACAAATAGTGGCCCACAACACAATTATTGTCCAATTCTAAACAAGCTCCCTTTAGGATGGGTTTGTTGTTTAGAATGTTGAGATCAACAACGGTAATAACTTGACTTAAAATAAAACAGCACAAATAGCATTGTCAAACCCATAATCAGTCACACAAAAGATAACAAACGTGGAGTTCAGATTTTGCAGCCACAAAATATTACAATGAAAGGAACGAATTGAAATTGTCCAACCACTAAAAGTAGAGCTCTGCATGCTTAACTATATTACAAACAAAAGGCGTGGTGTTGCAATTACACGTTCTTCTACCTCCGACTCCAGCGACATCCCAAAAGATAATTCATCCCTCCCAACAACATACCTATCCAACAGTAGACCTTCACACAGCAACACTCATGGCTGGCTGTTCGGAGCCACAACGACTTTGTCTCCATTTTTTATTTCAGCTTCCCTGATAGTGTTGAGGGTGCACAACACGGTATCTTCATGATAGAAAATTACCTCAGTTGGGTCCACATTAACCCTGTCACCCCAAATGTGGAAAAGACGGCACAGCGGGGTGTCCAACTTCCCTTGAACCCGGAGTTTGATCTTCCTGCGGTGACCCGTGTTCTTGAGGTAGAACCTCTTGAATCTTGTGCAAGTGTTCACCACTCCCTCCTGCATACATTACATTTTTTAGTCAAGCAAACCAACTTCAGTACGCATTCGGATTTATAAATTATAATTTCTACTCAATTGCCATGTATTTTTACTCAATTGAGTAAATTATAATTTTTACTCAATTGCCATGTATTTTTAACAATCACCAATATGACACAACGAGGTAAACCTTTTCTATGGGGAAAAAAAATAAACAAATTAATTTTTAAAGCATTTTATTTCAAAGCCAATATTTAACTAAATCCAAATTAATTTTATTTTTAAAAAACCAAAATAAAAAAATATATTACATCATCACTCCTAAACTATCAGACAATATATGTTCAGTAAGTAATCCTATAATACTCTATTGTTTTCCATAACAAAACAACTACAAATTATATACGTCACCAGTTGATGTTGTTACATACACCAAAAAATAATATATGTCAACCGTTGCCTTATTTTTCTAAGTAATAATAATTAGATTGTAACATCTCATGAGCTGTCCTTCATTTGTTTCATTTTAATTTTCCTTTTTTTCAATGATTTTTCTAAGAAATATTTATCCGTGTTTTATCCTCTAATGTTATTGACATCATTATAATAATGTGAAACTCAACACCGATTAAACAAAGATACACAAGAAAGATGTACTCACAACATGCACAAAGATAATATTTATTGTAATCTACATAATTACAAATATAGGAAGGACTGTTACTCATCAGTGTTTAAATGCAATAATGAAATACAATCAAATACGATAATGGGTCTAATCATGCAATCACACCCAATCATGGGATTAAATACAATCACAAATCAAATGAAACAGATGACTTTTAGATAATCAGTTAAAATGATGCCATCACCTAACAATCTCACAACACATGCAATTAATTGTTAACATGCCAAATATTAAAACAGTAAAAAGATTAAATAATGTACCTCTCCTTGTACGTAAAGTACAGTTCCGGTTTGAACACCAATTGCCAGAGGATACTCCGTAGACGGAACATAGGTTTCTCCGAGATAAAGCTTGATCTGATTAGCTTTGACATCAATTCGAGAAGCGTAGTCTTCATAGATTGCTTCGAAGGTTTCGTCAGTCCGAATGTTGTACATAACACCGATATCACCAAGAGTGTAGCTCCTTACGACGATTGAAAGCACCATAGCGTGACCATCTTCAGCTGGTACGACCTCATCCATGTCCACATCAGGCTTTTCAACCTGTTCACCCCCCTCAACATCTTCAGCTGGTTGTCGAGGAGGCTGAGGTGCCGCCCTCACCACCCCCATACTTGTAGTAGGGGGGACTACAAGAGTCCCATCACTTCTTTCCACCTTAGGGTACGAGACAACTCGGAATGGTGCACCTCGAGGTGCCTCGAAATGAGTGATCATAACCTCATGCGGGGGTGTAGGAGCGTCAGGTGCCGGACCGACAGTCGGAGATGGAGGAGCTGTAGCCACAGCAGTCGTAGCTACAGCCAGAGCTGGAGGAGCCGTAGCTTCAGCCGCAGCTACAGCTAAAGGCGGAGGTGGAGGAGCCGTAGCTACAGCTAAAGGCGGAGGTGGAGGAGCCATATCTACCATCATATCTGCTACAGTGGGTATAGCAGAAACAGTACTCGGACCCGCTCCACCCAAGGCCACCGGAACATGAGTTACTCGTGGCTGGTCATTACGGAAAGGTGGTATATCCATGTTGGCAATAATGTGAGCGATGAGGGCGTTACGACGTTTGTTTTTCGCACTTTCATTTCTTGGTTTGATGGGTTGTGGGATTCCCGGACGACGTCCACCACCGTTGGACCCATCACCACCGTTACCGTTAGAGCCACCATTTGCGGTTGCCATTTTTTTTAATTTGTTTTTTGTGTGTTGAGGCTTTGTTAGGGTTTTGCAGTACGTGTTGGTAGAGTATATATAGTGCGGGAAAAGCAAGTACACCTGATGACATGGCATAAGTTCATTAGTTTTTGTTTAATATGTAGTCGTAGTTTATGTCAATATATTTTGAAATTTATTTCTACAATGTAATTCCTAATGAAAATGTACATAGTAATCCTTAGTGTCAATGTGTTTTTGATGGTTGGGGAGTTTTCATTTCCAAAAAATGGTTGTTCAAACCTTGTAAATTGTTATTGTCAACATAAAAAGTCACCCTTTATGAGCGATTAATGTGATGTATATAGATTAAATTGATTGCTCTCTTGAAACAGTTTTATGTTAAAATGGTCTCCCTTAAAAATGACGATTTATTAATGAGAACTAAATAATCCCACAATGTGCTTGTGGTAGAGATTACTATGATATCAAGGCGAGACTTTATCACTTCATATGTAGGCATTATATTACATATAAAATTTACATCGATTTTAAAAAAGAGATTGAGTTAATTTCAAGTTTATTCATACTGATGTTACTAGTTTATTACGAAGTAACGGAGATTATAAAAGTTAAGTGTATTAATGAATTATTATTGTTTTACTATCACATTATTAGCTGCTTCTTATTCAATCATCTAATTGATGTGTCATAATCATGATTTGATGAGTTATTGTGAGATCAAAATTACATTTTGATTTATAGACAGTACGGTTTATAAACGGTTCGGTACAAACGGGTTGCAGTTTGTTAACGGTTCGGTTTGATATCAGTTCGGTTTAATACTAGTTCGGTTTGTTCACTGGTTTGGTTCTTGTTCGGTTTGACATTATTCGGATCGGTTCTTTTACGGTTCTACTTAAATACGGTTCGGGTCGGCTTTCGGTATAACAAAATCGGTTTTTAATCGTTTCGGTTCTCATTTGGGGTCGGTTGGTTTCGGGTAGTTATACGGTTTCGGTTTGAAATTTGACAGCACTAACTATAATATTTAAAAAATGATCAACACATCTAATTTTTTTTCAAATTAATAAGTCATAACCCTTGATATGGCAATGCAAATATTCCCAAATTGCCATGATCAACTCGCCCTTAATGTGCGATTAATGTGATAATTGTCTTGCACTGATATCTCTAAAACTCGAAACCCTTAATAATGGCAATAATGATAATAGAAACAATGATCAACCTTGTCGTGTTTTTTAATCAATTTACATAATCACACATAATGTGCAATTAATGTGATGACTCTCTTTCACTGATATATCTTTAAAACCCGTAGTCCTTGATAAGGGCAATTAATGATATTATCAAAATGATCAACCTTGTCATCTTTTTCATTAAAATTAATAAAAACACACATAATTGTGCGATTAATGTGACTACTATCTCGCAGGGATATCTCTAAAACTCGTACCCCATTATTACGGCAATAATATTAGTGTTAAAGTACAACTTAGTATTAATGTGATAACTCTCTTATTTCATTGATTAATCTTAAACTCATCTCCCTTAAAAAAGACATGAATGTTATTCAAATCATCAACCCTTGTGATTTTTTTTGAAATACTAATTCATACCTCACTTGCGTGCATTGAAAATACAGATAAATGTGAATAGTCTATTTGTTTAATTACTCGAAAACTCGTCTCCCTTAATAATGCCAATAATAATATTACAATAACAACAACCTTGTCAATTTTTTGTGTCCGATATTCAAAGTAAACCCTACATTTTTCCTTGCGACCATACTCATGAATTCATACACATGAATTTTTGGCTAGAATTTTTGGCATAATTTTAAATGAGAGTTAATATAAGTAAAACAAGTACAATTTCAATACCACATTTAAAATTTTTCTTGTGTTAAAATTTTAATGAGGGCACTTGTACAATTTTATACATAACGTTACATAAATCAGGATTGGGGGTAGGTTATAAGATTTTAGACAGTAGGGGGTATGATTTTTCCTGCACTGCTGCAATGGTTTACCAAACCATAGTCTGCAACAACTGAAGCTAACGCATGCTCCTTAAAATAAGGTGGTCCAGCCAAAAATGTCCTTGGTTTTCTCTACGTATTTAACCTACCATGTATTGTCCAGCGGTCCATAGGTGTGTTGTCAATCCAAGTAAGACAAGTACAGACTCATTGGAGGCATAACCCTAGTACAACGACGACTTTACCCTATTCGTCTTTACTAATATTTTTTTACTTTTTTTTCATGACATCTTATCAACCATACTAATAACCATTTTGGTGTAAGAGAAAAGGAACGTTGTGTCAAAGTTAAACAAATGTTGATAAGGGAAGTAAAATAAAAAAAAATTAAAAATATAAAATTAAGTTCTGTTCGAAATTCCAGGTTTCAATTTTTAACCTTTTGTTCACAGTGTTAATTTAAAAGTCTCACATTTTATTTTATCGGGTAATAACCTTATCATAAGACGAGGATTTGCACTACAGCCATATAAGCGATTTAAGTATTTTTCTTTTTGGAATATTAGCTTCAAGTAATTAACTTGATCGATTATTAATATAGATTCAGTAACATCACTTAATTTTATTAAACTAATACGCATTCTCAATAATGAAATTGTTATTTCTGCTAACTCACTTTAATTTTTATAGTATAACATGAATTGAGTTATCACATTAATTTAATTTACAAGGTTTGATCAATCATTTGTTTGAAATGATAAACTCCCCAACCATCAACTCTGTTACTGATATCTCTACAACAGGATATTTGTTTTCTTTTCTTATACGCGTTGAAATAACTTGAAAAAAAAAATGGTTATCTACATCAACGTAGATTAGAATCGCAAATCTTCTGTAGAAGACCATCACTCCATTTGATCCAGTTTCAGGAGCACACTACTGTCAAACTTCTCTTTCACAACACATAAAGGTGTTGTCATCTAGTATTCAACTTGTATTGTCACATCCACATGGGTTAGAAATGTTGTAACTACAGAAGAAAACTACATCTACCTATGACACCACATTAAATGAAGAAGTACTATGTTATGTAATATAATTTAAACATTTTGTTCTTTTACTAACTTGTCCTATTCTTTTTTTTTTTTTTCAATGTAGGAGGGTTTAGGGTTAAATGGTTTACTATATTTTATAATACAATATATTGTTTTTGTCCTTTTACGTTTTTTTTTTATTTATAAAGCATAATTTAGGGTTATGGGTGTATGAGTATTCGAATACTTTAGGGTTAAGGGTTATAGAGTTGATGGAGTATGATGATTTATTGTTTTATATTTTATAATATAATTTAATATTTAATCAGGGGTTGATGATATGTGTTAATGTTAAAGGGATGACTATTTCTGATGGAATAATTGAGTGTATGCTATATCTGCTACGGTGTAACGGGATTGATCAATCTGGAAGGTATCATCTTTAAGGTGTGGTTCAATCTCATGGTTTAGTGTTAAAGGGTTCTATTGAATTGGATTGTTTAGGATTTAGGGTTTAGGATTTAGTGTTTGATAGAAATTGGGAGGGTAAAAAGGTTTGGTCGAATGGGAGGGTTTAGGCTTTAGGGTTGAGGATTTATCAAAGTTTTAGGGCTTAGAATTTGATATAATTGAAAGGGTTTAGTGTTTGATCGAATAGGAGGGTTTAGGCGTTAGGGTTTAGAATTTGATCGAATTGGAAGGGTCAACGACTTTTTTTCTAACTGGAGGGTTTAGATTTGAGAGAATTATAAGGGTTTACGGTTTAGTCGAAATGGAGGTTTAGGCTTTAGGGATTGGAGGGTTTAGTGTTTGATCGAATAGGAGGGTTTAGGCTTTAGGGTTTTGGGTTTTATCGAGTTGGAGGGGTTTAGGATTTTGTTTTAAAGGTTTAGGTGATTTGATTACAATATTTATTATTCTCTTTCACTCAAATTATCTAGCTTAATACAGGATCTAGCTTAATACGTGCTAAGCATAACGAACCATTAACGCACAAACGATATAATTGGAGGTATTAAATCAATGATATAATTAAAGGTATTAAATCTTGATTAATAAGGTTTTAGGATTACCTATTTTATTTGAAATATTAAGCTTGCATACATGAATTGCACGTACTTCGATGATATGATTATTAGAGGGTTCAAAATCAACGATTGAATTAGTAACCATAAATTTATTTATAATTTCAAACAAATAACTAGTACGTACTGATTACTAATAAAATCACCATGACTCTACTAGCATTTCGAATGTGATAACTATAGCATTTCGAATGTCATAATTACACCCAACTAAATTTTCTAATAGGAAAAAAAATTGATCTACTCAGTCCATTGTTCTGACAGATTCGAAGTTGTGTTAAAGTATTTTATCCAACGATTTTCTTGTACGAGAAAAGAGCTTCCCCCTACTCAACAATATTTCCTGAAAATCTTTCCCCCTACTCAACAATATTTCCTCAACAATATTTTGTTAAACTCAACAATGGAGTACGGTGAAAAACAAGCTCCCAATTCAGCCACCTCGAGTAGGAAGCGATGCCTACCTAAAGCCACAGTACTGTCCCTGCCAAATTTATGTAGGGTTCTCTCATGTAGTGTATATCTATGGTGAACTTCTTATACCCTCCTCCCAAGCAACCCCAAAAAATGGCCAAAAAGAAAATGTTAATCCCAGTCTCTATGATTAAGCCACTCCAAAAAAAACCTTGTAACAAAGAGTTCCTACTCAAACCGATGACACAAATTAAAAAAACAAAGGGTTTGCATATGGTTCGCCCTTGTACACCCAACACAACGACAATTGTAAGGCGTCGAAAAGGTGTGCTTGGCGTCATTAACAGCCCAATTGTTACTTCGGATGGGAAGGTTGCAATATCCTTACTTGATGCGGCAACTGCAACACAAGTAATCGCCGGTAAGACTAAGCTTCAAGGAGATCTCATTGTGATCACTCCCTCTAATAAGGTTAGTCCTGCTCACTTACCGGACTTATCAGACCTTGCTTTATTACCAAAGTCGGCCAAGTATTTTCTCAAGTGGCTCATCTGTACCGAAGGTGGGAAGGAAGGGTGTGGTTATGAACATGTGCTACCAAATGGTGTGGTGGAGGTGGTTGATCCGCCGTCAGAATTACCATCTACCATCGAAAGTTGTCATTTGTCTCTCGGTGATCATGTTATGACGATACCGAGTTACAGAAATGACTTCAAAATTTTCACTCTCCAACATCCGATGTATGTCTCGCACATACATTTAATGAGTAGCACCAACACCTCTAACATATTATATGGAAGAAAAATAGAGATTAAGGTGCAAGTCTGTGTGAATGAGGATGTCAGTTTTTGGAGGGAAGTGAGCACAATGGGATTAAGGTACGTTGTATGGAATTGTCGTGATATGGGTAGAGACACATTCCTTCCCTTAATGAGGTTGGTAATGGAGTTGCATATGCCTCATTTCATGATCTTAACTGAAACAAGAGTTTCGGTTCATATGGCACGCCTCATATGTGCGTATTTGCACCCTTATGCCGTGTATGGAATGTCAAAGAACGACTATGAGGGAGGTTATGTAATGCTTTCCTTTACTAAGAATATGTCATTAAAACTGATAAGCTCATTTCCTAATGAGTATTGTTGGGCTTTTGATAAGCACAATTAATGTACTATGTGGAAGTGACAGTAAGAAGTGGATGTGCTCTTAAGAGTTGTAATATTCAATATTCCATCAAAATTACTCTGAGTAGTAATGTTTAATATGTATTCAAACTTTAATGCAGAATTTAGTAATTACTTATGAGTTGTTCATTTCAAATATTAAATATTAAATTTTATGCGTAATTAAGAGTAATTTAGTTATATTACTAACATTAATATGTTGTCAAACATTAATATAATTATGCTTATTTCAAATATTACATATATAATTTTATGCGTAATTATGAGTAATTTAGTTTATTAGACGATAATATGTCATATTAAAAATTGGGTTGAATTTGAAAGAACGAGTTATTAACTTGATTTGCCCAAATTATTTCCTTTTCAATCCACAAAGCCCCAAACAAGCCCACATCATTTTGTTTTAAAGCCCAAATTATTACCAATCACTCCACAAATGGATTATAAGGTTTATAATAGGTTTGAAATTGGGCCTACCCCAATTTATTAATATCCAACAGGTACTCTTGTAATAAAACACCTTTCTGAACAGGCCATAATAAAGAAATCATCTAAATAGCCCATTAATTTGGTTGGACTAAAGAACTTATAAATTTGTGTACAACAACAGTCAGATAAATGATGTTTCCATAGATAACCCAATACATGTTATACAACATTATTACATTAAATTAAAAAAATTAACAACTCATAATGAAAGTAATGTACAAAAGGGTTACAATCTGTTATCAGCTCCACAGCATTTGATACATTTGACATCGTTTTTAATGATCACATTTCTAGTACTGTCTCCGAAGGCCAGCCCATTGCCAAACACCTTATGCGTTTCGTGGATCAGATCAACAATGTTGCCAACCTGAATCAAAAAAAGGATTCAGAGATCAACATAATTACTATCAAATATCACTGACAGCATGTACTACCAACTCACATGTACTAACAACTCACATGCTTCTTAATCACTTTCAGCATCGGGTTCCATGAAGTACAGTGTACGACGTATATGTCTTGTGCATGGCCAGGTTTTACAAAAACACATATAGTACATGGCGCAGTGGAGGCCGCTACTGAATCACCATGAACCTAATAAATATTCAGGAGTGATTATTAGACAAGTACCACACAAGTAATATCAAGTTATGAGGACGGTGGATTGTGAAGTTAACATTACCTCCGATACAATGGCCAAGTAAGCACAACATTGAGTACGTAAAAACCCAGCTATTGACACTGTGGACATTGATTCAGCACCAATACCACCAGAAAATAGCACCACCTCACCCGCCAACGAAGATATTAACGGACCCGTTCCAGAACAATAGTCCATAGCATGAATCCATCTCAAAACCTTTTGAATATATAACCAGTAAAAAAATTAGACCTTTATGCTCAGTATCATTTAGGATTTCATACAGTTACTTACCCTTGAAGTAACTGATTGTAGCATGGACACAACATCAGCAGATATCCACCTAAAAATTTAATGGTGGTACCATTCAGCAAAAGATAATCGAAGCAACAACAAATCAATGAATTCATGTAATAAAAAAAGAGAAATACCTCTTCAACATATCCATTTTGAAGGTTGACACATCATAAGTGTTCATCACTACCATGTTCTCTACACCAGCATATTTCATTGCCTTCTCCCCATTAAATTCATCTGAGTTAATAGATCTAGCACTTGCTTTCTCCCCTTTACAATCATCCGTGTTAAAAGATGCAGCATTCCGCATATTCGACCATTTTTTTGAGGTGCTTTTTCTTGCTCCCTTCCTCTTGTAACAAACACTAGCACTGCCACTACAAAGAACCTGTTACATCGTACACCATTGAACTACAACATTACAAACTTGCATAGATCTACATCCTTTGAACTAAAGACATTGTAAATTAATTAGCTATTAAACCCCTAACCTTTTTTAACCCCTCAGGCCCATTGGTATCTCTTGCCTCACTAGGATGCATTTCACCATAGGCAACATCCAAAGTCTACAATAACAAACCACAGTAGAACCATCACACACTTGGTTTAACTAATATATAAATAGCTTTACGACTTTTGCTTACCCCAAGTTTACCAAAATCACCAGAATTTGGGAAACGATCTTCCGTAACTGCTTTGCGTATCTCATCCATCTTCCAAACCTCCTAACGCGGGAAAAAACCCCACTGCACAGGATGTCTGTATAGCCGATCCAGATACATAATCTGTATCAAACACGTTTGGTATTAAACCTGTATCAAACACGTGTTACAAAAAAATAACAACCAAAAATTAACATATATATCACATACCACAATGTATATTAGGCAACCTGCACAACCACTAGCATAGCCACTTGAGTAAAACCGTCGTGCAAACATCGCGACACTATTCATGAGCTTCTTCAAAACTAGGCTGCACCAGTCATATTGAGCAGCCTTTGACGCACACGTTAATGATGGCACTAAGTCAGCAGCCAATCTAGATGATTGATTAGGACATAACAACATCTCTAGCGCCAACAACAAGAATACAGTCTTGAACTCTTCCGCCTGATCATCCTCCCATTGTCCCTCAACCCGGGCAATCAAATCAGCATTAACTTGAATACCCTCGAATATGTACTCACGACCAGTTGTAGAAGACTTAGTTTTCCATGTTTTACCATACCTATCCATAATACTTTTCACTCTTTCAAACATTTCACTACCCATTGTTTCGTAAGTGGGAACAGGAAGTCCACCATTGGGAATGCCAAGAACCCAATGCACTTGATTTTGAGAAAGCTTGAAAACTCTACCCTCTCTGCTAGTGAGAGTACAATTGAAGGGATCTATACGAGTCATCAACCAATAAGCCAACTGTCTTGGGAGGTTAATTTCTCCTATTTTTAAGAGACCGTCAAACCCCATTTCACAAACCCACCCCTTCCTTTGTTGGTCTAACTTTTGACATATTCTACCAAACGACTCTACGCGACAACTTGTATTAGCTGGCTGTAAGCATGAACAATTACAAACAACAGGTTTCATTATAACGGTTACCATTACTGCTAACAACTCACTCACCCCTCCATAAATATGGAATTAAGGACTTACCCTAGATGTTGCCTTCGCATGTCTTTGCAACACTTCGCCTTTCCTTTTCACACAGCCGCCCAGAGTTAAAGAATCATCCTACAACATCAAGCCACTAAATAAGCCCCATTACCAAATTAAGTTCCAACTACCAAATACAATCTACTTATTACCTTGATTAACTCAGGAGAAAGCTTCTTCAGGGTAGGTCCTCGTCCTACTCCATCCTAAAATGATAATTAATTTGAGAATATCTACACAAACTGTAGGGTAAATCTGGTCTACTCCTGTTTCAGATTTGTGTGCAAAAATTATACCTCATCATCACTCCGGGTGCTGCACGTTTTACGCTTCCTGTACCCTCCCTCCATTTCCGCTTTAGAACTGTTAGTTCAATTCAATTCACAATTACTAATGTAAATAACCATGGCAATTCAATGTACAAATTCAGCAGTTTGTTCAAATCAATTCACATTTCTTATCATCGCAATCAAATGTGTTTCCTGTTTGTTCAACTTAATTCAGTGTACAGTTCTATTAATAATTACACAGCCCAATTTCATGCCCAATTTCATGCCCGATTCAACCCACAATAACTATACGAACCTATGACAATTAACACAACTTAATCTCACAACTATACAGCAACATCGATGCGATTTGAAAACAACAACAATTACACAACTTAATCATCTCAACCTACAATCACAAATATACAGCAACATCGATGCGATTTGAAAGCAACAACAATTCGTTCCCCCACTTCATACTGAAATAGGCGAAAAGACATTCACACCCCCTTATAAACAAGTTTTGTTTATAGGCCATATTAACCAGTATTTTCTCTTTTTTCTGTTCATCATTACAGAGTTCTAGAGCTTTCACAACCAACCACGAACACTTAAATTCTTCAATATCAGTTCCAGTCTGAAGTGTAAAGCATAACATATAAGAAACTCAAATAAGCAGACATATTACATTTTAAGAATGCAGTGGCAGTTAGTTTGAACCCTTGCTCACCTTGCCATTTCCAGGTTCTCCAAAACAATTAAGATAGTCAACCTATAACAGAAGAAATTAAGCATCAAATTTTTAAAATTGAACACAAATAGACCTATCAGAAATAATGATGTCTGTTTTATTTGTCGAACTAGCTTGTGTTTGAATTTATACACATTCTCTCTTCCTGCTCCACATGGAGATCGAACAAAATGTTGTAAAAACAAAAACTAACATGAACTTGGAAATAATTTCCTATGTCAATTAGAATGCTTTTGGCATTAAGATGATCATCAAGATTTTCTTCAGACATAAGTAAAGCACATGCAACCTGTAAGTTTAAGGAAACATGTCACATTTCACCAGGATTAGTAATAAATTACCTCCTAATCGAATTAAAAAAGAAAAGATCGCGGATCACCACTATGAAGCTTATATAACTTAGCTCAAAAATGGTAAATTATAACTTAGGTTTTACACGAAGGTAGTATAAACGATTCAGTTTGACAGTTTTCGACTTCAATCAACTAAGGTCATGTACATACCTATAATGGTACATATGTTAGCCACCTTTTCCTCGTTACTAAATTAGTCTTTCATTTATACGAGGCTTGATGCATTTATCACATACGAAGTACATTCTACTCTTTCAAGATATGCAATCGAAAAACTCTGTATTTTGCAGCTCAGGAAGCCAGGTGGCAAAGGCATAAGTGGTGCAGTAACAGCTCAAAGTGCTAAAAGGGAGCTGAAGTATACCGAATCATGTTACTAAGCACTGATCATGCAGTACAAAAGCTTAAACAAACTCTAAGGAAAAAACTTACCCCTGAATCACTTAGAGTTATAGTGATAACTTATAAAATTGAAAGAATTTAATCAAAAACAAGAAATATGCGTATGAACAGTATATGACATAGTTCAAGAATCAAACTTACAGATAGATAGCATGAGTAGCTAGCAGTTTTGTACAGAACAATGCGGCGATGACTACATCAGGGAAAATGAACTTAGAAATGTTAATTAGATATATGAGCAGTTAAATTTATGTAAAGTTATAAGACAAAGGAATAGAGGAATGATTTAGCTCTACTAACAGATCCAATGAATATTTTGAAAGATCTTTTTCTTCTTCTAAAGCAGTAAGCAGACTGTTCATTTGTCCATAGGCAGTCTGAAATTCAACCTGTAATACACAGGACACGCGTAACATATATGCATAACTATATTAACATGTAGCGAAAACTGTATGTAACCTCAGACCAAGCAAAGCATAACTACCTCATTAAACAAATCCAAGAGTTCCACATAATACTTCTTATTTCTGAAATGCTTCTTGAGAACTCTTTGAATTTGATGTCGAAGTATAACACCACCATTAGCAGCCATCATGCGAATCTGAAAGGGGTAAGAACAATCCACTTACAGCAGATTTTACAGCTTATAATGCCTTCTCAAGAAGACTGAATGTAACCTAGGATATATACACACCTTTGGATCTTTGAACCATAAAGGCCAATCTCTCTTTGTATGATGCTTTTCCAAATATTCACAAAGAAGAAGGAAATATGATTGAAGCTAAACAAACAAATTTTTAATAGTTAGTCAACCCTCTGTAAGTAATGAGTGATTATTATACAACAGAACATACATACGCGAGGCATAGTTTATGTCTATACCCATTCGATACACCATCCAAGTGCAGAAGCAAGAAAGATTTCATCATCAGTTAGTTCTTTTCCATCTTTCAAGAGCTTGTAGCTGTCAATAACAGAAATCCCTCGACTTAACTTCTCTGCAGGTCAAATGAATCGAAAACAATTCGTGAGCTAACAAATTCATAGAGACATTATATCAAGGCAAAGATAGTTTACAGAAATTTTTGCAATAGTTAAGACAGAGATTTTTAAAGGTTCCTTACCTCCTGAGCTGTCCTGCTCCAGCATCTGAAACACGGTGCAGAATATCAGACATAGATTTCTGCTCAATATATTCATTCAATCTTTTTATAATCCGTGTTCAAGCATTATATATAGGAATATGATTTGGTATCTAACTCAAGCCTTAATTTGAACACTATCAATACTTAGCTTTGGCCTGGTATGATTTAGATGTAATACTAGAATGGAAATATAAATCAGAACAACATGCATATTTCATAAATAATTCATCTTTTTCTATCAATGGAACTCACAAAAGAACTTTAACACTACTAATCAGTTGAGGTTGAGGTAGTGGGATAGTGGTTTCGCTCCTTACCCCAGATCCCCTATGGTCTATGGATCAAATCTTACGCGACTCATTTGATAGATTGATTCCCCACACATGCCTTGGGTGATCCCTTAGCTTTTTCGTTCTTACCCAAAAAAAAACAAATGAAACTAACTTAACTATGATGAAACATATACTTTGTAGTATATATGCATAATTGTATGTGTTTCAACTTAACTATGATGAATCATATACTTTATAGTCACAAATTCTTGATTTGTTTTGAATGTTTATGAAGGAGATTAATAGTTAAACAAATGTAAAAGGGATTAATGTACCAATATAAATCAAATGTAAAAGAGATTAATGTAGCAATATAAATTCCCAAAAATTAAGAAAGAGTGTAAACATATACAAAAACTAAATAAAGGAAGAAAATAATACCAAGAAAACTAAGTAAAAATCATTGAAAGCATGGTCAACCCATTTTCGAGAAATGTCAATCCCATCAAAAGCAGGGTCATTCATGAGTTCAGATTTAAGGATTTGGTAAACATCAAGAAACTTTGACCTCAAATTATCGCTCATTTTTCTTTTTCTTTCGTGCAACAAACAATTAACCTGCAACAAGAACAAGAAAAAACTTTAATGTCTTGGTGTTTTGTAAAATGTCAACGTTTATGTCTTCTACTCTTCTTAACTTGCTGAGTTGCTAGCTAAGTGTATTTCTTACTCCTTCCATTTCTTAATTAAACGCCTTCATTTTCGGGAAGGAGGGGAGGAAGTTCCTACGGAGTTTGAATGACTCATTTCGAGTATTGGCGGTAGGTAGTTTTGTTAAAATAAGGTGACCTTTATGTCATGTTAGCTTCGATACCACCATGTTAGGGTACCAACTCAACCAAAAGTTTATACTGATGTTTAAGACCTATGAATACATTTAATGATCTATTATTTATGGAATTTGACCCTAAATCTTGAATATCAAGTTTACTTTAAACCAACACAATAGTTTTAAATCTAGTCAGTCAATCTATCTAGCAACAATTGATTACAAAATTTTCTTGTACTACATGAAATGTGCTCGACTGTTTGTATATACTAGTTTGTAGCTGATTGCATTTCAAGCAAAGCCAAAGGAACTTGACTTCACGTGGCATTAGTTGACTCAACCGTTAACAATTTCATAGTTTCCTTCGAACTGATCATATCATTGCTTGATTAATAAAGAAAACATGGCTTTAGCTTGTTTGTGAAGCGGTTATCATCATCCATCCCACTTTTTAAGCAACATTTAAGAAGCAAAATGCATGTAATCTAATAATCCCTTCGTCCCACTAAGATCATCTTACATACTAAAATTATTGGATTTTCTAATGAGTTTGTTCCATCTTTTTCTAAGTACATTTTTACAATGCGATGATAATCCATGATGAAAAGCACCTCTTTGCCAATTCTCTGATGTCAGAAAATCACGAGTTAGGCCATGTTCTTTTAAGTTTTAGAGTTGAGTAGGTGTCAGCAAAGCAAAATATTTATAATATGTGTAGCAAGGCTTAGTAGAGCACAGCAAACCACAACAACTTAAAATAATCAACAGGGCCTTTATTACACGTACTACACAAACATATAGATATGTTGGGTTAATCTTCCCCGTAATTATGTAGTCCAGAATCGGACAAGTGGCACCTTCTTGCAAAAAAGAAGAAAAAAAAATTCTTGCCAAATTTTTCTTAAAAATGTAGTTTCTCACAAAAAATTATATTTAGTAGCAATAAGAGGTCATTTTGTCAAATTTGGTTTTAAATTAGTTAGGCTATTTAAAAGGTAGTTTCTCTCTTTAAAAAAGAATAAGGGTTTGTTCAGTTCAGTAGTTCAATTCCTAATTTCCTTCTCTCATAAAATATTCATTCCAGCTCAGTTCAGTTCAGCTCCATTCAGTTCATTTCAATAAATGTGAACATCCTCAGCTTAGACGTATATTGTGTAAGTTTGAATATGCATATTCAAACTAGTTTTCCCAGATCCTTTTGGGGCCGGCCTTAGCAATTGGCTTGATGAACATCAAGAGCCGCAAGCTGCGTCTCCACTCCAAGTGGGCTCGCCATCTCCTTCTCTGGGTTCTTCATTCCCCACTCATGTTTCTGGTGAGTCAGGGTATTAACCCGACTCTTCTTCTGGGGGTTTCAAATTTTCACACTCTCCACTATCAGTCAATTACTCTCCTGATGAAACAACAGTTGATTCACCGGCGGATTTAGAGGTGGATTCGGATGAAGCCATCCCCATGGATTGGTCACCGCAACATGCTCCTCTAAACCCGGGTATCCGCATCAATGACACATCACCTCCCGTATCGAACTCCGGTAAACAGGCGGTTCCCTTGAAGCTGAAAATGGTTAAGGGAAAGGAAAAAATATGGAATTGGGTTCGAACTTCTTGTCCTGCAAAACGGCTAGCATCGATTTCAGAGCCAGACACTCCACCAGCAATACCTTCTCCAAAGTGTTTAGCCTGCCTCAAACAGATAAAACGGCGTAAGGGTTCTGCGGGTTCGCCGGTTTCTGTCTCTGATTCACAGTCGAATTCTGCTTCTGATGAGGTTTCGGTGGTTCACCTTCAAGAACCGCCACCTCAGCCATGAATATTGGCGCTTGGAACTGTAGGGTCCTCGGAACGGCGGACTCCCCTAAAGTTCCATACCTAGCTTCACTTGTCCGCTCTTTCTCTTTAGATATTATGTTTATAACAGAGACTTTTGTTGGGCTTAATGCTGCTGTACATAAGCTTAGTTCTCTTAAGTTTGATGGTTTTTGCGGTTTGGACTCATGTGGTCTTAGCGGCGGGTTGGTAGTGTTTTGGTTTTCCCCGCTTAAGGTAGTACCTATTGTAATGACCTCTAATGTAATCTTTTGTGAAGTTTGTACTCAAAATGAAACAAAATATATTATGTTTGTGTACGGATCGCCTCACTTTTCGGATCGTTGATCTGTTTGGGCAGAAATTTCAAATCTTTTACAGAAATATCAGAATGTGATTCTTATAGGGGATTTTAATCAAGTTGAGTATAGCTCGGACAAAGTGGGAGGTTCTAAATTTATTGCTGGTCAAAATGAGTTCAAGGATTGGAAGCTTGATATTGGTCTTTTAGACATTCCTTTCTCAGGCCCGGAGTTCACTTGGACTAATGGCCATAATAATGGTGATCCTACATTTGAACGCCTTGATAAAGCATATGCTACTCACAATTGGCTTCTTGATCATCCAGACGCCTTCCTTCTTCATCAGCCCATTCTCTTCTCGGATCATGTGGCTGTTATTCTTCAGGAAAATGCTATAGCAGTACACCGCAAACCATACAGGATTGATAATTGGTGTCTGCTATCAAAAGAAGTAGCCACTATTATATCACTCTCATGGGCTTTGGAATGTAAAGGTTCGCCTATGTTTTCCATCTCCCGAAAACTTGAGGTTTTACGTTCTAAATTACTTAGGTGGTGCATCTCTCATAAGAAACTGTGGGGTATTAATTGGAAGGAGTTGCATTCCTCTATCTCTCCACTAGCTGAGCAGTTGGATTCTAAGCTTTATAGGATTCTATTTTTATCCGTCCGGGACGAACAGGTGGTTCAGGCTCAAACGGCCCATATTTACTGGAAACAACGAGCAAAGGTCAAGTGGGATGCTTTAGGGGAAATGCATTCTCATCTTTTTATTCTCCTATGTTCAAGCTCGCAAGCGTCAAAACAAAATCCAGGGGCTTCAAGACACTTCAGGTAATTGGATTCATGATCAACAGGGTATCCAAAGAGTGATTTTGGATTATTTCTCTAACCTGTTCAAGTGTAAGAATACTCGTCCTTCACCTCCTGATTTTGACTGGTCGGATCTCGACCTCCCATCTCTTTCGGATTCTGATAAATGCGAGCTTATGTCCCCTATTTCCGCTGATGAGGTCAAGCAGGCAATGTTTAGCGTAGATGATTCCAAATCTCCTGGTCCGGACGGTTTCACTTCAGCATTTTTCAAATCCTACTAGGCAGTGGTTGGCCCCTCAACTATTTCAACGGTGCAATACTTTTTTCTTCATGGTCATATGCTTCGTGAGTGGAATCGTACCTTTATTATTCTCCTTTCGAAGGTTGAGCAGCCCAAGCAGCCCTGCCAGTTTCTAACTATTGGCTTATGTAATGTTCTTTACAAATGTATAGTCAAATGTATTTCTTTTCGTCTGCGAAAAGTTATCCCCTCCTTAGTCTCAGAATGCCATAACGCTTTTGTTCCCGGAAGGCTCATGGCAGATAATGGTCTTCTTTCTCATGAAGTTCTTTCTTATATGAACTCGTCGCGAGGACGGACTATGTCGGCGGCTTTAAAGTTAGATATGAATAAAGCATATGACAGAATTGACTGGGAATTCCTTTGGAAAGTTTTACACGTGTTTGGTTTCCCTCCTTACTGGATTCACATTATCAAGCAATGTGCTTCCACAGTTTCGTATCAGATCCTCGTCAACGACAATCCTACAAAGGTTTTTAGACCCATCCGCGGTCTTCGCCAGGGTGATCCTCTTTCTTCTTATCTTTTTTTTCTTTGTATGGAGATTTTTTCGGTTATGATTCGAAAGGCAGAACGTGACAATCTTTTCCGGGGGGTTAAGATCTCTCGCCACGCTCCATCAATCACACATCTGTTCTTCGCTGATGATTCTCTCCTGTTGTTTCAGCCGTCCCCTGTGTCTTGTGCTAATGTGCTTCAGGTGGTTAATCAATTTTGTGATCTTTCTAGTGAGATGGTAAATTTGCAGAAGTCTTTTGTCCGGTTCAGTGCTAACGTTACTTCAGACTTCCGAGATTACCTGGCCTCCACATTACATCTCAAGGTTGTTCCAAATCTGGGTCCCTATCTAGGTCTCCCTGTTGATCTGGGTAGGAGACAAATGCCAGGCCTTTCAGCCTCTACTTGACAGGATTTCTTCCCGTCTCACGGCATTTGCTCCCCTTCATATTTCACCCTCGGGAAAGCTAGTAATCATCAACTCTGTTTTGGTGGCGTTCCTTAATCATGTTCTTTCGGTTTTTAAAATTCCTGCCTCCATTACGGATAAGATTAATAATCTTTTGGTTCGATTCTGGTGGAGGACATCTGTGCACTCTAAGGGTTTGGCCTTTGCTCCGCCTTCCCTTTTGTTCACTCCTAAAGGTATGGGCGGTTTGGGTATTCGTCATTTAGGGGTTTTTAATTCTTCTCTGCTCGCAAGGCAATCTTGGCGTATTTTGCAGAACCCTCAGTTTCTTCTTTCTCGGGTTCTCAAGGCGAAGTATCCTTCCCTTTTTAGTATTCGATCTTCGGAACGTCTTCCCCGTTCATCCTGGGGTTGTAAAAGTATTTTGGAAGGTTTTAACATCTTACGGTCTGGTCTCGGTTGGAAGGTGGGTAATGGTTCTCAGATTCGAATTCTTCAGGATTCTTGGGTGCCTGGTGTTCCGGTTCACTTCAAGAGTTCTTCTACTGGTTCGGTTCAGCCGACACTGGTGTCTTCTCTTCTAGATCCCAGCACTAACGCTTGGGATGCTACTTTAGTGCATTCTCTTTTTCCGCCTTCCACAGCCGTTAGGATCCTCAGTCTTGAGCGTCCTTGTAGGTGTCGCTCAAAGTGTGCCTACGTAAAAGCATGTTGTGAATATGCTTGGCACTCATAGGAATTGGGAATTGACATAATACGATTAGGGACAAGGAAAGTAGGGAGCCGCCAACAAGTTTTTAAGGAACTTGTAAACCGTTCACGGATCATAAAAGGCAACCATGATAAAGGGACAACGAAGGCAACAACGATTGACCCGTGAAGGTTACACCCCATTCATAATCCATGAGATTACTAACTCCATATGGTTCGGAACCACGAAAGGAGGATCGGGGATGATGGTACGAAGTGAGTCATGGAGTCACGTTCGCCCGTATTGGCCTCTACTCGACTCTTATAGTGAAAAGCATTTCTTGATCTCAAAGGCATACAAACAATAATTCAATTCGCTCCAAACTATTATTTAACTAAATTGGTTCAAAATTAATGCACACATAATTCTAAAAATTTGGTGATCACTTCAATTAAAAATAAGATTAAAAGGAACCTAAACCGGTTGTCCAAATTATCTTATTAGGCGTGATTTTCAATCACATATTCCCTTTAACATGCAATATGGTGATCAATAAAAATAATAGAATCAACATTAATATTAAAACCAATTTAATCATAATCCCAACAACATAAAATTGTTAGAAAAATAATAATAATAATAAAAGAGCATGATCCTTACTTTGAATCTCTTTGTTTGCAACTACAAAATAATAAACGAGTTAGTAACTTTAAGGAAATAATAAAACAATAACTAAATTAAATTAAATAAAACTAAAGTTGATTTTGGGGCCAAACCCTCAAACGATTCTACCTTTCACGCCTTGGCTTAAGGACAGAATCTCGAGTAAAATATGGACTCCTTTGAGTGCTTGAAGAAGGAATTTTGAAGTGAAAAGGGTAGGCTAGTGTTTAGGTTAAGAGCATAGAAGAGAGAAAAATAAGAATAATCGAATTCTGATTGCCCCGTACATAAAAAATGAGGGGGTATTTATAGGGAAATGTGCTGAAGGAGCACACGGAACCCTAAAATGATAAAAACCCTAAAAAAGTATCCCGTGACACGGTCAGACTGTACCGTGACACGGTCAGACTGTACCGTGACACGGTCAAACTGTACCGTGACACGGTTAGATTGTACCGTCAGACGGTACAAGTGCCCGTGACACGGTCAGTTTTGGAGTGACGCGGGAAATTTTCAGAAAACGGAACGGAAAACGCGTCAAGGGTTTACGCGGAAAGGACACGGAACTTTCCGTGTCACGGCAGACCTCCCGTGTCACGGGAAGTCCCACCGTTAGACGGGAAGACATTTTTAGGTGTCTACAGTCCTCCTTAGCCCATGGATGATTTTGTTTACTGGAAATTTACTAGGGATGGCAACTTCTCAACTAAATCAGCCTATGCTCATGTCATTCAATCTTTACATCAGGTCTCGTATCCGACCAATTTTATCTTGCCCTTGACCTGGGCTAGGCTTTGGGCCCTTCCTATCCTTCCTAAATGGAAAATTTTCCTTTGGAAGATTGTTCACGACGCCCTTCCAGTGGCAGCAAAACTGCGGGATAAAGGCCTCCCTGTGGATCCATTATGCTCCTTTTGTCATCAGGTTCCGGAGTCCTTGGATCATTTATTACTCCATTGCCCCTATTCCATTCGTCTCTGGGCTTGTGGTCCTTTGGGTATTCGGCCTCCATCCCCGGATACTCCGTTGCTGCACTGGTTCTTCCCACTGCTTGTATTGGTTATTAAGCTTGGAGATTGGAACGGGTTGGACTCCATTCTTTCCTTTGCCTGGGCAATTTGGGTTCTTCGTAACAATATTCGTTTTCGATAGGAGGAGTATTCCCCTATCTCTGTCTTCCGCATTGCTCAGAACTGGTGTTCTAGAAGCTCTGATGCTCGACTTCACTTTACTCAGCCCTCTCCTTTACCCCCAGGTTTTGGGTTTCAGATTCAGTCAGTTTATCTTCGTCGGGAGGGTAATGCTTCACCGACCGTTGTTCTTCTTATTGATGGGGCTTGGGATTCCAGAGATTGCAGAGCAGGTGCTGGTTGGTGTTTTTATTCTATGGACACAAATTCGGATCTTGGTGGCGGTGCTCAGGCATGTTTTGCTATTTCGGCGTCTCATGCGGAACTTCTGGCTTGTTTTTTTGCCCTTAGGATGGCAAGTCAGCGTGGCTTTTCTAAAATTCGCATCCACACAGATTGTACGAATTCTCTTTATGCCCTAAAGAATGATTCTCCTTTAGACATCTCTACAATTTGGGTTCGGCAGCAGATCATCGATCTCCTTCCCGCTTTTCAAGTTTGTATTCTCCAGAAGGTTCCTAGGCATTTGGTTCTCCCAGCTCATCAACTGGCGGGTTCTGCTAGGATGCGGCATTTACTTCATTATGTGTACTAGTTTCTTTCTTTTCGTGTTAGCCTTTGTCAAAAAAAAAAAAAAAAAAAAAAAAAAAACCTAGTTTTCCATCAACTCTAAAACAATACGAATGTTTTCTCCCCGATCAACCTGTTATCGATCTAGCTAAAAATGGACCCGTCCACAAAAAAGAATCTCAATTCGAAAAGTTGGCCCTTTTGTGTGTTTGTACACCTTAGAATGAAGTTAGAAGGTCTCGTAACAACCTTTTTTTTTTTTAATTTTTTTTTTTTGGGTCATTCAATTTTGAGAGTATGGTGGTGGTGGTTGTAGTCCTTTCGCTTGAGGATAAATTAGCATACATGCATGGGAGCTTCTTTGTATATTCCTAGCTACTAATATGATGAAGTGGATATATTATTATTCTAATTTCTACATCTAATTAAATTCATTCATCAACTAGTCTAGTCTTCCCACCACCCATCTCAAACATTATTTTTAATAAATCAAATATTCAATAATTAATTACTTTGTAAATTTATTTATTTTTTTTAAAAAAAGACTAGTTCTATGCTGGATGGAAGACTTAGGTACAACTAACTACCATATAAATATAATAATATGTGCTACTATAGTCTAAATACATGTGAAGCCTAGTAAGTTAGTACAAAAATGAAATTATTTAGTCCAACTCCCAAATTATAATAAGCTCATGAAAATGACATTTTTGGAAACAAATAAAAGTTTAATTAAATTATAGGCAACTTGAGTTTGAGGGGTAGACTAATTAAAAGAACAAACATATTGAGTTCACAATGTTATTATTATGTTCTAAACAAACATAATTCAAGAGAAAAATAAAGCAAAAAATTAGCTAGTGAAAGGCTTTAGGTTGCCTTTGTGGTGGTAATGGGGAAGCTGTGTTGTTCATCGGAGGACGACGAGACGAATTTCACCGGACTCTTGATTGTCGCGTTCGTTGCTGTGATGCTGTTCTATGTCTGCCTCCAAGAACCACCTCGGCGACGTGTGGTTGCCGTGTACCGATGCTATTGATAAGTTTGTGACCGATTGTCTTTTCTTATGTTTCTTGAAATTTTATGTTTTCATATATATCAATTCCATGTAAAGATCAGTGCATCTATATATGTTATTTTATTTATAAGATGATCATCTTTACATTCAATTTTATATGTTTATTTTAGCTAGTAATTAAGCTAGATAAAACCTTAAGCATATAAGTCCCAAAAAAAAAAAAAAAAAAAAAAAAAAAAAAAAAAAAAAAAAAAAAAACTTGAGCATCTTTCAATTGATGAAATATACAAGTATATAGTAACATTACAATTTGGAATTGAAGGGATGATTCAAATGTTGGTGGTGCAAGTGTTGTGCACGTACATGGATTAAATAATTAATTTGATGTGGATCGTTTAATTTAATACGCTGTTAATAAACTACATTTGATATTTAAGGTGTGTATGTTATTTACATTTTCATGTTTATTGTGTTTTTTTTATTATCTTTTTGGTATTTGGCATTGAAATAGGATGGTACTAAAACTACTAATAGGATGGTACTAGACTACTAGCTAGATAAAATCCGTGCAAATGCTCGATTTTTCAAATAATGTTAAATATATAGAACTTTTATATTTTTCTAAATTTAATTGTCATGTAAAATTTCGTTTTCATGATGACCCTCATAATTTAGGAGTTGGATTGAATAATTTAATTGGGTAAAAACATCCCTACATCCCTTCATATTAGAAAGATGATCGAGTTTTAACCTCTTGAAACCATGTAAGCAGAGCTATATAAACATTAAAAAAAATGGTGATTATAAAGGTTGTTCAATCACCCAATAGGTCAATTGGCTATTTAAGGAAAATGTTGTTTTGCATAAATTATATACAAAGTATATAATATATTGATTTTTCATATTACAAAAGTTATGTGGCATGAAAACCCTTTTGCACGTACAATGTATAAAATTAAGTTACAACGAACCATAGCTTCTACAAATCGACACACATATATTTTGGTTTTTTTGAGGATATACATATATTTTGGTTGAATTTGTTGTATTCTACCACATGACATTTACAACACTAGTAGGAGATTTTTGCAAATTAATATCAACCAACAATACACCGACCTTTTGTATATTCCAATTCATACATCATTTCAAATTTTATTATTCAAATATACGTATAAAGTTATTTATAATTCAAATATACATAAAGTATACCGAACCAAAAAAAATCGTGAGAGTTGAGGTATGGTTAGTGCCTTTCTCCTTACCTAAATTTTTTTTTAAAACAAAAAAAAAAGCACTGATATATATTACTTGGTTCATATCTATCATATCACCATCTATTTTTTTTTTTTTTTTTTTTTTTTTTACGAACACCATCTACTTATGGCCTGTTCTCATACGTTGAAATTCAATTAAGTTCAGTTCAGTTTTGCTCAGCTCAGCTCAGTTCAGTTCAGCTCAGCTCCTAATTTCCTTCTTTTATAAAATATTCAGTTCAGTTCAGTTCAGCTGAGTTCAGTCAATGAGAACAGGCCCTTACTTGATTCTTACATCATATCGAAAATATAATCATAACCTACAATTATATTATAAAGTATATAATATTAAACTTATTACATTGCAAATGAAATATGAACACCTATAATTTAGATACGATGCATAATTAACTTAGCACCAAATTGAGGACGAAGAGTTCCAAAACCTATAGTAGGAGCATGAAAATAGGATGGAGAGAGCTCAAAGGAGAATCGTTGCAAAATCATTGCCAATGCCATCTTAGCTTCCATCATCGCGAAATTCGATCCAATGCATATACGAGGCCCCCATCCAAATGCAAAGAAACACATATTATTTCCTTTTGTGGCCTTCAAAAGTCCTTGTGAAAATCTCTCCGGATTAAATTCCTTTGCATCAGTACCCCATAATTTTTCACTATGATGAATAAAAATAGTTGGCAAATTAACATGTACACCCGCCGGTAGAACCATATCGCCTACTCTCATTTCACGGCTAATCTTTCTGCTTAGGGAAAATACCGGCGAATATAGTCGTAGAACCTCGTGTAGTATCATGTTCACCTAAACAAATTAATTAAAGCTCATAATAAATCAACATTTAATTTTTTACATAATAAATCAACATTTAATTTTTTACATAATAAATCAACATTTAAGCTATATATGGGTTAATTGATCAAATAATATTTAATTTTTCAAAATTTTTTTTACAGTTAATTATAATACTGTATTACGTACTAATAAATCAATCAACATATATTATTTCATATGAACTTTTTTACGTACCCTTCTTATATATATACAATTAATTAATTAGTGATAAATATTAAGTGGAAATAACTAATTAGCCAATAAAAAAAAATAGATGGGTTAATTAAGGCGGTAACCTAGATTATATCTTGTGTACAATATGCAAGATGTATATGATGCATGGTTAAAACAATTAACTAGCTTAGCCTATTTACTCGTATATACTTTTGATACACATCTTTGATATATATTGTGATTACCTAACTAGTCTGCAGCTCGATTAGCTTAATTATCTATGAATATGTATACAAAATCACAGACATGTATATATACATACCTTTTTGAGTTGGATTAAGCCATCAACATGAGGTGTATTGTGACCGAACGTGGCGAAAATCTCTTCTCGAGCTTGTTCTTGCCAATTTGTGTGTTTGCTTAGCAAAACAAGAGTCCATACCAACAACGACGAAGTGGTGTCTTGTCCGGCAACATAGAACATTTTGCACTCTTCAATAACCTCTTTCATACTCATCTTAAATTGTTGTTGTTTGTTATCATTTCCATGTAATAATTGATGATCTTGTACTCCTTCTAAGTTCGATTTTAGCAATAACCCTAACAAGTCATCTTTAGCTGCTTCACCATTCTCCATTGTTTTTTGCCTCTTTTGAATCATATCTTTTAACAATGATTCCATTTCATTGACGATTTTCGCCTCCCTCTTGTTTGTTTTAGTAGGAAGAAACCTAGAGACGGACCAAGTATGTACCAAAGATGAGAAACCTTAATCAATCTATGTCTCAGCTAGCCAAAGATCTACTCGATTAGCTAGCTAAGGTTTATCATGTTATTGTTGTGTATTCGAACGTTCTAATAGTGGTTGTTTGAAAAATGACTACCATTTTATTTTAACAATAAAACTTATATGATCAGGTTTTTATTATTATTATTTGAAGGAAAAACCATCAATTATTTTTATATGATCGGTTCATTTTTATTAAATTTATTAATTTATTATTTGAAAAAAAAAATCAATCATAAAGTGCATAATCATTAAAATACTATGATTGTCATAATTCAATCGACCACTACTGTATAAAACTTTCTGTGAGGAACCCTTTGAAATGAAAGAAAAGTACCTGGATCCAGGAATATAAACTGACTGCATGGCTTGTACAGTAATACAAGTATGCTCTCTTAAAAGTTCAAACACTCTCCTTCCTTCTTCAAAACTACTTCCAAATGCAGCTCGAGAGATTGCATCTGCCGAAAGATTGTGTAAAAATGACCACATTTCTACCTCTTGAGATCCCGTTTCGGGTGTCGTCTTCTCCCATTCTTGGATCATCTCATTGCAACTCGCATGAAATGCTGGTACCATAAGCTACAAAAAATAATTCAAAGTTGTAACAAAATGCATATTATGAATTGTAATTGAGAAAATATTAAAATGGTCATGCATATTATTCTTTGGTACATCAATAATGATTTATTACAAGGCGTGTCGACCCTAAGTTTTGATGATGACTCAAGGAACCTAAGCAAATCATACCTAGCTTAACTTCTATTTTAGCTTTTATTATTGACAGGTGTATGCTACGAAATTCTAGAGTAAGAATGAAGCATGGTTCAAAATCTAAGTCTGCTATGGAAGGATAAAGAAGCCAATCAGATGTCAAGTTCCTTGAGGGAGGACCTGAAGCTCCAGAGTTGAAGCTTCAAGACGACGAGTTCCTTGAGTGAGGAACTGAAACTCCAGAGTCGAAACTTCTCAGAGTTTCAAGGAGTCTAATGTATTTTATTTTTATTTTAGGCTTCTTGTATTTATGTTAAGTACGATAATAATTGATAGGATTTAAGTGGATTTAATTTTATTTAGTAAAGATATTATTTTTCATATTTTAACTAAATTATTCTCAAAAATGTCTTTGAGTTAAAATATCTTTTCTTGTTAAAAAGATTTTCTATTTTGATTTTATTTTATTCTTTGGAAAATCTGATTTGGAAAAATATCTTTTTCAACGTGTGTTTTACTTTGTCAAAAGAGGTTGAGAAAAATTAGGAAGCCAGTAAAACCACTTCCTAGTAATTCGTTTAGCTTGCTGCCCAAGCTCCCACGAACTGCACTTCCTAGTTTTATGGAAGTTGTGGATTAGTGGATGTTAAGGCAAACGGTAGTTTAGGGGCACACCTCGCTATACTATATTAATGAAGTGGGGGAGAACCCTAGCCACGCTCAGGCTTTGATTTAACTTCCTTCTCCTCCTATAAATAAACTAGGTTTTCTGTTTAGAAAAACACACTTGAGCATTACAATCTTTTATCTTTTAAAAAGAGTCATAATCCACTTAAGTCCTTGAGTGCCTTATTACTTAGCCTTTAGAGTTTAATCTTGAGTTGTATTGGGATAGAGTTTGGGGAAACTCTAAGAGAATTTATTGCTTTGAGTGAAGAAAGGAGAAAGAGAGAGTTAGAGTGATCAAATGACTGAGGGATCAGTTGAAAGGGGAACTTGAGTTCGTGGAGGAACTTAAGTTAGAGTCTTAATTTGTAATAGGTTGTTTGCCCTATTATTATTAAGAGTTGAGTTTAATTAAAATACCTTGTGGTCGTGGTTTTTCTTCTTGATTAGAGCCAAGAAGTTTTCCACGTAAAATCTCTTTTTGCACTTAGAGTTTTTTTTTTAGTTCCTTTATTAATTCCGCAAAAATTACCCTAGTTCCTCTACAATACAATTCACCCCCCTCTTGTATTGTTCATTCGAGTCAACAAGGCGATCCCGATCAAATCTTACTCGGACAAATTTTACTCCTTCCATCTCTTAAAAGTTCTTTCTGTTTTAAGAGCAATTTTATGTTATTAAAATATTAAAATAGGAAAAACTTTTTAAAATGGGAGAATAATTTACTTTAATTTTCTAACTTCCTCCAATTCAAAAAATTAGAAGTGATGTTTTAAATTCTATTGCTTGATAAAAAAAAAAAAAAAAAAAAAAAAAAAAAAAAAAAAAAAAAAAAATTGTAGTACATAAGGTATCGATGTGGAATACTAGGTCATGGTTGTATTGAGTCTATTTTGAGTCATGTTAAACTATTGTATCCATGCATGTCAAAATCTATATTTATCAAGTCCTTTTTTACCTTATATACTTCCATCGGCTATTATGAATTTTTTATTGTACCAGTATAACATAAAATTTTAAAAATGGACTAAATTGATATATATTTTTTATAAAAGTAAGCTAAATTTAGTATAATAGATTAAAATAAACCTTAATTTTCTCCATATGGAAGGCAGGATTAAGCAATTTCCTTTCTCGGGCCCACTTATGGCCTTCGAGTCTAACCAAACCATTGGTAAGCCTCTTCAAAAGTGGAGTCGATGTTTTTGGAAAATCATAAATCTTTAACATTATTTCTCTTATTTCTTCTGGTTTTGTTATCATCACTGTTGGCGTTGGTCCGTTCCATAAGAATGATCTATCACCTGCATTTTATAATATTACATTTTCTATTATTATTAATTTTTTTGTTATAATAAATGGAAGAAAACTAAAGAAATCAACAAATTAGAGTATACGGAGTATATACAATGTGATCGTAACAATCATAGCCGGACATACATACGAGAGGAGAGTCTGTTATATACAAATTAGAGTATATATACTCCCAATATATAAGATGGCTGGATATAGCCCACAAAACATTACCGTATGAAGTTAACTGACTCAAGGCATATTCTAAAATATAACATTTTAATTAATTATAACTTTATAATCTTAATTAACTATACTTTTCTTTGTTCTAATTAATTGAAGCAAAAAATTACAAATACGTACTACTCATGGTACGTGAAATAGGGACATGATTTTATTTTATTTTTTTATTTTCTTTTTTTGAAGAAGAAGAATACGACTGAGTGTCCGAGCTAGACTTATATTAATGCAAGCTTATCATCCTTGATCGGCTAGTACATACGACGGAGTAATACAGGGGGACAAAAGTTTTCCCACACCTGTTCTACCCCAAAAGGAATGAGTGCAACCAAGTGATGAGCGACAAAGTAGTTGCCATCTAATCATATTAATGAACAACAAGAAGATAGAACTATGAACAATGGTTATACGTCCATTAGAAAAAAAAAACAGTTATAATTAATAAGATGGTTGTCAAATGATCAATTAAATTAATAAGTATTGCAATAACTCATACTGTCTAAAGTATATACTCTAAATTTACGTACACATGTTCAAGCACATATGTTTAGAATATTAATAACTATTATTGCAAAAACTCATGCTATCTAAAATAATACTCGTAAGCACTCGCTCTATACTTCTAAATTTAAGCACATACTTTATACAAAGTACATGTTTAGAGGTTTGTTCCCAAAAAAAGGTACATGTTTAGAGGTTTTTCACGATTGATATCAATATTTTAATATTAGAATTGTATGTTATCAATTTTCTAAACATTTTCCCTTTAATTTTTACAAAGTACTCCATATAAGATATAATAGGTTACTTTGAATATGTCAAGGTATGTAAAGAATTAGAGACATATTTTTGACCAATTCTCTTTTTTTTTTTTTTGGTTGCTTTTTAGTACTATGATTAAAAAAATAATAAAAAATTTGATGAACCTAACATAAGTAGTATATACAACTAATACAAGTACATATTCTTCTGAATGAGCTAATAATAGTTCGATAGTATCACGATCGAGTTACGTGTAACATGGACTAACAAAATTAGCTATATGACTCTTATGAGAGTCGTGGAAGAATAATAGATAGCTTTAGCCTCATAGTTATCCACTAAAGATAGATTATTTTATATATATATATATATATAAAATGAGAACCAAGGCTAAAATAAGAACTAGGAACTAATCTAGGCCTTTAAATCATGTTAATCGGACGGCTCGCATGCTTTCCGTGTCATTAATGGCATTTTTGTAATATTATAACTTTACAAAGTAGTTTCTAGTTTCATTTCTCAAAAGCAAATGAAAATTTAGTAAATTAAAAGTAAATGAAATCAGTCTTAAAGTAAATGAAATTGCCTTAAAAGTTAAAAAAACCGAAAAAAGTTTGAAAACAGCGAAATTACGAAAATATCATTAATGAGAGCATGTGCAATGTGAGCCATTAGATGGAGTGTGATCAATTACTAAGATTAGTTCCTAGTTCCTATTATTCACCTTGGTTCTCACATGATCTCAATTATATATAAAAATTAGGTCTTAAAGAGACGTATCAATTGATGTAGTTGACTAGTTGAGAAGTACAATCTAGGAAAGTGAGATAAATCTTCTTTGTCCGAATGAAATTATGTATCTAATTATTTTCATAAATATATTAAACTCTGTATATGATATTATTCAGTACTTCGTTAAAAAAATTGGTTGAAAATTCAGGCCTAAAATTGTTATAAAACTCAATAATAAAAAACTAAAAATAGTTTATTTATGTTATGGAATACGTCACAATTGTACCCTTTAGCATTTTCGAAGTAATAAAGATTATGATCTCAATAGACTTACCACATACAAGACAACAACATCAACAACTAACAACAAAACAATCCTCAAAACTTCAAAACTCTTATTAACTTAATTGAATAATGGATAGATGTAAGGGTTAGATGCACACAACTTTACACACATAAAATAACTAATTTGACATGGAACATGCAATATATATATCTTGAATATTGGTCCTTAACAAGTTAATATGACTATAATTTAGTTATAATTTATGAACTTATAATTTATAAACTTATAATATGTAAATTAAATCAAGCTAATTTAATAATAATGATCAAAGTATCATACCATAGTTCTTGATAATTTGATGATGAAAAGGGAAGATCCGAGGTACAAAATCATTTGAAAAGTGCTCCATTGGCTTAGAAGTGGTTTGTTTCACCATCTTAGCAATTTCTTTGGTGTCACCAAACAATATTTTATAAGATTGGCCTCGAAACCCTTGTTTTTTAAGGCGTCTTTCTAATTTCTTTGGTTTCAACCACACCCAAATAATTGCTTTCCATATCAATGATATTGTAATAATACACACCAAAGAAGTTGCAACATTATTATTGCTCAAACTTAGCTTCATCATTTTCGATCTACTAATTTATTTATTTTTTTGGTTGTGTTTGATTATGAGAGAGAAAAAGAAAAAGAGAAAAAAAATATATATAGGGAATTATTTGAACAAAATATAGGAATAATTAGTATTTATAAGCTTAGTACTGTTTTGACTTTTGAGGCCAATATACATATAATGCATGCATGGTCCATAATTATTGATGTTGTATACTACTATAAAAATTAAGATGTCTTACTTGAATGGGTTGAATATCTTATTGTGGAGGGGCCCCAATTACATATTTGTTAATTAATTAAAATTTTCATGATCACGACATCCATTTCATTAATTTTAATCTCTACTAGCTATAATTTTTTAAAACATTGGGGAGGAACCACCTTGATAGTTGATCGTGTTCATAATCACGGAGTATTATCTATTTAATTAAATATATTATATGAAGTTTCACCTTCAACTTTAACTTATCAACCCGTGATTAGGATATTAAATTAATGTTAATACAACACCAACAATTAGATAATGAACTAATGTACATGAATTTCATAAAAATAAATAAATTAGGTGACTTTTGATACCATGTTAGTTTACTCAATATGATAGTCCTTTTACTCTATTTATTATACTACGTAGTTTCAAATAAGGTTACAACAATATACAAAGTGTTACTCCGTATTATTTTTCAATTACGATCGTTTTGCTCACATCATTTGAGAAAAGTAGGTGATTCTAGCAATAAGTGGAAGATACCAATTACAATTAGCACGAAAATAAAGCTAGTTGACTTAAATCATATTATCTATATCGTCAAGTTCTTGGCAAAACATCACCTTTGTAGCTTGCACTCTCCTTTGACATTCTTTGATTTTGGACATTAACTTTCTCTGTCAAAATTTCACTTCAATTAATTCTTCTAATTCCTTCTTTTAATTTGGTGTCGCCCTCTCTTTTTTGTGTACTTGGGAGGAACATCATGGTCCACATGTCTTAGAATCTCAAAGCATGCCTTGTGTAATTAAATTGCGTTCATTTTACCGGATTTTTATTAATCAAAACTCAAAAATTTTAATTTAGATAACACTAACTTGGACAATCTTTACTTTTACCGAATTGGACTTATTTGAACTTATTATCTTATTAGTATTTTTTACAAAATAAAGCAAACTATAAGTTTTGGGTCGTCATTTAAATTCCTAACACATCCTAAGTTAATAAATTTGAGCTATACTTTAAATTATGGTTGATATATATGTCATTTAATTTTACTTGTTGTAAAGGGCATACCCTAAATAAATTTAACACGTCTTTCTCATTTAGTATAATATATAAATTAATTAATATTGTATTAAAATTAACGAAAGCAGTGACATCAGATCACACCGTTGCCAGTGCACCTAGTCAATGATAACTATAGTTGTGGCTGGGAAATCAAAGCCGGCAGTAGAAAGGAAAGTTGATTAGCAGGTTTGGGAAATCTTAATCTACTTATACTTTTGAATTATTTGGTGGCTTAAAACATTTGTGATATATATACTGTTAAAGACTTAAAGGACCAAGTTAACCAAAAGCTTAAATTGATGGTTAAAGTTCAATATTGGTTTATATACTCTATCATGTCTTTTACATGAAAACCTATTGAGCTTGAAATGCGAATGAATGCAGTTTGAGCCCCCAACACCCAGCACCAAGTAAAAAAAAAAAAAATCAAGTTAATCAAAAGTTTAAGCTGATAGTTAGAATAATCCAAGACCGGTTTATATATTATTCTATCAGATATCCTTATAGTTTTGAAAATTCAACATGTACATGTAACGTTTATTAAAAATTCAATTAATACGATACCTTTAATATTATCCATCAAATCTCACTTGAAGTTTCTACCATCCAATATCAAACAAAAAAGAGATGGAGAGCTACATATATTGGCCAATGGTTGTGAAATTTTTAGCTTAGGGGACAGCCCATTTAATATAATTTAATTTTAATTTGATATGTAATGCACAACATGGATGAAATAATGAATTACTACTTATGATCTGCTTCTCTATGTGTGAAATAATAAGTTTTAGCGGTCTAAAATTACGCAATAAGCCACATATAAGATTTTGTGGTATTAATATGTGCATGCATGTCCTATAATATGGCCTTAGATTATATACAAGTACTACTTACTCTGTTTAACATTAAGTGTAACGTAAAAAATGACCAACATCAAAGAGATGTGAGAAAAAGAAAAAGAAAATACATTACAATTTTATTTTATTTTTTTTTAAAAAAAAAAAAAAAAAAGGGGTATAATTCAACGAAATCATATATACATATATACACTACAACAATAGACTACTTAAATTTATACTCGGCTTTATTATTGTTCTATATTGTACAAATTGTAGCAATATATTAAATTAAAGAAGCATAATTATTTTAGATACGACGTAGTATTAAGTTAGCACCAAATTGAGGACGAAGGGTTCCACGGCTATTAGTAGGAGCATGCTCGTAAGATGGTGGGAGGTCTAAGGAAAAACGTTGCAAAATCATAGACAACGCCATTTTAGCTTGCATCATCGCGAAATTCGATCCAATGCATATGCGAGGCCCCCATCCAAATCCGAAGAAGCACATCTTTCCTCCGGTTGCATTCAAAATCCCTTGTGCAAATCTATCAGGGTTAAACTCTTTTGCATCAGAACCCCAATATTTTTCACTTTGATGAACATCAATCAGTGCTAATTTGACTTGTACACCAGCTGGTAGAATTGTATCTCCTAGTTTCATTTCGTGGGAAACTCTTCTTGTAAGTGAAGGTACTGCTGGATAAAGTCGTAGAACCTCGTGAAGTATCATGTTCACCTAGACAAGTTAAAGCCCAAGAAACGACATATATACTGTTAGGTACAACTGTGAGTATGTTTTACTCTCGTTGAAAGATTAAGTGATTAACTTTAGGTCGAGATATTATTGTGTTTGTTTCACTTTTAAATAATCTTTAGGTTGGGTTATTTTATAACAAGTACGTAACTTTTTCCATACCAAATAAATTTTTCCTAATTCAATTATTAAGTTTAACAAGGTACAAGTTTAGTATCAACTATAATGACCGATGTTACAAGCGGATAAGCAAACTAATTATGAAATGAAACAGCCAATTTGTTCAAAGTTATAGAAATGTAAGTACCTTTTTCAGCTGATTTAAGCCTTCCAAATGGGGTGTATCATGGCCAAAAATCGCGATAATCTCCTCTCGAGCTTGTTCTTGCCAATGTTGGTGTTTGCTTAACAAAACAAGGGTCCATGTCAACAATGTTGAAATGGTTTCTTGTCCTGCAATATAGAACATTTTGCACTCTTCAATAATTTCTTTCATACCCATTTTAAAATGTTGTTGTTTGTTATTTCCATGTAAAAATTGATGATCTTGTATTTCTTCTAGGTTCGATTTGAGTAATAACCCTAACAAATCATCTTTAGCTGCTTCTCCATTCTCCATTTCCTTTTGCCTCCTTAGAATCATCTCCTTTAACAATGATTTCATTTCATGGAGAATATTCGCCTCCCTTTTGTTTGTTTTCGTTGGGAGAAACCTAAAAACCGATAAAAAGGGTTATTAAACTCAGTCTATAGCTACTTAATACATTTACTTACATCAAACACGACACAATAATAAGTATGGATTTCGACCATCAGCTTAACCTTTTGGTTTAGTTGGTTCTCTTATATGGTATCAGAGCTAATATGACACAAAAATGACGGGTTTAAATCTCATCCACCCTCACTTTCAAGTAGAACATATATTTGTAAGAAAAGTCACATACTCGATCAAATGTTAATGTGTATATTATAATAAAGTTAATGATATCTATCAATGCAATTACATACCTAGATCCAGGGATATAAACTGATTGTATGGATTTAGTAGTTATTGAGATGTGCTCTCTAAGAAGTTCAAACACTCTCCTTCCTTCTTCAAAACTACTCCCAAATGCTGCACGAGAGATTGCATCCGCAGATAGATTGTGTAAATACGACCAGATTTCAGGCTCACTCGATCCTGTTTTCGATGTCATCTTCTCCCATTCTTGTATCATGGTGTTACTACTCGCTTCAAATGCTGGCACCATATGCTAAAACATTTCCAAAATTTATAATAAGCAATGTAATTAATTCAATAAAACCTCCCTAATTCCAAAATAATTACAAGTATACATATGTATGTATTCTGTCCTATTCCAAATATAAGTTTAGTTGTAGGTCTTTTTTTTTTTGTGTTTAGAGAGTCATAAGGGCGAGTGATGAAAATTTATTCTAGAATCACTTGAAATCAGAAGAGGTGATCTAACCACTTGAGCTATCCCTCACTCTCATATTATAGTAGTAGTCTAATAGTATTATTTTGTATATGACCACTATATCAATGCATGTTAATATAAATGGACTTAAGACCTAAGATCAAATTTCGCTTTATGATCTGCCTTTTGTGCCTAAATCTACATATATACACACGAAAAGAAAAAAAAAATCCAATGGAAAGTTGGAAACAAACCTTTAATTTCTCCATATGGAAAGCAGGGTTGAGCAATTTTCTGTCTTGAGCCCATTTTTGGCCTTCGAGCCTTGTTAAACCATTAGTAATCCTTTTTACAAATGGGTGTGGTATTATCTTCGTAAAATCATAAATCTTCATGAATATTTCTCTTATTTCTTCGGGTTTGGTTATAATCACCGTAGGTGTCGGTCCATCCCATACAAAAGACTTTTCACCTACATTTATGCATGCCAAAAAATTAAATTTCAATTATTATTATACACTTAATTATACCTTTTTAAAACAAGGAATTAATGAATAGATCAAAAGTAGCTTTTTCACAAAAAAAAAATAAAATAAAATAATAGACCAAAAATCGGAAACTCGGGAAGGCCTACTACAATGGATTTAAGGTATGTAATATGCAACTCAATTTATTACATATTAACTGCAATCGCACGTGACATTTATAAAAAGACAGAGAAGAAATCAATAACAAAAAGTAATAATGTGACGAAGTACCATAGCTCTTGATGGTTTGAAGATGGAAAGGGAAGATCCGAGGGACATAATCATTGGAAAAGCTTTCCATGGGCTTGGAATTGGTTTCGTTCACCATTTTAGCAATGTCTTTGGTGTTACCATACAAAACCTTGTAAGGGTGACCTTGTAATCCTTGTTTTGTAAGGCGTTTTTCGAGTGCTTTAGGCTTCAACCATATCCAATTCAATGTTTTCCAAACCCATGCTATGATGATAATACATACCAAGGAACTTGCAATGTTGTTTAAGAAGGTAATCTCCATAATAATTATATTCTACTTCTACAAAATAAGATTTTTTGTGTATGTATCAAATTATAATGAGATAACGGAAATTAATTAATTAATTGAAACAAAGATGAGGAATAATAATAATAATTACTCAATATTTAAAAGAATTTAGCTTTGAATTTTATGAGCACCACTAGTCGTACATTATTTTGCTCATGACGTCACTACTTACATGGATTATGTCTCTTCATGCAAGAGACATCAAACACAAATTGGATAAGTAAGTAGTAGAAATTTAGGGTCAAGAGTTCTAGACCAAGACATCAAGCTTATTACATCCATGCAATTTTGAATTTTCGGTTGTTCCTACAATTAATTAATTAATATGTTGTTTTCCTATATATGCGGCGGCTATGCAAAATCGGGTTTACTAGGTATTCTCACCAAAACTCTTGAATTTGTATATCTAGTGATATGATAGATGTTTCAACTTTTTGAATTTGACTTTGTTGATGCTTATTATTTTGAACAATGATTTCATTGATATTTTTTTTTTGGGTTACACTTAAATAAAAGTTTTTAAGAAATACTTCTTCTATTTTTAATGAGTATGAAATAATACTGTATTATCGTTTGGTATTAACTTTAAAAATTATTAAGTGTTATTCTAGATGCGCAAAATCACGTACTCCTATGCCTAGAGCGAGTGACTCAATAATTATATGGGTTAGTGATAGAGAAAATGGAGAGGAAGACGAGATGGAGGAGAAGAATGGAGAGGATCGGATGAGCGAAAGAGAATTAGGGTTTCGAGTCGAAAAATCTAAGCTCGTAATACCGTGAGAAAATATGAGAATATTTGTCGTGCCTTTATCATTGATTAAACATAAGTATATATACAAGATTATACTAGGGTTAGATCTAGGGATACATTAGTAAAATACAACTAATAATATACAAGATTATTTACATAATCTAACAGTTAGCTAGAAAAACTAATTTGTAATCAGGCAAATGAGTGACGAGTAAAAAATGATTTCAATAATAAAAACTATACACCAACCTTGACATTTGTGTACCTTATACTTTTCAAACTACATATCTTTATCGCTTACTCATGTCGCGTATTTATTTATAATATAAAAATTATAATTTTCTTATTTAGATGTGACTTTTCTTTGATAATGACGTTTGTTTAAGTCTTACTGTCTTAGTCATGGCATGCATGCATGAACCAAAACTATGTGAGTAGTGGGGTTTCAAATTCAGCCTCTCAGGTCCATTTTGGACCAATTTATTTTCTTTTTTTCTTCTCATTTTCTTTTACTTTTACTTGTTTGAACCATCTTCAATCTAACATGATCCACATGCATAAACTACGAGTAGCATTTTTATATATATATATTTTTACCTAATTGTAACCTCCTCAAGTCCTATTCATGAAAGAAACACGTGGTGGTGAAGATTTGATCCTATTACCTATAAGGGCATTAATAAAGCAGTCAACAACATAGCTAATTGACGTCTATCTTTTTTTAAACACAATTTTAACAAAACTTGGTTTCATAATTAACTCAAATTGGGCGTGTGTACTTGTGAGTATTAATTTTTTGGGCTCCTAATCTTAATAATATATTGACGGACCAATATCTATCAAGGCCTAAAAGGCCCAACTAACGGAAATGACTGCGCCTTTGGATCCACCAAGGCTTACCCCAAGTGGCCTGCAACTTTGCAAGGAACGCCCATTCAAAGATATCCAAATTCTGCTACTCCCTATTATGCCTTGGGAAAAAAAAAAAAAAAATCCCTATTACATACGTAGATAAGTTGTTGCTTGGTAATAATTGTGGATGATTAAGGCTCTGTTCTTTTGAGCTTTTGGGCAGAGCAGAGCAAATTTCAGCAGAGCAAAGCAGAGCAGATTGAAGCAGAGCAGAGCAAAGCAGAGCAGGGCAGGGCAGAGCAGGGCAGGGCAGAGCAGAGCAGAGCAGATTGAAGCAGCTATTTTTAAGTAGTATTTTTAAGCAGAGCAGAGAAGAGCAGGGCAGAGCAAATTGAAGCAAAGCAGAGCAGAGCAGAGCAGATTTCAGCAGAGCAGAGCAGATTTCAGCAGAGCAGAGCAGAGCAAAGCAGCTCTAAAGAACGGGGCCTAACTAGATTAGTTAGTTTTTTTTTAAAAAAATAATAAATAAATAAATATTACCTCCGTTACAGGTTATGTGCAACGATTAAACATTTTCTCTCTCTGCTTTATGTCAAATCGTTGCACATAACTTGTAACAGAGGTAGTAACTAGATTAGCTGGTTATAAAGGGTGGTATACAAGATATGAAATTAAACCCCGTCTACATTATTTGCTGTTGTGGCTCTTTCTACACCCAAAAAAATTACTGTAAAATTTTTAGTGTAAACTTTAAAAATTTGACCATGAATTTTCATAAATTTATAAGAAATAAGTTAGTTAAGTAATCAAGATCTCATTGGAGTACAATTTTTTAGCATACGAAAATGGAGGACATAAATATAAATTGATTAATTAATTAATTAAGTTAGTTATTGTTACGGCTCAAAAAAAAATTGTGAAGACTGTAAAAAGTTAAATGTTAGATAATTGTTTACGAGGCATGACAAGGACATAAATATAAAATTATTTATTCCAATCCAGTGGCGGACCCAATTAAGTGACATGGGGGGACAGCTGTCCCCCCATTTTTAAAAAAAAAATTAAAAAAAAAAAGTGAAAAAAAAACAAAAAAAAAGCAAAACGCGACACTGCTACAGAACGAAGAACAACCAACAACACTCAGTCTTCACTCCTCCAATTCTCCATTGCCTCCACTGAGATCGACCGTCGAGGCGTGCGCCGCTGCTCCACCAACCAGGCAACCACCGCCCTGCTGCGTCGCTGCTCTCGGTTCCTCACCACTCACCAGTTCACCAAGTCACCACAGCACCACTTCGGTCTTCGCAAATCGGCAGCCTCTTCACTAGCTGTGTGCACCGGCGCCGCCTGGGTGCAACCAGGCAACCACCGTCTGACCGTCGAGCCTCGGCCGTCCGCCACTGATGGTATGTCTTGCTATTTGCTAACCCTAATTCGAAATTCCCAATTTGAAATCCCCAATTGACAATTGTTAACCCTAATTTCCAGATTTTTGTTTAATTATTGTTAATTTTAATTGCAATCTTTGTTGAATTTTAATTTTAATTGCAATTTTAATCTTAGGTTTTACCGTTTTATTAGTATGCATTCTATGCAATGATGTGAATTGTGGAAATTGATATATATTTTTCAATTTAATTAGGAAATGTCAAATGATTCACCTAATTCAAACAAATCCAAGGCTACTAGAAAACAACCCGATCTTCGACAATTCATGTTTAAAAGAAAGAAACTCCATGAAAATGAGTCCAATAACTCTCCTTCATTAAGCTCCCCTCAAAGTCAAGAAGATGATATGGAAATGGGTGGTTCAAGTACTTGTAATGTACCATTGGAGGAAAATTGGTATACGATGTTGAACTTCTTCCTCATGATCCGGGAAAAAGAATAAACATAATGGATTACCCCGCAAATGAACGAAATGCAGTTAGGAGGGGTTATATTCTTAAAAAACCTTGCCAACCAAAAACTCATGACTTTCCTTAAAGACAAGTGTCTGGTTTACGTCGCTTTAGTGTTCATTGGTTCAAGAAATGGGATTGGCTTGAGTATAGTATTGAAAAAGATGCCGCATTTTGTATTGTGTGTTACTTGTTCACGAATGAAGTTGATAGTTATTCGGGGGGTGATGCATTTGTTGATGGAGGGTTTAGGGCATGGAATAAACCGGAAAGATTTGAGAAGCATGTTGGTGGAATTAATAGTGCTCATAATCTTGCTTATGAGAAATATGTGAATTTAAGAGATGGAAAAAAAAAATCAATCTTGAATGTGTTTGACAATGCAAGTGAGGTGATTAAGAGTGAATATTTTATCCGCTTGGATGCATCTTTAACTTGTTTAAGATTTCTTTTGGGGCAAGGTTTGGCATTTCGTGGACATGATGAAAGTGGGGAGTCATATAATAGGGGTAATTTCCTTGAGCTTTTGAAATGGTTAGGAGAAAAGGTTGAGGAAGTAAGACAACATACTCTTGAAAATGCACCTAAAAATTGTCAAATGATTTCCCCTTCTATTCAAAAGGACATTATTAATTGTTGTGCCAAAGAAACAACTAGGTGCATAATAGAAGAAGTTGGTGATGATTACTTTGCCATATTAGCCGATGAGTCAAGTGATGTGTCCCAAAAAGAACAACTAGCTCTTGTTTTGCGCTTTGTTAATAGAGATAGTGGAAAGGTAATGGAGCGATTTTTAGGCATTGTTCATGTTGGTGATACTACCGCTTTAACTCTTAAAGATGCAATCATGTCTTTACTTGTTGAACATTCATTGAGTCCATCTATGATAAGAGGGCAAGGGTACGATGGAGCTAGCAACATGAAAGGTGAAATAAATGGTCTTAGGACTTTGATTATGAATAATGATACTCCAAGTGCCTACTACATACATTGTTTTGCTCATCAACTTCAACTAACACTAGTTGCCGTTGCTAAAAAGAACGATAGTTGTGGTTGGATTTTTGAGATACTTGCAAATTTATTGAATGTGGTTGGAGTTTCTTGCAAGAGAAGAGAAATGATTCGACAAGATCAAGCTCAAGAAGTTGCTCGAGCATTGGATGTAGGGGATATTGTGAGTGGATCGGGTTTAAATCAAGAACTTGGTTTGAAAAGGCCCGGGGATACTCGTTGGAGTTCTCATTACAAGTCTCTTTCAAACATCATCCTCTTATTTCCTACAATTGTTAAGGTACTTGTACACATTGGGAAGCATGGTGTATCGGAAGATAAGTTCAAAGCTCAAATTGTTTTAGGACAATTAGAGTCATTTGACTTTGTTTTTATTGCTTACTTGATGTTGACTATTTTTGGATACACTAATGATTTGTGTGTTGCTTTGCAAAGAAAGGAGCAAGATATTGTAAATGCCATGGAACTTGTCACTTACACAAAAATAGTGTTGCAAAAAATGAGGGAGCAAGGATGAGATACTATCTTAAACAAGGTAACTTCATTTTGTGCTAAACATGGTATTGTTGTTCCCACTATGGATTCTCCTTATGTTCCTCAAGGAAGATCAAGACGTTTTGTTGAAGAAGCAACAAATCAACATCATTTTCGGGTTGGAATTTTTTTAAGAGTGATTGATTTGCTTCTTCAAGAACTTGATGATCGATTTAATGAGAGGAATATGGAGATACTAATGTGTATGGCTTGTTTAAGTCCTAAAGATAACTTCTCATCCTTTGATAAAGATAAGGTACTTAAACTTGCCTCTTTTTATCCCGAAGAATTTTCAAGCTTTGATTTGATGACTCTTGAATGTCAACTTGATATATTCATGGAGAATATGCTAAATGATGAAAGATTTCAAGGTTTAAATGACCTTAATTCTCTTTCTATGATGCTTGTTAAAACTAATAAGCATAAGACTTTTCCTCTTATTCATTTGCTTATCAAGTTGATGTTGATTCTTCCGGTTGCCACGGCAAGTGTTGAAAGAGTCTTTTCCGCAATGACATGTGTAAAAAATAAGTTGCGAAATAGCATGGGTGATCAACTTATGAATGATTGTTTGGTCACTTTTATTGAGAAGGATGTCTTCTTAAGAGTTTCCGATGAAAAAGTTGTTGAACGCTTCCAAAATATGAAGACTCGAAGGATGAAAGTGTAATTTTAATGTAATGTTTATGTAATTTTTTTCATCATTTTGAATTGTATGACTAAGTATGTTTTTTATTTTGAAATTTTAATACTAAGTATTAACCAATTTGTGTGTTTGAGTTATTTTTTGTTTTTATTTTTTGTTAAGCTATTTGTAAGTTAAGCATTTTGTCCCCCCGAATTGAAAATCCTGGATCCGCCACTGTTCCAATCCATTTGTTCCCTTTACAATTAAAATATTTGAATAAGCTCGCATACAATAAAAGTTAAAATAAGAACAAAAAGAATCAAGGGGAGTATAAATTTCAGTGAGAATTCTCTTTTATTCCTTTTCATTTTATTTTCTTAAAACTTTAATAGTTTTATATGGTGTTAGACATATGACGAAGTGAGTTATATATAGAGTATATTTTAGGAAAACTACTTACACGATTAATTAGTAGAGAATGACTTTAGAATTAGGTTGCGCATATCAGATTTGCAAACTGCTTGAAGTTTCTCTCTAAACTCACATCTACTAGTCCTCATCCAGAAAGGCACAAAGTCACCCAATAATGAATGAAAACCTTTATTTAGCAAAATAAATAAATTAATTAAATTAAATTATATTGAGGCACCTAAAAATGAAGTAAGAGGGTGTGGTGGGCTCTACTTCTACATCCAAACTTTGCTAACTAAAGTACTTCCAAAACATAGTCACTTTCCCTAATCAAATCACACACACACGCCCATACACCACATATATATATATATATATATATATATATATATATATATATATATATATATATATATATATATATATATATATATATATATTCGACGCTAGCTTTTGAGTAGCTTTTAGGTAGCTTTTAGTGGTTTGACTTAACAAAAATGTGAGTGTTTGGCAAAGTAATGGTTCAAGTAGCTTTTAGTGGTGGAGGTAGCTTTTATTAAAAGCTAGGATTATTAGCTTTTGAAGTTAGAGGTAGCTTTTGAAGTAGCTTTTGAAAATTTAATGTATAGTTTTAAAAATAAAATATTGATTCTTAAATGTAACAGCTAGTCAACCACTATTTTACCGAACAATCATACCTAAATTATCTTTTTTTCACAGCTAACAGCTTGTTGACAGCTGACAGCTATCTCCACAGCTCACAGCTATCTCTACAGCTACATCTACCTTCACAGCTATATTTTTCCGAACATGCCCTATATATTCGAGATCAATAAAACTCTCTCATCTATCTGTAGTTAACATATATATTGTCATCAGTGAACTACGTAACACTACAATATTCTGTATGGACTGTATCAACCCAAAAATTCCATGAGAGCGGGATTGAGGGAATGTATGAATTGAAGGTAGGGCATATCCAAGTATTAGAATCAAAGAATTACATAAATCTCAACCATATGTGGTGATTGAAAATGCATGACAAGGACACAATGCAAGTTTATATATATGTACTCTATGTACCAACTTCAGGTGCAAATAATCTAAGAAAATAGAACTAACCATATACTAATTTATGCACCAAGTATATGTAATCCAAACTACTGTAGGTTGGATTAGTTGGCCAACTTAATCATCTTAAACACCCACTAAACCCTCCCAAAACTCAAAAACACAAAAATAAAAAAAAAATGAAAATGAAAATTCCTACTTCACTTTCCATTATTATTTTGAAAATGACACTAAATATTGTAAATAAACATGAAACTTGATTTGCTATACATCTCTGACAATTCCATTTAACAGAACCATACCCAAATCCTAACTACTCTTATGAGCTCAATTACATAAAAGATTAGATAATAATTTGTTGATTTAATTAAATAACTAATTTGATTATTTAAGTAAAATAATAATGAACACAATAAATATATATAATTAAATTTGTTAGGCCAACAGTTATTGTAGGAAATTCCCTTTACGTCTATTTCAAAATCCATCCAATCTCACCAATTCCTCTTAATATTATGGGTAATACATAACCTTCTAAAATACCCTTGTTATCAAAGCAAAGGTTTTGTTGGGTTGTTGGTCACCATCTTAAAACCCAACTTCACCTTCCTCTCTTATTCTTCAAACTTCACTCTTTTTTCAAATGCTACAAATGAATTCCTACGATCATCATCAACTCATTAACAATAATAACTCGAGTAATAATCCTCAAGCTTCGAAAATAGCTAACCTAGCTTAGCATTCATTTTTTTCCCCCTAAATGGGGTTTTCTAATAATTATGTACATATTCCACTTTCATCATCAAGTTTGTTACGTGGTGAAACACGAGGGGAAGGTGGAGAGACCGCGAATGAAGCCCTTGTTACAAGTAGTGATAATGATCAAATAAGGCCGGTTAGGGAAATTCCGGCTTCATTAGTTGTAAGGGTGGCAATGAGGGTATCGCGAGCAAAGTGGTTTACGTTCCTTAGAAGGGTTTTTCATTACCAAAATGGATCAAGATCTCACCTTGGAGAAAACCCTTTTAATTCTTGTAGTTGGATGATGCTTGAATTTCTAGCACTTGTTATTCAAATTTGTGTTACTTTGATTACTCTATGTTTTTCTAAGGAAGAGAGGCCTGTTTGGCCTATGAGAATATGGATTGTTGGTTATGATTTTGGTTGTGTTATGAACCTTTTTATCCTATATTGGAGGTATAGGCATTACCATTTGGTACAAGGAAATGATGGGATAAACATTCTTGATTTGGAACAACAAAGAAACAATGAAGAACAAAGGTACTTTTTATGTCTAATTCAAAATTATTATTACTTATTATCAAGTACATCACATTTTATTACTTTGTTGCATACTTAATTACTTTATCTTGTCTAGTGTCAATAAAAGAAATTAAATTTAAAAGAATTGTACTTGTAATGTATAGTTATAGAAAATATTATTAAATCCATGGATAGCATGCATATGTTTAACTTTAATGATATATATATGATTAGTTCATGATCACATGTGGATTTACTTTATCTAAATAATGTATACATGCCATACCTACTAAATGCATGCACATATATAAAACATCATTACATGTTATATCTTAATTAGTTTATAGATTAATTAGTATGCAAAAAAAAAAAACACATTTTAAGTTATTAATCTAGCTTACAAACTTTAATAAGATTGATGTGCTACAATCAAAGTATGCTAATATATTATTGGTGTTTATACATGGTTTTGGGCAGGGGCTTGCATTTGGTGAACAGATGCAGGGCATCACTAGACTTGTTCTTTGCAATGTGGTTTGTGATGGGGAATGTATGGGTTTTCGACTCGCGATTCGGATCCTTTAACCGAGCTCCGAAGCTTCACATTCTTTGCATAACCATATTGTCTTGGAATGCCATAACTTACTCCTTTCCTTTCCTTCTTTTTCTTCTTCTCTGCATTTGTGTTCCATTAATTAGTAGCTTCATTGGCTATAATATGAACTTGGGTTCTGCTGAAAAAGGAGCATCTGATGATCAAATATCTCATTTACATTGCTGGAGATATAAATTGGTTGAGACCAGTTTAGGTGCTGGGAATTCCTCCCCTACTAAGGACAATCCAGTAAGTTCAACTCTGTTCGTTTGTCTTGTTCATGCATGTGGTCAAGCTAAGCTAAAGATGTGTTTTATTCACCTGATTTTACTTATTTAATCTTATTAAATTCTATAAGAACTTGTTTTAGTTGTAAATGAAATTTGGATAATCCTTATTAACCTTCATCAAAAATTTTTTTCCTAAATTTGTTTATTTATTTATTTTTATTTTTTCGAAATAAGTGAAAATAATAAGAAAACCAATGCAAACAGAACCTAAAACTTTGACAATCATGCATAAACTTAAGTGATATATATAAAAGATTAAAAAAAAAAATATAAAGTACGCCATTTTTAAATAAAAAAAAAAGGAAATTTTGCAAAAAATCACCTTTTAAATCTTGTTTTTTGCAAATAACCACCTTTTAAAAAAATTGTTGCAAAAGACCACCAATTTTAAAAATTTTGTTGCAAATTACCACCAATTTTAAAAAATTTGTTGCAAATTACCACTTTTTTTAGCCAAATTTATCAATTGTTTTACATTGAATTGGTGGTAAGTTGCAACAAATTTTTTAAAATTGGTGGTTTTTTGCAACATTTTTTTTAAAAGGTGGTTAAATGCAAAAAACAAGATTTAAAAGGTGGTTTTTTGCAAAATTTCCTAAAAAAAATCGTAACTTTTCTACAAAAAATTCTTCTACAAATTTCTTGTAAATATTTCACTTTAATTAGGGCTTGTTCACTTCAGCTTAATTTCAGTTCAATTTACTTTAGCTCCAATCAGTTCAATTCAGTTCAGCTCCTGCTAATTTCCTTCTCTCATAAAATATTCATTTTAGCTCACTTTAGTTCAGCTCAGCTCCAATCAGTTCAGTTCACTTCAATTCAGCTCAGTTCAGTTCAGCTTAATTCGGTAAATGTGAACAGGCCTTAAGACATGTTTTTTTCCCTCAACTTAAATACGAAGTAATTATTAGTTTTTAATCAGTAGAAAATTATTATTTTATTCATTATAAATCAATATTATTATGTAAAAATCAGTTTAAATCATGTGAAGAAAATAAGGTATTCATGCACTTGTGTGTTATTAATTACTTGATAATTAGCACTAAAATTAATTAAATGCTTATTTAATGTTGCAGGAGTGTTGTATATGCTTGACAAAATACAAGGACAAAGAAGAGATAAGGCAATTGCCATGTTCACATATTTTCCACAAAAAATGTGTGGACCAATGGCTTAGGATTATATCATGCTGTCCTTTATGTAAACAAGGTTTAGATTGATCATAGGTAAACTGTTGAGATATTGTCACAAAAATTATACTAACGAGAAACTTAAACATCCCCTTTTTCTTTATAATTTCTTAATTATATCAAATATATTATAAATTGGGGTATAGACTAATTTCATTGTACAGCTACTTTTTCACCATATATTGTGTAGTAAGAGTATATAGTACGGAGTATATTATATAGATTGTCTACAAATTTTTGAGGAATGTAACAATTTCATCATGAAATCCTCTTATATATACGAGTATATGTATACAAAAAATAATGACATCTTATGTTTTTTTTGTTTTGTTTTTTTTTTTTTTTTTGTCTGTAAAGCTTTATTTTTGAAGTTCATATTAAAGGTTTTACAGTTACTTTTGTTTGTGTGGTTAATAAATCTACAAAATTGATTTAGATCATCAGCACCTTTTTGGTGCAGCAGGCCAAACCGTGTGACAAGTGTTACCTGAGTTATTCAGTTAGGGGTCGGGTTACTCGAGTTATTCGATCAGGGATTACTTGAGTGGTTCGGACAGGGATTACTTGAGGGGTTCACTCGATCAAGGGTTACTTGAGGGGCTACTCGGACAGAGGTTACTCGAGGGGTTTACTCGATCAACGATTACTTAAGGGGTTACTGTCAAGGGTCACTCGAGTTACTCGGTCAAGGGTTACTCGAGTTACTCGGTCAAGGGTTACTTGAGTTAATCGGTTAGGGGTCAATCGATCAAGGATTACTTGAGGGGTTACTTGGTCAAGGGTCACTCGAGTTACTCGGTCAATGGTTACTCGAGTTACTCGGTTAGGGGTCAATTGGTCAAGGATTACTTGAGGGGTTACTCGGTCAAGGGTCACTCGAGTTACTCGGTCAAGGGTTACTCGGTCAAGGGTTACTTGAGTTACTTGGTTAGCTAGGGGTCAATCGGTCAAGGATTACTTGAGGGGTTACTCAGTCAAGGGTCACTCGAGTTACTTGGTCAAGGGTTACTCGGTCAAGGGTTACTTGAGTTACTCGATTAGGGGTCAATCGGTCATGGATTACTTGATGAGTTACTCGGTACGGGATTACTCGAGTTACTCGGTTAGGGGTTATTTAAGATTAGGGGTTACTCGAGTAATTCGGTCAGGAATTACTTAAGGAATTCGGTCAGGGATTACTTAAGAAGTTCGGTCAGAGGTTACTCGAGGGGTTTGGTCATAGATTACTTGAGGGGTTACTCGGTGAGGAGTAACTCTAGTAACCCCTGACCGAGTAACTTGAGTAACCCCGACAACTCGAATAGCTCGAGTAACCCCAAACTGAGAAAGTCGAGTAATCCGACAACTCGAGTAACCCCTGACTGAGTAACTTGAGTAACCCTCTTGCACGGTGCAGCAGGCCACGTACAAAAAAAAATTGTTTCATCATACAGTTGAGCGATTATATGGAACGTTTCACGAACTAATAATTCTCTCATTCGCTTTTGTTGTATCTATTTGGAATCTCGTAAGACAAAAATAGAAGTCAAGAATAAATACAACGTAAATCAAAATTCTTCTAACCACATAATTTTCAATTTATGTGAGTTGGGGGCAAAATAGTCTAACTCAAAACTAGTCAACCTTCTAATGTGAGCGTTTGGTTGATAGAGGATTGATAGAGAGATTTGAGTCCAAAAGGGTAATTTTGAAAAGCTACAGTAATTTATTAGGAGATTTTTGGTGAGATTGATGAAGCCTTTGAAGGAAAATGACTATTTTATTCTAAACTAGATCTAATTTTCTACTCTTTATCAAGTTTGCTCAAGCGTATACATGATACTTGTATTAAATTATGCATATTTCACTATTGGTCATGCATATGGAGTATAATACATTATCATCTAACAACTACAAACATCTAATACAAGCATAATAGGCTACCATCATACATTATCATCTAACAACTACCAACATGAATAAGTTTAAACACTTTTATACAAACATCTAATACATGCAATTAGTCAAAAATAGCTCACACAATCAATTAGTCAAACTAGCTTAATCATCATACAAAAAGATCAAGCTAATAATCTCTTGTCGCCAAATAGCTTAGGCAAATAGATAGAGCCTTAATAAATTTTCATCAATTATAGCGATTTCATTATTCCAATTAGAATAATAGGCTATGTTCTCATGATCTCTCGACATTTTTATTTTATTTTTTGAAATAGTAGTAAAATTAATTCATTAATAATCAGCTCTCTCTACATAAGAATAATATCTCATATTATCTATTTTTACATCCTATATATATATATATATATCTAATCATTTCCCTTCAATCTTTTCTCCTTCAATTTCGATTTTTGATTAGCTTTTTGTATGGTGTGATGAGCAAAATTGTCTCCTATGGCTGTATTCCAATTATTATGACGTTAAAGATAGCTCCTTTTTTTAGAGGGGAAAAGATAGCTCCTAACTTCCTAAGTATTCTTTATGCAACATCAATATTATTATTACTATTTCCTTGAAGATTTAAAGTATGATCTGATTAATTATCCAAAGTACAAAGAATGTGATTAATTAATTAAACATCTTCCTAAAGATGAATATCTTTAATTATCCATAAAATATTGAAAGATTTTTATAAAGAATGCCAAATATATTCTTTGTCACCAAAAAAGAGTGACATATTCTACTAGTATATTTCTTATTTTTGTGCATTTTATTTGCTGGAAAGAGGAAGTACGAATCACATTGCTTTATTTTGCCCATCTTAGTGGAAAATTTCCCATATCCACTTCGTCACATGATATAATGTGGAGAATTATAATTGCTTTAATTATGCAAAATTATATTATGGAAGACAAATCTTATATGCTTGCGTTAATGGGACCATGCACCCTTTAGTTTAAACATTGGAATCAAAATATTACATATACCCTTAGCTCAATTTATATTATGCATGTACCGATGTACGTGACGACAACCTCCATTGTTTATATAGTATTCGGGTTTATTCATCTCGGTCGTGGCTGAAACTGAATTTATATTATCTGACTACTTAACTAATTTTTTTTCGTTAAATTTAATTTAATTTTTATTATTATTATTTTTTTTAATATGTGTTCATGAACACTCGTTAAGTTAACTCATGTTTATATAATTGAAAAATCAAATAACAAATCCTTTGGCCTTGTGAAATTTTGTATATACATTTGGGTTAAAGTGTACCCAAGTTTATTTTAAGTCATATTAATTACATAAGTAAATATACTCTTTGGTGCAATGTACACCTAGTGCAAATTATAATCTCATTGGATTGAGTTCAATTTTCTCGGTCCATCACAAACCACGGTGCATATAACAATAAAAGTATCTAATACATTTAAATTAGTACGTATTTATTTGAGGATGTATGAGAAAATCACATGTAAATTATTGTACGTAATTATTAATGTTTAATTAAATTGATTTGACTTAATAACATTTTCCTATATTGATTTACTGGTCTAGTCCAATCTTTTTTTTTTTTTTTTTGCGTGCGTCAATTCGATATTTTGCAGTCTGGACTCTCTTAAAAATTTTGACATCTTTCTTAAGATTTGAACTTATAACTCATGAAGTCATGATACATAGGCCTTCATTCTGAGTTCAATCCTAAATAACCACTAGGTCAAGATATCAGTAGTTTGAATTTCGGATTTTATCAATTTATCATTGTTTTCTTTACACCCAAAAAAGTTGTTAGATCTATGATTTTGGATTTTGCTGATTTACTCTGGCATTGATATTACATAATCTATACTGATTTGCTGTAAAAAAATAAAAAATGTAGAAAATGTCAATGACAGATTGTCAGGCACTTTTTAATGGTAGAGCTGACTGTAGTAGACGACGCCGTTTGGAGGAGGACGAGAAATTCATGCAGCACGTGCAACATAGAGTCAAAAAAATGAAGTAATTATTTATCGTCTAGCGAGGAAAGCAAGTGACTCCTATACCCCCCATAATTGCCCGAATTTACAATTTTGCCACTCTCTAATATTCAATCAAACGTCAAATTTAGAAATTTAACCCAAAAGAAAGCTCAATTACATTGACAATTATGGGGCCATTATGTTTCCAAAATTAAGATAGAAAAGTAGTCAATTCGAGGTAGCAAATGAGTCACTTCAATTGAATTTGATTTACATTGTAAAAAATAGTCGTGACTCATGCAAGTACGGATTGAATGAAGTCGAATTAAATAAGATCATGTTTAATTTTTATTAACATATTCTACACTCAATACATGTAGTTTCGATTACTTATTATTATTTATATTTAGTCCGGTCATTCAAGTTAGGCTACCATTCAAAATAACACATCCTATTGAACTCTATAATAAATTCACACATTCTATGTCATTAATATTTAATCGGGTAATTCATTGTAATTATTAGTCTCAAATACTCTGTGTTATTCATATTTAGTCTGGTCATTCAGGTCAGGTTAATTCCACCAATCAAAATAAAATCCTACTCCGTATTAAATTCTATATCGAATTCACACACTCCGTGTCATTAATATTTAATCTGGCAATTTATTACAATTATTAGTCTCAAATACTCCGTGTCTATTCAAAAAAAAAAAAAAATTACTCCGTGTCATTCATATATAGTCGGGTCATTCGGGTCGAGTTAATTTCACCAACCAAAGGGAGTTGCTCTTGCTCCTTGCTTCCCTCGTGAATTGGTAGAATTCTGATTTGTCCAACCTCAAATTTGACTCTGCTTATATAAACAAACCCAAGAACAATTCTCAATTTCCTTAACTCTTATTTCCCTCTCTCTCCTCTTCTCCTCTCCTCTCTCTTTCACAAACTGAAAATTTTCCAACAAGAGAAATATGAGCGATCTGAGGTCAAAATTTCTCGAAGTTTATCAAATTCTTAAATCTGAGCTTCTCAATGATCCTGCTTTTGAATGGACTGACACTTCTCGCCAATGGGTTGACAGGGTATTTATCAATTTCTTTAATTTCACTTTTTGTTTCCTTTAATTTGCAATTTAATTTTGTTTTTATATGGGGTTTTAATGAATTTTTTTCCTAAAGGATTAACTACCCTTTTTTTGTAATTAGTCAATATTTTCTTTTGTTTACTGATAGATTAAACTGTTTTAGATTGATTAATTGATCTGGGTATGTTTTGTTTAATTTAAACTATTCATTACTCTTGTTTATGTGTAGCAAATTGCATGATTTAGCTTTTGATTAGTTTTATTTAATGTTTATGCTATTTATAGATGCAATGTGTTTCAATCTGCAAATTAATATGCCTAATTGTCTGATCTACGGTCTATGAGAAACCTTTGAAAATCTTAGCATTTATGCTAATCTATGTTTGGTTAATCTTAATTAAATAAAATGTTAATAAAATTTTGAATTTTTGTTCTTAAATGTGTTCCAATAAGTTGTAGATTGTCTTGAGTTTCCATTTTAGAACTAGATTTATAAAGTTTCACTAACATTAGTAAATAAAGTAAGCTAGATAATGCAAGGCCATCCAAGTGATAACACTTTGCCTAAGAAAAACTTGCTTAGACTTTGGTGTACTTCAAACAAAGCTATCCTTGATTCCTTTCTACCTCGTGGCGTACCGTTTAGCATAGTTTAGTGAACATATCACTGTATTAATTCATATCTAATCTGAAGAATAACCCGATCAACAGTTAACTTCCAAAGTCACTTAGAGCAGCCTTTGTTGTACTGACTTAACATGTCCATAATGCTGACACCCCTGCCTCCTGGTTCTCAGATTTAAGCCTAATTATCGTCTCTTAAGATGAATTTAGTTAGACTTCTCTATGTATTTAATCATGTCTTCTAGCAATTTCGAGTGCTAATGCTATTGAATCAAGAATGTGAGACTACTTGCATCGGAAATCATAAGATATAAGTGGAGCTCTTGGGTTTTAGAGTTTTGGTAGTTACAGTTTGAATGCAATTACTAAATTCCTTTTTGTGCCTAATTGAGAATAAAGAAGTAAAAAATAATTCTGTAAAATCATTGAATTTTAAACCGCCTTTTTCGTTTTTTGAAGTAATACTATGGTGTCGTATATATGGTTCTTACATGCTCTTTTTTGTTGTGTTTTTTTTTTCCCTGCAGATGCTGGATTATAATGTTCCAGGAGGTGAGGAAGTCCTGTCCTTTTCAATTTACTCAATTTTTAAATAAAAGCTGGGCCATGTTTGGAACATAAAGGATGTTTGGCATTTGATTCTTTGCTCTATCTTGTGTTTGTTCTTTTGGAAGGAAAAAAAATTGTTTAAAATGTTTTATGGTCACCTTAATTTTATTTTTTTTTAACTTTATTTTTTTTATGATGTTGAGGAAATAATTGTTTTATGCGAAGCGTATCTTATGAGTGACAAGAATAAACAAAAATATAATAATAAGTTCCTCTAATAGATTTCTGATGTATCATTTTAAAATTTTCACCGAATGATGTGATGGTTATGAAAATTTGAAATTCAAAAGGCAGTGAAGTTTAAGATATGTCCTTCATCCTAGTATACTTTGATATTTATGTAGCTTAACTTTTGGATGAACAAGATATTGAAGATAAAAAAAAAGTCATGTGGAACGAGTATCTAATTTTATTCAAACAACGCAAGCCAAAGCCCAATTTTATTTGAATTCCACAAGTTGCTTTACCTAACATTTTTGTGCGGTTCTGTGTCTTGCAGGGAAGCTAAATCGTGGGCTTTCTGTTATTGACAGCTACAAGCTGTTAAAGGAAGGAGAAGAGCTGACTGAGGATGAAATCTTTCTTGCTTCAGCGCTGGGGTGGTGCATTGAATGGGTATATAGATAGCAATTTTCACTGAAATTATGTAAATTCAGGGAAACCACTAACAGGAATTTTCTATTTTCTGGTCCCTCTCTCTTACAGCTTCAAGCATATTTTCTTGTTCTTGATGACATCATGGATAACTCTCATACAAGGCGTGGTCAGCCTTGCTGGTTCAGAGTTCCTAAGGTTTGCTTTTCTAAAAATAATATTTCATTAATTCTGTATTATAATCTTGTTAACTCAGTATTTAATGGAAAATTTCTCCTGTCAGGTTGGGATGATTGCTGTCAACGATGGAATAATACTTCGAAACCAAATACCAAGAATTCTCAGGAAGCATTTTAGGGACAAGAAGTACTATGTTGACTTGTTGGATTTGTTTAATGAGGTAACGATGCTTTGTAAAGAGTTGGTAGCAAGGGATAATTGTTATGAATTGAATATGCTATAAGCCTTTTCCACCGTTTGTAGGTAGAATTTCAGACTGCTAGTGGACAGATGATTGATCTGATCACTACCATTGAAGGAGAGAAAGATCTTTCAAAATATTCATTGGATCTGTAAGTGGAAATGAAACAAATTTTCTCTTACAGCTTTGCTTTATACTCATACAATCACTAAAGTTGAATTGTGATGCAGGCACCGTCGCATTGTTCAGTACAAAACTGCTTATTACTCATTCTATATTTCTGTAAGTTTGATTCTCAGTTGTTAAAGCAAGCTTTTGCTGTCATTATCCTACTGATGGCTAAATAGTTTTTCAAAAAGTCAAATAATGTGCATCCTGTAAGACTGTATTGAAAGATAATTAGATCATACATAAGGAGAAAAACTTGAGTGAAATTGTAATAGTTCCATAAAATTCATTCAATTGCTGCTACTAGATGATGTCAACTATGTCTGACATGTTGCTCTAACATGCAGGTAGCTTGTGCTTTACTAATGTCTGGTGAGAAGCTTGAAGATCATGAAAATGTCAAAGACATTTTGATTAATATGGGAATATATTTCCAAGTACAGGTCAGTTGACAGCATAAAATAGATGAATGTACCTCCAGTTCTTATACATTTTTCACAGAATTACCTTTTGAATGTAGAATGATTGATTCTGATATTTTTCCTTTGTAGGATGATTATCTTGATTGTTATGGAGACCCGGAATTCATTGGCAAGGTGAGATACAAACTTGTTGCCTGCAATATTTTTTAATTTGTGTATCTGATTATTCGAAAGTCTTAATTTTATGATATTTACTCTTCAGATTGGAACTGATATTGAGGATTTTAAGTGCTCCTGGTTGGTTGTGAAAGCCTTAGAACTTTGTAATGATGAACAGAAGAAAGTCTTACATGTAAGTACCGTCATTCTCATGATTTTAAGTCATTGCCATCTTTCATGTTCTCATCCATAAATTGGTTTTCCAGGAAAATTACGGCAAAGAAGATCCAGCTTGTGTCGCAAGAGTAAAAGAACTCTATAATGTGCTCGATCTTCAGGTTAGTATTTTCAAGTGTATTATGTCTTTTATCTATCTATCTTGGATAAGTCTCAGTTGTCTCACCTATTATCTTTACGAATTCTCTTCCCTATACTGAATATACTCATCAACTTTCTTAGGGTGCATTTGCCGATTTTGAGAGCACAAGTTATGAAAATTTGATCACATCTATTGAATCACATCCTAATAAGGCTGTACAGGCTGTCCTGAAGTCATTCTTGGCGAAAATATACAAGAGACAGAAGTGAAGTCTTGGTGCTTTCGCCCTCAATTGATTCTTGATTTATTTTGTAATTGGTTTGTTGTGTTATTTAGGTGCTTTTGTAACTTAATTTTTCTGCAAAGACAGCTTATATTTAATTATTTATAAATGATCCCTTCCACTTGTGAAGGAGATTGCCTTCATGTCTAAGTTTGTCCTATGTTTAAGCATCTTTAACATGTCTGGATCAGTGATCACGTTCATTCTCTCTCGAGTATTGACCATCATCAATCTCCCTAAAAGAAAATTGAAAAAAGAAGTATGCACAAACTCCCTATTTGATGCTCCACGACAGAAATTATAGAAGTTAAAAGACAATTTTCAGGTATACTATTCATAAACCAGGAAGGCAGGAATTGAGAATGCTCTGTTCTGCAGTAGCTGTCATAGTTATGGTGGATCCAACTCTACTAAAGCACAAAATAGTGTTCGTAAAGGTAGAGTTTTAGAAGAATAACAAAAGGTAGTTTTTGGGGTAGTCGGGTGGGTAGAGTTTGCACACTTCCACCATAACATACAGTAGCATATACTTAACGCCTCATCAATCTGTATGCGTATGTAACTGCTAATCTTTTTTTTGCTAACTTCCTTTCTGATATTGTTAAAAACTGAACTAATACTCAGTATGATTTTATACTAATGCTGTATTCTTGAAATCTGAAATGTGACATATTTACATTGTGAAGTATTGTAAATTTGTAATGTCTGTAATTCTACAAGTCTACAATAAAGCGAAATGCAATGATCTTAGGCTATACATAGCTCTTAAGCATGCATTATTGTTCAGGTGCATGCCCGATTACATGTAGTTGCTATCAGAGATTTACAGTGATCCAGAACTCAGAAGAGTTTACTGAGTGGTTTTGGTGCACACCTGTAGTATTGTCGTTCCAAATTTCAATGATTTTAGTTTACTGAGTTGTTTAGGTACAGTTAAACTGTCATGTTCTATTAGCAGAACAGAATAACAGAACATGCAAATATGAATATGGAGTAAAAGGATATGAGGATGCAATCACCAAATTTCTAGCTCGAGAACGAGCTGCAGATTCTCTGTTCTTGATTTTTAGTTGATGTTTTTTCACTGACTGGTGATGAGCTTGTGAGAAAACACTTCCTAAGAAAAAGTAACAAAATACTTCCTAAAAATTTGCACAGAATCTGACTAGTTTTATGAAAATGCAGAGCAACATCAGCAACATCTCATGTAGTTTTGGGACAATTCAAGACCTGTGTCATCGTCTAGGAGGCTATCTATTGTTCAATTCAGATTCGGGACCTACGAGTCTTTGTGGAGCTGTGGCGGCATTGGGTGGCATGTCAGTTTATACATCACTTAGCCTAAATGAATCTGTTGAAAGTGTTGTGAAGCAGATTCCAAGCTTGAATCAACTTGCAAAACCTGAATCAGACATTGAAGAAGATCGATGAGGAGAAAGCAAGTGTGATAAGTGTCTCAAGAACCGAGTGATTAGGAAGTAGTGATAGTTTACAAAGAATGTGATGTAGGCGAGTGTCTAAGGTGCAAAGGAGGAGAAAAGGAAGAGAATGGCGTATTGTAGCTTTGATAATTGTTAGGAATATTAAGAGAAAATTTTACATGTATTTTGAATGGTTGTTTCCTTGATTATAGGATATGATTAATACAAGAGATCTTGTATATTATTTTGCTTATTGTTAAATATGAATAAAGTGTCGAGCTCTCTCTTCCTTTCTCAATATGAAACACTTACATGTGTTGTTTAGGAAGTTTATACTTGAACACTAATTGATACCATGCACCTAGAGCTACTTGTTTGGCATCATTTTTTATTTTCAGTTTCCTGTTTTTTAGAAAACTAAAAACCAAAAACAAGAAACAAGAAACAAGAAAAAGGTGTTTTCACTTTTGTGTTGTCAGTTTTCAAAATTATTATGATTTTACTAAGTTCAAATAATTTTTGATACATTATGTGACATATATCATATACTTTTAATCTTTTATAGAACAAAAAAAGAAAACCACAGTAATGCCAAACGAACCCTGTAGTTATTTAATAGATATTTATATTTAATGTATTTATAAATGTCAAATTCATTGCCGTTTAAAACGAATTTTCCATTCAAAATATCCATGTACATAAAAACAATCCACAAAATCGTCACAACCTAGATGCACGCACCGATAACACATAGAATGATAGAAACATTGATTCATACCTAAAATTAGTAGTCCAATGGCCTAACAAAATCATAAAACAGAGGTAAATTAGCTGTTTATATTCTAAATATATCACAAAATTGTGTTATTAAAAATAGGAAGCTCTTAAAGAAGTCATCAAGAATAAATTAAACAAGCTCAAATTGGCCACTTTTGTTCTATTTACTTAATATTTTTCTTCCCCTTTCTCTAAGGGGTTTTGTTCCATCTCTGGTCAATTCTTTACCAAAAGAGAAGGCACAACAACTTTGGATACCCTAATTAATCTTCTCACATTGCACTACAATTTTCATCATATATATATTCAGCATTTTGAAGACATAATTATAAGGTATCTCTTTTATTATTTTCCTCGTTTAATATGTTGATTACATAATATCATTCGTACATATTATAAATAATTGATCGTTTACATCTAATTTAACATTTATTGCTTTTGACATCATTAACATGATTTTTTTATTTTTTGATCATGCATCCAATAAGTTTAGAGAGGATTTAATATTATTATAACATTAGAAGCCCTATAATTTGCTAGCATGCACAATTTTGTAAGCTAAAAAAAGTCCTGTTTAAAGCTACCTCAATTTTATTTTAACATCTTCATTGCTTATTTAAAATGGAATCGATTGTTACATTTGAGATTTTGCAAAGGTAGTTCCCGTGTCATGCACGTTTATTATTAATAACTTTTATTAAATTATTATTATAATTAATATCAATTTGATGGGTTCACAATTAAGACTTTTTTGGGGGAATCACCCTATATATGATGTACGAAGCATAAGAAATTAGGCTCATAGTCTAAACATAGGTTATATGAGGTTATGAACCTTGAGTGCCACAGACCGGTAGTAAACTATCAAAATATTAATTTAGGAGTTAGTTTTAATGAGAATGCTCTTGAAACTATGCCTCCAATTCAAGCATTTTGTCTTTAAGAAGATTTTTATTTTATTTTTTAACAAAAAATCTCCAATAAATTCCGATCTTCAATTCCACAACTTGTTATTGTAATGTATTCCGTGTTAATGCACGGGTATATTCTAGTAATTCTATTTTTATGTTTCTTGACAAGTTCTACGTATTCCTAATTCAATGTCTATAAAAAGCAAATGTTATGAATAATAATCTACAATTTTTTATTATCATTATTATTTTTATTTTTATTTTTATTTTTATTTTTATTTTATTTTTGGGAATATGATACTTGCTCTGACACGTAAATTAGTTTCTGGTTGAAATTTATAATTAATAGGCCCTAAAACATTGGGACACCCATGGATCAAATAAAGGAGGAGCCACCCATGAGGCGCAAAAGCTCATTACAAAATCTAAACAGAGAAGAGGCCCATAAACAAGAAGAGGCCCAAAAAGAAGCAGAGGCCCAACTAAAGGGCCCATTAAAAAAGTCGTCAAGTACCCGAATAAACTGTCTTTGCTCCCCAACTACTCATGTCGGATCCTTTCGATGTCGGTTACATAGACACGGGAAAACCGGGTTTCACCGTGGGCACTCGGTCGGAGCGGATCTATCCGAGATGGATGACAAGTCAAATACTAAATCAAGCTCATCCTCCTCAACCATGCAAATGCATTGACTAAAGGAGGTTTCATTTTATGTTAATATTATGATATGATATTGTATTAATTATTTATGTGAGGGAAATTAAAGTGCCTTGACTTTGCTAGCTTTGGTGTATGAGATTTAAGGGTGGAGAAACTTGGATTAATTTTTTTTTGACGATACCTTGTATCTTCATTCTTGTATGTAAAAAAAATTAGCTATTGACAAGTTAATCTTGTTGAGAAGTTCTAACTAAATAATTTGCAATTTATATGATCCATATAAACCACATTAGATACAAAGCAAGTTCGATACATTTTCGTATACAATAATAATCCACTAATATACCTTTTCATCAATAGTTGTTTAATTACTAAGGGCATGTTCTCTTCAGCTTAATATTAGTTTAGTTTAGTTCAACTCCAATCAGTTCAGTTCAGTTCAATTCGATCACCTCCTAATTTCCTTCTCTCATAAACAATTAACTTCAACTCTATTCAGTTCAGTTCAGTTCAGTTCGACTCCAATCAGTTCAGTTCAATCCAGTAAATCAGAACATACCCTAATATTTATAATAGTTGATTTGTTGAGTTAATATGATGCAACTATTAGGAAACAAATTGAAACAGCAGGTTTATTATAATCATTTGAGAAATAAAGATTCTTGTTATTGTTGGAACAATATTTAGTTTTTTTAAACTTTAAACTCGAAAAAAGAAGTCTATTTTATGAAAATTCAACTCCCATATGTTTTTTTTTTTTTTTTAAGAATCCTGTTTCGGGGTTTTCTGATGTCCTGCGAGAGAGTTACAATTCTGAGACTGGAACCGGACGCCTGTACCTGCAAAACAACCGGATGCTCCGGATGATTGGAGATCCGCCTCCGACGGTCAAGTTAGTACTTGATTAAGGAGTAATTAATGCGGAAATTAAAGTGATTGGGTCTCTCTAGGTGAGAGTGTTTAATGTGTGTAATCTGCGTCATCTCCCTTAATGAGGATTAAGGGAGGTATTTATAACCTCGGGAAACGTGCCAATCTAGGTTTAGGTTAACCTTGGGCTGATTCGGCTTCCCTCGGAAGTTGGGCCTAGGTGGCCGGCTTCTCCATTAGGCATGGAGTATGCCACGTGTCATGAAATAATAAGTCCAGGGTGGACGAATAAGCGTGTGCCACGTGGAAAGCCTTGAGAGGTCCAACTGGGGGACACTTGGCAGGACCTGATTGGCCCACGTGGCGCATTCCGATTGGTGGGAGCAAAATCCCCTAATCATTTGCCCCTCACAGGTGGCACGTGACTGGTCACGTGTTACCTGTGACAGGTGTCGCCCTGTAACAGGCGACGGCCTGCTACAGGTGTCACTCGGCGAGAGGCCGAGAGATTCTCCCGCCAAAATTTTAAATTCTGGAAGTGACCCCTCGCCTTCTCACTTCGCCTATATAAAGGAGTGTTGACTTCGGTCATTTTCACACTTGAAAACTTTGTGAGAGAACATTCGGACCCTTGAACTTGCTCTGACATTTTGGACCCTTTCTGCCTACCGCCTGCTCTGACAAGCCGACTGCAAAGGATTTTCAGAACTTCATCAATCGTCACTCGTTCAGGTAACCGTCGGTTCTCTTACTCTTAATTTTCTCTTTACTTTATTCTTTTTTTGAAATGGCACCACGGAAGCACACGACACGACCTAGGTTAGTGATCAGCCGGTCACCGGGGACGGCTGAATCTAGGACTAGGAGTGCCACCTGCCCTTTTCTGGACCCATCTTTGCCCTTTATACAAAGTCCGACTGTATCTGTGTCTATGTAAAGCCACAGGGGCTACCTCATGACAAGAGGTAAAGCAAACAAATGGAAGGACTGGCGGAGCACCTTCCTTATCATTGAGAGTTCAGACACAGAGCTGAACAAGCGCTTCAACAGGTGGAACAGGAATCCGCCCCTTCTTGCAGGCGGCCGTAGCATGCCGCCTGTTCCCCCCAAGGCTAAGAAAGAGATCCTAGATAAAGGACTCTTCAAAGTAGAGTCGAAGGTGAACTCTACTTCAGGGGTACGAGAGCAAGTACCCCTGCACTGCGTCCCGAGCTTCAAATGGCTCTACGACGAGTACTTTTTGGCCGCCTGTGGCCTCAGCAGTCGGTGCTCAAGAGGTAGCCGGCCTGTCGAATACTCTGTTGTTCCGTGCATTTCTTGTTATGACTTTTATTAACTTTGCTATTTGTTTTTGCAGCGGACGCCATGAGCAAAATTACCGCTTCCAAGACTGCGGCGGCCATGTTGCGGGCCTCCATTATGCAACAGTCTTCAACCGACTCCCCCAACAAGGGGGCACCCTTGGTGGGATTCGAACCTTTCACCCTCTTTTTGGAGTTGTGTTTATGCATATACTGACTCTTTTCTTCTTTTTTAGACGGGCGCTCCAAGAGCTTCTTCTTCCCAACAGCCGGACCCCAAGGCCCGGAGGACGACTGTTGCGAGCTCTCCTGGTTCTGCCAGGAAACATGCGGCGGCTGAGAAACAGCCGGCCACTTCTTCTAAAACTCCAGCTGGGCCACCTAGAAGTATGAAATTGTCCTTGTAAATTTTAGACTTGCTCCCTTCTTTACTAGGTCTAATCCGTTTGTTTATGCTTGATGCAGCCGGCCCTCAGGAGCCTGACTTGGTCGAAGTGGCCAAGTCTATGATCAAGGCCGTACCTCCAGCTGAAAGGGAGGCGGTAAGGGGTGTCGGCACCCTTGACCTAGACGGGATTGCAGGGGTCCTTGCTGAGGTATACTTAGCATATTTTTGAGTATTTGAATTCCAGGACGCCTGTTTTCTTTTTTGTTTGGAAACTGACGCCTGTTCCCCTTTTTACTTAGGCCCTGCTCCGAGTGAACGGCCTTCGCAAGCCGCTTGACCGAAAGAACAAAGAGGTAAAGGCTGCAAAAGCTATGGCCGCCTCTGACTGTGATAAGGCAATGTTTCAAATTGCCCAAAATGAAGTTCTGACAATTGATATTCTTTATTATCAGGCGCAGGCTACCGCCGCTATCCAGGCTCAGTTAGAGGCGGCCCAGAAGAGGAATAGCGAGCTGGAGGCGACCATCAACAACCTCAAGACCGAGCTGAGACCTCTTCGCCAAAAGATGTCCTCATACGAAACCTTGGAGAAATCCTTGGCGAGCGTAAAGGAACGCCTGGTGACCCAGGAGAAGAGTCTTACTCAGGAGCTCTCGGAAAAGGCCGAGCAAGAAAAGAAAGAGCTGGTCCGGGAGATGATGGAAGACTCTGCTCAAATCCAGCGCATGACTTGGGGCCGCCTCTTCCCCAATGCCGACTTTGCCTCCTGGGAAAAAACGTACCGTCAGTGTTCTGATAGATATAATCAAGAGATCCTGGCGGTTGCTGAGGAAGAGGCGTTGGAGGAGGAGGAGCAGCCGGTAGTGGCGCTTGTGCCGCTTGGGGGTAATGCATCGAAGAAGGATGCAGCTGAAGCCGAGTCCAGCAAAAAGAGTGCTGACCAGGCGGCAGCTGCTAATATTGAAGATCTGCCCCCTTCATAAGCTTTATGTCTTCTTTCCCCGGCCTGCGTGCCGTTTGTTTGTATTTACCCGGCCAGGGGGCCGGGGCTCTGAATATTTTGCCGGTCTTTAATGACCGGCTTCCTTTTAATGAATATTTTTGTTTTGCTTCAAATTTGTTTAAGTATTGAATATTCTGATATCCAATTGTACACTATACCGACTGTTTTACATGGCCGATAGTTGCAGACAGGTACGGATAGTTAGTCACGCCGCCTATGCCCCTGGACGACTGGTTGTCTGTTTCCAGGCTAAACGATCAGTCGGCCATTTATCCAATCGGTATTCGAACCATTTTAAAGACTGGATCCCCTTTAGGCAGGCGGTCCTGTCATTTGTAAAATTAACCAAGTAGAAACGTGGTTTCCTACTTGTCATGTTTTTAGGCTAGAGACTTTAAGCCGTCTAGGCCGACTGTTCCCCGCCATATTTAATCTAGTGTGAACAGGTGCTGTATGAACACCTTTTTAGTTTCATACTAAATTTTTAAGGAGTGACCAAGTAAACATGATTGTTACCTAGTCGCCAAGTAACTGAGTAGTAGAAGTATCAAGCGGTGGGTACCGGTTGTTCCCCTTTATTCGCCAATGTTTGTTGGCTATTAACTCATAAAATACCAACTGTTCTTATCCCAAGTAGTTCAGTCGGTCGGCTGACCCGGATGGTTACTGCGAACACTTGCTTGACGTGATTAGTCAGTTAAGTGAGAGATATCCTTGTCCGGGAAACGGCTACGTAGTTGTCTTAGTTAGACAGTCGTATAGGTGCCGTGTAATGATTTTATAGAACAATGTTCCACCCAAAAAGGGAGCTGCTCTCTGCGACGAATTTCATCCGGATGGATGCCGTCGGACGCCTGCTATAACGTTGGGACAGGTCGAATTGAATTTTTATATTTTGATCAGTTGGCTTGGCGCCTGGTCTGATCATTTTAGCCATGAGCCTTTGATAGTTCTTGGTGAACTGTATTATGGGAGAGTAGCCGGTTGAGTGAAACAAGCGGCGTGCCCCTCTTAAGTAAGAATAAAAATTAAACATGGAGAGTAGCCGACTGTTTGTCAGTAGGCATGCCCCTCTTAAGTAAAAATGAAAACTGAGTATGAAGAGTAGCCGACTGTTTGTTAGTAGGCGTGCCCCTCTTAGTACAAAATTGAATATTAAGTATGCAAACTTTTATTAAGTAGCCCTTGACTATTTACATCATTCAAAAGAAATATTTCTTAAGATTATCTACATTCCAAGTTCGAGGCAACGGTTAGCCGTCTGGTGTTTCCAGACGGTAGGTACCGTCCCTGACCTCTTCACAGATTCGGTAGGGTCCTTCCCAGTTGGGAGTTAGTTTGCCAGACTCATTAGCCCTTCCAACTGCTTCCATTTTTCTAAGTACAAAGTCCCCCACTCTGAGTGGACGCCTGTGTACTTTTTTGTTGTATGATCTAGTCATTCTCAGGCGGTAAATTTCATGGCGCAAGACAGCATTGCCCCTCCTTTCAGGAAGTGAGTCTAATGCCAGGCGCATGGCTTCCCAGTTTGCCTCTTCGTCATATAGCATTACTCGAAGAGTCGGCTCGTAGTGTTCTATTGGAAGAACAGCTTCCGCACCATAAGTTAGGAGGAATGGAGTTTCTCCAGTCGCCCCTTTTTCAGTCGTCCTAATGGCCCAGAGAACATGTGGTAATTCATCCGCCCATAAGCCGCCTGCTCGTTCAATCTTTTTCTTGAGACCGTCTGAGATGATTTTATTAAAGGCTTCTACCTGGCCGTTTGCTTGTGGACGGCCGACAGATGCAAAGTAGTGTGCAATTCCTTGGTCACCCAACCAGATTTTGAGAACAGGCGTCTCAAATTGGGGACCATTATCAAAAACCATAGACATGGGAACCCCGAACTGAGTGATGACATTTTTCCAAATGAATGAAATTACATCCTTCGTCTTGATTCCCTTTACAGCCTCCGCCTCTACCCATTTAGTGAAGTAGTCGACGGCAACAAGTATGTACCTCCTTCCGCCTGTAGCAGGCGTATATGGACCCAGAATGTCCATGCCCCACTTAGCAAACGGTAGTGGGCTATGAATGGTAGTGAGGTCAGTAGCCGGACGGTGAATTAGTTTGCCAAACCTTTGGCACTTGTCACATTTTTTCACCATCTCCATCGCATCTGCTTCTAAAGTAGGCCAAAAGTAGCCCTGCCGCCTAGCTCGTTGAGCAAGCGTCCTACCGCCTATATGGGAAGCACAGTAACCAGAGTGAAGATCGTCTAGTATCTCTCGCCCCTTTTCTGGAGTAACACACTTTAAGAAGGGTTGAAGGTACCCCCTTTTGTGAAGCTCTCCCTTTATTATTTCAAAACTGGTGTTGCTCGTTTTTTTCAGTGCTGCCGCCTGTTGATGATCATCCGGCATGGTACCATTTGTCAGATATGCCCTGATTGGATCCATCCAGGTTGAGCTTCTGTCTAAGATTCCAATAGGGTCTTCCTCAATGCTTCTCCTCTCCATTACTTCCCAAAAAACAGTTCGAGGAGTATCACAGGAGGCGGATGATGCTAATTTTGAAAGTGCATCCGCCTGGTTGTTTTCTGATCTCGGCACTTGGGTCAGATGGAAATCCTCAAGGGAGACGACTGCTTGTCGGACCGCCTGTAAATACTTGATCATGGCCAGATGGGTTGCTTCGTATTCGCCATTGTACTGACTCACTATCAATTGTGAATCGGAACAGGCGTCTATTTTTCTTGCCCCTGCCGCCTTGCACATGCGGATTCCGGCTAGTAAAGCTTCATATTCTGCCTCATTGTTTGAGGCCTGAAAACTGAAGCGTAGAGCATACTCGTACCTGTCGCCCTCTGGCGACTAACATATGACGCCTGCTCCACAACCATTTGAAGTAGAGCTTCCATCCACATATACCTTCCAGACTTGGTCTGGAACTTGAGAGTCAGGAGGACGAGTCATCTCAACAATAAAGTCAGCAAAGGCTTGCCCCTTCACTGCTTTTTTAGGCTCGAAGGTAACTTCGAGGCTCTGTATTTCTATTTCCCATTTGATCATTCGGCCTGACGACTCCATGATGGTCATTGGCCGCTTGATAAGTTGGTCTGTATACACGACGACTGCATGTGCCAAAAAGTAGGGCTTCAATTTTTTAACAGCCATGAAGAGTGCAAGACCAAATTTCTCCACTAAGGGATACCTCAACTCGACATTTTTCAGTACATGACTGACAAAGTAGACCGGGAGCTGACAGCCGTCTCTTTCAGCAAGGAGAACAGCGCTTAACGCATGATCAGAGACGGCCAGGTACATGTAGAGTACTTCTTTGGGCAAAGGGCTGACCAGCCTCGGCAAGGAATGCAAGTGAACTTTCAATTTCTGGAAGGCCGCCTCAGCATCCGGCCCCCATTCAAACCTTGCCTTTTTCTTAATTGCCTGGAAAAAGTATAGGCATTTGTCGCCTGATCGGCTTAGAAATCTTCCCAAGGCCGCCAGACAACCTGTTAACTTCTGAATCTCTCGGATGGTACGAGGCGACTGTATGTCGATGACCGCCTGCACCTTCTCAGGGTTCGCCTCTATTCCTCTCTGATTGATAAGGAATCCGAGAAATTTCCCAGACTCAACTCCAAAGACACATTTCTTGGGATTGAGCATGACATGGTGCCGCCTGACTGTGGCGAAAGATTCTCGGAGGTCCGACAGATGATCTTTCTAAAGTTTAGACTTGACAATCATATCATCAATATATGCCTCGACATTTCTCCCAATCTGATCAAAGAACACAGTGTTTATCATTCGCTGGAAAGTGGCCGGGGCATTCTTAAGACCAAACGGCATGACCATGTAACAGTATAACCCCTGATCAGTGACGAAGGCCGTCTTCTACTGATCTTTCTTCCAAAAAAGAATTTGATGGAAACCGGAGTAGGCGTCCATAAAGCTCATCAAAGCATGGCCGGCTGTTGAGTCGACCAGGTTATCAATTTTAGGCAGAGAGTAACTGTCTTTGGGGCACGCCTTGTTTAAGTCTGTGTAGTCTACACACATTCTCCAGGTGCCATTCGACTTTTTAACAAGCACCACATTTGCAACCCAGTCTGGGAAGTAACATTGCCGAATGAACCCTGCATCAAGTAATTTTTTAACTTCGGCGGCTGCCGCCTGACTTCTTTCTTCGCCATGGTTCCGCTTCTTCTGCCGTACCGGCTTCTTTTTCGGCTCCACGGCCAGTTTATGTACCGCCAGATCAGGACTAATGCCTGGCATTTCATGGACTTCGAATGCAAAGATGTCCTTGTATTCTTTCAATAGTTTGTGAAAGTCGTCACCCAAGTCCCTTAGAGCAGTCGTCCCAACCTTGATTGTTCTGTCAGGACGCGAGTCATCTAAGATCAGGTCCGTATGCTCACCAGCTGGCTGAGGGCGGAATTCATCCGACCGCTCCTCTGCCAATGATTGCTATTTTCTGTCTTTTCTTGCGGCCCCTGTCTGGGATGCCTTTTTCTTCTTGCCGCCTGCTTCTTGAACAGGCGCATTCTCCTTGACATTGTCAAGGTCTATTTTTCCACCACTCGACCCAGTGGCCATAACAGTGGGCTTGACATCCGAGAGATAGCACTCTCGGGCCATCCTCTGATCTCCCCTTAGGGACCCGACTGTTCCATTATCCCTCTCAAACTTGAGCAACATAAGAGATGGGATTATAACAGCCTTGGAATTATTCAGGGTTGGTCGTCCCAGAATCATGTTGTAGGCCGAGAGCTCTTCTACTACCAGGAACCGGAATACCATGTGTCGTCCTTCCCCTTTTTCGCCCAGGCGGATGGGTAAATCCACTCGTCCCACTGGGTGGACGACTCCTCCTCCAAACCCTACTAAAGGGTGGGATGCCGGATGTATGCAATCAGTCTGATATTTTAGTTTCGACAGACATTTGCTACTGATGAGATCTGAGGAGCTTCCGGTATCTATGAGGATTCGGCCAACTCTCTGGTTGGCCACTTTACATTCAATAACGATAGGGTCGTCATGCGGCCCTCTTACCCCTCCTAGATCTTCTTCAGTGATGACAATATCAGGAAATGAATATTTGGAGGGTCGTTCTTGGTGAACGGAATTTACATCTAACCGTCTGATATTGTCTTTGTTGCCCCTAATAGTGGGGCTGCCTCCTGAGAAGCCGCCTGCAATGGTGTAGACGACTGCATCATCTGTATCGGAGCTGTCGGCCTGCTGATTCTTTTTGGTCGACTGCTTTTTCGAGGAAGTGTTCCCCGTAGATTTCTTGACATAAGTGTCAAGATCACCTTGCTCAGCCAGGCGGTCCAGATACCGCATGAGACTGATGCATTCATTGGTGTGATGACCAACATCTTCATGATAATCACAGAATTTTTCTTGGTTCCGATTGTTTGCAGAACCCTTCATGGGGACCGGCTTCTCAATTGAGATCCGTCCCTTGATTTCCTTTAGGATAAATTGGCTATCCTTGTTAAACACATACTTTGGGGAGTATGGTTTGAATTCTTTTTTCTTCTTCTGGGACGGTTGTTTAGAGGATCAGTTGCCCAGACCTCTTTTCTCTTCTCGTCTTTGTTTGACGACTGCTTCTGTCGTCCTTCTCTTTTGTCGGACCTTTTCCCGTCTGACTGTTTTACCGTACTACAAAGATCAGTCGCCTGTATATAGGCTTCCGCTTCAATCAAGGCCTCTTGAAGAGTCGCCACCCTCTTTCGGACCAAATCAAATTTGAAGGTCGACCCGTCTTTGAGACCTCTGAAAAAGTCAGTATAGGCTACTTCATCCGGTAACCCTTGAATCTGTATTCTCATCAGGTTAAACCGCCTGATGTAAGAACGAAGCCCCTCCTTCTCGCCCTGCTAAATTGTTCCTAAATCAAGGGTCGTTTTCTTCGCAGGGATGTTCATGGCGAAGTTGGAGGTGAATAAGTAAGCAAGCGTCTTGAAGTTATTTACACAACCAGTCGGCAGGTTGCCGAACCATTGTTGTGCGATTCCTTTGAGAGTCGCTGGGAAACACTTGCACCAAGTGGGATCATCCAACCCTTGAAGGTACATCAGGTTGGTGAATGCCATCAGATGGTCTTCTGGGTTAGTAGTGCCGTCATAAGCGCCTACTAATACATTTTTCACTTTGGCCGGCTGAGCGGCTTCAGTAATTTCCTTGGAGAAGGCCGACGGCTGTTCACCAAGTCTAAGCAACCGTAGCTGCCAGTCCATAGGTTGGACATTTTTTGCTGCATGTCCACCAAACGGAGGTGGCTGTAAAAAATATTGTTGTTGCGGTACAAACGGTAAGTTTGGTACCGCCTGGTCGCTATGAAAGCCGGACTGACGGGAGGTGCCGCCTGACTGACTCTCATGATACGACTGAGTATGCCTCATCGAGGTATTTCGCAGACTGTCTTGGAAGTTTGAAGTAGAGGCCGACTCTGACAATCGGTCACTCTTCTTCTGCTCTAGCAGTAGCCGAGCGTCTGTGTATGTTTTCCTCGACCCGTCCGCCTGAATATGACGAACAGGTTTCCTATTTCCTGGAGTAGGAAAACGGTATTTTGTGAAATCAAGGGCAGGTGGCTCCCACTTCCTAGATTTAGGATGAGGGGTCGCCTCTCGCCCTTGAACTGGCTTCCTCTTCCGTGAAGTGGAGGGTTTCTTAGCCGACTGCTCCTTGTCCAGAGCAGGCGGCTTCTTGTTGATCAACTCTTGAATTTCTCCCTTGAAGTCCCTCATGAAGGTCATGAGTTCGTTCCTTGTGATGGGAGCAGACCCATCAGTCGGCTGCTGCCGAACAGGCGGTGCGCCTGCTGGCTCGCTTCCAGTTTGAAGATGTTCCCGTTCCCTCCTTTCGGTATGACGGGTACGTCGGGCCCTTAGGGTCCCGTCTGAAGCTGTGTGAGCTTCAACTTCAAATTCATTCTCAGTATCGTGGTCCGACTGAACTAGAGGATCGTCCAGGGGACGTCTCTCTTCAGGAGCCGGTACAAACATGGATGCCATCTCAGAAGTACTCTCCCCACAGACGGCGCCAAAATGTTTCGGGGTTTTCTGATGTCCTGCGGGAGAGTTACAATTCCGAGACTGGAACCGGACGCCTGTACCTGCAAAACAAACGGATGCTCCGGATGATTGGAGATCCGCCTCCGACGGTCAAGTTAGTACTTGATTAAGGAGTAATTAATGCGGAAATTAAAGTGATTGGGTCTCTCTAGGTGAGAGTGTTTAATGTGTGTAATCTGCGTCATCTCCCTTAATGAGGATTAAGGGAGGTATTTATAACCTCGGGAAACGTGCCAATCTAGGTTTAGGTTAACCTTGGGCTGATTGGGCTTCCCTCGGAAGTTGGGCCTAGGTGGCCGGCTTCTCCATTAGGCATGGAGTATGCCACGTGTCATGAAATAATAAGTCCAGGGTGGACGAATAAGCGTGTGCCACGTGGCAAGCCCTGAGAGGTCCAACTGGGAGACACTTGGCAGGACCTGATTGGCCCACATGGCGCATTCCGATTGGTGGGAGCAAAATCCCCTAATCAAATCCCATAATATGGCCATATTCTCGGATTAATGTGTGTTTATGAAATGCAAATTGAACCCTACCATCCATCTATGCCTTTGCATATGTTGCCCACACGATCAAATATTCTAGAAATTAGAAAATTGCTCCTTATTAAATTAATCTCTAGACATTAATCATTTATCGTAATTAATAAATCTCAATTTGAAAACTTACTAGCAAGCATGAACTCCTGTAGCATCATTAGTTGACTAGTTCGACTATATACGAGTAAATTTGTTTTTCTTATGTTTGAACAGCTGTTTTTCTTTTAGGGCTCTCCTATATTATGTATCCTCAATTTATTACATAGTATCATTGATTTTTTTGATTACTTTTATATCACGTCGATCTCTATTAATATTTTCATTGATCGATATTATTTTTTTCCCTAGGCCTCTCATTTTTCTCTAATAATAATCCGTGGTAATTTATTAAATTATCCCGCTTAAATACGAGGAGTAATACACATCGACCAATTTCAATCTTTCGACTACAAAGTAATTATTAGACATTAGTAGAGTCTTTTATCACTATATATATTGACAAATTAGTAGTATAACAAGTGGTTTATATTCAATTTTTCTGGAGCTACAACTTGTACAAATTTCTATTATGCAAAAGTTAGTCATTGTTAGTTGTCCACTCGTTTATGATTTATCAACTTTATTTATGTTTGACGTTATATTAATCAAAAAAAAAATGTCTAGTGTAAAATTACTATAAATACAAGAACAAAAACAGCTTATTTGTTATCAACCCAAACCTTGAGTATCTTATAACAACCAACTTAGTAATCCTCCAAATTTGCTACGTTATTTTCACTATATATTATAACATAATGGGAGGTCCAAAGGTGCTAAATATAGTACCAGGAATAATAATGTTTGTAACACTATTGTCCCTAGCTACCACTTCCACCACTTCAGCCACCGCGACTGCTCCCACTCCAGCCCCCGCGACTGCTCCCACTTCACCATCGCCTCCTCCTGTATGAGATGGTGAAGGTACCCCCGCCATTACCCTAGCACAAGACGAACAAGTAGTCTTGAATTTCACAAACTTTATAGTAAAAACCAACGTCAAAAAGCTTGTAAATGGTACGTACAATCCTTTGTTGCATGGACGTCTAATTGATTGTGGATGTGGTAGAATAATAGATACACGTTCACCTCAAGAGATGGAAGCAGCTATTCTTAAGTTTTGTCAAGGAAAGGAATTTGTTTCGATTTTCGAAGCCTATGTCCTTTATCTCATACAATTGGCCCGGGAGTCTCAAAGTGGCTCGCAACATCAGCTCCCTCCATCGCCGCCTAGTGGTGCTTTTTCGAACGGTATACCATCGTCTGTTTCTTACACTGATCTTGTTGATTCTCAGATTGCTAGCTATGAATCTAGTATCGAATCAATGGGAAACATTGGCTAACAAGCATTATAGCCGAGTTGCTTGGTTTACTTGTGAGAGGTCTCAGTTCATTAATGTTTTTATTTCTACTCATCAAAAAATAAAATTGTACGACTTTTGGTGTGTCTAGTTGCAATTCGTAAGGTGTTTTTACATGGTGTGTGATCATGATGTATGGTCTTATATTTTGTTTTCTTAAAATTTGTTAGTTGTTGATTGTAGTTTTCATATTCACTTAATTTTTCTATGAGTATTATTTCCATGAGTCATTATGATATCCTATTCATATCGTAACAAGTTCTTGGATAAATGCCTATCTTTAATAAAACGTTTTTTTTAATAGAAACAAGACGAAAAAATATTAATTAACCATAACTGGCTTTACAAAAGATAGCTTCAAACAGAACGCGAAATATGAGGCTATATATGACACAACTCACCGAATGCTTCAAGATATGCGCAAAATAGAAATGGGAGATTAAAAAAAACAAACAAACAAACAAACCAATTTGTATTGTTTTTTTTTTCCTTGAAATCTATTGAAAAGTTAAAACTACCTTATTCTCTTGAATATTATTTTCTGGTAAATGAAATCGAATTCATTAGAATCCCATTCAGTAAAACCGCAAAATTATAGAATTCCAAACTCTATATTAGAATCACATTCGGTAAAATCGAACAATTATATAAATCCAAACACTATATTAGAAACCCATTCAGTAAAACCGAAGTATTTAAAAAATTCAAACATAGTAGAATCCCAACAATTATAGACATCCAAACACTATAGCCCTGAAATAAGATGACCATAGAGCATGAACTGCTTAACTACTTAGACAACTAAAATGTCCGAACCATTTACAAAGATAGTAATCTTCCTAAATAAATTACTCCATTTGACCGCATTATGTAGTATGAACACTCCACACCATGTCATCATATCTTGGTTAGATTTTCAGCTCCACTTGTGCCACTGATCATTTTCCTTACAGCTGCCAAGTCTTTGTCGGCGCCTGCATGCCATTAAAGTATATCAGTGCTTAAAACTCACCACATTATATCCTTAATCTTACAGCTTAAAGCCATATGCATATAATGGGGTGTAATGGGAATCTCGAAGCAAAATACAATATGGTAGCAGGAAAAAAAATGATAAATACCTGTGATATATATGATGGCGAGGATCTTATCATTAGACCAATCTCTAAATAACCCTAGCACAGATGAACTAACACCTCTTAATGCAGCCTGGTAAATACCAGATTTACTAGTGTCTCTGTTTATGGCAGAAAATGTCATGTAGTAGACAAATCCCATGGCAATATTAACTTTTATTAGCTTCTCCAACTTCAACTTCCCATCCTACCATAAAATGTCCAAAAACACATGTTAATAGTACTCCCTCCGTCCCAAAAAGAACGACTCATTTGGGTTGATTACGCGGGTATTAAAGAAGTTAAATAAAAAGAAGTAAAAGTATATTGGAATGATAAATTTACATGGGGTTTGTAAAAAAAATAGAGAGAGAAAGTAATAAAATAACATGGAAAATAAAATTTTTATATGGAGAAGTTAATTTTGCACAAATATTGTTGCAAATTGGTGGTGTTTTAATGCAAATGGGTCATTCTTTTTGGGACAAAGTTTTGGCCAAATGGGTCGTTTTTTTGGGACGGAGGGAGTAACAGATAATGAAACAAGAGAAATTGTTTTATAACTACTTAAATAAAAAAAAAAAATCATTATCTAAGTTAGAGAACCATAACCAATGAAACCCCGACACACACACACCCCTCTCTTCATTTTAAAGAAGATCGAAAAGGAAACAAAGCTTCTAAGATATACAATAAACAGATTATTGATTACTATTGCAATGTTTGAAAATTGAACAAATTTAAACACGCGACATTATGACAGTGTGTTAGTGAATAGTGATTAATAGAATTGTGTGTTTTGGTGAATAAATTTGATTAAGCCTTGTGACTCCATTGTTATTCACTCGAACCCTATCACACATATATCAATCTAGCTATCTTAGAGATTTATTGGTTGCTTGTTATTAATTGGGTCAGTCCAACATAACAAAGACCCTCAGAGTTGAGAGATTGTTAGAGATATCGGAATATATATGTGTGATATATATTCCGTAGATATCATTTAAGAGAATAATATCTTACACATATATTTTCCGATATCTCCAACAGATATAATAATCGCATCAACTAAGGCACAGAGTGAAGTGTATAGAGAGTAAAGACTAGATATTGAAGCAACCTTGTTGAGGCGGTTGTATATAGCAACAGCTTTAAAAGTAACCTGAAGGATATTCTTTCGTCGGCATTCGTAAGAAAATCGTACGAGTGTGTGAAATTGAGATGTATTCTTCTTCTTCTTCTTCTTCAATTTGTGACCGTCAATTTCCACCAAACGAGCATCAAAAGTGTCGAATTCTTCGAAAACGTTGTTCGAAATTGATGGAGGCTGCTTAAACATGCTTAAAATCTCATCATCATTATCATCATCAGATGATATTTCCATATCTGACAATTCCACCTCCACATTCATCCTCTTCTTAAATAATTATAAACCCTAACCAGATTTGGGGCTAATTTTTAAACAAGATTGTAGGAGGATAATATATTCATCCGTCAATTGCAATTTTTAAACTGGCGTTGTATTCTCATCTGGCGTTGTCAATTGCAATCGTACAAAGATTGCATGGACGTCTAATTGATTGTGTGTGTGGTAGAATAATACATTAATAGATATATTTTCAGTGTAAGCAGCTATTCTTAAGGTTTTTTTGTTTTTTTTTTTTTTTTTTTGAAACCAGCTATTCTTAAGTTTTGTCAGTGTATTATTTCCATAAAGCATTATGAAATCCTATTCATATCGTAACAAGTTCTTGGATGCATACTTTACAACATTTCTTTTTTAACATAAGCAAACGAAAATATATTAATTTACCATAACTGGTTTTACAAAAGATTGCTTCAAACATAAAATATATGACACAACTCACCGAATGCTTCAATATATATTTGCAAAATAGGAAGCTTGCCTAAATCCAGAAAAATGGTGGTACTTTTTAGTGTTTTGGAAAACATTAGGTGGTACAATTTTTAAAAAATAAACTTGGGTGATAATGTCAAAATTTACTACTTTACATGGCGGTATGATACGTATCAAAATTTCGCTTTACACATACGTATCCGTTAAACTTGGGCACTAAAAAAGAGTAAATGCTTCTTTGAATATTGTTCAAAATTTTAATGTGGTTCTGCTACTTAATAGTTAGATTTTGGAATCGCTCAACAGTTCAACCAAAAAAAAAGAGGGGGGCGGCTTATTTCTTGCTGCACATCAGAAACACCAGATTTGATCAAAACATATTTGCATTAAAATGTAGGCTGTGGGAAAATTGCCTTCCAGATGTTTAGAGTGCGGCATAACTATCAATCTAAAATCAACTGCGTAAAATTCTAATATACAGTGAGCAGTACCCTCTGATACTAACAAGGAGCCAGCACAATTACAATAACAATCAAAAGGGATCGAGTTTGATTGGGGTCTCTATCTCGTTGGTCTAGTCCAGGTAGTCTCTGAGGTAATTGAGTTAGCATAGTAAACCTGCTGAGAAGAATCATCCCAATAAGCCTGCAAAGTATATAAAAATGGCAATAATATTAGATTTGAACACCTACAATCTCTTTACTACACATATCAATCAGAAATTATTGGCCCCTGGCTATGTAAAGACCATGATAAACATCCAAAGAAGAATTGGAGCTGAGTCTGCATGACATACCTGCCACCCAGGAGAAAGATCTCTTGAAAGTTCATTTATATCAGGCTGCTTGGATCCATCATCAGCATTGTCTGAAGCTGTCCCCACAGCAGCTACTTTCTGAGCTCTCTTGCGCTTCACACGTTCACGCCTGCAGTGTAATCAAATAAGATTAGGCAGCAATGGCAAGCACATGCTTCATGCATTTCTTATCCTTCTTACTCTATCTCAGATAAGCAAGGCTGCATAAGTGCTACTAAATGGCCAAATGATAAAAAAAAAATAATAATAAAATTAAATAAAAAAAAATTAAATAATTTACACAAGAAAAAGCTACAGGGTAACTGTTTTTGTATTCTGAATTTTAGAATGGGATTTTCCTAGCATTTTAAGGCTTGCTTACCAGTCACCTCCAAGCGGTTGGAAATTAGCATTTTCTTTAGCCTCTCCACTTGCAATCTGCTGGGCACGCCATCCCTGCAGTCAAGTCCAAAGTTTAGATTGACAATATTACGCATCGCACATTCATGCTGTACCACAAAAAAAATCATCAATGGCTGTTACCTCTATTTCTCGTTGTCTCTTCTTTTCAAGCATTTCCAACGGAGTTTTACGTTCCTCTTTTTCCTCTTCCTGTAGCTCCTCTTTTGCAGCTTTCCACTGATCAACGAAAATATACACAACATTACTCATCATATCTTAAGCATACCTTTTTGATGAGCTAGAATAACAACAAAGAACTATCATATCAGAAATTCACCTTGTCAACCAAACCAGACACTTTCTTGTTAGACCTTAAAGAAGAAGTTACAGAAACCTTTGGCTTTTTCATTCGTGCAGCTGCATAAAAGGGAAATGAGTGAGATAACCCTGCATTGAGGATTATACATCCAATCATAGCAATAAGTCATAATAAGATAACAATTACCAATGTGAAAACTCACTGTGATAGGGTCTAAAAAGTTCCCATGTCATACACAACCATGCTTACCTCTAATCAGTACAAGCCAGTAGAGAGATTACTCCCAAAAGACCTTCAAGACTCGAAAGAAACAATTTTCTTCAAGAAGGTACCAATCAAAGTTGCAGGATAATAAAAAAGTAATCTCCAAGAATAATAGTGAGGGTAGGAAGCAAAGGTAATACTAATTTACTATCAATCATGTTGCAGCAACAAGAGAAAAAAAAAATAGATGAATATTTTGCTGTTGCCAGATTTGGCCTATTTTAGCCTCTTAAAAGATACATATGCTATGAGCAAACCCAGAGCATTGTCCCAATATATTTGCCCATCTTAATATATTGAGTCATCCCAGAGCATTGACCTCTTGGGTTGAAATAATAAAAAATAAATTAAATTAAATTAAAACTAAAAAAAATCATTGACATAAATTTCTCTACTCTCCACTATATTAGCATAGTACTCGTTCAACTCTGTAGTTCTGTACATGTGTTTATACTCCCTAATACCTGTGAGAAGTCAATATGGTCAAACCTAGATCGAAAGGGAAAACTATTCTAGGCTAACCAGTATACTCCAAAACACCATACCCTCTTCCATTATCCTCTTATAACCCATGAGAAAAAGAGAATAAGTACTGCTCACACTCTCACAGTTCCACACACTAACAATATTCGACTTATATCATACTTTTTAACTTAGGTTCTACTATTTCAAATAGCAAGTTGAAAAATGAGCATGAACAGCAGTTTCAGTTGTAATGTCTATCAATTAGTTGGTTCAACTTGTCTGTTCCCGAAGACAGCAGAGGCCTTGCAATTTGCTACCAAAACCCTGAAATAGAGATTGTGAACAAAAAACACTACCTTTAGGCTGCACCTTTGAGACTGCAGCAGATGCGTCAGGAACAGCAACAGATGTACCTGTGACCGTAGCACAAGTGGCAGCAGCACTGTAAGAGGGAACTGAAGCAAATTCTTTTGTGGATACAGTTGCTGGAGCAGATGATACAGAAGTTAAGGACAATTGAGTAGGGGCAGTATCAGGCTCAGCATCAGGGGCAACAGGGTCTACAAATTGTTTTGACAAAGAAGATGCTCTTGCCACAGCATCTACTGTCCCAACTTGCTCAGAAGATGGAGGATCATAATTTGAATGACCTGGTGCTTCCAGGAGATTAGAAGGCCCTATAGTAGTGGGCACATGTACTACTGGCAATGCCCCATTAGGAACGCCATAGTACACTGCAGAATCAACAGGATTTAGCACAGGAGTGGACTGAGCATTTGAGGCTGTAGCATAATAAGCTGGGGGAACAAGCGCAGCTATCTGACTTGCATCAGCATGCTCATAAAAAACTGTGCCTGTTGAATCTGTGATTGTGTTTCCATAATAGTTCCCACTGGGATCTATGTAAGTATTACTGTGTTGTTCACTATACATAGATGGCATTGGTTCTGGTTCAGATGGGGGTGGTGGTGGGTATAGAGACTCGGGAGGTTCATCAGGTGGGGGTGGGGGAATCCATTCCTCTTGTGGAGGAGGTGGAATAAAAAATTCGTTTTCTGGTATTGGGGAAATCCCTGCCATTGGAACACTTGTCTGAACTAATTCCCCTGAATGGGCTGTCAATTGATCTCCAATATCAACAATCCTTTTCCTTGCAGGGCTTTGATCTTCAACTTCCATGTCTATATCCATGTCCACATCTTCATTAGATTGAAATTCAAAATTTGGAGTCGCTTTTCCATAAACTGCAGGCTCATCGATTTCTCTATCACCTTCAATTCCAGAATGCTGATGTCCAGGAGGGTCTTGTAGAGAAGATTGCTGAACATTTAAGATGCCATCATCCAAAGCCTCATCATGTATAGCTTTCTGAGCCATCACTGATGCATCCTCATTGTGCACAGCCTCAACAAAATTTTCAGGAGACAGCTTTCTCACACTTGCATCCACCTCAGCTTCCCCTCCAACTTTCAGATTAGCCTCCTTTCCTTCAGTTGACACGTGCAATAAACTAACTTTATTATTATGGTTCCCAATATCAGTATTGATAGCATTTTCAAGCTGATTTAGCTGTCTTTCCATGTGCATCCAAAATGGAATCAATGACATCCCATAGGGTAAAAGACACCTAATATCAGAAAGCCGAATCTCAATTTCCAACATATATTTGGATAACCAACCGTGTTCAACAGAGTCTACCCCAGACCTGAAACAAATAACAAGAAATAAACCAAATACTTTATGATCCAAAAAATTCCAAAATAGAAAATACATTGTGATGAAAACTTGGTATTACAACAAACAAATTAGTACCCTACCTTTGCAGTAGCTTCAGTCTCTCCAGCAATGTTTCACCATTTTTCACAAGTTGTGAAGGAAGATCAACAGCCCCTTGTTCTGTGGTTAATGCACTCTGATCATGTCCCTCATAACTACTGGCGGCTAAACTCCCACCACTAGGATCTAGATGTCCAGATAAAGAGTAGTTCCCAAGAGAAGAGGCTCCATAAAGAACTGCACCAACTACAGGGAAGCCCCCCAAAAACTGACTTCCATCAACTCCAGTTTGCCCAAGAGATTGATCTACCATGGATCCTTGTTCATACATGGCCTTCAGACTCGAAATTTCACTAGTGTACCCTACACCTTGACTAGCCGAATAGTTATCCAAATTTGCTCCAAAAGAAGCTGGAGCAGCTGGAGCTGCATTCACTTTCATATCTGTCCCCAAAATTTCAAGTTCATTAGGATATGCAGCATCCTGGGCCAAACTTTCAGGTATGTCCCATGAGGTTTCTCCAGTAACGGTGTTCCAGTAATAGTATCTGTTGCTCTCTTCATGCAACACCATTTTCCATATGGAACTCCTACCTTCAGCGGTTTTCATATCAGAAGCTTCAGGAACATGATCTTTGTTCTCGATAACTTCATGACTTTTCTCGTCCAAACTAACCATATCACTCTTCACAGCATCAGCCTCTGCTATTGGTGAAGCACTTGCAGATGCAGAATCTTTCCCCACATCCAAATTGTGAGCTGTTAGAGAAGAATGGTCCTCGACATCAACAATTTCCCCCTCTTCAAATGGCTCGCAGGCAGAGTCATTAGCCTGTTAAAAATGAGACATGAGTCCAAAGACAAAGCTAGCACATTCAATATATAAATAAGTCCGACCCATGTAAGTAGACTGAAAGTTGGAAGAGACACTACTTCTACAAGCTTCATTTTGCTGTTAATTACCAATTCCAGATAAACATCAGCGGATCAGCCCCGCAAGAAGTTTAATAGATTTTTAGAATAAAACGGCCTTGTAAGTCAGATTCCTAGTTTTAAAGGAGAAACGCATCTGAATAATTAAAGTAAGTACACATAACCATTACAGAAGGTTGGCGTTAAACTTTCCCTTAATGTTAAGAGTGTGTATATTTTAAAAACCATACGTTCAAAATTGGTATAGAATTCAAAGTCAACACTAGTAACCTGTTTCTCATCATCCGAGTTAGTAGCTTCTTCATTTAATCCATCATCCAATTCATCATCACTATATTGACCAAGCAGTGATAGAGGGTTCTCTGGTGGTTGACCTGAAACACGACTTCAAAAATTACAAACTTGTGCAACATTCATACAATTCTAACAGCAAAGAACATCGTACAAAAGCATATACGCATATAAAGGCAACAGGGATAGGAAAGAGGCAAAAGTGCCAAAGTGAGCAAATGAAGTCCAAATAACTGAACAAATGGGCTGGCATAAGAGCACTTATTATCTGTTCACCACCAACCTGATACACATTAAGAAACGTCAGCAAGGTGTGATGCTAATGAAGTGAGAGATATACGAACCGAAGAAAATATTTCCCGTGCAATTCTCCATAATGCTGCGATGCTGCCTGAAACAGCATTACATGTAGGAAGACATTCACTGTATCACAGTGGCAGGACAGGGCTGATCTCACCAGTGAATGTTCCTAACACCACAGCCACTCTACATTCTGAAAACAGATACTTGGAAGAAAAAGCAATATTTCTTATATCAAAAACCCATATTTCCATGAAGACAATGTCGTATACTCATGCCTTCTCTACAAAATCCTTTTGAAGAAAACCGACAGAACCCACCTGAAGAAGAGGGTGAATTTGGCAACTCAGGATCATGTTTGCTGTCCACATCCTTTCCATCTTCATCTTTTGCAGAGGTGCCACCCAAATCTCCTATCCCAACATAACAAATTTAAAACATATCTTAACATCAACACCAGAAAAATTAAAACTATCCCAACAAAAAAAGGAATATTAACCCATAATGAAGCTCTAATCGCCTAAAATAGTGGTCTCGAATAACACAATTCACAACAAAATTACATTTTCCAACTGAAAGAGGTCATTTTCCAAATTAAAAACATATCTTAACAATGACACCAGGAGAAATAAAAACTATTCCAACAAAACAAGGGTATTAACCCATAATGAAAGCTCTAATCGCCTAACATAATGGTCTCGAACAGCTTGATTTACAATAAATTACATTTACCAACCGAAAGAGGTCATTAACTAAGATTGAAACTCAATATTCATACTTTTATAGTTCCAACTTTTAGTCGTTCAACAAGAAACTTATTACATTACCATCAAATACTTCAATTTAAACCAGCAAAAGCAAGCTAATTACAACATTCAGTAATCAAAACCAATGCTTATTAATTCCTCTGAATCAATTAACTCCAAAAATCATAATAAACTACCGCAGTAGTAAATCAATCAATTTCAGCAATTTGCAACTCCTAAATTTTCCAATTCAAATACCCTAACAAATTTGAACTCGAAAAATTTCCAATCTCGGCAACAAATTAAACCCAAAATTAGAACTGAAAACCCTAAAACAAAGAAAATAAACAAACCAGCGGGTTCAGCGAAGAGATCGAGCTTAACTCTGCGACCAGCACCAATCTTCGCAGCTAATCTTCTCTCTTTCCTTTTCCCCATTTCAATTTGATTGCTTCACTCGCAAAATTGAAATCACCTTCTTCTTCTGCTACTAGGTAGAAAAAAAAATCCAAAAAATAATCGAATTTTCTCAACGATTTGTTTAGTGTGATTTCGCGGATTTTTTGGGGAAAATCTGAATTAGTACGGAGTGAATTGGGGGAAAACGTAAGAACCCTAGAAAAAATTTATTATCGAGAGATTTTTGGCGGTCTCACGTGTCGTTGATTCTGTTACTCGTACGTCTGATTGATAAAAGGGTTTATATGAAGCCCTGTTAATTCGGGGACAGTGTTCGTGGTAGTTTATAGCCAGACTGACTGTATAGCCAATCAGGCCCACATTCACCTCAAGGCTCGAGGCCTCGAGCCACTTGTTCAGTTCGAGTCCGATCATATTAGTCAAAATTTAGATGGCCCAGGATGGGTTAGGTAATCTTCAATTCTAATGCTACTTGAGTTTTTATAGAAGAAAAAAAATACGGAGTATAATATTAGAGGTGACCATAAATCAGGTCGGACTTTAGTCGAAAAGGATAGTGGATCTTAAGCTTGATATTGGCCGATCTTCCTTTTTGGGATTGAAATGTGATGTCAAACTCGCTAGTTTGAGCAGGTTTATAGTGAACTTTAATTTCTATGTTTATATTTGTAAATCTATATTTTAAGATTTAATTCATATTAGTTTCAGCCATATATCTTGTCATTATACATCCACAAGATCTAACTCTAGCAATAATCCATATCTTCCAACTTTTACTAAATTGTCAAATACAAGTGTTTGATAAGATTTAACGATGTGAGTATGTGTCTCAAATAAGTACTATTAGATTGAACAAAGTAGAGTAAATCCAAGTTATTCCTCGATAAAGATTGGGACAAAAATGTCTTTCTTCCTCCCTTTTGCAATCCTCCATCATAGCCAAGTAGCTAAACTACACCCTTCCTCCTCCACGAAACCATAACTGCACCACCATCTATGGTGGTTAAAATTGTTGCCACGAAATATAAGATTTCTCTAAAGGATTGATATGGCTCTAGTTTACATTCTTTACCATTAGACTGAGATAATGGGGGGGGGGGGGGGGGGGGGACGAGGACTTCATGGTTAAATAGGCAGGAATACACCGAAAATGGTGAAGTTGGGGCTTATGTTTGTGGTGGATTTACTCTTACTATGGTGATGTTGTGGGTTTACTCTTGCTTGGTGGTGGACATATTCTCCTATCTGCAATTATAATTGAGTAAGGAGGGAGGAGAAAGAAGGGAAATATAAGGCAATATTTACAGAATTGTCATTTGAGTAACACAATTTGTTACTCAAATTGGGTAATCTAGACACTCCCAAGAAAGTATGACATCTATAAACTGTGTAAGATAGTCTAGGTGATCACTATGTAGTATCTCAACTAACCTTCAACATGTTTCAAAAGAGATAGAAAGACTTTTTCTAAAGAAGAAAACCTCTTATCTCTTAATTGCTTGGGTGCTTGGATAATCCTAGCATAACTTTTGGTACTTTTTCAAACCCAATTATTTAAAAGTTTAGAGGCAATGAAAAATTTTGAGGTCATATTGGACTTTACTCCTACATTCATAAAAGTAAAAATAAAAATACATACTACCTTTGTTAGTATTGGTTTCCTCTACCCACTTCCCTATCTACTATATTGTACTTGGTCTACTTCCTCTTTTTGACGAGAACTTCCTTTAAGGATGACATGAGAAGTTGTTAAAGAAAGCTTACGAGGGAATGGACGAGAGAACTAAAAAAGATAACAAAAATATTAACTTTTTTTTAACCTATATGTGAATATGCATGTATATGTTTTGAATATTTATGTACTAAGCCTCCATTCTTATTGAACTTGATATATTATTAACTAATATTACATTATTAAAGAAATATACCGTTAAAAAAAAAAAAGAAATAAACTATATATGCTTTAATAAAGTCATAGATACAAGGTTGGAAAGTCACAAGTACGTATACTTGATAAGCTACCTTAAAAATGAAAAAACGAGTAATAGACATGAATAATATTCACAAAACAACTCATCACTCATTAGTATGACATACCTAATATATAATGAAACATCTGCACATGTAATAAAAAAGATCAATGAATGATTTGAAATCTAAAGTGAACTTGTAATCAATTATCTTAACAAATACACATTTTAAGATTATATTAGGACGAGCATGTAAGCTAGTTCTCTAATCATATCTCTTATGCTACATATATATCTTAAACATACATGTACAACAAAGTTCAAAGATACATTTAAGTTATTGTCGCTGCTAACATTTAGAGATGTTGCTAGTATTGCAAACATGATCAATATGCAATTGAAATTCGTTGATCAATTTAATAAACAAATTCATAAGACATTAATTACTCGATAATTTAGTGACATGATCTTGCATGAGATTTATATGTAATTGCTAAATTGCACCATAACCAGATTACAAGTAGTTCATCACACCAATGTCTCTTGACCACGTCGTTTTAATCCCCACTAACTGTATCAATTGTATAGCTACACAAGTCCATCATGCTTATTGCTTACAATGACTCAACTTCAAACCACTAAAAATACATGACAAATAATTATTACCACAAAAACAAACTAATCAATATTTAAAACGGCATTAGTTATTCTCGCCGTAATTACGGATAACGATATAAAAACTATTTATATCCTACATCAACAATTTGTCACAACACATTCGCTATTAATGTCTATAACCACCAAGAATCCAACCTCAATCGGGATCCTCCAAAATTGTACAGTAGTACACCCCTTCGTACAACTGCCGGCCCTCCAAACCTAACCCTGATTCATACCAAATCAACAGTATAAAACCCAACTCAGTCAAGCTCAAGCAATACCCTATTTTTTATTCCCAAAAAAAAAAAAAAAAAAAAAAAAATCACTACCATCTTCTCTGTCTCTCTCTACTTAGCTGTCTGTCTCTGTTGTTGTGCCCCTCCCTCTCTCTCTCTCTCTCTCTCTCTCTCTCTCTCTCTCTCTTCCCTTTCTCTCTCCTACCTGTCTTCGAGACTCTGCTGCTTCATCATCGGAAGGTGAGATTTTTCTGTTTCTTTAAATTGCTGTTGTTTTTTCTGGATTGATTGAATTTTTACAGATTGAAGGATTTATTTGAAGTTCTGGGAATTTGTTGTGAGATCAAAATTGTTGGTTTTTTGTAAGAAAGATTGAATTTTGATGATTTTTTTGTTTGTGGGTTTTTATCCAATCATTCAGTTCTTAAATTTTTATCTGAATTGTGTAAAGATTAGATCTTGATTATGTTAATTAGAGATTTCTGGAATTCTGGTTGTTTTTTTTTTTCTCTTCTGCTTTTGTCGTTAGTTGATTGAATCAATTCTGCAAGTGATTTTCTTTTCTGAAAAATAATCAATAAGAAAGCGAGCATTGTTTTCTGTTGCAATGATTCATGAATTGAATGACAAAGAGAGTGGTATCCGTTGTCAGAAATTCAGATTATTTTTTTAATCCTTATTTTAATTATTTATTTGTTTTTTTTTATATATATGTATCAATGTATGCAAATTTGTTGTGTGTGATTAAGAGTATAGACACCAGCAAGAAAAGTATGAAAGAGTTAAGGTTTCGGCTTTTCCGGTTGGTGTGTTGGGATATATTCACGTTTTGGCCGGAGGTAGGATACTTATATGTTGTGGCATTGATGCTTGATACACTACAATGATAAAAGAGTAGTAGAAGATTGTGGTTTATCAGGAGATATGGATTGAGTGAGTGTGTTGAATGCCACCTTTTAAAAGTTAGATTTTTTTTTTTTTTTGTGGAAGTAGAAATGTTGGCATTGGGGTGTTGATTATGATTATCGGATATGATTTCATTTCACTTTTGCTGGGGGAAGGGGGCGGGGTGGTGACAAGAAGCTATTCGGAATTATGTAATTGTAGTCTTCTTAGATTGCTTTTGGGTTGAAAGCTCCGATTAAAATATCAGAATTTGGATTTAATAGTTTTTAATGTTGTAATTCAATCCCCGTTGAATTGCTTGTATGCATTATGAGTTCAATTATGGAATTTTGATATCAGATTTGGTGTGGGCGCCTGTTTCCAGCCAAGGTTTAGTAGAGGAAAGGAGAAAATGGAGGTTATCTGTAGGAAGGTTTAGCAAGTTGATATATAGGTTGCAGGCAGGGGTAAAATATTCTATGAGATCAGGTATGTACGTTGGAGGACGAAAGTGGGAGGAGGAGTTGGACTGTTGCAATTGCAAGTCATATTTTGGTAACTAGATATTTGAAATCTTCATATTTTATGGAAACCTGGGTCAATACCTAATAGAAACACGCTTGTGCATGAATATGATTGAAATTCAGGTATTAAATACATCATAAAGGAGCTACGAGCTAGTGCATGAATATGATTGAAATTCAGGTATTAAATACATCATAAAGGAGCTACGAGCTAGTGCATGAATATGATATACAAATCATGTTAAGTAGTAGAAAAACCTAATCCTAGATCCTTTCAAAGAGAAGTACCTTAAAATGAAAAGAAACACAATTCTATACAACAAAGACTCCTTGGGCTTTTGTTCAGGCTTATGTTCCTTTCCGTAGATTGTAGTGCCAGAGAGATTGTTCGAGTCCACCATGATTACGTTTGCTTGTTCATCTAAAGATTTCCTACTAGGGCTTGGGGATAGTTTTGGAGAAGTTATGATTAAAAGAGTACAAGTGTCCATCATTTCTATAAGTAATCTGTTTGTAAATATAAGAGAATGATTTAAATCCCCTCCTTGTTTTGGAGTAACCTAACGTACTGCATCTATCTGTGGTACTAGAACCGTTTAGTCCACTGGTATCCACCCCTCGTAGGCTGAGATTTTCATCCTATGCCAATATCGCTAGCAATATCTTTTGACAAGATTGTTTTTTGTGATGTAGATTTTTTTTTTTTTTTTGTGAGGCAGAAGTATGCTTGAGGGAGGAAAATCAGTCAAGATGTTTTTTTTACTCTGTAAACAAAGTGTAGTTATAAAAGGCATGCTTTAACTTACTGTGAAGTTAGAGCTTACTTTAGTAAAAGTGCTATTCTTTGGGCGTCTTCTTTTTTACTGTCTATTTGGTGTGGTTGATAAACTTGTGGTTGATTTTTGGAACAGATCAGTTGGAGAGCTCCACAGTGTAATATCTTATTCAACTGAAGCTAGCAGCAATATTTGGAAATGGTAAACAGGTGCGTTATAGTATATAGCGAACAGATCTTTGGTCGATGCTTCTAAATGATGGTAAAGGAATAGAATTTTTATGTTATTTTGTATGGTATGTCTCATGCTGATTTTCATGGCGATGTTTGTCCTTCCTTTATTAACTCTTTTCTTCATGAATTTCTATTACCATTCATTACTACCTTAGACGTAATATTGAGTAGTTAGGGATATTTAGGAAATTTTTTACCGTGGACATTGACAATTTTGACATGGGATTTTATTTCAAAACAGCGTACTGTTTATCATCTTTATCTTTATCTTAATTTATTACTGCCCACCAAACAGGTTGTATATGTTTTTTTTTCTGGTTTAAATTTTATACCAGTATAATTCAAACTACTTAAACCTTTGGCTAAATCCAACAGGTATGGAGACTTTTGATCTACAGCAATTATCATGGTGCAGTGTATAGATGGAATTCAGCATTTATTTCTTTCCATTTTGCGGTGCTGTGAAATTGATGGTACTAAACCGCCGCGAGGTCTTGAAGATCCTGAGCGTCTAGCGAGGGAGACTGTCTGTAAGAAACAATTGACCTGTGCCTTTAGTTTGTGAATCATTAACATATTCAACCGCACTCTGAATGGTTTATAAGTTAAGCTTCTGTGATCTTTATTCAGTAGTATTCACTTGCAAATACAGTATCCAAATATTTAGTCATACCTTAAAATCCTTGGAAAATGAATATTTAGGATAAATAAAAAAATGAAGTGTATAAAATTTATATGATTAAAAGGCTGTGCACTGTCTAGTTACTACTGTATACTATACCACACTGTGCTCTGATATATGATCTGGTATAACATCTCCTTAATTGAGTTAACTTCTCCAATGCAGTTAGTGTGAGTGAGATAGAGGCACTTTATGAGCTTTTTAAACGAATCAGCAGTGCTGTGATTGATGACGGCCTCATCCAAAAGGTTTGCACACCCTTTTTTTGAAGGCTATATTTCATTTGTTAGTCTTTGCTATTCAATATGTAAAACTGTTTCTGGATTAATTAAAATATGTAAATCTGGCAGAGTTATAATTAATGCTCACTCTACAGTCACCAATAATACAAAATTTCTCATTCCTATTTATGAGTTTGTTTAAAAACTTCTTAACTGTCTTGCATGATGAGTATAATGAAAAACGTGTCAAATAATGTCACTAAAAACAAAAAGGTACTCCTTCCGTCTCTTAATTACGCGCCTGTTTTCCTTTTAGGAGAGCTCAAAATGTTTTGCTTTTATGTGAATCTTTTTATTTAAAGGTTGTACTTTTTGACAATATTTCCCTAGTAAAACTTATTTAATTCCACCTATCTCCCTTAATTTTGCTGAGGTGGCGTCTTTTTTCTTTTCTTTTGTACTATTGATGCCTTTTGACATCAAATCCCAATCACACTTTTTTTTCTTTCTCTCTTCATTATTTTTTGACCAACTTTTCTTTTTCTCTCTCGTTTTCTTTCTCTTCAACCCCACATGCACAATTGTACTTGATATCATGGGATTTGAGGAATTTCCAATTTCCTTAATTCCCGTAAAAAACTCAAACGGGGACGTAATTAAGGGACGGAGGGAGTAGATATAAATCAAGATGTCTCATGAATCATGATGGAAAGAATATAGTGGGAGACATATTGGCTTTATTTATTTATTTTTTTTTTTCCTGTTAACCTGGCGTAATGAGAATGAGTCCAATTTTATTTTGTACTTTGCAGGAAGAGTTTCAATTGGCCTTGTTTAGGACCAATAGAAGGGAGAGCTTGTTTGCTGATAGGGTAAGTCCTCTGGGTAAAACTGAAGGTGCCCTTGCATGAAAGTTAAATACTTCCTAACCATGAACTGTGGAACACTCTTTCTTATCTAAATGCGTCCTCTCCAATGTCTAGCCGCATGAGGATTGAATACTTTTTCTTTGCTTGCCAATTTCTAATTTTTCTGAGCATAATTTGATGATACATCTCTTAGGGTTCTCGGTTATGGCAACCATTTTTTTTTTTTTGCAGGTCTTTGACTTGTTTGATACTAAGCATAATGGAGTTTTAGGCTTTGAGGAGTTCGCTCGTGGACTCTCTGTATTCCATCCACAAGCTCCCATCGAACAAAAAATCGATTGTATGTCTCTGTCTCTCTTTATCTGGTTGATAATTTGTTGTCCTTCCAATTCTAAATTAGAGAATTCTGAGGGTAGTAAGCCTGAAGGTCAAAAGCTGTAGATCTTAGTTTTGCTTTGCAACACCACCAATCTAGGGATCTAACTTTCTGAAAGCATGTCATCAGCTGGTTATAGATATGTCATGTCCGTTGCCATCCTATTTTATAGCATTATAATGATACTTTTCTTTCCCATTGGCTCTCTTCTGCTTCTTTTTTTATTTATTTTTATTTTTTTTATTTTATTTTAAATATGTATATTTTATTTTTTCTGGTTATTTGTTCTTATTTATTATGAACACCACCAATCTAGGGATCTAATTTTCTGAAAGCATGTCATCAGATGGTTATAGATTTGTCATGTCCATTGCCATCCTATTTTATAGCATTATAATGATAGTTTTCTTTCCCATTGGCTCTCTTCAGCTTCTTCTTTTTTTCATTATGTATTGTTATTGTTCTTATTATTATGAATTGCCATATGTCATCATTCTATTACACTTTCCTATCTTCTTCTTTAACTCAATGTGTCACATGTCGTTTTACATTTTTTTAATTATACAATTTTTCTTAACTCTTTCATTAAACACTTTATCTTCATGCGCTCTCTTTAATTCAACCTTTTTATTTTCTCTCTTTGATTTTAGTCCCTCCATTTTCTTTCTATTGAGTCTCATTTCAAATTAAAGTCCCAAAATTTTTATTTTTTTGGTTATGTTTTCATTTACATATTACACTCATAATTATTTATTGGTATTTCCTCACTCATCTCTCAATGCAATTTTCTATGAACAAGCCGTGCATTGCACAGAAGGCTAGTTTTTTATTGCATATGTTCACTTTCTGAAATTCATATGGTCGGTGTCAGGAAACCAATGCATATGTTCATATTTTGAATGCATATGTTCATTTTCTATAATGCATATATTCACATTTTTAATGCATATGTTCATATTATTAATACTTATAATGCGTATGTTTCATAATCATTTTATTTTGAACTTCGATTTTTTTTGTGCTCTTAATTAAGAGCAAAAATTGTGGAGAGTAGGGGGTGAATCCTTGTTGTGCATTTCCATACATCAATAGATTTTCTTGTGTGATTCTAATAACACAATCTTACCCATTTTTCGCAGTTTCTTTTAAGCTTTATGATCTCAAGCAACAAGGTTACATTGAGAGGGAGCAGGTGAGTTGTAATTCCATCTTTTTTGTCATTGATTACTAAATACTGACGTGCTGAATATGGGCTGTTGATTAATGCATAATAAAAACTTATGTGTTACTCCTCCGCCCCCCCATCCCATCCCATCCCCTTCACCCCCACCCCAAAAGCATGACAATATGGCATTCATTCATTAGTTCATTAAACTCATGCTACAATAGGAGTTGTTCGTAGCTTATTTATGCGTGGAACAGCGATTGGCTTGAAAATATGAATGGATTAGGCATCTAGGCATTCTCCCTAGGTGAAAAAGGTGACCCAGGTAGGAGAGAGATATAAATGTTGAAAGATCTATGTTAGGTTTCAATTAGCATGATGTCCTAAGTATATGTTGATCAAAGCTGGTCTGTATTTTTTTTACTTTACTTTAAGAGGAACCAATTCTTGAGCCCTTGATAAGGAGCACAAGTAAAATCAAATAAATAAGTGACATTGCTGCACTCAATTTAACACTCCTTTGGCTTTATTTGTACCTAAAGGTGTAGTATAAGCCATACCCACCTGGCCACCTCCCACTGGTTTTATAAATCCTATATCTTGTGGGTTTGAGATATGGGTATGAAAATTAATATTTTGTTAAACAAGTACAAGGTATAGGTTTTATCCATTCTAAACTCGTACCTTTTTTTTTTTTAAAGCTTCTAAACTCATACCTTATACCTGAGTCTGCTTATCTCCAACTCAATTACTTGAACCAAACATTCCCTTAGAGCTTTCCCCGACAGAACTCCCTACATCTTCAGTTTCCCGACTTCACTCCCCAATAAGAAAAAAATAAATAAAAAAGGGTAGAATAAAGAACTCAAAGTATGGTTTTGCTGTACAAGTATGAAACTTTTTTGCTGATAGTAGTGAATAAAAGAGCCAAGTTTCTTGAATTGGCTGAGGTTGATGACAAGGGCCAATTCCCAAGGGCTGGGACCATTACATACCAGTCTGTCACCTGCCAAGTCCGAGAAAATTAGGGTTGCTTCTGGTCCCTAGACTCCCTACGGTACCCTAGTTACTTGGTACACTTTGGTCATGTGAGCCATTTAATGATGATTTCAATCTGGTCCTGCCAGACCTTGCTCTTAGTCCCTTTCAGTCATGGCCGTTAATGCTAATTGAAATTATTGTGATCCTTATGTAGTTAAGAGCATTTTCCTTGAACAATCAAGCTTGATTTTTTTTTTTCCTTTTTCCAAAACGTGCATAATGCAAACCGCTTAGTACTTCAGTTCCAATTGTCCAGTTGGTGACTAAATGCTTAAACACTCTGACAAGATTCTCCTCTATCAACTTAGTTAAATTGCTTGAAGGTCTATGATTCCCTTCCACCTATGCAATGTTGCTTTAAGAAGAATGATGTTACTCTTGACTCCGATCAAACTGAATGTTAGCCATCCATATCCAGCAGTCAATAACATCATTGAAATCTCTTGAATTTACTGAAACTTAGCCTGATAAAAAATGATGCTTTCTTTTTGGAAGGAAGGATATTTGTGAAAAGTTCCTCAATTGGATACCATACTATCTATGGTGACATCTATTATTAAACTTATCATATCGCAAAAGTCCATGTTGTAGTAGTTCTTATTTCAATCATTATGTCCTATCATGGTGGTATTTTCTACTCACATTTTGTGACAGAATATCAGTATAATTATTCAGAAACCATCCCCAATACTCTTGTTGATTTTGCATCATCAAATATTGAAATTTGCTGGCTTACCCTTGCTACTGTTTTCTAGGCAAATGTTATTCTTGATGTGTCTCCTCTGAGCGTTCTTGCAAACATGTTTTTTATACAGGTGAAGCAAATGGTTGTGGCTACATTAGCTGAAACTGGTATGAATCTTGCAGACCATGTTATTGAAGAAATCATCACCAAGGTGCGACATCAACCCCTCTCTCCCTCTTTTTTCTTAAAAATTTTGGTTTTTAGGTACTTTTAAAATATTGTTCTGTTGTCATTTAGGTTAGGCTGTTGTGTATTTATCAAGGATAGAATCAAAATAAATCAGGTTTAAATTTCATTTTCCTTTGTTTAATTCCTTGATAGAAGGGAAGTGGAAACAAAGGGATGGAAGGGAGGAGTAGAGGAAGGTGTAATCTCTTGTGAACAATGTGTTAACCGAAATGTTTTCCACCCTTGGGAAACTATTTACAACTAAACAATTTTTCCTTTTACCCCTTTATAAATTAGGTGACAAATTTATGTGCTTAAAGAAGTCTGTGTGGACTTTAGTCTTTGACTTGTTGGGACTATAACTAATTCATGATTCGTCGTGCAGACCTTTGCTGAAACAGATACCAAACAAGATGGTAAGATTGACAAAGAAGAATGGAGAACCCTTGTCTACCGACATCCTTCACTGCTGAAGAACATGACCCTTCAATATTTGCAGTAAGTCCACTCAATTGCTAGACTCATAAATCATAATACTATGAATCTATGATGGTCCCTTAACTTCAAGGAAAGAAAATTTTCAATTTTGATTGCTGGATAGCAGAATTGTCATTTTTTTTAAAAAAAATTTCCTGATGTTCTTATTTGTTTTTGGCAGGGAAATTACAATTACATTTCCGAGCTTTGTGTTCCATTCTCAAGTTGATGATACCTGAGTTACATTCAAGTTTTGATCTTTGGATCGTTTCATCTGTTGATTTATTGATTGATTTTGCTTTGACCAGACAAATATTCCAGTATGGTTTTTTTTCCTTTATGGAACCCTTTTGTACAGACTACAGAGGTTTGAAAGAATTGCTTCATATACATTATGAATTATGATTAGCTTTTAAATAATGTAATCTCTTTCTTTTGCGTACTTTTTTCTCATTTGTCTTTCCTTGTTTGTAGAATTTTTTCATTTTAGAAAAATAGGGTCTGCCCTTCCCTTTCCCCTCTCACAAGATTTCAAAGTCATTTTATCAAGGATTTTTGGTGACATGGTTGGAATTAGAGGTGATCGTTTGTGGGCTTGGACGGGAAACGGGCTGGGCCTATACTTCTTTTTTTGTCCAACGGGCTAATTGTAGCTAACCCGAGCCCTTTTATACGGGCTTGATAAATTGTCCAAGCCCGCACTATTAACAGGCCGGGCTTGCCCGCGGGCTCACGGGCCTAAAATATTTGTTTTACATATATTTAACACTAATTATTTTTTATTTTTTTTATCATTTACATATGTTAATATTATTTCGATTTAGTTATCTTAAAAATTTCTTGATCACTAATGATACTAGAAAAAAACATATTTAACTTGTGACAAATGTTAGTGAAAAAAAGGAAAGAATGAACTTATTTAATACAAGTATAATAATTAAATATAAAATTGAAATAAATAGTTGTAGCTAATAATAGGTTAGAGTCCAATATAGTCTCTTTGTATTTATTTTCTAAAATATACTATATAATCAACTAACTAAAAAATCATTAAACTATTACTTTTTTTAAAATAAATGGGTCGGGCGGGCTAGCCCACGGTACATATTGTCTTGTCCGTGTTCGCCCATTTATATTAACGGGCCGGGCCTAGCCCGCCCAAATTAACAATTTTTTTCAAAATGGTTGTCCAAGCCCGCTTATTTTGCAGGCCGGGTTGGGCGGGTTTAGCGGGCTGACCCGTCCATGAACAGCTCTAGTTGGAATTTAAGATACACCATATCACACTCTATAGATTGTACTTAGGATTTTTTTCACATTTGCTACCACCTAAAACACCTCACTTCAGATTTGCTACCGTTTTAAAAAAAAAATTTAACTTTGCTACCACCCTAAACAGAGTTTGTTAGAAATTACTACCCCATGCCTTACACCGTTACAATTTCCGTCAGTGGGGCCGAACCACCGTCCAGCCACCCCACTACCACCCCCTCCCCTCAACTGCCACCCCTCCCCCTTGCCTGCGGCCGATGCCCAAAACAACGGCCGACGCCGGCGACCCCACCTCCCTTTCCCCCACCCACGAAGCTAACCCCCTCCCTTTCCCCCACCACGAAGCCAACCCCCACTCCCTTTCCCCCACCCACCGAAGCCAACCACCACCAAATTCAGCCCCCCTCCCCGTTACCTCCAGCAGCCACCAATTCGCACCCACCCACAACACCAGCTCCGCCACCAATTTCGCAATCCCTCCTCAATTTGCAGCCACCATTTCGTAGAAGCCTGCAACACCACCACAGCCACCACATTCGTAAACCCCCGATTCACAAACCCTAAACCACCAAATTCGCAAACCCTTAATTCGCAAACCCTCAATTCATTTGGGTGGCTTCAGGTTTAGGGTTAGGGGTGGTTTCGGGTTTAGGGTTCGATTCCGGTGGGGTAACGGGGAGGGGGGCTGATTTCGGTGGGGGACGGCTTCGTGGGTGGTGGGGTTGGCTTAGTGGGTGAGGGATAGGGAGGGGGGTTGGCTTAGTGGGTGGGGAAAAGGGAGGGGGTGAGGTCGCCGCCAGCCGAATCTTTTGGCGCCGGCCGCCGGCAGGGGGGAGGGTGGCAGACTGGCAGTTGAGGGGATGGGGGTCGGTGGCAGTGGGGTGGCTGGGTTTTTTTTTTTTTTTTTTTAATAAACTTAAGAAACTTAACGGAAATCCTAACGGATTCCGTTAAGTGGTAGTGATATCTAACAAACTCTAATTTAGGCGGTAGCAAAGTAAAAAAAAAAAAAAATTAAACGGTAGCAAATCTAAAGCTAGGTGTTTTAGGTAGTAGCAAATGTGAAACAATCCTTGTACTTACTTGTATTTCTTGTCATTTATGCTGCTCATCCTTTGTTGTGCTCGTAACTAGTTGAAACCTTAGTTCTGTTAGCATCGGTGTCTCTCCCAACCTTTGTCAATTGTGTGTGTGTGTGTGTATGTGTGTGTGTGTGTGGGTTGGGGAGCGGGAGATAGAGAGGCTTAGCTTGAAAGGACACTCCTTTCACTCTTCACACTTTGAAGGGAATTTGTGGAGGTTTGGGGGAGAACACTGGTTTGGTCATTTGTTCTGCCTTCTGCCTTGTATTAGTTGTATATACTACGTATTTAAAATATACTTTTGAAGAATATGATCCTTTAAATTGTTGTTGGTCTTGTGGAAGCTCTAATAGCAATGAAATGACGATGAACTGATTTATTAGTACGATGTTTTGCTCTGTACTTCTTTGACTCGCAAATGTAATTTTACATGATTAAAAAAAAAAAAAAAAAAAAAAAAAAAAAAAAAAAAAAACTAGCCAATTTTCTTTGACTTGCAAATGTATTTTTACATAAAAAATTAATCAATTTTACTATTATAACCTTACTAAGGGTTTGTTCTCATACGTTTATTTTCAGTTCAGCTCAACTGATTTCAGTCTATTAGAACAGGTCCTAATTCCTCCATTTTTTTATTACATACATCACTTTTTTTAAAAAGAGTTTTAATTTAAATGCATCACTTTTCTTTTCGTCCTAATGGCTCTTCATAAGACTAACAGTAAAAAAATTTCTTCTTGTACTCTTGGTTATCATCATCAGGCCCGTATCTAAGGCAGGGCAGGTGGGGCAACCGCCCTGGGCCCAATGTTGAAAAACCCAAATTTAGTTATACTTAAGGCCCCTAAAAAAACCAAAAAACTATAAGATGTCTGTTATCAAGAGAAGTCAAACGGTTATGGTTTTCTTCCCCCTAATTTTTCGCACTAATTATTCAGTTGCCAAACTGTATTTAATTTACACCTCAAAAAAAATAAAAAAAAATCATTCAATCAATCCCCTTTTTTTGCTAGTTCTGTTTCAAAAATTCAATTACCTCTTATAGTCTTTCCAAACCTACATTAAATCCTTTCAAAATAAAATCTTAATTAACTCAAATTACTTAACTAATGATGAAAATATAAACGATCATATATCTCTTCAATTTCAATGAGCCATTTTTTTGTCTTTTTTCTTCTTATATTTTCATGCATATGTTTTCTGAATTTGGATTTGTTTGATTGGTTTCGTTCAATAATCTTGGGTAAAAGTTTTTCAGTCCCTTTGTGTTAGATTGTTAGATAATCCTTAGATTTCATATGAAATTGTAAAGCCCGTTTTCAGTTGATGGGATGCACTTGTGTGAAGACATACCTTTGTAAAGTTATTAGTTGGTGAAAGAATAGGTAACAAATTAAGAGCATATTTTTTTAATGCTTCAGCTCTAAGTATATTATACGAAGTAAGCAGTAAGAACATTGGTTGTTTTAGTTAACTATTATTGACTTTACTTCTAAAAATGCTAGTAGAAATTGTTTAGTATGAACATTTAGACTTTTATACTTCAATATATGTATATGAAATGTTTTATGAGATCGTTTATTTTATTTATTTATTTTCTTTTTTTGAGAAATTATAAGATTGTTTGTTAATCATAAGAAAAAGTACCACTTGTAGGGCTTTTTTTTTGCCCCTTAAAGTTTAATTATTTTAAATAATATGGAGTACTTGTTAGTTAGGACCCCAAATTATATGTTCGCCCTAGGCCACCTAAATCTCAGAAACGGGCCTGATCATCATCAATGATCAGATCTTCCTGATTTTCTTATTCTGTTTACGTCTTTACGACTTTGTTTCTTTCTAATCCATTATCATTTTCATCATCACTGGTGGCGATGCCCTCCAAGCCTCCAATTTTGATTTCCCTACCCAGGATAGGATTGCATACTCTGACTGTATGCCTTGTAATATGAGTCGTTAACTCGTTATCAAGACTTGTCTTAGGCTGTGGGCTAGTATCGACAGTGTGACTTGAGTATTCTGTGATGAAAACCAACAATCCGTTACATAACAGGAATATATGTATATAGTTCTTGTCAGCTGCAAGGGAAAGAGCTGGGATGGAATTGTCGATAAGTGGGAGATGAGACAATGGAAAAGGAAGGCCAAGACGGGTGCAAAAATAAGTATGAGGGATTTCTTTGGGACAATTGGAACAATTAGTACATGGCTGTTACGAATTTGGATCATTACCCATCAGATTATCTCAAACAGAGATAATGAGTTTAAAATTCGTTGCAAGTTATAATGAAGCTGCTTAGGATTCTTGTTAGTTTTATAAGCTAAAACCCAAATTTAAATTGTAGTCTATTCAATAATTTTGTTGCCTTAATTAAGATGTGGCTGTCTTATATTGTGCAGAAGATGGATCTTATCTGTCAACAGATTCTTATGCTCTGTATTGTGTTCATGCAGGTTGATGGTCTGATGGAGCTGCCAACCATGAATACCTTGCTTTATAGTAGTTGTATAACCATAGCATGAATGGATTGAAGAACAAATAAATTGCAAAGCCTATTTAAGACATGTAATACATACTCCAGTGATAGACAAATGCATTCTACATGTAATTGTCTAAAACATGTAATCATTCGAAGATATGTTATGCTGTAAACTCTTCTTAATCTGATCGTTGTGAATTCAAGTTCTGTGAATGGATAGTGTGTTTCTTATAAGTGACATATGCCCCAGCATTTTTCCAAAAGACTTCGTATTATTTACAAAAAATTTAAGACCCCAAATTAGTAGTTCTCCACCAAGTTAATAATTCTAGATCCGCCTCACCCTTGGCATTTTCCATTGGATAATAATCATACTAATAACCCCTACTACTTTTGACTCCGGCAACGATAAGATAAGAACCATACTCGCATTTGATAGGTACCATTTTTTATCATGATCCATTACAAAATAACATTCATAATACAAAGTATCAAAGTATTTAGAGGGAATGTGGTTAAGCCAGTAGTTTTGCATTTGGTCTAATTGCATTTTCCTTATTCGTCATCCAAAATTATTCACTTGATTTTCACCAAAAGTCCCATTCCATGTACCCCTTGAGATTTGGCATCATTGGTCTACCAGTCCAACTTAACCCCAAATTAATTGTAACAGATTCAGGTGTCGTTGATCTACACTTACTTGCTATCTTATTTCATACATATTCCCTGTTCAAGTAACAGAAGTTTCTGTAAGACTGTAAAGATGAGTAGAGAAGGCAAACACAGATTTACGCAAAATGCTCACATTCATATTACTGTGCTAATAACTTGTCTTCCATTTGACAAGTTCTGAGATCAAAGCAAAGACAACCAAGTTTACACATTATCATCCAGGATAGCAAGACTTGGGTAAATCTGCACTTAGTTTCCACAGTCAGAGCTGTAAGACTTTCTGCTTAACCACGGAAGTATAAATCTCAACAAGATTTCTGCTTAACAAAAGCATACAAATAATTAAGCACACTAATGAACTACTTTGTATATATCTAATGACCTCTATAAAAACAGGTCCAACATACTGCTGATTTCTCTCAACATTTCACCTGCCCAAGTCATCAAAAATACAAAGTTATCACATTCTCAGTTCAATTAACAGAAAAAAGCTGTAGAAATAATTAGAGGAAATGCAAACACGGATTTACGCAAAATATATAGATTCATTTAACTGTGCTAATCACTTGTCTTCCGTTCAAATCTAAACAAAAGGCCCCAAGCAAAACATGGCAGCCAGCTACCACCCAAAAAAAATTCCCACAGTTCAAAACTCAAAAGAGACTACTCACATTAAGCAGGGGCAAAATGATAATAAAAGTATTAAAAAGACGGAACGAAAACTAATAACTACTGCTACTACCCAAGTAAATCAAATAAAGCTAGAAACCATCAAGCTTAGTCGACTTCCTCCATCTTGGATCCTTCAGTATCGACTTCCTCAAGTGCTGGCATGTCAACATCAGCTTCTCCAGCATCATCATCAATGCTCAGACCAAGCTTCAGCATTCTGTGGATGCGGTTCCCGAAGGTGTTTGGCTCGTCAAGGCTGAACCCAGATGTCAACAAGGCAGTCTCGAATAGGAGGAGAACCAAGTCCTTAACAGACTTGTCGTTTTTGTCAGCATCAGCCCTCTTCCTGAGCTCTTCCATGATTGGGTTCTCAGGGTTGATCTCCATGGTCTTCTTGGAAGACATATAACCAGCAACGCTAGAGTCCCTAAGTGCTTGGGCCTTCATGATCCTCTCCATGTTAGCAGACCAGCCGTACTCACCAGTGACCAAACAGCAGGGAGAGTCAACAACACGGTCAGAGACGATAACCTTCTCAACCTTGTCTCCAAGAACATCTTTGATGACCTTGCACAGGCCCTCAAACTTCTCCTTTTGTTCCTCACTTTTCTTCTTCTCATCCTCGCTCTCATCGAGCTTAAGACCCTCCTTGGTGGCAGAGACCAACTTCTTTCCCTCAAACTCCTTAAGCTGACCAACTGCATACTCGTCAATAGCATCAACCATGTAAAGGACTTCATAGCCCTTCTTCTTCAGCTTCTCAAGGAAGGGAGAGTTCTCAACAGCCTTCTTGCTCTCACCAGTGATGTAGTAAATCTCATTCTGGCCCTCCTTCATTCTGGTAACATAGTCCTTAAGGCTGGTCATCTCCTCACCACTCTTGGTTGAGTGGTATCTCAGCAACTCAGCAAACTTAGTTCTGTTGGTTGAGTCCTCGTGGATACCAAGTTTCAAGTTCTTGGAGAAGGCCTCGTAGAACTTGTTGTAGTCTTCCTTGTTCTCAGCAATCTCAAAGAATAGCTCAACACACTTCTTGACAAGATTCTTCCTGATGACCTTCAAGATCTTGTTCTGCTGTAACATCTCCCTGGAGATGTTAAGAGGAAGATCCTCGGAATCAACAATACCCTTCACAAAGCTAAGGTACTCAGGGATCAAATCTTCACAGTTGTCCATGATGAAGACACGGCGAACATAGAGCTTGATGTTGTTTGGCTTCTTCTTTGTGTCAAAGAGATCAAAGGGTGCTCTCTTGGGAACAAAGAGGACAGCCTTGAATTCTAGCTGACCCTCAACAGAGAAGTGCTTCACTGCCAAGTGCTCTTCCCAGTCATTGGTAAGGCTCTTGTAAAAAGCAGCGTACTCCTCCTTTGTAATCTCCTCTGGCTTCCTCATCCAGATGGGCTTTTGCTTGTTAACAACTGACCATTCATGGGAGACCTCCTTGATCTTCTTTTTCTTCTTCTCTTCCTTCTCTTTTTCCTCATCAACATCCTCTACTTTACCTTCCTCATCTTTCTTCTCCTCTTCATCCTCGTCATCAGAAATCTCCTTCTCAATGGTCTTCTCAATCCAGAGAGAAATGGGATAGCTGATGAACTCAGAGTGCTTCTTGATTAGATCCTTGAGGCGACGCTCTTCAAGGTACTCTTGTTGGTCCTCCTTAAGGTAGAGAGTGATTTTAGTACCCCTGCCAAGGGGCTCACCAGTTGTGTCCCTGGTCACAGTGAAGGAACCACCAGCTTGGGACTCCCACACATACTGTTCATCATCATTGTGCTTTGTTGTGACAATAACCTTCTCGGCAACAAGGTATGCAGAGTAGAACCCAACACCAAACTGACCAATCATACTCACATCAGCTCCAGCTGCCAAAGCTTCCATGAACTCCTTGGTTCCAGACCTGGCAATAGTACCCAGGTTGTTCACCAAATCTACAGACAAAAATTCACAATCAGTACAACAGTAAGTCAAACACACAAACTAATAGAATTAACACAAACTAATAGAATTAACACAAACCACAGCATAATTATACAAGTAACAAATAGGATTAACTAAAACTCACCAGCCTTGGTCATTCCAATACCACTGTCAATGATTGACAGGGAGTTGTTAGCCTTGTCTGGCACGATGTGAATAAAGAGTTCTGGCTGTCCATCGAGCTTACTTTTGTCTGTCAAGCTCTCAAAACGGATCTTATCCAAAGCCTAAATAGACGGTAAGAAAATCATTAGATTTATATTCAGCACCTATAGTGCACAATTTGGACAAAAACTAAACAGGACAGGACCAATTTAATAAACAAGTTGTTAAAACACAATCACTCAAAATGCTGCAAAAATCAAAAGTTGAACTTCACTCAGACAGCTAGAATAAAAGTATTCTCAACCACGCAAAAACAATTAATCATCACTCACAATTATAGGCGATTTACAAAACATACCAGAACAATACTTAGTGTGTGATTGAATAAGCTATCGATACAAGAAAAAAGACAATTGGAGTAATAACATTTAAGTTTCCGATAGATAATTGGAGGTTATACATAAATTTTTCACAATTTAGAATTACAAAACAATATGCAGAGATCTACATAACAATAAACCAAAACATGCTGTCATATAAGAAAGCTCCAGTCAATCATATAACATGAACTGCACTAATGAATTTTGACAAAATACAATCAAAACAACAATTAAAGGCAATCAGAATAGCAAACACAGTCAGAACAACATTAAAAGGCATTAAATCATGATCATATCAGACGATGTATTCAAATATCATCGTGCCTCGGAAAATCTAAATCAAGCTATAACACTGTACTCTAAATCTTCACTGATACAATGAATTCAAATCTTAGGTCATACTACAATTGAATTTAGATACTAATTCTGTTTGCAATTTCTTAATTTATACAATTTAAATCAATTCAATCACTAAATTCTAATTGTGGCTGTTGCCGCAACCACCTAATTACATCAACACATTCACGGATCGAACAAAATGCATCATAAATCAATAAATTAATATAAAATCAGATATCAATTACTCGATTGCAGTGATCTAGATCAATATTACATGAGATCAAACATTCACAAAATAAACCATTTCTCGCAATATAAACGCATAAAAGCAAAATGAAAAGCGAAAATTCAACTCCAAAAACACAAAAACAGCATCATACAACAACATCAAAACCTAATTCAAAATCGAAAAACACTACAGTCCAGAATCAACAACATATAGTATGAATCGCACATCAAAAAACCGTGAAATTAACAATTAAATCTACAGAAAGAGCAAGAAAATGGAATCATACATCGGAAGAGTTACTGATAAGCTCACGAAGAAAGATCTCCTTGTTACTGTAGAAAGTGTTGATGATGAGACTAAGAAGCTGGTTGATTTCAGCTTGGAAGGCAAACGTCTCAGCTTCCGCCATTGATGAGATTTCTCTGACCTCGAGATCGAATTTGAACTGAAGAGAGAGAAACTAAAGAAAATAAGAAGTTAGGGTTTAAGGAGTAGGAGGCGGAATAAGAATGGAGAGTCAGTTAGTTTTATAGGGTAAAGTATTAGGGTTTCTAGATCCTTCTATTCGAACGTGAAGCTTAGGAAATCTCGGAGCGGAATTTTCTTTTTCTTTTTTTTTTTCTTTTTTTTTTTTTAAGGGGAGAGTTGATGTGATGGAAAGAAGGTTGATGGTTGGGATATTTTTCTCATTATTAATATTTTTTTTTTTCAAAGGAAAAAAGAAAGTGCAAATTGAACAAATGATTGATTCAATTGGGGATGAGTTTGCTTCATAGGGTTCATCCTTTCTTATCTTTTGATGAAAAATCGACCATCATGATGAGGTTGTCTTATCAATGATTACATTTCTTATATCAATGACAATAGCAAGTGCTTAGTAAAAAAAAAGTTTCTTAGGTATTTCAAAATCTTACAGTAAGATCTAATTTCGGCACAATATTTTACATGAAAGTTAACCATATTGATTAACAATTGTAATTAACATGTAGGAAAGAGTAATCATTGGCGTAGAGTTCCTCCATTTCACAATTTTTAATTCATATTATATACAATTAATATATTAATTTGATTTAATCTCGTGTATATATATGTATATGTATATATACTTTTATATGTATACAACATTTTTTGGGTATTAAATTGGTCCTTAATCCATAATCTTAGCCTTTTTGTTGATGATTGTTAAACAAATGCTAACCATTTAAAAAAAGTGATAACAAAAGGTGTGAAAGAGAAGTTGTGGAAGAAACTTCAAGGATGAAAAGGGATGGTACTGTCTAAGGCGGGTAGGGATCGGAGGTTATGATAAGGGCGGTGGTCCAATTTCTCCCTACCTATGCGATGAGTGTGTTTAAGTTCCCATCTTCTTTTTATGAGGAGTTAAGATCTCTTGTGGTGCAATTTTGGTGGGATCAAAAACAAGGGAAAAGAAAGATTCATTGGCTTGCGTGGAAGAAACTTTGTCGACCAAAGAAAAAAGAGATTTAGGTTTATGAGACTTCAAGTTGTTTAACTGGGCTCTCTTGGGTAAGTAGCTAGGCTTGGAGATTAATGATGCAACCAGGTACCTTAGTGGAGCAGATTTTGAAGAGTCGATACTATCCAAACTCTACTTTCATGGAGGCGGATATAGGGGCTAATCCGAGTTATACCTAGAGGGGAATTGCATAGGCTAGGTGGGTGGTTAGATTAGGCATGAGGTGGAGGGTTGGAAATGTGGTGTCAATTCGAGTATGATATGACCCATGGATGCCTAATACTCAATCACATATGGTTATCTCCGTGCGTGGTGATGTTCTTGCTAATATGAAGGTGAGTGAGTTTATTTCTTCTAGCCCTTCGGCTGTTTGTTGGAATGTGGATAAGCTTCGTCAATTTTTCTTGCCATCTAAATGAGACAGAATACTCAGTAATCCTGATGACAGCTTGTGTTGGGATCTAGAAAAGAATGGTGTGTACTCTGTAAGATCATCCTACCGTTTGATTTTTGATATAATTGGAATATCGAGGAGGCTGCATCGTCTGATGCTCGTACTATCTGGAAAAGACTTTGGAAGTTTCAAGTCCTTCTTCGGGTCAAATTAAAATCTTTGTCTAGAGGGCTCAGGAGAATGCGCTTCCAACTAGGCATAATATACAGTATCGAGTAAAGGAGTATGATCCAGATTGTACCATTTGTCTTCGGGATTATGAAACTACTATCCACGCACTCAGGGACTGTAAGCTTGCTAAAGAGGTCTGGAAGAGGAGTAAAATTTTGCTCATGTGGTCAAGTCTAGGACGAACAACATTATTGATTGGTGGGAGGGGGCTTTGCTGAGTTTGATGAGGTAGAGACTGCTGTTATTGTTACTCTATGTTGGGCAATTTGGAGTGGCAAGAACTCGTATATGATGGAAGGTCTTCAACCTATGCTGTAGAATATAGTGAATTATTGATAAGTGTTTTATTTGTCCACTTATCATGGCATTTTAAACACGATTTTGTACTCTTTCCCCACTTCAATCCCTTTTTCTAACTCTTTTTGTACACACTTGCATCTTTTGGCTTCCCCGTTTCTGTTTATGTGTGTGCTCGTGTTTGTAGGTGCAATGAGATTATGGTTAAGTAGCATGAGCATGAAGACTTTCTCGAGGGAGCATTATCAGGAAAGAGTGGGCGTGCACCCTTAGAGGAGCGGCCGCTCCTCATCCCAGCACCGCAATCTGCCTCCCCCTGCAAATAGAGGAGCGGGCGTGCAGCCTTCAAGGAGCAGGCGCTCCTCCCTGTTTTCCTACATTCTGCCCCAAACTGCTGCAAGAGGAGAGGGCATGCAGAGAGCCCAAGAGCGGGCGCTCCTACTTACTGGAGCGGGCCCTCCTGTTCTGAAGCCCGATTTTGACGGATTTTACGATGTAATTTCTGGGCATATAAATAGGACGCTTGACTTCAGATTTTGGCATCTTCTTTCCCTTTTAGTTCTCTTAGGCCCTTAGTTTTTCTCAACCCTCATTAATTAGCTTAGATCTTCTCAAACTCAATCATTGTAGTAGATTAATTGAAGATTGTTCTCTTGAATTCAACAATTTCTCAACTTTGAAGCATTTTAAGTAATCTCTTTCCTCTATATTTTACTCTTTAATTTCAGTTTTTATTTACTTTGAATTGTTAAATTCCTCTCTTGATCTTGCTTAATTGTTGTTGCATGTCCAATCTACCTTATTCCTACTACTCCTCTCAACTTGTTAATTTAATGTTTGAATTGGAACTTGTTGTTTTGATGTCCTTCACCATGTTTAGTGAGTAGTTAATTAGCTAGGGGTTGGGCGAAGACCCAACCAAGCCATGGGTTGATTGATGTTTGTGCTTGCATGTTCATTTTGGGTTGATGATTGATTGTTAAAGAATTGGTTAATTGCATGTGTAATTGGATGGCCACTTATTGCTCATGTATTCACTTTTATGCTTGCATTGAGAGATGGAGTCTAGTTGTGAGCCTTTTCTTATATGATTATGCTAAATTCCTCTTGATTATGGTTCCTTGTTTGAATGATGTGGTAGTATTAGTTGCAACAATTAGGTGAGAAATCCCAATTGCTTGTGCCTTAATGATTTCTTGGACCGATCAAAAGACAAACCCGAGTTAGTAGTCTACTTCTCATTGTTAAGACTTGGTTGGCCTATCTTGTTAGTTGAGTTTGGTTTAGGAATGCTTAGTGTTGTGGCTTCGAAAGAAGGCAATGTTGAGTGCCCTCTCTATCACCCAATTTGTGTTCATGCTTGCTTATTGTTTTGATTCGTTGGTTTGGTTGGAGTCGATCCCCATTTCCCCCTAGTGTTTGTCTCCATAGTAGTTACCTAATCTAATCCCCCAATTTGTGACCGAACTAGATTGCAACCGTTTCATACTCTCGGTGTACTTACCCATTTCCTGTGGATACGATCCTCTACTTACCCTAGACTTGTCTTAGGTTGGTTTAGGTAGAAATATTGTTTGGTTTTAGGGTGATTGTCCAACGACCGATTATTCCTTCTACCAATTATGCGATGAAAACTTGTGGTGAGGTGATTGAAGAGCTTAGTGGGCTGTCAAATAAGGCGAATTATGTTGTGTTGTCTGGGTCTGATGCGTGGCTACCCCCTGCTGCTAGTACCTTAAAGTTAATGTTGATGCGGGTAGTATGCATGGCTTGGGGGGTGGTTTGGGTGCAGTGCTAAGGAATGATAATGGGGTTGTTAGTGCGTGTTCGACTACCCAATCACTTAGGAGCCAAATATTGCGGAGGCTATGGCTGTTCTTGCAGGGTTGAGGTTGGCGAATGATCATGGTGTGCAGCGGTTATAGAAAAGTGATTGTTTGGTAGTTATTCAAGCTTTGCAAGATGAGTTGTCAGGGTCTGGATCTTTTAATTTGGTTGTAGATGATATCTTAGCTCTTAGCGGTAGTTTTAATTATGTTAAGTGGTCTTTTGTGAGAAGAGGATATGATGGAATAAAATTGCTCACTATTTGGTTCACTGTTAACCATGGGTGATTGACCAAAGAATGTGGCATGATGTAATTCTACCTCAGGTGCTTGAACTTGCTATTTCTGATTTAAGTAATTGAGCTTTCCCCTTTGTGGGTTTTATAAAAAATAAATAAAAACAAAAATAAAAATATTAACCATGCAAAATTAAACTAAGGCTCTATTTGGTAAAAAAAAGTAATAGTGGGGGTGACTTTTAATAGTTGAACTAGTTTTAAGGCTCGAGCGATGCTTCGAGGTAATGCATTAATTCCATAACTGAAATCGTTATTTATATTTAATTTTAAGGAAAAATTGACAGGAATAATCTCAATTTTGTTTGATTCGCTCAAAATAATCCCAACTATTAATTATTTTTAAACAATCCCAACTTTATACCCCGATCTTTTTTATTGGTCCCAACAAGTTAATGCACCTATTATAGCCTGTTTGTAGCTGACGTGGAACCCAACAATTATAAGAAGTTGAATCTGTTGAGGGAAAAAATACCTCGTATACGTGGACCAATCCCGTAGTGACACGTGGCCCAGTTATAGGGTGACACGTGTCACCACAGGAAGATGCTAAACATTCATCTCAAGAGCACCCAAGGTTTTCAGGCCAATCTCGTAGCGACACGCGGCCCAGTAAGAGGGTGACACGTGTCATCACGAGAAGATGCCACGTGTTTAGGGCATATGTTCCTTTTTTATCAGCACAACGTCAGGGCCCAAATCCCGAGAGATATCAATGAAAGCCGCAAAGCGGCGCCCCCAAAGTAACACGTGGCATCTGCTTATTGCGCAGCCAATCACGTCACGTAGATCTAGGGTACAAACCCTAGAAAGGGGCACGAGTCCCACCCCTATAAATACCCCAATCATTTATGATGGGAGGGATGGATTAAGACATTTACAAACAACACAGCATTAAATAGCTCCAACTTCTCTCTACTTTCTCTCTCTAACCTTTTCCGTTCCGATCACTAACTTGATTATCGGAGGCGAATATTTCGTTTACCGGAATATTAGTTGTTTTGCAGGTTGGACTGTCTCATTGCCAGAAGAGCGTGACCAGTATCCCAGGAAATCCAAAATATACCCGAAACAGAATCTATATCTATATATCTTTTAAAAGTCACGACAAGAATTGTCATCATGCCACGTGTCGTTATTCTTGCCACGTGTCATCATGATTTGATAAATAATGTATGCATATACTTCAATATAATCTCATTCTTTTATTTACCCATCCATAATTCATACAACTTTTATATATTTAAAATATGTAACACAAAAGTACTAGCAATTTCAAAACCAAAACATGTGTTTACCTTGAAGAAATTTTTAATGATAGATAAAAATTCCTTTAACAAATAAAACAAATTAAAATGAAGTACAAAAGTTAGGTTACTGCATACTTCGTATTTCTTAATGAATTTTGATAACGTTTAATAATATTTATCAAAAAAATTATTTTTTAAAATTATAAAACCACCAATAAATTTCACTTTAATTTATTATAATTTTTTTTTTATATACAAAAAATAACCCGGGGAATTTAGATTAATTTCCTTTTTTTTTTTGAAACCTAGATTAATTTCCCTTTAATTACACGTTAGTTGGGAAAAACCAACCCCCCTATTTGTTTTATTTGCTCAGACTCTCTGTTTGCTCCAACCTTTTGCATTTTTGCTATGTTCTCCTTTTCTTTTTCTTTGTTTTTGTTTTTCTTTTTCCTAAACAATTATATAGGAGGCATTCATGTTCTAGTGGCTCTTCTTCCTCAAGAATTGTTGGGGGTTTTCACCAAATTTGAACTGCAATTGTGGACATGACGCTGAAGTTCGAGCTGTGAAAAATGGTGTAAATATTAGAATGAAGTTCTACGATTGTCCTGAATTGCCGATAAGTGTGTTTTTTGTTCTTAATTATAGTTAAATAATTGAATTAATTAAGTATTTATTTGACCATAAAAAATTGAATTGGGTTAAAACTAGGGTTTTATGTTTGCAATTGATTTGGGGCTTTTAATGTGCAAGAGACTAATTGTGATTTTTTTAGTGGATTATTACTTACCTAAAGAAGTAATCTTCTATACTATATATTAAAAGGCGTTCATTTTAAAGGAACGGTGCCACATGACACTCTTCAAAGTATGTGTGCTACGTCACAATGCCACGTCAACATCCAAAGTATATGTGCCACGTAAGCTAGCCACTTCATTTAATAAAATAAAATATGCTTTGAACAAGATTCGAACCCATAACCTCAAAGACATAGAAGTAATACATTCACCATCTCAACCAACTATTATTAATGTTTGAAGCTGCACATAATATTATATACTCCTTTCATTTATTAAGTAAAATAAAGGTAAATATAATTTATTTATTTTTCACAATATTAGAATATAAAAACATATAATGTAAAAAAAAAAAGTGACATCCGAGGCAACGCCCGAACCACTCACACACTTAGTATACAAGTAGTCGAACATAATTGCTAAGTTAAAGCAAGAAGTACACAAAATAGCAACCCGGGGCATCGCCCGGGGTGCACACTAGTTTCCACTCAAAAGTTGACAACTTTTGCCTCCCAGACCACCGTAATTTAGTAATTAGACCTTGTGATGTATGAGGAAGTACAATTATGGTTGAAACAAATTATGACTGCCTTTTTTTTTTTTTTTTTTTTTTGGCATTTCGTGAGAAATTTTGGCGAGGTAATCTTTGAGGTAGTTGGGACTTGGGAGGGAGAAAGAGATGATGTGACATTAATTAGGAGAGAAATTAAAGTCCAACAGTCACACAAATGAAGACTTCACCGTTTTAATTGGTTTTAAGTCACTCGAGACCGTTAAAAAAGATCGGGGTATAAAGTTGGGATTATTTATAAATAATCGATAGTTGGGATTATTTTGAGCGAATCAGGCAAAATTGAGATTATTCCTATCAATTTTTCAGGTTGTGGGTTCAAATCTGCACAACTAGTTGCTGACGTTATTATTGTCCACATGCCGCTCTCAAAAAAAAAGTTTTCGCATAAATGAAAGAATTGAATGATGTCATTTTTTTTGTACAACTACCATATTTAACAATTTTGAAATTTCACTATTAGAAGCTTCTACATTACAACCACAACCACAAGTCCACAATCTATTAATTTATCATAAAAATAAAATAATTGTAAATAGCACACTAATAAGTAGACTCCTACATTGAATTGAAATATATACTCCGTATTAGACTACGTTAAACAAGTATCCTATCATAACTTTAATGAAAATCTAAATTTTGAAATTACAAAAATATTTATACATAGTGCATAATTTTTATTTATATACTACGTATATTCTTTTTTTTTTTTTATATAAATTATAAAAATACATAGTAATTTTTTTATAAACCGTGCATCACATAAATATAAATAAAAATAAAAATAAAAATAAAATTTGGAGGGAGTAACATATTTGATGGGGAAGTTAGGTAATGAAAAGTCTAATAAATACCCGTTTAAAAAAAAAGTCTAATAAACACGACCAATATTGGCTGACTCCTGCATAGTCTACTTTGTCATGCTCACTCCTTCGATCCCATAAATTAATCTGCTTCGAATTTCATAAATTAGGGTTTCCGATTTGAATCTTAATCATTCAATTTGATCACAAATTTTCAATCAATTATGCCAAGCCCCAAGAAGAATATGGAAAATAAGGGATTTTTCTCTTCTATGACTTCCAGCTTATCCATGTTCAGTAACGCCATGCATAGATCTGTCAATGGGTATTTCCTCTTTTTCAAGCATTTTTTTGTTTTCTACGCTTTTGAATGTTGTTCTATATTCTGATTATTTTAATGTTAATTAGTGAATTACTCCACTATTTTTTCTTTTTGATGATAATTTTTTTGTTTGGTTATTTTCAATTTTTTATGATGATTGTTTTCAATCAAACCATTTTTTAAAATGTAATTTAATGCTTGATTTTTGGTGAATATTTTCTCCTTTTATTAAGTATTGGTTATGAATTTTTATGTGATCTTTAGGTTTATAGGGTATGAAAATCTGGAAGTCGTAAATCCTGAGGGAGGTAAGGATGATGCTGAAGAAGAAGCACAGAGAGGAAGGTGGAAACAAGAGGTTTGTATATCTGCTATTTATGTGATTGAATTTATCAAAATTCGACTTGTTGTCGCACAATTTTCGTTATACACCCGGGTGTACCTATGCGGAATGGAAGAGCTTCCATGAACAGAAAATAGCTTTGGGTGTACTAAATTATGAATTTTTGTTTGTATTTTATTGGGATGGAATCATGGAAGTTATGTTTGATGTTTATGTTTGTACTAAGATCAGATTGTTCCAAATTAAGAAACTTCATACTTATATTAGAATCTTTCTAGTATAATTTACCTATTATACATGTTACTAAGTAGCTTTTGGGTATAGTTCATGTAACAATGTATGGTTGCTTCGATAACTCAGACTTTTGAGTATGCTTATTTTTGGTATAAGTTGACCTTCACCATAAGAAACCTTGGAGTGATTGATCTCAAAAGCTTTCAGGCCTGTTCTAAATCAATATTAATATTGCTTACTTCATTTGTTTAAATTCTGTGATTACAGGAGAGAGATAGCTACTGGAAAATGATGCAGAACTACATAGGGTCAGATGTGACATCAATGGTAACTCTACCAGTTATAATCTTCGAGCCTATGACTATGCTGCAGAAAATGGCAGAGGTTTGTGTCGTCTCTTGTTTACCATTGATGCATGTGCAGTGATATTTTTGCTTACCAGTATATAGATGTTGTGATATGGGTTTAACTTTGGAAATGGTGTATGGTTGTTACAGATAATGGAGTACAGTTACCTGTTAGATCAGGCTGATGAATGTGAAGATCCTTATCTGCGATTGGTTTATGCTGGTGAGCAACTGAGCAGACTCTCTGATAGAATCTGAGGCAAATTCATGTTTCATTTGATATGAAAATCTATACATGTATTGGTTGCAGCGTCTTGGGCAATATCTGTGTACGTACTATGCTTTACAGCGCACCTGGAAGCCTTTTAATTCCATCCTTGGTGAAACCTATGAAATGGTCAGTCATAACGGGATTACTTTTATTTCAGAGCAGGTCTGTCTGTCTTTGAACTTCTGTTTAACCAACACATGTTTGTAGCTTCTTTTGGAACAGGACTTTGAAATAAATCTGGACATTAATTTCTCTTTCTACCTAATCTAGCAATTTTACCATGACTGCTATTCTTGCATTTAATTAGGTAGTGTTGATGATTTGCATTTTCTGTATATTTTAGGTGAGTCATCATCCTCCTATGAGTGTTGGACATTGTGAGAATGAGCATTTTACATATGATCTGACATCAAAGCTGAAGACTAAATTTTTAGGCAACTCCCTTGATGTTTATCCCATGGGAAGGTAAGTAATTTATTTATTTTAATCTTTTATGGTGCTATCTAATTTCCTAGTAGGTGTTTGTGGTTAAGGTTGCACTTGATGTATGCGGTGCAAAGTATGCCTAGCCTTTTTGTGGTGTGATGCCAATTTAAAATGATCATAAAATAGGTTTTTGAAGATACATTGGTTGGGAAAATTGTAATTTCTTTTAGACTTGTGGTGATCATTTTTAAATGAAAACTGTATGTGAGTCTTGCTCATAGTTGTCGTCAGTAATTTCTTTGATAGACCCCATTCTAGAGGCCTTGAAATTAGCTTTAGTGAACTACAAGAGCAAAAAGTATCCTTTAGTCATGCTATGTTTCTCACACATTATAGCCAATTGTACTACATCCTCAAAAAGTGAGGTGGTTTCATGGCAATCGTCTGCCTTATATTAGGGTCAAAACCAACGATTTACCTGATTGTTTTGTGCTCAAAAGATACCATTCAAGTTAAATATCATCAACATTAGTTTTTCAAGTTCCTTAGTGCATTGTGCAATTGACATGGAGCCTGAGCCTTTACTTTAATGAATTGTTTTTGGTGCAAGCACCTTTCAAGTTACAGGTTTCCCTTTCGTTCTGCTAAGCACATTTCTGTAATTCATAAACTAGAGAATGGCCAATTTACATTAGTATCATTGCAATCTTTGTTGTCAAGATGTTATTTTCCTCAATCCATTCAAAGGATGCAAGAGGGTTATAGTTACCTTCCAAGTATAGAAGCTCTGTTTTGATGATTGATATCCTAATCATCATCTCTGTTGAACCTTTATTGCTTCATTGGAATCTTTCTTTCATCTCCAAAAGCTCTGCCATCTTCAAATTTTCTTTGGGGTAGGTATGCCACTTTATCTTTAGCTTGCCAATTTAATTTTTACCCAAGACTTGTTTAAGACGTTGGCTTCATTGACATGTTCCTTTGGAAGTTGGAATTGGATATATCATGAAATGAGTTCTTTTTATCTTCCTCAGTTTAAGCTGAGGAATTACATATGTGGATTTAGAGTTTGACAATTGAGGATTTTGAAAAACTATAGGCAGAAAAGGATAATTTCAGAATATGCGTTGAGGTGTACTGTGGAGAAAGAAAGGGAGGACGTAAAATGATTGGGAGGTTTAAAATTTCAAGCTTTTGCTAACCCACTAAGATTTTTGCTCAGATGTCAGCTTTGATGATATATGTATCCTTGACATGCATACCAAAAGTTGATGTGTACAGGCCCCTTGTAATTCTGATGATTTGAATCAAAATCTTCCAAAATTAATGTTTAAAAGAAAATATTTTCAGGGTTATTTGTTCTGACATTGAACGGGAAAATAGAGATATGAACTCACATTAGAGAAAGAAAGGCTAAAGCAGTTAAACAAGGAAGTAAAAATACTCCAATGAACTAGCAACAAGCTTGGATTAACGAAGCATCAAAGTCACAAAAGGAAAAATGTAATCACTAAGGCAATATCATTAACAAGCTAAAGAACTCACTCTCTCTCTATCTCTCTCTTTTGTTGAACCCTATGTGGAAGCACATATTTCCTGGCGTTAACTATTATCAGCATCATGCTTGCATCACTAATGAGTAAAATCAAAAGAATTCTATTGCTAATGCTTGATGAAAGCTACAGCACAAGGGCATCAGGGGACATGAAATGGTTGTGCTAGCTCAGTGTGGATTGTAGAAGTGGTGTTGCTTACTTCTTGCCTCATTCTGGGGCTCTTTATTTCCTGGACTTTAATGAACAGAGTAGTGTGAGCTCGTATGACGGCTGTGCAGCCCCTGGTATGATCTAGAAGCTTTTTATTTAGGCATGTAGGAGTCATGCCTAGCATGACCAGAAACAACCAGAACTTAGACCCATGACTCTCATTTCTGTTTTATCTCTATCCAAAGTGGGTGCTTTGACATCACTATTACTATTACTCTATGTTAAAAAATAATTCTATATCTCTTGATTCTTGACACATTTATTTTCATGTGAATTAGTGCTGTGATGGATAGTCCGATAGTATATGGCAGTGAAGCTTACTACATCATAATGTTTTAGTTTGCTGTGTTATTAATCATGGTTATCTTGAATGCAGGACACGTGTCACTCTCAAAAGAAGTGGTGTAGTGTTGGATTTGGTCCCACCTCCTACAAAAGTTCATAACCTAATATTTGGCCGAACTTGGGTGGATTCACCTGGCGAGATGATACTGACCAATTTAACTACTGGAGATAAAGTTGTGCTGTATTTTCAACCATGTGGTTGGTTTGGGTATGTAGTGATTTTGTTTCTTTAATTACAAAATTTTTATTCCAGACAATGATGCGCTTAGTATTTTCTCTGCTTGATTATCTTCTTGTTTTATTATTATTATTATTAATTTCTTTATTATTATTCCTTTGTTTTGACATACAATACCATCATCATAGTGTCTAATAAGACTCGCATTAGAATGTTTGAAAGACAATTAACATGCTAGCTCTCAGCCAATAAGTAGAGGATTGTTTAGTAAGACATTTGGCTTAGTCCATGGCATTCTGTAGTCAAATGTGTGTCTCCAAGTTTGATTTGCCAGTACCATTTGTTAGCCCTAAGCCCATGCAGAGTGCACTTGTTACGTGCACTTCCTGTTTCTGGCTTTCTGCTATAAGTCTAATTTATTACTTATTTTTATTATTTATTATTTATTTTTTTATATAATTCTTACCTATTTTGGCTTAGAATAGTTAGATGGGTATTTGACATGGCTTATCCAGTGTTGCTTGTTTTTATATGTCATTAGATTGGCAAGTGGCAACTCTATTTCAAGTCTGCAGGCTTGAAGACTATTTTATTTCCCTGCACTCATTTTTCTTTAAGGTTTATTCTGGCTTATTTAAGGTTGTATTTTCTTGTAGAGCTAGTCGATATGAGGTGGATGGTTATGTATATGATGCTAATGAGGAGCCTAAAATATTGATGACCGGAAAATGGAACGAGTCAATGAGTTATCAACCATGTGATGTGGAAGGGGAACCTCTACCTGGCACAGAACTGAAAGAGGTTCATATCTAAAAAAACTTCAGTTTTTCTCTGATATGTCTTTATGGCTTTAATCTCCTAGAACCATTCAATGAAATATTTTGAGCATAAGGGTGGATACGCGGATGGAATTGAACATGATGACTGGCTTATTCTTAAGCCTTATGACTGTTAGAACTTAGATGTGTCAGTTTTGGTGTTTCTTTATCTTTCCTATAATAAATCTATGAATGTATGAGTATATCTTACTTAATGGATTTATAATAGTCTATGAATATCTGATGAAATTTAAAAAAATAAAAAATGATGCTTAATTCTCTTTCAGTGATAGGATTCTTCTATGGGTAAAAAAAAAAAAAAAAAAAAGATAGGATTCTTCTATTCTGCATGATATCTAGTATAAAGTATTAAAGTCTCAAAACTAAGGGTCTTTTCTATTCTTTTCATGTTGTTTGAACTTATTATGTCTAAAATTATTTTATATGAGCTTATTTGCTTTAACTTGTCTGAAATTATCTGAGCTCATTAAACTTATTTTAACTTAATTGGTTTGAAATAATATATGGTCAGTAGTTCATCAGCAAATTACGCGCCTTTATGTAATCTTCAATTTCTGCTAAATTTGGTTTCAGTTTTCACACCCTCATCATGACTGTTGTTTATGTATACATTTTGCAGGCTTGTCATCTTGATACTCCGAAAAATGACAAATATCAATATACATACTTTGCCCACAAGATAAACAGTTTTGATACAGCCCCCAAGAAGTTACTGGCATCAGATTCACGTTTACGGCCTGATAGATATGCTCTTGAGATGGGCGATTTATCCAAGTCTGGTGCTGAAAATATGGTCGTGTTTCTACATTTTTGGACTGTTCCATGAAATGGAATCAACAGATGAACAGAGGTGAGAGGTCCTCTATCATCTATCAAGTCTTCCTCATCGGTATGCATGGTCGTCCTGTTTACCATATCTTCAAGTTGGATGTATAAAGACCAGGTCCATCTACAGATAGCTTATGTTTTACCATCTTTTTTGATTGTATATTGCTTGTTTGAATTTTGTACTCGTAGTTGACAGACATTAAGCTCTTTATCTGTTCCAGTTTAGAAGGAAATTCCTTGTTCAATGTTTTGTCAATCTTCATGTACTGATTTTTGCCGGTCATAGGTTTTGTTCATAGCTAGCTTCATATGCTATACTTGTTATTTGGTTATTTTTACTATATTTCATGTACTAATTTTTGCCCGGTCATAGGTTTTGTTCATAGCTAGCTTCATATGCTATACTTGTTATTTGGTTATTTTTACTATATTTCATACATTCGTTGTGATGAAAACTAACATTGAGCAACTCAATGAACTCATTTGACAAACCGATTCCATTGCAATTACTAATAACTACGACGATGAGGAAGCTTTAATGGTGGTGTGGGTGCCCTTCCATTTATATGCGTTGCTCCATAGTAACGTTACATTTAGTATGACTGGACATGGACATCATTCTTCAGCTAGCATATGACATCTCAAAAACATTGTTGATGAAAAAAAAAACAAAGCCAATAGATAAACATTACCCGTTTATCTATAAGATCAATGGAGTCGCCTCTTTTTTTTTGGTATAATGTTATAATAAACTTAAATAAGGATAAATCTAGGTCATGCAAGAGTAAACATTCAGAAAGTCATAAAAAAATTGAGATATTAAAAGTACTAGTAGTCGTTTACAAGAATATTTTGAGCCTTCTAGTCTTCTAGCATGGTGGTGGCTCCAAGCCTCCAATGTCGACCTCCAACACCTTTGTGGTGTTGGATTTTTTTTGGTATGTTTTCGGGTAAGCAATTAAGGTGGAAGTTAGTTTAAACAGGTGAATAAAAGAATGGTTAGTCCCTCCATCTTTCCGAAAGTGATGTAGGTTCGATTCTTCATAGCCCCCATTCCTGTGATAAGATAGGGTAATTTTTTATTTTTTTTGGTTGGTGTTAAGACGGCAACGAGCATCAAATAGGCAGAGAAGTTCTAACCACTTGAGGTATCCTTACTTTTTTTTTGGTGTTTAGAGAGCCACAAGGGCGGGGGAGAGAATCAATCCCAGATCCCCTTAAACCGGGAGGAAAACTCTAACCACTTGAGCAATCTCTCACTCTCTTGAGATATCCTTACTCAAAAAACTACTACTATTTTAGTTCCTTTCATTCTGATTTCCTTTATACTTACTTCCTACTAGTATACTTTTGGTCACACTCATCAATTCATCATTTTAAAGCTCAACAAAAATTGAGCCTGCATAACAATGGCGTTCACACCTGTCTCTTTGCCGCAACTTTCAATTTCTCTTCCTCGCCCTTCATTGCTACCACGGTAATATTTTATTCAAAACTCTACATTTATTTAATTTAGATTACTCTTTTTTCTTGATTCCCAATCAAATTTAAGCTTGTTTCAGTGTTCAATATCATCTATTTTTTCTTTTTATTATATTTATTTTTATTAAGAAGTATATAATTTTTTTTCCGAATGTTGCTAGTTGAAATAATTGTTTACAATTTGGAGTGAAGTCTTATCAAATTGAAGGCAATTTGAGAATTTTATGGATTATGGCTAATTTGATAGGATTATATATATGAATTTGTAATGCTTTGAATGTGAATTGTTTACCATATTGAACTTGGGTTATATAAAAATCTTGATATGATTTTTTGGATTCCATGCAAAAGAAATGATTTTTTTTGTTTCGATAGTTGCTTTATGACATTTAGAATCAAAAACTAAATATTTGGTTAGAGAAATTGTTGCATATGATTGGAAAATACAGTCATTCACAGAAAAGAAAGTTACTTGACATTAGAAATTAGGACATAATATTTGATGGCTGGCTAACACTTTGCTATAATGCAACTTATTCTTTGAAATCATAATAGCTTGCTAGTCACTTAGCAATATTAAAATCCTTGTTAGTTGGCGATGATATGTAGTTGTCAATTGTCATACATTAACTCATGTCCTTTGTTAGAACGGGCGATAATATGTAGCTGCTTAGTTGGCCTAAATAATGGGAAAAATGTGATATGATATACAGTTATACACCTAGAGGATAAAGCTGTTTTTGAAGGAATTTGCTAGTATAAGAAATTAAGAATTGCCAATGTCATGCTATAATTTGTTTTTCGGGGTAAGAAGGGGTGGAAATATCCTCTCCGCAAGAAGTTAGTTTCCTATTCTTCTCCATTCTCTTGTAGATACGGAGACAGGAGAAGTATCTACTCTAGAAATAAATGTAGCATTTTAATCATTTTGTGTTTACTTTCTTCTCTCTTTCCTAGTTTTCTCCATCTCACTAACACAAGGAACCTATGTATAAAATACAAAGTAGTTTAAAAGCCGATTAAAGTTCTATAAAACATAATATACAAATAAAAAAACTTCCTTAAATCTAATACAACCTTGAGAAATTTCTCTCAAAATTCATGCATTAATTGATGAAACATGAGGTTGAGATTTGTTTGAGAATATTGCACCATTCTTTTGCAAAGAAATTTCTTGTTCATTTGCTGCCAACAGTTTCCTTACAATACTTATACTCCCTGTCTCTCTCGTTTAAATTGTGAAAACATCCCAACATATTAAACTAATTATGACTTTGCTGAAATCAGAAGCTTTTTAGCTCAGTGACAGTTTTATTTGTTAGTTAATTTGAGTACGTTTTTTTATAATTTGAAAATTACTGTGTAATTCAACACTTGTACAGTCTAACTTATAATCTCTGTTGTCTTTTACAGTGGTACAGCTAGAAAACTGAATGTTACTGCAAATTACTCTGTTTCCGATTTTGCTTCTTTGACTGCTAGAAACCTTTCAAGGAGGATGTTACTTTCCATGGGAGCTGTACCTATCTTGTATAATGTAAATCTTGCTCTTGGTGCACCAATCCCTCAGATGGAGGAGCCTGAAATACTTCGGTAAATTGCCAAGTTTTTCTAGCATTTCTCTTTTTCTATAACTGGCATGCTACTCAACTCATCTTCTGTGCGAATGACATTTGATGTTTGAAGTATCCAGTACCAGGAAGCTTCCCAGTGGAGTAAGGGTTCAAGGTATATTTGTCATTGGACATCATTCTCTCTTGCAAGGTTGCTGGTTTAATTATGGTCCTGAACTTGATGTTTCCCTGTGTATTAATGTATTATAACATTTAACTTGTTCATAGTCTTTATACTGAAAATTTCTGCTGCAAAGAGTAGCTTTCATATTCCTAGAGTATCACTCTTATGGTCTGTTGGCTTTTTGCCTTTTTTTATGCTACCTTTCCCTTCAGCCAAGATGTGTATTCTTTCTGTCTAGAGTAATTTATGTGCTGCCCATCCAGTGTACTCCAAAGAGATAACAGCAGCATAGAAGTTTGCGAGAGAATGAAGGGTGTGTAGCACTAAGTAAGTCCATTATTTGCTGATTATTGGTACCATCAGCAAAGGTACAATACCTGTTCATTGCCTTGACTCAATCGGTTATTATGTGTTTGGATAGGGTAATATTAAGAGAAGGGGGAGGGAAGAGAAACTGCCTTGTTTGGATAAAATTGGTGAAGAGGGAAGGGATTGGAATTGGAAATTGGAGGGATTAATTTTCCTTCCTTTCTAATAAGCCAAATCCTTTCAATGTTAAAAGAGAGGAAAAAGCAAGATCACTTCTTCCCTCCCTTTCCTTTCTCTCTCCTTCCCTCCCCTTTCCTTCCACTATAGCTATTTAGAATTTTAAGCATAGTGTTAGTTTTTGTCAAAAATTGGAAGATGGAGGCAGGGGATGGACTATTCCAACCTATTATGTTTGCAAGCTCTTTTTCTTTGAGCATGAAGTACTGATAACATGGTGAAAATTCCAGACTAAGTTAAATAACTCCTTAATACATTCAAGTAGGATTAAGATTCACACTAGCACCAATCCTTGACCCTCAGGTGAAATCTATACAGCCCTATTACTTGTAGATATCATCTATGCCATCGCTCATGTATAATGGCTATGCTCTGTGCATGGTTCAATCATAGAAATTTTCTGAGTTGATTGTGGTCTATTTCAGATATTGTTGATGGAGAGGGACCAGCAGCTGAGGAAGGTGATGTTGTAGCATTTAATTATGTTTGTCGGCGATCAAATGGGTATTTTGTCTACAGGTATGCGAAATTGCAAATTACATAATTCATCCCCCACACCCTCCAGCATGTTCCTTCTTTTCTAATCTTTGTGCTATACTGCTATGCCATGTTTTCATCGCCTATTATTCTTTTTGGAATAACTTTGGCTTATTGATTCCCATTACTATAATTTTTAATCTCTTTCTTTAATCTTATTCTTTATCAAGTTCTGGAAACTATGCTTTGTTGTTTCACTTCCCTTCTCCCATATTTGTGCAAATCACCCGTATGTTCCCAGGCTTATTCTATTTGATGCATATGATTCAGCACAGTAGATCAATTTACTGGAGAAGCCATGCCTGTTACACTAACTCTGGATGAAAAACAGGTAAATAACCCGTGCAACTAGAGCTCTAAAAAGTAAGGACGTAATTCTAGGAAATAGTTTCATTCTGATTGCTCCTTTAATAGTACTCCTAACTCTTATATTGGTGCAATGGCTTGTTGGTGCATTGTTTTTCTGCTTTAAATTGCAATGAGTCAATAAATCGTCTCTTTAAAGGCCTGTTCATTATTGGTTTTTGTTTCCATTTTTTTTTTAAAAACAATGAAACAAATACAGAAAAATCAGAAAAAGTGGTTTTCATTTTTCTGTTCTCAATTTTCTAAATAATCATGATATCAATAGGTTTGGCTAATTATTGATTTTTTATATGGCATATATCTTATGACTTTCAAAAACAAAAAATTACAGTGATATCGAACGGATCCTGTCTAATTTAAATTTTATTGTGAACTAATAAACATCCAATGCCTTTTTTTCAATGTGGGTTATTGCTTAAGAACATTTTCTCTTAATTTGTGCCTCTTGGGACTTAGATATGTATATATACTACCCACTTAACCTCTTCATAGGCAGAAGCCTCTTGAGAGGTATGGGGTCATGGTACAGTGTGGTGCTTCTTGATGCTCAAGGACGTATTATATACATCTTTGGTAGCGTGAGCATCTGTGATTGCTTTTGGAAAATAGTTATAATTTTGAGATGTGTAAGTAAGTAACTAATATTGTGTTGTGTAAACAGATCATAAAAGGCTTGAAGGATGTATTAATTGGCATGAAAGTTGGAGGTAAATTTTGAATGGCATTTGGGTGAATATCTGTATTGTTCAAGGAAGATGTGTTACTTGTCTAGTATTAGGCTTCTGTATTATTGCTTGAGCCTTGAGCACCTAATACCGAAACAACCACATGTGGTACTACGGTACTACTTATTAGTGTGTCAAACTATTGAAATGTTTTGAGACCCCTTTCTAAGCTGATTATATTCACTTGGATGTTTATTTTGGTGCATGTATTTAAATTGCTGAAGGTGATACTATACTATAATACCTGGATATTCCAAAAGGTGTACTACACACTTTAGTCTGTGATCCTGGATCAGTTTCACTCCTCTTTTCTGTTATCAAAACGATTCATTCTTTCTTATCTAAAGGGGAATTCCATGTGACAGATTGACATATTGCTTTAATTAGATCTAAATCTTGGTAGTGACATGCTCCGTATGTAATTAGAGAAATCCTAATTCCTAAAGGTTGATTACTGAGCACATGTGAAGCATCTATTCGTATCATCGTATTCTAGGTTCAATCTTGAAATTGCAAATGATTTAGTACGGGGCTAATCTTAAGCTTTAGGTGGTTTGCTGTATAAACCTCTGTCGTTCTTCTGGAAAAGTTGCAACTCAATCTATTGTATCTGCTTCATGTTGCCTAGGTTTCCACATCTCTTTTCTTATTTCATCCTCCTAGATTTTTGCATCCCTTCAGTTCTAATCTCTTGTTGCTGGCCAAGAAATGGAAATAGCTCTGTGAGCCTACCGTAATTCAAGGAATAAAATACAGGTTCATCACTTAAATTCAATTTCATAGGCCTGTTTAGCAGCTAGGCCACATGTTCCTAAAAGCCTAATATAAGAAAGTGTGAATAACAGGCTTCTCTGAGACCATCGTTACCTTTCTCATGCTTCTACAGTGACTGGAATCATCCTATTGAGTCTCATAAGAGTAACAGTGACTGGTTACGATATTTGCTCATGGTTTTTGTAGTGGCAGAAAATAATACGATATTAATTGAACTTTTGAGGATTCTTGAATTTCCATGTCAATTCTACCCAAATAGTATAGATACAGCACTCTATTTTAGATTGAGATTTTCCATGTCAAATTCTACCCCAAAGTGCCTAGTAAAAAGGAATAATTAAAGAGTCCCAGGTGAAATTCCAAGGTTTTTGGTGCAACTATAAAAATCCCTGCAACATAATTTTACTGCTGCTTGTGAAATTTCATTTTTAATAGTTTGGTACGTGGATTCACTGTTGAGTCTGTAGATGTTTGCTATCACTTTGTTGTTAAGCTGTAACCCTTATCTATGGGCCTGCTAGTTTTTATTTCTTGATATAATACTGCAGACTTTCCCCTGTTGATTTTTCTTTATTGCATCTGATGTGGTTTGATCTTGTTGCACGTTATATTTCCTTTTTTTAATTTGTCTTCTCTTTCTTTGGTCAACTAACTGGAGTATATGCTTCATTGAATACTTTTAGGGAAGAGAAGAGCCTTGATTCCGCCATCAACGGGATATGTAAATGAAAGTTTGAAACCCATCCCAGAGGAGGTTATTTTTCTCTTAGATGGAGTAGACTTGTTATCTATTTCTCCTTTTCTCCTTCATATATGCCTAAGATGTTTCTAGACATGTAACTCATCATGGTAGTTTATTGCAGTTTGGCCCTCGACGTAGCCTTCTGTCTCATGCAAATGAGCCTTTGATCTTTGAGGTGCAGCTTTTGAAAATATTGTAATGCCCTTTATATGCTTCGGCTTGCACATGTTGGTTGGAGTGCACGTCAGATAAGTTATCACATCTTCTGTAATTATGAAATTAGTTTATATGAAGCCATTTCTTGATTTATTGAAGCTCTTAATCTAGATCAGTACATCCTTTACAATTATGCCTGGCTGGATGATACGGAGTACTCTCTTTGCATATATATGAATATATCTTATAGGTCTCCCCTGTTTTTGTCGGCCTTATTGTGATTTATGATACATGAACCGTTGATAGAGACATAAGGAACATAAATCAATTCTAATTTTGATGGCTTGTGAGGATAACCTGTTAATCTGTTGAATCTACGAATAGCCTCAAGATGATGTCACGTGTGGTTTCTGAGTACCCTAATACTATGTAGTGTTCGTAATTAATTAATAATGTATGTCCCTTGCCTAGTTGGCCTTTTTCTTTATTGAGGTTCTAAATACCCTCTATTCTCATGTCAATGTCAATGATAATGCATCTTCCTTAGTTCATGACTATTTGTATTGTTCATAAACTAATTTTTATTTATATATTTTTTTTTAATTTTTTTTGTTTACTTTACTAATCTATGATTAAATAGTTATTATAAATGCTGTTGGATTTATACTCAAATGTATATAATCAAAAATAAAATATCACATTTTCTTGTGTAATTGAAGTAAAGTATGTAAATAGTTTACATTAGAGAAATGTTGCAAGTAATAAAAAAAAAAAAAAAGTGGAGGAAGTATTAAATATAAGAATCATGATACCGTCCTATGAATTAGAAGGTTAGAATTCAATCTTTTGTAATATATAAAGCTTGGAAGATAAATCAATTGACCCTTTGCTTGGGAGACTTACTTGGTTTAAACTCTTGAATAACTTCATTTATTTGAGATGGAAGGGAAATGTACTTCAACGTCGGGCAATCTCTATGTACTGCCAGACGGAGCTGAAGTAGAGCATTTTTTCCGGCTTTTACTGTCCTCAAATTTGTTAACCGTCTGATACGTAACACTTGTAGTTTCCTCAGCCCCTTGTAACCAAAATCCAAGACCTTACCATCATATGCATTATCAAGTTCAAGCACTAGCAATTCTTGCATCACCTTGAGCTTTTCGAGCGGATCGCTCTCAAAACCTGAGTTTTTCAACAGCAACCTAACCAAATGCTTGAGTTTATGTATCCATATTGGCAATTGTTTTTGCTTCAAAGGCCCTATTAAGTAAAGCCGCTCTAGAAATTCAGGAGGAGATTTGATGTGGCTCAAATCAAGAACATCTTCATCACTTAGCATTCTTACACTCAATGATCGGAGCTGTTTCATATTTTCTAATGCCTTACACAAGGTTTTTATGTTCTCCTTCTTCATATTTACGATTGCCAACCTTCTCAATCGTGTTAGCTTGTCCAAACCAGGCACTAAACCAACAATAAGTTTGGAACTGCCATCCTCCTTCTGTGAATTTTCTTCTTGTAATTCCTCCTTTTGAGGATCCTCCTTTGGTAAATAGAGACTTCCATCTACAAATGCTAGCTTTTGCAGGTCCTTGAAGTTACTGAATACCCCTTCGGGTATCTTTACTGGCACCATCTTCTCGTCTTCATTATAATGGCATACAAGAAGATGTCGGAGCTTGTGAAGGCGATTTATTCCTATTGGTAGCTCCTTTACATCAGTGTTTTTGAGATCCAAGGTTTGAAGGTTCCAGAGTCCACCTATAGTTTCCGGCAGTTTATTAACCTTGGTATTTCTGATGCTTAGATAACGCAAGTTATGCAGCTTTCCCACCACTCTCGGGACATCAACAAACTTGGCATTTTGAAGGTCAAGTACTTTTAGCCGGAATTCAGCTTCCTGGAATGGCGATGACCATGCAATCGGAAATTTTTCAAGTTGGACAAATGAAAGGATTGAGCGGACACTTGAGGCAATGACTGTATTTGGTGCATCCTTGTGAATCGAAAGCCTTCGACATTGATTGTTTGTGCTTAACCTGTTTTGCGTTAACACTTGACAAAAACTCAAGTCTGCCAACTTTTGGAACATTACATGTTGCCGCATACAGGGAAGTATTAATGTCCTGTTTCTTCCTGTTTCGTCGCTTTTCAAGAGATGAAGCATACCTATAAGATACATATTTGTATGTCAGAAGGAGCTCTAACATTTAACTTATTTTGTTAGAACTTAATTTCATAAGTAAAGTAGAATAGAGCCTTATATCCTAGAGTTATTCAGATTTGATATGGAAGAATGGAACCTAAGTACATATTCTGTTTCGAAACCATACCTCTTTCAACTAGTTCATTAAGATATTCTTCTGCAGCTTCTTCGAGAGTGCTATGATCCTTGGCTTCCACAAAACCTTCAGCAATCCATAGACGAACTACTCTCGTTCTTTTGAATTTGCAACTTTTAGGAAACATGCATAAATACAGGAAACAAGGCTTAAGATGATAAGGCATCTCGTGGTAGCCGCTGAAGAGTAGATTGTCCTTGCTCCATTCCGGCGATACAGGGTTGATTTGGAAATTCTGATACAACTCAATCCACTTATCCGTGGTTGAGAAAATTGCCCCTACTTTCTCTATCAGGAAGGGCAAACCATCACATTCTTTCACAATTTTGTCCCGTAAACTTGTTAGCTTCCGAGGGCACTTTCCTTCGTTCCCAAATGCCTTCTTATTGAAGAGACGCTTGGCCTCTTCTTCAGATAAAACTTGCAGATTGTAGGCTTCACCGTAAGTACTTGAAGTCTTCCAGTAATTTGCAATGTGTTCACTTTTCATTGTCATTAGTATTCGACCACCTTTGCTGTAACTAGGTACCGAGTAGCCTGAATGATCTTAGACAACTCCTCCATTTCCGAAACATCATCAAGAACCACCAAGTACCTGTAAACAGAAACAAACATCGGTACATATTCAGCTATTTTTTCCAAACCTTATTGTTTGAACCAATGAAGGTATATAGTTAACACAGTACATCTATAAACGAGTAATGTTGCATATTTATCTATTGTTCAGACATAGTAACCCGACTTATATAAGCTGTAATAGTATGTTTTACACATTGCAATGCGACAAGTGACTCGAATGAGTTACTGAACTGCTTGATGCAAGTCCCTGGATCATTATTTTGATTATCAGGTATATACAGCTGACATTTTTATTAGCAGAGTAACAATAGTTAGGATTATTCCTGTCAAATACATACGAGTAAGAACTGAATATCAAAGAATCAGCAATCATGTTCATGAATAGAATTATGAATCAAGTCTGCAAAAATTATTACCCTATTTGGCATCGTTTATCATTAGGTAACTCCTTAAACGATCAGTGATCGTCGCCTCATTATCTGGTAATTTCTGCACTTCGTCTACAGAAATACTGTCAGCAGAAACATTGTCTGCAGAAGAATAACTATGTATGAACTGTTTAAACAAACACTTAAGTAGAGCAACACTTGAGTAAGGCTTGGTTGCTGTGATCCAAGCATAGTATGAGAAATTCTTCCTTTCATTCTCGTACACTTTTTGAACAAGCGTTGTCTTCCCAAGTCCCGGCTGACCCCAAACTGCTAACACAAACTGTTTACTGTCATACTCCTCATCCTCCAAACGTAATTTCTTCTTTACAATCGATTCACGTTCCTTAAACCCTACGAAATTTTCCTCATCCTTATAAAGCGGACAAGTTCCAGGGTCAAGCTTCTTTTCCCCCGAATCTTCCTCAACAAGAGCAAAAATCGTTTCCTCATAACCTTTTCCATTTCCTTTTATCTTCTCCATTGCATTTTTAATCCTTACAATCGAGCAAGCAATCCCACGTTTGTCCTTGTAACCCTCGACATCTTTAGAACCTTGATCTAATAATTTCCACATTCCGGTCATGCACCCTTTGTCATCTCCTTCGCGTTGGTGGCCTGATTGTTGTTGGTCAATCAGCTCGCAGTCATCTATGATATCTTCAATCTTAAACACCAATGACCTTAACTTACTCACTTGCTTGAGCTTATCTTTTGATCTGTCTTCTATTCTGTCTACCTTTACCTCGACTTTCTTCAAGTAATCTTTAGCGATCTCCATTTCATTTTTGATGTCACTTACTAATTCCGGGACACTCTGAAACTTTCGTGTCTCGGCCTGTAGTACAGGGACAACCTTCTCCATCAGAAAACTCAGCAATTTCTCTGGTATTGGTATTGCTAGAGCCATAACTTTCTCTGCAAACATATAAAAATATTACAAACTTTCATATAATTTAAACACATACTAGAGGATACTTAGCAATTTTCTCGGTAATGGATTGTAATTAATAAATTATATTTCAAGTTAATATTTTTACTTTTAGTTATCTTATCCAACGTTCTTGGGACGTTTATTAGCTTTTACATTTTTTTTTTCTTTTAACACTTTAATTTGAATTGCAAAATGAAATTGTGGGAATGAGATGTATTGTGAGACCTATTCGGCCTTTTTATTGGGCTTCCTCTATCCCAAAATATACAGTGTCTATTTCATTTTGCACGATATCTTTTGACACCATCAATATTTATAAGGTAAAATTGGTATAAACCACCTTTTTTGTCAAATTTTTTTTAAAAAACCATTTTTTTAAAAAAATCACCTTTTAAGTACCTAAGTTTTTGATTGCACCACCCCTATTTCCAATATGAAATTTATATGTTTTTGCTTCACATAGTATTATTAGTTTTCTTGTGAGTTATGTACAATTTATTACATAAAAATTTGGTATAGTTTATGGCCTTATAATCTAATTTTTCTTAGACTTGAAATTAAAATAAAATACATTCATCATATCAAATTTAGCATACGGCATTCCTAGACTTCACGTTGCAATCTATATATATCATGTACTCCTAAAAAATTGAGTTTCGATCAACACGAAAAAAGATCTAACTTACAATCTACTAGCACAATTTGAATCTTATCTATATTCTTGAAAAATTTAAGGCATTAGAATGAAGATCAAGCCGTTCATTATTAAAAATGTAGTATAAAAAATATTCATATTTTAAATAAGATTAATAGTTGAGGAAAGAAAAAAAAAATACCTGGGAAATTTGTAGATGTATAATATATACTTCGTATGTCGTTTAAACCGGGCTAAACCGGTTCGTCGGCCAGTTGATCGGAAGCTAATAAGCTTGCTAGCTTAGTGAGAGAGTAGATCAGACTTTGAATCGATCTTGAGTTGGTTGTATGTATATATATATATATATATACTTGTATATGTTTTTAATTGCATAGAAGCATTTATAAACTTTTTTTTTTGACAAAAGAAGCATTTATAAACTAGCTACATACTACTCTAGCTAGTTAAATTTGGGGAGCCTTGGAGTAGTAGTTGTATTGTATTTGTCATGAACTTGGAATTAAAAAGTATAAGACATTATAAATACACTAGTTGAGTTTTTAAAATTTGATATACAACTAGTTGAATTAGTATGAAGCATCTAATTAGCATCAAAAAAAAAAAAGTATGAAGCATCTAATTAGAATTAATCTAAAGTCAAACTTTGTTTGTCATCTCACAACTAGCATTAATTTCTTGTCTTGTACTAAAAAAAAAAAAAAAAAAAAAAAAAGAAAAAAAGATTCATTATAAATTCAATTTTACTCTTTGTATGTAGTTTTTACTTTTTAGTGATGAATGATTGTTTTAATTATCTTTTTCAATTTTATCTGTTTATATGTATTCCGTAGTTTTTAGGGCTTTGTAAATCATTATTATTTTTATTAAGTATATACTCTATATATAAAAATTACTCAATGGTTAAAACAAATAATGTGTTTTTATGTGAATGTGATCCATCTATTGAAAAAATGAAAATGAAGAATTATTCCTATTTTACGTACTTTCATAAATTTCAACTAACTATAATTGATTTTTACGAAGAATTTAACATGACTCTCCTCTAAAAGTTGCTATGTCGTTATTCAATATTGATTAAAAAAATAACATCTACCCAAATCCAAAGGTAACCAAATTAAAACCTTCCTTGGGATAAATAAATAAATTATGCCTAAGTTCACAATTATATACCTAAAGCTCTTCATTAAAAAAAAAAAACCCCAAAGCTCTTCATTTGTTAATTATTTAATCAACTAGCACTCCGTATATCCTAAGCCACCGTGATTAAGGGTATAAAGATATTACTCCTTATAGTTTATAAAATGTAGATGTAATTAGTAAGTGTATTTGGCGGAAAATCTGATTTAGTAAACTTTCTTTAATAAAATTCATCCATTCTTTGAAAAAAATAAAAACCCTCATCCATTTTTTTTTTTTTTATTTTTATTTACACTTAAATTTTACAGTTTACACATTTTTTACCACGTATACATTTAATAATGTATAATACGAGTTAAAAATCTAGAAAATTGAGAATATATTTCAAGTCAAATTTAACAAATCATCTAATCTAATGTATTGGTAAAACAAACTATATACCTAGCTATCTTTTTCATATGTTTGCCAAATCTATAGCAACCAACAACTAACTGTTACAAGACTTGCAAAGGTTAAAAACTATGGAGTTGTGGAGTACTTCCGAAGGTTGTGAAATAGATAGCTTATTATAATAGGATGTCTTTAATGCACGACATGAGACAAAATAGCCTGTTTAGAATTTAAATAGAATAGTAAAAAATAATTAAAAATTTTCAATCCATACTACTTTACATTTAATTAATGCAATGATCAATAAATGTGGTGTTAGATAAGATAATTAAAATAAATTATTAAAATTTTTTTGACAAGAAGAAAAATATTAAATTAAAATAAATATTAATTACACTAATTAGCTCATAATTTTGACATGCATTTCTAAATTAATAATATGTTAGGAAAATTTTAAAATTATTATCTGACACTCCGTAAACCTTCGTTATCAAGATCTTTAAATTAATACAATGGTCAATGAAGTAAAAGTCTTTTAAGGGCATCTAGCTAGCTAGATGACTAGGTATTATTGAATTCTTCTAGATTTTACAAGTAATATTTTAAGATGACTATTTATTTTTATTTTTTTTGGGGGGGGGGGGGGTGGGTGGGTGTGTGTGTTAAAGATGACTAGGTGTTATTGTATTCTTCTTTTTTTTTTTTTGGGGGGGGGGGGGGAGGGGGGGTTGGGGGTTGGTTTAAGATGACTTCAACAACCTTAAAAATATCATCAATTTGTAAGAAGTAGCAATATTTTGTTTGTGATTAGATCTACAAGATAAGGTGGAACAGATTCCGGGAAGTACCTATTTGGCCTGACTTTTTTGTTTTGTGTTTGGTTGGTATGACTACTCTAGTACTCTTAAGGTTGTCGGTATTTAGAGGTCTCGAGTAAGTTGATATATGACTGTCATAAACTCAGTGGTGGAACCATAATTTATTTATTTACTTTTTTACCTTGTATCTCATTAAAAAACATAAAAACGATTATTTATATTTCGTTGTAATATTTATTAAAATCTCCAGACTGAGACCCAATTATTAAAACAAAAATCAATAATTGAGTTAAGTACAATAAAATAAATAAATAGCGAGCGAGCTAGGGTGACAAATGCTTTTACTGAGTGCGCTAAAACAAATTTGTATTAAAAAATTGCAATGCAATAGATTCAAATCCCACGATGAGAAAAATAAAGTATGAATTTTGCAAACTAAATCTACTACTCTGTACAACTTAACATGTAAATTTATTGCTACTTCTAAGAAATAAAAACAGCCAGCAAGGGGGAGGTCATGAGCTACGCCAACCCCCCTTGGTTCTGCCACTGATGATAACTAAAACCACTCATATATTTACTGAGTTTATGACATCATAAACCTAAAACCTCTCGCATATTTGATTGCTTGTGTATGGTCATTTCATTAGGTTTTTGGTACTTGAGACACATGAGTTTTAATTAAACTAAATCCAAAGAAACATACAAAATTAAAGCATTTTGGACATTTTTTTTTTATTTTTTTTTATAAGTACATACGTACGTTACTTTAATTAATACATTTGTCAATGTTCAACTTTCCGGCATGAACCGATTTTAGTATAAATACCCCTAATTGAAACAGTAGAGGCACTTTTTAATTTTTTTTTTTTATGAACTTATTTTTTTTTTTATTTTTGAAAATTTCTTAGCCAAGGTGCCCCATAATCCCGACCTAGATCCTTAATCCGTTCCGGGTGGGGAATTTGTAGCCTAGTTGGAATTGTTTATTTTAGTTGACTTCTTAATGAAGCTAAATTCATTAATGTGTTAAAATTAGACATTTCAAATAACATTATTATCCTTCAAAAAAAAAAAAAAAAAAAAAAACAAAAAAAAACCCTTCCATTATTATCAGGCAATATATTAAACATGTACTGTACTTGCATGGTTGTTGCATTCACATGCACGACTTTTTCTCTTGAAAATTTTGGATGAAAAATTAGATCTTTAATAATACAACAATAATTAACTTATTTATTTTCTCTAATTACCATAGATTAATTAGCATATGTACGGAGTATTAATTAACTAAGACAATTTCTTGTCAAAAAAAAAAAATAATAATTAACTAAGACAATTTATATTATTTTTTTTTTCTCAACACACATTCATTATATTCCTTCTAGTTCTACCTACTATACTCTGGGAATTTCCTTAGACCAGCATCATTCAAATGGATTCAGACTCTGATCTCTACCAGAATCTGATCTCGACCGACGTCGAAAATACAACAGCATATGCTATTAATGCTTGTTCTCCGAACTTGGTTATGGTTACTTCTGTTAATACATCCATTTTGTCTTCCTTTTCAAGATGTTTACCTTTCTTCATCACACCTACCGCACCTTCTTCCAAGTCGACTGATCCCTCGACTATTGATCAGTCTAAGTGCGAGTCCGAGTCTGAGTCTGAGTCTGATTCTATCGCCCGTAAGTTTGATGATGAGTATGAAAGGACAAAGTTGGTTAATATCATGAAAGCTGGTTTTCAGCTCTTAATTTCTGAAGTTGATGACAAAAGTCAATATACCTCTCTTGGAATAAAGGTAAATTTTTTGTTATTGTAATTGATCGCCATTTGACATTTACACTATTCATATATGAGATTTGACTTGAGTTCTTTAAAATGCGAAACAACTAATTATAGGTTATATTGGAGATTGATCATGAACAAATTCAAGAGGAACTTGAAGATTCGGCCAAAGCAACACCTTGCGATGAATCTCCAACATATAAATTGGAAGCCGAAGGTTCGATCTAAAAATTCTAAATGCTAGTACCTCTATCTCTTTTATTAGGGGAAATTCCCTGTTTCTCATATTGAGAAAAAAACGAAATTTGTTTCTCATGATGGCATTTCTGTGAATAAATCAATAACTTTTATTGTGGGTTTCACAATTGTATAAAGTTGAAAAAGTTGAAAAAAATTGTTGGCTTATTTACGAAAATGCCATGTGAGAGTTTCTTACTATGAGAAATTGGGGCATCCTCAGTTCGATCATCACATCGGAGTTTTGTTATTTTTTAAGAGTAAAGTCGTGATCTCGTCTAATTTTTTTTAACATTAATAAATAATTCAAAATCATTAAATCACAACCGTTTAATTTTAAAAATTGTGATAGTCGTATTTCTTGTAGAATTTTCTGTGACCCCGTATTTTTATTTACACAATATGTTATTAGGCAAACTTAAAAGAAAAAGGGGCAATTAAATAAAAGGTGTACGTAGAAGGATTTCAATTATATTTATTTGTTGTTGCTTGCAGATGCAATTGGATTAATTTTAGACTATGCAGGATTTTGGATATATAGTTGCTCCTCTGTAAGTTGAGCTTTATGTAATTTGATTTTGGTTGAAAATTTTGTGCACATTTAATTTATTAGGTGAAGAAAACCTATACTAGTTAGTATATATGTATTTCTACTGTATTTTTTCTGCTTAGCCTTAGTTGTCCTGTTTTTGTACAGCTTTGTACAGCTTTCTCTAGCTGTTCTTTTATGTTCTTTTGTGCAGACTAGGTGTCTGCTTCTTAGTGGCTGTTTTTGTGTATATTATGTAACTTTTCTAGGTTTGCTGATCCCTAAGTGGATTGTGCGCCGTTTTACACTCAATACAGAGAAAAACATTCTCCCAATTATTGCTTGAGAGAAAGGCTCACTGCACAAAAATATTCTGAAATTCTTGAGAAATCTGATCATACTGTCAGATTTCCACATGGTATCAGAGCTTTCAGGTTAAATCATCCTGAAAGTTTCAATCTTTTTATTGTTTTCATCTTGTTTTCCCTTCTTTCGATCTTTCAAAATGCCAGAAAATGAAAGTTCAGATGCTCAGATGAAGTATCAGGACCCTTTGTTCTTATCACACTCCGATAATCATGCTGCATCTCTGACTCCAATGCTCTTTGATGGCAACAACTTCTTGATTTGGAGTAGAAATGTGAAGCTAGCTCTTGGAGCTAAGAACAAAAAAGGATTCATTGAAGGAAAAATTTCCAAACCAGCAGCTGGGCACAAGGATTTTAATAGATGGGATAGGAATGATTATATGGTGAGGTGCTGGATATTCAGATCTATGACAGATCAAGTAGCTGGTGGTCTGAGCCTTGTGGAAACTTCCAAGCAGCTCTGGGATGAGTTGGTTGAGAGGTACTCTGAGAGTAATATACCACTCTTGTATCAACTCAAGAAGGATCTTGGTAAACTTGAGCAAGGTGACATGTCTGTAGGAGATTACTGTAAGTTCAAGAAGCTATGGGATGAAATTTACAACATAGAAGCAATACCTGAATGCACTTGTGGGATTGTTGCTAAGTGTACATGTAGTATGTACAAGAAGATTTTAGCAATAGTTGAGACAAACAGGGTGATTCAATTCTTGATGGGATTGAATAGAGGATATCAGAATGCCAGGGAAAATATTCTCAGCATGGATCCTTTACCTAGTGTCAACAAAGCTTTCCATTTGGTGCAACAAACTGAGAAGCGGAAGAAAGTTTCCAATGAAATGCAAGAAATTGCAGAGGCATATGCTTTTCAAGCTCAAAAGGAGAGTCGAAACAATGTTCCTGCAAAGAAGAATGAAGGAAGGTATCAGAGGAGAGAGCAGAAGAAACCTAGACCAGATGTCACTTGTGATTATTACAAGAAAAAGGGACATGAAAGGTCTGGATACTTTGAGATCTATGGTTACCCAGATTGGTACAAAGGAAATAAAACAGCAGCAAATGTTGGGAAGATAGATGAGGAAATGGAGTCACCCTTGGATGAAGCGGAGTATGAGACTGGTTCTGGATCATGCAGCAAACCAGATGCAGGAATGATCTCAGCTATAGTCAGGGAAGTAATGAAGGCTTTTCAAGAGAAGCAGGGAACAGGTACCAGTCAAGCAAAAGGAAATGTTGTGAGCAATTTTGCAGGTATAATATCCTTCTCAAATGTGGCTAGTTTTCATCAAAATTTTGACTCCAAGTCCTGGATTATTGACTCCGAGGCTTCAGACCACATGGCTGGGAATAGAAGCTTATTCAATAGTATGAGAAGCTTATCTAAGCCTGTTAAAGTGGTTCTTCCAGATGGGAATGTGAAGAGAGTAAATAAAATAGGAACAGTCAAATTGGGAGCAAGAATTGTGCTTCATGATGTTCTGTATTTGCCAGAATTCAAAAATAATCTTTTATCTTTGTGTAAGATAATAAGATGCAGCAACATCAAAGTGATTTTTGATGAAAATGGATGTGTATTTCAGGACCCTACTAGTGGAAAGAGCTTGGCTTTTGGGAAGATGACAAATGACCTGTACAAGTTCACTTTAAGCAATGAAGAAACCAACAAGACTGTCTTAACAGCAAGTTTGGTAAATAATTCTGAAATTTTGCCCTGTAATAATGCTATTACCCTAGATGTTATGCATGCTAGGCTTGGACATGGATCTTTGTCTAAGATGAAACATTTGGATTTTTGTAATTGCAAATCAATTAAAAATTTTGCTGTGATACTTGTTCAGTCTCTAAGCATCATAAACTTCCTTTACCAGCAAGCTCTAGCATAGCTTCTACCATTTTTGGCTTACTGCATGTTGATTTATGGGGGCCCTATAGGACACCCAACATAGATGGATCAAATTATTTTTTAACTATAGTAGATGACTATAGTAGAGCAACTTGGGTGCACTTGTTAAAGAACAAGGAAATTGTAAGAGATGTATTGGAAAGATTTCTTTCTTGTATAGAGAATCATTTTGGTTCAACAACTAAAACCATTAGATCAGATAATGGAACTGAAATAGTTCAGTCAGAATGTAGTAAGATGTTTGGAGAAAGAGGAATCTTTCACCAGACAAGTATAGCTGGAGTTCCTCAGCAAAATGGAAGAGTAGAGAGAAAGCATAGGCACCTTGTTGAGACTGCAAGAGCTTTGAGAATACATGCAGGATTGCCTAAGAGATTTTGGGGGGAATGCATTCTAGCTGCAACACACATAATTAATCTCCTGCCTAGTGCTGTGATAGGTTGGAAAACCCCTTATGAGAGGTTATGGAAGAAGAAACCAGATTACAAACACCTGAGAACAATAGGGTGCCTTTGTTATGCTAGTGAGGTAAAGAAGAGTGATGACAAATTTGCCGAGAGAGGAATTAGAGCTGTCCTTATTGGATATCCTGTAGCTCAAAAGGGATATAAGCTCTATGATCTGCAAAGGAAGAAGGTGTTCACTAGCATACATGTAAACTTCAAGGAGAAATTTTTTCCTTTTTGCACCTTGAGAGAGAAGCAAAAGAAAACAAAGGGTTATACAACAGTATTCCCTTAGTTAATCATGAGATTCAAGTGAATCTGAGTGAAGATAAAGATGGAGCTGATGAGAATTTAGATGAAGAAATTCATGAGCAGGAAGCTACTCAGGAACAAGAGCAGCCTGAGAATGGAGCTCAGGAAATCTTGCAGGATTTGATGCAGGATACAGAACAAGTAACACATGTAATCAGAAAATCCACCAGGGACAGAAAAATTCCAAGCAAATTTCAGAATTTTGAAGTCCTTTTGCCACCAAGTAACTCAGTTGATCATGATGATCAGTCACCATGTTTCACTGCTCACAAGCTGACAGAAAAAGAATTTTATGATGGAGATTACATTGTATCTCTTAACAATGTTCTCAAAGTCACAGAACCAACAAGTTTTTTACAAGCTTCAAAGAGCAAAGAGTGGACAGAAGCAATGGAAGAAGAGCTAGGGGCTTTAGAAAAGAATAAAACTTGGGAGTTTGCAGACCTTCCAAATGATAAGAAGGCTTTGGACTCAAAATGGGTTTACAAGGTGAAATTTGACAGGGATGGAAAAATAGTGAGATTGAAGGCAAGATTGGTAGCTTGAGGGGATAAACAACTCAAGGGAAAGGACTACAAGCACACATTCTCTCCAGTTGCAAAGTTTGCAACTGTAAGACTTCTCATGGCTCTGTCAACAATACAAAATTGGAAGATACACCAATTAGACATCAATAATGCCTTCTTACATGGCTATATTGATGAAGAGATATACTTAAAACCACCTCAGGGATATACAAAGGCTCCTGAAGGAAAATTCTGTAAACTCAAGAAAAGTTTGTATGGACTCAAACAGGCTTCCAGGCAATGGAACAGAGAGATTACAAAATTCTTGAAGGCAAGAGACTTTATTCAGTCCACTAGAGATTACAGCATGTTTTCAAGAGTGAAATCTGGAAAACAGACTATCATATTAGTATATGTTGATGACCTGCTAATTATAAGTGATGATGATTATTATATCACTATATTGAAGCAACAGTTGGATACTGAGTTCACTACTAAGGACTTATGTGAGATGAGATACTTTCTTGGTCTGGAAGTATCCAAAACCAGTAAAGGAACTCTGCTTAATCAGAGGAATAATGTGTTTGATGTGCTTGATTACACTGGTTTAAGCAACTGCACTCCTGCAACTGCTCCTTTTCCTAAGCATGCCAAGTTGTCCACTCATGAAGGCATCATCATGGCTGATCCTGAGAAGTACAGGAGTTTAATTGGAAAATTGCTCTACCTTAATTTGAGTAGACCAGACATCTCTTTCTCTGTTCAACTGCTGAGTCAGTTCATGAGTTGTCCTAGAGAACCACATTGGCAAGCAGCTTTACATGTTGTTAAGTATTTGAAAGGGACTTCAGATTGGGGATTATTTTATCCTAATAATTCCCCTTTTAGAATGGTGGCTTATTGTGATGCTGATAATGGCTCATGTACTTTCTCTGGCAGATCCTTGACAGGATACTGCATCTTTCTTGGAGCATGTCTTGTCTCTTGGAAGACAAAGAAGCAAGCAACAGTCTCCAAATCCTCATGTGAGTCTGAATATCGAAGTATGTCACAGACTACAAGTGAGATGGTTTGGGTTGATGGCATCTATGAAGACCTCGATTTCACTATTCCCAAACCAATACCTTTATACTGTGATAACAAGTCTGCTATGCATATAGCTGAGAATCCCGTTTTTCATGAGCGCACCAAGCATCTTTCTAAAGATTGTCATTATGTTCGGGAAAGACTTGAAGAAGGTTTTCTTATTACTGTTTTTGTGAGATCTTCACTTCAACTAGCAGATATCATGACTAAAGCTCTCACTGAACAACAACATAAATTTTTATCTTCCAAGTTGGGACTTGTATCTCACCACCAAGTCCAACTTGAGGAGGGGATGAAGAAAACCTATACTAGTTAGTATATATGTATTTCTACTGTATTTTTTCTGCTTAGCCTTAGTTGTCCTGTTTTTGTACAGCTTTGTACAGCTTTCTCTAGCTGTTCTTTTCTGTTCTTTTGTGCAGCCTAGGTGTCTGCTTCTTAGTGGCTGTTTTTGTGTATATTATGTAACTTTTCTAGGTTTGCTGATCCCTAAGTGGATTGTGCGCCGTTTTACACTCAATACAGAGAAAAACATTCTCCCAATTATTGCTTGAGAGAAAGGCTCACTGCACAAAAATATTATGAAATTCTTGAGAAATCTGATCATACTATCAGATTTCCACAGGTTTAATTTTCCGTTATTTTTGGGTTTAAACATTAAATCTCGCTCTTAATTAAATATTTCGTATACGTACCTATAGCCCTATAGGTTCATCAACACATAATAACTCATAGATATATAGTGGCCATTGCATAGTAAACTAACTCAAAGGCACGTACCAATGAAGTGTTAACTAAAGGTAGGAGTTTGAATCTTACTTAGTGAGGTGAGGGTGTTTGGGGTCGGGTAGGGTAATCAACTCTTATCCTCCCCTCTACTCCCAACTCCCAAGTGCCTAATTTGCAAATACTGGACCAAAAATAAGGGTTGAGGTCAGGTCAAGATAGATCTTCCTTACTGTAAAAAAAATAAATAAAAAGAAGAATACAAACAGTAAATAGGCACGTGATGACTTACTATAATAACTCAAGTTTTATGGTCAATAGATTTGATAATATATTGAAAAGGTTGATGATCCATATACTTGATACAATAGCTTAATAGAGTAAATTTAAGAAATTATTGCACCGTTTGAATAACATTGACGCATTTTGTATACCTAAAGGCTAAAGTTTATTATGCATCATTTATAATGCAAATTTAAAGACGTTAAGGCTTGATTTTTGTTGGTTTTTGTAACGTAGGTACTAACCGATGAACCCGTAAATTCATCGGATGAGAAGACACCCTTTTTAAATCTTTGTGGTAGAAATTCAGAAGAAAGCAATCAATCAAGCAGTGGCTATGCAGAGGTGATTATATACTTCGTTTCTTCGTTCTTTTTTTAGTTTGGACTCATTATATAACAAGATGATATGATGAGAGCCTTTTCTTTATTTGAACTTCAGGTGGTTTTTTTTGCACTCGTTGAAGGTCAAATTGATGATAAACTCATCTCTGATAGTCAGCAACTTAAGAAGTTTTTGAAAGATCTTAGCGAAAAAAAGATGGTAGGAACTCGGATATTGAAAACACAAGTTTTTTTTAGCAAGTAGTGTTTTTGAGTAATAATTTAACAATGTATGAATCGAAGTGTTCTCACCCTCATTAATACTCTATTATTCCATTTTTGTAGGGAATTTGGTCATCAAAGGTGCATGCTACATGTTCAAGTGTTGTCGAGAATTAACTTTGTTCTCATTAGGCAGTGTTATGCACAGCTTGAAGGTGGCTCGACGTACGTACATATGCAATAATCATATAAGATTAATTAGCAAATGATGTTAAAGAACCAGCTCAACTTAGCGTAACACAAAAGTTACGGGCTCAAATCTTATCTACTGCTCCTTTCAAATAGAATATTGAAAAATGCATGGGGTATAGGGGGACTGAAACTTGATTTGTATAATTAATACTCCGTATAAGAATATTTTTGAAACTACAAATTACTCATCATATATATATACTCGATTGGTTAGCTACTAAAAGTAGTGCAACTTTATTTTTTATTTTTTATTATTCTTGATTTTGTTACCCAATTTCAAAGTTTAAAATATGATTGGACTAACTTTCACAAAAATATAAATATGATATACTCCCCAGTCCCATTAATTGCCTCAATAGTTGATAATAGTGACAAAAGATATATGTGTAAAATCACCGAACGCTACCTTCTTTCGACAACGAAAAGAGTGGTAATAATGAAGAATAATTAAGAATTTTTATTTATCATAAATATTTTCTCAATAAATATACATTTGGGTATAAATTCTTTTGACATATTAAAAGGACGACATGAAAGCACATGCTTTAAACAATATTGGGAAATATTGGATATGCGTGCGCATGGCATGGCGTGGCTTGTTAAGTCACAATGACAATTGTCATGTATGTATTATCTTGGGCCGGGTTTACTCGTAATTTTCATAATGTTGCATTGTATAGACGTACGGTATACCTCATTTCAAGTCCTTCAAATTTCTTTCCTTTATAACGTCCAATGCAAATCATTGGCCTTATATATACAAAATCTTTTTTTTTTTTTTTTTTTTTTTTTTTTTATCAATTGATCACAAACTAGTTTATTCATATAATTACATGATTACACCAACCACATATAGAATGTCGAGGAGAAAAATGTGGATAAAAATTGCAAATTTAGTTGAAAATGTCTTTATAATATAATTTGTCAATATAATCACCCACTTGTAATAATTTAGAATAGCTAAGAATTTCTCCACCCATTCATTGCTAATTTCTATAATCACCCACTTGTAATAATTTAGAATTAGTAAGCTATCTATAAATTAATATGCTCCTTACTATCTAAACAAAACTTAAAAGAGAAATTTAATTTAAACGAGGTACAAATATTAATCATCCTCATTTGTTTTAGATCGATTGAAAAAGAAAGGAAAAGAAGAGAAACAAGGATTTTGTTCAACAATGCAAATTCCAATGCTTTTACAACATTGTCTCTTATTATCGTCACTTCTTTTTTCATTACAACAATTACCTACCTATGCTGCCCCTAAGGTAAGTCATCAATTTGCCTTGATCAATCATCTTCATCTTCATCTTCGATCTTTGACTAAGCATATCGATTGAATTCAAACTGAGACATACGTAAAAGAAAAGTGTGACGATTAAAGAAAAATGTAAATTTAATTTTGATCATTATTATATTCTTTTTTGCATGTAGCACTATATAGTCTACTTGGGCTCTCACCACGCAGAACCTCTTTTATCAGCCAGTCCCGAGACTATTACAAAGTCCCATCATGACTTGATTTCTTCTGTATTAAGGAGGTACTCCGTATAATTTAAATGTGTCATATTTATTAGTTGTATCTTGCCTTATATCTTTTATGTACTTGAATTTTTTTTTGAACTTCAATTAATTATCCTTTGGTTGATTATGTTTGCGTACATGGAACAGTGATTCTGAATCATCTTCAGAAAGGATAATTTATTCTTATAATAAGATATATAATGGCTTTGCTACAACATTACACGAAGAAGAGGCCAATGAACTCGCAAGTAAGGCATAGATGAATCTAAATGCATACAACATCCGTTTGTATTTTTTTTTAAAAAAAAATTTAATTTTTTTTTATCATCCTACTTTTGCTTTAAATCTAATAGTTCTCTCTTTTCTCCTCACGCCTTACTCCCCTTGTTTATATTGGTATATTAAAGCCCCATTTAGTTTGATGTAAAATATTTTCCTATATTTTTTTCATTTTCTTTTGATTTGTGAAGGGGTGAAAAACAATTTTTTCAATGGTGGAAAATTGTATTCTTAATGATGGAAAATATTTCCTTTACAAAACAAGGGAAGCCACATTTTCCTCCCTTATCCATCCTTATACATCTTTTTTATTTCCCTCTCATCTATCCTAAAATTCCTACTCCTATTTTTTTTTTCCTCGAACTTTTCTTGTATGCAACTAAATAAAGGAAAACTAATTTACAATTATTTTTTTTCCTTAAAAATGTATTTTCCATAAAAATTAATTTATCATTGAAAATGTTTTATATCACATCAAACAGAGATAGTAAAATTAAAAAAAATGAAGAAATTATTTAATTTAATCTCATTCTAAAAATATTTTTCATCTAATTGATTAATGCATGGTTTAACTTTCATGTAGAGCATCCAAGTGTTGTATCAATATTTGAAAGTCGAATTCTTGAATCAACAACGACTCGATCAGCGGATTTCTTAGGATTACATTATCCACCTTCCAACCTTGAAGATTCAATATGGCATAAGGCAAACTTAGGAGATGATATCATTTTAGCAAACATAGATTCCGGTATGTTTTGTGTTGATCCAAATTTTTTTTTTTTTTGTTTTGAGAGCATATGAAAAAAAGTTTCTAAAGACATATTTGATTGATATTACATGATTCGTTTTGTAATCATTGATTTTGGAAATGCAACACAGTACAACTTTGTAAAATATACAAGTCACAAAAAAAAAAAAAAAAAAAAAAAAAAAAAAAAAAAAAAAACTGATAGCAATATTGAACATAATTAAATACAAGTATAAAGTAAATACCATAACTATTTTAGAAAAATTGTCAAAAATAATACAACCTTTAACCCGTTCTTTTTTTAATAATACAATTTTTGGATTATTTTGTAATAATACAACCTTTAAGGGGTGTTAATTTTAAACAAGACAAAATCGATTTTTTGGTGGATTTTAAGGTTAGGAAAGGGGAGGGGATGAGTTTTGGTGGTGGGGATGGGGAAAGGGGGAATATCCCCTCCCCTTCTCCCACCTCTAAATCCACTGAAAATTCAATTTTGTTTTGTTTAAAATTAACACACCTTAAACGTTATATTATTACAAAATAATCCAAAGGTTGTATTATTAAAAAAAATGGGCCACAGGTTGTATTATTTTTGGCAATTCTCCCAATTATTTTTAATAAAGTTACTCGTTTATCTACTCTAATCAACCCCTAATTAAAAAAGCGTGTCAAGAAGATGTGTTGCATTTAAAAGAAAACAAAGGAAGTATAGGTATTGAATATTCGTTCTTGATCATTGTAGAACAACAAAGCTAAAAGTTACTTACTTGCATATGAAGTATCATTTTAATTTGTAATTTCATTTTCTATTCAAACCAAAGAAATTGTACGAAGAAATGCGAAACAGAGTTGAGATAGCAACAAACCTTTGTCAAATTCCAGAAGAAGTACGCGATCAACACAAAGGGTTTTCTATATGGGATGATGGCTATACTTCTAAACATGATCATGATACCATTCTTAAGGTTAATTGCCTTCTCAACTACTTGATTACTATAACATTTAATTTTATCCATTAATTTTTCGGGTTTTGTACAATTTTGGCCTAGTTTGCTCTATGAATTACAAGTATATGTTATGTGAATGAATTTGTACTTGTTCATATTTGTATAATGTTAATTTTTTTGTTATGTGTACGTTTGTAGATATTGATTGATGGAAGAAATGAAGAGGCAGTAGATGTTGAAGGTTATCAATTGCCCACACTTGTTTACTTAGCTCGTGAGAAAAGGCCTCAATATCTCCACAACTTCAAAGCTGGAGCTATGAATTCATTGGTAAATCGATCACCTTTTATTTACAGTTTTGTTATTTGATAAACATGTCGTTGGTCCTGTTTGACAATTAACTTTTAGTTGTTTGTATTAGTGTAATTATTTTGACTAGTTGGTTGGGATTAGTTGTTGGTGTAAAAGTGTTTGGTAAAAAGCAATTAGTTATTATTATGTGTTTATGCAGCTAAGGGTATCATCAGAAATAAGCAATGGACCGGTAATCCTCAACGTTGATTGTGACATGTATTCGAATAACTCAGAGTCTATTCGCGATGCACTCTGTTTCTTCATGGATGAGAAGAAGAGCCAGGACATTGGGTTTGTACAGTTTCCACAAAACTTTGAAAATACTACTAAGAATGATATATATGGTTCAACCCTTCAAGTTATCAGTCAAGTAAGTACATCATAATTTTCCAAGTTATGATTACAAATTACATGTACTAGTGGTTTAAATAATGTACATTTTATTCGACTTAAATTATTTTCCTTACGTAGGTCGAATTTCATGGTTTGGATGGCTTAGGAGGTCCATTATATATCGGAACTGGTTGCTTCCATCAAAGAGAAATATTATGTGGTAGGAAATACTCTAAGGATTACAAGATCGATCGGAAGACCTCGAATGTGGATGGAACAATCGACGAGTTGGAAGAAAGAGCAAAATCGCTTGCTAGCTGCGTATATGAGCTAAACTCTCAATGGGGAAAAGAGGTAAAAATAAAAATAAAAAATGGCCTTATATGTAACACCCAAATAATTCTCTCTTAAAATTAAATATCGTGGAAATTAATTTCAGCGGGGATTGAAATAAGGGTGTCCAGTTGAAGATGTAATAACCGGGTTGGCAATCCAATGTCGAGGATGGAAATCAATATACTTGAATCCGAAGAGAAGTGCTTTTTTAGGTTTAGCAGCTACAACTTTAGAAGATACACTAGTGCAACATAAAAGATGGAGTGAAGGTGATCTTCAAATCATGCTAACACATTGTCCTTTATGGTACGGCCATAAAAGTATTGGCCTAGGCCTTCAATTGGGCTATTGTCACTACTGTTTTTGGGCAGTCAACTCCCTTGCAACCTTGTGTTATTGTACCGTCCCTTCTCTATACATGATCGGAGGCATTTCCGTGTTTCCTAAGGTACGGAGTAATTTTTATCATTTTCGAGTTTGAAGTTTTATGCTATCTATTATGACATAAACAATTCTTATACGTGAAAAATTTGTTATGTTAGTTATCAAGTTCATGGTTTCTTCCATTTGCCTACGTTATCATTGCCACGTACACGTACAACTTAATAGAATTCGTATACACCGGAGGTACGATTTTAGGGTGGTGGAATGAACAAAGGATTTGGCTCTATAAGCGAACATCATCATACTTGTTTGCCCTCGTTGACACGATTTTGAAACTCATTGGGTTTTCGGAAATGAAATTTGTGATCACGAACAAGGTGGCCGATGAAGATGTGTATCAAAGATATGAGAAAGAGATTATGGAATTTAGAGCCCCTTCTCCCATGTTCACTTTGCTAACTTCTCTTGCATTGATAAATTTATTTACTTTTGTTGTCATAATAAAAAATTTGTTAGTAAGAAAAGAGGTTAGATTGATGATTGAAGGATTAAGCTTGCAAATTTTGCTATGTAGTGTGTTAGTTTTAATCAATTTTCCATTGTTTAAAGCTGTTTTTATTAGGAAAGACAAAGGCAAGATGCCAAATTCTGTGATTATGAAAGCAATAGTTGTATCTTTTATTATTGTACTTTATTTTTGTCATTAGGACCTTTAATTTTATAGATTGATTGTAATTTATAAGAGAGTAATAAAAGGAGAAATAGTACATGCATTTGACTCGTCTTTTGGGGGTGACATATGACTTAGCCTTTATTTATTGTTGTTAGTATTGAATTATTCCTTCCTTCCCTAAATGATTATATACAAAGTATTTATATGTGACTAGCTATACCAAATTTATAAAGTTCATCACAAGGAAAATTCTTTTCTTGTTCCATTTTGTTCAATTAGTTATAACATTCGCTCTTAATTATTACATTTTCGATCAATGTAAAAAGATGGTAGTTCATTTGCTCGTACTACATTATCGATTATAAATAAGGTGGTAGTTATGGCTTGGGATCAAATTTCGTCTACACCATTTGTCATTGTGACTCTCTCTACACCAAGGAAAAAAAGGGGGAAAAAATCAACTCTGATATTGTTTTATCCAAACTTATTTTATTTTATACGAATTTACTTGAAATTAAATAAAGACAAGCAAAAGATGATTCCAATCATCAATATAGCTTCCTGTTGGATTAGGGTGGGTCCAAGTTTGGAGTGGTTTATTTGTCCCAAACTCTCTATTTTGTGTTAAAAATAGTGGGTTTTTTTAGGCCAATTGGTCTTGTATGGACCCAGTCTACAATAAATTATTATAGATCCAAAATTTGACACTTTCAAATAATATAATCACATTCTGGATGATATAATCACTTTTTTAGATGATATAATTATCTTTTTGTGAGTTATATTTTGAATTATATAATCTCGTATTAAACCATTTAATGAGATTATATAATTATCTTTAGGATGATAAAATTTAAAAATCATGTTTTGAATGATGTAATTTACTATTTGATACTTTTTATAATGATAAATTCACTTTTTGAGTGACACATTTACATAACAATTTCAGGATGATATAATAACTTTTGTAGTAATATAATTACATTTCGTATGATATAATCACATTCGTATGATATATTAGAAGATTGGGTCTACAATAAATTATTGTAGACCGGGTCTATTCTAGTCTTTATCTACTTTTTATAATGATAAATTCACTTTTTGAGTGACACATTTACATAACAATTTCAAGATGATATAATAACTTTTGTAGTAATATAATCACATTTCGTAAGATATAATCACATTCGTATGATATACTAGAATGGGTTTACAATAAATTATTGTAGTTCGAGTCTATTCTAGTCTTTACCTTTTTAGGCGGAGCGAAACTTACACTTAAAATTAAAATTTAAGCTGCTATCATCCCACAAAAAAATTAAAATCAATATAATTGATCAAGCATGAGCACAAATTTGGGCCCACGAAAGTTGGCTAAACCCGTACATATTTGTATACATATTGGCGAAATGGCGAGGCGGGGTGCTTGTGTGGTGGTAGATTTTTTTTGTCATTTAATAAGGTGATGTTTGGTTTACTTGGAAATTAGAACTTTCCATGAATTGTAAATTTATGGGAATTAAATTCCTATAATCAAATTCATGGGAATTTTATAAAATTATTTGGTTAAAAATGAGGGAAGTAACTTTTATGGGAATTTTCACTTACCTAGGGGGTTAAGTAAGTAAGTTCCTACATTTTGTGGGAACTCAAAATTTCTAGAAAGTTCCACTTCCCCCATTTCACCAAATTATTGTCAACCAAACAACACACTAAAATTGCAATTCCTAGGAAGTCTCACTTCCCATGTTTTTTTATGTCAAACAAACAACCCCTAAGAGTATCTAGTTGAAAATGGATTCAATTATACCATTACCGTTATCAAGGTTTGGGTAACAATCAGTGGCGGAGCCACATTAGAACAAGGGGGGACAGTTGTCCCCCCATTTTCGGAAAAAAAGTTTTTTTTTTATAAAAAAAAAAAATCAAGAAAATACAGTAAAAGGCTATAAATAACATATACTTACACTAGATATCACAATATTGAATATGGTTTGGTGGTTGAGTCCTTAGTAAGGCAGTGTTTTGGTCCTAGGTTCGATTCCCTACTCTACTGTTTTTCAGCTTTTTTGTTTTTTTTTCCCCTACTTCTTGTTTTTTTTATTACATACTCTAATTTTCAACAACCTTTTTAATTTGATTTTTTATTTCCTATTTCTTGTTTTAGGATTTTTAATGTTATTTCTTATTTCCTACTTCTTGTTTTTAATTATCGCTTTAACTAAGTGTGCTTAAACTCAATTTTTTTTTTACATTTCTAATAAATAGATTACTATTAATTAATTGTTTGTAACTGTGTTTTAACGAAATACATATTAATAATATGATTGATTTGAAAAAGTTGAGTTTATTTTTTCGAATGTAACTCAAACCCTGGCCCTTCATATCTACCATCAATTTGTTTTAACGATAATTATTTGACTTTATGATAAGGTAATTAATTCGTATTTATCAATTATGTGATTACATAACATGATTTACAAATATAAATTTATTCATTTTTGTTGGATAATTTTCTTAATATACAATAAAACTTTTTTACCCCTCTTTTTCCATATAGAAATAATTGGCATATGTGATTTCAAATAAATATTAAACAATTTAGGTTATCAATTTTTTTCTTGAGATTTTTGCCGAAACTTTAACCTCCAAAATTTGTCCCCCCGAATTATAAATCCTGGCTCCGCCACTGGTAACAATTATCATTACCTTAGGATAATGGTTTCCTCTCATAGAGCAACAATTACCTTTACCCTCCTCTAACAAAAATAAATTGAACTAGGTTTAGGTGATTCCTTTCCATACTTAAACCAAACAAATGAAAAGGTAATGATTAAATAATTCATTTCCTTCTCCTTATTTGTTTCATTTCCACTCCATTTCTAATATTCAAATTAGATGCCCCCTAAGTCTATTGTAGTTCCAAGATATTAAATTTATATCACTGCATAAATTCGTAATCAATTAAAATTATTAACGATTTTATACTTGTATTTATAAACGTATACTATATTGATTTTATACTTATGCGTACATTGCATAATAAGAGGCGTGTCAACTAAAAAACAAAGGAGATAATATGACAAGACATTAAGATTTAAAGATAAAGAAAGAAGGTTTGCATCAAAAAAAAAAAAAAGAAAAAAAAAAAAGAAAAAGAAAAAGAAGAAGATAAACAGCCAACTGAAGAAGAAAACTAGCTTAAACCCTTTAAAAAAATTGGTTCAATAATTACCAAAACAGATGAGAGAAAAAATGGGAAAAGATGAATACTTTCCTTTATTTGAGACGAAGCAAGCAAAGGGAAGATTAATTTACAGGGTATTTGCAACATCTATATTAGTTGCAATTTGTGTAATTTGGGTTTATAGATGTTCTTACATGCCCAAGAAAGTTGGGGAGGGAAGATTAGGTTGGGTTGCTTTGTTTATGGCTGAAATTTGGTTTGGTTTTTATTGGATTCTTTCTCAAGTTTTTCGATGGAATTGCATCTATCGTTACTCTTTCAAAGATAGACTCTCCAACAGGTACTTTTTTTTAATGTTTCCCCTCCTTTAATAGAGTTAGTCATATATTAACTAATTAAGTAGTAGTAGTAGTGTATCAAGTATGGTTCTAAACAAGATAATTGGATAGAGTAGCTGGCTAGTTCTTCGATCTTTCGGCACGAGGTGAGATATGAATCTCACCGGGCTCATTATAAAAAAAAAATGTCTTAATTTTGCTTGTTAGGAGGGTCCTTCTCCCTAACCAACCAAAATTTAGTCTAGACATGTTCAGTTTAACTTATCTAAGTTTATATTAGCTTATTTCATAAATAAATCAGATTATTTGTATTTATTTATCATTAAATATCATTTTTCTTTACTTGTTAAATATTATGAAAAATTTATATTCGAAAAGTACATATTGATACAAATACAATAACAAACAATTTTATTTAACAGATTATCGTACAAATAAAGTTAAAGTTTGGTTAAATTCAGAAATTAAATCATATAAAAAAATTTCATATTTGAAAAAAAAAAATTATATTCGAAAATTAGGAATGCTTTCTTGTAAAGATCGTGATATAATAATCTAATTCATATAGAAATAGAAATTTTGATATCTATAAATGGGTCAATATATTAAAGTGTTGGAGTAGAGTAGCTTATAGAAGCAAATTATTAATAATGATTGTTTTGTTTTTCCTATAATATTGATTAGTGATGACTTTAATTTCTATTACTCCATAGTAAAAATTGTGAAAAAAATACTAGAATATTACTGGTACAAAAATAGACCTTATGAGAATTATAACCAATCTAATAATTATTTATTACTCCGTATCATTTACTCCTATTCATTTTATTTCTCGTGAAATGTTGATAATGATCAAACTAGCACCGCTTTCAACAAACATGTGTTAAATATTATGATCACGTGCTAAAACATGGCCATTTTGAAAAGCAATGATACGATTGTACTTGTCCAAAAAAAAAAAAAAATACAGCCATTATTTGTTAGACATTTTATGGGAAAGTGGCCCACTAAGTTAACAATTTTTTTTTTTTTTTTTTTTTTTTTTGCTGGAAGTTGATAATTGTTGTCATATACTTTGTCTTTCCTATGTCTAGTTCTAATGTGTAGTTGCATAAAAATCATATGTCAATGAAGACTTGAAAATAAATTGATATAGCATCAAATTTATGTAACTTCATTATTTAATTTGTCACTTTGTCACCCTAAATGTAGGATGTTGAAATGTATGGTGTAGTAAAGTATTTCCTATTTGTCTTAAAACTCTTAATCGACTTTAGCAATATATTCACAAAAAACTCTAATGATAAATTTCTGGTTTCGCCACTGTTCTATTGCACCTTAGCCCTTATTAATTGACCCTTTAAAGAATTCTCACTAATATTCTTGGTTAATTTATGAACAAGGTATGAGAATGACTTGCCTACGGTGGACATATTCGTATGCACGGCGGATCCATTAATCGAGCCACCACTTATGGTGATCAACACTGTTTTATCGGTCATGGCTTATGACTACCCACCGGAAAAGCTTAGCATCTACTTATCCGATGATGGTGGCTCGATTTTAACATTTTATGCTCTTTTTGAGGCCTCTCAATTCTCTAAGAATTGGCTACCTTACTGCAAAAAGTATAAGGTTGAACCAAGATCCCCTGCTTCTTATTTTAGATCAATGCTTGAGCCTACTAATGCTACTCATTCTAGCCATTTCACATCTATCAAGGTACTAAACCAAAACCCAATTCTTGGTTATATGACTGTACAATTACAACTCTTTTTGAGTATATGATTTGTTGATTATATATTTATTGCTGATAATTAATTATACACTTAAGATATAACTCGACCACAAACAATGTTAGGAAGTATATATTATGTTACTAATTGATTGTACAATTACAACTCTTAGCCCATGGCTACTTCATTCTAATTAAAAAGTTTACTAATTTGCAAAATTCATTTGGTACATTCTTTTTCATGCAAACCAATCAAAGAAATTGTATGAAGAAATGCAAACCAGGATTGAGATGGCATCAAATCTTAGCCAGATTCCAGAGGAAGTACGCGATCAACACAAAGGATTTTCCACATGGAACGATAGCTATACTTCTAAACGTGACCACGATACCATTCTTCAGGTTAATCTATTTTTCATACTTCCTAGCAAGTAGCAACTATTTCGGCCTAATCTTTGTTCTTGATCCTTAATTTGAACAATAAATTGTAATTGTGTGTACATATATATATATATATATATATATATATATATATATATATATATATGTATGGTTGTATAAATTATTGTTTTCGTATTCTTTAAATTTCTTTTTACACGAGTACAATTGTAGATATTGATTGATGGAAGAGATAAAACGACTATAGAAGTTGAAGGTTGTCAAATGCCTACACTTGTGTACTTAGCTCGCGAGAAGAGGCCTCAATTTTTTCACAACTTCAAAGCCGGAGCTATGAATGCATTGGTAAATCGATCAAACTTCTATATGAATATTTTTAGCTAGGTCAATGCCTAATTAATTTTGTTCATTATATAATATAAGTTTAATTGTATGATCTTGGGATATATATACATCATGTTATGCAGCTAAGGGTATCATCTAAAATAAGCAATGGACCGGTTATCCTCAACGTTGATTGTGATATGTACTCGAATGATTCACAATCTATTCGCGATGCTCTTTGTTTCTTCATGGATGAGAAGATGAGCCAAGACATTGCTTTTGTGCAATTTCCGCAAAGATTTGAAAATACCACCAAGAATGATATATATGGTTCTGCCCTTCAAACGAGCTATGAGGTAAGTTATACTAGTATATATATCATAATAACTTCCTAAATTGAACAAGTTGTTGTTTGAAAAATACATAGTTTTAAAATGCACGTTTTCTTTGAATTATAAATAGGTGGAATTTCATGGTTTGGATGGCTTTGGAGGTCCATTATATATTGGAACTGGTTGCTTCCATCAGAGAGAAATATTATGTGGAAGGAGGTACTCTAAGGATTACAAGATCGATTGGAAGAACTCGAATGTGGTTGGAACAATCGACGAGTTGGAAGAGAGTGCCAAATCACTTGCTAGCTGCACATATGAGCTAAACTCTCAATGGGGAAAAGAGGTAATTTATGCCCTTAATTGTATAATTGATGATTAATAATATAGGAACTATACTAGTATATCATATATTGTACATCTGTTTCAATCATTTATATTTCAAATCGCGTATATTAATTATATCTATCCGAAATTGAATAATAAATTCGAGTTTTTAGATGGGATTGAAATACGGGTGTCCAATCGAAGATGTGATAACAGGGTTGGCAATACAATGTCGAGGATGGAAATCAGTGTACATGAATCCAAAAAGGAGTGCATTCTTAGGTTTAGCAGCTACAACTTTGGATGATACACTAGTGCAACATAAAAGATGGAGTGAAGGTGAGCTTCATATCATGCTAACACATTGTCCTTTATGGTACGGCCATAAAAGGATCCACCTCGGCCTTCAATCGGGTTATTGTTACTATAGTCTTTGGGCAGTTAACTCCCTCGCGACCTTGTGTTATTGTACCGTACCTTCTCTATACATGCTCGGAGACATTTCCTTGTTCCCTAAGGTATTTTCATCACTTTCGAGTTGAAGTTTTTTTTATGCTACGACGTACAAATAATATAATAATCTTACATGATTTTTTTTTTTTTTTGGTTTTTTTTTTGGTGTTGTAGTTGCCAAGCCCGTGGTTTTTTCCATTTGCCTACGTTATAATTGTCACGTACACGTACAACTTAGTAGAATTCGTATACACCGGAGGCACGATTTTAGGGTGGTGGAATGAACAAAGGATTTGGCTCTATAGGCGAATATCCTCGTACTTATTTGCCCTCATTGATACAATGTTGAACCTCATCGGATTTTCGAAAATGAAATTCGTGATCACGAATAAGGTGGCCGATGAAGCCGTGTCTAAAAGATATGAGAAAGAGATCATGGAATTTGGTGTAACTTCTCCCATGTTCACCATGCTAACATCTCTTGCATTCATAAATTTGTTCACCTTTGTTGTCCTAATTAAAAAGTTATTAGTAGGAGGGGAAATAATTAGGGGAATGATTATTGAAAGATTAAGCTTGCAGATTTTGTTATGTTTTGTATTGATTTTAATTAATTATCCATTGTTTAAGGCTGTTTTTATAAGGAAGGACAAAGGTAAGATGCCTAGTTCTGTCACTATAAAGGCTTCCGTTGTATCTGTTATAATTGTGCTTTATTTTTGTTACTAGGGTTTTTTTTTCTCTTTAATTTGAAGGAATTTGTTGTAAAATAGGGGATAATAGGAATAAATAAAGCACTTTTTATTTTCTTGCATATGGTTTCTATTCTAAAACAATTTTCAGTGGACTTGTCTTTTTAATGCATAATAATAATTTTGCTTTTTTCATTATTATTTTATTTAGTCTTTTCATTCCTAAAATGAGGAAAATAGAGTTACTGTATAAGGGTATGGGAAAAAACATACTACCTCCTTTCAAATAAGATAATTCATTTTTTTATCACATTATATTTTTTAATTTCTTATTTATAAATTACAAAACATGATTAAAGTAGAGTTTGTAAATAATATCAAAAGTTAAAACATATCATCTAATTTAGTACAGAAAAAGATATTCCGAAAGGAGGAGAAAAAGGGAAGAACCATAAACAGTTTGGGTACATATTTTGTGTTTTATTGTGAATTTGTATAGGTTCATAAATCATAATACAAGCTCAACTTCCCTATTTTTTATGTGTATATAATGTACTCCGTATGTCGGCAAATAAAAGTAGGCAGACTAAGTTCCAAAATTATTGAGATCAATCAATCCCTCAATAAATAATCAATACTCCCAAAATATGACATACAAGATGCCACGTTTCTCCATATTTTGGCATCATGATTTCTAGAGATATCATGCTATAATCCAAAAACTTTTAATGTTATTTTGTGCAAAATCTAAAGGATGTAGATAAAATTTGATTTCAAATTATCTTGAATATATATTATCTTTAAAATTTAATTAAACTAATTGGCATCTACACTATATATACATATATTATAACTAAAAGAGTAATAGTTAATGAGAAAGTTCATTGACGACTTTGTCTTATTGGTTCATGCCAAATTAGGATATACCATCTTTACAAATGATTTTGGTTCACACAACTTAATAGTAACTCAACTAACAAAAGATTGAGCCATTCTTAGCTTGAGGGTTCAATTTTTGTTATCTTATTACAATAATTTAGACCCAAATTGTAAAGAAAGATGGAAAATGAAGGGTATGTACCTTTGTTTGAAACGAGGCAAGCTAAGGGAAGGTTCATGTATAGGGCATTTTCAGGGTCAATTTTAATGGCTATATGTATGATATTGGTTTATAGAGCAACTCATATACCCCAAAAGAATGACCAAGGAAGATGGGCTTGGATTGGATTATTTGGTGCTGAAATTTGGTTTAGTTTTTATTGGATTCTTACTCAACTTCTTCGTTGGAATATTATTTATCGTCATACTTACAAAAATCGGCTTTCAAATAGGTAAACTCTATTTGCTCACTTTGTAATTTTTATTCAATCTTTTGTTAATACAACTCTATTGTTATTGTGTTGTTTGTTTTTGGTTAATTTGTAGTCAGGTTATATATATGGACATGTTTGTTGATGATTTACTCCTTGAATTTTATGATAATAGACTCGGTTAATTTTTATTTTTTGAACAATTTCACATATTTTTCACATGTATTGTTGGGTCGGGTTTTTAATTATTGGGTCGGGTTTTATTTTAAGCCAAGCTAATCTAACTTAAATTTCTAGTTTCTAAATAGGACTATAGAAGTATGAGTTTACAACATAACAATTTTTTTTTTTTTTTTTTGACAGAAACAAATTCATTTTTATTGCCACCTTTAATTTATTACCTTTTAGGTACGAAAAACAAGTAGTGGAGTGTTCTACTTAGCTAATTTTCACTAATAATGAAATAATTTTAAATTATAAATTAAAGTTGATCAACCTTTAATTTATTAACCAATTATCAAAACTTATTTTCCTAAAGTATCTTAACTTATGATTAATTCTTATCAGAACTATCGATTAGATCGATCTTACTACTTTAATTTCTCGAAGTAGTAAAAGATGATTATATATTGATTGATTAATTAGGTAAACAATATAGGAGCTTAGCAATAGTCCTCTTATTTCTTTATTGATGTTTTAGCCTTGCTATTGCATAAATATGTACAAGGATAATTTCCTCCAAAAAAAAAAATGTACAAGGATAATTTATTGAGATTGATTAATTTTCTCTCCGTTTAATTAACATCATCACCATAATTCATAACATATACCATTTTTTTCAACGTACACTTTTATTTTTTCTGAATTTTATAGGTATGAGGCTGAGTTACCTAAGGTGGACATTTTTGTATGTACGGCTGATCCAGTGAGAGAGCCACCAATAATGGTGATCAACACGGTTTTATCGGTCATGGCCTACGACTACCCACCGGAAAAGCTCAGCATTTATTTATCCGACGATGGTTGCTCAATTATAACATTTTATTCTCTCTTTGAGGCCTTCCATTTCTCTAAACATTGGTTGCCTTATTGTAGAAAATATAATGTTGAGCCTCGGTCACCCGCTGCTTATTTTAGCTCCATGCATAAGCCTATAGATGCTAATCACTATCATTCTAGTGATTTTGCATTTATTAAGGTGAGTTTAATTATTGATTACTCTTCACTTCTCTAAAAGTTAATTGTTAGGAAAATAGTGGAAAATCACCGAGTATTAATTATATTCATGAGATTTAAACAATTATGAAATACATAAACATATTTCAAACGACCACTGTAGAATTATTTGCATTAATTAACAATTTCACAAGTACATTTCGTAGGAAAGGTTTGAAGAAATGCAACATCGGATTGTGACATCAACTAAACTTGGTCGAATTCCGGGGGAAGTACATGATCAACATAAAGGGTTTTCTGAATGGAAAAGTTCATACACTTCTAAAGATGATCATGACACTATCCTTCAGGTTATTATTATACATATATCACTCTTTTATTTGCTTGCTGATTTAACTAGCTTATAATTTAAAGAAATTTTGTTTTCAAGTATTATATTAACATTCAAAAATTGTTGCCAAACATCTTTATACACAATTATTGCTAACATTTAACGGACAAAAGCAACATATATATCACTAGCTAGGTATATAAATAAATAAGATAAGATAAACTATCACTTTGTCAAACAAGTCAAGTAAATCAACGAACACTCATGAGACATGATTATTTATCCTAAAGCTTGATACCAAAAGTATTTAAATTAAATCATGCTTTAATGATAATTACTTACTTATTTCTACATTATATTAGTAGTAATCTAGTATTTTACTAGCTTAACTTGGTTAGTTTTTCATGGGTGTAGATATTAATTGATGGAAGAGATTCAAAGGCAAAAGATGTTGAGGGGTGTATTTTACCTTCTCTTGTTTACTTAGCCCGAGAGAAGAGACCTCAACAATTTCATAACTTCAAAGCTGGAGCTATGAATGCATTGGTAAGCTATCTAAATTTTACTTAATACTTTTAAATGCTTTATTATTAAGAATTCTTCGTCGATCTATGTAACATATACAGATTGATCTAAATGCATGCGATGTGTGCTTCACGATTTGAACACTAGAATGACTATAGCTACTTTGGGATGTATATAATTAATTTGAACTTCCATATATTTTTATTCAGAGATTTCATGAAAAATTACTATGTAACATGCAGATTAGGGTGTCATCAAAAATTAGCAATGGACCGATAATCCTGAACGTGGATTGTGATATGTACTCAAACAATCCACAATCAATTCGAGATGCACTTTGTTGCTTCATGGATGAGAAGAAGAGTCAAGACATTGCTTTTGTACAATTTCCTCAAGCTTTCGAAAACGTTACCAAGAATGATATATATGGTGCCTCTCTTAGAGTGATCTCTGATGTAAGATTTTATATGTTATTACCAATTAACTTAACTTATATTTTTTTCCCAAACAAAGACTCAAACCTATAAGAAAACCTTTTATATACCCCGTGTTTATATAGAGGTAGTTGCATATAGTTGCACCTAAGGGAAGTTTTTTGCTCATTTAATATATTTTTTTCTCATTTGAATTTTAATGAGCAAAAAACATTAAATGAGCAAAAAATACCCTTAAATGCCCCTTGCACCTGGGTGATGTATATAAAAATCTTCAAAAATTAAGATATATTCGATCTACTAAACGTACTCTAATAATTTTGTTTTTATTTCGATTATGATCGATTATGTTATGTCACATATTCACAATAATATGTATGTATGTATACATGAAGGTGGAGTCACCTGGCTTGGATGCCCTAGGAGGTACGTGCTATATCGGAACCGGTTGTTTCCACCAAAGAGAGATCTTGTGTGGGAAGAAGTATAGTTTAGACTATAAGGCTAATTGGAAGATGCAAGATAATAATGTAGCAAAGGAGCAAGAAAATGTGGAAGAATTGGAAGAGAAAGCCAATGTTCTTGCTAGTTGCACTTATGAAATGAACTCTCAATGGGGAAAAGAGGTAAATTTTTCTTACTCTTTATTCTTTTATTTCAATCTACCACAATTAATTATGTAGCATAAGAAGATCTTTGAGTACACCAATATCGAGTATCATACATGTGTTTTGAATTTTAAGGCACAAATGCATTACGTATATATAGATCTAAAATATTTTTATTTTATAGTGATAGTATATTTTGTCATATTGTAGATGGGTTTAAGATATGGTTGCGCCGTTGAAGATATACTAACAGGATTGTCAATCCATAGTCGAGGTTGGAAATCAGTGTTCTTGAACCCGAAAAGGAAAGCTTTCATAGGAATGGCACCAACTACATTAATCGATACATTAGTCCAACACAATAGATGGTCAGAAGGTTGGCTTCAAATCATGCTATATAATTGTCCTTTGATTTATGGACATCCAAGAATGAACTTGGGTCATCGATTGGGTTATTGTCACTTCTGCCTTTGGGCTTGCAATTGCTGGTCAACCCTCTATTATTGTGTTATTCCTTCTCTTTATATGCTCAAAGAAATTTCCTTATTTCCAAAGGTAATTTTGGTTATATGATTTTTTTTATTGCAATCAATACTCGCCCTTTGTGTTTTTTGTGAGATGTAAAAAAATCAATTGTTACAAGTAATGATAAATGATTGATTAATTTTTTCTAATGATATTTATTTCTTTTTGTTTTAGATCACAAGCACATGGTTTCTCTTCTTTGCTTATGTTATAATTGCCAAGTACTCCTATAGCTTAGGAGAATTTATATCTAATGGTGGCACGGCCTTAGGCTGGTGGAATGAACAAAGGATGTGGCTCTACAAGCGAACATCGGCCTACCTCCTCGCCTCCATCGATACTCTTCTAAAGCTATGTGGAATATCAAACATGAAGTTTGTGATTACATCCAAAGTAGTTGATGAAGATGTGTCCCAAAGATATGAAAAGGAGATAATGGAATTTGGAGTTGCTTCTCCCATGTTTGTTATCTTGGAAACCCTAGCATTGATGAATTTGTTTACCCTTATCTTTACTTTGAAGATGGGATATGGAATCATTAATAAGTTGGGCTTGCAAATTTTACTGTGTGTAGTTTTGGTTCTTGTTAATCTACCATTGTACAAAGGTATCTTGATTAGGAAGGATAAGGGTAAGGTACCCACCTCTGTTACCATAAAATCAATTTTTATTACACTTTTAGTTGTACTTATTATCAAGTTTTGAGGTTGAGCTTTTGAATTGAGGTCATGAGCTCAATTCCAACTTGCTAAAGTTTGAAGATATCGTTTCCTTACTTTTAAAGTCTTTAAGCTCTAATTGAGTTAAGAGTACACGTATGATCGATTAATCTAGCCATGTAACATATTTATCTTAACCTTTCTGTACTTTAGTGATTCTTGCACTTAACTTTAAAAGTATATTTATATATTGATATTAGGCTTCACCAATCAAATAATTAGAATCCTTATTAGTTCAAGTAGGTTAGACTACTATCAACTTAGGTTGAAATTGTCAGCCTTATATTATGCTTTTTTCTTTACTTTATTAAATTATTACTTGTATTACCTAATAATACTTAATTCTTATTAAAATTAGATTTGATCATATTAGACTAGGTTAGAAAAACTTATAAAATAAGATATAAAGTTTTTTTTAACAAAATTCCCCTTGATAATGTACTAATTATACATTAAATTTCAGTCAATTAAGACAAACATATTAAACCAAAATTAATAAAGAAATAAATCATATGTATTAGACTTTGGAAATTTCAAACAAAATCACCAATTTTTATATGAAAACAACGAAGTTTCCTTATGAATTCAGATGTAGGGCATGTTCACATTTATTGAACTAAACTAAACCGAAATGAACTGATTGGAGCTGAACTGAACTGAATTAATTAGAGCTGAACTGAACTGAGCTGAAATGAATATTTTATGAGAGAGAGAAATTAGGAGCTGAACTGATTAGAATTGAACTGAACTAATTGGAGCTGAACTGAACTGAAATTAAGTAAATGTGAATAGGCTCGTATTCTATTCATCGGATTTTCACTTATATGAACTTATACAAGTATAAATTTAAATAAATTTATTTTAGTTGTAATTTATATTTGACTAATCCTTATCAAACTTTTTTTTATTAACTGAACTTGTCTTAAGTTAATTGAATTTATCCCGAATTTAACTTACAAAATTTTAATTAAAATCACCTATAACCCAGATACTCTTTTTACTACATCAAAAATAAGAATTAAAAAAAATGGTTGCCTACGTGGAAGTCAGAGATTGGTTAAAGTACGTGGAGTTTATACCAGTGGGCCCTCACGTGAGAAGCAAAGTAAGTGACATGGGTCAGTTAATTAGTTGGTCTCCTATGAAACAGTAGATCAAAACCCAAAACTACAACTTCCATCATCGTACAACTTTTCATTCGAATTTTTGTTGACTACTGTAAATTTACTTTATTCGTATTCAATTAAATAAATAAATTTTTTTTTTTTTAAAAAAAAAAAAATCTGCCTATCTAATTTTTTTTTTTCTCATACTTTTCATGATTATCTTGGATTAATCTATCAACATCAACTTCTTCTGGTAAAGGTAATCTCTTTTCTCTGCAATCGTTAATTTCAATTAATTTTTTTCTGGGTTTTGTTTATATACTTTTTTTGTTTGTGTGTTTAATAATTTGTGAAATTAATTTATGTTATGCCCAAAGATCTAGTTAATTTGTTTGCTGCAAATTCTTTATTTAATTGAAATTTTGTAGGAATTGGGAATTTGGCTTGGTAAATCAGGGGTAATTTACTAATTAGATTTAATAATTTCTGTTCATGGGATATCAATTTTTTTTTTAATTTAAAAATTACATTTTCGATGCTGAATACTATTTTCAGATTTTAAAACTGAATTTATGCTAGTATGATGAGGAAATATTCAAGCTTTATTGTTTTTGGATGATTATATGATTCTTATGATTGATATATGCTGTAATTTAACGAAGATATGGTTGGCTTGTAAATTATAATTGGGTGATGAAACTAATGGTAAATTCGTTGTTTTAAGCACGAATTATACTCCCTTCGTTCTCAAATTGTTGTTCCGGATTTTAAGAGTGGAAGTTGGAGCGTAATTTAAACTAGTAATGTTACTAATGTATCATCAAAGTGTCTTCTTGAGTTCATAGGTTGAGCAATGATGAGCTTGGTTTGTGAAAGTAAAAGGTCAAAATGTGGCTTAGATTATAGTTTTTGGATTGACTTGTTTCTTGAGACAGACATATACTTTGTTATGATTGAAGGATTTAGGGTTTGATTGATTGATTGTTTGATGATCGAAGGATTTGTTTAGCTTTGTAGATAAAAAGATAACATGGACTATTGAAGTGTATGCAAATCCAAGTGGCCTTACTCATCTTGATTTAAAGTATTTGACATAAGTAGTTGAAGGCTCGATTCCACGAGGTAACAAATTGAAACGATATAGTAGAGATAGTAATTTTACACTGACTGTCTACTCTAGCTCTAGGAAGTTTATTTCAAATATTGCTCTTTTTCCCGTCAATTAATTTCAAGGTAGGTAATGGGGATCCTCTATCTACTGAAAAGGATTCTTAGGCAGGATAGAACCCTGTAGTACCCTTTATCTACTGATGTTCCATAGCTCACTTCTATCTCATCCTGTTAGTGGGCATTTGGGTTAATTCTTCTTGAAATTTTACCTTCAAGAGCTTAGGTAGGAGTTGTAGAAGCGTACTACAGTAGCTCGTTGTGTATCCTTGTGTTTATTCATTTGTCGTCCTCCCAGATTAGGAGACTCTGATTGTTCGGCTCTTTGAAGATCTTTACTTGTCAATGTCTCCTTATTCGCTAGTTCTTGCATCGTGATATGGAAGCTTATCTCTGGCACAGGTTTTCAGTATCTTGGATTTAGCCGGTTTAGATCTTTATGAAAGTTGGGAAACATAAGGCTGCAAATTTTGTGGCAAACTATGTTTTCTGTGATTTTTTTGGTTAGAGTGAATTATAACTTTATAAGATTTCTCAGAATTACTATTTTTTCTGCTCTCCTTATGGCATGAAACGGTGCATATCATTTCTCTTTAGCTTCAATCTCATGTAGTTTCTTTAGCATGCACAAATTAAATTACTGATTATTCATCTATTGCTATACACCGAACAAGCTTATCAAAGTTAACGTAATGTCCAAGTGACATAGCATGTGTTACTTCCATTGATTGTCAACCAAAAGAGTTTTATTGGTTTCATAGTTTTTGTCGTTTCGTTGGGGTTTTGCTCTTTACGGCCTATGACACACTCTATACTTGATTGGAAATACAGATGAAAATCTCTTGCTGGACAACATTAATATCTATCCTGCTACTGGCTCTATCCAGCTTGCAACCGGCAATTGGCCTTAGGTTTGTAATTGATAGAGCAGAGTGTTTTTCCCATAATGTTCAGTTTGAATGGGATACAGTCCATGTCTCATTTGTTGTGATTAAGTCCGAATCTCCTTGGCGCTCAGACGATGGTGTTGATCTAGTGGTGAGTTGAAACTGCTCCAGCATAATATTTAGTTATTTATGCTTTTCTTTCAGTTAACAAACTACTTGTATTGCTATTTGCTCTGGTCGACATTCTATGATCACTTTCTCCTATATGCTTAAGGTTTTGGATTAAAGGCTTTCATAATGTACCACTTGTCCTTTGTTTAAATTGCATAGTTTAAGTTCTGAACAAACCTGACTCAAGTAATATTGATGGTCTATCCATATCACCTTCTCTTGGCTTATATATATACGCGATAGTCTCCACAACATGTACAGACCAACGCTAAAAGGGGGGGGGGGGAGAATGTAAATGTGGTCAGAACTAACACAACATATGATCTGATTGTGGTATAATATGGTGAAGTTCGGATAGGAAGAATTTTCCCTACTCGTTCGTGCGTAGGGATTAATGTATTCAATGGTCTATGAACACCATATCATCTGTGTTCCTTCTCCCATGGTAAAACAACATTTAGGATATTCTGGTCCTTACTCAGAAACCTCTGGAAACTCAAAAGAAAATGTTTTTTTTTTTTGAAAGACCAATATGTCTTGGACCATATTGTAATATTTCTTGTTTAGGGGTCTAATTGGGCCACTTTGGATTCCTGATGCCATTGTTGAGTCTAATGGTAATATTTGGTTGAATGCGGATGATGAAACAGCTCGATAATAAAAAAATTTTAAGTTATTAGATGATTTCTGAAATGAATTGGACGGTAGTTGTGTAATGTTGGTTCATTATTCTTCATCTCTGGGCAGTTTGCATTGCCTTTAATTGGAATTTTGTAGCCTTCTTCTAGTGTTAAAGCATTGAAGAACATGTTGCTTTCTAGTAAAAACTTTCTTGTTTCATATTACGCAAAGTCTTTGACTGATCTATAAGTTTACTGGAACGTGGAACATGGAACTCTTGGTGGTTCCATTGGTTGAATTGTACTAGGGGTTAGGTTTATTACTCCTATTATTTTGTGATAAATACCCATACAATATGATTATACTGAATGGAACATTTTTATTGCTGTATTTTACAGGTGAAGGGACCTGAAGGCGATCAGATCCATGACACCCATGATAAGATCAGTGAAAAATTCGACTTTACTGCTCATAAAAAAGGACCTTTCAGTTTCTGCTTCACCAATAAGTCACCTTATCATGAAACCATTGATTTCGATGTACAAGTCGGACATTTTACATACTATGACCAGCATGCAAAGGATGGTAAGACAACAGTTTTCCCTATCTTAGCTTCATAAGAGGTTTCTAATATATTGATATAAGGTGAGATAGCTGTTTGTCAAATTTATGTACATGTTTGCAGAGCATGTGAAACCCTTGGTAGAGCAGATTGAAAAGCTCGGTCAATCTCTTTACAACATTCAGTTTGAACAGCATTGGCTAGAGGCACAGACTGATCGACAAGCACTAGGTACTTTATTAATCTCCTCTCGAGTTTAGAATTCAACCATTTCAGATGCCTTCTTGAATTTTAGAGTACTTTCTAATACCTACTCTCCTTGTAGTCACTTCTACATGACGTTGAATTCATCTGTTAGAGGGCCTAAAAATGGTTTGCCATAAGTAGTAATATCTCTCAAGTGTCGTTATAAACTCTTATTGTGTTGACTGTGTCTCGTATCTGTATGACAATGCAGTGAATGAAGCTATGAGCAAGAGAGCAATCCATAAAGCCGTTATGGAATCATTTGCTCTAGTTGGTGCAAGCGTGTTGCAGATATACTTATTGCAGCGATTATTTGAAAGGAAGCTTGGGACTTCAAGAGTCTAAAATATTCATCACATTAGTGATTTGTTAACATCTCATAATCTTTGTGTTTCACTGTTTTGGGAAATAGCTTAGTTTTGCTTTAGGATCTTTCTATTGTGTTATTTTTAAGAGAGGATATCAATGGATTTTCCTTTTTTTTTTTTTGTGTGTGTAACAAAGAATCTTTGAAGTATAGGTTTTTAATTGGGTGAATCAAAGAAATTATTAAATTTGGTATATTATATACTCCCTCCACCCACAATTATCTACAACATTTGCTATAAATGGGTGCTCTCTATTATGTGCAACAATTTTTTATCTTTCCTCTTTTAGTAAATTTTGAAGTGTAAAAAGATCATTTTACCAAACTTAAACATATGGGACCACTTTCTCTCTCCTTTTTCATTCACTTTAACCCACTAACAAACTTCAAATATATTGAACCACTTTCTCTCTCCTATTTCCCTCCTTTTTACAACTAAATTAAACACAACTAAACTTAATTAAACTACACTAAAAGTTTTGTCTAGGAGTTAGCAAAAAGGACGTTTGGTGCAGATAATCGTGGGCGGAGGAAGTATAATCATTATATGATGTCATAAGCGTCCGTGTTAGGCTTGAGTTTACGAAATCACTTCAAGTTGTGAACGGGTAAAATGACAGTTTAAGGGCGTATTGGATGCTTCCACTGAACCATTGGACTCCTGGAGGGTATTATGGACCATGGTAAATATCTTGGTAATTTTTATTTTCGGGCGAAAAAAGGTCAAAAAAATTACAAAATTAAAGGCTATATATTCCACTTTGAGGAAATTTTGAGGTTTTGGGGCCCATTGATGAAAAGCCTTGAGATCATAAGGGATACATCTCGGGGTCATATAATGTCGTTTGAAACCATATACGATCATTATATAATGTCATAAACGTTTGTGGTAGGCTTGAGCTTACGAAATCACTACAAGTTGTAAACGGGTAAATGACCGTTTAAGGGCATATTGGGCGGTTCGACCCAATTGGACTCCCGGAGGGTATTAGAGACCATGGTAAACATCTCGACAATTTTTATTTCCAAGCGAAAAAAAGTCAAAAAATTACAAAATTGAAGGCTCTAATCCACGTTTTTTGAGGAAATTTTGAGGTTTCGGGGCCCGGTGGTGAAAAGCCTTGAGACCATAAGGGATACATCTCGGGGTCATATAATGTCGTTTAAAATCATATATAATCATTATATGTTGTCATCAACGTCTGTGGTATGTTTGAGATTACGAAATCACTACTAGTAGTGAACGGGTAAAATGACCGTTTTATGGCATATTGAGCGATTCCACGACCTAATTTCACTCCCGCAGTGTATTAGGGACCATGGTACATCTCGGTAATTTTAATTTTCGGGCGGAAAAAGGTCAAAAAATTACAAAATTGAAGACTATAACCCAATTTTGAGATTTCGTGGCTGGTGGCTAAAAGCCTTGAGACCCTAAGGGATACATCTCAGGCTCATATAATGTCGTTTGAAACCATATATGATCATTATATGTTGTCATAAACGTCCGTGGTAGGCTTGAGTTTACGAAATCACTACAAGTAGTGAACGGGTAAAATGACTGTTTAAGAGCATATTGGATGGTTCCACCAACCCAATTGGACTCTTGGAGGGTGTTAAGGACCATAGTAAAATCTCGGCAATTTTTATTTATGCGCGAAAAAAGATCAAAAAATTACAAAGTTGTAGGCTATAATCCACGCTTTTGAGGAAATTTTGAGGTTTCGGGGCCCATTGACGAAAAGTCTTGAGATCCTAAGGGATACATTTCAGGGTCATATAATGTCGTTTGAAACCATATATGATCATTATATGTTGTCATAAACGTCCGTGGTAGGCTTGAGTTTACGAAATAACTACAAGTTGTAAACGAGTAAATGACCGTTTAAGGGCATATTGGGCGGTTCCATCGACACAATTGGACTCCTGGAGGATATTAGGGACCATGGTAAACATCTCGACAATTTTTAATCTCAGGCGAAAAAAGGTCAAAAAATTACAAAATTAAAGGCTATAATCCAAGTTTTTGACTAAATTTTAAGGTTTCGGGGCCCGGTGACGAAAAGCTTTGAGACCCTAAGGATAAATCACGGGGTCATAAAATCCCATTTGAAGCCGTATATGAATATATGATCTGATCATTATCTGTTGTAATAAACGTCCGTGGTAGGCTTGAGTTTACGAAATCACTACCAGTTGTAAACGGGTAAAATGACCGTTTAAGGGCATATTGGATGGTTCCACCGACCAATTGGACTCCCGAAGGATAATAGGGACCATGGTAAAAATCTCGGCAATTTTTATTTCCAGGCGAAAAAGGTCAAAAATTACAAAATTAAAGCATCCACGTTTTTGAGTAAATTTTGAGGTTTCAGAGCCCGGTGACGAAAAGCCTTGAGATCCCAAGGGATACATCTCTGGGTTATATAATTTCATTTTAAATCATATATGATCATTATATGTTGTCATAAACGTCCGTGGTAGGCTTGAGTTTACGAAATCAGTACAAGCACTGGACGGGAAAATGACCGTTTAAGGGCATATTGGATGGTTCCACCGACCCAGGGTTTTAGGGACCATGGTAAACATCTCGGCAATTTTAATTTTCGGGCGAAAAAAGGTCAAAACATTACAAAATTGAATGCTATAATCCACGTGAAAAATTAGAGAGAAGCTAGAGAATAGAATGGCTTGTCTATTATTCATCAATAGGTGAGTATTTATACAAAACCTACGAACATAAGATAGGAAACAATATTCCTAAAAGATATACCATATAACCTAATGATATATTCTCTAAATAATATCTTAACATAAGATAATACTAAATATATTATTATCATAACAATATCTATACGGAAAATATATCACATATATTTTCCGATATCTCTAACACCCTCCCGCAATTGTAACGGCAGTAACACGAACGTTGCGATTGGAAATTCTTCACTTTGTTGAAGCCGAGATGCACACTCTTGTGATATCGCCTTCAATTTTTGTCTCTTCTTTTTCAACGATGAGAACGTTCATCTTATTGAACTCATCAGTCATCAATCAAATAGGAACGTCATTCTTTTCGAACCTGCAAATATAACAATTTTTGGTTTTTCCAGAGAAAAACCGAGCTCCAATCAAATATTGGTTTGTCAGAGTAAACCACACTCAAATTTCTTATTAGTCTTTCAGAGTAAACCACACTCAAATTTCTTATTGGTTTTTAGAGTAAACCACACTCAAATTTCTTATTGGTCTTTCAGAGTAAACCACACTCAAATCCAAAGGAGCAAAATTATGCTCGAATCAACTCACAAAACTTGTCTCGCGGCACAAGGAGAACCAATTTCTTGTCTCACGACACAAGAGAGCCGAAAACTTTTTTTTTTTCATCTTTGAGAGTCAAAGACACACCAGCAACTTTATTTTGATCTCAATGCTTAGAAAAGCCACGCATGATGTAATGTATACATCAAGTCATCAACTCAAACTCTGCACCAACACTAACTTGCACATAGGAATAAACTAAAAAAAAATTTGGTAATTTTTGCTAAAGGATCATCCCACCGATGGGTTTAATTTCTAACCCACCAGTAGGGGGGAAATTTTTTATGAGCGGTCCCAAGATTTAACCTGCTCTTGATAACATGACAAATTAGAGGGAAGCTAGAGAATAGAATGGCTTGTCTATTATTCATCAATAGGTGAGTATTTATACAAAACTTACGAACATAAGATAGGAAACAATATTCCTACAAGATATACCATATAACCTAATGATATATTCTCTAAATAATATCTTAACATAAGATAATACTAAATATATTATTATCATAACAATATCTATAGGGAAATTTAATCACATATATTTTCTGATATCTCTAACATCACGCTTTTTTAGGAAACAATCCATGTTTTTGAGGAAATTTTGTGGTTTCGGGGCCCGATGCCGAAAAGCCTTAAGACCCTAAAAGATACATATCGGAGTCATATAATGTATTTTACAACAATATATGATCCTTATATGTTGTCATAAACGTCCATGGTAGGCTTGAGTTTACAAAAATGTAAACGGGTAAAATGACCGTTAAGGGCATATTGGATGGTTCCACCGACCCAATTGGACTCCTGTAGGGTATTAGAGACCATAGTAAACATAAAGGTAATTTTAATTTCCGGAAAAGGTCGAAAAATTACAAAATTGAAGGCTATAATCCACGCTTTTTTAGGAAATTTTAAGGTTACGGGGCCTGGTAGCGAAAAGTCTTAAGACCCTAAGGGATAAATCTCGGGGTCATATAATGGCGTTTGAAACCATATATAATCATTATATGTTATCATAAAGGTCTGTGGTAGGCTTGAGTTTACGAAATCCCTACAAGTAGTAAACGGGTAAAATGGCCGTTTAAGTGCATATTGGATGGTTCCACCGACCCAATTGGACTCCCGAAGGATATTAGGGACCATGGTAAAAATTTCGGTAATTTTTATTTCCGGGTGAAAAAGATCAAAAATTACAAAAGTAAAGGCTAAAATCCATGTTTTTGAGGAAATTTTGTGGTTTAGGGGCCTGGTGACGAAAAGCCTTGAGATCCTAAAGGATACATATCAGTGTCATATAATGTCGTTTGAAACCATATATGATCATTATATTTTGTCATAAATGTCCGTTGTAGGCTTGAGTTTACGAAATCAATACAAGTATTGAACGGGAAAATGACCGTTTAAGGGCATATTGGATGGTTCCACTGACCGTGTTGGATTCCTGGAAGATATTAGATACCATGGTAAACTCCTCGGTAATTTTTATTTCCAAGCGAAAAAAGGTCTAAAATTACAATATTGAAGGCTACAATCCACGCTTTTTTAGGAAATTTTAAGGTTTCGGAGCCCGGTGGCGAAAAGCCTTGAGACCCTAGGGGATAAATCTCAGGGTCATATAATCTCGTTTGCAACCATATATAATCATTGTATATTATCATAAACGTCCGTGGTAGGCTTGAGTACGAGTTTACGAAAAAACTACAAGTTGTGAACGGGTAAAATGACCGTTTAATGGCATATTGGGAAGTTCCACTAACCCAATTGGACTCCGGGAGGGTATTAGGGACCATGGTAAACATTTCGGCAATTTTAATTTCCAGGCAAAAAAAGGTCAAAAATTTACAAAATTGGAGGCTATATAATCCACGATTTTTGAGGAAATTTTTTGGTTTCGGGGCTCGGTGGCGAAAAGCCTTGAGACCCTAAGGGATACATCACGGGTCATATAATGCCGTTTGAAACCATATATGATCATTATATGTTGTCATAAACGTCTGTGGTAGGCATGAGTTTACGAAATCACTACAAGTAGTGAATGAGTAAAATGACCGTTTAAGGGCATATTGGATAGTTCAACCGACCCAATCGGAATCTCGGAGGGTATTAAGGACCATAATAAAAAAACTCGGCAATTTTTATTTTCGGGCAAAAAAGGTCAAAATATTACAAAGTTGAAGCTTATAATCCACGTTTTTGAGGAATTTTGAGGTCTTGGGGCCCGTTGACGGAAAGCCTTGAGATCCTAAGGGATACATCTCGAGGTCATATAATGTCGTTTGAAACCATATATGATCATTATATGTTGTCATAAACGTCCGTGGTAGGTTTGAGTTTACGAAATCACTACAAGTTGGGAACGGGTAAAATGACCATTTAAGGGCATATTGGGCGGTTCCACCATACCAATTGGACTTCTGGAGGGTATTAGGGACCATGGTAAACATCTCGACAATTTTTATTTCTAGGCGAAAAAAGGTCAAAAAACTACAATATTGAAGGCTATAATCCACGCTTTTTTAGGAAATTTTGTGGTTTCGGAGCCCGATGACGAAAAGCTTTGAGACCCTAAGAGATACATCTCGAGGTCATATAATGTCGTTTACAACAATATCTGATCATTATATGTTTTCATAAATGTCCGTGGTAGGCTTGAGTTTACGAAATCACTTCAAGTTGTGAACGGGTAAAATGACCGTTTAAGGGCATATTGGATGGTTCCACCGACGCAATTGGACTCCTGCGGGGTATTAGAGACCACGGTAAACATCTAGGTAATTTTAATTTCCAGGCAAAAAAAGGTCGAAAAATTACAAAATTGAAGGCTATTATCCACGCTTTTCTAGGAAATTGTAAAGTTACAGGGCCCGGTGGTGAAAAGCCTTGAGACCCTAAGGGATATATCACGGGGTCATATAATGTAGTTTGAAACCATATATGATCATTATATGTTGTCATAAACGTCCGTGGTAGGCTTGAGTTTACGAAATCACTACAAGTAGTAAATGAATAAAATGACCGTTTAAGGGCATATTGGATGGTTCCACCGACTCAATTGGACTCCCAGAGGGTATTAGGGACCATGGTAAAAATTTTGGCAATTTTTATTTCCGAGCGAAAAAGTTCTAAAATTACAAAATTAAAGGCTATAATCCACGTTTTTGAGGAAATTTTGTGGTTTCGGGGCTCGATGAAGAAAAGCCTTGAGATCCTAGGGGATACATCTCGGGGTCATATAATGTCGTTTGAAACCATATATGATCATTATATGTTGTCATAAACGTCTGTTGTAGGCTTGAGTTTACGAAATCAATACAAGTACTGAACGGGAAAATGACCGTTTAAGAGCATATTGGATGGTTCCACCGACCCTATTGGACTCTTGGAGGGTATTAGGGACCATGGTAAACATCTCGGCAATTTTAATTTTCGGGCGAGAAAATGTCAAAGAGTTACAAAATTGAAGGCTACAATCCACGCTTTTTGAGGAAATTTTGAGGTATCATATACATTAGGGATAAAAAATTGTTACCTTGAACAGGTCAATCAGTGGGAAGGCCAAATTTCAGTTGTTTACTTGCAGATTCAGCATCAGATTCACCAACAATAGGGGGGGGGACTCATGTTTGTCATCATCATCGTAAATTGGTGTGATCTTAGCACCAAACCAATACATTCTTCTCATCCTTGCCCGCATAGACCCTGGGTATCATCTTAGGATAGTAGTTAGGTTTGGTACGAAGCTGCGTTTTGGGTTTTTTTCCACGACCCGTCCTTAACTTTCCACCCATCTCAGAAACACATCTGGATTGTGTCGAACCATCCACCACCCTCAGAGTCAGATCTTACTTCCCCTTCCCCAACAGGTTTGCATTTTACTTCCCCTTCCCCAATATGTTTGGTTTTCACTTCCCCTTCCCCAGCATTCGTGCTGACAAAACTTAATTTTTGGGCGGCTTCCTCATCTTCAATAGATCTGAGCTATTTACCAATCACATCGAAGGTTCGTTGGCTGAAAATTTCGCCACCTTTTCCCGACATAAAGAACAAATTAGGCCACGACGCCCGTTGTTCAAAAGCTTCGATCAGAGCATCTATGAAACCCTTTTCGATTTCCTCGCGGATAGAGCTTCGTGTAGTGAGGTTAAATCCATTCTCAATGGACTTTGTTTTTTAGGGGGTAGAGAGCATATGAGAGAGAAGAAAGAGAATGAAGAAGAGAAAAGAGAAAGGAGATGTCGATTCAAAGAGGAGAGAGAAACACCCAAATGAGGAAGATGAAGAAACTTCAAGAACTAGGGTTTCAATTCATTAGATCTGATGAATTGATGATATAATCTAGGCCATTTAATGTGGTAGGTGGGAGAATGATTTAATTTTTGGTGAGAGTTATTAAATTAATAAAATTAGATTAGCATGATAATGTGTTTTAGGTAATTGTCTAAGTGAGTGTTTAATCTATTAAGTAAGGACAATATTGACATTTTCACTAAAATTACTTACTATAAATGGAAATATTTGGAAAAGTTGCAAATAATACTAAGTATCCGAAAATAATAAAAGTTGCAAATAAAACTTAACGGAGGTAGTATGTACTTTATCTGTTACACATTATGTGCAACAAAGAGGTGTGTATATTTCCAAGAAAAAAAAGGATCTTTTACCAAAATGGCTACTTTTACAAAACTATTTACTAAAATGGCTACTTATCAATATTTTATTTTTTTGTGACGGGAGGCTACTTATCAATATTAAGTCCAAAACTAGCTAACTTTTTAAGTTGGAAGAAAATTATTTGTTTCTTATTTTTCTTTGAACTAGTTTGGTTCACTTTATGGGTATTTTTTGATTTTTTAAAAAAATTTAGTTTTTTTTTCCTTTTTTTTTGGGGGGGGGGGATTCTAATGCCATAGTTTAAGATATCCAATGATGAGAGGGTAGCTAGCTTGCTTTTTGTAAGGTGTGCTTTAGTTTTATGTTTTGTTTGTTTTATTTTCTTTGTTTTAATTTTTGTTAGTGTGTTTTTCTTTTGTTAGCTAGGGGTTCTCCGGTTCTCCCCCACTTTTGCACCAAAAAAAGATATCCCATTAATTTGGAAAATAACATTCAACATAATATAGTTGCAACAATTCTCTAGAGACTCTACTTTGTTCAAAGGTTCAAGCATTAGCATTTAAAAAAAAAATAAAAAAATAGGCCAAAAAAACAATTCAAAAAATTGTTCCAAAGTTCCAATTAACAAAAAAAAAAAAATAGCTTTGTCTACCATTATATATCACATAACTATGTTTAAATTTGATCTATTATACACATTAAACTCAAAAAAATATTCAAAAAGTTGACATTAACAGAGAATATACAATTAATAGGTATGAAAAAAAACACTGAACAATACCTTAAAAACCCTTATCAATTATCATTGTATAAATTTGCGATAGTGTAGATATAGCAATACTACTTGAAATTCCAAATTTAATTGATACAATCTAGACGAAAAAATTAGTATATTTGTCCTCCGTATGTTGTTAAATTTTCCAACTTAAAAAAAATCCTAAATACAAAAAATTAAAATAAAACCAAAAAAACAAAATTAAAAAAAAAATTAATAAAGTGAACATGGTACAAAATTAACTAATTCATCCCACAAACCACCCACCAGGCCACTAGACTACCCACACCACTGCAGATTGTCCCAGCGAGCTACCCATGCACCCCCGGCGCACCGCGCCCACCCCACCAAAACCCCACCACCCAACGATGGTAATGGCGGCGACGATCGATAAACCTAAATGAAGAAGATGGTGTTGTAATGGTGGCCTTAATTTTGATTGGCTGATGTCGAAGGTCTACTTGGTGTTGGGAGGTCGTGGTCCGGTGCGGTGGTCAATGATGATGGTGGTGGCAGGCAGTAGTATGCAGGGGAGAGAAGGAATTGTTTAATTATTAATGTTAAGTAATGTAAATTAAACTAAATTAATGAACACGTTGCTTTTCAAAAAAATAAAATTAATGAACACGTTTTTTTTTGTACCTCCGATATGTAGAATTTGTTATTATTATGGAATAAATCAACCACCAATCTGTTGGGCTATGGGTCCCTTCCTATGTGGAGAAAGCCCATTTGATGTTGTGTTAGTTTTAGGGTAAGTAGTGTAGTTAAGGTCCATATGTGAAGTCTTCTAAGAGAAGCTTCCTTTCTTGACTTTGTGGGTGTCTTACGGTAGAAGCCTTTGGGACAACAAAGTCTTTGGGGACTTAATCACTTGCTGCCAGCATAAGGAGTAAAATGAGGGAAGCAAATTAGTTGAGAGTGTGAAAAAAAATACAGAGTTCACAAGAGTAGCCTAGCTCACGGTTTTCACTGCTCAGCCTCAGAAATCAGCCCCGATCGAAGCTCATCCGTGGTTCGATTTAGCTCATATTTTGACATCTTGTCCGGGACATCTAGGGCTTCATTTTCAACGGTTGGATTGTCATTTTATGCTCTGGTTCGTGAGATACGGCCTCAGGACAGAAGCTCCATTTTCTGGTATATCTCTCAATTTCTTCCTCAATTGTTTTGTTCTTATGATTGTTGTTGTTGGGTAATTGAGTACCCATCTTTTAGACTTGGAATTGTGTTTGTGTAACATTCCTTTGATCATAATAAGAACAATTTGGGTGGACTCCTAAAGTCCCGTGGTTTTTACTCTTCACATCGAAGAGGTTTTCCACGTAAAAATCGTGTGTCCTTGCTTGGTTGATTATTGTAGGGAATAATTTCAAGCCTTTAAAATCCCACTAGCTTGAACCCCACTGTGGTCATACACTAAATTATGGTGGCGTCCAAACGGGAAGAAGATAGAGCAAAAGAGTCGCCAACAAGTTTTAGGAACTTGTAAACCGTTCACAGGGTGAAGGTTACACCCCTTAACGATCCAAGAGATCGTCAACTCCATAAGGTCTAGAACCAAATAAGGGTTCGGGGATGAAGGTACAAATCCAACCTAAAAGAGATTGAACCTGCCCTAATAATAGGCCTCTACTTTATTCTGATCGTATTCATGTGCGCTTTTTTATTAACATGCAATCAATAGGTTTAACCCTAAACCTGTTTAATCTATGTTGGTTGAATTTAATGCACAAACAAACTATTATTGGCGATCACTTGAATTATAATCACATTAATCCTAAACAAGATTATTAATTATCTTATTAAGCGTGATTACAAGTACAAATTCCTTTTAAACATGCAATAAAGGTGATCAAACAATAAATAATAAATAATGTATCAAGCAACAAAGAATAAATAATCAATATAACAATTATAACAATAATAAAATTATAATCATAATCAAAACAATTATAAAAATAATCATAGATCATGTTAAAGCATAATAATAATAGCAAGATCCTAGGCATGTAGTAACAAGATTAATAACAAACCCTAGCATGTCACTAAACAATAAAAAATCAAATCTTTAACCCTAACATAATACTAACAATCATAAATATTAGGAAGAACATAAGAAGCATCATAACAATCATATTTAATATTAAAATTACCCTAGATATGATACTAGGAATCATAATAACAATCTAAACATGATATCTACATCATAAATCAATTAATCAATTAAAGTACTTACTTTGATGCCTCGTACCTCTTTCTAATAACAAAATACACACGTTAGTAATTTCAAGGAAAATAATAATCAAAACAATTAAATTAAATAATTGAAAGAGAGATTTGAGACCAAACCCTCAGAAATTAAAACCTTTCACGTCTAGGGCGAAGGCAACTTCGAATATGGCTAGGTGTTTCTAGATCTTGTGAATGCGGAATTTTGTATGAAAAAGCAAGAAAGAATTGAAGAAAAGAATACTTGAGAATGAGAGAATTGGTGAATTGGTAGATGTAGATGATCCATGAAAACGGAGTTTTTGATACGATATTTATAGAGAAAATCAGCCAAAAAAGATAATTTAACAAAACAGAGTCTGAAGATCGCAAAACATGATTGGCGCCAACCCTGGCTAGCTGGTTCCAGGCGCCAAGGCCTGGGGTTGGACGCCAAACTGGATTTCAACGCGTTTTCGAAAATCTGATAAATTTCCCGTAGTGGAAGATAAAATAATATAATTCCTTTGAAAATGCTATTTGATCTTGATTAAAACTTTGAAAAGTCAACAAAGTCAACTTATCAATGCTAATTGAATTAGGAATGAAAAGAACCTTCTAGAAGATTCTAGAAGATCAAAACCATTCCTAATTGCATTAGGAATGATAAATCATATTAGGCCCTCCCCTAGATCATTGGGCCGTACATAAAGCTCAAACCGGGCCCAGTTTAGTAAATTGGCCATAATTTCCCCAATATTCATCGGAATTGGGCTTATAATATATCGTCGGAAAGGTCTTTGCAAGCCCCATCCAACTACACCACTATTGGACCCATATCATGGACCAACCAAACTGGATTGACTGTTTTCTTAAAATAAAGTTTTCCAAAACAGGGAGAAGAGAAAAGAAATAAAACTTTCCGCAATACTAGACCTTTTCACACTTTCGTTTCATTCGATTATGATTCGACGTGAAAGGTACTCGTCACCGGGTTTGGTTTTGGGGAGACACAAATGGGTGTCTACAATTATGCTCATTATTTGTCATATATTTCTGCCTTTGGTGTGTTAATATTGCTGGTTGTGTGTTGATCTTGGAGATATATCATATAGCTTGGTTTAAGTGTGACCTTTGAACAAATTAGTAGCTTGTGTGTGCTTGTGGTTTGTTTGTTTGGTCGTTTGATTATTCCGCAAGAGGTGTGTTTATCCTCAACACAATCATCCTAAGTTTTTACTACAGCAAAACTGCAGAATACAAAGGCAGCAGGGCAACAGCAGCACTTTCCCACTACATGGCCAAGTAAGGGGATACTTGAAAGTTGCAGTCAAACATCTTTGGCTTATTAACCTTTTACTGTAGTAATTTTAGAAGAAGACAATAACACTAGTAGTAAATTGTACAAATAGCAATTAAGGCCTCAGAACCTCCCCTATTTGCATAGCTTTAGTAGTAGTATAAATATTGTAAAGCTTTATAAATAGGCTTTTTTTTCCTAAGGTTAATTATTGTGTAGCGTTACAATTCAATTCTAGACCAATTTAGTTAGCAAGTAGAATGGACTACAAAGTATTATTTTTTTAATTTGGGGTTTTTTCTAAGGCTTTTGTCACATATTAATTGTAGACCAATTTTATTAGCAAGTACGGATACTACTCCGTATTTTAATTTAATTTCTCAAAATATTTCACGAATGACATTTTTTTATTTTTATCTTTATTAGAAAATCGTAAATCATAAATATTACTGCAAATCATAATTCTCCTAAAAGTTAGAAGGGTAATGTGGTATAGTATAACATATTAAAAGATAAACATTTTTTACTTGCAATGTTGCAAACTTGCACCAACTAGAATTCCTGGTAGATGGGTAATGTGGTACAGTATAACAGATTAACAATATCTATAATAATAGTCAATATATTTGACTAGGAGCACAACATGAAGCGCAACCAACCAACCACATACGAAGCTATTCATTTAAGCTACACAATTCACATAGGAAGTTATTCATTTAAGCTATACAATGCGTATAGAAATCTCATTTTACTTTAAGAACCTCATATTATACATTTGCTAGCAAACAAACCAACTCTGATACACGTATAATTTGTATTAGAAATTAACGGTCTTTATATCACCATACTTCGTACAATCTTTAATTGTATTAGAAATTAACGGTCTTTGTATCATCGTACTTCGTACAATCGTACTTGCATATTGTATTGATTTTGATATAAACAAGTTACACAAAAATGAAGTTGCAAAGTATAAACCATATGCAAATGCATTTGCTAACACTGAAAAAGTGAAAATAAAAACCACTCCCACTCAAATTTCCACTGTTGGCCTCTTGGCGGGGATTCTGCTACGTACTATTCTGACACACATTCCTTCTTTTCTCTCTCCAATTTCTCTCTCTTCTTTCCGCCATTAAAGCTCCGATTAAGCTCCTCTAAAGCTGGTCACCTCCTCCATCTTTATCTTCTTCTCTCTTATGATGAACTAAAACTGGATTTAGCGACAATTTTCCACTCTCATCAACTGCTTGCTCGAAAAGCTCCACTTGAATAGATATGGTAACATTTTTCTCTAACATTATCTCTGCAACTTCGTTGAGCCTTCAATTTTAGCTTTTATTCATCGATTAATGCTTTTGATTGATTATTTGAAATTTAATTTTCTAGCTAGGTTTAACTGGGTCATCCTCTGTTTTTGAACTTTATATTGTGTTGGCGTCGATTTCTTAACTTCTACAGATCTTCAGGTTCATCTAAAATGGTGATAATCTTTATTATTATTTTTTTGGATATTGGAATTTTTACAGAATGAGTATGATACTTGTTATGGGACATTTTGTACAGCTGTTGACCGACGTTGACATTCAAGACCAAGATATACAACACCGAGTAAAGATGGTTATGGATGCTCTCTAAAGTTATGGAGAAAATATTTACCACTAAGAACAAGTCCATTGAAGTTGTTACACATATGTGTACTCCAAGTCGTCTACATTCACCGGAAGACCAAGTAAAGAGTGAATAACCACTATCTCCTATTTTTATGGAGGGCATCCTCATCCTTCTCCAACAGTCTATTAGCTACTGCTTGAAGTTCTATAAATAGGGAAAAACCTCCTCTTGTTAAGAGATCAACAGATCCCACGTACATAACCTCCTCCTAAACATACTACTCCTTTATTCCCATGCAATTTCTCCAACTTCCATCCACATGTACCTTCCACTAAAAGTGCCATTGCTCAACTACTATATTATAATCCTAATACCACTCTCCTAAAAGACCACTACTGCAATGTATTTCCACAATACTACTTAGCTTATTACGCCATATACACCCTTCCATACTACGTACAAAGTCCATACTTCCTGTTTACTTGTAATTAGCTCCGTATATTTCTATAATTATCGTATACATTGTAATTGTAATGTTTGGCTTCATGCCCATATTATAGTGGATTGGTGATCAAGGATGCACGGACACACCAAAAATCTGAAGAGTCCGAGTCGACACGCGTGTCGGACACGGACACGGATGAGACACGGGGCGACACGTGTCCGACACGCAGAAAACCGTGTCCGATTTTTTTTAACCGTTTTTGATTTTTGGACACGGGCCGTGTCTTGGGCTGACACGGGCCGTTTTGTTATGGACACGCGAAATACCTAAATTCCTATGCTTTGCCTCTCTACCTCTTTCCAAGTTTCCAGTTCTCAAACTCTCAATCCTCTCATCCTCTCAAGTCTCAACTGAACCCCTTGCTGCTCACTTGCTCAGTCGCCGACTTGTAGGTCTCACCGTACCGCCGGCTTGCTGTCTCCGTCACCGCCACTCGCCTCCTTGCCGGTTGTCAGGGTTGCTGGCCTGGCCCTTGCTGCTCGTGGCCTTCATCTCTCATTGTTGCGGGGGTTGCTGGAGTTGCTGGCCTGGCCCTTGCTGTTCGCCTGCTCGTCCTCAGCCACCACCTATCACTCCACCGCCCACCTTGTCGCCCGTCGTCCGTGTCAGCCACCAGGTATGGTTCTTCACTACTTTTTTTTTTTAAATTCAATTAAAGTTCTGAATATGCATCCTTGGATGTCGAGAAGTGAGAGAATGTCGGTGAGAATGGAGTCTGGGAGAGAACTTAATCGGTCTTCATTTTCTGAGTCTCCGCCATTGTTGTCTTTAATGGAGCTCAATTTCAGCCTTTTCGTGCTTATTTCTTGGTGTTCTGTCATTCAACAATTGAGCTCCATTGTTATCTTTACTGGAGCTCAATTTCTGCCATTCAACAATTGTTGTGATTCTGAAGTGAATTCGAGTAATGCTAATTTGGGGAATTTTTTAGGGTTTTAATCAGTGTAAGTGTGTAAGAACTTCTGATTTTCTGAAATTCAATTGCTTCAATAATTCAATTTGTTGTTCGTCGTCAGCCAGACAACCACCGCCAACCACCGTGTTTTGACAGTTTTGTTGATTACTTGATGAGATGTTTGATTTTGTGTTATGTTTCTAGTTTTGTTTGATTACTTGAAGAGTACTATTAAGACATGTCTGGTTTGATGGTTTCTTGATATGTATCCGACTATGTCCGTACACTTTGTTCATTTACTTGTTTAATTAAAATTGTGTGTTTTGAGGCTAATTATTTAGTGTTTTATTGAATTAGTTGTCAAATTCTCGTTTTTTTAATATATTATATGCCTTGTTATACGCCGTACCCGTGTCCCCTATTTTAGGATTGCCGTTTTCCCGTGTCCGTATCGTGTCCGTGTCCGTGTCCGTATCCGTTTCCGTGCATCCTAGTTGGTGATAGGGTTGGCAAAAGCTGACCCGACCCGAACCCGACCTGAAAAAATAGCGGGTTAGGGTTGAGGTTTTTGACCCGAAAACTTAAATGGGTTGACATGAACCCGACCTGAAATTTAAATGGGTTAGGTTAAGGTTGAAAATCCCAACCCGAAATTGATCCACATAACCCGAAAAAAAAATAAATAAATAAAGCCTACATAAATCATAAGCCCAGCCCAAATTCGAAATGAGCCCACCTTATAACATCAAAAACCCTAAACTCCTCTATTCTTTCTCACTTTCACTCAGTCGTTCTCAGTTCTCCTCCATTCTCTCTCTTAAATTTTCTCTCTTTTCATTCCCTAAAACCCTCTCCAACCTTTTTCAAACCCTTAATTTCGATTTAATCCTTGAATTATTTTCATCAATCTACACTTCCTCGCGTCATCTCAACCTCTCCTTCATCAATTCAAGGTTTTTTTTTTTATTTATTTTTATGTATTAGTTTTATGAAAATACAGTTTGTTCATGTTAGAATACAATTTTACATGCTAATTACGGTTGTTAATTTATGTTGAATTGTTATTTGGTTGTAGATTTGTTGTTGCTGATTTATTTTGTTAAATTTTGTTTTACATGTTTGTGTTAAATAATTGTTTGTGTTAAATGATGGTTGTGTTATTTTTAATGGCGGTAGTTGTGTTAATCCCTCGGCGTTTTTCCACCACCATCGCATCACTCTTTCTTTGCTTCATCGGCCTCACCTCATCGTTGCCGCTCAATCGATCTAGCAACAGCAAGCATCAACCTCTCCGCAAATCATTGAAATTGGAGACATGTTTATGTTTTTTTTAATTTTAGATCTTATGTAATGTAATTTAATTTGGTATTTTATCATCCAAGACTATTTATGATCTACACTTTTAATTTGTTTGGTATCAATTTGATTATTTATCAATGATTTTCTTTATAAAATTAAGATTTAATATATAAAATGAAATGGGAAATATAAGATCTGAAATTTTTAGTAGATTCAGAATCGGAAAAAAAAAATGATCTAAAAAAATCAGGTCAGATTCGGGTTGACCCGAACCCGAAAAAATCAGGTTAGTGTTGAGCTTTTTGACCCGAAAAGTTAAATGGATCAGGTTCAGGTTAGGGGTATTCGACCCGAAATTAAACTGACCCGAACACGAACCCGACCCGACCTGATCCATTTGCCAGCCCTAATTGGTGGCCTCATTGCCACTCGCGGTTTTTACCCACCTTTATTGGGGTTTTCCGCGTCATCATATCATGTCTCCCCTCTCTTTCTTTATTTTTCCGTCATTTATTTTCCGCATCCAACATTCCTTATTTTAATTTAGTTGATCCGTAGCCGGTATCCCACATCAAATCCTACTTGACAAAATTTAGCATAAACAATTTGGTGCCCACCGTGGGGGTACAACTAGATTGAAATATCAACCCTACAAAAGTTCCTTTCCAAACACATTCCCATCATCAAGCTATATCTACATCCATTTAAAAACTATCTGTCATCCCAACATCGTGGTAGCGGTCGTCCACAAAAATCATGAGTTGGTGATATTCGACCAAGTGACAACAACAACTCAGTGTCGCCAGCATCAATTACTAATGTCCTGATTGATGGAGATAAGTATGCTTTTACCTAATCTTTAGACAATTCACTATAAGAAAAATCTCTTTTCGTAGCGATTGTACAATATGCAAGTATGTTTGTGAAATAATTAAGGATGTCGTATCAATTTTATAATCGCCATGGTTTTCCCATATAAAATCGATACGGAAAACATAATAATACATATCAACACTATTTTTACACATTGATATAATTTTGAGAATTCGTAACATTTACAATCGCCACTAAATCCTAAAAATCGATACGAAAAGCCTTTTTAACACTAGATATATAAATATTGTTTGACAAAGAATACATAAAATATGTCATAGCTTATTGGTGAAACATTAAATATAAGAGTTTGAGGTTGCATGTTCGAATCTTGTAAAGATCATACGCATGTTTTTTTTTTTATTATTTTTTTTATAGAAAATGAGTTAAACATTTATAGCGATTGTAATCGCTACAATAATAACCACGATTGGATGTAGTTTTTCGTATCGATTATTGAGGCCAACCCCAGCTGTTTCGGGGTTTTCTGATGTCCTGCGGGAGAGTTACAATTCCGAGACTGGAACCGGACGCCTGTACCTGCAAAATAACGGAGACTCCTGAGAGCTCCGCCTCCAACGGTCAAGTTAGTACCTGATTAAGGAGTAATCAATACAGAAATTAAAGTAATGAGGTCTCTCTAGGTGAGAGTGCTTAGTGTTGGTAATCTGCGTCGTTAGCGAGATTAGCCGGTTGTTAATAACTCTGTTCTTCTCTGCTTGATCTCTTGATTATTCGATTCTGTGATTAATGAGGATTAATTAAGTATTTATAGCCTTGAGAAGCGTGCAACTCTCTAGGTTTAAGGTAAACCTAGGGCTGATCGGGCCTCTAGACTGGATTGGGCCTTGGTGGCCGGTTTTCCCATTTGGCATGGGTGGACACGTGGCGTGTCTATAGTGGTCCGTAGAGGACGTATCTGTGACTGACACGTGGCAGGCTCCTGTTGTCCTTCGTGAAGGACACGTGGCGGAACCGGGTTGGTCCACTTGTCAGAAGGTGATTGGTGGATAAAAATCCCCTAATCATTTGCCCCTCACAGGTGGCACGTGACTGGTCACGGGTCGCCTGTGACAGGTGTCGCACGGTGACAGGCGACGGCCTGTTACAGGTGTCACCTTGCAAACGGCCGAGAGATTTTCCCGCCCAAATTTTGAATTTGGAAGCGACCCTTCGCCTTCTCACTTTGCCTATAAAAGGAAGTGCTGACTTCGGTCATTTTCACATTTGAGAACTTTGCGAGAACATTCGGACCCCTGAACTTGCTCTGACATTTCGGACCTTTTCTGCCTACCGCCTGTTCTGACAAGCCGACTGACCCGAACTTCCAGGACTTCATCAACCGTCACTCGTTCAGGTAACTCAGTTCTCTTACTCTTAATTTTCTTTTTATTTTTTGAAATGGCACCATGGAAGCACACGACACGCCCTAAGTTAGCGATCAGCCGGTCACCGGGGACGGCTGAATCTAGGACTAGGAGTGCCGCCTGCCCTTTTCTGGACCCATCTTTGCCCTTTATACAAAGTCCGACTGTATCTGTGTCTATGCAGAACGTGATGGCCAGAACAAAAAAGACTGCTATGATATCAAACTTAGACGGCTCCTCCCAAAGGGTGCTCCTTAGTGAAACATCTGACCAGGCGCCAGATGTAGAACGAGGCGACTGTCAAGCCGACAGTTCTGAGAGAGGGGCCAAGGTGTTCCCTTCCCATCTTACCGTGGACATGTCTAATTTTCCTTCTGCTCCTTCTAAGGGAGAGGAGGCGGGCCCCTCTAGGAGAGGGGAGGAGTCGTCCTCCTCGGACTCGTCAGAGGACGAGTCTGAGTCCAGTTCTTCTGGCCACAGTTCTCCTGGCTCAGAAGAAAAACATAGCCGCCTACAAGAGGCGAGACGTTCTCATGCAGTTGAGAAGGGGGACAATTGGGCGGAGCCGTCCGCCTCTTACAGAGAGGAAAACGCCCCCTACTACTGCAGGGTACCCCGGGGCCGGATCGCAACCATGCAAGACAACGTGGCGAGCTTTATTGCTAACCACAAAATGGGCCCGGAATTTTTACTGTTCGTGCCGGATCCAGAAGACACTGTCGTCTGGCCGGCTGGTACCAGCTATGGTGACGGCTGCTTTGGCTGCTATGTGGCGGCCATCAAAGCTGGACTGCGCTTCCCATTACATCCGGCTGTTCAGCGGATTTTAGATGGGTATGATCTGGGGTTATGGCAGTTAGCCCCCAACTCTTGGGTAAACGTACTCGGCTATGTGGCCGGGTGCGAATTGAACGGGGTGGAGCCAAGCTTTGAGGCTTTCGCCCACATGGACTATCTCAGCCGGACCCCTAAGTCGGGAGGTACCGGCTGGTATCAATTAACAAGCCATAGGGGTTACCTCATGACGAGAGGTAAGGCAAACAAATGGAAGGATTGGCGGAACACCTTCCTTATTATCGAGGGTTCAGACACGGAGCTGAACAAACGCTTTAACAAGTGGAATAGGGATCCGCCTCTTCTCGCAGGCGGCCGCAGCATGCCGCCTGTTCCCCCAAAGGCTAAAAAAGAGATCCTAGACAAAGGACTCTTCAAAGTAGAGACTAGGGTGAACTCTACTTCAGGGGTACGAGAGCAAGTACCCCTAAACTGCGTCCCGAGCTTCAAGTGGCTCTATGACGAGTACTTTTTGGCCGCCTGTGGCCTCAGCAGTCGGTGCTCTAGAGGTAGCCGGCCTGACAAATACTGTTTTTTCACGCCTTGTTTACTTGGGATTTTTACTAACTTTGTTGCTTATTTCTTGCAGCTGACGCCATGAGTAAAATATCAGCATCTAAGACTGCGGCGGCCATGTTGCGGGTCTCGCTAATGAAGCAGTCGTATGCCGACTCCCCCAACAAGGAGGCACCCTTGGTAAGCTTTGAAAACTCTTCCTCTTTTAGTTGTCTTATGCATATACTAACTCTTTTTGTTTTCAGTCTGGCACTCCAAGGGCTTCTTCCTCGCAACAGCCGGACCCCAAGGCCCGGAGGACGACTGTTGCAAGCTCTCCTGGGTCTTCCAGGAAAACAGTGGCGGCTGAGAAGCAGCCGGCCACTTCTTCAAAAACCCAGGCGGGGCCGCCTAGATGTATGGACACTCACTTGTAAAAACTCACCCTTGCTTCCTTCTTGATTAGGTCTAACTTGTTTTATCCTTTCGCTTAATGCAGCCGGCCCCCAGGGACTTGACTTGGTTGAGGTAGCCAAGTCTATGGTTAAAGTAGTTCCTCCATCTGACAGGGAGGCGGTCAAGGGTGCCGGCACCCTTGACCTTGATGGAATTTCAGGGGTCCTTGCTGAGGTATACTTAGCATTTTTTGAGCTTTTGAGTTCCGGGACGCCTGTTATCCTTTTTGTTTGGAAACTGACGCCTGTTTTTCTTTGTACTTAGGCCCTGCTCCGAGTCAACAGCCTTCGCAAGCCGATTGATCGGAAAAACAAAGAGGTAAAGGCCGCAAAGGCTATGGCCGCCTCCAGCTGTGATAAGGCAATGTTTCAAATTGCCCAAAATGAAGTACTGACCATTGATCTTCTTTATTATCAGGCGCAGGCTACCGCCGCTGTTCGGGCCCAGTTAGAGGCGGCCCAAAAGAAGGTTGACGAGCTGGAGGGGACCGTCACCAACCTTAAGGCCGAGCTGAAACCTCTTCGCCAAAAAATGCACTCTTACGAAGCCATGGAGAAATCTTTGGCCAACGTAAAAGAACGCCTGGTGAACCAAGAGAAGAGTCTTACCCAAGAGCTCTCGGATAAGGCCGAGCAAGAGAAACAAGAGCTCGTCCGGGAGATGGTGGAAGACTCCGCTCAAATCCAGCGCATGACCTGGGAACGACTGTTCCCCAGTGCCGACTTTGCCTCATGGGAAAGAACGTACCGCCAGTGTTCGGAAATATATAACCAACAGATCCTGGCGGCTGCTGAAGAAGAGGCGTTGGACGGTGCGTTGGAGGAGAAAGAGCCGGTTGTGGCGCTTGTGCCACTTGGGGGTAAGGCATCAAAAGAGGGTGCAGCTAAGGCCGAGTCCAGCAAGAAGAGTGCTGACCAGGCGGCAGCTGCTGATACTGAACTGCCCCCTTCTTAAGCTTTAAGTATTTTTTCTTTTCACGGCCTGCGTGCCGTTTGCTTTGTAATTACCCGGCCAGGGGGCCGGGGTTTTGAATATTCTGCTGGTCTTTAATGGCCGGCTCATTTTTAATCAAATTTTTGTTTTGGTTCAAATTTGTCTAAGTATTTTTAATTTGTTCCCTAGACCGACTGTTGTGTATGGCCGAACGTTAAGACAGGTACAAATAGTAAGTATGCCGCCTATGCCCCTGGATGACTGGTTGTCTGTTTCCAGGATAGATGATCAGTCGGCCATTTATTCAATCGGTATTCGAACTCTTTATTAAATTTGTCTGACCAAGTAAATAGAATTACCTAGTCGCCAAGGAATTAAGTAGGAAAACAAGCGGCGGGTACCGGTTGTTTCCTTTTATTGCCAATGTTGGCTTTTAACTCGTAATTTGTTAACCTAGCAAGAGTATTGGTTGAGAGCCTTTGTTTATTAAAAACAAGTGGACGACTCATACCTTTTAGGCTCCATACTAAGTTTGAGTGACTATTAACTTAGGAGTTACTTAGTCTTTGTCGCAATTTAGATTGAGTAGTAGAGGTACCAGACGGCGTAGGCCGGCTAGACCCCTTGATTCGCCAATGTTTGTTGGCTATTAACTCAGTAGGTTATCCAGTAGGAATAGGGGTTCGAGTGCCCTTGTTTGTTTAAAACAGGCGGACGACTCAAACTTTTTAGATTCCATACCAAATTTGAAGGAGTGACTATGAGTTAACTTTGGAGTTACTCAGTCGCCGTCACTTTTAATTGAGAAGTAGAGGTACCAGGCGGCGTAGGCCGGCTAGACCCCTTGATTCGCCAATGTTTGTTGGCTATTAACTCAATAGGTACCCCCTGCATTTATCCCAAGTAATACAGGCGGTCATCCGACTCAGATGTCAACTGCTACCACTGGTTTGGTTAGTGATAGAGTTATCCTTGTCTCAAAAACGGCTACGTGGTTGTCCTTGGGGACAGTCGTATAGGTGTCGTGTAATTAGTTTATAGAACAATGTTCCACCCAAAAGGGAGCTGCTCTCTGCGACGAATTTCATCCGGAGGGATGCCGTCGGACGCCTGCTATGATGTTGGGACAGGTCGAATTAGTTTTGTAGATTTGATCAGTTGGCTTGGCGCCTGGTCTGATCATTCGGCCGGTGGCCTTGGTAAGTTCTTGGTGAACGTAGGTGCTAAGTAAAAGAAGGGTAGCCGCCTGTTAGGCACAGGGTCGGCCAGGCCCTAATCTTTTTAGCTAAGTATTGTGAGTAAAATACTCAATGGAGAGTAGCCGACTGTAAAGGAACAGACGGCATGCCCCTCTGAAGATAGAGTGAAACTCCATGGAGAGTAGCCGACTGTAAAAGTACAGACGGCATGCCCCTCGTAATACAAAATTGAATAGTAAGTGCAAACTTTATTAAGTAGCTCTTTACTTTACATCATTCAGAAGAAATACTTTTTAAGGTTATCTACATTCCAAGTTCGGGGCAACGGTTGTCCGTCTGGTGTTTCCAGACGGTAGGTACCGTCCCTGACTTCCTCATAGATTCGGTAGGGTCCTTCCCAGTTGGGAGTTAGTTTGCCAGACTCATTAGCCCTACCGACTGCTTCCATCTTTCTAAGTACAAAATCCCCTACTTTGAGTGGACGCCTGTGTACTTTTTTGTTGTATGATCTAGTCATTCTCAGGCGATAGATCTCATGGCGCAAGACAGCATTGCCCCTCTTTTCAGGAAGTGAGTCTAATGCCAGGCGCATGGCTTCCCAGTTTGCCTCTTCGTCATATAGCATTACTCGAAGAGTCGGCTCGTAGTGTTCTATTGGAAGAACAGCTTCTGCACCATAAGTTAGGAGGAATGAAGTTTCTCCAGTCGCCCCTTTTTCAGTCGTCCTAATGGCCCAGAGAACATGTGGTAGTTCATCCGCCCATAGGCCGCCTGCTCGTTCAATCTTTTTCTTGAGACCGTCTGAGATGATTTTATTAAAGGCTTCTACCTGGCCGTTTGCTTGTGGACGGCCGACAGATGCAAAGTAATGTGCAATTCCTTGGTCTCCCAACCAGCTTTTGAGAACAGGCGTCTCAAATTGGGGACCATTATCAAAAACCATAGACATGGGAACCCCGAACCGAGTGATGACGTTTTTCCAAATGAATGAAATTACATCTTTCGTCTTGATTCCCTTTACAGCCTCCGCCTCTACCCATTTAGTGAAGTAGTCAACGGCAACAAGTATATACCTTCTGCCGCCTGTAGCAGGCGTATATGGACCCAGAATGTCCATGCCCCACTTAGCAAACGGTAGTGGGCTGTGAATGGTAGTGAGGTCAGTAGCCGGACGGTGAATTAGTTTGCCAAACCTTTGGCACTTGTCACATTTTTTCACCATCTCCATTGCATCTGCTTCCAAAGTAGGCCAAAAGTAGCCCTGCCGCCTTGCCCTTTGAGCAAGCATCCTACCACCTATATGGGAAGCACAGAAACCAGAGTGAAGATCATCTAGTATCTCTCGTCCCTTTTCAGGAGTAACACACTTTAAGAAGGGTTGAAGGTACCCCCTCTTGTGAAGTTCTCCCTGTATCATTTCAAAACAGGAGGCTCGTTTTTTCAGTGCTGCCGCCTGTTGAGGATCATCCGGCAGTGTACCGTTTGTCAGATATGCCCTGATTGAATCCATCCAGGTTGAGCTTCTGTCTAGGATTCCAATAGGGTTTTCCTCGATGCTTCTCTTCTCCATTACTTCCCAAAAAACAGTTCGAGGAGTATCGGAGGAGGCGGATGATGCTAATTTCGAAAGTGCATCTGCCTGGTTGTTTTCTGATCTCGGCACTTGGATCAGATGGAAATCCTCAAGGGAGCCGACTGCTTGTCGGACCGCCTGTAAATACTTGATCATGGCCGGATGTGTTGCGTCGTATTCGCCATTGTACTGACTCACTATCAATTGCGAATCAGAACAGGCGTCTATTTTTCTTGCCCCTGCCGCCTTGCACATGCGGATCCCGGCTAGTAAAGCTTCATATTCTGCCTCATTGTTTGAAGCCTGAAAACTGAAGCGTAGAGCATACTCGAACCTGTCGCCCTCTGGAGATTGACATACGACGCCTGCTCCACAACCGTTTGAAGTAGAGCTTCCGTCCACATATACCTTCCAGACTTGGTCTGGAACTTGAGAGTCAGGAGGACGAGTCATCTCTACAATAAAGTCAGCAAAGGCTTGCCCCTTCACTGCTTTTCTAGGCTCGAAAGTAACTTCGAGACTCTGCATTTCTATGGCCCATTTGATCATTCGTCCGGACGACTCCATGGTGGTAAGGGGCCGCTTGATCGGTTGGTCGGTATACACGACGACTGCATGTGCCAGAAAGTAGGGCTTCAATTTTTTAACAGCCATGAAGAGTGCAAGACCAAATTTCTCCACTAGGGGATACCTCAACTCGGCATTTTTCAGTACGTGACTGACAAAGTAGACCGGAAGTTGACAGCCGTCCCTTTCAGCAAGGAGCACAGCGCTTAACGCATGATCAGAGACGGCCAGGTACATGTAGAGATTTTCTTTGGGCAAAGGGCTGACCAGCCTCGGCAAGGAATGCAAGTGAACCTTTAATTTCTGGAAGGCGGCCTCAGCATCCGGCCCCCATTCAAACCTTGCCTTTTTCTTAATTGCCTGGAAAAAGTATAGGCATTTGTCGCCTGATCGGCTTAGGAATCTTCCCAAGGCCGCCAGACAACCTGTTAACTTCTGAACCTCTCGGACGGTACGAGGCGACTGCATGTCAATGACCGCCTGTACCTTCTCAGGGTTCGCCTCTATTCCTCTCTGGTTGATAAGGAATCCGAGAAATTTCCCAGACTCAACTCCAAATACACATTTCTTGGGATTGAGCATGACATGGTGCCGCCTGAGTGTGGCGAAAGTTTCTCGGAGGTCCGTCAGATGATCTTTCTGAAGTTTAGTCTTGACAATCATATCATCAATATATGCCTCGACGTTTCTCCCAATCTGATCAAAGAACACTGTGTTTATCATTCGTTGGAAGGTAGCCGGGGCATTCTTAAGACCAAACGGCATGACCGTGTAACAGTACAATCCCTGATCAGTGACGAAGGTCGTCTTCTCCTGATCTTTCTTCCATAAAGGAATTTGATGAAAACCAGAATAGGCGTCCATAAAACTCATCAAGGCATGGCCGGCTGTTGAGTCGACCAGGTTATCAATTTTAGGCAGAGGGTAACTGTCTTTTGGGCACGCCTTGTTCAAGTCTGTGTAGTCTACACACATTCGCCAGGTGCCATTCGGCTTTTTAACAAGCACCACATTTGCAACCCAATCTGGGAAGTAACATTGCCGAATGAACCCTGCATCAAGTAATTTTTTGACTTCGGCGGCTGCCGCCTGACCTCTTTCTTCACCATGGTTCCGCTTCTTTTGCCGTACCGGCTTCTTTTTCGGATCCACAGCGAGTTTGTGTACTGCCAGATCAGGACTAATGCCTGGCATTTCATGGACTTCAAATGCAAAGATGTCCTTGTACTCTTTCAACAGGTTGTGAAAGTCGTCACCAAGGTTTCTCAGAGCAGTCGTCCCAACTTTGACTGTTCGGTCAGGGCGGGAGTCGTCTAATATCAGGTCCGCATGCTCACCAGCCGGCTGAGGGCGGAACTCATCCGGCCGCTCCTCTGCCAATGATTGCTATTTTCTTGCTTTTCTTGCGGACTCTGTTTGGGACGCCTTTCTTTTTCTGTCGCCTGTTTCTTGAACAGGCGCACTCTCCTTGACATTGTCAAGGTCTGTTTTTTCTCCACTTGACCCAGTGGCCATAACAGTGGGCTTGACATCCGAGAGATAGCACTCTCGGGCCATCCTCTGATCTCCCCTTAGGGAGCCGACTGTTCCATTATCCCTTTCAAACTTAAGCAGCATAAGTGACGGGATTATAACAGCCTTGGAATTATTCAGGGTTGGTCGACCCAGAATCATGTTGTAGGCCGAGAGTTCCTCTACCACTAGGAACCGGACTACCATGTGTCGTCCTTCCCCTTTTTCGCCCAGGCGAATGGGTAGATCTACTCGTCCCAGTGGGTGGACGACTCCTCCTCCAAAACCTATTAAAGGGTGGGAGGCCGGATGTATGCAGTCCGTCTGATATTTCAGTTTTGACAGACATTTGCTGCTGATGAGATCTGAAGAGCTCCCGGTATCTATGAGGATTCGGCCAATTCTCTGGTTGGCCACTTTACATTCAATAACGAGAGGGTCGTCATGCGGCCCCCTTATTCCTCCTAGATCCTCTTCAGTGATGACAATCTCAGGAAATGTATATTTGGACGGCTGTTCTTGGTGAACGGAATTTACATCTAACCGCCTTATATTATCTTTGTTGCCCCTAATAGTGGGGCCGCCTCCTGAGAAGCCGCCTGCAATGGTGTAGACGACTGCATCATCCGTATCGGAACTGTCGGCCTGTTGATTCTTTTTGGCCGACTGCTTTTTTGAGGAAGTATTCCCCGTAGATTTCTTGACATAAGTGTCAAGATCACCTTGATCAGCCAAGCGGTCTAGGTACCGCATGAGACTGATGCAGTCATTGGTGTGATGACCAACGTCATCATGGTAAGCACAGATTTTGTCTTGGTTCCGGTTGCTCGCAGAACCCTTCATGGGGAGCGGCTTCTCAACTGAGAGCCGTCCCTTTATTTCTTTTAGGATAAACTGGTTATCCTTGTTAAACACATACTTTGGGGAGTATGGTTTGAATTCTTTTTTCTTTTTCTAGGCCGGTTGTTTGGAGGAATCAGCCGCCCAGACCTCTTTTCTTTTCTCATCTTTGTGGGACGACTGTTTCTGTCGTCCCTCTCTTTTGTCGAACCTCTTCCCGTCCGACTGTTTTATCGTACACAGATCAGTCGCCTGTATATAGGCTTCTGCTTCAATCAAGGCCTCTTGAAGAGTCGCCACCCTTTTTCGAACTAAATCAAATTTAAAGGTAGACCCGTCTTTGAGACCTCTAAAAAAGTCCGTATAAGCTACCTCATCCGGTAACCCTTGAATCTGTATTCTCATCAGGTTGAACCGCCTGATGTAAGAACGAAGCCCCTCCTTCTCGCCCTGCTGAATTGTTCCCAAATCAAGGGTCGTTTTCTTTGCAGGGATGTTCATAGCGAAGTTGGAGGCAAATAAGTAAGCAAGCGTCCTGAAGTTGTTTACACAACCAGTCGGCAGGTTGCCGAACCATTGCTGTGCAATTCCCTTGAGAGTCGCTGGGAAACACTTGCACCAAGTGGGATCATCCAACCCTTGAAGGTACATCAGGTTGGTGAATGCCATCAGATGGTCTTCTGGGTTAGTAGTGCCGTCATAGGCGCCTACTAGAACATTTTTTACTTTGGCCGGCTGAGCGGCTTCAGTAATTTCCTTGGAGAAGGCCGACGGCTGTTCACCAAGTCTAAGCAGCCGTAGCTGCCAGTCCATAGGTTGGACGTTTTTTGCTGCAGGTCCACCAAATGGAGGTGGCTGCATAAAATACTGTTGTTGCGGCACAAATGGTAAGTTTGGTACCGCCTGGGCACTATGAAAGCCGGACTGACGGGAGGTGCCGCCTGACTGACTCTCATGGTACGACTGAGTATGCCTCATCGAGGCATTTCGCAAACTGTCCTGAAAATTTGAAGTAGAAGCCGACTCTGATAATCGGTCACTCTTCTTCTGCTCTAGCAGGAGCCGAGCATCTGTGAACGTTTGCTTTGACCCGTCCGCCTGAATATGACGAACCGGTTTCCTATTTCCCGTAGGATAGCGGAGTTTTGTAAAATCAAGAGCAGGTGGCTCCCGCTTCTTGGATTTAGGATGGGGAGTCGCCTCTCGCCCTTGAACTGGCTTCCTCTTCAGTGAAGTGGAAGGTTTCTTGGCCGTCTGCTCCTTGACTGAAGCAGGCGGTTTTTTGTTGATCAACTCTTGAATCTCTCCCTTGAAGTCCCTCATGAAGGTCATGAGTTCGTTCCTTGTGATGGGAGCAGACCCATCAGTCGGCTGTTGCCGAGCAAGCGATGCGCCTGCTGGCTCGCTTCCTGTTTTAAGATGCTCCCGTTCCCTCCTTTCGGTATGGCGGGTACGTCGGGCCCTTAGGGTCCCGTCTGGAGCTGTATGAGTTTCAACTTCAAATTCACTTTCAGTATCATGGTCCGACTGGACTTGAGGGTCGTCTAGGGGACGCCTCTCTTCTGGAGTCGGTACAGACTTGGATGCCATCTCTGAAGTACTCTCCCCACAGACGGCGCCAAATGTTTCGGGGTTTTCTGATGTCCTGCGGGAGAGTTACAATTCCGAGACTGGAACCGGACGCCTGTACCTGCAAAATAACGGAGACTCCTGAGAGCTCCGCCTCCAACGGTCAAGTTAGTACCTGATTAAGGAGTAATCAATACAGAAATTAAAGTAATGAGGTCTCTCTAGGTGAGAGTGCTTAGTGTTGGTAATCTGCGTCGTTAGCGAGATTAGCCGGTTGTTAATAACTCTGTTCTTCTCTGCTTGATCTCTTGATTATTCGATTCTGTGATTAATGAGGATTAATTAAGTATTTATAGCCTTGAGAAGCGTGCAACTCTCTAGGTTTAAGGTAAACCTAGGGCTGATCGGGCCTCTAGACTGGATTGGGCCTTGGTGGCCGGTTTTCCCATTTGGCATGGGTGGACACGTGGCGTGTCTATAGTGGTCCGTAGAGGACGTATCTGTGACTGACACGTGGCAGGCTCCTGTTGTCCTTCGTGAAGGACACGTGGCGGAACCGGGTTGGTCCACTTGTCAGAAGGTGATTGGTGGATAAAAATCCCCTAATCACCAGCGATATTGAAAACCACTACTAAAGGCTAAGGCAACGGGGGATATTGTATCGCATGATCATTCGTTGGGAAAGCTTTTTGTTGCAATTACAATCGATACTAAAGGTTAAAATAATCGCTACGAAAAAGTTATTTTCTTGTAGTGATTTCACACCAACTCTGATCGTTTTCCAGAAGAAGCATCGACATGGTTTCTTTTTGAAAGAAATCAAATTCTGCTTTGATTTCAGTGACAGTGGCCCAATGGACTCTCATGTCCTCTTTCCAATGGACTCTCATGTCTAATGCTTCTCTATCCTTAACCTATACGTCCTAACCCATTTTACTATAACCTTTAAACATGTGATGGTTTGCTTCACTTTGTTCATGTCTTATTGTCTTACCCCTAGCTTGAAGCAACATCCACGAGCATAAATCCCTCTATTAATGTACTCGATCCATTGATTTCCATTTGAATATCATTTGAACCATCTCCAAATACTTTGAAATTAAAGCGTCCAAATGACTATTAAATCACCTGCATTAAGAAAATCACAAACGGAGCGTAATAAAAGCGACATATGGTAATTTATGCATACACGACCCTAAACGACCAAGAAGACTAAGAAAAAGCTATAAAACTAGCATGAACATGCCTAGAAAACCTATATAAATACGATTCATCAGGGGTTCAAATTAAATCAAAATCAAATAAATTATATTAAAATTATTTATAAATTAACAAATTACATGAAACTACGTATATATTATATTGCACATTACTAACCATATAATTACTAGTACCAACCTCAAACGATATCCCGAATGTCCTTCGTAATATATATCCTCATATTTAAAAGTCTTTATATTATTTAGCTATTTACAACCATAGTTATAGGATCTGTTCTATAGGTCATACCTCTAAAAGCTTAGCCACTAAGGATAAATAATTATAAAATGATAATTATATTCTCAAAAGGCATCAATAACATAATACTAACAACAAATTTGACATGATATTTGTCATGTTTTTTTTTTTAATAAGGAGTATTGTTAGCATTACTTTAGATGTGAGACATGAAATTTAATCTTTTTAATAACACTAATATCCGATTATCATGTTTATGTAACATGAAAATGCTGCAGATCATATTGCTAAAGGATGTATCCTTAAGCACAACAAGATTCATGCTGCATACCAATTTTGGCAAAACTATTGAAACGTTAATTACATGTCAATTCACGGGTTGCGTCTGCACCCGTAGATTCCTAGATCTCGCTATCGGACTTTCCATTTACCAGAAGATGAGTTGGATTTGGGAGTTAAGTCGGCAATTTATGATAATTGCTACAAAATCAGTGATGAGGAGATGACTTAGGCAATACTTGGTACACTATTTTGGGAGCTGAGCTGCTTAGAAGACTACATGAAGTCTACGGATTTATTCCAATATTGAGAATCTTTTCAAAGAAATCAAAGAACGGTCAACATGGTTTCTTCGTAAGAACTGGAATTTTGTTACGATTTGACTGATAGGGTATCAGTTGACTCCAGTTTGTTGTTTCCAGCAACGGGCAAGATCGTAATAGATGGTGGGAAATCACTTGAGCCTTCAATTGTATTTATTCATGTATAGTAATATAGAATTGAATTTCACAATTTATAGAATTGAATTTCACAATTTATTAATTTTACAAGAACTACAAGGCTGTGGAAGCATAATAGATCCTAATATCAAACAGTTCAAGCTTCATTATCCTTAAACTTGATATGTAGACTTTAAACCAACTAAACACATCATCTATTGTTATGGCCATACAAAAATTGTTTAGTATTCCAAACAGATGAGTGTTAATGGAAGCATTAGTTTTCCAACAAGTTCAGTCTCACCCTAGTCTGCTATTTTACATTTTACAAACACTTCCCCTTTATATATTCTTTCCGATTCCCATCTAATTAACAAATCAACTACTTTCTACGCTCACACTAGTCTTGCATGTGCCTTTTACCTCTTAGCATCAATCAATCCCACATATCTCCTTCCTATAACAACGCTTCTGTTATACCCTATTATTTATTTCCTACCCTCAACATCCAATGAATTGAATAGAGTCACCATTAACTAGAGTACATGTATCAGCATATATAGATATTGTCTACCAGTTCTATATATGTTCTTGTTAGGGCCTATTATTGTGTATAGTGTATATAGTTATCGGGCCTATCTCATGAGCCCTAATCTATTTGCTAGGTTGTATATATACACTTGCTATAGTCTAATGAAAACTACGGAAAATCATTTCGTGACATGGTATCAGAGCCAATCCAATTCTAATCCCTAATTTTCTGAATTTTTTAATCTGAATTTCTACTCTAAATTCCTATTCTAAATTGCTAAACCCGAATTTCTCCTCTAAATTGCTGAATTTTTATTTTTTTTTTAGTTTGAAATTGCGACCCTGTTTTCTGAAATTTCTACCAATTCAACTCTAAACTTCTGCAATTTTACTCTGACTTCCTATTGCTAAATTGCTACTCTACCTTACTGAATTTCTACTCTACAATTCTTTATCAACAATGGTGAATGCTAAGTCACAATTATGGTGTACCCACTGCAATCGATCGGGTCATGACTATGGTGGTTGCTTTCTTGTCCACGGGCTACCCGATTGGTGGCTGGAAAAATATGGGAATAAAGGCCGATTGTCATCTTCGTCTATTGCTTCCCCGATGTGTGTTGCTGCCGCTTCTTTGCCTGCTGTCTCTCTTTCTTCTACTACTGCAGCTTCGTCGCTTTCACTGCCGCACCATTCGCCAGGCCACGGGAACAGCCTGCGGCCCTATCCCGCGGGCACTGCTACAAGCCAGACAAATCTGCCAAGCCGCAGGGATATCGCGCGACCCTTCCCTACAGCCGCTGCTACCACTTCGACTATACTCTAATGAAAACTACGGAAAATCATTTCGTGACAGTTCTGTTTATCAAAGCAATTCGTGTATATATATATATATATATATATATATATATATATATATAGTGTGCGCTTAAAAATGAAAAGAGAGAAAATGGTGAGCAACCTGAGACTTGTCTTTGGCATCAATAAGATGCTCACCATATTCATAGAGCTTCTCAATGTCCATAGTATTGCCAGAAGCATCAAAATCAGCTAAAGAAATAAAAAAAACCACATAAAAATGGGTACTAGATTTAGAGATGCAGAGTATAGATTTGTGGTTTTGGAATATATATTAGCCAGTCTTGATTGACTGTAATATGCAGATTAAAATTCTACTTGTTCAAATGATCACAATAACTACATATCATCGCCAACTAACAAGGAATTTTATATTGCGTAGTGACTGGGAAAACTCTTAAAATTTCAGAGAAAAAGTTGCACTAAACAAGTATCAACCAGCCATCAATATAAGCCATCAATATATTTCTAATTTCTAATGTCAGGAGCTTTTTCTCTTTGAAGAATGCCTGTAAGGTTGTAACCAATGGAATTCAACAATTTCTCTATTCAGATTATTTAAATTTTGGATTCTAAATGTCATAAAAATATAAAACATTCAATTATTGGAAAAGAACTTTTTAAAACATAAAAATCATGCCTTTTTTAAGAAATCCAAAAAAACCTATCAAAATTTCCAATCAGCCCATATTCATCAAAAGGGTAACCATAAACTTCAACATCATCACAAATTTATCAGTATTTTTTGAAAAAAAAATGGATTCAATTCTGACTAAATTGATAAAGCTGATAAAAATATAGAAAAAAATACACTTTAGTAATTAGTAATATGTAATCCCATCTTGCCTAATTTACTTTAAATAATTTGACTTCCGATTGTTCTAATTTTTATTTGTGTTTTTATTCTTCAATCCTGATTATCGATAATTTAGAGAAAGAGTTAATTTTTTTTGTAAAATATTTCAACTTGCAATTACACAATATTCATCACGTTTAGACTGTAGACTAGGTAAATGAATGAATTAAGCTATGATATTATGAGAGTATGCTTGGTGTTGATCACCTTGTAAGACATAGTGTTGATGTGGATCTTGTAAGGAAGTATAAGGTTCTGTCTCTTGACAGTATACTCTTATTAGGGTGAGTGACTTAATTTAATGATCCCATTTTCTCTCTTACCCTTAATCACCTATTCTTCTTTTTGCTAATGATCTTTTATGATTTTTTTTTTTTCTAGAAACTGTGCAACTATGCAAATAATTCAATACGGAGAGGTAGTGCTTTATTTCAATGTTAGTAGTGACCAAGTAACATATCAAAGGCAAACATGAAGCAAAATCACCAAGTAAACCACAACCACTCCATTATAACTTAATGGATACAAAAACCAAAAGTTATATCACAAATGAAAAAGCTTTACAACTCAAAAGCACAAGAAATGGAGAGTAAGAAAGGAAAACTTTTGGTTTTCTTAATAATGACCCACACAATTCAGTACATATAAATACAATATAAGAGTCTTCTTTCCATGTTTCCTTCCCACACCAACTCATTCCAACAGCACAAGAGAAAAGAAAAAAAATTGTGTTGTTCCAGGTTTTGAAGCACCCTATCACAACTCTTACATTTTTTGTTCTTTTGGGAGAAACGTGTTTGGAGTGGGATCTCAGCCAAATATCCCTTTCCATATCAAGTCTATCGAGAAGAGACTCTCCTTAAGAATGAACATCTGGGGCTTGTACACAGCATAGCCATTTTTTCTGCAGAGTCCAAGAAATTCAAGAAATAAGTCGGACATGAAATCAAATTAGTTTCTAAGTCCAGGTTTAATCATCTGAATTGAGGCGACCTCAATTTTTTCTTGTCAATAAAGTATGGTTAAACAGTTGACATAATTCTTAAAGTATTGAAACAATGCCATTTGTACATGATAGCATATGCTCTCTAGTCTCTATGGCAAATGGCAGTCGTAGATTTCAGCTTTCAAAATGGAAATGTCATAGAAAAGAAAGATATCAATCCTCAAAAAGCTATTTTCCTATGATCATGACAAAGTTTTACCTAAATACCTAATATACTACCTCAAAGCTAGTTAAAACTCAACAATATCTCAAAGCTAATTAAAATCTCTGTGTTTGCTTATTTAATCATCTACCCATACCCACCAACCCTACTTTCTCCATTGAAACAGAGGGAGTATATGATTAATCAGCAAATATTCTAATATTTTACTGGGAGTCAAACAAACAGATGGGTTGCAATAGAATGCACAAGTTACTATAGATCTCGTACACATACTTCTATCAGCCATTCACCATTTCAACCATGAAAAACAAAAGATGACACCCAAAAAGCAGAAAACAAAGGATATGACAGATTAGTAAAGCAACAGGCATGTAGCATTTTCTGTGTCTCAAAAAACCTCCAAATGAATTGGCCACAAGGCCAACAACCAAGTTAGCTACTGACTAGAAAATGAGAAGGAACACGTACGTAATGTGCTCTCTCAAACAAGCAATTAAAGACAGCCAAAATGATGCAGATGCGACAGTGGTCAAATCAGAAAGAGGAAAAGAAAACTTACAGGCTGAGACTTGGTGGGCTCCATTCCAGGCCTAGATGTGGGCTGGTTCTTCGCAGGGGACTCAGGTTTCCCACCTGTCTTCTTTTCATCCCTGGCTTTATTAAAAATCACAGTGAATCCCTCCGCTGAAGCTGGATCATTGACATCCCATTCACCAAATTTGGGCAGTGGCCTTCCCTTGTCCTGACAATTGCCAAGAATAGGGTCAAGAATTTGTGTGATGCATTCTTCCCATGAGGAACCGGAGAAAAGTAAATATCCAATGAGGGAAAAACATAAATAATCCTCTGATCAGGATGTTGACCACCAGAGTTCATTTCCAAGTCCTGCTGGACAAACCCTACCAACCTCCCTCACTACCCAAATAAAAGTCAAAAGCATTTGCATACATCTTTATTCAAAGTTTACCATGCAACATTGACATCAACTAAAAATCATAATTCAACTTTGCATATGATATCCCACATCTCATCCCCAGATCTAAATCACAATACGAGAAAATTTTGCTATAGCAATAAAAACAGCAGCTGGATATAGAAGTTCTAATTATTATCATAGAAATAAAATTTCTGTTTTCACCAACATTGTAGATACACTTTGCAAAGGAAGTACAAGCACAGCTACTCGTAAACAGACCACCATACCAAGTCAGCAAAATCAGATTAGGGAGCTCACTAAATCAGTAATATAGGTCTGTGCACACATTGACAGAAATTTTACACAGTAAAAGATCACTGGAAAAAAATTATTTTAAAATAAGGCAAAAACAAGAATAAAATTTCATAATGCACGAAAGAATGAAAGTAGTTGGAAAATAACTTCAAAACTCTATGGCCCTAAAAGACATAACAGCAACAAAAGGTAACAAATTTCTGACCCTACGTCGCTTGAAATAGCTTCGATTGGCTTTTTCTTGTCAGTGTGCAAGCCTACAAGACAATATTCCCAAAATTCAAAGAGGTTGAGACTTGAATCTCTAGCAAAATTAAGAAAGCTGGTCACAGCATAATTAAACCTCCAATTGTGCAATTCTTAAGCTAAGAAAATTAGAAAAAGTTGTTCCGGATTAATTGTACAAATTCAGTCAAATCATCACCAAATTTGAAAAAATAGTAAACAGGATAAACACAGAATATGCAACTATTTCTACTTAGATTTTTTCCTACTTGGTGTTTCAAAGGCATGAGGCGCCCTCAGTTAGTTGAGGGACATCTTGATATCCGGGGTAGCTATTAAAGGAAGACAAAGTGAAGCAAGCCATTACATGTTTATAGCTTATAGTAAAATGGGTAAGGGCGTGGAGATTAAGGATCGACAAAGTAAGTGAACTCATGAGTGGGTGAAAAGCCAAAATTAAGATAAGAAGCAAGATTAATCCAGAAGCTCAGCAAAGCTTATTGAACAGTTGAATAGTGAATGTATACTATATGCAGGACAATCATCATTGATATATGTATACTTTTAAAAAACTAAATAAAGGGGAAAAAACGCATTCAACCCAGAACCACACATATTAACAAGAAGCTATAAAATCACTGGATGCTTAATAGTAGCACGTCATATTCTATGGCTTGTAGAAAATGGGAACAATAAAGATTCAGAAAAAGGGAACCTACAAACAGTAATTTTAATAAGAATAAAAAGGCGCCTCTAAGGCCCTCAAGGATTATGTCCGAGAGCCTATCACCCTCAGCACCTCACCTCAGCTCATGCTTTTATATAAACTGCAAGTGCTAAACTAGATTCAAACCAGTGCTCAACAAGCAAGGATCCATTTTGCCGGGTCTAAGAACATTTCTGATATTGCCTGCAATTGCACATAGACTCTGACTTAGCATATGATAAAGCCAGCCCAAGCAAAAGCAAGCAGAAGTTGTATTAAGGCTAAGCTCAGCTAGGATGACAGCAGCAAGGTAGCTGCCAGCTGACAATTCCGCTTCCACAGACTAGCTGCATACTCAAATCTCTACTACATACTATCCCTTTATCAACCATAAGCCAACCCTGCAACGCGGCATAAGAAAAGACACAAGCTAGCATTGTTCATCAAATGGACCCAAAGGGTGCCAAAATAAACCAAGATGCTCACACATTCGTATATCATGGGCTATGAAATCATCCACCACTCCTAAATATCCATCACCAGAACACTCTAAATAAGCTGTAGTAAAAAGAGATCCAAAAAAAAAAAATTGAAGTCCTATCTTTAATTTAATCTCAAGAACTCACACTTTAAGTGTTCGATCATCGGAATTCAGAAATATCTATATAACCACTCAAGGTAGGATGATAAATGGCCTAAAATCCACTCAATGAAGTTATCAATCAGCTACAGGCAGCTGAAATACTTTTGGATAACTAGGTCAATCTTACACTCCTTCGAACTCATGCCATGAAAAAATATTTATGTTTATGACATGTCGAAAACACAAGTAAAACAAAACAAATCCATGGTTGGCAATGACTTAGCTTTCAAACAAGGATTCTTGAAAATGCCAAGTTAAGCTAAAATATATCAGTGCCTTACAGCTTTCACAAAAAGTTTAAGTCAACATCTTCTAATCACTTCTAGACAATGATATTTCCAATAAAACCACAATTGAAAGCTAAGAGAAAACAAAATACCCAAAAAAAAAAAACAATACTTCAAGTTGAAAGCTAAGAGAAAACAAAATTCCCAAAAAAAATACAATTGTTCAAATTGTGTAAAACCAACCCAACCCATCAAACTTCCATAAAATGAGAAGGAAAAAAAAAAAAACCAAAAATTCAAAAAAAAAAAAATCCCAATTCAAAACTATCAACTCCTATTCTAAAGAGATTTCTAGGGTTAAAATTATTTAAATGATAACAATCAAAAATCATCTAGACTGAATCAGGAAGCTAAATATGATAATTCTGCTAAATACACATATCAATTAAAAAAAGAAAAATCAATCAATTGGGAAATTAAAGAAGATGAATTGTAAAAAAGAAGGGTCAAACAAGAAATCAAATCAATCAAGAAAACCCAGAAAAACAGAAGAATTAAACCCAATAACAAAACCAGATCAAATCAAACAAAACATGAAAAACACAAAAAATCAAGCTGAATTGCGATGAATCTAGGGTTACAAACAACAACAGCAACAACAACAACAATCAACAAAAAATGATAAATTTCAATAATAATAATAATAAAATAAATAATTGAATTTTGACTTACCGTCATGAATACAGAGAGGAAAGGAAGAAACAGGGGGAAGAGAGAGAAAGAAGAGAGAGATTCGAATGAAATGAAGAACAAACAAAAAAAAGGGGGTAAAAGAAAAGGGGAGAAAGAAGATGAAAGAAGTAGAGAGAGAGAGAGGAGAGAGAAAATGGGGTTTTGATGATGACGAAGTTTTGTGAATGTGAAATGGGGAAGAGAGAGAATTTTTGTATGAAAAGCCAGAAATAGGCATGTGAACGTGGGGACTTTTCAGAGCTCATTCTCTCTCTCTTACAACGCCGTTTGCTTGCTGTTTTTAACGCCGTTTATTTATTTTCACCGCTAACAACTACTGTAACAGCTAACTATCATACGAGTAGCTACGAACAATAGTGAGAGTGAGGGATAACAGTTCAAGTGGTTAGAGCTTCCCTCTCGGTCCCAGAGCTTTTGGTATTGAAGGTAACTTTTATTTAAATTGAGAAATATTTTTATATGTAATAACTAATCAACAACTATTTTATCGAATACTCATACTTAAATCATCTATCTCCTTAGTTAATAGATTATTCCTACAGAGCTAAGAAATAACTTCACATTTCACAAATATATTTTGTCGAACACTCCCTAAGTGATTAGCGTATTAACGAGTACGAAACATAAAACACTACAGTACTTGGATAATAATTATTTGTTGATTGAAAGGAGAATTAACGTCTTTTTCTTTGTAGTCTTTTACTTGTACCGTTGTACATAGTATTACCATTTTTTATTTATTTTTTTTATTAAAATTATTTTTATGCAACTAGTTGGAATATTTATTTGTTTCAATTGAAGGTGGGGACCATGATTTTGGGAGTGTCTAATGTGAATTGGAATATTGTACTCCGTGATAGTTATGTCACTTATGCGCATGTTTAAAAAACTTTGGTAAAGTACTAGTAAGGGTCTGTTTCGATTGACTGAACTCAGCTGAACTGAACTGAACTTAACTCAGTTAAACTGAACTGAACTGAACTAAACTTATTAATTAGTGATTTTTAACTACGGATTAGTGATCTTTGATTATTTATTGATTATTTATTACTATACATATGTGTATATACAAATGTACATATTAAAATATTTACGAAAAATATACTATATAATTATAATTATAAAATGTATGGAAAATATATTATAAAATGTATGAAAAATATATTAAAAACTTGAAACCTCTAAACATTTTAAACACATATACTATTTATTATTATTATTATTATTATTATTATTTATTGATGATTATTATTATTATTTATTGATTATTATTATTATTATTTATTGATTATTATTATTAGTATTATTATTTCAATTATTATTGTTATTATTTCAATTATTATTGTTATTATTATTATTATATTTGGTTTTATATCATTAGCAATATCATTAGACATAAATTAAGAGCTGAGCTGAACTGAACTGAACTGAACTGAATTTCAACGGAACAGAACAGGCCCTAAGGTCTTGTTTGGTTGGCTAAATATTTTGTGGGAAGTCAAAATTCCCATGAATTTCATTTTCACCCTCTTGTTTGGTTAACACAAAAAAAGTGAAAATGGGGGTAATGAGAATTCATGGGAATTTTGACTTCCCACAAAACATGGGAATTCACTTACCTTACCCCCCCTTGGTAAGTTGAAATTCTGATGGGAATTTACTTCCTCCATTCTAAACCAAACAAATTTGTTAAATTCCCATGATTTAGATGATGGAATTTATTTCCCACAAATTTAAATTTCATGGGAATTTACACTTCCCTGATGAACCAAACAACCCCTAAGTGTGTAACATTGGCAATTTGTATTACTGTCAAAACGATTTGACAGTTCGATTTTGGTTCGATTTAAAAACGGAATGGTTTAAAATCGATTTCAGTGTCTTACGGGTCATTTTAGTTCGGTTGAAATAATTTTCAGTTTCGATATTCCTTAGCGGTTTAAATTCAGTTCGACGTGTAAACAATTCGGATAGTAAATGATTCGGTGCAAACGGGTTGCAGTTAGTTAATGGTTCGATAAAAACTGTTTTAATCCCGGTTCCAACAGTTTCGGGTGTTGGAAACGGTTTAGGGTAAGAAACAATATTTTTGATCTACTTTGGTATGAAACAATCATGACATTAAACTTGACCTGAGCGTAAGAATAACTCGACCTAATGTTGATTAGACCCAATAAATTACCGACCAAGTTTCAACTTACTTCAATAATCCCACCCCTTACCTAATCGGTATATGCCTAAACTTAAAATTGAATCTGACGTTAATAAACCCCAACTCATATCCGAAATACGAAAATAGCTACTTCGTAGTAAACAATACTACACAACAAAATTGAAATTGACAAGAACCAAACCTAAAAATGAAGTTTACTTTAATCCTATATCGATCTTGACTGGGTTTGATCAGAATAATTTCCAAAAACAGAGGGAAAGAATTAATTTTTGTAAAAAAGAATTAAAAAAAATACTAGTACGTACTCCAGTAAATAAATATTTTGTTGTACCTTCTAGAGTTCTAGACCAAAACCCCATTTCAATTTCTTCACCTGACTTTGGTCTTCAACCTCTGCAAACTGCCCATAAATCAGATGGTTAGAATTTTACTTATAAATTAAAAAATGTTTTCATATTTAGTTTCATTAACAATCAAGAAACCCACTTTAATTCCCAGAATTTTCTCAACCTTTCGAGGTTTTTCGAGCTTAAATTCTTCCCATTTTCTGGGAAATAATTCAAGCTCTCAAACTGCTGTTACTTCCACCACAACATGCACCAACTCCAAATTTCCTGGTAATTTTCTTTCTTCAAATTGCTTGAAAATATGACAAGTTTGTTATTATTTCATGTAGAAATTGCTTTTATCCTATTTGTAATTTGATGGGACTTACTGAAATTTCTTGAATTTTCGTCATGGTGTTGAATTTCTTATGTGCTAAGAGTATGCAAAATATCATATTTCTGTTAAAGTTTGTAACTTTTGATTATTGTTTGTTGTATTCCTTTTATGGTACAATATTGGGTTGCCTGTAATTTGTATAGTAATTTCATAGGGCCTGAAAAATTCATGGTGTTGCATTTTTCCAAAAGTTAAAAAAATACCCATTTTGTGCTGTTGTTAAATTTCAAAAATTTTAGGTAATGGGGGTAAAGAATATGCAAAAAAGAATATTTTCCAATTTTCCTGATTATACTATTCATCAAATCATGGAGTATGGCTTATGGGATGAACCAATTGTTGTTTGACCGGAGTTGATGGTCTGATTATATTCTGAATGAAGTGTTTGAAGTGCCTGCTTTATACTGTAGTGATGTTATTATCATTTGATGATTACAGGAGGTTTGGAAGATAGCATTTGTGCTATTCTCACGCTTGATCGGTGGGAGTCACTGAACCACATGGAATATAGATTAGCTTCACTTAGACCAGTTCATGGAAAATTAGCTTTAAAATTTCTCGATTGGGTCATTAAAAGGCCGGGTTTGGAGTTGAATCACATGCTCCATATGTATAGTATTACAATTCACATACTAGTTAGAGCTAGGATGTATGACTACGCAAAGTCACTCTTAAAGCGTGTATCTTGTTTGGATGTTGATGTAAGTTTCATTTTTGGAGCTCTTATGGGAACATATCGACTTTGCCGTTCAAATCCTTCAGTCTTTGATCTCTTAATGAGAATTTATTTGAAATTGGGACAAGTAGATAATGCTCTGGAGACATTTCATTTGATGGCTTCTCGGGGATTTATTCCATCAGTTCATACTTGCAATGTGATCTTAGCTGCAATACGGCAGCATCAGGTGGCTTGGGCCTTCTTTAAAAAAATGCTTGCGAGAAGGATTTGCCCTGATGTTAGTACCTTTAATGTGCTCTTGAACATTTTATGTGCTGAGGGGCAGCTTAAGAAAGCTGAGTATCTCCTCAGGACGATGGAAGAATCTGGTTACGTCCCAAATGTGGTTACGTATAACACTATGCTTGGTTGGTATTGTAAGAATGGAAGGTATAAAGCTGTCTGTGACCTTATGGATCAGATGACTTGTAAAGGTATTGAAGCTGACACATATACGTATAATATGCTTATCAATAGTTTATGTAGAAATAATAGGAGTGCGAAGGGGTATCTACTGTTGAAAAGGATGAGGAAGAAGAAGATACTACCCAATGAGGTGACTTATAATACTCTTGTTAATGGGTTTGTCAAGGAAGGGAAGCTTGAAGTTGCTGATAAAGTTTTTGAGGATATGGCGCGGCTTGATCTTAACCCGAACCATATCACCTATAATACATTGCTTGATGGGCATTGCAGTCATGGCAGTTTTCAGGAAGCCTTCAAAGTTCTTTGTAAAATGGACGCTGTGGGGCTTGCACCTAACGAAGTCAGCTATGGGACTTTGTTGAATGGGCTATGCAAGCATGCCAAATTTGAACTTGCAAGAAGTGTATTAGAGAGCATGAAATCAAAAGGTATCACTGTTAGTTGCACCATGTACACAATGATGATGGATGGGTTTTGTAAAAATGGGATGCTCACTGAAGCTGTAGATTTGCTAGCCGCAATTTCAAAGGACGGCGCTTGTGCTGATGTGATCACATATTCTGTGCTAATCAATGGATTCTATAGGCTAGGAAAGATGCATAATGCGAAGGAAATATTATGTAAGATGTACAAAACAGGAATCCGACCTAACAGGGTCATATATGCAACAATGATTTATAATGCTTGCAAACAAGGAAGAGTTAATGAGGCCTTGAAACATTATGCAGCCATGAACTTTGATGGGCACGAAGCTGATCTTCAAACTTGCAATTTGTTGGTTTCCTCTCTTTGCAACAGTAAAATGTTTCAGGAGGCTGAGGATTTCGTGCAACATGTGACTAAACCAAGTGCCAGACCTAATTCTGTAACCTTTGATTGTATGATTGATGGTTATTCAAATTTAGGCAAAGTGTCCAAAGCATTTTCTTGCTTTGATGAGATGATTAATCTTGGTCATGATCCAAGCCCTTCCACGTATGGAAGTCTTCTGAAAGGAATTTGTAGGGGTGGAAACTTCAAGATAGGGAAAAGATTTTTCCAGTTGCTGCGTAATATTTCTGGTATGCCCGATGCTTTTGCCTACAATACATTGATCGCTGCCATGTGTGAATCAGGCAGATTGGCAGAAGCAGTAGACCTCTGCAATGAAATGATCCGAAATGATATTCTTCCTGATAATCACACATATGTTACTCTTCTGAGTGGTTTGTGTAAAAAGGGGAAAGTTGTTGCTGCACTTCTCTTTCTTGGAAATTTGACTAGTAGAGGAATTTTATATCCTTGCCAAGTGGTATATACAATACTGATTGATGCTTCATTTAAGGCTGGCCATCTAGACGCTGCTTCCTATTTATATGATAATATGGTGAGGGAAGAGGTCTACCCTGATGTAGTTGCTGCAAATGCTATTATAGATGGATATTCTAGGAAGGGACAAATGGTTAAGGCACATGAAGTTCTGCAGTGGATGAGTGGAAACTCTTTTCCAAATTTGGCTTCTTATAACATCCTTTTACATGGGTATTCAAAGATGCAGGAACTATCAAAATGCTTCATTTTGTACAATTCTCTAAAAAGCAAGGGATTTCTTCCTGATAATTTAACACAGCATTCCCTCATTCTAGGACTCTGTGAGACACAAGCAGTGGAGCTTGCTGTGAAATGTTTGAGGAAGATGATATTGGAGGGAAGTATACCTGATCAGTCGACATTTAACATGCTTATCAGGAAATTTTGTGAAAGTAGTGAGATGGAGAAGGTATTCGAACTGACTGATGTGATGCTGAAAATAGGAGTGCAAACTGATAGAACTACCTATGATAATGTCATCATTGGACTCACTAAAAAGTCAGCTTTCCAGGAAGTGCATATGGTTTTTCATGAAATGCTGGGAAAGAGTTATGTTCCTACACGCAGACAATATACAACATTGATGAAAGGTTTACTTAGAGCAAGAGATATAGCGGGTGCATTCAGGCTCAGAGATGAGATGGAGGCCCTTGGCGTGAGCTCCTCTGATGTAGCTGATAGTGCTATGGTTAGGGGACTTGTGAAATGTGGAAAGATTGATGATGCAAAATTGATTTTTGATAGCATACTACGGAACAATTTGGTTCCATCTGCTCTCACTTTTACAACTTTGATGCATGGGCTTTGCAAAGAGGCCAGGGTCACAGAGGCTCTAAAATTTCGGGAAATTATGGAACAATATAAACTAAAACCTGATGTGATTTTGTACAATGTGCTTATTTCAGGTCTTCATGCTAATGGTGATAATGATGAGGCTTTTGAATTGTATAAAGAGTTGAAACAAAAGGGTCTTTGGGCTAACATTACTACTTTTGAGATTCTCATCAGTGCCGTTCTTGCTAGTAAGGATCTTGAAAAGGGTGAAACTCTTTTGATGGATATGCTAGAAAGGGGATTCATATCTCAAATTGGAAGCTCAGATGACATGCAGCAGCTTTTGATATCTGCTCTGGACACCCTGAAAATGCTGCGAAAAAAGGCAAATATTGGCTAGGTTTATTAACAACCAGGCTTGGGCAAATTAAGTAACAGGATGCCTGATTACAAATATTTGTCCAAGTTCATATTGGTTCTCTTCAAGAGTTCAAGCTGATCAGGCTTGCTTTCCATATTGGTTTTCTTGCGGTGCGTTAATCATGTGTGTATATGTCAATTGGCTTGTTAACTTAATGTATAATGGAGCTACAATTTAGGTACTTAATCTTCTGCTTTGTACGGTTCAGGTGGAGACAGCACTGCTACAATATGATGGCTATATGATGGCTTGAAGACTTGACAGATACCTTCTGTTAGATGACATTCTTCCAATATGCTTTACTCTGGCTCTTGGCGTCTTGCATGATATAACCTTCCAGCGAAATCCTAATTCTGTCTCCCAGACTGAAAATCTATCTTACATCATCTATGTTGGAAGCATGGTAATTTTTAGAACACCATGTACTTTATTTGATTCTTGAGGCTGTTGATTCCAGATTGCAATAAAAAATTGAAGTGGTTGCTGGAGTTTAGTAATTTATTATATGTTCTGCCTTGCTTTTACGCAGACATCATTATGGTCATTTTGTATGATTGGGTTTTTTGTGTTTCTCACGTCATCTCTGATTGGCTTTGCAGAATGATGTTTATGATAGTTCTAGACCTTACTTTTAGCATGTATGCAGATGGGGAGAAACTTATAACAGACTTGAGCTCTCTCTATTATGCTCCCAGTATAATTGAACTTTGGAATTGAAGAATTTCTTCTTATGCTGTATTGGTAAATGATAACCTATACCCTAATACTTGTCCGCTTTATAAATCCAAATATAATTGGATCTGCTCGAACTAATTCTTTCGTTTAATCTGTCTTTTTCTGTTGGCTGTTAAAGGTCGCTGATTATGAGCTTCAATCTGAGGGGAGAAATGTAATAGTGTTACAGAGGAAACAAAGCACAAGTATGTTTATCTTGTTGCTGACCATATTTTGACGAATGATATCCATCCCCAAATCACTTCATTCCTTGAAGGTTTTTATGATTTTGTGCCTCGGGAGTTGATTTCTATTTTCAATGATAAAGAGCCTGAACTCCTTATAGGTGGACTTCCAGAAATTGACTGTGAGTGAGCTTGATCACTGTTACTCCATTTGTAATATTGCTTCCACTCTTGGATATTGATTCGTTCATATGCATTCCAGTGGATGATTTGAAGGTCAACACAGAGTATACTGGCTACACTGTTCCTTCCAATGTCATTCAGTGGTTCTGTGAGGTTGCAAGCAGTTTCAGGCTTTCAGCAAGGAAGACATGGCAAGGCTGCAACAATTTGTTACTGGAACGTCAAAGGTACATGATTATTTTTTAGCCACCATGCTTTTCCTCTCATTAATCTTGGATCCATTTTGGTTTAGGCAGTTTATCCACGATTGAGTTCTACTTTCTCGTATTATTCAAGGCAAAAATGTCTTTCAAAAATACTTGTGTCATGACTTTTGAATTAGTGCTGTTTGCTCCTATATTCATATGGGATTAAATGAGTATGTTTTCTCCTATATTCATATGGGATTAAATGAGGGTATGTTTGCTCCTATATTCATATGGGATTGGTACATTATCAAGTCCTGGTAAGACTATGAATGCTATATAGTCTGTTATGAAAACCTGCTTGTAAATTTCACTTTGAAAAGTTGAAGTGTATAATGAGGTTCATGCTTAGGAGTTAGGACCAAGTTGGTTAGGATGGAGTATCGATATACCATGTATAGATCTTACCCATACAGTTCCAAAGGGGATCCGATTTCATTACCTCTCCATTTCTGTTAGACCCTTTATCCGGGAAAAAAATAAAGGAATAAATCGGCCTGCTACTTAGCAGAAATATGACAGTTTAGTGAGACACGATTTTAGTCCATTGTATTTCATTGAAATGAACTAGGTGCTTGGAAGAATGCTTATAACATTATAGCCACAATATAGTTAAAGCAATCAACTGTATTTGATCTAATCTGATCGTAAGTTAAGTCAATTTATTTTTTTGTTGATGGCAGGTGTGCACTGGTTTTGCTGTATCTTATGCCAGTTGGTATATTGACTTCTGACTTCCCAACTTCCCATTGACTGCCAAAAATAGCAAGGTTACCAACTTATTCATGTTATAATTAACCTTCTGTATGTAGTTCTCTTTTTTAAAAGAACGTAGTATAAAATTAGCATATTATGCAGCTCGTGTTGTTTTAAGGTTAAATGTTGATTCATTGTACATAATAGAGTTGCTTACTGTTTGTTGACAATTGAGCTTTTTTGTCGCAATGCAGCCCAGCGTCAGTGCCAAGCTATAGAGGAATTCGCCTTTGCTACATGCCTACAATTCATGGATTCAAGTGCTAGTACTTTGGCTTCAATACAGGAAGTTAATACTTCTGGGAAACCTAGTAATTTCAGTCTTGGTTCCAGCTGAGAAAGGATAGTATGTATAATCAGATCAGCAGCAACAAGCTAAGTAATTGCCAAGCAAGGATCTGTACTATCTTGAGTGTTTCAGCCGCTCAGTTAGAAGCTTTAGCTGTCCTTAACGTCAAAAACCTCGTTGAACGTGGCTTGACAGGAAGCAAGATTTTACCCAACCATGCGGAAATAGACTGAATGATTAGAGACAAAGCCGATTCTTAATAAAATATTTGCCGCGATCATTAAGCTGATCGTTAAGTTTAGTGATGAAATCATTTCATACTATACTATGTTTTTAAAGTTCCTAGGACTGTATTATATGGTAGAATTCATCATCTGGCATTCTGGCAACTACAAAGTACTTCCTTGTATATTATAACCAAAAATTGACTCCATTATACAATTATTTGTTTGAGGAAACTTCTAGGTTGACTTTTTTTGTTATATTATTTGATTGGTCTCAAATGTCCATATATTAATCATATACAAGTATAATGCATTAGCCTACAATTGAATACGCAGCATAAAGTTTTAAAGTATAGAATATAACGGGTGAATTGTATAAAACATATAGTAACCAATGATCTATATCATTATCATTATTATTATACGTAGTATAAAAGATGAATATTTATCTAGTCAACTGTTAAAAGTCGATTAATAGTAAATTGGTAATCGAAAGTTATATTAACAATAATTAAAAGTCGCCCATAAACTGTATATAGTGAAACAAAATTCATACTCCATACTATATAGCTCTAAGAAAGGAATAACTTTGCTATGATGAGCTTTCTAGTGCTGCACCTAGTACACTTTTCATCACAAGAAAAGCAGGAGTTTTTTTAAAAAAATTATTTTATTTTTCCTTTGAGATTAAGATTTTACAATAAGAAAAGTTGAAAGCTTTAAAAAGCAAATTAATTTTCTTTAATGAGGAACCTGGACTTCATGTCTCATACGAAAGCTAGTGGAATTGACGGCTGGAAATTTCTTGTAGATCAAGAAGAGCACTCAAATGAGTTTTTCTTTTATTTTCTTGTATCATTCGGCCTCTGTTGTACCATTCATTCATTCATTCTTGTAGTAGTGGCAGATTGATGAAGACGACAGTTTGCGAATCAGAGGTAATGTGAATATTGTAGCCAAAATTGGCATCAATGTCTCTGTATCATTAAACCAAGTATAAGGATAATCAGTAGTATATAAATAATATAAGGTGTTGCCTGGATTGGCAGTAAAGAGGGAGGAAAAGTTAAGGGAGTAAGAAATTCTGGCAATTTTATTTGCCTGTATTGTGAGTAAACAAGTTGTATAAACAAGTAACAAGGACGGTGTAAAATAGATACCTAAGATCGCTTTATAAATTTTGTATGTCTGTACATCCTCATTATAAAAAATAATGTATACTGAGTCTAACTATTATGGCTCGACATTTGATCAATAAAAGAAAAGAAAAGCTTGGAAATTACTCTTACCTCTGATAGTTTATCGTCTGTCGTTACAAAACGAATGGACATTGATATTATCGTCAAGATCAAGTATATCTTCAAGTAAAGTGTTCGATTTTGACTAGAACCTTCAAAACATCACATTATTCATAATAAACCAAACATGAATTAAGCAATCAATCAAATTATTTATAATCAACCACTGATTATATAATTTATATTGCATAGAAACATGTCCAAAAAAAAAAAGGTCAGGTTCACTAAGCATACTCACCTATATGTCCAAGAACCACAGCAAGAACACCGAGAATGGTGATGAATAAAAGTAAAAACGCATCAGCACAATAACCATGTCGTTGGATTAATTTTATATCATCTACATTAATCAACGCTAGAAGGCCATTCTGCAAGATCATATCAAAATTCATATTGGGAAACAATAAACCTACAAAAAGACATACGTAGGGCTTGTTCTCATTGACTAAACTGAGGCGAATTGAATTGAATATTTTATAAGAGAAGGAAATTAGGAACTGAACTGAAATGAACTGAATTAAACTTAACTTATTAAAGCTGAAATAAACTAAACTGAAAATAATCTTATCAGAATTGAATTGAACAGACCCATAGTACATAAAATTATAAAACAAAATCATTTTTTTTTCACCTAAACCTAACACAAGCGGACATGACATAAGAATACAATACAAATCAGAACGAAAAAATCAAGTTAGTGTCATTAATACTTCTTCAGACAAAACAACACAACCCGGACACGAAAAATTGCGGGTTAATGTCAAGGATTTCTAACATGATTAATCAAATGGGTCAACAAGCCCATTGAATGAGTCGGGTTAGTTTTGAGGTTAACTAATTTAATTTTCGACACGATTGCCAACTCTAATTTCACGTAACTATATTTCATTGGAACTATTGATCATAAAATCTAGATAAAGAGTAACAATCAAAGTTTGTCAACTAAGAAAACGAATGAATTATAAGGTCGGATCATATTAGTATACATAGGATTTACAATATTATTGTACGGGTATTGTTTGTTTGACTCAACCAAAACAATGTATGATACTTATTATGGATGTAATAATAGTGTTGTTTAATGTAATTCGTTGTTGAAATAAAATTCAAGATAAAAGAGGGATTTATGTTTATACCTGGACTAAGAAAACCCGAAACAATATTGATTTATATTTGGCCACTTTATTGGTGTCACCTTCTTCATTAGTGTCGCTTTCTTTTTTTTGAACGGAGTGTCGCTTTCTGATAATAAAAGAAAGTTATCAACAATAACACGAAAGTAAGAAGAAATTCAACAATAAAAAAAAAAAGAGAAAAAGGGTTATTTATATTAATCTTTGTAATGTGTAACCCTAATTGTATTGTACTATATAATTTTCATAATGAATCACTGATTATATAATTTATATTACATAGAAAAATGTAAAAAAAAAAAAAAAAAAAAAGAAATGTCAAATTCACAATAATAAAAAAAAAAGCATACTCACCTTTTTCTCCAAGAACCATAGCAAGAACTCCGAGAATGCTGATAGATAAAAGTAAAAACACATCAGCACCATAACGTTGGGTTTTTCTTTTTTTTTTTGGACAAGACACGTTGTTTAATAACTACAGCAATCGTCGCTCGAATGAATCTCTGCAAGACCATATCAAAATTCATATTCGGAATTAATAACCCTACGTACAAATTGGAAGACACAAATAAATAAAATTATCAAGATTTTGCAAAAGATGACATGACAATATACAATACGAACCGGATACGAAAAAATTGAGTTTGTGTAATTATAAATTTCTCATACAACACGAAAAAGCGGGTTAATGTCAAAGATTTCTACTACGCTTAATTAAGTGGGTCGACACGCAAATCGAATGGGTCTTCGGTTTAGTTTGGAGGTTAACTTTTGAAACGATTGCACCGAAACTATAAATCATAAAAGCTCTAATTTACCTAACTATATAGCACCAGAACTATAAATCATAAAAGCTATGCAAAGTATAATTTATAAATAGTGCAAAAATCAAATTAAAGTGTGTCAACTAAGAAACCGAATGAAATATAAGATCGGGTCATGTTAGTATATACTTCGACACTTCAACGGGTGTTTGTTTGACTCAACCAAAACAATATATGATACGGAGTACTTTTTATCAGGTTATAGTAATAGTGTTGTTTAATGTAATTCGTTGTTGAAATAAATTTCAAGATAAAAGAGAGATTTATGTTTATACCTTGAGAATGAAAAACCAAAATAATTTGGATTTACGTACGGCCTCTTCATTGGTGTTACCTTTTTCATTAATGTCTATTTCTGATAATAAAAGAAAATATTCAACAATAACACGAAAAAGTAAGAAGAAATTCAATAATACAATACAGAAAATATAGTTAAAAAGGAGAGACAAAAAGACATACTTGGTAATATCTCCTTGACATGTGAACTCATCTTGATCAACTAAAAAATAATGGAGAAAAAAATTCAAAGCTATTTGGTGAAATTCTAGTTCTTCATGGTGTTGAGAGTATATATTTATATTGTTGTAATGTGCAGTACTAATTGTATTGTACTACGACTACGCATAAATATTGATATATTTGGGATTTTTAAAAATATTTTATTTTAAGAAGATAAATATTACGAGTATGATATCAGTTCAAATTTCAAAGATACTAGATGAATCCCGTGCGATGCACGGTTTGTTAGTTTTTTTTTTTTTTTTAAAAATATTTTTCTTATATATGTGATTAAAATTGTTATTATATCTAAACTTTAAAATCTCATTCGTTAATTTTGCTTACGTGACATTTGAATTATTTAATTGTAAAAGAAATTAAAAATCTCTTATTTAATTGGCTACAACTTAAATTTATAATCCTACATGGCGCGCTAAGAAAATTAAATCCTACGTGGCTCTCTAAAAACTCGGGGAAAAACTCACCTTTATATATATATATATATTAGATTAGATTCTAATTCTAATTCTAATTCTAATTCTAATTTCTAAGATAAATCTTTTTGCAAAATCTGATAAAATCAAATCAAATTCCTATGTTTCATAACCCAAATATGTCACACGTATATATACACATTATTAGCACAACCTTACTAAAGAATCCTCATCTTTCTCTCTCTTTCTAAACTCTCAATATTTTTTGCGATCTCATCTCTTTCCAGAAAACCTCACCCGAAAACCCTAGACCTTTTGATCGCAAATACTATCAATTTTAATCAAATTTAATTAAATTTTATCTGATTTTGATGATTTCTGAGTAACTTCTCTAATTCTTATAATCTTTTCCTTTTCTTTTTCTGCTGATTTTTTCAATTTACATACATAATCCGCAACACTTGAATTGAGATTTTTATTGAATTTCAATTCAATTTTTGTTAGGGTTTTAGTTTCTGGAATACTTTGATTAACTTTTTGCAATTTTTGCTGGTAAATGGTTAGCGTGAAGTTCAATTCAATATGAAGCTTAAAAGAAGGAGGGCTTCTGAAGTGGTTAGTTCATACTATCTTTGATTTTTAATTTTTCGTTGAATTTAGTATGACGTTTCTTCAATTAATCGTGCTCTAGGGTTTCTTGTTTCAATTAATATGTTTTTTTTTTTCAAGAATATTATTTCATGCAGTTAAAATTCAAATTGCATTATTGACATCTTCTATGGAATTGGGAAGGATTGTTTATGATTTTTTTTTTATTTTTTTTTTGAAATTGAATGTTTGTATTTGATTGTTGTAAGTATGCGAAAAGTTTGATTCTGTTGTGCTCTTAATTATCTCCTTTCCAGACATTCGAATTGGACAGCACAAATAATTATAGATAGTTGTTGATTAAATTAGTAGGGTAGAAATTTTTGTGTTGAGCTGTATTTTTTCGATTCTCGATCAATGATGGTATGGTCGTTTGCCTTGGCACCATGAAAGTTGCACCTTTATCGCATGTTCTTTGGCTTGTTGCTTTTTGTTATGAAGTTTTGGAATCATAAATGCAAGAATTGTACAGTTTAGGAAGTTGTAAAATGTAGTATCGAACAAGGAGTGCCCTGTCAAAAAAAAAAAAAAAAGAGAGGCATCTGTGGCATTATACATCTTATTGACTTAGGATGTAAATAGTGCTATGTAATGATTTACTGTGATTGATGGGATAATTATGATTTTGGTTTCCATGTTGATTCTATGATGAGATGTCTAATATTTTCTGTTTTGATGCATTTCATACATCTGTGTTATCTGTATCAGATTATCTTTAGAAATTGGATAAAAATTGAGAAGTACTTGGACAACTGTAAAAGGAAAGCTTTTGATTTTCAAGCGATATTGCATTTGCATTATTCATTTGTCACAATGTTATATGCTAAGTGCTATGCTATTACTTTTTTCCTTAGATTATCTACTTCTTCGATGTTAGATATTCTCTTTTAGCGGAATTTCATTGTATATCCACCTTGTGGTTTGGGAGACATTGTAGCGATGGCACACTTGATCAATCACCCTCCACAATTGAATACTATCACGTTAATGGCAGTGAAGGAATGGTGATATGATCATTATAGTGTACTTCAAGACTGATTTGAAATTGTTTATTTTATTAATGAAGATCTTTTTAATAAAATCTTCCTCTTGGAGTTGGTGTTCATTTTGACGTTCCTACACCCTGCCACAGCTTGATCTACTTTGTATTTTAACAAGCAACTTATCATTACGTCTCCTTATCAGCAGTTAGTGTTTCTTTGCCGTTGAACGAAACACTTTTTTTTTTCCCTTCCTATTTTGGACCTATAGGTTAGCAACTCAAAGTTGTTGTAGGTGTGTGCGTGTGTTAGGAAAGTCAATAGTGTTATTGTTATAGTTTCAGAATGGCTTGCTAGTTAACATGTTATATACCTATCAAGATTTACCAGCAAAGGACATTAATATTTGATGGGCACTTTAAGCTAGATGCCTATTTATATGACCTTGAGGGGCTTTGATCTGTGATGAGCAGATCAAAGTCCAATAAAGAGTCAAAACCGTGGCTAGTGTGAAATCCTGTATGGATAGTGGGATGCAGTTTTACCCCTGTCTTTATGTTATAAAGTTCAGATTGTTGTCTATTTTCTGGCTCGTATTCTAGATTTTATCTTGGTCCATATGATTGTTACACACTTTTTCTTTAGTAGGCAGTTAGGCTCTCTCACCTTGTCTTCCATGTTTAGTTAAAATCAATACGTTGGAAATGCATGCATCATGTCTTGGTAGTGTTAGTAATGGTAGTTTCATTTCTATAGTTGTTGAATCCTTTATTTTATTTGAAACTCTTTTATATGCTGAATATTTTATTTGTTTGTGATGGTAACTTTTGCTCTCTGTACACTATGCCAAATGCAGCCTCCAAAGATCAGATTGTTCATTAACAGTGTTACATCTACTCCCCTTGAGAATATTCAGGAGCCCCTGAAAGGTTTTGTATGGGACTTTGATAAGGTGTGTTTTCGAAGTCTTTAAATCACGTTTTATTATGCTGTTTTCTGTCTTTCACTGATCTTTGCTGCTTTGGTGCTTCAGGGGGATTTCCACCACTGGGTGGATCTTTTTAATCATTTTGACTCATATTTTGAGAAGCACATAAAACCTAGGAAAGATTTATGCTTTGAGGATGATTTTTTGGAGTGTGATCCTCCATTCCCTAGAGAAGCTGTTCTTCAGATACTCCGGGTTATGAGGATCATTTTGGAGAATTGCACTAATAAACATTTTCTTAGTTGTTATGAGGTAATTTTTACTCCTGCAGTTTATATTTCTGTTTAATATCTTTACATTGTCTATTAACTTATCTTAATTGCGACTTATTGATCAACTTCTCTGTTAACATAGCAGCATCTATCATCTTTGATGGCTTCTGCTGATGCTGATGTTGTTGAAGCTAGCCTGCAGACTCTAGCAACTTTTTTAAAAAAGACAGTAGGAAAGTATGCAATTAGAGATGCTTCTCTAAGTTCTAGGTTGCTTTCTTTTGCACAAGGATGGGGTTGCAAGGAAGAAGGACTTGGGCTAACTGCATGTACGTTGGAAAATGGACGTGATACTGTTGCATATGAGTTAGGGCGTACCCTTCATTTTGAATTCTATAGAGTGGCTGAATCATCTACAGAGTACGAAGCTACAGGAGGGCTTCAAATTATTCATGTACCTGATGTTATTAGCCGCAAAGAAAGTGATCTTGAGCTTTTGAACATGTTAGTTAAAGAATATGGAGTTCCTTCAAACTTAAGATTTTCTTTATTCACCAGACTGCGGTTTGCGAGGGCATTTGGGTCTCTGGCATCACGGCAGCAATATACATGCATTCGATTGTATGCTTTTGTGGTTCTCATTCAAGCAAGCAGTGATGCTGATGATTTGACGTCCTTTTTCAACACTGAACCTGAATTCACCAACGAGTTGGTCTCATTATTAAGTTATGAGGATTTGATTCCGGAGAAAATCCGAACATTGAGTCTGCGTTCTTTAGTTGCTCTTTCTCAAGATAGGACCCGCCAGCCTACTGTTCTTGCTGCTGTGACCTCTGGCGGACAGCGTGGAATCCTTTCCAGCCTCATGCAAAAGGCAATTGACTCAGTCTCCAATGGCTCTTCAAAGTGGTCTGTTGTTTTTGCTGAGGCTCTCTTGTCACTTGTCACTATTTTAGTCTCCTCGTCATCTGGTTGTTCTGCAATGCGTGAAGCTGGATTTATACCAACTCTTCTGCCCCTTCTTAAGGATACAGATCCTCAACACCTGCATTTAGTTGGTACTGCTGTACATGTTCTCGAGGCTTTCATGGATTATAGTAATCCAGCTGCAGCGTTGTTTAGAGACTTGGGGGGCTTAGATGAAACTATTAATCGCCTAAAGGTAGAGGTGTCTGTGATAGAAAATGGTTTACAGCAATCATGTGGAAATTCTGATAGTAGCAGGACGAGTACTGAGGTTATAGTAGGTACTTCAGCTGTTCTAGATGACATTCAATCCCTTTACTCAGAGTCTTTGCTCGCTCATCATAGACGTCTGCTAATGAAAGCTCTGCTTCGTGCTATTAATCTTGGAACCTATGCTCCTGGGAGTACTGATCGTATCTATGGTTCCGAGGAAAGCCTGTTACCCCAATGCTTATGCATTATTTTTCGAAAAGCAAAAGATTTTGGTGGTGGGGTGTTCTCACTTGCTGCCACTGTTATGAGTGATTTGATTCATAAGGATCCTACCTGTTTTTCTGTTTTAGATGCTGCTGGCCTACCATCTGCTTTTATGGATGCTATAATGGATGGTGTAGTTTGCTCTGCAGATGCCATAACATGCATACCTCAATGCCTTGATGCCTTATGCCTAAACAACAATGGTCTTCAGGCAGTTAAAGATCGCAATGCTTTGAGTTGTTTTGTTAAAATATTTACTTCAAAGGCATATTTACGTGCCCTAGCTGGGGATGCTCCAGGGGCCTTGTCCAGCGGACTGGATGAACTTATGCGCCATGCTGCCACACTGCGTGAGCCGGGGGTTGATATACTGATTGAGATATTGAATACAATCTTAAAACTTGGATCTGCAGATGATTCTTCACCCTCGGTTGATTCTTTACCCTGCCCAGCTCCCGTTCCAATGGATACAGATTCAGATGTTAGGAGCTTGTCTTCACCTGATGAGAGGGAATCACAGAAGACAGGAAGTACTGATCTAATTGATCTGTCATCTGATGCTACTGTTGTCAATTTGGAGTCGTATCTTCCAGATTGTGTTAGTAATGCTTGTCGTCTTCTTGAGACCATTCTTCAGAATTCTGATGCATGTCGCCTATTCATTGATAAGAAAGGAGTTGAAGCTGTTCTGCAGATGTTTACGTTGCCATTGTTGCCTGTTTCAGTTTCGGTTGGTCAGAGTGTTTCCACTGCTTTTAAAAACTTTTCAGCACAGCATTCTGCTTCTCTGGCAAAGGCTGTGTGTGCATTTCTGAAGGAGCATTTGGATACAACAATTGAAGTGATAGACTCAATCGAGGGAACTCCTATTGCTTCTCTGGAATCTGCAAAACAGACCAAAGTCACGAGATGTCTTTCTAGTTTGGAAGGCCTTTTATCCCTTTCAAATTCCTTGTTAAAAGGGACTACAACACTTGTCTCAGAGCTGGGAGCTGGAGATGCTGATGTGCTGAAAGATATTGGTAGGGTGTATAGGGAAGTGCTCTGGCAAATCTCTTTATCATGCGATACAAAGGCAGAACAGAAACAAAATGTTGAAGTAGAAACTGAAAATGCGGAAGCAGCTTCATCCACTGCAGCTGGGAGAGAAAGTGATGAAGATGCTGGCATTCCAGTGGTCAGATATATGAATCCTGTTAGTATCCGGAGTGGTTCTCAATCTCAGTGGCCTGGAGAGCGTGATTTTTTGTCGGTCATTCGCTCTGGTGAGGGATTAAGTCGTCGTAATCGACATGGTTTGACACGTATAAGAGGTGGGAGGACTGGCAGGCATTTAGATTCTTTTAACATGGATTCAGACGTTTCAGCAAATGTGCAGGAGCCATCCTCCTCACTGGAACACAAAAAGAAAAGCCCTGATGTTCTTGCATCTGATATCCTCTCTAAGCTTTCTGCTACCATGCGTTCATTCTACACTGCACTCATAAAGGGTATCAGTTCACCAAATCGACGTAGAGCTGACTCAGGAGTGGTGAGTTCTGTTGCAAAGAACGTTGGAACTGTTCTTGCCAAAATATTTCTGGAGGCCCTTAGTTTCTCTGGATATTCTAGTCCGACAGGACTTGAAATGTCATTGTCAGTTAAATGTCGTTATCTTGGAAAAGTTGTACATGATATGTCAGCTCTCACATTTGACAGCAGGCGTCGTATATGTCACACAGCAATGGTGAATAATTTCTATGTTAATGGTTCCTTCAAGGAACTCCTGACAACTTTTGAAGCCACCAGTCAATTGTTATGGTCACTACCGCACTCAATTCCAATATCTGGTGTAGACCCAGGTAAGGTAGGTGAAGGAAGCAAACTGGATCATAACTCTTGGTTGCTTGATACATTGCAGTGCTATTGTCGTCTGCTAGAGTACTTTGTGAATTCTTCCCTACTTCTCTCGCCAACCTCTCCATCCCAGGTTCAGCTGCTTGTTCAGCCAGTTGCTGTTGGTCTGTCAATCGGGTTGTTTCCTGTTCCAAGAGATCCAGAAGTGTTTGTCCGCATGCTCCAGTCTCAGGTTCTTGATGTGATACTTCCTGTGTGGAACCACCCCATGTTTCCTCATTGTAGCGCTTCTTTTATTACTTCTGTTCTTTCACTTGTTACACACATATATTCTGGAGTTGGGGACCTAAAACGGAATCGCAGTGGTGTTACAGGGAGTTCTAATCAGCGTGTAGCTCCACCACCTGATGAAGCTACTATATCTACCATTGTTGAGATGGGATTTTCAAGGGCAAGAGCAGAAGAAGCTCTGAGAAGAGTGGAGAGTAATAGCGTGGAGATGGCAATGGATTGGTTGTGCACTCATGCTGAAGATCCTGTGCACGAGGAGGATGAACTGGCACAGGCTCTTGCATTGTCGTTAGGGAGTTCAGCAGAAACCTCTAAGTCTGATAACAATGATAAGTCAGTTGATGTTCAGGCTGAAGAGGGACAAATGAAGGTCCCTCCTGTTGATGATATACTTGGAGCAGCAATGAAGTTGTTTCAGAGTGGAGATTCTTTGGCTTTTCCCTTGACTGATTTGCTTGCAACCCTTTGCAATCGAAACAAGGGTGAAGATCGTCTTAAAGTTGCATCTTATCTAATTCAGCAGCTGAAAATTTGTTCTTCTGATTTGTCAAAGGATGCTAGTGCCGTGTCGTCTATATCACATATTTTGGCATTGCTTCTCTCTGAAGATGCAGATGCTCGAGAAATTGCTGCTCAAAATGGTATCGTCTCAGTTGCTATTAATATCTTGAAGAATTCGAGAAGTGATCAGCTTGGGAAGGATGTTTTGAGCACTAAAAACACTAGTGCTTTGCTGCTTATATTGGATAACTTGTTACAATCCAGGCCCAAATTTTCCTCTGCAAATTCAGGGGTAGCTTCGACTGATCCACTACCTGATTCATCTGAAGAGCATGCTTCTGTGGAAGCTTCAGTTCCTGAGAATGAGGAAAAGTTAAAATCAGGTGCTTGCGAGGAGGAGTCTGTCTTTGCTTTTGAGAAAATATTTGGAAAATCAACCGGTCACCTTTCCATGAATGAGTGTCATTCTGTACTTGAGATTGCATGTGATATGCTAAAACAACAGGTTCCGGCGGTAATTATGCAGGCGGTGTTACAACTATGTGCTCGGTTGACCAAAACGCATGCATTAGCCTTGCAATTTCTTGAAAATGGAGGCATGGCTGCTCTGTTTGATTTGCCAAGAAGTTGTTTCTTTGCTGGTTATGATACTCTAGCTTCTGCAATTGTCAGGCATTTGCTTGAAGACCCTCAAACTCTGCAAACTGCCATGGAATTAGAAATTAGGCAAACATTGAGTGGAGGTCGTCATGCTGGACGTATTCCTACTCGCATATTTTTGACATCGATGGCACCTGTCATCTCTAGAGATCCTGTAATATTCACCAAGGCTGCTGCAGCAGTTTGTCAGTTGGAGTCATCTGCTGGGAGGACTGTTGTTGTTTTGTCAAAGGAAAAAGAGAAGGAAAAGGAGAGGTCTAAAGTCACTGGTGCCACTGAGGGTGCATTGTCTTCCAACGAGCCTATTCGTATTCCTGAAATGAAGGTTCAGGATGGGCCAGGAAAAGGTTCAAAAGGTCATAAAAAGATTCCTGTAAATCTTGCTCAAGTAATAGACCAGCTTCTTGAAATAATTTTGCAATTCCCTTGTTCAAACAGCCAGGAAGATTGTTCAAGCTACCAAGCTGCTATGGAGGTAGATGAACCTGGTACAAGTGTGAAAGGTAAATCAAAGATTGATGAGGCAACTAAGGGAGATTCTGTTGTCCTACCTGAAAGTTCAGCAGCTCTTGCTAAGGTTATATTTGTCTTGAAATTGTTGAGCGATATTCTTTTGATGTATGTTCATGCAATTAGTGTTGTGTTAAAACGGGATTCAGAGATATGTCAGTTGCGGGTTTCTTCTCAGCTTGATTCTCCTGGGCAGGGTGGCATTGTCCACCATGTGTTACATAAACTTCTTCCTTTTTCTTCTGATAAATCTTGTAAGCCTGGTGATTTGAGGGCAAAGTTATCTGAAAAGGCTTCATGGTTTTTGGTAGTTTTATGTGGACGTTCAAGTGAAGGGCGCAGACGTGTCATCAGTGAACTTGTGAAGGCCTTATCATTGTACACTAATTTGGACAGCAACTCTCTTCAAAGCAGTTTGCTACCAGATAGAAAGGTTTCAGCATTTGTGGAATTGGCATATTCTGTCTTGTCAAAGAATGCTTCCTCAAGTAGCTTATCTGTCTCTGGCTATTCACCAGACATAGCACGAGGCTTGATAGATGGAGGAATTGTGCCATGTTTGTCCAGCATTCTTCAAGCTATTGATTTGGACCATCCAGATGCTTCTAAAATTGCAAATCTCATTCTTAAGGCTTTGGAAAGCTTAACTCGGGCTGCTAATGCAAGTGAGCAATCATATAAATCTGATGTCCAGAACAAAAAGAAGTCTAATGGTTCACAAGGAAGATCTGATGATCAGACAACAAATGCAGTAGTCAATGATAATACTCAGCACAATGACAACCGAATCAGTGAGCAGGAAGCAGGGAATGCACAGGTTGATGGAGCCAACCCTCATGAAGGTGCTGGATTCACAGAAAATACTCATGGAACTGATGTGGTTAGATCAGATAATCAAGATGTGAGGGCTGAGGGAGAAGGAATGCAAGTTACAAATGCAACTGTGGAGCTTGCTATGGAGTTTCCAGGTGATGAGATGGAAGAAGGTGATCTAATTCATAACAGCAACCGGATTGGTATGGAATTCCATATTGAACATCGAGCTGATGAGGGTGTTGGTGATGAAGATGATGACATGGGGGGTGAAGGCGAGGAGGAGGAGGATGAAGAAGATGATGATGGTGAGGACGAAGATGAGGATATTGCTGAAGATGGTACTGCTCTGATGTCTCTCGCAGATACTGATGTTGATGATCATGAAGATGCAGGATTTGGAGATGATTACAATGATGAGATGATTGATGATGAGGAGGATGATTATCATGAGAACCGAGTTATAGAGGTAAGGTGGAGAGAGGCCTTGGGTGGATTTCATCATCTCCAGGTTGCCCAATCTGGAAGTGGCCTCATAGATGTTCCTTCAGAGCCCTTTGAAGGGGTGAATGTGGATGACCTTTTTGGGCTTCGAAGAACCTTAGGTTTTGATAGACGTCGACAGACTAGTAGATCCTTTGATCGAAATAATACAGATGGTGGTCTCCAGCATCCTCTGCTCTCGAGGCCACCTCAATCAGGTGATGCTTCATTGTGGTCATCAGCTGGCAACGTATCTAGGGATTCAGAATCCTTGTCAGGAGCGGGCGTTGATGTATCTCAATTTTACATGTTTGATACTCCTCCTTTTCTATATGATTTTGGACCAGGTAGTGTAATTGGTGACCGTTCAGGTGGAACAGCACCACCACCATTGACTGATTACTCGGTTGGTATGGACTCGTCGCAGCTAGTTGGGCGAAGAGGACCTGGTGATGGTCGATGGGCTGATGATGGTCAGCCACAAGCAGGGAATCAAGCATCTGCCATTGCACAGGCCGTAGAAGAAGTTTTTGTTTCTGTTTTACATGGTGCATCTACGACTGAGACTCCAGTTGGAATACAGTCTCAGAATACGAGTCAACCGGAACAACAGTTGGATGCTGGACAAAACTGCGATAGTAATTTGGAAATGGAGGGAAATCCCTCGCGCGATGTCCATGGGCAGGGTGAGGTGCAGCTAGAAAATGGTGAAACTGAACCTCAGCAAACAAATTCACAGGACATTGTTTCTAATCAAGATAGTATCAATGCACAGGCTGTGACAGAGGTAGCAGCAGTCCATGAGAGTGAGCCCTTGTCAAGTAATATAGCACATAATAGCATGGAATCTGAGGATGGCAACGACCTTTCTGATGACTTGATGAGAATAGAACAAGAGCCTTTGCCATCAGCAGACCCTGTTAGTGATCTGCAGCATGGAGCAGATATTGGTGACCTAGATAATCTACGTGATGATCAAATGGAGGTTCGTGTGGCTGATGTATCTTCAGGAACTGATAGCCAGCTTAATAATGATGTGAATAATCCTGATCTTGCGATGTTAAATCAATCTGAACATCCTTCTGTCGGTGCTAACCCTGATATTGAGATGGCTGGGACAAATGAGGAGCCTGTTCAAATCAATCAACTCCTGCCTGCTGAGAGTAATGAGCCAGTAGCTGATCAGAATGCTCCTGTTAATGGAAATTCAATGGAATCTGAACATGTTGAAGCTAATGCTGAGCCCTCTGGGCCCAACGCAATTGATCCAACCTTCTTGGAAGCGCTTCCTGAAGACTTGCGAGCTGAAGTATTAGCTTCTCAGCAATCACAGCCAACTCAACCGCCTACATATACTCCACCTTCAATGGAAGACATTGATCCCGAGTTTCTTGCTGCATTGCCTCCTGAGATTCAAGCTGAAGTTTTGGCCCAGCAACGAGTACAGAGGCTGGCTCAGCAGAGTGAAGGACAACCAGTTGACATGGATAATGCTTCTATAATAGCTACTCTTCCAGCTGATTTGCGTGAGGAGGTTTGGTTCTGAAATTCATGCAGAACATTTGTTGGGTAATATTATGATTTTATTTATGTATATATGTTTCATTTGTGATAGGTGCTGTTGACATCATCTGAAGCAGTTTTATCAGCTTTGCCTTCTCCATTACTCGCTGAAGCTCAAATGCTTAGGGATAGAGCAATGAGTCACTATCAGGCTCGCAGCCTTTTTGGAAGCAGCCATAGACTGCCTAATCGCAGGAATGGTTTGGGCTTTGATCGACAGTCTGTCATGGACCGTGGTGTTGGAGTAACCATTGGACGCAGAACAGGTGCTGCCCTTTCAGATGTCTTGAAAGTGAAAGAAGTTGAAGGCGAGCCGCTTCTGGATGGAAATGCGCTGAAGGCACTGATAAGGCTCTTACGCTTGGCACAGGTATTATGATTAGCTATTTGAATTTAGTGTGATCTTGTGTGATTGTTGGTGTAGAAGTTTCTTCATTTAAATAATAATTCAGGATTGCCTTTTGCTGTGAATCTATGCATTATCCTATATTGTAACCGCAGGACAAAATTGACCCTGTCTTGGTTAATATTACATTGCAAAAAGATGTAACTTTTTTTTTCCTTTAATCTGATTCATTTTTGTTCTTCGTGGTAGCCTCTTGGTAAAGGCCTTTTGCAGAGGCTTCTGTTAAACCTGTGTGCTCATAGTGTCACTAGAGCAACCTTAATTTATCTATTGCTCGAGATGATCAAGCCTGAGGCTGAAGGTGTAGCTGGAAATCTTTCAATGATTAATCCCCAGAGGCTCTATGGCTGCTCCCCAAATATGGTCCATGGTCAATCTCAGTTGTTAGAGGGTATGCACTTTCCCAGCACGGTGTTGTGTTTTGCATATTTAATGTTCTTCTGACAAAACTATTTCACAGGTCTTCCACCCTTGGTTTTGCGTCGTGTTCTTGAGATATTGAATTATTTGGCTACCAATCATTCTTCTGTTGCGAATACATTGTTCTACTTTGAGCCATCGCTTTTGCCTGATTCCTCCCAGAAGATTGCAGAAGCCAAAAAGGGAAAGGGAAAAGAAAAAGTAGGGGAACCTGGAGCGTCTTCTAACTCTGTTCAGGAATATGAGGAAGGGTGTACTCCTTTAATATTGTTGCTGAAGCTTTTGAATCGTCCCCTTTTCCGGCGTAGCATTGCTCATGTTGAGCAGGTAGGTCTGATGAACTTTGATACAGTTATGCTAACATTACTTCATAATGAGTATGTATAATCTTATATATTTATTATTGTAAAACAGGTTATGGGTCTGCTTCAAGTTGTGGTCTATACTGCAGCTTCAAGATTAGAGAGCCTGACTCCCCCTGAGCAGGTCATGGATGCTTCTCAGAATTTGACTGATAAAGCTTCTGATGAGGTAGAAAAAGATGTTACCGTGGTGGAAACAGAGACTAGCCAACAGAATGAAGTTGAAAATGGGGAAACCTCTATATCTGATAAGAAGACAGGAGGTCATAACGTCTATGATATCTTCACGCAGCTGCCAAGATCTGATTTGCGGAATCTTTCCCGTCTTCTTGGCTATGAGGGGTATAATTAATACTTTTTTAATTTACTTATGTTTTTATGTATAATTTGCTTCACGTCATTATGTCTACAAATTTGGTTCTATGCTTATCAACATGCTATATAGTAAAACCAACTTATAGGGTGTTCTTCCCCCCGGTTCCTATACTTTTCATCACTTCTATCTGGACCCATATTGCTCTATTATGCAGCATATTCTCTGGCTAACAGTCTTGACTGATTTACGTATTTTACTTATACTGTAGGCTATCAGACAAAGTGTACATGCTTGCTGGTGAGGTGCTAAAGAAGTTGGCTTCTGTGATTGCCTCTCACCGTAAATTTTTTACGCAAGAGCTTTCAGATCTTGCTCAGGATTTGAGCAGTGCTGCCGTGTCTGAGCTCAATACTCTGAAGAATACGCGGATGATGGGTCTTGGTGCTGGTTCTATGGCTGGTGCTGCCATGCTTCGAGTACTGCAAGCACTTAGCTCATTAATATCTCAAGGTGTTGATGGCTCTAGCTGTCAAGGGAGTTGTGAGGAAGAAGAGCAAGCCATATTGCTGAAGTTGAATTCTGCTCTGGAGCCGCTGTGGCAGGAGCTTAGCAACTGTATTAGCACAACTGAGTTAGAGCTAGGACAAAGCACTTTACCACCAATTGAGGCTTCTATGAATTCCGAGGATGGTATTGGATCCACTCTCTCATCCCCTCCCCTTCCTCCTGGGACACAAAGGCTCTTGCCTTTCATCGAGTCTTTCTTTGTTCTGTGTGAAAAGTTGCAGTCAAGCAGTTCTTTTGTTCAGCAAGATCAAAACAATGTAACTGCTCAAGAAGTAAAAGAATCAGCTGACGCTTCTTCCTCAACCCTGTCGAAGTGTGGTGCTGATTCTCAGAGAAGATATGATAGCGCAGTCATATTTTCAAGGTTTGCTGACAAGCATCGGCGACTCTTGAATGCATTTATCAGGCAAAATCCTGGGTTGTTGGAAAAGTCACTCTCTATGATGCTGAAAGCTCCTCGTCTCATTGATTTTGATAACAAGAGGGCATACTTTCGTTCTAGAATCAGACATCAGCATGAGCAACACCTTGCCGGGCCACTCAGAATCAGTGTTCGTCGAGCGTATGTTCTTGAAGACTCATATAATCAGCTGCGAATGAGGTCAAATCAGGATCTGAAGGGGCGTTTGAACGTGCAGTTTCAAGGTGAAGAGGGAATTGATGCTGGTGGTCTCACAAGAGAGTGGTACCAGCTGTTGTCAAGGGTTATCTTTGATAAGGGAGCGCTACTTTTCACCACAGTTGGGAATAATGCAACCTTCCAGCCGAATCCTAATTCTGTCTACCAGACTGAACATCTATCTTACTTCAAATTTGTTGGTCGTGTGGTAATTTTTCTTGAACACCCTAGTTTATATTGATTCTTTAATTTTCCAGGCAACAACGGGGAAGAACTGGAATGTATTTCATGTCTTATATTGGTTCATTCCTTCTTTAACATCTCTTGAGAAATGTATAGGTTGCCAAGGCCTTATTCGACGGGCAACTTTTAGATGTGTATTTCACCCGTTCCTTCTACAAGCATATTTTGGGCGTGAAGGTGACCTATCATGATATTGAGGCAGTTGATCCAGATTACTATAAAAATTTGAAGTGGTTGCTGGAGGTTAGTATTTTATAATGTGTTCTGCCTTGCTTTTACTCGGTCATCGTTATGGTTATTTTGTTTGATTGGGCTTTGTGTTTCTCACTTTATCTATTGGTTTTGCAGAATGATGTAAATGATATTCTAGACCTTACTTTTAGCATGGACGCAGATGAGGAGAAACTTATTCTGTATGAGAAAACACAGGTACAGACTTTTGTTTTCTGTTATGCTCCCAGTATAATTGGTCTTAGGAACTGTAATTTTTGCTCTTTTGCTGTATTGATGAAGTACAAACCTATACTCCAATAACTGGCTACTTCAATTGAAATATAATTTGATGTGCTTAAACTAATTCTTTTTCTTAATCAATCTTTTTCTGTTGGCTGTTAAAGGTCACTGATTACGAGCTTAAACCTGGAGGCAGAAATATAAGGGTTACAGAGGAAACAAAGCACGAGTATGTTGATCTTGTTGCTGACCATATTTTGACCAATGCTATCCGTCCCCAAATTAATTCGTTCCTTGAAGGTTTTAATGAATTGGTGCCTCGGGAGTTGATTTCTATTTTCAATGATAAAGAGCTTGAACTCCTTATAAGTGGACTTCCAGAAATTGACTGTGAGTGAGCTTGATCATGTATTCACTGTTACTCCATTTGTAGCATTTTTTCCACTATTGGATACTTATATGTTTGTATGTGTTTCAGTGGATGATTTGAAGGTCAACACAGAGTATACTGGCTACACAGTTGCTTCCAATGTCATTCAGTGGTTCTGGGAGGTTTCGAGTAGTTTCAGCAAGGAAGACATGGCGAGGCTCCTACAATTTGTTACTGGAACGTCGAAGGTACATGATTTAAATTTAGCCAACATGCTTTTCCTCTCCTCAATTTTTTGTCCATTTTGGGTCCACGATTGAGTTCTACTTTTCTCGTAATACTTGTGTCATGAGTTACTGCTGTTTGCTCCTATATTCATATGGATTAAATACGAGTGCTGTTAGCCTATCTTATCTGTTCCGTTTTATTCTTTACGTATTCTGTTTGGGCGTACCCCCTTTATTTTTGATGTTTCCTTGAATAAAATACTTAATATTCCTACTTTGTCTCTATTTTTTCCAAAAATAAAATAAAATTGTGCCTGTCATCAACTTTATATTCATCCAATATTATTGTTGCATCTCCCAAGGTTCTCATTTATTGAAGAATAATGATAAAAATAGAATGTGCTCCATATCATTTATAAATTAAAACATAAAATAAAATATTAGGTCCCACTTTAAAAATTCTTTAATCACCGTGCATGATTAAATGTAAAGAATAAAAAGGAATGGAGGGAGTAGATCTTATTGGCGCGAAATCTTTCCTTCCATCTCCTTATAATTGTCTTAATGAAAGCTTTACTTTGATAAAATTGGTAGGATGATTCCAGCATGCAATTTTTAGCATTACACTGCTATAATCTCGTACTTTGGTCTTCATGTGCTGTAGAACAGGATTCGACTCTTTTTCGAAAAAAGAACGAAAAAAAAACCCGATTTGGTGTTGATTCATAAGTCCCTGGTTTCTGTGGCTGTAGGTACCGTTGGAGGGTTTCAAAGCATTGCAAGGTATCTCTGGCCCTCAAAAATTCCAGATACACAAAGCATATGGAGCTCCGGAGCGGCTTCCATCTGCCCATACATGGTGAGGATACAGACAAGTCTTTGTCATAGTAGGCAAACAAATAGACTTGTTATCAACTGTCATTGATTGGTTTGTTATGCTTTTTAGTTTCAATCAATTGGACCTTCCTGAATATTCTACAAAGGAGCAGCTTCGAGAAAGATTGCTGCTTGCTATTCATGAAGCTAGTGAAGGCTTTGGCTTTGGCTGATCCTGTTTATTGCATCATATAGCCTGAAAGAAGCACCTTCAAGTTCCCATCTAATATTTTTGTACATGTAAGTCTACATGAATTCCATCTTTACAATAAAACGGCTAGTTTTTTGTGCTGGCTTATATTATCAGTTTGCTTGTCACTTCATTTATTGCTATTAGCTATATTATACTGAGCTATATTAGAACAGTTGGTTTTTCTTTTGCTGCTAGTTTCAAATCTCCTTTTGTTATGTTCTATACTATAAATTAATTGAAAATTTGTGCCTGACTTGTGTTCACATTACCTGCATGGTATAGATGGTATGGACTTTTATGTAATCAGATGAAAGCACTTGTAAAAATTGTGCCGTCTTAGCTGTTACTTTGCCAAATACTTAAATTCCAAGTCATGAAAAAAGGCTTTGGCCTGGCTTAGTTGTGTCATCTTTTCACACAAAATATTATTGCAATTCATGTAAACCTAGAATTGGAGTGTTTTGCTCGATCATCTGAAGAAAAGTTTTGTTTATGACATTGGATGCAGATTTACCAGTAAAGCTCATAATCTGAAAGGCTGAATGGTTGATGATGGTTGGCGTTGGAAGTTTACTTTGGCTTTATCAGCTGACGTATGTCTGGAGTTGTAGCCTTGCCGAGCTGTGGGGTGAACTTCACCTGTCCTTGGGTACTTTGAAATTGGAAGGGCATAATTCAGGGATATACATAAGAACTTCGCTTCAGCTCTATTAAGCTGATGCCTTTCTGGAATTGTAGCCTTGCTGAGCTGTGGGATTTATCATCACCTTTTTGTCCTCAGATACTTGGAGCTTGGAACTTGGAAGGCCATGAATATACATAACTAGCTTTTTGATTTTTTTTTTCTTTCTTTTTTTCGGATAGATGTTCATATTTTTTAAGGGGTTAATTTTGTCTATAGTAGGCAATTAGGCAGATTTTTTTTACCCCGCCAGTAATATTGTTTAGAAAATAGTGTATATGGCCAATTGGCTATTGGGTTTCAAATAAATTTCTCTGGGCTGTAGAATTAATTGGCTCTTGAAGAATATATATAAATTATGCATATATAATTTGCAGTTCATTTGAAGTGTGCACCATATGTTAATTTGCAGTTAATTTGATTGTATTACACTTGGCAACAGGCTTCAATTCAAAGTAAATTTGGAGAAGGCTTTTGGGGAAATTAATCAAGCAAAAAATGATAAAAATAAAAATAAAAATGCTCCAGTTAACTTTTCGAGGAGAAACTTTGAAACAGAGACAAGAATCAAGGTCAGGCCGATTAAAAGTCATCAATCTTCATCCTGGGATCTTGTATAACTTTCAAAAATCATTTTTTTTTGGGCAAAAAAACCACTTTTTTTTCTATACAATATTTGTTTCGTAGTATTCCCAAATTTCAATAAACACCCTAAGATAAGCAGAAAAACAATATATTGAATAATTAAGCTCTGCAAAGATCACAGGTTTTACACACTTGCCTAGTGCAGAACTTTAAACAAATACAGTAGCCCCAAATTATTTGCATAGTACAGGTTATATATCATGGACCAGCGCAAGCATATACATGCCTACTTATGTCACTAAACACGAGCAAATATGTTCAAGGTGTATTGCCTACTAATTTCTACAAGTATATAGTCATACATCAACCACCAGTGTTGCAGGATATGCCCAGGAGTATTGCCTACTCATTTCCACTAGTATATATTATACATAAATCACCCAAATATCTAATTGATTTCCGGATAGCAGTGTGCCTCTTATCTGTCTCATGATGTATAAAATGGCAAGATGACATCTCGATAAATTTGCAGCTGAAGGAACTTCTCAAAGAACTGAATTTATAGTTTTGAATGATTGCCTGGGATTTCCACCATAATGTCTTACTCCAGTTAGAAACTTTCAAAGTCTTGAATGAACACTCCCTGATGTTGATCTGCAGCAGGACAGAAAAGGACAGGTTTAAATCATTAGTAGCTCCAAAAGCAATATCACCCTGAAGTTGAGAGGCTTACATGAGCTCTAAGACAAGAGCAGATGCGCCGCCTCCTCCATTGCAGATGCCAGCAACACCATATCTTCCTCTCTTCTGCCTTAGAACCTACAAATTTAAACAAAGTTATGATCTCTGTAAATTGAAGAGAACTGAACATTTGTTTACATGTCTCCATGAAAGAAAGATGTGATATTGAGGAATGAGGATGCCAGTGCATCAGCAATAAGATAAGAGATTGAGAATAAAGTATAGTAATGCATAAGAAAGGGTCTTCGCTACATACAGAGGAAATCAGACTGAAGTTCAGAAAATTCAAAAAGGTGAAAATTTAACATACACCAAGCAATGTGACCAAAATTCGAGCTCCACTGCAACCTAATGGATGTCCCAGGGACACAGCTCCACCATGCACGTTGACATTTTCCTTCACAAACAAGTGTTAGAAGGGAAGGGTAATCAGCAAAATGAATTGTACTAATAGTATTGTAATCTGAGAAGGAGCAGAGCAAGAAATGACAGAACTTACTGGATCAAGCCCTAAGAGTTTCTGATTAGCAAGAGCAACGACCTGCAGAAAACGAGTATGCATGGCAGATAAGGAAAATTATAAGATAAATGGTAAGTGGATGGATGGAAAAAATTAAGTTAAGCTAGAATCGATCCAAAAAGTCAAAAATGGTAGATAAGGAGGATCATGTATGTGAAAGGTAAGTGGAAAAATTAAATAAATTAAGATTAAGGCTAAGAATATTACAGAGAAGGCTTCATTTATTTCATAGAAGTCAATTTGAGAAGGCTCCAAACCAGCATTTGAAATAGCTTTTGGGATTGCAAGGGCAGGAGCAGTAGTAAACCATTCAGGGGCCTGGCCAATGTTAATAAGAATTCAATTGCGGGATAAAAAATAATATTTTTCTCAATGAGCATTTAAAAAATTTGGATGTAAATAGGCCAGCAGTAGAAATTCCTAAACCTGAGCTGCATCAGCAAAACCTTTGATCCTTGCAATCACTTGGAGTCCAAGTTTTTTGGCCATTTCTCCACTGACCAATACTAATGCAGCAGCACCATCACTGTTTGTAGCAAGTTCAGACAATCTCAGATCTCTTATAAAAGGAAGCGTACAACAATAAGCAAAATGAAAAATGAATGTAGAGGTTTCTTCATCTAATAAATAACTTGGGATAAATAGGATGTTCACATCTATCTCTAATTCTCTTTCATTAATATAAATGCTTTAGAGTAACCAGTTTAACATCATTAAAAAAAAAAAAAAAAACATCTAAATCGTATATTTTGTTAGTATGTTATGACCCCCCTGACCCCCGTCTTCTGAATTACTTGGGGCAAGGGGAAGGGGTGGGATCAGAGAAAAGAAAAGAGAAGCCTTAGATTTCATTACCTTATAAGCGAAGAATTTCCAGCAGTGACAGAGCCTCCATTCTTTTTAAAGCTGGGAGGAAGTTTCTTAAGTTTGGCAGGATCAAACTGTCAACATGCCCATCAAAACCGAGATCACAAAGTGATTAAGTAAAACACTGATAGAAGGCTGACATGATAAGGAGAATTTGCTGTACCTTCTCGAGACCATCATCCTTGTCAATAATCGTGGTTTGTCTTCCCCTATTTCCAGAAATCTTCACCTGCATACAAAAATTCATTAGCCTCCTGCAACCTAAACACTAAAAGTTTGTTTCTTTTTTTTTTTTTGGATTGGCTTTTCATGCTTTCTAGTAAGTACAAAGAAAATTTTCTGGTTCAAATATGCATCTAAAACAGAGTCAAATCTTGCCGGAGCTATTTCCCAAGAAAACGCGCCACTGTTCTTTGCAGCAATACCACGCTCATAGCTCCTTATAGCAAAAGAATCCTGGGGAAGCAAGAACAAATTAGCAGCATGGCAATAATATTCAGCACAGAATTTGAATGGTTTATTTTATGTTGGTTTTTGTTAAGGCAATAAACTACATAAGTGAATTTTAACCCTGCACAATTAGAGGCTCAAGCACTCTCTTTTTCTCAAAACAAATAAAAAGAAATGATCATTTATTTTTTTTCCCATGCTACTAATGGATAAAAGATGCTAAAATCCTACAAAAGAAAGGTACACCACCACATAAATAAACCAATAACCAGTCTCCACACTCAAGTAGAGTTGTCAAAAGTTGACCCGACCCGAAATACCGACTCAAACACAATTATTAACCGACCCATCTGAACCCGAAAAAATGGTGACCCAAACCCGACCTGAAACCAACCCTAGACCCGATTTGACTCGAGTATGTGAGATCCGAACCCGAACATGAACTGACCTAGAGGCGACCCGACCCAAATGTAACCCGTAAATTATTGACCTGAACCGAACCCGACTTGAACCAAAATTGACCCAAACCCGTTTTAACCCGCCAAAACTCGAATTTAACCCGACTCATTACCAACCTAACCTGAATTCAACCCGACCCGTTCATAACCCGACCCGAATTTAACCCAACCTGTTACAAACCCGACTCGAAATCAATCAGACTTGTTATTGACTTGACCTAAATTAAACCCGACTTGTTATTAACCCGGATTTCGCCAGAACTATTACTAACCCGACCAAAAAATTCAACCCGATCTGTTACTAACTCGACTTAAAATCAACACGACTTGTTATTGATCCAACCTAAATTCAACCCAAATTGTTCCTGACTCGATTTCAAATCACTTTAAATGCAATTTAAACCACCTTATTATTGTTGATCAAAACATTTTGTCTAGGGAGACCAAGTCGGTCTAGCTCAGCAAAAGAAAGGAGCATCATCCTCAAATTTAAGTTTTAAATATAGTATATATTTGTTGTATGGTCAAAGGAGATAATTATCTTCCTAAATTATAGACTATAGTTCCCTAGTATAATGCCATATATATGATAGTTAAAGGAAATAATTAGCTTGATAAAAATGATAATTATCTATTTACAATTAGTTAAACCCGAATATGACCTGACTTGGAAATGACCCGACCTGATTGTAACCTGCAAATTATTGACTTGAACATAACCCAACTTGAATTTGAGAATAACACGACTTGGAAATGACCCAACCTTATTATAACCCGCAAATTATTGACTTGAACCGAACCCGACTTAAACCCGAGAATGACCCGACTTGAAAATGACCTGACCTGATTATAACCCGCAAATTATTAACTTGAACCAAACCCGACCCAAACCCGAAAATGACCCGACCTGATTATAACCCACAAATTATTAACTTGAACCAAACCCGACTCGAACCTGAGAATTACCCTTACCCGTGAAAACCCGAATTAAACCCGACCTATTGTTCACCCTACCCGAATGTAACCCCACCAATTATTCACCCAACCTAAACCCGATAAGAAGTATGACCTGACGTGACCCGAATAAAGCATGACTCGACCCGCATAGGTTATGGAATTAATCAAAATTGACCCAAACTGAGTTGACCCAACCCACTCTTACCGGCCCAAACCCGACCCATTTACCCAAATTGATAGCTCTACTGAAACCCCAAAATTTCTCAAAAAGCGTGGATATTAGCCTTCAATTTTGGAATTTTTTTTTGACTTTTTTCACCCGAAAATATAAATTGCCGAAATGTTTACCATGGTCCCTAATACCCTTCCGGAGTCCAATTGGCTGGGTGGAACCATCCAATTTGACTTTAAACAACCAATTTACCGGTTTACAACTTGCAACGATTTCATTAATTCAAGCCTACCACGAACATTTATGACAACTAATAATGATCATATATGTTTCCAAACGGCATTATATGACCCCGAGATATATCCCTCAAAATCTCAATGCTTTTCGATACTAGGCCCCGAAACATTCAAAATTTCTCAAAAAGCGTGGATATTAGCCTTCTATTTTGGAATTTTTGGACTTTTTTTCGCTCGCAAATAAAAATTGCCGAAATTTTCACCATGGTCCTTAATACCCTTCGGGAGTCTAATTGGGCGAGTTGAACTATCTAATTTACATTTAAACGACCAATTTACTGGTTTACAACTTGCACCGATTTCATTAAATCAAGCCTACCACGAACATTTACAACAACATATAATGATCATAGATGGTTCCAAACGACATTATATGACCTCGAGATGTATCCCCTAAAATTTCAAGTCTTTTCGACACCGGGCCTTGAAACCTCCAAAATTTCTCAAAAAACGTGGATTAGCTTTCAATTTTGGAATTTTCTGACTTTTCGCACGGAAATAATCGTTGCCTTCGAAATGTTTACCATGGTCACTAATATCCTCCGGGAGTCCAATTGGGTAGGTGAAACCATCCAATTTGTTTTTAAACGACTAATTATTTACCGGTTTACAACTTGCACCATTTTCATTAACTTAAAGCATACCACGAACATTTATGACAACATATAATGATCATATATGGTTTAAAACGACATTATATGACCCCAAGATGTATCCAAAAAAATCTAAAGGATTTTTTACACCGGGCCCCGTCGCCTTGAAACTCCAAAATTTCTCAAAAAGCGTGGATATTAGCCTTAATTTTGGAATTTTCCGACTTTTTTTCGCCCGTAAATAAAAATTGCCGAAATGGTTACCATGGTCCCTAATACCCTGCGGGAGTCCAATTGAGTGGGTGTAACCATCCAATTTGCCTTTAAACGACCAATTACCGGTTTACATCTTGCACCGATTTCATTAACTCAAGCATACCACGAACATTTATGACAACATATAAAGATCATATATAGTTCCAAACAACATTATATGACCCCGAGATTTATCCTCTAAAATCTCAAGCCTTTTCGACACCGAGCCCCGAAACCTAACAAAATTTCTCAAATAGCGTGGATATTAGCCTTTAATTTTGGAATTTTTTGACTTTTTTGCCCATAAATAAAAATTGTTGAAATGTTTACCATGGTCCTTAACACCCTCCGAGAGTCCAATTGACAAGGTGGCACCATCCAATTTGCCTTTAAACGGCCAATTTACTGGTTTACAACTTGCAACGATTTCATTTACTCAAGCCTAACATGAACATTTATGACAACAAATAATGATCATATATGGTTCCAAATGATATTATATGACCCCGAGATGTATTCCCTAAAATTCCAAGACTTTTCAACACTGGGCCCCGAAACCTCCAAAATTTATCAAAGAGCGTGGATATTAGACTTCAATTTTGGATTTTTCTGACTTTTTTTCGCCCGAAAATAAAAATTGCCGAAATGTTTACCATGGTCACTAATACCCTCCGGGAGTCCAATTAGGTGGGTGGAACCATCCATTTTGCATGTAAACGACCAATTTACCAATTCACAAATTTTCACTGATTTCATTGACACAAGCCTACCACAAACATTTATGACAACATATAATGATCATATGTGGTTCCAAACGGCATTATATAACTGCGAGATATATCCCCTAAAATCTTAAGGCTTTTCGACACCGAGCCCCGAAACCTCCAAAATTACTCAAAAAGCGTGGATATTAGACTTCAATTTTGGAATTTTTTGACTTATTTTCGCCCGAAAATAAAAATCTCTGAAATGTTTACCATGGTCTCTAATACACTCCGGGCAATCAATTGGGTGGTTGTAACTATCCAATTTGCAACGACCAATTTTTTAATTTATAATTTGCACCGATTTCATAAACTCAACCCTACCACAAACATTTATAACAACAAATAATGATCCTATATGGTTCAAAATGGTATTATATGACACGGAAATGTATCCCCTAGAATTTCAAAACTTTTCGACTCTGTGTCCTGAAACCTCAAAAATTTCTCAACAGTGTGGATATTAGTCTTCAATTTTGAAATTTTTTGACTTTTTTTTCTCCCGGAAATAAAAATTGCCGAAATGTTTACTATGGTCCCTAATACCCTCCAGGAGTCCAATAATGATCATTTATGGTTCCAAACGCCATTATATGACCTCGAGATGTATTCCTTGAAATCTCAAGGCTTTTCAACACCGTGCCTCGAAACCTCTAAAATTTCTCAAAAAACGTGGATATAAGCCTTCAATTTTGGAATTTTTTTACTTTTTCGCCTGGAAATAAAAATTGCCGAAATTTTTAACATGGTCCCTAATACCGTCTGGGAGTCCAATTGGGTGGGTAAAATTATCCAATTTGCCTTTAAACAACCAATTTACCGGTTTACAACTTGAATCAATTTCATTAAATCAAGTCTAGCACGAACATTTATGACAACATATAATGATCATAAATGGTTCCAAACGGCATTATATGATCCCATGATTTATCCCCTAGAATTTCAAGACATTTCGACACCGGGTCTCGAATTCTCCAAAATTTTTCAAAAAGCGTGGATATTAGCCTTCAATTTTGTAATTTTTGACTTATTTCGCCCGAAAATAAAAATTGCCGAAATCTTTACCATGATCCCTTATACCATCCACGAGTCCCATTGGGTAGGTGGAACCATCCAATTTGCCTTTAAACGACCAATTTACCGGTTTACAACTTGCACCGATTTCATTAACTCGAGCCTACCTTGAAATCACGAACATTTATGACAACAAATAATGATCATATATGGTTCCAAACGGCATTATATGACCCTGAGATGTATCCCCTAGAATTTCAATACTTTTTCGACACCGAACTCCGAAACTTATAAAATTTTCAAAAAACGTGGATATTAGTCTTCGATTTTGGAATTTTTTGCCTTTTTTACGCCTGAAAATAAAATTTACCGAAATGTTTACCATGGTCCCTAATACCCTCCGGGAGTGAAATTGGGTTAGTGGAACCATCCAATTGCCTTTAAACGGCCAATGTTTTAGTTTACAACTTGCACGAATTTCATTAACTCAAGCATACTACAAACATTTATGATAACATATAATGATCATATATGGTTCCAAACGGCATTATTTGACCTCATATGTATCCCCTAAAATATCAAGACTTTTCTACACTGGGCCCTAAAACCTCCAAATTTTAAAAAAAAACGTGGATACTAGTCTTCAATTTTGGAATTTTTTGACTTTTTTTGGCCAGGAAATAAATCTTGCCAAAATGTTTACCATGGTCCCTAATACTCTCCAGGAGTCCAATTGGGTGGGTGGAACTATCCAATATGCCTTTAAACGACCAATTTACTAGTTTACAACTTGCAACAATTTCATTAATGCAAGCCTACCACGAACATTTATGACAACAAATACTAATCATATATGGTTCCAAACGGCATTATATGACCCCGAGATGTATCCCAAAAAATTTCAAGACTTTTCGACACCGGACCCCGAAACATCCAAAAGTTCTAAAAAGCGTGGATATTAGCCTTCAATTTTGGAATTTTTTGACCTTTTTTTACCCTTTAATAAAAATTGCCGAAATTTTTACCATGGTCTTTAATACCCTACAGGAGTCCAATTGGGTGTGTGGAACCATCCAATTTGTTGTTAAATGGCCAATGTACTGGTTTACAACTTACACCGATTTACCGGTTTACAACAACCAATTAATTAAACTGCATTGAACCCGACTTGAACCGAAATTGACCCTAACCCGTCAAAACCCGACTTGTTACTAACCTGACTTGATTTCAACCCGACTCGTTCCTAACTCGACCCGAATTTAACCCAACCTGTTACAAACTCGACCCAAAATCAACCCGACTTGTTATTGACCTGACCAAATTCACTCGACTTGTTATTGACCCGACCCGACCCGAATTTTACCAAACCTATTACTTAACCAACTCAAAAATTCAACCCGATCTATTACTAACCCGACTCGAAATTAACACGACTTGTTATTGATCCGACCTAAATTCAACCCAAATTGTTCCTGACCCAATTTCAAATCACCTTAAATGCAATTTAGACCATCTTATTATTGTTGATCAAAGCATTTTGTCTAGGGAGACCAAGTCGGTCCACGCCAGCAAAAACAAAGGAGCATCATCCTGAAATTTAAGAGTTAAATATAATAATATAATATATTTGTTGTATGGTCAAAGGAGATAATTATCTTCCTAAATTATAGACTATAGTTCCCTAGTATATTGCCATATATATTATAGTCAAAGGAAATAATTAGCTTGATAAAAATGATAATTATCTATTTATATTTAGTTGAACCCGAATATGACCTGACTTGGAAATGACCCGACCTGATTGTAACCTGCAAATTATTGACTTGAACATAACCCAACTTGAATCTGAGAATAACACGACTTGGAAATGATCCAACCTTATTATAACCCGCAAATTATTGACTTGAACCGAACCCGACTTAAACCCGAGAATGACCCGACTTGAAAATGACCCGACCTGATTATAACCCGCAAATTATTGACTTGAACCAAACTCGACTCAAACCCGAAAATGACCCGACCTGATTATAACCCACAAATTATTGACTTGAATCGAACCCGGCTTGAACACGAGAAGTCGAGAATTACCTTAACCCGAATTAAACCCGACCTATTGTTGACCCGGAATGTAAACCAACCTGTTATTAACCCGACCTAAACCCGACCCAAACCCGATAAGAAGTATGACTCGACATGACCCGACTCAAGCATGACCCAACCCAAACCCGACCCGCATAGGTTATGGATTTAATCCGAATTGACCCAACCCGAGTTGACCCGACCCACTCTTACCCGATTTAAACCCGACCCGTTTACCTGAATTGATAGCTCTACACTCAAGTAATCGTTTCATTATGGGTTAAACTCAACGAACCCAAAAATATGAGGTGCTCTTTTCCCAAAATGGATAAAATTAAAAAAAATCTAAATATATGTATTGTGGTTCTTGACTTCTTGGCATACCTAAAAGGAGTGTTTTATAGAGAGAATGCAAAAACTTAAAGCTATCTTGTGATTCAATAATTTTCCATGTCTAATTTGATAAAATCAACTTCTAAAAGGTGCAAAGAAACCAGAGGACTAAATATTACTGGTTAAACTCATTTGTGAAGACGATGAATTTGTCAGGATAAAGCTGAAAACCGTAAACTACCTATTACAAAAATTATCAACCATGCAATCTACACAAATCGCAACTTCGAGGAAGAAAAAAGCTACATTCTCAATCTTTTAAGGCTACATTATAACTCAATATGAAACAGGCAGAAAGGTAATATGAGAATACACTAAGTCCAGCATAAGTTATCAAACTAATTGAAATATTTCAGAGCAAGTACTAATCATCTACTGGAATAAGTGCACTTATAATGCCCAATTCAAGCGTATCAAACAGAGTTATATTGATGGTTTTTATATAGAGGTCCTCATTCGTCACTAAGACATAGAGCAAGAGCATCATTACTCGAGCACAGGTTCCCAACCGCCTTTGAAATGGCTCATAGTGATTTAGATACAGAGCACAACTGTACAAATTTACGTATGACACACATTAGTTCTGATCCACCTAAAATTTTCTAAATCTGGTTTCCTTAAATTATATAATTAATTGTTTATTATTTTTGTAATTATTGTTACAAAATATTAAGGCTGAGATAGCAGTTTTAAAAGACTAGCAAGAAATTAAATGGACAGACATGCATGCACGCGTACACACACATACGGAGGTGACTGAAAGACCACTCCTACCACGTAATTTCTATCAAACGACAGAAAATCTATAAAACAACAATACAACATGTACCGTACCTGTTCTTCTCTTGAAAATCTATAATTATCAGCACATATTTCTGCACAGATTCCCATTCCAAAATCATTGTAAACATCCCAAAGTCCATCCTTCAGCATTCCATCAATAATGGTGTCATGTCCAAGCCTCGATCCGGTTCTGCAAATAATGAAGGATTTTAAACATTGGTTCTTCAAAACATTTAAATAGAGTGATTATTATAATTACCATCAACATTGCAGTTTAGTTTTACACAAACTATATCCAAGCTCATGCAATGTTATTTGACAAGTCGTTAAGTGCATTTTCACTTTGTCCACAAACGAGAACAAACATTGCAATTGACTACACTACATCATATAAGTCAAACAAAGTACTCTAGTAGAGGCATCTTATTACTCTACAAATATTGCAATTGGTTAAGTGACATTAAAGTATACTACACAAAAAGGCAAAATCTTTATCTGAATGGAATGAAGTGAGAGCAGCTAATCTTCAGAATTCATAACAGGGAAAGAACAGGATAGTAAAATAACATCATATAAGCAAGGAAAGAGTCAAACAAAGTACTCTAGTGGAGGCATCTTATTACTCTACAAATATTGCAATTGGTTAAGTGACATTAAAGTATACTACACAAAAAGGCAAAATCTTTATCTGAATGGAATGAAGTGAGAGCAGCTAATCTTCAGAATTCATAACAGGGAAAGAACAGGATAGTAAAATAACATCATATAAGCAAGGAAAGCACATCTGATTGTGACAATTTCGCATAACTGTGTAAATCAGAAGTGTTTTTGTGGAAACCAAGATGTGCAACTATGCTAGATAATTCGAGCACCAAGTGCCCAACTGAAAAGTTTTATCTATTTATTTATTCATTTTTGTATGGAAATTGTCATTATCTACAACTCTCTATCCCATTATACCTTATCCATGTCTTTATGGCACTTTTGTCAATAAGTAAAAATACTTCATAACGTAAATTATAATGACAAAACAAGTTCTATGAAATATATAACAGGAGCATAAATTCTTAACTGAGCTTGATTAGTCATATTTTAAAAGTAGTAAAGCACTCATTTTAAGATTTATAACCATTTTAATACAAAATTTTTATTTATTCAATTTAAACCTAAAATTATCATAGAATTCAAGATAATATGAAAACACTCTCTTAACGTAATTCTTCTACTAGAAAGGAAAGATAAAAGAAGTGAAACAAACCCCATTAACGCATTTTTGAATGAGTCTATGGCCATAATTCATTAACTTATATAGTAATTAATGTATGTGTGCATGTAGTACATATAGATCTAATTTGTATATAATAGTGGCTTGACAAGCTACCCTAAAAGGACCCTTATTAACCAAGGCATAGAGTAATGTCATGGTAAGGTGTAAGTTATCGGTCCAAGAAGGGGATTTGTGGATTTTCTCAAAAACTCTATTACATTAGACATGGAAATAACTATATTATAAGAAAAATAAAATATCAAGTAAGCAACTTTTAAAGTATTATGCAATATAAATACTTAATAATACTGGAGGTCGCGTAAAAGTTCTACTAGTCTATTTTGCAGTTGGTATCCTCCAATAGATTGATACTAGCAACATATCACTAATGATTAATATAGGGCAACTATAAGCATATAGTTCTTCAAGAGCTCCAATTGAATAGAGAATAACAAGAAATTTGCTCAAAAGTTTTCGTCAAGTAAAATTCAGGAAGCTACATAGAGTGATGCAGCAGCCACAAATACAAACATAAGCATTCCTGGGCCTTCAACACTTGGTGAACTGCAGAACAGCAACAGCAAGATTATCCACCCAACCTCTTCTGATATTGTAATGATGTGTTTGGCATGTAGATTGGTATTAAATGAGAGAGGGAAAAGTTAATGATAGCCATTACTTGTATTGATCATATGATATAACAATTAAAATAACATAAAATCAAATGAGTGGCAGAGGGAGATTGAGGACTTAACGTTATGATGTACCAATTATCACTGAATGGAAAGAGTAGCAAGTGAGTGGAGTCTATTACCATCAAGTATTTAAGGTCATTGTTACCATACCCATCATACCAAACAGCCTATATTAGAAATTCTTCAGTTAATTTCCACTTTCCAGTCCTTAATATCTTCTCATTGAACATGCTTTAAGAGTTTTGACTCATATGAAAAAGAGAAATCACAAAGCTTGTATTGCATCAACATGAACATATGATATGAATTGCAGACTCTCTAAGCCAACATGGAAGCTATCAAAATTCTATAGGCCTTAGAACAAGATGATACAAGATTTATATAGCTCCCATGCATAGATTAACTTGACAATATAGTTGAGTTAATAAACTTATCTTTGAATCAAAGATCATTATTTAAAAACAAGGAGCTAACCTGGCCATAGCTAGGTATTTCGGCGCATTAGACATGCTCTCCATTCCCCCGGCCACAACAACATCATTGACACCCAAGTGGATACTTTGAGCAGCAAGCATGGTTGCTGTACCATTTCATTAAAGATCTCAAAGGAATATTTCAAATCACTTTATTAGGGAAATATGCTGCGGGAGGGGGGGGGGGGGAAGGTACGCACCTTTCATTCCTGAAGAACATACTTTGTTAATGGTCGTGCAGATTACTGAGTTAGGGATTCCTGCGCCTAAAGCAGCCTGTCTAGCAGGAGCCTGTCCCAAATTGGCACTAAGAACGTTCCCAAAGAACACTTCTTGTACTAATGATGGATCCACTCTTGCCCTTTTAAGAGCACCTACATAATTACTGCACATCATGGAGTTGTCGAACAACACATAGGACTATTATACTGCACATATGATGATAGTTCCAACACAAATAATTTCTGGCCTTACACTCAATAGCAATAGAACCAAGCTTGGTGGCAGATAGAGTTGACAAGGAACCAAGAAGCCCACCCATTGGCGTACGTGCAACACCAACAATGCAAACATCTGTTTCCAACCAAATGTGAGATTTTATTACATACTCTAAAATTGCATATTACTTGTATCAGCAATTAAATAATAAATAGTTCAGCAAGTAATAGTGCATCTTCATATTCAACAATATTAACAAAATTAATCCCACCAATATACACCATTCCCAAATCAAATTGTTATAGTCATCGATAAATGGGGCAAAAGTAAAACTGTCCAATCTTCACCTAATATAGCATCATTAACCAAAAATAATTGATGTTCATCAAACCATATCGATACAACCCCCAAGCATCCACCCTAAAGAATAGTCAATTCACTAAATTGATATACTCGGAAAAAGTTGTCATCTTTCCTAAAATCGGTTCATAATTAGACTTCGAAATCTGTCCCGGGCTTAAGCATACTACTATACTAATATATAATTAACTTTTAAGAGTGTAATAATTGCCTAATAGCTTCAACTATCCAGGAGTATCAAATATGATGATGATAACCCTAACTCGAATTATCAGGGCAAGAGGTGAAACTAAAAATTAAACCAATTTTCAACAATAATCAATAAAATACCAAATTCAAACAAAAACAAAGTAGAAAAACAAAAATCCAAAATCAGACCTCGAGGTTTTGTTGATTTGTACTGCATTTCTGAAATCTGATCCATATTTAACCTGCATGTTATGTCAAATAAAAAATAACAATTTTTTTTCCAAAGTACACATAATAATCACAAGAAAGAAAAGAAATTCAATCAAAATTTTCAAATAAAAGCAAAAGATCATCAGAAACATGAGTCATTTTTCCCAGAAATTAAATGAAGCTAAAAATTTGCAGAAGAAAACAAAAATTGGATGAATTTAAACAGAAAATTAAGTGGATTGATTTGAAATTCAACATACCAGAATTGCGGAAACTTCAATTGATCAAAGGAAGAATTTTGGATTCAAATTTCCAAAAATCTGGAAAAAAATAAATTAAATTTTTTGTAACTTGGTGAAAATTTTGGTCTGTCGCAGGTGGCGGGAGAGAGAAAGATAATACAAAGTAGTTAATGACGTGTATTTGGTTCTTATCGGCTCGGTTATCGAGTTGATTAGCTGATTGTATTAGCCGTTATCGAGTGTATTAACTAGTTTGACTATCTGGCTTTATTGATTTATAGACTTTTATTGGTAGGCTTATTAAGATTCAAGCCAAATTATATACTTTCAGGGATATCTTATATGTTCAATTCAATTTTGATTTTTTTTTTTCGAAATTAGTCCGAAAGCGTGGATAGCCTTTATTATTCAACAAGTTTTTTATTTTACTTTGTAAACCCTAAAGAAAAAAGGCTAAGGGTGCCTCTCATGAATTCCATGAAACCAAGGATGGAATTTGAGTGGTTAGAATTAAAACCGTCCATTTTTATCTCTAATTGCCAAGTTTTGTAAGTACCTCTCTTTAAAATGAAAATTAGGCCCAATTTGAGAAACGAGAAATTAATTATAATTCAATGCAGGGATAGATGATATGAATTTCGTATATGTATTTGATGCAACACGTTTACCTTTAGTCCTTATGAGTATGGTTCTTTACTTTTATTTTAGTTCAACATAATACGAGTACAATACTTCACATGTTATGAAGTATGTTTTGGTTGTACACTTGTACCATTATTGACTCTGACATACTTATCATGCATAGCTTACATGCATAATTGCACCACTAATAACTATAACTTTTGATAAGTGACTCAATTATATACGCATGAATATTTTATTTTTTTTAGGAAATATACACTTGAATACTTGATATTATTTTTAAATAAAATAATGAGACAAAACAAGATTCAACATTCCCATATTTATCTTGTGTTTATATTAAATTAAATAATTAAAATGTGAATTGTTTAAAATGTTTAAATAATTAAAAATTAGGGGAAAATATATTGCATGGTGTATATAATTTTAAATAAAAAAAAAAATCAAACTAATTGATGAAAAAATTCAAAGATCCTAGAAATTTGGATTATGTCTTGAAAATATAAATTCACTAAACCCTTCATTTTACACAGAAAAAACTATTAATCCCCTATAATTTTTATTTTTTTAATAAAAATTATTGGGAGAGAATCATCATAAATGGTAAACAATCTTGAAGATATAACAATATCATTTATTACCATTTAATACCTTTTTAAGCTTTTAATTAGCTTACTCATTTCCGTTCATACTTACCATAATAGTAGTGAGAAATGAGAAAGCCAGCCATAATCTCCAAAACCCAATAATTCTTTCAATTTTATGATTTTTCCAAAACAAAAAAAAAAGAAAGGGAAAACTTTTTTATTCCCTTTCATTTTATATCATAATTTGTCATTAATTTTGATTTTCATAATTATATATTATTATGATAAATATTTGTCTGTTCATCTTCTTTACTAGTCTTACATATAATCTCAGTTGTAAGTATCTCCATTCTATTTTTAATACAAAGTTTTAATTTTTTTTATTGATCTTATTTCTTATTTATATTTGATGTTATAAATTTATATATAATATGGTTTGTTATAATATAATTAGATCATAATTTTCATTTGTTTGTGTTGTATTTCAGATGGGTATGACCCGCTTGATGTGAGGGGGAACGTAACGATTCAATGGGATGTCACACAGATAGATTCCGGCACTTACAATGTAAGTTGTGTCGATAATCGATAAGGAGTTTTTATTTTATTAATTTAGTCTCGATGTTTTCACTGCAGGTAAAATCTTGTATGAGACGATGTTGAATTTTCTCTCTTACTTTTTCTAGTTATAATTTTTCACTGGTAAAATAACTTATTATAGAAAACCGTGTCCTAAAGACAAATATAAAGATCCCAAAAAGTGTGATCAAGATCAGAAAGTTTACATATCTCTGTATTGTTTTTTTGTTTGGTAGGGTTTAGAGGTCAATTTTGTTGATTGATTAGTTTTGGGGTCCACTTTATTGGTTGTTGGATTATTAAATCATTTTCCTATGTCATCAATTTACTAGATAAATTTGTTAATGTAGAGTGACAAGATTTTGATTTGGTATTGATTTTATGCATGAATATAACCTTTTGGAGTTTATGTTAGGGACTAGATTTTGTTTGTGTTGGAGGGTTTGATGATTTCCTGAATGAAAGAGTAAATTTTCGATGTTATGATCGAGTTTAAGACTAGACAAGCTTGTAAGAATTTCGAGTTCTGTTGCAGGCAGACGTAACAATATATAATTATCAACAATATCGACACATTGAATGGCCTCCGGGTTGGAGACTAAGTTGGGAGTGGCAGGAGCGCGAAGTTATATGGAATATGCAAGGAGCAGAAGCCAAGGAGCAAGGAGTGTGTAACAAATCGTTAGGCACACCGCCTCCTCATTGCTGCTTGAGGCAGCCTGTGATCATTGATCTTCAACCGGGAGCTAAGCTTAATAAACAGGCAGCTAATTGCTGCAGAGGAGTGTTAACTTCTATGACTCAAGACCCTACTAAGTATGCTGCACATTTTCAGATGAGTGTAGGGCTTACCTCGAGTGAGGACTCGAATCCAAAAATGCCAAATAATTTTAGATTTGGTACTCCTGGTTATACATGTGGTGATCCTGAGCTGGTTGTTCCTTCTACTAGATTCCCTGAGGATGGTGGACGTCGATGGAGGCAAGCACTTAGTAAGTACTAATGTTTTTTCATCAGGTTTTGAACCAAGAAATACTATTTTTTGTTATTGTTTTTCTGGATTTGTACTTTCATAGACCAGTATAAGGTTAAAGTTTCTGTGATTTCGATTTTAGTCAGTGGTATAGATATATTTTGCAGTTGTTTGATCTAAATTTGTTCTGAAACTACATGCTGACTTATTGCCTTACTAGTGTATACTTGCAGAATAACCATTTTGATTTTTATGGGATTGATTGCAGGTACACACAAGGTCATCTGTACCTATTCTCAATTTAAAGCAGCACCTGCCCCTTCTTGTTGTGTTTCGCTCTCTGCATTTTACAGCCCAACCATATCATTCTGTCCTAACTGTAGCTGTGGCTGCCAAGAACAACCTGGCTTACTATGCGTCAAGTAATTCCTATTAAGTTCTTTTCACTGGGTTTTTATACTTGTTTCTTTTTGTCCATGATTCAATTTTCTGCTAATTTTGCAGGTTTAAAACATGTATATTATTTCTCTTTTGTTACTGTGAGAAAATTTTGCTAGATTTCAATCACTGACGCTTCATCATAGAAAGCAGCTAACATGTGCTCTTTTTTTGTGTGTATTATTCTGTTAGTCTTTTGACTGAATTCTGTATTCCTGAATTGGATCAATTTAATGTATCATTTGCAGGAAAGGGCAGACACCTCTAATTTTGCCAAAATCACAGGATCCAGATTATGTACCACCACCTCAGGTGAATTGCACTAGCCATATGTGCCCGATTCATGTGCATTGGCATATTAAGGAGAGCTATAAAGAATATTGGAGGGTCAAGATTACGATCATAAATCTTAATGTATGTAAGAACTACACCACATGGAACTTAGCCGTTGAGCATCCAAACCTCCATGATCTGGTGCAGGTTTTCAGCTTCAATTATGTGCCCCTTACTCAGGATCGCCCAACCAGTAAGTCAAATAAAATGTTCTTCTCTTAATGTTTACAAATATGAACCGTGCAACCAAATGTGTATAGAAAAATTAACAGCGTTTGCCAATTAACAGCATACTGGTAATGCAAATTACTGAATGGTCTGTAATCTGTAGAATTGGAACTATGGTAAAAATTGTAAAGCCAAGTTTCTGAGAGTTATTGCTAAACCTATAACTCTGAGTTTAGATTTGTGCTTTTTTTTTTTTTTGTTGTTTCAACTGTGCCTTCTGATTTTCAGATGACACCGGACTGTTCTGGGGGGTACAGTACTACAATGATGTGTTGCTGCAATCAGGACTAAGCGGTAATGTGCAGACTGAGATGCTGCTGAGGAAAGTACCAGGGACCTTTACCTTTGATGCCGGTTGGGCATTCCCGAAGAGAATTTATTTCAATGGAGAAAATTGTGTTATGCCTCCCCCCAGTGATTTTCCCAGACTGCCTAAAGAGAGTCAGCCTGTCAGGCAATAGACAAGTCTAACTAATGTACATCAGTAGTGCCATACATCCAAATTTTTACTTCTCATGTCACATTTGTTTTTAGAATAGCCACATTCTATTTGTGCTAGTATTAAGAGATAGTTCTTAGCTTTTAATCATGATATTTTTTATGTTCTTGTTACATTAGTGTGTAATCTCAGGTAATATGCAGGCAGTTTTAAACTGTAACAATCATGTTTGGAGGCCTGATATTTGGTTTATGACTTCATCAGCATGGACTTGTGTTTATATATGCCAACACCAGCCATCTTCATTTTGCAGAATGCCTAGTGTTAACAACTTTCAAAAGAACACCATTGGTTGACCTAACAAATACTCAATTAGGTGGGCATATTCTTAATATACAGTAGCAATATACAACATAAACAAACATCAAAACCATAATGACACAGATCTATTAGCCTGCTTCAACCCATCACACACTCGCACACCCACAGAAAGAGAGGGGGGGAGGGGGTGAATACAATTCCGAGGCTACAAAAGTTGCCATTTCTCTTAATTCTATGCATTTGTTGAATAGAAGAAACAAACTCAAGTACTGAGACTGAAGATTAAACCAAAGAACACAGTAAACTTACAAAGAGTCACTGTAGACTCCAGCATTACACAGGTCCCTAGCACAAAATTCTGTCAATGATCAAAATATAAACACCTTTTCATCTACCAAGTTCAGCTCCAATTCTTGTTTCTCTCTTTCCAACCAGCTACGTCAAAAATCAACGCCCTCAAGTCAATCTTAGAAGGCATTGCAGATTGCTGCAACGAAGCACATTATGTTTGGACTGGTACAATTTAATCAGTCAAATAAAGTATACCACACCAAAAGCTCACAATTCTCTTCAAGAAGCTGCAGTTCTTTGCATTGCAAGTTCCTCTAAATTTGTGCATTCCAGACACTAAGGAAATCCTACAAAGCGATGACCAAAAGGTTGCTTCCCCCATCAAAGTTGTAACTATGGTTTAGCCGCCTCTATAAGTAGCATGTGCAAAATAGATGCCATTAGGCTATTGCTGGTACATCACAAAATTGCAATAGCAGGTCCACTATATTGCAGAAATATCTCCTTTAGATTCTTTCAGTCATTGTTGTTCAATTCAAAAATCAAACTTCGAATAATTGACCCATCATCTGAATTCCAGAACTTTTTACCCTTGGACAAAGAGGATCTTTGAGAGCTCCCAAGATTATTTGAGGCCACTACTAATCGTTGACCAACCTCAGATCTTTCATAATTGCTTTTCAGGCTAGCAGAATTTGAGTCTTCTGTCAAAAGTGAGGGCAAGAATCTCTGGCATTTTGTTACAGAATTTCGCTTGTTGGAGCATTTCTTACCGAAGGAAATTTTCTCTGTATCACATTTTCCGGTTCTTGTGGCAACTACTGAGCTGGGAGAGCTTCCATTGTGATCAACCTCGATAAAATTTGTGAAGTACTTATCAATGATGCCAGACACTGATACTGCTTCAGATAAGCTTCCATGAGGACTTTCAGCTGTAACATTGAAGTCTGATGCATTACTCTGATGCAGTACTTCTTGTAGACCACTCCGTTTTCTCTCTACCTCACTGGAAATGTTTCCTTTTGGCTCTTGATCAAGTTTTTCATGACTAAATCTTTTAGGAAATTTCTTCACATTGGGTTTTCTTTTCCTCTTTTTCTTCTTCTTCGAAGGGAAAGCAGTTTTCGAGCCTTGATTCTGTTTGTTGCTCTTGATTTCAGACAAGTTCCGACGAAGTTTTGCACTGTTATTAAAATCTGGCAAAATTTTCAATCGACTGACATTTACATGGAGGAGCCAGGAATCTTGAAATCCCAGAAAAACATGCTTCAGGGGCAGCAAATCAGGCAGGTGGTAATAATAAGGATCCCGCTTCACCTACCAGAACCAGAGATGGAGGAAACTATTACAAACAATTTTAAAACATATAAGAGTCTACAGGAAAACAAGAGAAGTTAAGCAAGACAGGATACATTTACTCATAAGGTATATGGATGTGAGAAAAGAATTACGGGGATACCATCACCGCATCAATAGAGAGAAATCCTAGTTCAGGAAAACAACCAATGTGTGCTCTCTCAAATTCCCCTACAGAGAAAATTTGCATCCCGTTACTAGAGTGAAACAAGTCAAACAACCAATATTCATCAACCTCTATTTTTCTCAAGGCAGGCATTCAATTGATATTGATAGTATATATCCCAAAATACACAACCAAACTCCTGCCTTGCATCACGACACAAATTTTAGTAAGGATTGACTGCAAAGAGGGCGCACAAAAATAGTTTACTGGTCAGATAACTAGTCATTGGCCTAGCAATAGCAATTCCTATCGAAGTGCCAGAAAACGATCTCCACATTATAACACTTCAAGTTGTTCATCCTAATTGGTCTAAATAGGTTGGAAATACTTAGCTTTTGATACATGAACATTATATAGTTACCAAAGATAAATAACTTGAAAAACTAGATACTCTATATTTGCTAGAATTATGACCAGTAGTTGCACACTTAATAGTTAATATCAATATAGAGGCAATGCTTACTCACAGGTTAGCACCAAAAGACCAGTACAAAACAGAAACATTGCTCAAACAACTATGTTGTTATTCGAGCGTTTCATTCCACACCAGAGAACCTATAAGGTAATATCCCATCACCGAAGACTCGAATTCAAAACAACAATTGCACAATCCGAATTCGATCAACACACTACATACATGTCAACATGTCATCAATAAATCCGAAATAAGCAAACCCAAATATCAAAGCTTGGCTAGAAATAACCAATAATCCTGTCAAGACTAAAGAGTACACAAATTCACATGGAATTCAATTCTCATTATCCTCTTCTGGACATCCAAATCTAATTATCTAAGGCATGCAACAAAATTTCAATTTTACAGAAGTTGAAAGTTCAATGTTAAATTTAGAATGGGATTAATTCCATACATCAAGCAAAAAAATTCAAAATTTTTAGTTCCCATTACTAATTACACAGAAAATCAAAGAATTACAGTGAACATTAACAACACAGAAATTCAAGATTTCAACTTTATCATTCAGTTTGAAATTCTCTCTTTTTGGGTTGATTCCAACCTTCAGACCAACAGCAAATTAAGTGCTTAATTACATTTTTATACAAGGTAGTTTCTCAAACAATCTCAATTTTATAGGATAATTTTGGAAAAAAAATCCCAAAAAAAACCCCGCAATATTTAAACAGGAATAGTAATTTTCTCTTGAATTATGAAAAGAATAAGAACCCAGAAAAAAAAAATTAAAAAAAAATTAAAAGTGGTAATTTATACCTTTGAATTTTCCGGCAGTAATCTCCGGTGAAACGGCGACAACAATCCGAGTACCAAGATTAGTTTGGGTGAAAACTGGGAGTTGTTCTTTGGACCCCATTTTTCGAGATGTTGAGAAGTTGTATAAGCCAAGAATAACAATGGAATTCAATTCAATAGAGGAAATGAAAAGACATGTTATATGCCAAGTTTTCCGTTGATCTTTTGTGATTTACTATTACAATAAAAAGAAAAAAAATTAATTAAAAAAAAAAAGAAAAAAAAAAGAAAGAAAGAAAAATAGCGGTGTCCACTTCAGCTTAATTTTAGTTTAGTTTAGCTCTAATCAGTTTAGTTCCAATTAGTTCAGTTTCAATCAATTTAGTTCCAATCAGTTCAATTCAGCTCCTAATTTCCTTCTCTCATAAATCATTCATTTCAGCTATATTCACTTTAACTCTAATCAGTTCAGCTCCAATCACCTCAGTAAATGTGAATAGACCCTTAGTCTTTTATAATATTACAATACTTAATAAAAAAAAAGGGTAATACTTCAATACAAACATTGATTTTTTTTTATATATGTAAGTTTCATCCATTGATAATTAAACATGTTAATGTTAAACTTGTGCACTTGACAAATTAAAAATAAAAAATTCTAAGTCAACTAAAAAAAAGCGGAGGAAAATTTCCTCTATAAATATATTCGATATTAATTTTACGTATGATATCTTAGGAAGTACATCTTATACATAATCGCATACATTTATCATTTATGGTCTATTTAGTTCATTGATGCATATTGCATATGCACGTCAAATTATAGTAATCATAAACAAAAGTATATTATACGATAATAATACTAGTTCATTTACTCGAATAAATTGAAGCTCCTGCATAGTCTAGTGACTTAGTGAGGATGTCCTGTTCACTTGGATGATTACAAAGTTTTCTTGTAGCTTCATAAGCAATTAAATTTACTCCTATCTGATTAATCGTATCAGCACGAAAGTCTATCTGATTAATCGTATCAGCACGAAAGTCCCCCCTTTGCTCATTATAGGTACATCATTTTATGAACAATGCTCTACTATGGAGAATATGCAGGGAAAGTAGTTCATGTAGCATCATCAGAATTTGATTACAAACCATAGAGTAGAGAAGAGTAAATGACCGGAAAAATAGAAAAATGTCAAGCAGCCGACATGTACAACAGTCGAATATCACCAGAGGAAAGAGTTCCATCCCTGCACAAGTGCACATAGCACATTTCCACCACCTAGTCAACCAACAAATTCTTCACATAGTGTTCACCAATTTTCATTACAAAAAAGGAGCAATGCGCAAATAAATTTGTTACTAGAAACCAATTACACCGCTTCTCATGAAGTCATATGCTGATATGCATGTTTTTTAGTACAGCCAACTTCTCGGGGCTCACTTTGGCACTCCCAGACACCAAATAGAATCCCTGCATTGCATTGAGAAGAAGAAAAAGTTACTGTAATCAAGAACAAGCCTTGGACAAATCCTGTACTAGAGTGGATAGGTAGTATTCGACGAGTATAAGCTATTTACATGTATTTTACGTATGCCCTCTGCAGTATTGAGCTCGTATAGAAGTCTTTGAACTGCCTCGTGACTGCTCAAGCCCCTTTCTTCTACAGCATAATCTCCAGCAATAAACATGAAGACCTGAATCAAAGTTCAATGTTGGGTAAAAAGTATTCAAGAAACCAAAAACCTTTGTTACTAGTTTAACAATTTAAAAGCCAAAAAAAAACATAATCAACCACAACAACAAATGTGCCATCCCAAACTCTTGAGCGAATACAATAGCATAATTTTAACGAGTTACACTACACTCACCAAACCTTTGAATACAATGTGAGGCTCTACAAGTAATCAAACAGCTCATGCAAAAAATTCATGGAGTAAGGTTCGGCAGTGCCACAATAAACTAGCATAGAAGCAACAGCTACCTCAAACTAATGAGCTATAATTGCAACAAATGAACAAGTTGTCAACTAACAGCCCACCACCCCAACACCCAGTTGCTTAAATGCTTAGTAAGAAGGAAATTCCTAGGCAAAGGGACAAAGGGGTAACGAGGACAATTGTTGGTAATCTTGGTATGGTGCTATTAAATTGATAGAAGTAAAAGGATTCAGTAATTCAGTTGTCTCAACCATTTTTTCTACAGGCCATTCTGAAAATTTTATCTGGCCCAATAACATCAGTATGATTCTGGAAAGTTGGCTTGGGTGTTGGTGGCCAAAACCATCTCATTCATGCCTTAGCCCACCCCTCCTTAATCATTATCACGGCTTAAGATGGACTGCCTTGGCTTGGCCTTGTGTTTACTCGTGTGCTTCCTTGCAAATAAGTTTTAATTTAAGTATTACCTCACTCAATACTCAAGTATATCGAGCATAAGCAATTATAGCTATAGAACAACTTTGCACATGAAACTTGAATATGCGTGAGCAACATGCTGGTTAAGTGATTAGTGAATAATTGAATATCATCAACCAAAGGTTCCATGAGTCCCATAGAATTATAATAAAGTTTAACATTACCTCGGTACAACGAATGTCATATGGCATGTCAACATGAAGTTTATCCAAACCACCCAAAGGATCATAACCAGGAAACTCCAGTGCTTCTTCATGGATTGTACCGTTGTACTCCTTGAGAACCTTCACAGGAAACACAACATCAATTCAGAAATTTGCTTAGTAATTTTTGATAACCTTGCTTGAAACTTGAAAGTACTAGTATACGGCCCAACTAAGTAGTAACAAGTCATAGTTCAATTGATGAGGTAAGCCTTTAATATTGTCTCAAAATTGGACTAACTTAAATGGTAAGACAACAAAAACACTCCTCTTAACTCTGATCATAGGACATAACCAAGTTAAGAAAAGTCGAAGGTGCATTCATCTATACGATTACCATCATTATAAGTTTATAATCATTAATAATACAAACAATTAGTCTGCCTGCTGTAGTGTGTCTAAGAGAATAAAAGACTGGCATAAATTTTTCCACAAGTCTCAAAAACATAAAAGAAATATTTTGCAAATAAAATCATTAAAGTGATTCTCTTAAATTTTCAAAAACTCACAAAAGAGCGAGAGAAGACCCATTGTTCTGTATCATGCAGGAAATACGGAGCAGCCTCTGCAATAAACATATGAAATGTTACGGGTAAATTAGACAAGTATCATTGCTGAAACAAAATAGACTCTTTATGTCATAAAACCTCTGAACAGTTGTCTCGAATTTTCAGCAACATATAGGCTATTTGGGAACACTCTAGCAGCAACACTATATAGATTCCCCTGGATGGATCTCTTATCATCTACCAAGACAAGCTACAAATAAGAAGAAAAGTAAGGTAAGTCGATTATCCTTTTCCACATTCATTTAGAGTTAGCTTAAAACATATCACCAAATACAGAAAATATGCACGATAATTGAATCAAGAAAGTGTCCACAGAACAAAGTAAAAGCTACAATGAAATAGGAGACATGTAAATTGGAATAATATAAAAAGACACTTACAAAACGCTAGTGATAAAAATATGAAAAATGTCTCAAATTCCATATTTATCAATAGGAAAAGTGACTTTCCAGCATAATAATTTATTGAAGCCTTTCTATCAATTCCAAACACATAAAACCATTAACAGCCCCGTTTATTTAGCAGCAAAATTTTATTTATCCGTAATTATATAAGGAAAGTAACTAGTCAATGTCCATGGTATTATGGTAATGCTTATCACCTCCAAAAGGTCTTGCCTTCTTCATAATTTCTATTATTATCCACTCATTAGACTTAATTCTCCGACGTGGACATTAACATGGATGTGAACGCTTGACACTACACAAACAAGCTAAATTTCATTAGTTGACCAAGACTTACCCTCAGAAACAAACAATGTTGTAACTGAAAATACATCCAATTCACTAATGGATTGAGGCACCCCAATCTAAAGGAAACACATCATAATAATAGACCTGGAGATTATAACTTCCCATATGTACTGGTTGTATTCGGATTATGCAGCTCAAAACTTCATAGAATTACGTACATAAATTTTTTGTTATGAAAATGTACTAGGTGCACTTTTGAGCATATGTACAGCCAAGTGCCAACTATAACGGCTACCAATATTCTACGGATGGATGTTGTTAATATGTTATCTAGCGGGTGTTCACACTAAGGTCCAATTCTATTGAAGCGCGACATTATCTAATAAACCAATTCTTCTACCAAATAACATATTAATAAGGGACCTTAGAATAGATACTCTAAAATGCCACCATGAAATTAGAGGTGTAAATTTTCACAATTAATAACAGTTATTGCCAATGATTTAAGCTACAAATTTATGTTAAAGCTAATTTATTACCAAAGAAAAGCTTAGATCCACTTGTTTCACTAAACTCACAATGTAGGAGTAAGACCACAACACATCAACACACTAATGGAAGTAAAACACCAAGTAAATACCCATTATTTTCACATAGATCTCAACAAAATCTTACAGAAATAAAAAAATAAAAAAAATTAACCCCACAAATTTATACACGTTTTTCACATGATATTCACATAAATCTTGACAGACAAAATTAAAAAACAATATTCATACACGTTTTTCACATAGATCTTGATTAAAAATTAACAAAACCTAAAATTTCAAACACGTTTTTCTCAAGGTAATTAGACCATCCACATCAAAATTACACAAAATAGACTTACCTCACATAAATTAACTCAAAATAAACTAACCCCACAAAAATTAAGTCAAGATAAACTAACCCCACATAAAATTACTCAAAAAAAATCATGAAATTTTAAAACTATTTTCATGCAAAATCACTAATTTATACCTGAAGCCAAGTAAGATTCTTTCCTAGAAGAGAATCAAGAGCAGCAAATTCATGAGTTCGTTGATCAGCAGTGAGTCTCATCGCATTCCTCATGAAACCATCCATAGCATTCTCATACTTTGAATTATCAAGATAATCTTCCTTAAATTTCCAGAACCATTTTTCAAGAGGTACAACTTCAACTACTTGTTCTTGTTCTTCTCCACTTTCATCATTTCTCTCTCCTACCACCACTTTAAAGCCTCGTTTCTGTTCAAAAAAGTTGCCATTTTTGAAAATTTGACTGGTTTTCCTTAAATCTGAGCTTAGAAAAGAGGGAAATGAGCTTACTTTAAATGGGTAATTTGGTTTAGTATTGAGTTTCAAACGGAGGTTTCTTGCTACTGAGAGAAGAAATGCCATTTTTGGGTAAGGTTAAGGTAGGAAAGTTGCCGTCTTTCTCTTGTTATTACAAACTCTCGAGGTCTTCGGGCTTTTATTTATAGAAAAATCTCCCAAATTTCCAAAAAATAATGTCACCCTGTATGTAAGTTTAGGTTGTATTCTCTCTATCTGAAATAAAGTGATATTGGACGGATTTCTAATCAGTAATCGTCAATACTAGGATCATTGGGTTAGGTCTAGTTCGAGTTTAAATCATGCTATATTATTGTATTCATATAAGTCAAAATCTTGATCAGATTACTTTAGACTAAGGTAGAATCGAATTGATTGAAATTTCAACACCTCTAATAATAAGGGCACATTTGTCATTTAATTACTAAGACTGATTTTAGCAACTAACATCTAATATATACATTATAGCCACCTTTTGCATAGTTTATTTTGGCGGTTAACATTTTTTTTTCTTGTGATTTAAGGTTTTCTATCACCACCCCATAATATATAGCGTTTATAAGCAAAAGTACGGAAGTATTATCTTCCCCTAACATTCAATACAATGTTGTAAATTTGTACCCCTCTAGTATAAGCTAAGAGCACATTATGCTTCAAAAAAAAAAAACATTATGCATTGAAATGCACATTATATACGTCATAGGTGTATGTTTTATGAAGCACAGATTTAGTTTGTTAGTTGATGCTGCCTTACATAAAGAGGAACATTAGATTCATACTCGTAACTCGTAAGCTTCAAAACTCAATAGGCTAGTGATGATTGATGAGTGTGTGTATGTTGTCATGTTGAACCTGTTATTAGCTTAGAGAATAGAAACAGACCCTGTGCTTAAGTGCGTGTGGGTGTGCGCGTGTGGTGCATTCCTGTGCTTCAGTGAGTGTGCGTGTAGAAAGTAACACATACAGTTCGGAGTAAATAGACATCAAGCTGAAATTAAACATCTCAGCACATTTTTGCATCACCTACCAAAGTTCCAAGTACCAAGCCCAAGCCATCCAGTCACAGTTAACGAGTTGCTTAAACATTAGTTATATTACACTACATCTGATATATTAGCAAACAAGTTTGTGTTAAAATTTAGTTGCAGATATATCAAGCAATCAAACTCAGATGCACATCCTTCAGTCCCTCCGACTTTTCTTTAGAAACGACGACACTTGCAGCCACCACATCAAAGGCCTGCAGGTGCAGAAACAGAAACAAAAACATCAGGAATTAATACAAATAAATTTCACACTAGTTTTATGGGGAATATTATCCAAAATCTACACATTTTGGAAACATACAAGTAGTTTGGAGATGCCCTCTTTCGAATTCAGTTCATGCAGAAGTTCCTTCACAGCATCACGGGAGCACAAGCCATCCTCTTTCACATCGAAATCTCCAGCAACGAACAAGAAGACCTGGAAAACAGAAGTTGTTTTCATGTTGGGTAATGACGAAAGCCACAATGAGTCAATGATCTAAAGAAGTCGGTTTTGCTAAGACCCTTAAAATAAACTAAATAAAACAAAGCAAAAAGGTATAATCTTGCAATGACTCTAGGTAAAGAACCAATAATAATGTTGTGCATAGATTCATTCGAAAGGAGTGTAGATACAAGGCAACCAACAAGAGCTACTCAGTATCTGAGTAAGCAGCAACACGAAAGTTGGCTTATATGATATAAACGCACTACATAAGTAAATAACACGAAAGTAAATTAATCCAAGGCAAACTTAAATTGCGTTCTTTTAACAATGTAGTGATTTTCCTACACTTTAGGGTAACTTAAATTTGTTTCAAAACTAAAAAGGTTTAGCGTTTTTTTCTATTTTATTTATCTGAAAAGAAGAGAATTATTCATGAATCTAAGGCAATTACGTAAAATGTGTGATATAAAACGTGCTGTCACAAGAAGAAAACAATATATGCTTCACCAAGGCTTGCTAAAGCACCAAATTTAAGCCTATAACAAGTTGTGATAGTCCATTAAACATAATCTCCTGGCTCCTTATTTATTTCTAACCACCAAGAACCTAATTTTCCTAAATACATGCGCTATAGCTGAACAAGCTAGTTCATCCCTTTCATATACATAGTCTTATTCTCCTAATAACCGTCTGAAACTGCATCAGCCATCAGCTCATTCTATTTAACAACTGCTACAACAATGTTAATAAACTCAGTAAAGAGTATGCAGTTGCTCATTAGCCTCATTGCTATATCTATCCTGTCTTGTATCTAACATATAATTCCACCAATTCAAGCTAAATGAAAGAGTGGCATTATGATGAAATAGCTAAGAACATTAACACGAAGGCCACAGAAGATGCATGCAGGAATCTGATATAGTTGCACATTGGCGATAATAGTCTATAGAATACTATGACTGCACTAGGAACAGAACCCACCCTGACAAATAAAAATCTAAGCACCAATTTTGATAACATAGAAATTCTACGGAGCTAACTATGATACTTGGATAGAATAGCTCATTTTGATCATAGGCTTTGTGGCCTAAGAAAATAATAACTGCTGCATTGATACCATTGCCAACCATATACTGGCAATACAATCATTCCTTAAACCCGAAACCACATAGTACAATGACCTTAAAGCTGGTATACCACCCGGAACCTCCTTAGTGTGTCATCAATAGCGATATACCACCTAATCTTACAAACTCTGCACAAATGTATATAGCTAGTTTAATATTCAACCCTATGATAGTTTGATGTCACCCCAATGATACCATTAGCTTTTCTTTCATTCTGTTGCATACCAATATTTCCTCAAATTTTACAACACCCCCAGTTATCTTTTCTTCACAATAATATGATACTTGCATAAGATCAGTGTAAGTAGTAAAGAATTAAGCTACGAAATTCACAGTTCATGTATCACAGAATACCAAAGTAAATAGAAAAATCAATGAGACATCTCATAACCTTTCACTAAACTAATGAAATGGAGGATTAAGGATGTTATAAGACAGGTAAGGATGTAGGTCTGTAGGTCGTAGAAAGATCAAGGTCTTCAAGGAACTTCATTCATACTACAGAAGTATGGATTTATAATTGAGATAAGCAATTTAGCAGCTATACACAGTTACACACTACACACACAACAGTCAAACAGAGAAAGCTAGAGAGTACAGAGACATATAGCCTGTGCAGATACAATAGCATTCGTAGCAATGACAGCAAAAAAAAACATCTGAAAACCTACTGGTCTAATAAAATTTAATCAACTCATAGAAACATAAGAAATTTACGAAGAGTACCTCTGCACAACGAATACCGGATAGATTCTTGGGTAGTTCTAGTAGGTCATCAGTAGGATCATAAGATGGGAACTGGACTGCTTTTTCAATCACACCATTATATCCTTTGAAAACCTGTAAAAGGACAAATAAGATGTTATTTTACAAATAGTTATTAGATATAACTAGTAATCACTTTTCTTTTCTTTTTTTTTTTCTTTTTTTAAAAAAAAGGGGGTTATCACTTATCAGTGATCTGGAACAAAAATTATTAATTCGGAGTCTAGATCCAAACAGCATAAATATACACATACGACTATACCAGTCAGGAACACCAAGTTATTAAAGCAAACTTGTAACTCAGACGTGATGAAAGGGGGTGAACTAGAATGAATTAGCATCCTAGCACAAAAGTATTAACCAATTAAGTTCAGCTGAGGCAAGGGTCGCACCTATCTATGCAACACTACTAGTAACAATGTGATAACTAGGAGATGATATGCGAGTCTCTAAGGTTATTTTGGGGGGAGGGGGGCTATGCTATGATTCAAGTTATACATGAACTGCTTAAGATCTATACTTCTAAAAGGATTCTATAAGGAAGGAAGGAATTTCTTAACTCCTAACACAAAAGTACTAACAAAATAAGTTCAGTTGAGTTAAGGACGGCATCTATCTATGCAACACTACTAGTCTACTAGGAACTATGTGATGACCAAGAGATGATATGCAGATCACTGAGGGTTTTGCGTGGGGGTGGGGGTGTTTACATGCTATGATTCAAAGTTTTACTTTTAAAATTCATTAATATCTATCACTCTATAGGGATAGGGAAAACATAGTGTAGCAGTGTTGATGAGAACGATATTCCAGGCAGAACCATTAAGTAAATTATTCGATGCCTTACTAAAGAACGGGAGAACAACCATTGGTCAGTATCCTTCAGCAAGTATGGAACAGCATCTGTGACAAATAAATAAGACATAAGCACATAATCAAATAGATAGCAATGCCAGCAAACTACATGAGTCTTGCTACAAAACCTTTGAACAACTTTCTGGAATGTGCACTGACATTTACAGCATAAGGTTCTACTTCTGCTCCTGTTGTATACAGCTTCCCTTGAATGCTTCTATCAGTATCTATCACCACAAGCTACAAGAAAAGTAAAAAAAAAGTTACTCGAATTTGTTTTTTTCTTCTCTCTTAAAGGATTATTAAACTAGAAAGTTATCATATTAAACATCTAAATATGCATTCGTGATATGAGAATCAAGCTGCTAAAGTACCAAAACCACAAAGAAAGCCAAAGAGTAACTCAATGCAACAATTTTTATCCTATAATTCCTTCTTTGACTTGCAGGAAGTTATGATATAAGACTAAAACAGCAACTCAATTCAACAATTATGTATACTAATGCACTTATAACCATGTTGATATACTAATGCATTCAAAGAAGCTGAATTGCATGAAATTCACATCGTTAAATTCCTCCAAGCAGAATTGATTTGCATGTCCATTGAGCTTAAAGTACATAGATTTTAATATATCATCAAGATGCTGCTTCTGTTTTGGCATGATTACTAAGTTATTCACTAGTGTCAAAACCAGTGTAAATGACTTGATAATCCTCACACACCACGTATACCAACATTGGTTTTGAGTAGTGCACAATTGCACATTATGCAGTATGTGCTCCGAATTTGTGAAATATCAACCAAGACACTACTATGCTAGGTATGCGAAATCTTTAACAAGGATCAAGTTTTTCCAATCAATAAACATAACCAAAAATTTAAGCCTTGATTGGCTGTTATCATTCTTATGACTCTTATCACAACAAAACTTTCCACATTGCACAACTATAGAAACATAGCACAACTATAGAAACATAAAGAAGTTACCAAACCAGCAAGATGATTTGTTTTTATTTTATTAATCTCCAACTTTCTAGCAACAATGTAATGGAAAACAAAATATGCATTTGATTTGATAATCTTTACAAACACCTGCCAATTGACCCTATTCAACTACAATCTTGACTAAACATAACCCAGAAAAACATGCTTGAACAAAACCAATTTAATTAAAAATATACCAAAACAAAACCCCCTTTAAATATCTTATAAAATCTCTACAATATATAAACCAACCCCCTCAAAAGGGCCAAAACCCTTTTTTTTATAGCAAATTTCAACATAAATCAAGAGAACATTTTGCAAAAACAGCTAAAACCCAAGATAAATCATTCAAAACATCAATATTTACCTAGCCAACTTCCCAAAACCTATTTTTCTAAAACCCCACAAACCAGAACACCATTTTTTTTTTTAATATCACCAGTTAAAACCCCAAGATAAAGATAAACCACTATACCAAAATCAAACCCCACTTAACAATTAATACGTATATAATATAAAACTTCAATATTTTAATAACATCAATCTTATAAAATATTTCAACATTCTTCTATATATAGTAAATAAAACAGAGCATTAACACTAAAATCCAGAGTAACATCAGCTAAAACCCCAACAAAAATCACTAAAAAAACATGATTCAAAACTTCAATATTATACCCACATGTGATATGATATAATATAACATAATCAAGACAAAAACATGATGAAAAAGAAAGATGGACCTGAATATAAACGAGATTCTTGCCAAGAAGTAAGGGAAGAGAACCAAATCTAGGAGCTCGTAATTCAACAGTCATACGAACAGTATTTCTTAAGATACCATCCAAAACATTTCCAATGGGCCCACAATCAAGAACATCATTCTTCAGCATTGAAAACCATTCATCAGGTGGCAGAACTTGAACATTTCCAGGATTTGAGGAAGAAGATGAAGGTTGTTCTTCTTCCCCTTGATTGTTTTCCTTTTTTGCTGCTTGCTTTTCAGCTTGTTTTGCCTTCCTTTGAAGCTTCTTCTTACTGATACCACTGTTATTTCCAGGATTTGAGGAAGAAGATGAAGGTTGTTGTTCTTCTTCTCCTTGATTGTTTTCCTTCTTTGATGCTCGTTTTTCAGCTTGTTTTGCCTTCCTTTGAAGCTTCTTCTTACCAAGACCCGCCATTTTTGATGATTCAAGAGAGAAAAATGGAGGATGCTTGTAGTGAGTGATGTGCCGCCTCTTTATTACATGTGTATTTATAAGAGTCCTTTTCAAAAATGAATGTCACATCGATTTTTTTAGGGTTTTTGGATAATATTAAAATAATCAAAGGAATCTTTTATCGGGTCAAGTTCGAGTCAAGCCTCTAGTAAATTAATTTTAATGTTAGTTTTGTCTAAGAGTCCGTGCTAATCCCCTTTATTACAAATAATTATTAACTGAGGGAGTAATTTTATTTTACTTACAAAATATTGGAATGTAATGATTAGTTTTGAGTGAGAGGTAAAATTAACTGATTTTGAACCTTTTTTAGACTTAGAAAAAAAAAATGTGCCATGGTCGCTCGTCAATCCCATTTGAGAGGTTAGAACCATATATTTTGCTTTTAAACGATCAATTTAGTTGTTTAGGTATACGCAACATATCTTTATATACCTATAAATAGAATTTCATTTGTTACAACTTACAAACCAACTTATATGACTTTGTGAGACTTTTCAGGTTAATTTTTTAAAAAAATTTACGAAAATTGACCAAAAATAATGGATTATAACCTTCAAAATTGGCCAATTTTGGACATTTTGTTCGAACTCGAAAAGGAATGTATGGGTTGTTCCCATGGACCTCATAACACCCCATGAGGCCATTTAAGTAGCTAGAAGGCCTAGCAGGCTAGAATCATTTAATTTTCCTTTAAACAGTCAATTAAACGACATTATAACTTTTGTTATACAACACATATTTGAAAAATACTTATTATCGGTCTTTTATAAACCCAAGAATATAATTTTTTTTTTTATTTTGTTCCTAACCAACTTGTATTCATTTTAAATATTTTTTCTTTTACGGAAATTGCCCAAAAACAGTGAATACAAATTTCAAAATTGGTTGATTGATTTTGGACCTTTTTAGACAAGCAAAAAACACATATATGCTGTTGTTTTTCCAAAGACCTCATAACACCCCGAGAGACTATTTGAGTGGTTGAAAAAATCTATTTTGCCTTTAAACGGTTAATTTGATTACTTTTGTATACGTCACAAAAATTAATATACTCAATTTTGAGCCTTTATGCACTTAATCCAAATCAATTGTTAATAGTCTATCATTAACTTAGTCAAAGTATATATCTTTTAGCTTGTTAATATGCTCTAGGACTTTAGTCTTTAGCTAACCTGAGTATCCACCTATTTATATGCAACTAGATATCTTGTTGGAAATTATCAAGCTTTCCTATTGTAGCATATCTTTTCCTATTAATAATCTATTAATCTTCTCTATATATATGAATACAAGAGAAAGAGTTACGTTATTTCTATCAATTCAATTCCTTCTTTACAAATTTTTTTGTCAAGGATCGGAATTGAGAGTTCAAAAATTAGTTGCAAGTATGATGAATCAGGGTAAGACTAGATATCATAATTATTTTTCTTTGGAGATAATCTCCGAGATACTCTCGTGGTTACCCGTGAAATCCCTTGCACGATTCAAGTGTGTTTCAAAGTCATGGTACGATGAGTTAATCGATGATCCATATTTCATTCAACTCCGATTTGGTCGTCGATCTCATCTCAAAACAATATCCGATGCTAGTACCCTCGTTCTCGAATCCATTCAAAAAGAGACTATTAATATATACTCTATAGACATTCACCACAAGTGCCAACGTCTCGTGACCCAATTTCCGTACCCTAAAGACATTGCACGTGACGCTAAGATAGTCGCCTCGTGCAATGGCTTACTTTGTTTCTTGTATACACTTCCAAATCATCATCCATTTGAAAAATTCCTTTCACTTTATAATCCTGTTACCAATGTACTTAAAAAGTTACCACAATTTAATTTCGACTTGAAAACCAAGTATAGTGAGGTTTTTGAGGTAGTTAACTTCACCTACAAAACTAAGTATATCGAGATTGTTAAGATGGTAGCACTTGGTTATGACCGTAAATCCGATGATTATAAGGTTTTAAAGTTTACGGAATTATGGAATAGTGATGAGACACGAAGACTAGACCGAAAATCGTTGGTGTATCGGTTAAAAAGTAATGTTTGGGAGGTAATCGAAAACCCGCCTTGGGAGTGGGATTGGAGTGTACTAGGAACAAGTACCATTTTCGCGAATAACTCCTTTCATTGGCTCAAACACGAGTGTAAACACATAAAATGTTTCGATCTCTTTACTCAAAGGTATTACACCATGCCTCTCCCCGACGAAATTTCAATAAATAGACTAAAATTGACGACTTTGAAAGGACAATTGTGTCTAGTGACGCTCTATTTGGACATATGGATATTAAACGAGCACGAGCACGAACACGAACACGAGCATTATTCTTGGACTCGTATCTTTCATACCCAATGTGGGTGGTTGAATATTATCGATGACTTAGAAGATTGGAGATACTTGAATTTTGCTTGCTTAAAAGATGGAAGAAATAATAGTGATAACATCATTTTAGCAAGTAGTGGTTATTTACAAAATCTAAGGAGATTTTTGATTTGTTGTGATTTAGAAAGTGAGACAATAAGGAAGATTAGCATGTCTGGCTTACTACCAAATGATCCATTGATGCTGCCTGTTGTACAACCTTGGGTCGAATCGCTTGTCCCTTTGCACTGATTCTTAATCGATGACAAGATCAGAAACAAGCAAAAAATCGCCATGTTCATGTTCAACTTGGAATTAAGGTAAAAGATCAAAAATCTAAGATATTTGAACATTAATAGTTTACAGTATTTGTTATATATATATATATTTTTTTTGAAAGCATGCTTATATACTTATATATAACTATATATTCTCTTAAAATTAAAATTTTGTGCATTTGCATAATTTTTACTACTAGTATTTTACTTTGAAATTGTAGAAATGATTTACTTTATACAAACTATTAGAATGACTGAATGAGATACGGTCGATATCAAAAAATATACGTGTGATATATTTTCGCGTACACATTAATGACATAACCTCTAGCAGTAGGCAATGCAAGAAGTATTCAGAACCCGAAAAGTGTAAGTTAGATTTCTTTGTTTAGACACCTTCATTGTAAATCACAGCAACATGAGTTATATACAAGCCTTTTGAAGATAAGTTACTATATAAACTTAAATAAAATATATCTACAATCGTTTTTTTGATATGATTCTTGTAAGTTCCCATGTTCAATGTACATTCATCTTTACATACGTCGATGCATGCACATTGATCCTAGAGGTGAAGCCACATTCGAGGAAGGGTTCTTCACCTAAGTCCCTAAAAGGCTAGAAGCTTCAATTCAAGGACCTGTAGTCATGTGTTTGTTAAAAATGTAATCTAGAAAAATCTAATTAGTTATATCTACAATTAGCTAGATATTTCTAGAATAGGCTAGTATCTTGAAAACTCTAGTTTATGTAAGAAAGTAAAGAGAAAGCTAGTAAATTAGGAGTAGAGTAGTATGTCGGTGGAGCAAGTAAACCAACATATACCACTATACTAGCAATTTGCCATGCAAATGTAAGATTAACCCATGCAATAATATAAAGCCATTACAATTTAATCCCACCACTACTTCCACTCACCTAAATTCTAACAGTGTTAAGGAATTATCCTCAACACTCTATTAGCATATAGATATGGACATGCACTTCAATTCAACACTTCAATCAATTTTAAGGAATTATCTATGAGTATTAAAGGTTTACTTTATGTCCAAACAACATACACTCCTCCACATCCTACTAAAATATTATTATCAGCATCAATCAAAAGCGAACATTTTCCATGATAAACTAATATCTTCTCTCACTAATAATATTACACATAAATCAAACAAATATAGGTAAAACCCACAAAAAAAACTAATATAGTTTTTCTTACAGATTTTCACATGAATTACAACAAAAACACAACATAACCCCTTTCACCCATTTAAAAATTACTTACAAAAATAAACATAGAATTTCAGCATCTTTCAACAAAATCACAACCCCATAATAAATTAATTAAATAAAATATTTCAACACTAACCCATAACATTTTCTGAAAAAAATAACAATAAAAATGCAGTGTAAATTAAATAATTATACCTGAAGAAAGATAAGGTTTTTTCTAAATAGAAAATAAGCTGAATTCCCAAGAACAGCATCATCCAAATATTTTCCATAGTGTTTGTTGGAATATAGGTTTTTCACTTGAATTATCGTAATCAATAACCATTACAACTTTCACAGGAATTTTATCGGGAACCCACTCGGCCGGAAGAACGACTGAACCATCTTCAGACACCAAACGCCTTTCATCATCAAATATATAATTTTTGTATGTTATATTAACTTATTAAAAGTTGGCGCTTTTAAATTTACTTATTACACAATACTCTCTTTCCCGTGAGGTTATTTATTTATTTATAATAATTTTTTTTTTATTAGCTGAATTGATACGAAATAAGATATTTATTTGTGCGGTTTTGAAATATGTAACGGGATAAGGGTTGATCACTTCATTTACGTAATTACAATTATTATTTCTAAAATTCCGAGAAACTTTTAAATCTTAATAATAGCTTAGTTGGATAGGATTGTTAAGGAGATATTTTCTCGAAATTTAATACAGTTTGTACACACTCACACAGTCTCTCTTCTTCTGTGAGTGATGGATAGTGCATGTGTACAAATTGTATTAAATAAAAACATATATTCCGTAGTTAACTAGGGAATAGTTTGTTGATTTGACCAAGTGCACCAAGACTCTACGTGTGTTATACTTGGGCAGGGGCAATAAAGTCAAGTCAAGTCAAGTCTATTTTTTATTTAACTTCTGCTAAATCATTGTGACCAAACAAATCAAAATTTGAGTTTGTGTGTTATCTCTATGTGAGGGATAGCTCAAGTGGTTAGAGTTTTCCTCCCGATTCTAGGAGATTCTCTCACCTCTCGCCCTTGTCGTGGCTATTAAAAAAAAAAAAAAAAAAGGATAATCTCATTATATACCAAGAATATTTCCGAAATATATCTCAAATCTTAACACCTCCTTTCTTCTTCCTTATATAAATAGAGATGATTGATTAATTATTACACCAAACCATGATTCCTAAACAATTCAGTGAGATTGAATCATTGAACAAAACCCTAAACCTAGCTAGCCTTTAATATAGAATAATTGTTACCATGTCATATGTTGGAGATGAAACAAATCCTCCAAGGAATGCCCAAACTTATGTCAAAAACCATAAAAATAATGTTAATTATTGTGTTTTTTTCTTCTTTCTTTTGTATACCTCATCATTATTAATTACTAGTTGGATAATCTACGTGGATGCGAAAACCCCTCCTTTCAAATTCCAAGTCGATTCTTTTGACATCGATTCAATAAGGATTGACCACAACTTTTTGGGTACATCAGTGAACATGGATTTGAAGCTAGCCCTCTCCGTGAAGGCCTTGAGAGGAGCCAAAGCATTCGAGTCGGTCGTAGTTTTGGTTAAGTATCAACAAGAAATATTGTCCACAATTGAGCTAGAGTCATTCTATCTGGAGAACCAGAAGACGTACACCAAGGAAATTCAAGTGTTAAGGGTACCAATAGAAAATAAGTTAACTACTGATTTAATTGCTAGAGATGTAGAAAGACATCATGCTTTGGTGTTCACTATTATTGTTCAAGGTCAAAGATGGGATATTGATTCAATGACTGATAAAAAGGAGGCTATGATTAATAATTGCTTGGACATTAAGGTTGGATTTGCACATCGCTATTTGCAAAAGGGATCTATGATTAGGGCTCCATTAATGTGTAATCTTGAAAGATAAAATTATTGTAGGTTGTAATTAATTTAAGATATGTTGCGGTTAAAATAAAATTTTCAGAATAAGCATAGCTTTATTTTTGGGTGTTTTACCCGGCTCACCCTTAGGGCTAATCCGGATTCGAGGATTAGTTTTGGGTGGTTAGCTTTCAGTCCCTTTCCGATTGTTGTTGTGGGGGTGGAATCGAACACACTTCTCTTTAACAAGTGTGTGCTGCAATCCCAATCACTACCGCATCAAAACATAGCTTTTTTTTTTTTTTTTTTTTTTTTTTTTTTTTTTTTTTTTTTGGAAGGCAAAGCATATCTTTATTAATTTAATACTTTTATCATTCTAGGCTTTTAGATTACTATAGTATTTTTGCCATTTTCATGTTTTATATTTATTTATTTTTCCCTTAGTGCATGGTTACGTTCTTTGATATTAATGGACGTTTTCGATTTTTTAATTTATTTATTTATTTATTTATTATTATTATTATTATTATTATTGTTATTATTATTATTATTGTTATTTTTGAATAAGTTGAATAATTATCATAAATAGAGTGTATTCATGCTAACACACCTAATATACATTTCTTCTAACAAACTTTATGTTGACTTGGATTTTTATCGTAACAAACTTCATTTCAAATTTTGATGCTTTTTTCTGCATTCTTTTTTCTTTGTTTGGGCCTGGATCTATTCTTCTTTTCATATGGATTTACTCTCCGATGTCCAAACTTCATTTTTAAGATTAGGACTTAAAATAAGGCGCCCAACTAATATACGTATAAAAAAAAATCACTTTAAATTGGTTTATAAATGGCCAATTCATTTGAAAGATCATCTAACAATTTTAATTATAGCAAAATTTCGTCCGATTAGGGGGATTAATTGTAATTCTTGATTTAAGAATTAGTATCACTTCTTACGTTCATTGAAACCAATGACATTTAAGAAAACCGAATTACAAAAGCATATAATCAATTTACAGTAAAGTAAAATTGACCCAATCTAAAAACATGATTTAGCTCCTAGAGTTTTACCTTTGCGGGATTAAAATATACCAAGGTTAAGGGTTGATAATTTCATTATTTACCCCTGAAATTTTTAAGTTCATAGTAAATTACATATAATTGTACGATTTTTTTTACGTATACAAGTTTATGGGTTGATTATGTATGTATTTTATTTCGATCATGTTAAAAAACCTATAAGTAATTTTAGCTTAGGGCCTGTTCACATTTACTTAATTTCAGTTTAGTTCAGCTCCAATCAGTTCAATTCAGCTTCAATCAGTTCAGTTCAGCTCTTAATTTCCTTCTCTCATAAAATATTCATTTCAGCTTCAGTTCAGCTCCAATCAGTTCAGTTCAGCTCCAATCAGTTCAGTTCAATTCAGTTCAGCAAATGTGAACAGGCTCTTAGTTGGTTAGGATCATTAATTAGATTATATTAGCCGGGGTCAATAAAATCTAGTCAAGTCTAATTTTAATTTAACTTCTGTTAAATCATCGTGTCCAAACAAATCGAACTCGGATCATCCGGTGCATCAATTTGCAATAGGGGGTCTCCCTTTTATCTGACAAGTTAAAAAAAAAATAAAAAATCAGTGCACCCTTTGGATTTCTTCTTTGTAGCTTATCTGTTCTAGTCGACTAAATTTTTTGTAAAAAAGCTTTGCTTAACCGCCAACAATGGCGGCAACCATCACCAACTTTCATCCATTCTCTCTCTTCTCTGAAACTGATCTTTGTTTCCCTTTCAATCCCACTAAACTCAACTTCACAAGAACCTCATTCATTACTTCCCCACTTTCATATCCTGCAATTATCAACCATGCTCATAATCAGAATAACCCTCCTTTTTCTTCTTCTTCTAAACCCAAGATTAAAAAGACAGGTCAAATTTTCAGAAATTTAAGTTTATTTTCATCAATTTTAACAATTTCAATCTCAATTGAAGAAATGGGCATTTCTACTTTTTGAAATTTTCTTCTAAATGGTTGGTTTTCAGGTGTTCTTGATTCTCCAATGAAAACCCAGAAGCTGAATTTGGAGGTTTCACCCCATAGAGCTGGTATTTAAGTTTATTCAATTTTTGTTTATTAGAGAATTTTTTCTTAATAGATCTTGCAAATTTTGCTGTTACTTTTTTTAAGCTGTTTTAGTTGACATGATTTTGACTATTCTGCATTTATATAATGTGGGTGGAATATTTTATGATTCATGTGATTCTTTTATAGTTTAATTTAGTCCATAGGGTGGTTTGAATTATGTTTCAAACTTTCAATATTATCACAATCATAGTTCAATTATAGAGTGTTGGAAACTTGAAATACCTGGTTACCTTTAATTTACCCTCCATATCATCTGGCAACATGTTGGTATTCTTCATAAATAAGAATATAGCATATCTTGTACTCTCATCAAACTTGGGCTGAACCTTTTGTTTAACCAAGTTTGCCGTCTTTGCTATAATACACTTAAGTAAAAGTTCTTCTGGACTGTCATCTGATTTGTTAAAATTTTCAGCTTGCTATTCTAAATTATTGAGTTGAAAAGTAATGGAATTTTAATGCTTTGTTGGTACACTTGGAAGGCATTTATGTGCCAAGGTTATGCAAGTGTTGCCGTCGTGTCTAATTATCCAAATGCTCATATATATTGAGCACAATAGGTTATGCAAGTGATGTTGGTCATGGGGAAGATTGTTTCGATTTTTAAGAGTCTTTTGGTTTGGTTTTGTGTGTAAATTCAGTGGCTGCTGTGAGGTTGATGCGGATTGAGTTTGGTGGTGCTTTCGCTGATCTTCTAAATGAGAGAGGCAAGGGTTCAGGAAACAACGAGATGGAATACGTTGAAAGGACTCTTGGATTTCGCACCAGAGACCTTGAAGAAAGAGATCTCAGATTGGTCTTCTATTCTATTCTCTGTCTTCCTAAATTTCATAGTTCATATCCTATCTTTTCCTATTGCATTAATGGCAGAACTTGAGTCTTAAAGCTACTTTAGAGTTTAGACCCTTTAAGGCAATTGCTAAATTTTAAGAGCAAATATATCCTGAATGTAGTTGAGATGCTGCTTATTTCTTTTTGCTCTTTTGTGACTTGAGCTTGATGCAACTTAGCAAACAAGAGCAAATGTATAGGTATAATTTCACAGTTACTCCCATTGCTTGGAGGCACCTTCATGGATGCCTCCTCCATTGGTGGACACCCCTCCACTAGGAATATGGTGGGAAATGTGTGATCTTTCATCTGCAGAATATTTGTATCTTCATGATGTTTATTCTTTGGTGGTGAGTAAAGAAAGTATAGGACCTTTTGTTGTGAGTCTTGGACTCATAATGAGTACTTCTGAATATTGTGGTATTCGTACAAGTGTTCACAAAAACTTAGGTTAATGATATGCAGATATGGCACTGAAAAAGTGGTTCTAGGACTAAAATAAGTTCCTTTAGTGAACATGTTCTAACCAACTTTCCATCCAGGGTTTGTAGATACTTATTCTAAATAAATCTAAATAAAAGACATGTGCATGAAACTTTTTGTATTGTTCTATAGAAGTGCATTATTGCTTCTAACTGTTTATCTTGCTATTTAGGTTACTGACATTGTTGGCGGTGCAATTCGCTGGAGAAAATATCTGGACTATCTGATTCTTTCGTTGTGTCATGATGAAGGCTCTTTTAGGAGCATGGAACCTCTGCTGCTACAGGTATATCACTCGAAAGTGCTTCTGCTAAGGCTTAATCTAATTTCTGGAAATCAGTGATGCAAGTATCACTTTTAAGCTAAAGATATAAAATTTGGTTAATTTGGTAAGTAAATATCCAAATGCCTTATTGTTTCAAAAGCTGTTATCTGGTTTATTAAGGTGTAGTTGTTATACTGTTATGTTGGATAGCTTTGACCTTAAAAAGTGATAATTATATTATTCATTGTAGAATTCTATGAGACGTATACTAACTTATTTTTTTTCTAGATCCTTAGGATTGGATTTTATGAGATTCTTAAACGGGAGATGCCTCCATATGCTGTTGTTGACGAGGTTAGTTTTTGCTCATCTTTGCTACATGAGTCATGTCTCGTAGATATAGTTTATACTTGTTATGGATTAATATGAAATACACATGATTTCATACTGCTGTACATAGTTATTTGCTATAATTCTCTTTGTTGTTGTTTCCTTCTAGCTAGCATTTGCATGTAAATATTGCTATATTTATGGTCACTTGATGCATGTTAATACCTAGCAGGGTGAATGGTTGATTCCCAGTGGCTTTATTTGCAGTGACTTGAGCACACTTGTGCTATTGTATGCAACTGAAGAGGGTTGCATTATTTAATATTCTGTTGCATTATTTAATATTCCCAAATCAATATTTCTGAGATTTTGGAGGCTTATTTTATTTGTTCTTTAGGTTCAGATACGTACTCTTACCACTGGGTTTTATTGCAGAATGTGAATCTTGCCAAGTTTGCACTTAGACCAGGCGCAGGAAACATGGTGAATGGGATCCTCCGAAAACTAGTTTCTCTTAAGGTTTAAATTTCTTGATATCAAATCAATCTTTGCAATTTAATGAGATTGGAGAGGCAAACCAGTAAAAAGCCACCATTCTTTTCTGGGAGTGGATGTTTATAATTAAGTTGTTCATCCTTGATATATTTTAAAACATTTAAGTTTTTTCTCCTTACAGGATAAAGATTCCCTTCCTGTACCTAAATTGGATGGTAATGACCGTGCACAAGCACGTGCCCTTGCTACTACTCATTCCCATCCAGTGGTGAGTTCACAATGAATATATTAAAACAGCAGCTGAAACTTTTTATGCTTGTATACTTGAGAATATGGGGCAATATTCATGGTAGTTTTATATTATGCTTTCCCTGCTCACCTCCCCCCTCCCCCACCACCACATAAAAAAAAAAAGCAGCATGAATCCAGTTGTGAGTGTGATAGTTGTATATTTTGACCTGGAAGCGGTGCTATATGCTTTCAGGGTATTACAACCATTGTACGTTAATGCTGATTAGTCTCTCTTTTCCTCATAACCCCTCCTCCCCCACCAGTGGATGGTAAGACGGTGGACCAAGTACCTTGGACAAGAAGCAGCTATCAAATTAATGATATGGAATAACACTGATCCAAGTTTCAGCTTGCGGTTGGCTTTTTTATTATCCTCCTAGTCATGATTTCCTTATGGCTTTGTTGTGATACTAATCCCGCTATTTACTTGTTTCTGCATCTGTTTTTCTTGGTGCAAGGGCCAATATTGCAAAAGGATTAACTCGAGAAGACCTTGTTATGAAGCTTAATGTGCTGAAGGTTAATGACTTTTCCCTCTTATATACTGGACATCTTATTTCAATTCATAATACTTTGTCTTTAGGTACCACATGAACCTTCCTTGCACTTGGATGATTTTGTGCGCATCAGAAGAGGGATGCAGGTGCTGTCTTGTGACTCTTGTCATAATAACTTATGTTTATTGTGAAATGTTTAATATCTTAGGACCAATTTATATCCTGATTTTTTCTCATATCTCAGAGTGTGATACAAAATGGATTCCTAAAAGAAGGTTTATGCTCAGTTCAGGATGAGAGTGCAGGTCAGTGTATTTAAAATTATTTTTATTGCTTCATAAACAATGCCTTCTAGATCTTTTAGTAATTTGATAAGCTGACACTGAAAACATTCACAATTCAGTTCATACTGTGCACATCTCGTCGTTTCATACTTGTATTTTATTTTCCTTGGATCAAGACCATCTTATCTGATGCCATTGTTCTCATATTGATAGATAATTCATTCTATTCTCTACTTCTTTAAAAGAATATAAAGGAAGATAAGATGTCTGAAAAATGTATGACCTTATCATCTCACACAATCGTTAAGCGTAATACTATTATACATCTTTGCTTTGCTGCAGGTCTAGCTGTTTCTGTTCTGGATCCACAGCCTGATGATTGCATTATTGATTGTTGTGCTGCTCCTGGGGGGAAGACACTCTTCATGGCATCTCGCTTGAATGGCCGAGGTATATCATGAGCAAGTAGGCATTTTTCTTTAGCAACAGTTTAATTACTGATGATGCTGGTTTTGGATTCTAAATCTCTAGCTTTTCAGGTATGATATCAGCAGTTGACATAAATAAAGGTCGTCTACGAATTCTTGAAGAAACAGCCAAGTTGCAGTCAGTTGATAGTGTGATCAATTGCATCCATGCTGATCTTCGCTCCTTTGCAGTAAGTCATTGTAATGTGCGATACTAGCTTTGCTGTCTCCCTCTTGTTTCTTATAGAAAATACTTCAGCAATTTTTTCTATTTGCATCAGGACAGCAACAAATTGAAGTTTGATAAAGTTCTGCTAGATGCTCCATGTTCTGGCCTTGGTGTACTATCTAAAGTAAGTGGTACTGCTTTTCTTCCATTCAAAACTATTTTTGAGATCAAATCGTTGATCTATTTTATTTTATTTTCTCTCGGAAGAGGCCAGATTTGCGTTGGAATAGAAAGCTGGAGGATATGGAAGAGCTAAAGTCGTTGCAGGATGAGCTGTTGGATGCTGCCTGCAAGTGAGATCAAAATTAACCCTGCCTCTGAAAGTGCATATAATTGACTCTTTTCAAATAGGCCATGCTTGGATTGGGGATTTGGGGGTAATAGATTAAGGGGGTAATAAAAGTCAAAATAGGGTAAAATGGTGATTAGAGGTATTATTGTAGGGAGATAAGATGTTAATGAACAACATAAGAAAGAGAGGTGGAAATCATTACCCCCAAAATAAGGGTAATAGTTACCCACCCTCCCCTAATGTAATTATTACCCCCAAAATGAGGGTAATTGTTCCCCTTTCTTCACCTATCACTTCACTACCACTACATAAATCTCCTTACAATCACACCATCACTATCTCCACCTTCCTTGTATTTATTTGCTAAGTTTGACTTTTATTAATCCCAATTCAAGCATGTCCTAAATGGCTCTTTTTCCTAATAGTGGACTCATAATATTCCATTTTTTCCTTTTGTCGGTCTGGTTTAACATCCACAGGCTAGTCAAACCAGGCGGTGTGCTTGTGTACAGTACCTGCTCCATTGATCCTGAAGAAAATGAAGACAGGGTATCTGCATTTCTTATTAGACATCCGGTAGGAGCTGTTTTTCTTATTAGCTGTAAATTATAAAATTTGTATTTTCCATTTTATATAATTATTGGCTGGATGTCCGTCTCTATGTTAATTTGTTATTTGCTGGGTGACAGGAATTCCAAATAGACCCTGTTCACAGATATGTTCCATCTGACTTTTCAACTGAACAAGGATTCTTTCGCTCGTGTCCAGTGAAGCATTCAATGGATGGTGCATTTGCTGCACGTCTAATTCAATCACAGTAAGCATGGGAGAAGCCATCTGATGTGGCAGCTCCAGAGACTGACTTATGAAAAAAATTAAGGAAAACCAGCTGATGAGGTATTCTTGAAGGCATGCCACACTTACAAAAGCTTATGTGCAATTTTTTTTTTCATTTCTAAGCAATCTCTTGCTATTTATCTTCAATCAGTTAACTTGAAAGTTATTCTATTGCATCTAATATGCAACCTTTTCTCTTTTAATTGTTAACTTTGAGCAGTAGGATAATGATGAATTTTTTACTGATAAGTTAGCTGGCGTGCCAATTGCTTTGTCCTTTTTGATACAGGATGATGTCAAATACTTGTCCCAGAACGAGTTAAACAAGCTGCACATCCTGGTAGGCCTGAAGATTTAGCAGGCTGTTATTGGTCCTGATTTGAAGGTCAGGCCACAGAGAGGAATATTGAACATCTACTGTACCCTTTTCATATATGGGTGTCTCGTGTCAACAATCCAAGACCTTGCTGAACAACCACCGATGGGGAAAATAGGTGCTAATTTGGTAGCATGAAATTGCACACGATTGGGAGAGAGAGACAAATAGAGGGGAGGGGGTGGGGGGTGTACTGTTAGTTAGATTGGGCTCCCATTTAGCTGCACCACTGATTATGGTATATATAACACCTGATTTGTCAAACTCATTGTGTATACAACACGAATGGTTGATTATGCATTAGAAAACGCTCAACATTCATTCATGTAGCATTGTAGCGTAATTCTTCATCAATTTTTGAAGATTTTTGCTGCTTTATTGGAATTTCTGAATTCTGACAAAGTGACATCTGACCCTGATGGTAAAATCCCCCCTTCCCACTACAAACTTCTCATAGTCTTATAGTGCATGGAACTATGAAGTATCTGACAGGTGCACCGCTTTCATGGCTTCACCCCATTATAATAAGAACATATAGTTACAATTAGAGCTGATTAAAAGTTGTGTCGTGTGGTGCTCATGTTTAGTCTCGTGTCAATTTCGTGTTGCTCACAAAATCTATCAGAAACTATGTAAAGTATAGGATAATTGCATAATTTGACCACTAAAGTATAGGATAATTGCATAATTTGACCACTTTGTCTAAATAGGTCGTGTTCGGGTTGGTTTCGAATCGTGTAGTATCAACTTCATGTTTTCTCTGATTCTCTCCGTCCCTTAATTAGATTCCTACTTCTCTCTATTATGTGAGGAATAAATCGAAATAAGAATCTAATAAAGGGACGGAGGGAGTAGTAACTTCGTTTTTTTGTCGTGTTGGTTTCGATTTGGAAATTGTACATGGTCAAACATAAAAGTCAAAGTTTTATAATTCGATTTGGAAATTGTACATGGTCAAACATAAAAGTCAAAGTTTTACAAATAACCAAAAGGTGAGATTTTGTATAAACAAAGTACGGAGTAACAAGAAGAAATGCAGTGAGCTGAAACAGAGACACAAAAGAAATGAAGAAGCTCACTAGAGTTTCCCCAATTTCTCTCTCCTCCGCCCTAATTCGAACCCTAACTTCTTCTTCAATTTCAACAACAAATTTCTCATTGAAAAATGTAACAAAATCCAATTTTGAAGAAACCCTAGTCGACCTTACTACCCATGTCAAAGCTGCTGATTTCGTCGCCATTGATTTGGAGATGACTGGAGTTACGAGTTCTCCTTGGCGCGAATCGTTCGAGTTCGATCGGTACGATGTTCGGTACCTTAAAATTAAGGATTCTGCTGAGAAATTTGCTGTTGTTCAGTTTGGTGTTTGCCCCTTTCGCTGGGATTCCTTCAAAAACTCCTTCATTGCTCATCCGTTAGTAATCTCTCTATCTTGTTCATTTTCTATTGAATTTGTTAATTTATAGTGTTTTTTGAAGTTTTAATTTAGGAATGTTATTAATTTGTGCATAAATTTTGAAATTAGTAGTAAATTTTAGCTGAACTGATTGAATGAAGAAGTATAGTGTATTGGGATTGATGATAATCTTTGAATATTAGTTGAAGAGGAGCTCCAAAAAATGCTGACTTCTTTTGATCAGTGTTGTGCTGCAATGGAGGATGTAGGAGTAGTGTATTTTAGCAGCTTTGTTTTGTCGAATGCGTCGCCCTGGTATTGGTTATGGTTATGCTAACACTGCGTAATTTTCGGATGTTTGAGAAAAAATGTTGCTTTTTCTCGAATGGACGAATGGTAATGGTTTGTGATTGAATATTTTAGGATGCCCCTTCTTGAATTGAATGATGAATTGACGAGAGAGTGTGAGGATAACAAATTGGAAATTATGTGGTACCTTATTAAATAATGGTAAATTGGAAGCTTGTAACAACCGGATTAGTGATAAGAGTGATAGCTATTACGAATGGAGGGAAATCTGGACCCCCTCCCTAACTCGAGTTCGTCTGTCTGCTAGGTATGGTGCTCATCATTGCATGGTAATAGCGAGTATAGCTGTTGAATATCAAGGTCTTGAGATAGTTATTGTCCTAACTGCGGTTATTGTTCCTGCTATTTGTGCTTAAATCTTGCAATTTTGTAAGGATGCTTGTCATGCTTTAATTTACCTATATTTGATATCTCTGCTTGGTAGGTAGGTGTTAATTTTATTGTAAATTGCTGGACATACATAAATCAAAGTGATTTGGAACATGGGTAATCAAGTGCATCAGAATTAAGTCCAAATGTTATTATTCCAAATGTTATTATGAAAATAATAAGTTAATCTCAATCATTTGAAAGGCACATGAAGGGTTACTTCATCTAATAATGTCATATCGTCTCATTGGCAGGCATAATTTTTACATATTTCCACGTCAAGAGCTTCCCACTGATGGCCCGTCATATGAATTTTTGTGCCAGACGAGTTCGATTGACTTTTTGGCACAATATCAGTTTGACTTCAATACATGTATACATGAAGGTAACATATGTGATTCATCACTCTTTTGATTCTTACGTATGTGTTAGTTCTGGTTTTGGGTGGATGCAAGCATGCCAGTTTCATCATTCAGTCTTATATTCATAGAAAATTATAGTCACAATGATGTCAACTTTTTGTGGTAAATTTACACGTTGCATAATCTCAGGAGTGTCTTATTTATCCAGAGGACAGGAAGATGAGGCCTTGAGTCGCTTGAATTCAATATATAACGGGAAATGGCAAAATGTTAATGAAGTTAGAGATATACCTTTGAGCAATGTAGCTGATGTTCTGTTCTCAGAACGGATGAAAAATCGGCTCAGCGGTTGGCATGATATGTTGCTACTCAACAGAAATGCAAATGCTGTGCTTCCAAGTGCTGTAAAATCTAAACAACAATTTGAAACCATATTTTTTAATATGCGTCCTGCTCTTAGATTGAACGGGTTCACCTCTCATCAGTTGAAGTTGATGGAATTGGTAATCTTTTAATCACAGTTTTTACATGCATCATGCCTTTTTATTTCAATTTTCAGGTTGAATATCTTGTCTGCAGTAGTGTTAGTACACTGATATTGATCAAGTTGCACCAGATTTTGAACTTTGGGATGCTAATACAATAGTAACTTGTGTGATGACATCTATTGTTCATTTCATAGAACTTAATGCCTTAGTCATAGCTAGTATGCCTGGTTTCTTGTTGAGTACTTTTATTTTGTCTTCCTGTAACAGTTGGCACATTGAATCCTGATGATCTTCTCTTGAAGACTTTGTTTCTATTGGAGTATTATGTAAATGAGCTTGCATAGTCTTACATACAGTTTTTTTTTTTTTTTTTTTTTTTTTTTTTTTTTTTTTTTTTGGGGTTATATTTTGAAATTCCACTAATTTAGCACTGCAATTGCAGGTCATAAGGAAGCACTTTAAGGATCTTGTTTTAGTTCGTGCTCATGATGAAAGTTCCATCTTGCAGAAGCTTGTTGTTTATGTAGAGTCCGACGATGACAAGATTAAACTTATGGTGAGAAAAATGTCAATTACACTGATAATTACTACATTAATTACTTTTCCTTGGCCCATCTTAATTAGTAGGTCAGTATAGCCTGTCATGATGAGATACATGCGGGGATGGTGTTGGTTGTTGCAGACATTGTATTAGGATTGTTTGTTTCTTTTTGAATCTGCTTGGCATGATTAGGTCTTAGCCGTCTTACTAAACGATATCGCTTTGGTTTATTGAAGTGAGCCAATAACTAGCTTTGTGCAGCCTTTTCTGCTTGCCACATTTATAAATTTTCCTTCTTTTGCAGGAGGAGATAAAGGATGAGTCTCACCAGCACGCAAGGCGAAAAGTAAAAGCAGCTGCAGGATTCCGGCATGTCATTGACCTCCTCTGTGCTGAAAACAAGCTAATTGTAGGTCACAATTGCTTTTTAGGTATATTTTTCTTGCTTACATGCTCAGGCAGTCTGGGACCAACACCCCCACAGCCCACCTCTCATTAAAAAAAAATTTGGTAACCATCCCCACTTTAATTGTGACTTTGTGAGAGGTGGGAGCATTATTCCTACACCATATTATAATGTTTGCACTTAAAGTCCTTACTAGTGTCATTTCTTGTCATCTGAGATATGGCATATTGTAATTGTGGCAGATATGGCTCACATTTACCATAAATTCTTTGGTCCTCTTCCATCAACCGTTGAGGAGTTTGTGTTGAACATCCACAATTCTTTTTCACAAATTGTCGACACGAAAGTACTGTTGAATGCGGACGCAAGCCTTCAAAAATGTATGAATAAAGCCAGCACATCGTTAGCCTCCTCATTTTCTCTGATGTGCCCTGAGATAGCCTCCGGAAAATCCTCTGTTTTGGGCATACAGCCTTGTGTGAAGGTGGAGGTTCAAGTGGATGACATGAGGTTTGTCACCTGAACTGCCTTGTATCTAATTTTCCATAAAATGCTTCTTTTAAGTTTTCAACATGTCTGTCTTGATTCTCGAGGGCAATCTGTAAATCAAACTGGAGATGGACTTTTTATTGTAGATAATTTTTCATTTTTTCAGTAAGACATTGTTTACACCAGTGTGACAGTGTCAATTGCAATTATTCACATTGTTTCTGATAGCTACTTTCTACTTTACTTTTTTGTATGTGAAACCAATTTATTCCAAAGTCTTTTCCCAGGTCCTCAAATTGGAACTCTGGGGCAAGGCATGAAGCTGGTTATGACGCATTCATGACCGGGTGTATCTTTGCTCAAGCTTGCAGTCATCTGGGTGTTGATTTCTCTTCTGAGAAGGTATTAAACAGTGAGAATCTTCAAAAATATGTCAATCAGCTTTATCTCAGTTGGAGTTCGGGAGATGTAATCAATCTAAGCACTGGTGATGTGAATGAAATTCCCGTTATCAATTCTGTTAAAAGGAGGTTTCTCAACATAATGCATCCTAGCATCGTATTGATCTGGGGATTTCGCCCAAAACTCAGGGCAAGTCAGATAAAAAATTGCATCTGTAAAGTGTTTGGTATACACTCAGTTGCTTGCATCTATAACTTGGATGAAACTGCAGTGTTTGTTCAGTTTAGTACGGCAGACTTGGCTGCTAGCTTCCTCGCCTTAAAGGAAAGTTTAGAAACAAGTGATGATTCCATCTCTGTCCTACATCCTTTATCAAAGTTGTTGGAAGGTGGAAAAACCCGCGCTGCTGGATATGAAGTTTACAAGGATATCTGCAGTTCCCCAATTTCAAAGGTCTTGTTTGCAGAGCAAGCAGAGGCAACTGGAATTAATTGGAAGACCAAATTAATAGATATTGAAACAGATTGCCAGAACCTAGAACCAGAGAAAATTACTGAGAAAACTGAAAGGTCAAGTCTATCACCAGAGATTTGCAAAGCAACCAAATCAAAGATAGATGTTCATAAGTGCACATCTGATCAGAATGTATTTGACAAGATTTTGTACTCTCCTGATTCTGAAGCCGACAGAGAGTTGAAAGTCACAAGTTCTTGTTGTTCATAGGCCATTTAGTGTAATCATTTGAATCTCAGCAAATTGATTAGATTTCTGAATTTCATACTTGATAGTAAAGATAAACCTGTATCATTTCAGTGTAAGACATCTTGGAAATAATATAGGGAAATTTTGATGGTTCTATATCGATGTCTGTGACTTGACTTTCAATTTTTAGTCTCTTGAAATTTGAGATTCAGCAAACTATTCATGTAATTTGGTATTTTTCAGATGGATTCTGTGGCTTAATTTTGTCCATCATAAAAACCATCACTTGTTGCAGGAAAAGTAAGCAGAAGTATAGAACAGCTGAAGTTGCAGAAAAAGGATGCAGACATGCAGTAAAATAACTTCACTAATTCATATTAATACTAAAATCATAATCAAAGTCCAATAGTACTAAATTAAAACAAATATTCCTCAAACAGCAGAGGAGAACAACATGAATCAACTAAAATAGATTAATAGAACTCTGCCCTAAAGGTCTAAACTCTAAAGCAATAAATAAAAAAATAAAAAAAAAAAACATTCCTAACTTCAAAGAACTTCCTTAATCCATGAACAGATAAAGCACGATCACGACACCCATGAACAGCGTCATAAAATAAGACGTGACAGACAGAATGTCACTGGCATTGGTAGGGGTAGGACCCCATGAATCAGTAATGAACCCATCTCCGCCATCACGACCCACAGTTGGTCCCTCAGCCGAGGGTGCAGGGGCAGGGGCAGCGGCAGTGGGCTGATGAGCAGCAGCTTGCACCATGACACGGATGATCATCTTCTGACCTGCTAGACAGTGATCTGGTTCACCACTGATAAAGTATACAAAACCCGAACGATCAAACTCAAAGACAGTATCCCCATCATCAAATTTCAAGATTGGGTTGCTCACATCACAGTTCTCATAGTCAGCTCTTTCAACCAGGAGCACTGAGTCTTTTTTATACTTGAAATCTATCAGTAAAAAACAAACAAACAGATTGTCAGAAACTGACTTACAGTACAACGTCAGATAATAAGCACTACAAAATTACCAAATCCAACAATTAAACAAGCCTAACATACAAAACTCAAATAAGTAAGATTGTTTTATAACATTCATATGCAAGAAAACATACTGATAGTATCTCCAATGTGAAACCTGTGTTGCTCAGCCCACTCATTGTAAGTCTCAAACTCGCTTCCATCAGGCTTAACCCATCCGCTGTCACCTCCTACTTGAAGCTGAAAGCAGGAAACATGGAAGACAGTCAAGGAGACAAAGAGGACGGCAAAAATCAGAGAAAAGTTTGTAGCTTTGTTTGCAGAAAACGCGGTCATTTTCTTTTCTTGTTGATGAAATCAGAATATGTTTATGCAGAGAAAGTAAAAGAAGTGCAAAGAATGAAGCAAATGTAAGTGTAAGTACTTAGAGTTTTGCAGTTTATATAGAAGAGTAAAAGTGGCAGTTAAGGTAGTTACTTTAAGTGTTGGTCAAAGTAAGGAGAAGTGGAGGGAAAAGTGGGGAAAGATTGAGGGAAGTTTTTAGCTCATTAATTAAATAGTGGGTTGAACGTGATTTTCAGTCAAAATGCAATTTTTTTTTTTTTTTTTTTGAAAGAAGTCAAAATGCAATTTTGTTATATTTTAAATTTTAAGAAAATAAATAAATTATTATTTCTCTCTTTTTTTTAAAAAAAATAAATTATTTTCTATTAAGATAAAACTTGAGAAATAATTTTAATTTTTTCACTAGAAATTGTAACTTCATTGGGACAACATAACAGAACTTGTTTTAAAAAAAAAAAATAATAATAGAACTTTCAGGAATTATGAAGTTGATGGTGGAGAATTATACTCCGTATTGATTTTTTTTTTTTTTTATATGGATATATTTATTACTTATTTTAAAAATAAAAGTGAAATTTATTTGTTACTTTTTATTTTTTTTGGTGTTTAGAGAGCCACAAAGGGCGGGGGTGAGATTCAATCCCAAGATCTCTTGGAACCGGGAGGGAAGTTCTAACCACTTGAGCTATCCCTCACTCTCATTTGTTACTTAATGTTAACTGATAAAATTAAATGAATTTATGCGTGATTTATTGAACATAAATATCAGGATAACCCGAATGTATATTATGAACAAAAGTTATTGTATTATTTGAATACTTCTTTCAAAAAAAAATTATTTGAATACTTCTTTCAAAAAAAAATTATAATAATATTTGAATATCCGATGTAATTAGAGAAAGAACATTTCATGACAAGGATCTTGCTAACGAGTACCCCCAGAAAATCAAGCAATATGTAATATTAAGAACGGACCATGGATAATCCAAGTAATGTAGCGGGTATGTACCAACAATATATCCTAGACTTAGACAGTTTGACTAGGCCTTTTTTTTAAAAAAAAAAAAAACATTAACTTGAGATTCTTAAATTGTTGATAGATCTTTTTGTTATTACATGATAGAGTATCTTCATAACAATATTCCCTTGACTTTAATGAATAGACTTAAAATATTTTGATATAGATAGATGACCTTAGACACCTTAGCTTGATACAGTTGACTTACAAAAACCTTTGTAAAACAGCAACTCTTTCTCCTTCCCTATGTAATTGTATATGTTATCATAAAGATTTTTCTCTGATTATTCAAATACTTGTATATATTCTCGAATCTTTGTTGATTTTGATTGGTATCATAGTGTTGTAAGCCATCAATTTGGTAAAAATTACAGTAGATATTGTTGATTTCAGCATATCCTGTAGATGTATGTATGTTTGTATGTATGTGCTAAACTTCGAACTCATTTATACATGTTGAAAAACATTTAGCCATAAGCAACTTCAAATGTCTAACAGTAGCTAGAGAAGGTTAGTTCATCCTTTCTTTCGCGATTTTGGTTATGTTTTTTTGTTCTTGGTTGTAGTTAAGATCAATTAGCCATAAGCAACTTCAAATGTCTTCTGGCATGTTATATGTTACATGGACACGAGTAACACGACTACAATTTTTCAGTGTTGATACATTTGCAAGTGTTTTTTTTCCTATAAATCTATAATTTTGCATATTTTGGCCTAAGTTGAAATTTCCATGAATTCGACTTACCTCATGAGTTTTTCTGGTGAAATGAAAGAGTCTATGTATCCAATAGATAATCTTTATCCCATTACTTTCTTCCATATTATAATAAATTTAACTAAAGTTTCTGTCATACTGTGTATTTATGTGTTTGCATATTCTCTTTTGCTCATAATATAGATATATTTGTGATATTGTGATGCTTAATAAAAGTGTAATTCTAATGTACATTTTTCTGCCTTGTTTGTAGTTCATTCTAATCGTCGCAATGACTCGAGGAACAAGGCTATTCATGTCCATTTGATCAATTTTGCATGATGGAAGTGTTGACAGAAGAGAAAGAGCACAACCCATCATTTGCTAAAGAAAAGCCTTTACCTGTGTTGGGAGTGTGCTTTCTCTTCTTCTGTCAACAAAATCATATTCGTCTTATACATGTGAATGTATGTCCTTCTTATCTCATACTCTTTTCGTCCCTATTTAATAGCAGTCCACAATTTGATTAGAGGTAAAAATTCAAACAATTAAATTTATTATAAAAATCTACTGTTATAATCTTTGTTCATCATTCTGAATTCTGACACAGTTTTACAAGAAAGAAGCAAACCTTTATATCATGATTTGGACTAATGGAGTAAGAGTAGGAGTCATAGGAAAACAGTATGCACCACTTGGATAGATCATATACATATAGCTATAAACCTATAAATAACAATAGAATGGTAAAATTCTATGATCAATGCTTTAACTCCTGAAAGAACTACAGGTAGTATTTACTTCAAAAATCTAAATTATGCAGAGATGTTGATTTCAGAGGAACTAATCATTTTTTTTTTAATCTAATGAAAAGTTATCAGGTGTCATGCATGCATTTTACTTAGATTTCATAGGGTCATATATTTCTACAGTAGTACTATAAATTGCAATGAAGAAAAGCAACCAGGTGGACAAGCTTATCAGACCAAGCAGTTTCGAGTATTAGATACATCACAGCATAGTCAAATCTAAGCACAAGTGCGCAATCATGTAAGTTGCTTTCATTGTTGTTATTTGTAATAATACATGTCTGAAGAGAAAAGTGAAAGAATGCCAAGGAAGGAATTTGTGTATTCATTTAATTGAGTTACAGCAACTACATTTGTTGAGTAATGTACCTAAGTGAGAGTTCATACTGCCTAAACTAGGGAGATGTGCAACATAGTTCAACTAAAACCTTGAACTCACAATATTAATAATTGATTGCAAGACTTACAGAATATGTCACACTGTGCAGAAAGAATGAAAGAAAAAAAAAATTCAAACAAACAAATGAAAGAATGAAATGAAACTAGAAGTGGTAAAAACTGTTCAACAAATCTCTTTAAAATCCTGACTAGACTGAACTGTATCCTGAAACAGATCTTCTGACGCTTTGCTCTCAACTTCATAATCAGAAACAATGTCTTCGATACTGAGGGGAAGGCTGCTTGAGAAGATCAAGGTGGGCTTCGATTTTGGAACGAGTACAGGACCGGCCTCATTGTTAAGAATCTGAAGCACCCTCCTCATGTTAGGCCTCTCTAAGCAATCAGGATTCGCGCAGCTCAACCCAACAAGCAGAAGCTTCTTCATTTGTGCCTCATCAAACTCCCTTTTCAGCCTAGGGTCAGCAGCTTCAAGGAGCCTTCCTTGAGAATGCAACCTCCAAACCCAATCCACCAAATTAACCACATTCTGATCACTCGTGACTCGTTCTATTGGCTGCCTTCCACAAGCCACTTCAAGCACCACAACACCATAGCTAAAAACATCAGTTTTTTCAGTAGCTTTTCCATACTGCAGATACTCAGGAGCCAAGTACCCCATTGTTCCGGCTGTCAGAGTTGAAACCGGGCTTTTATCATGATCCATAAGCCTAGCTAACCCGAAATCACCCAGCTTCGGGTTAAAATTCCCGTCTAACAACACATTACTAGTCTTGATATCTCTATGTATAACCTGCTGCTCACATTCTTGGTGCAAGTATGTCAGAACTGAGGCTAAACCCACCACAACATTGTATCTTTGAGGCCATGGAAGCAGGTTATTGTCGATTTTTGTATCGGGATACAGCAGTTTATCAAGGCTTCCATTAGGCATGTAATCATAAACAAGCAACAATTCACCTTTTTCTGCACACCAACCTTGTAATTGAACCAAGTTTTTATGCCTCAAACAAGCAATGATCGATAACTCAGCAAGAAATTCAGCCTTATTTTCATGATTATGCTTTGATCTCTTCACTGCTGCAATAACTCCTGAAGACAGGAAATAAGCCTTGTACACAGTCCCAAACGCGCCGTTTCCAAGAATCCTACTCGAATGAAACCCCTTTGTAGCAAACTTCAGCTCTCTATAACTAAACTCTCTAGGACCAGTTACCATTTCAGCCTTAAAACTCTTCTGTTTCCTGATTTTCACCCATTTCTTGGAGAAAACAAAACCAAGAACAACCAAAACAATGCAGCAGAATACCGGACCAGCGATCACAAGGCCTAATCCAATCCTCTTTCGACGGTTCTTTGAGCTCGATTCGAGCCTCGGAGCAGGAGTGATTGTCACAATACTGTCAGAAACATTATGAGTCCTGAAATGAGGTCTGACAGGCAAAAATCCAAAAGTCTGAAAACCAAAACTTTCAATCAGATGAACTTCAGTACTTCCTTCACTTGAGCCTGAAAACCCCAAATACACAAACTCCTTCAAATTCTCCGAAAGATCGATTTCGACATCTAAAACCGGGTTTGTGGGCTTGGTATTCGAATAACCCATGTAAATTTTCACCAATTTTCTCTCATTCTTGTAATCAATCCAAACATTGATCAAATCTCCACTTTTCAGATCAATCCCTTTTGACAGCAAATTGGTAGTTTTCATTGATTGTAAACTATTAACATCCAAACCCACATGATTGTCATTCGGATCATTGAAATGAGGATCAAGTTTCGTATCGAACTCGAACCCGACAAACCGATTCTTGGTTAACTCAGAGGAGTTTACAAGACCCAAATACCCACCAGGACTTCCAAGAGTCTGATTATCAGGAGACAGAAAAAAGGCTAACCCATCACCAGAAGATGAAGTAGGATTAACATCACTGATTGAAAAAGAGAATTTTACAGAAAAAGAAGCAGTAATATTAGCTTCAGAATCAAAGAATTGAATTGGGTTGTTGTAAATGATTGATCCAGAACTTGTAGTTGGAACTGTAGCATCTCTTGTAAGACCAACAACTCCATCTTTGAGATATGAATCACCCAATAAAGTGAAGTTTCTGGGATTAAACGATGTGAAATGGAAGCTAATTGAAGAAGCAGAGGCTGAGATTGTAAGGAGGAAGAAGATGGTGATTGCGAAGGCAAGGCGAAAAATTGAGGTTCTTGAAGATGAATTCATGGTTACTTGGTATGAAATTCGAAGTGGGTTTTTGGAAATTGGTCAAGAAATGAAAGAATTTGGTTGAATTTTGCGAAAAAAATTGGATTTCTTGGAGAATTTTAGCATTTCAAAGAGATTGAAAAACAGGGGAAAACAGAGTAGTTGTATTTTTAAGAGAGAGAAAGAGGAGTGGGAAATAAGGAGGGAGAAAATGGGGTTTAAACCGTTGGAAAATGGGCGCGTGGGTTGTCGGTTACAAAAAAAAATATTTTTTTTTAATTTTTGGACAAAATTATAAAAAATAAAAAGGTGATATTTGTAGGTGGATTGTATAACGGTTATTTAAGAACTTTTAGGGTTAATCTTTGTTATTATGAGTGAAAATGACGTTTTAATATGATTATTAGCACTAGTGTTGTTGATAGGTGATGTCATAAGGAGGGTGGGTGCGTCCAAGTAATGTAACATAAAAATTTTGGAAATTATGAAATTTAACATTAAATGATTGAAAATGTCTTGGTTTGACCAAATTAATTAATGGGAGGAGCTGCCATGTTAATGATATCAGCCACTCACTCCACAACGAAGTACTACAATATCAAGTAGAAATTTGGCATTAGGTAGCAAGTTTTCATAACTCTAAAGTTTTTAAAAATGAAAAGAGTAAAATTTAGGGAATTTAATATGGAAGATAAAATAAGAAAACACTTCCATATGTAACATGAGAAGAGATATATAGCATGTAATTATAATGTTTTTTTTTTTTTTGAAAGCATAATTATAATGTTTTTTTATACTTAAATAAGTTTTAATTCTAACTAATCTCATTTTCATGTAATACAATATTACTTTATGGCGACGTACAATCTGAAAAAATATAAACTTAAAAAAGTTATTTATGTCACCTTTTTTAACATGTAGAGAATAGATAAGGCCTTATTATTGATCTACTAGGCTTAGCCACACTAGCTGATCATTTAAAAAATTATAAAATCACAACTTTAATCAGATTTATGCAAATCCCACAGTTCATACGACTTATAATAAGAAGAGAAAAAAATACAAGGTTTATGGGAATCATAGTATTATGAATCTTAAAGAAAATCCTACCTAATACTTTGTAGTATAAATAAAATCTAAATTGATCAAATCATTAGTACCAAGAAATTCAATTAGGTGACATTTATTATTTAAAACACTTTTATAAAGTCTAAAAACCGAGTATTTAAGTTGAACAACAAAATTTCAATACATCACGTGTGCATCAGTTTTTAGTGTTCAATCGTCGTTTTTAAGGTTAACTTAACTTCTTTTACCCTATTATAGATTTTTGTATCTCTACCAAATTGATCATTGTAACTGTCTGTAAGTAAGACCTAGAGTATCAAAAACACAGAGAATCTGAGATGCCTTTGGAATTCGAGCTTAATGTAAGAGATTAGCAATATGGAAACATTAAGTAGTCAACTATTTAAATTTCTGACTGTCAAACACGAAGTAAATACTAAAATAAACATTCAAAATTCTGACAAGGGCAAAAATGTAAAAGGGTCATGTGAGTATCAGAGTATGTGACCCACACTCCATACAGGTTAAAGTCCAAACTTAAGGCCCACCATTTTTCATACACACTACAGTCTACACAGATACAACTAGCCGTTGCAATATGAAAACTTCAAATCCACAAATATGCCTTCTTATTTTCCTCAGAAAATCTAGAAACTTGCCCTTTTTTAAACCCTTGTACTTAAGGAAAGAGCCGGGCAACTCCCAAGTGCAAAGGACATAGATAGATTATAAATGTCCGACGCTAAATCAACAATTACAGGTGGCTAATTTCGATAAATATATATATATATATATATATATATATATATATATATATATATATATATATATCACTTTGCATAACCTTGAAATTACATACTGCAAATTTATGCTGTTAGAGATATTAAATAAATAACACAAGGGCAGATTAATTCCTACAACAAAAGGCGATGCACTATTCTTATCCCTCCATCCAAACAATCTTGGATGACTGGCAATATTCACTATTCTAATCCAGCAAGAATATCACGAGTTGCTAATCAGACTGGTGAAAGTTTGAAAACGCCCAAGACTTTAATCAATATCTGAGCATTAGTTGCTAGAGCTAATGGCTTCCTCTGAAATTCGAAAGCTCCTTCAACTCTTCAAATCTAAAATATTACATACGCCAGTGGACTCTGGCAATAATTCCTAACTTAGAATTAAGCAACTAAGATACTAAGGGTTGTTAAAAAAAATTACCAGTGTAAAATATCAGAAATATATACAGCTTTTATCCAAGAGTCTCTTAATGCATTTATGACTGTGAGAAGTCTTCTTTCAGCTGACGAGTGGAGGTAGTGGTGTATATTGCCCCTTCAAAAATCTGCTGAACCACACAAGTGGTTAAGTACAACTGAGAGGAACGATAAAAAGCCTACTACCAGATTTCTATAGCAGAAAGGGAAAACAGCATATTGTTGTAACAAGATTAAGTGATGAGTAAAGAGAACTATATCAAACATCTAAAAATTGACTAGATTATACGTATGCCCAAACTCCAATCAACAATTTACAGTAAAAAAGGGTGTAAAAATAAAACTACATTGGGCCAAGTACCAGAGATTCGAGTATTGCTAATTTGCTACTCATTGAAGTTGTGGCTAATACAAGGAAAGACCTCTGCGGTCTAGAGTTATAATATTTGAATAAGGGTTAATTGATCAGGAATATTAACAGGGAGAGAAGGCCAGAGCGGAGAAGGGGGATTTACCTGCTCGCAAACCAAAATCAACTCTCTGCCAACTCAGTTCTCCCTTCTATTTCTGTGGTAATCTTCTGGGCATAAGAACTGGGAGAGGAAAATAGAACTTATTTGGTGTGTGATATAGTTCAATTTAATTAAGTATATCACTAATTAGGCACATAAAGAACTTTACCTTCTTCCAAGCTACAAAAACATCCAGGAGGAAAAATCACATCTGGATCTACGTGTTGCAAAGATGATATGGCCAATGATACGCAGCTTTTACTGAAGATAACAAGCAACAGATCAAGATTCAGAATGGAAGCTGATTTGACTACTGATCATATCATGAAAACATGATAGGAGATGTGTGAAATGTAACAACTACTATAGCAACAAACCAAAACCCAACCTGCAGCAGATTAACCAGATAACTCCCCAAACATTGATATTACCTCTACCATTAAGAAAGAGGAATAAAAAAGCCTACAATAAAGAGAACCAACTTCAAGGAATTTAATTGAGATACAAACCTGGCCCATGTAGGCACAAACTTCTTGTTTTGTATTCTATCCACTTCGTCCTCTTCATCATCTGAGCACTGGTATGGTGATATATCATATGACTGTGGCACACTGGTTCTATGTGTTGGCTTATCACAGTCAACATTAGGTGTTGAACTTTCAACCACGTCAACAGCACTTACCTGTAAAGACCATTACAGCTTATAAAAAGGGAGATTCACCAAAAACCAAGTTGTCTAAAAGGTAGATGAGCATATATATCTATTCATATAAGCCCAAAAAATTATGCTACTTGGAACCTAATGCTGTATGCATCCCCCCTGTCCCCCACCCTTTCTACTACATTACATAAAACCAATTAAAACAGTTCATAGTGCAACAGAAAAATGATTTAACCTTTCCAACGGCAGAAGATCCTGTTGACATCTTGTGATCAATTAAGGTTGAAAGTACACCATCAGTTTCTCTTATATCACTCCCAACAATGACCAATTTATTCACTGCCTTCTCTGAATCTTCTCCTTCATATCGTTTGTCAAGTTGTTCTTCCGTTTTCTCATTAAAGTCCATTCTCTGATGAGCTCTTCCTTCCTATAATGATCACAATATTTATGCCAACAATGACAGATGAATAATGCTTGAGACTATACAAGGACAAGGCCAAACCTCTGGTGCACATCTTGAATCCTCTTTCCAAGCTTGAAGTTTATCCTCTGCTTGCTTGTGTTGTAACCGTGCTTCTTCAATACGCTGTTTTTTCCTTTCCTTTTCTTTCTTTTCTTCTTCTTCTCTCTGTCTTTTCTTAGCTTCATTTTCAGCCTCCCTTTTCTTTCTTTGTTCCTCTTTAAGTTTTCTTTTTAGTTCCATTTCCTTCATATTTTTTTGCTCCACCCGTGCTCGTTCAAGCTTCATTGCCTCTTTCTTCTGATTGCGTTCATTTTCTCTTATTTCAGCAGCACGTTTGGCAGCTTCAGCAGCTTGAAGAGCCTTAACTTTAACATCTCTCTTTTCTGCACATCAATACAAAGAGATCAATGTATGAGCATTAAAAATAGCAAATAGCCTATGTCAGAATGTTTAACAATTCAATATACTCAATAGAATTTAGATCCCTAGAGCATATGAATGAACTAAGCATAACAGAATGCTTCATAATAGCACCAAACTGAAAAGAAAACACTTTCAGAAGGATAATGGGGTAAATACTTTCAATACAATCAGTTGTAAGATAAAAGATAAAAGACCAGATGTAAGATAAAAGACCAAAACCAATCACCTCTCTAGTAAATACTTTCAGAAGGATAATGGGGTAAATACTTTGGCACTAACATATGGACAAGAAGTTCCAACTTCTAAGCCATTAAAAGGATTAAGTCGATGAAAAGAAGACGGACACGGATAGATGTATTACCAGGTACAACAGTAGCTGCTTGTTTTTGTTGAACAAGTGGCACAAAGGATTTTATGTTAGAGACAATATTATTGCGCTTCTGTTCCTTCTCTGACAAACTTTGTCCTCTGCTTCTTAAACTCGATTTTCCTGATAATTTTGGTTTGCTGAACCTGCTACTGTGTGGTTTTGAGTGCTTCTTGCTGCTGTAAGCACCAACTGAAAAACCATTGTTCTCCTTCCCAAACCTTGTCTGCATGCTTCTTTTCTGACCCATGCTACTTTTCTTGCTGTCATTATGTGTTTCGAAAGTGCCGATTTCTGTGCTACCAGATACTTGACTACATCTTTTGTCTGCATCATCTGGAGCCAGAAAGCTTTCATTCTGCAAAGCTATATCATAAGATGAGTCCTTGTACACACCACTTCTTGTCCTTGAATCAGTTCTCTTGACATCTGTGCTCACAGATTCTAAACAATCTCTCTCATCCGCATGATCTGGAGCCAGTGAACTAGTAGACTGCAACGTAACATCAAGAGGTGGTTCAATGTTGGTGCTATTTTTCATAGTAGATGAGTTCTTTTCCACACCAGTGTTAACAGCATCATTCACTTCTTCCTCACCACTTTCAGGATCCTCCTGAATGGGGAAGCAAGTAAGCTCCAGATTACTGCTACCTAGCTTATCTGAACTAGCAGATTTTGATGTAGCGCCTTCAAAGCCCTTTCCAACTGGTGACAGAAAAGGTTTCTTGATTTCCCATCCATATTGCCTACCAGGAAAAGAAAAGAAATCGGAATGAGACTTCCCAAGAAAAGCACTTCCACTGGGCAGTAGATTACTTGGTAGGTCAATGTTCTCAAGCAGCCCGTTAGGTACTGAAGAGTATATACCTGGTGCTAAGTACATTTTGCATCCACTAGGAAAGGGAGACACAGGGGTGCCAAAAGTAGCAGATCTGCAAATTATTTCAGACAAGCTGTTCCTATCCACTTTGTTATCCAGAATGGGAACTTCTTCATGGGTAAATTTCTCTCTGTAACTTTGTGCATCAACTGTGTTCTCACCTATAACAAAACGATCAAACTCTGGTATAGTTTGATCGACTTCAGTCCCTTTCATAAACTCCAGTATAGTTTGATCCACTTCAGCCACTTCCATACATTCCATTAGAGGAGAACCAATAGATAACTTAAATTCATGCACTTTGTGATGAGAGTTTCTATTATCCACAGCCATTTTCGTATCCATCAACTTCACTACAGTGTCACTATCAACTAGATTTTGATCATTCACCAAACCACCAGACACCCTTCCACTGCAAGTTTCAGCACTTGATGCATTTGTTTTCACTTTTCCATCCCAAGTCAAATCAGATGGCTCTGCAATAATACTTTGATTCACATTTGAAGCATCAGATTTTGAAAGTTTTTGGTGATCATGTGTGGAGGACGGATCAATTCTTCCTAAGCTAGCTTTATCCTGCCAGATAAACACTAAGAGATTAATCTCATGGCAAGGTAAAATAACGTTAGAAAAAATGTCAACTCTATTCTATTGTAGGGATAGAGGTAATTTACTACACACTCCATTCTAAAAAATTTATTCCTCTTAAGTACCTGAGCTTTTTCATCCTATTTAATGGCTTGAAACATCAATACATCACTCGAGAATTCCAGTGCAACACTATTTGTTAAGTATAAAAATCAATACAATAACTATCTACTTTATAAGTGTACATACTTGTGAGAAATATATTTTGGGATGGGTGTATTTCATACAAACAGAATCAGGGTAAAAAAATATAATAATAACGCATGGAACATGCTTCATGTCAAACATGTTGTGATGAAGTACTATCTCATATTAGAAGGTTAACAATAGATAGCATGAGTGAAGCAGTACCTTTCCACACCCCACCTGAGGAGTCAACACTTGTTCTGTGCTCGATAAAGAAGGGACCCTCTGATCAGTCACCTTGATAAGAATACCACAATCTGATAAAGCAGCGCCTGAATTATGAGAAATTGACGGTTCCTGAGGCATAGGACAGATGTTTTCTTTCTCACCCCAAGCAGATATACTTTCACTGATAGCATTGTAGGAACTTGTCCTAAAAGTTGGGCTGGAAGATTTGTTGGGGTTCTGATATTCGATTTTCCTCCGCTTATAACATGGCCAAGAATTATCCATGTCATCTCTACAACTGAAGTTAGGAAGCATGTTTACTTCAGCTCCAAGCTCAAATAGTTTAGAGCCACCTACCTGCTTCTCATGGCTTGAGGAGAAAGCTTGTACAGCTGCAATATTAGAAAGGCTCCCTGATTTCACCATCTCTACAGTAGGAGCAACATCAGTCACTGGTTTCAATGATCCAACTGGGGTTCTGCCAGGACTTGGCCGAGCAACTTCTTCAGCATCAGTGTCAAAAGAGGATTGTAACACATCTACACAATGTGGCAAGATCAAGGTCTGTCCGGGTGTTTTGTCACTTTTAGAATTAACTTGATGAGCAATTTCACTATCTAGAACCCCATGGGCTTCGTACTCTAATGACTCAAGACATGCTCCAGAAGAAGATTCGCCGGGATAAGTGCTAGAATTCTCAATTGTGTGAGCTCTGGTTCTCTCTTCTAATATGTCCTGAGACTCCTGACTAACAGAATCTGACAAATTGCTGGGGATGTCGCCTAAATTGCCTTCTTCAACTTCATCAAAATCAAGTTGCTTGGGTTTTACAGACATCTCCCCAGACATGCTTCTCCAAAACCTTGTTTCTTTTTCTTCTGCTTCATTATTTTTAGAGCTTGTAATTTCACCACTGCAAGGCTTGTTGCTGTTTCCAATGGAAGTTTCCACCTGCTGTGTCAGGCCACTCTTGGATCTAGTTATTCGACCAACACAAACATCGACACTCTTTATATTAAGAGGGTGAGCTCCATCACAGGTTTGTTGGGAACTGCTTCTGGATCTTGTAATCCTACCACCATAAACAATGTTGTGTTCTTCGATCTTCTGATTGTCTCCCAATTTTACCTCCTTAGCCCCATAATCTGTTGAATTTGAAAAAGAACCATCTAATTGTTGGCAACTGCCTTTGGATCTAGTAATCCTATTACCATAAATGTTGCTGCATTCTTCAATCTTCTGATTGTCTTCCAATTCTACTTCCTTTGCCTCGCTTACTGCTGAATGTGTGAAAGGATCGTATAAGGCATCATCACTTTTCTCCTTGTGCGTAGAATTTCCAGTTACTGCTTCTTCTTTGGAGCAAATAAGAGGATCAAATCCTGTAGCTTGTGCCAAAAAGTCACCACAAGCATCAACACTACCCTCTTTGTTTGAGCAATTTCCAATTGCTACTTTTTCATTGGAGCAAATTTCAGTTGGTGATGCAGAAGGCTCCTCCAATTCAAGAGATCTCTTCAAATCAAATTGTTCATCATATCTACAAATTTTTCCATCATGAAAAGAACCAAAATCATTCTCCATCCCTAAACGGCTTTTAGTACTTGCTTTTGCACTATTCCGAAGCTCCAGTGCCTTTTGACGGGACTTGGATCTCTGTATTCTTGCAAGAGATTGCTCAGGTTTACATACATTTGATAATCTCGTATCAATCTGATCGTCAGGAGACATAGGGACATAACTGAATGTGTCCATACCATCATCAACATGAGATGGAGGAACAATGTCAGCTGTATCTTCAGTATCATCAACGTGACACGGAGGAACAATGCCGGCCCTATCTTCAGTCCCATCAACATGACAAGGAGGAACAGTGTCAGCCATATCTTCAGCACCATCAACATGACTCTGAGGAACAATGCCATACATGACTTCAGTGCCATCAACATGATGTGGTGGAGCAACACTATCTTCATCAAATCCATTGCTAGAGGCACATTTTCCAGCACAAGTTTCATCTGGTATGCCACTATTTGCTTCTGCTACAACTGGCTGATCATATAAAAATCTAGGACCACTGGTATAAGAGGCAAAAGGTCCCGGTCTTGGAAGCAACAGTCCTGAAATAAGCTCTTCCTTGTTCAATGCTGAAAAATAATTAAGCATATTAGCAAAGTAAGATAAACAACTAAAAGTTCTTCATTTAGAAAGCAATTGATTTAATTAGAACCCGATCTTCCAATAATAAAAATAACACATCTGCCACAATTTTATTCTTCAATAAAAAATTCAAACTTCAATTATCACGATAGAAGTGTAGAACACAAGTTGTTCTATGAGAGCAATCATACACCATTTCAGAACAATTTTTCCACTTCAATTTAGGTTATCAATTTCACCAAAACTTCTCAAAACAAGTGATAAGTGCTTCTGAATGATTTTGTAAGTCAATTATAACGAAAAGTCCGAAACTGTTATAACACTTATAAGGAGCTTACATATTTGCATTTGGTAACTAAACATCAGATTTTGATTCAAACTAACCTGATACATACTCCACAAAATCAACTACATAATGTGAATTGCCTTTCTTGATGCAGGTTAATTGGCATAAACACAATCATAAAACCAGGAAACATTCAAAATGGAGCTCAGTTATCCTTTAGAATTAAGCTGTACTATAGAGCTACAAAAATAGTTTTCTAGTGTAGTTGGTTACACTTAATTACTTGTATCCGAAGCTTAATTTTATTTCCTAATTCAAACGGGAACTAAATTAATAAGCTAGTTTTGGGTTTATAAATATGAATTAAAATAAACCATTGTTAATGATTTTTTTTTTTTTGAGGAAAACCATTGTTAATGATTTGTTTAAGAACCACCTACAAACTTTAGTATATATTTGGAACAGATTAAAGTGTTAAGCTAATAAAAAAGACTGGTGCTAATTAGGTTTTGAGATCGATATTATATATTATCATTAGTATATGAAAACTCTACTCATATCTCTAATTCCCATGCAATTGTATAAAACCATAAAACCGGAGATTCGAGAAAGAATTTATGTATTCTTATAACTCATATCAATCACACCCGAAACTAGCCTTGAAGCGAAAACGACTAAAGAACATTCAAAATGACACCTTTTACTGATGTAGTGCTATTTCTCTGCTTAACAGTCGCATTGACTACAAATTCCTAGCTAATTACTCATAAATCTATCTACATTTCCAATTTCCTATTCAAACGTACTAAAACAGGCGATTCAATAAACTGAAGAAATGGCGACAAAGTGATGCCAATTGAACAATCAATCAAAACCTAATTAATCAGCAACAAATGCAACATCAAAGCTAGAACCATACAATTAACACAATTTCATTAAAATTGCTAAAGAATAAAAAAATTTCAAGCCCTAATTTATGAACTACGCTTCCGGCAAACCATAAACCCCCAAATTTTGAGCATAAAACCTCAAAATTACGGATAAAACCATAAAATTCGCCAAAAATAGAGGAAAAAAATGGAATACCAGTGAGATCTGAAGTTGAAGATTGATTATCGGAATTGAGGAGCCAAGAAGGAGGAGGAATGCCTTGAATTAAGAGCTTGGAAAGAAGATGTTGGTCATAGAGTTGCTTCTGGTGGTTCAATTTGTCGATAATCTGCCTCTTTCGGTCGAAAATTTGCACGAACAGCTTCTCAATCGTCGACATTTTAGGGTTTATTCAGTGAAATTCCATGAACTTGGGGGAAAATTTTTGAATGTTTAGGGCTCAACTCGACGGTGTGGAGGAGAGAGAAAGTGAAGGATAGAAGCGCGGACAAGGATTTCAAATTTTTTACGGAGCATCAACAAATGGTGGACTTTTATTTTTTTATCATTACAACATTATCGGTAAATTTGATGAATAAAAATTAAATTTACTAGAGTACTCCGTAGTAGATTTCTTTTATTTTACAAAAAAAAAATTACATTTTTGTGATTTTTTTCTCATATAATAAAATTGATGTTTAAAGTTGATAAAACAAAAACAAAAATGTTTGTAAGAAGTATTTAGGGCCTGTTCCGATTGACTGAACTTATTAATCAGTGATTTTTAACTACGGATTAGTGATCTTTGATTATTTATTGATTATTTATTACTATACATATGTGTATATACAAATGTACATATTATTATTAATAATAATAATAATAATATTATTATTATTATTAATTATTGATTATTATTATTATTATTATTATTATTATTGTTATTATTATTATTATTTATTAATGATTATTATTATTATTATTTATTGATGATTATTATTATTATTTATTGATTATTATTATTATTATTTATTACTTATTGATTATTATTATTATTATTATTATTATTATTATTATTGTTAATATTATTATTATTATTATTATTATTATTGTTAATATTATTATTATTATTATTGTTAATATTATTATTATTGTTGTTGTTGTTGTTGTTGTTGTCGTTGTAATAAGAGCTTAAAAGAATGAAAGTTGGCTTTATATCATTAGCAATATCATTAGACGTAAATTAAAAGCTGAACTGAACTGAATTGAACTGAATTTCAACGGAAGAGAACAGACCCTTATTTATGGAGTATGAAACTCATACGAAGTACAAAGTAAGTCTAACATATACGACTAATACGTGTACTTGTGTGTATTGAATCAAATATTCTTGTTTTTGTGTTTTTAGTCGTTGCACGACTTAACAGTCACTACAGTGTCTAAAGTAATAGTGTATGCCCTATCCTACTATCGTTTAAACTTACTCTGTATTACAGAGCACTTTTATTGATTTCGAATATTGGTCAAAATTGATTTAAATTTGATTACTTATATATTTTACAACAAGTGTAATTCAATTTATTTTAACAATTTAATAATAAAAATCAAAATTGTCAAAATCTATGTTCTTGTTAGATATATCTATGTTTTAAGGCCTTTTTCCAAGTACGTACAGCAAAAAATTAAGAACAAAAGAAGTACTTTGTATTTATCTAAATTTCTGTATATATTTATTATTATTATTATTATTATTATTATTATTATTATTTTAAACCAAACTAGGAATAACATTAATTAAGAGTTGGACAAATTGTCCATGAGTACATAGGGACAATAGTTGAGGGACAATAGTTGAGGGACAATGATGTTCCCACACTTGCTCAAAACCAAACGGAACTATCCTAGTTAGGTGGTGGGCGATAGAATTCCCATAATCTCATCCCTACAAACATGCGACCAAGAGACAAAATTAAAATCTTTACTAACAAACATAACATCATCGAGAACGGAATCAAGGTCAGAGAAGAAAATAACAGCTTCGGAGAAACGATTTATGACGACTTGGCTATCCGATTCAACCACCAAATTCTTCACACTATACCGTTTAGCAAGCTGCTTTAGGCCAAAAAGAATGGCTTTGCATTCTGCTATTTCTGGGGGCCAACTGCCTCGCGTTCTACGAGTCCCCGCAAACAGCACCTCTCCCCTTGCGTTCCTTGCCACAGCACCAAGGTCAATCCACCCTTCGTCTCGTAGACTAGCATCATACCTTTGGGCTTCTCTTCCTTCGCATACCAACAGCACCATAAATCTTAGCCAAGTACTTTACGCAATCTTCTACAAGCTTTTGCACCCTCTCAATTATCATATGGTGCAGCAATTCCTTACCATTGAAAATTTTATCATTTCTTCTGCTCCACAGGTCCATGTTTTGCCGCACCAACATTTCCTTGAAGTCTTCGTTCTGGTTTGCAACTTCACATTAATTTTATCCCGTAAATTGTTGTTTGACCAACTTGTTGGAAATAGGTAATGCAAACGGATGCTCGCGCCCGATCGGGCGGAGGTGGCCAAGGAAAATAGGAGAACTCTCGCGCCCGACCGGGCGGCGGACTCGAGTTTTTGACGAGCCTGATCGGGCGGCTTCGCCCGATGGCTCGCCCGGGATGGGGTTTCTAGATCGCCCGACCGGGCGGTGTTCGCCCGATCGGGCGCGACACCAGGTCTGGAGAAACTTAATCTCGCGCCCGATCGGGCGGCAGCTCGCCTGATCGGGCCCGTCTTTTTTCCTAGGTCAGTTTGCTTTGCGTGTTTCTTTTTCCGGGACTCATATAAATACGAGTCTTACCTTTTCATGAGATTCATTCACTTTCTAGCCGAAAACACGAACAGCTCTTGAGCAATTCCACTCTTCGAGTTCGGGTGCACGAATTACGGAGAAAGTTTCGTTAAACTTAGGGGACATGCGTCACTAGGAAACTTGTACCGGCGGTGGCGTATTTCGCTTCTAAGGCAGTGGATTTTGTTCCACGGCGCGACTGTGAGTTTGGGATCTTCAATCCAGGAAAGTTCTAATCTTTTTTGTTTGTTATTGATTTCAACAGTTATTTTTACCAACAATTTAGAAGCGAAATATTTTGATTTATTATGTTGATATCATGACTAGCAATTCTCAAACTCTTCTATACCTAGATCTGTCTAAGGTTGATTCTCTTGATGGAATTAATTATAAGAGATGGTCACAAAGGATGTTGATTGATTTTGAACAAGTAGAGATTAATTATGTTTTGTATAAGGATGCTCCAAAACCTATTGAGCAAACCAATACCATGATTGAAATTCCTAGTACTCCTGTTCCTGGGAATAAAGAATCTAGCTCTAGTCAAAGGACCACTACTGTTATTGCTAATGAATCTGAAATTAAGAAATTTGATCGTGATAATAAATTTGTTAGAGGTCATCTTTTGAACAGCATGTAAAACAACATATTTGATTTGTATGTTAATATGAAATCTGCTAAGGAGATGTGGGAGTCTTTAGAGAAGAAATATGGTGCTGATGATGCTGGGAAAAAGAAGTATGTGACTGGAAATTGGTTGAATTTCAAATTGGTTGATACAAAGCCTATTATGGACCAAGTCCATGTGTATGAAAATTATGTTGCTAAAATTCTTGCTCAGGGTATGAAGATGTGTGAAATCCTTCAGGCTAATGTTTTGATTGAAAAATTTCCTGATTCCTGGTCTGATTATAGAAATCACCTCAAGCATAAAAAGAGGGATTTAACCCTAGAAGAACTTGTGAGCCACATAAAGATTGATGAAGCCAACAGGCTTAAGGATGTTTCCTCTAAGCCAAAGAATGTGTTAGCAATCAAGGCTAACCTTGTTGAATCTGGTGCTGACTCTGACAAGAAAGCAGGTGATAATCGTGCCAAGAAGGGGAGCTCTAAGAAGAAGGGAAATCTCTAAGCTAAGGGCAAGATTGGGAATAAAGTCACTGTCAAGTGTTGGTCATGTGGTGAAGTGGGGCACTTTGCTTCACAATGCAAAACCAAGAAGAAGAAAAATCTGAAATCGAGTTGAGGAATCAAGGGTCAGGCTCATCTGGTTGAGAATGAGGATGAAGATGTCATCGCTGCAGTTGTTTCTGAAGTCAACCTGGTTGAGAACAACAGTGAATGGATCGTGGACACTGGTGCATCTAAACACTTCTGTGCTAACAAGGACCTGCTTGTCAGTATGGAAGATGCAAAGGAAGGTGAACAAGTCTACATGGGAAAATCAAGCAGCTCTGAGGTACTTGGAAAGAGCAAAGTGGTTCTGAAGCTGACTTCAGGGAAGACCTTGGCTCTTCACAATGTGTTGTATGTTCCTTCTCTTTGTAGAAATTTAATTTCTGGTGCTTTGTTGAACAAAGTAGGAGTTAAGTTAGTTTTTGATGCTAATAAACTTGTGTTAACCCGTAATGGGGAGTATGTTGGAAAGGGTTACCTTAGTGGGGGCCTATTTGTTCTTGAGATTGTAATAGTTCCTTCAATGAATAAGATTTCTACTTCTGATTATATTGTTGAGTCCTTTGAATTATGGCATAGTAGATTGGGTCATGTTGGTGCAACAAAATTGAAACAAATGAAAAGTTTAAATTTGCTCCCAAATATGTCATTAGATGGATTTGAAAAATGTGAAGTGTGTGCGGAGTCTAAATTCGTGAAGAAACCCTACAAATCTGTCACGAAGAGAGAGACCACACCACTTGAGCTAATTCATTCAGATTTAGCAGACTTTAAGAACTTGGAAAGTAGAGGCGGGAAACGCTACTATGTCACCTTCGTTGATGATTGTTCGAGATATAACAAGGTGTATCTTTTAAGGACGAAGGATGAAGCTGAGTCCAAGTTTCTTGTGTATAAGGCAGAGGTAGAAAATCAGTTGGAGCGGAAAATAAAGAGAGTTCGCTCAGATAGGGGTGGAAAGTATGGCTCCGATTTCCTCAAGGACTTATGTGAAAGTGAGGGAATCATTCACAAAGTATCGGCCCCGTATACTCCGCAGCAAAATGGTGTGGCAGAGAGGAAAAATAGGACCTTGAAGGAAATGATGAATGCAATGCTCCTAAGTTCCGGGTTGCCAGACAATTTGTGGGGTGAAGCGGTTCTATCAGCTAATTATGTACAGAACAGAGTAACTCACAAGAAGTTAGACAAGACTCCATATGAAATATGGAAGGGTTATGCCCCAAACTTGAATCACATGAAAATGTGGGGGTGTCTAGCTAAGGTGGGCTATCCATCGTTCAAGCGATCAACTATAGGTTCTAGGACCTATGATACAGTATTCATTGGCTATGCTGAGAATAGTGCCGCATACAGGTTTATGAGTCTGGAAGATCGCTCTATATCTGAATCTCGTGATGCAGAGTTCTTTGAACAGGTATTTCCTTTGAAGAAAAACTTAGTTACTAACGATGATTCTTCAGTTTCTTCATCTGCAGAGCCAGAATATGCTTTCCCTAGGAGAAGTAAAAGGCAAAGAGTGGAGACAAGCTTTGGACCTGATTTCCTAACAGCCTTTATAGCAGAGTGCGGAAATCTAGGTGAATTTGAAGATGATCTAGATGAGATCATGCTGTGTCTACAGGTTGTGGATGAAGATCCGAAATCGTTTGAAGAAGCTATGAGTTCAGTAGATGCAACCTTCTGGAACGAAGTTGTAAATAGTGAGCTTGACTCAATCATGTCAAATGGAACCTGGGAGCTTGTGGACCTACCAAAAGGGAGCAGAGCTATTGGGTGCAAGTGGATTTTCAAGAGAAAAATGAGAACCGACGGCACCGTGGAAAGGTTTAAAGCTAGATTGGCGATAAGAGGATTCACTCAAAAATTTGGCCTTGATTATTTTATACTTATTCTCCTGTGACTAAAATTGCCACTATTCGTGTTTTGTTTGTCTTAGCTTCATCTTACAACTTGATTGTGCATCAGATGGATGTTAAGACAACTTTTTTGAATGGCGATTTGGAGGAGGAGATCTACATGGAGCAACCTCCGGGTTTTGTAGTTCATGGGATGGAGAATAAGGTGTGCAGACTAAAAAAATCCTTGTATGGCTTGAAACAAGCTCCGAAGCAATGGTATGAAAAATTTCATAAAACTGTTCTTAGTTTTGGTTTTGTTGTCAATGGTAGTGATGCATGTGTGTACTCTAAGATGTTTGGTGCGCAATGTGTGATATTATGCATGTACGTTGACGACATGCTCCTGTTTGGCACAAACATGTATGTCATAAATGAAACTAAGAAGTATTTAAATTCAAAGTTCAAGATGAAGGATTTGGGAGAGGTAGATGTGATCTTTGGTGTTAAAGTTACTAAAACCAAGAAAGGGTATTTTCTGTCTCAGTCTCATTATGTGGAGAAAATTATGAAGAACTTTAATTGTTTTGATTTGCCTCCATTGAGAACTCCCTTTGATCCTTCTGGAACTTTGGTGAAAAATGTGGGGGACGGTGTGTCTCAAACTGAATATGCTAAGGTGCTTGGTAGTCTGATGTTTTTGATGAACTGCACTCGCCCTGATATTGCTTTTTGCTGTTAGTAGACTTAGTCGCTATACTCATTGTCCTAGTGAGCAACATTGGGTTGCTTTGAGGCGTGTGCTCAGATATCTATGTGGAACCGTGTCTTGGGGATTGAATTTTGTAGGTCATCCTTTGGTTCTTGAAGGGTATTGTGATGCAAATTGGGTAACGGATAGTGATGAAACAAGCTCTAAAAGTGGCTATGTGTTTACCCTTAGTGGGGGTGCAGTTTCATGGAAGTCTGGTAAGCAGACGTGTATAGCTAGATCAACAATGGAAGCTGAGTTCATCGCATTGGATCTTGCTACACAAGAGGCAGATTGGTTGAGAAATTTGCTTATTGATATTCCCTTGTGGGGGAAGCCGTCACCACCTGTGTATATGCACTGTGATTCACAAGCTGCTATATGTGTTGCTAAAAACAGCGTTTACAATGGTAAGAAAAGGCACATAAGAGTCAGACACGAGTCTGTGAGGCAGTTTATTGTGAATGGGGTTATTTCGTTGGACTATGTTCGAACAGAGAAAAACCTGGCAGACCCTTTTACTAAGAGAATAAGTCGTAGACTAGTGGTGGAGTCATCAACTGGTATGGGTTTAGGACCTATGTTGTAATGACTTGAAATGGTAGCTATACTAGCTATGTGACATGATACATTGGCTTTAATAAATCTGGAACATGTTTTGGTTTATTTGTTTCATTAGCATGAATCATGTGGATTTGTTATATATGTATCATGTGTTTGAATCTATTACTCTATAAGAGTGGTAAGTTTTACCAATTAGATTCTGCTAGGATGAGTTTGTCTCTTAATGTCAGTAGTCCAGTTGTTTTTGAGCAGGGATAGATTGAGGTTCTTAAGAGAGTTAAGACCTTCGTCCCAGTAGTTCTTAAAACAGGATAGATAATGACACCGAAAGTTGAAGGGTTGAACTTATGTTCTAGTTCCATTGCATGTAATTCTCTGGTTTGCAAGGTGCTTAAACATGTTTAAGCCTGCAGGAAAAGTCCTTTGAATTTGCTGGAAACGTGTGTGAATAACACATAGGTTGAACACCTACGTGAGTACGAGAGGTGGCCTCTCTCAAGGGAAGACTGGAGTATTGTTTTCCTGAAGTACTCATGAGAGCCCAAGTGTTGGCCAAGATTGGCGGAGTTGCTTAAGCTCTAAAGTCAAGGTATGTGTATTCAAGGTCCCTTCCTCGCTCCTAGGAGTTCAAATCTTAGGATACTCACTAGGGAAGTGTTGAAAATCTTGTGCACTAATGTGTTAGTTCAAACCTTTGGATACTAGCATTTAAGTACTAAGACTTTCATTTACTGTTCAGATTTCATGTTGAAGATCCGCTCGCATTAGTGGGGGATTGTTGGAAATAGGTAATGCAAATGGATGCTTGCGCCCGATCGGGCGGAGGTGGCCAAGGAAAATAGGAGAACTCTCGCGCCCGACCGGGCGGCCCTCGCCCGACCGGGCGGCGGACTCGAGTTTTTGACGAGCTCGATCGGGCGGCTTCGCCCGATGGCTCGCCCAGGATGAGGTTTCTAGATCGCCCGATCGGGCGCGACACCAGGTCTGGAGAAACTTAATCTCGCGCCCGATCGGGCGGCAGCTCGCCCGATCGGGCCCGCCTTTTTTCCTAGGTCGGTTTGCTTTGCGTGTTTCTTTTTTCGGGACTCATATAAATACGAGTCTTACCTTTTCATGAGATTCATTCACTTTCTAGCCGAAAACACAAACCTACCTTTTGAGATCTGAATAGTTCTTGAGCAATTCTACTCTTCGAGTTCGGGTGCACGAATTACGGAGAGAGTTGCGTTAAACTTGGGGGGCGTGCGTCACTAGGAAACTTGTACCGGTGGTGGCGTATTTCGCTTCTAAGGCAGTGGATTTTGTTCCACGGCGCGACTGTGAGTTTGGGATCTTCAATCCAGGAAAGTTATAATCTTTTTTGTTTGTTATTGATTTCAACAGTTATTTTTACCAACACAACTATGGGCAATTTAAATGTTATACACATGCACTTGAGTGATTGTATGCACCCTAATTATATACATGACATATTCTAGATGAGATTGAAAACCATTTTATTTTTATTTATTTTATGCATTTTAGCTAGAGAACCTCAATGTATGAATTCAAATACACATAAAACACAACAGTATAAATCAAATTGAACTCAAAGGAATTAAAATTCCAAACAATCAAATTCATTACAATGTTTAATATAAGCTAAGGTTTGTAAATGATCACTTCATCACTTGAAGTTCATCAATTGACTCAACATTTTGAGTACTATTAGGAGCCAGAAGACCATCAAATACATCATTATACTCTAATAGTACATTATTATCATTATAATTATAATGAGAACTCTCAAGAACACCAAAGCTCATCATAGAATTATTAGTTGTACTAGCATAGCCCTGATCAACATTTTCGCCGGCTCCACCACCACCAATGTCCACTCCATAGCCATGGTCAGCGTATTGGCCACTACCACCACCGATGACGACCAGTCCATCTCCGTACCTTTGGTTAACACTTTCTCCATGACATCCGCTGATGTCAACCATTCCATGACCACCATCAATGTCGGCCATCGGATTGATTGTACTATCATACCCCTGGCCAGTATAACCACCAAAGTTATTGTTATAACTCCCAACAAAGTTCGTCATCATAGGATTGATTGTACTATCATACCCTTGCCCAGTATATTCACTGCGGCGACCACCACCAATTCCGGTTACTCCATACCAATGACCATCATATTCATTACAACCACCACCAATGCTGTTGCAAGAACTCCCAGCATCAAAGTTCATCATAGTACTATTAAATGTACTACCAAAGCTAGAACTCCCAGCATCAAAGTTCGTCATAGTACTATTAACAGTCTTACCAAAGCTAGAACTCCCAGCATCAAAGTTCGTCATAGTACTATTAACAGTACTACCATAGCTAGAACTCCCAGCATCAAAGTTTGTCATAGTACTATTAACAGTACTACCAAAGCTAGAACTCCCAACATCAAATTTCGTCATAGTACTATTAAATGTACTACCAAAACTCTCAGCATCAAAGTTCATCATAGTACTATTAACAGTACTACCACAGCTAGAACTCCCAGCATCAAAGTTTGTCATAGTACTATTAACAGTACTACCAAAGCTAGAACTCCCGGCATCAAAGTTCGGCATAGTACTATTAAATGTACTACCAAAGCTAGAACTCCCAGCATCAAAGTTCGGCATAAGACTATTAAATGTACTACCAAAGCTAGAACTCCCAGCATCAAAGTTCGTCATAGTACTATTAACAGTACCGACATCATGAGGGTAAAAATAGGGATCCGCCATGACAGGGGGCGGGACCATACCGGCATCGGGCCTAAGCAACCTCAATCGTAGGACCTGAATAAAGTCGTCCTTACCCTCGGCCTCGCGGTACCTATAAAGGTAAGTCGAGAGGAGATCCGCATACGATTCAAACCTTTTCTTAAACATGGCTGCTACTATGTCATCAGCCGTGAGCACCTTACGTTGTTCCTCCGAACGTATCTTGTTGGCCTCTTCTGTTATATGATTGATGAACTTGGAGATACACTCTTGAATGGTTTCTTTGGCCTCGTCACATATATTGGCAGATGCGGGTAGGATTTGTCTCATCACACGGATTATATTGGAGATAGGTATGTGTTGATCTTGTTCACGACGGCGGCGTGGAGCTGCTGCGTTTGTCAATGATGACGGATGAAGCGGAGGGCGGCCTAATCTTGACCTAGGAGGAGGGGGAGGAGGAGGGTTGCTCCCATTAGGTGGTGATGGTATGTTACTTCCTGTGGTGGTTGAAAACATAAAAGAAATTATTAATTAATAATCATAAAATTAAAAAAACATAATCTATCCATGTATATAAAATTATAAACTACAACTACGAGTAGCTAAGTACCATTACTAGTGGTATGTATGTATCTTGGTTTAGTGTTAAAGAGTTAGATGCCGCGTACAATTAATAAGTTACAGACTAACTGAATTCCGCATTTAAAATTTGAATTTTTTTTTAAGAAATAATTATTCTGTTATAAGTGTTATGTCACATGCATCTCATTCTTTATTAATTACTCTTTACTTTGGATTTATTCTATTAGTTACACACTCCCTCCCCTCTTTTATAATGTAATGCCATATTTGGACTTGATAGCCATGCAATATGTTGCTTAATCTACATACATTCAATGTTGGACACAAAATGAAGCAAAGAAAGGAATCTAGAGAAATAGAATTGAACGAGGTATAACTGATTTTAACAACTAATCAACGACAAGAAGGTGCAATAATTTAAATGCTTAATTTCGATAATTATAAGCATTGATATTTAATATCTCCCGACAAATTATGCTAAGATTATTTTAAATTAAGAAAGATTCGTGTAACCAAAATTTTATGTATGATTTACCATGCAAATTGTTTAAAATGGAATTGTGAATAGGGTGTCTTATTGGTTGTTTAATTTTAGGGTGAGTTATAAGATTTGTAGAGTAAATGAAAAGACTATAATAAGAGACCAGTAGGATTTTTTTCACAAGCAAATATGTGACATCAACTCTATTTTATTTGTTTCAAAATAATGAAAAAAAAACCCACAAAAACCATTTACACAATCTACCAACAAATCCGAACCCTCAAAAATAAATAATTAAGGGCTTGTTTGGTATCATTTTTGGTTTTTAGTTTCCTGTTTTTTTTGAAAACTAAAAATCAAAAACAGGAAACAAGAAAAAGGTGTTTCCACTTTTTTGTTGTCAGTTTTCAAAATTATTATGTTTTTAATAAGTTTAAATAATTTTTTATTCATTATGTGACATATATCATATATTTTTATACAACAAAAAACCAAAAAACAGAAAACCACAGCAATGCCAAACGAACCCTAAATAAACAAAAATAACGTACACTCGGATGAATCCAAAACTATAGAGATACTCCGAATAATTTTAAGTTATAACCTTAACTTCAAATCTTTGAAATTAAAATTCTGTCACACTAGGTGCACTTGTCACAATCCGAGTGTTCATCGCGCTCGTGCATCAGTATGTGCAAATGTATACGATTGGATGCTTGTTCGACATCATGAAATATCATTTTGACATAGTAAAAATTGTTAGTATCAAATTAAAGCAAGAAAAGCAAACAACAAAAAACATGCACATATATAAGATCGAAACAAAAAAAGAAATCAAATTTAATGAACTAATTATTTAATAACTTTAAACTTAATAATAACTTTAAACTTTGTTACCAGTTGCAAGTTTTGATACTCTAGACTTGTTTTTCATGGATGATGTGAGGTTATTCTTGTTGCTGGAGTTTCCTTCTTCCATAGCTTTTTTCTTCTCTAATTTTTTTTTTATCTATTTTTGGTGTGAATGAAATAGTTGTTAGAGGGGGAGTATTTATGGAGTGTGTTTGTGTTAAGGAAACACGAAATCTGGCAGCTACACTATTTGGCCGTTTCTTAAAAGGGCGGAATGGGGATTATTCTTGTGATATGTGCTCATCTTTTACATATGAGCCTAAACAATATCATGCACTTAAAAAAAACGTCTTAAGAAATAGAGAAATTGAAAGGGTCAATAATAAGGGTTTGTTCACATTAACTGAACTGAGCTGAACTAAACTGATTGGAGCTGAAATGAACTGAATATTTTATGAGAGAGAAAATTAGGAGCTGAACTGAACTGAACTGATTGGAGCTGAACTAAACTAAACTGAACTGATTGGAGCTGAACTGAACTGAACTGAATTGATTGGAGCTGAACTGACCTAAACTGAACTGAAATTAAGAAAATGTGAACAGGTCCTAAGTTATGTATTAATAAACGGAGGAATTGAAATATGTGTATTAAAAGGTTGGCTAATTATTTCTTTCATCTAAAACAATATAAATTTAATAATTACTTCGTATTATACACGGAGTATTATTGAATGAATTGAAGCTAATACGAAGTATATATTGAATGTATGAAAACCGGACTATTATTTTTCTTTAAGTGTTATAATTTCTTCCTGTTTACCTATTAAAGTAATGAGAACTCTAATAATTAAATCTTAAAAATAATTTATATTATTCTGGTTTTATTAACAAATTTTTCTTGAGATTTTATTAAAAAATTCATCCATTAATTTAACGTGCAATAGAGTGTTATCAAGGCTCTATTTCCTGTCTTGATAATACTAAACAGTAATCCATATGAGGGGATATATTCATATACGGAGTATATAGTATTATCAAGGCTCTATCTCCTGTCTTATTTTCACGAGTTTTAAATTTACCAAGTTCAATAGTGACATTAACTAATAAGAATTACCAAGTTCAATTCACAAATATAACAGGTTTTTATAAATAATACTCCGTATAATATTCAAGGCCAGGCCAATAAGTTTAGGCCATGTAAATAATAATTTTAGATATGCATCTCTTGTTATATATGAGAGATAACTAACATGTCGATGATGCCAATAAATAATAAATACTACGTATGTGAAATGCAAAAGCTAGGTTAAAACAAACGTCCAAGTTTTTAGAAAAGGATGAATTGAAGTATTTTATAAAATGTAATAGCATTGATAGTATTTAATTAATCGTATTATTCTTTCTTTAAAATATTGAGAAGATTATATTATAAACTAAAAATGAATAGGTTAATTCTAATATATTTATTTCAAGATTAAAAGCTTGATTTTATATATGATGATTATATTTTGCTGAATAAAGTAATGAGAACTCTCGTAATTTAATCTTAATATGCATTTTGCCGGTTACTAATTAGGTATAGAATGATCTAGTAGTTATGAGTTCGTTAGTGATGAATTGAAATAATTTGGATTTTCTATAAACTTTCGCATCTTAATTTGACTTGCAAGAAAAGAAACTAGAAAGTCAACTAAAAGTAAGACTATAGCTAAGAGACGTGTCATTTACGAGATCAGTATGACCTAGATTTAATTTAACGTGTGTAACGGTAAAATATGAGGCCCACATGAGGAAATAGAACCTTGATCATACTTTTTTTTTCATGAGAAAATTGTTGAACATTTATTTAAGTATATGCTAATTTAATTATAAAACCCTAGCCATCACCATATCTAGCTCCTCAATCTCTCTTCCTTTTTCACTAGGGTTCATCAAAATTAGTGTTTAATAGGAAAATAAATAGTCAAAATTCTTCGAAAATTTGATTATCTTTTACCTTTCCTCTTTTATATATCTTTTAATATTTTTGTTATTAGTTACAATTTTTTTTTTTTAAAAAAAAAAAATAAATAAATAAAAAAAAAACTGTAGTGAGTGCCACTATGGTAATTTATTTTTTTCAAGTTTGATATTTTGAGTTTAGTGTTATACTACCTCCGTTAATTATTATGTACAAGTTTTGGATATTATTTGTGAGATATAAGAAACTCCAAAGTTGCACGTACATAATAATCCCTTTGTTATTATTAAACTTTAATATTTTTTATTATGATCCTTTGTTTTTGTAAAATAAACATATTACCTTAACTCTTACAATATTTATATTCACTTCACCTTATTTTTGTTAAATTGAAATTACTTTTACTGAAATGAAGTTATTTTTGCTGAACATAAAATATTTTTAATGAATTGAAATTAATTTACTTAAGTAGTAAAATTATTTTTACTGAGCTTATATTATTTTTTACTTATTCTCTATTATAATTCTTCTTTATAGGTGTGCTGATTTTAATTTACTGAACTTAATTTATTTTTATTGAACTTTTACTGCACTGAATTTATTTTTATTGAATTAAAATTATTTTAAATTTACAAATTTGAAAGGTGAAGTGAACAGGCCCTAACGCCTTGACTTTACCTAATTAATACTCGTATAATGTATAATGTCTTATTGAAACGTTCAAAATATATCACCATTTATGTGAAGTATTGGTTATTTATTTTGAGGTGTGTTGAATCACGTGTCGTGTCAGTTTTTACCAACTCTACTACACTCCCTTTTTTTTTTTTTTTTGAATGAATCATGAATGACTTAATCGTAAAAGGGGTATTTATTATGAAGTGTGTGTGCGTTACTACGCAATAAAACGTTTTATATCATTGTATTATCTTGCAAGTGGCAACTAACGTTATATGGTCCTTTAATTTCAAAAGGGGTGCGAGGGGTTATTCTTGTGATTTAATGTCATTTTATGCATGACCCCACCCAAAACCATGCACTAAAACCAGGAAGAAGAAGGAAAAAAAAAAACATGTAGTACTTGTTTTAGTTACAAATCAAACAAAATTGAGGTTATCGCCTTATCGGAGTTATAACTTAAGAAGGTCGATAATCTATACATTGTGTATTAAGAAATGGAGGGATTGATATAAATTCAATGCTTGTGTGTGTGAATTTATTTATTTTTTTTTTTTTGAAATTTTAAATAATATAAAAATAAGACGAAATAAGTATTATAATCAAATCAATCTGTTTAAGTTTGTATATTTTGAAAGTTTGGAAACCAAATTGTTTTTATTGTATAAATGCTGTGATTTCCTTTTGATTTGCACATTAAGGTAATGAGATCTCTTGTAATTAAATCTTAAATTTCGAACTCATTTATATCCTATTCCGTAGTTATTAATCAAATGAAAATATACTACTTTTTGATGATTTTGTTATTAACAATTTAATGCTTAGCTTCTTGATATTTTATAAAAATTCCTCAATTAATCCGACATGCAAGACATCGAGTTAAGGCAATAATCTAGCTAGTAAGCTAAGCCAACCAAAAGGAAAGAGAGAATAAAAATGTTATTTTTATGATTTGTACAAGTCGATAAGTGTAATGGTAAATAATGATTTGTACATGAAGTAATTTAGCGTTATCTAGGCTCTATTTTCCAGCTCAATTCTTTCCTTCTAGGCTCTAGTCTAGGTTTTTATCCTTCTAATATCTTGATTTATTTTCGTTTGTAGGATAAAGTAATGAGGATTCTCGTTATTTAATCCTAAAATTCATATTCGTTACTCATTCGTATTTCAATTACGATTAGGTAAACGATATTATAGCAATTATGTATTCGGTATTACTGTATTAGTTAATCAATATCACTTGAAATTTTTAAAGTTCCACATTCTAATTTGACTTGCGAGAGAATCTATGGAAACTAAAAAGTAAAACGAAAGAAAGAAAATAGAATAGTATCGTTAGTGTGATCAGTAAATCAGTATGGCTTAGTGTGTGCAACAGCAAAAAAAAATGAGCCCCACGTGAGAAAATAGAGCTATAACACGCTATATTCTTCCACGTGAGGAAAATGAACATTGATTACTCTATATGTATAGATTAGGCATTTGATTTTTCTTTCAAAATATGTTGAAAATAATATAACTATGAATCAATTTGTTTATACTCTTGTGTTTTCACAAATTGAAAGTCTAATTTTTCTTTCTAATATTATGAATCTTGGTGCCAAGTGTTCAATACAAATATCATATTCATTTCATTCCTATTATCTACTCATTTGAGCTATTGGCTTCAATTAAATCTATGCAATGATCCATTTCTAATGTCTATTACCAAAATTCAATGATACACCTAATATATTAATGCTTAATAATTTAGCAATTAGTTCAAGCTATCCCTTTTGATTAGGTAGATTTGCAAAAGTTTCCAACATGTTACTACTAAGGGTCAGTTCTCATACGTTGAAACTCAGTTCAGTTCATCTCAGTTCAGTTCAGCTCCTAATTTCCTTCTCTTATAAAATATTCATTTCAGTTCAATTCAGTTCAGCTGGGTTCAGTCAATGAGAACAAACCCTAAGTTTAATTAAACCTGGGAGAAAAATTAACCGTAACTAGTAAGATCCTTGGTGCATATTTTCAAACACCAAATAGTTCAAAATTTTCATGCAACTGTTACATTATGATGGTTATCTTTCAAGGTAAAGCTTATACATAGCGCATAAAAAAATCGATAGGATCATAGTCATCATACAAATTACAAACTACTCGAAAATTTTCGAAAAAAAAATACTCCGTATAAAAAGAAATTTTCATGTACCAGAATATGAGTCCCACATCAAAGGGCCAATGAGACAATAAGATTATTGTGTAGTGGAAGTTTATGTTAAAGCTTAGACTCTGTCTAAAAACCAGGAAACAAACTCATGATAGTTGTGACTTGTGAAGATAATCTTAAACTGTTAAACTGTTAGAGCAATGCCTGTACATGAGATAGAGTTTACACCGATCACCACCAATTTACACCTATCCGAAAACCGGTAAGGCTGAGAGTTACATTGAACAAAATTCACTCAGCCTCCTATGTGCAACGCTAATTCTGTATAATATCCACCATAATAACTCATCTTTATCACTGTCATTAAATAAAGCTATGCTTTTTATGACGCTAAGATAGTAGGGGAAAGAAAGATATCTTATTTACAGAAGTTCTGGGGATAACAAAGTTTAAAGCCTACTTTTCGGTTGAAGAAGTCTCAGTTGCTTGTTAGCAGTTTTGGGACTGTGAGTAAGCCTGTGTTTCCTTTTGAGAAATCTCAGTGGTTTGTTATCAGTTTCTGAGCTGTTATTCATCAAGCTTTCGCTCTTTATTTTCGCATCTCCATTACACACGACTCCTTCAGATGATGCTTTGGCCACAGCTTTATCATAGGTTGCAATGTTGGTCACGATGGCATACACTGTAATGTCGTATTTTGGGGATAAGTTTGCCTTTCTCTGAATAACCTCGTACTGCCCACAGCGAGAATCTTGCGCAGCTGCCTCTCTTAAATTTTGATATATTGCTTCCTTGTCATATTGGGGACATTTTCTTGAAACCTGCATATACCCCATTTCATACATCAAAAGATTTAGAAAAAATAAGTAGATAAACCGCATAAAATAACACTGCAGCACATTGATCACTTCTAGTGAGTAGAGGTGGCAAAAAAGTCGTTTAGATCAGGGCACATTCAAGTGATAAGTATTTCAGTTTGGATTCGAGTGGACCAATAGGATCATAACTCATTGCAGTAATTCAATTTACTGTGAAGTATTACATATTTATCAATTTTAGCCATTTTACTTTCCAAGTCAGGTTAAACCTATCAATTGCAGTTTGAGTTAACATCAGCTCATCTTGTTATGGTTATAGTTTTCCAGTTTGTAAACTAAGGCCCTCTTTCTGTGGCTAATGTATTCCCCTCAAAAAAAAAATCATATTCAAGACTTACTTTGAAATTGACGGGGATTTTAATCTGTGCATAGAGACAACGGCAGGCATCAATGAAGTTGATTTTCAATACCACTTCAAATGGTTCCACAATTCTCACAAACCTCCTGTTTTGAGAATAAAAGGCAGCATACCAAACAAAACAACAATTAAGATTAGAAGTAATCACTTGATAACCAGCCAGCTTTACTCAAACAATCCAGCCAGACTTATTTAAAACGGTGATATAAGAAGATAATTATAATAAGTCGTGGAAATTTCTATGGCAAATTGGCAGTCACTGAACACCACAACATAATAATAAAATATGTAAATCATTTGTTTAGCACTGAAACATTATCAGAGACTCACTACACTTTGACAAATATACTCATACCTTTTGAGCACAAATGGCTGCTTGTCTAACACAGCAGCTTTCAGATCTTGTCTGTCAACAAAGGAGACCTACGATGCAAAAGCCAAACATGTTAGTCCAGCAGTAAAATTAGACAGCCTGATGTTCTGCTAAGAATGTCATCAAGGCAGCGCATAACAGAGGATAACTGATCCCATTATCAACTTCCCAACAAAGAAAACCAGAAATACAACTCCAGTTTGTTAGGCAGAAAAAATAATGACAAAAAACTTGTGTACTTTGTAATGAAGATGTCAGGCCGATGTCTGTAGTGCTAATCCAATGTCCATCTCTATATATTGGAAATTGATGAAGGAAAATACTTGTTTTGAGGATGGTGTTACATTACTACGGACATTGGCATGGCAGCTTAAAATTTAGTAATTTTCAGTACAAAATTATGCGTATTATATACTTCATTACTAATACTGCCTAACAACCGGTCATCGAAATTTCAATCATGCTAAAAGTTTGTGCGTAACACCATTCAAACCCCCCCCCCCCCTCTTCCATTATAACTCAAACTTTATAGATCTATATCATTCTCCTGAGATCATCAAATCACTCTTTGCGGTAGTCCTAGAGCTGTTTTAAACATCAGCCTACTATTTCAACTTTACAAATCTATTTTGTGTGCAAACTTTGTAGTTTAACACCACTTCTTATGCTTTTCTACATTGCACATGTTAGTAATCTAGCTTTTGTAATTTAACACCACTACTTTTGATCTTTTCCATGTACTACATTTTGGGTAAGCACAAGAGAAGTACTGGACAGTGGACAGAACCTACATTAGGAACAAAACTTATATCTTTGTTAGACCACTAGATCAATATCCAAGTGACTTGCAACAGTTAAAGCAACAGCAAAACAATAGACAGTAATCTACCACTATTAATTTAAATTTAAATGCCATTCGCCATAGCTTTAAACAGAAACGGAACAGGAAAAAAAAAAAAAAGCCTCTTAGCTTATTGAACAACTCCAACAGTTGACTTAATGTAAAACTTTAGATCAATTACAGAAGGAACTTTGATAAAAGAGATTTCAGAACAGTTACCTCAACACTTTTAACAAATGGCAGTGGAGCTCTGTTTCCATGTACACTTTCAACCTTAAGGTTCCAGTTCATGTATCTTTTATCTACAGACACACAAACGATAAGAAGATACAATAAAAACAGCATTGTTGCTCCAAATGGACAGAAATGGCTATCAAAGAAAAATATTACACATTGAATATCATCATCAAGACAACAATTAACAAAAATTACTTATTTTAATTTATTCTAAAACAAAGTTACAAGCAACCAATCCCTAATAACTATGCTAACAAGTACCTTATAAACATGAATTAAAGAAAGAAGCAACAAAAGTCATGTCAAAAGCAAGTAGTATAGCTGACACTTCCTTTGAAGCTATAAACTACCTCCTTACATGAGATAAGACAATTAGAAATACATCAGAAATTTACTTGTGAAAAACGAACAGTAAAGAGTTATTTGATTTTCTAATTTTAAAATGAGAGTTACAAAGTTTAATACATTCTTACACTAAATAATTTTTTTTGGATGATATAATTACATATTGTAATATTATACTTCCTCCGTTCTTTGTTAATCGCAACATTTGAAATTTTACACAATTCACAAACGCTTCTTTGATCATTTTTTGTGATTTATACGTTGGGGAAAAAAAAGTCGTGTGGGATATGTTATAGTATGTGCGTTGGCAATCTTGAAAATGAAATCTCCGACGTTATGATTGAAAAAGAATGGAGAAAATATGTCCATAGCTCATAACTCAGCATTTAGTAGCAACATCAAATGAACATGGAAAATTCACAGGTTATATGAAATAAAAAATAAATAAATAAATTCACAGAAATAGTAATCATTTTTTAAGATACCTGAGCTAACAGCTTGACTAAGAAAAATCTGGAAAAGGTCTATCCTAATAAATGGAGGAATGTGAAGAATAAGACTTTCCATGACACCAGCAATCACCTGAGATCAGTATAAGTAAATTGTTTCAGATTATAAATTAGCTGGAACAGAAGCTACTGAGGGCCAAACCAGAGCAACATGAACAAAACACATACCTTGTCTACAAGCCCATGGATCACAAGGCTTGCTTTCTTATCTTTAGGAGTTTTCTGCAAAAATAAAAAATATATATAAAAAATAAATAAATAATACAAACATGATATGTATAACTAACATCTCTGCAAAGAGTTTGCATGATGAAGGAAATGGGCAATGACACACACACAATGATTAACAGGAATTCATTAACTCTTGGCAAAAATGAAAGCACGAAGTCGTTCACCCATTTTCTATTCAAAAAAAAAAAAAAAAAAAAAAAAGTCATTCACCCATTTTTTCACTTATTCCTTTCAAAGGCAGGGGGCATTAGGATCAGATATGTACCTGAAGATTCACAATAACAATCTTCCCCCCTCCACGAAGACACTTGAGAGGCAGGTTGCAAGCAGGTTTAATCTGCAAACTGCATCAAGAAGTGACAATGATGGCAAATGACTTGTTGATAAAATAGACTAAAAAACAATCACCAAATAAGCTATAAGAATATGCAGGCAAGATGGCTTCAACATTTACCATAAATAGCTTATGTAGTTGAAACCCTTTGGCCTAAGTTCACACTGTCCTTATGCCACTGTATCTCAACTACTTAGCAGCAAAAGGAAAGTTGGGAATAAGAGAGAAAGGCAACAAATATAACTTGAGACACCTCATTTTCCCATATGCGAACAGAAAAGCTCAATAATTTACTTTAGCCTGTATTTCAGATACCTTGGGTTGTTGTCTTGTTGACACTAATAAAGAGCCCCACTAAGTTGTCTTTCATTCATTAATGAAACGTGCTAATAAATCAACAAATACAAGTAAGAAAATGAACAGAAACTGACAAGAGTAGATAATTACCTTGTCCCTAAACACAAAATGAGATCAGCCATTTTACAGTGCTTTTCAGCTGCATCCATCTCCTTTCGGGGTAATGCATCCTGAAAGGTAGATTGATGAGTAAAAAGGTCTAGTACTTTCAGAAGAAACATCTACAAAAAACTGTGTTCTATACACTTATGCTCATGGATCATTGTCCATGATATTATGATGACCCTTCCAACCATAGTATTGTTGCAATTGCAATGTTCCAACATGATAGTAGCATATAGCTCTATAAATAATTATTTTAAAATTGGAGTTCTAGGTTTTACAGCTGAAACCTATCAGAAAAGAAAATGGCATCAGAAGAGGCATGCTACCTCCCAGTCAAGAACAGTATCCCTTAATCTTGCACCACAAGATGTATCAGAACAACGCCGGGGTGTTTCCTTCAATCCGATTGTTTCAATCTCAAAATCTCGTACATATCTTCCAATTTACATTCAACAGAGAGATTGTATCAATAAAGATCAGCCAATAAGAAATGAAAGGCAAAAAATGCACCTCTCAACTACCAACTGACACTAAATGTAAAGTAACATTATAGAAAAAGAAAATACATAGAAAGGAACCTCAAAAAAAAAAATAATAAGATCAAGTATCAAGCCTTACTCGACTCCACAAGATGAGCAAACTTCCAGAAAGGAGTCCCCATGCAACTCTGCAAGTTTTTCCCGTGGTATCCCCGACCGAATATGAAGACCATCAACATTCTAGCATTTCAAAACGAGATCACTTAGCATAATGATTGATACAAGAAAATTAATCATGTGCAAATAATTATTCTGCAGTATTTTTCAGGCAAATAATAAAAAATAAAAAAATTGAAAAAGAAGTCATATTGACCAAGTATAGAGCTATAGATGCAATGCATTTGCCTATCCATGAGTATTACACAATCAGTATAATGTCTCTGATAATTAAGAAGGATTCTAGAGCTGCTGGACAACCTCATGAAGTGGAAATGTAGTACTACAGAGTACAGTCGTACAGACAATTACTTCTCTATAATAGTTAGTCTCCAGCAGAGTCTTTATATCTTCAGATGAAAGTATAAGGATCCGGCAAAGGGTCCAGCCCAAGATCGACGATATCTTTACTGTTTATTACTCTCTTTCCTCAAAAAATACATATCTTGTGAAAATTTCGCAAATTATGTGACAAATATAGATTTAATAGACCTACTAACCAATTTTGTTACCAACTACTACTTCATTTGGTAAGAATCTCTTTCTGAAACTAGTTTGTCAAGCCTACAGCTTGTCGACAGTACCCTTAAACCTTAATAGTAACTTCACAAGGTGTATGGTAGGAGGGATAAGGGTATAGGGATAGGGATAAGAAAGAAGGAATCGGTGACGTTTAGTGTTTGTTTTGGTGGATAGGGAATAGAGGAAGGGTAGGGATAAAAAAAAAAAATCTTTATCCCTCAAAATCTATACCTAGGGGGGTGGTATAAGAGGATTTTGATCTTAAAAGACCATTATACCATTAGTGAAAAGGGAAGGTAAAAGAGAGAAGTGAAGGGTTAGTGAGGGTATTTTAGTATATTGCCCTTTATTCTAATCTTATTCTCAATTCTTACTAAACAAGGACACACTTAAATTTATCCTTATCCTTATCCCACCCTCTTATCCTTCCTACCCCTATCCCTTTAACCAAACTCCCTGTTAAGGAAAAACTACAATTTGGCACCAATTCTTTACTACACTATAACTGAGGTAATAAACAGTCCTTCTGAAGACAAGTATGCTGACTGATGCCCAAGCAAAATATTTGTAAGTATTGTAACCTACATGCCACCTATTACAAAGCATAGGAAAGGTTTACTCTATCCAGCAAGAACCAATAATAAACAATCTCACGCTTTCATTGTACCAAATCTTCCATTAGTTCTACACATATAAAATCTTGGAGAGAGAACAAACCTGACTAATAACGAATTTGAGGATACTGGCTTTTTCTAGCTCAACCAGAGCCATATGGGTTATACTAGGCATTGCTCGATTGAAAGGCAAAGCTGCTTTAGGTAATGCCTTGCCGTCACGCTGCCACCAGAAGAAAGCATAATAAACATCACTCTGAAGGATTCATAAGCAATGATAAATATGCAGATTACATGGCAAGTCTACATAACAGAATATCAATCTTGTAAAAGATATATAATCTAGCAACATGCCCAAAACTAATTGACTACATGAACCAATAAATCAATTGGGAATTGGGAGGGCAAGAACCAAAATGTGTTTCCAAATAACACTTTGTAAGGGTTCATGACAAATGATGAGCACTTTGAATTTCTAACTTAAGTCTTCAACAGATAGACATAATGGCAAGACAAGTGAATGCGTACATTTCAATTGACAGAGCCAGAAACTACAAATTCGATTATAACCATCACTTTAGAAAACCAAAAAACTAAGTTCATTTTAAGGGATTTTTTCCAGCAAAATATCAGGGCAATATTACAATATAGAGTCGCACTAGTATATAATTGATAAAATTGATCCTAATAATCCTTAAAGAGACTTCAATAACAAAGTTGGAGCGTGATATAAAAATGAAGGATTGAAATTATCATATACAGATGAGTTGAGGGGAAAAAATCTGGGCTCTTCTTTATGCTATTGAATTCATAGCCCGGCCCTGCTCCCTAGAGTTCTGCAAACCAAAAGCTTATTACAGCCGCAGGTTTAGATGTGCATATCAACATCAAAAGTGATGCTTCAATCACAAAGTCTCAAGCTCCCAAACATTGAAAGAGGAAAAAAGAAAGATCTACTCTACAATCTGCATGAGAAATCCACTCAAAACAACCATGACACAGCTTGTAAAAAGTCTTCTTACAGAATCTTCCGAATAAATTGTCATAAAGCAGAAAAAACAGCTAACAAAATGATTTATATAAAATCTGTTTTAGATTATCATTAAGACACATACTTCCTAATATAACTTCCTTAACTTTATGAACCACTAAATGACTAAGCAAAAGAAGAATAAGAATAACGTCATAGAAACCACTAACTAAGCATAAGATAATAATAATCATCAATCCAGCTAGATTCACCAAAAAGAAATTGCTACTCCATAGCTTTTACACTTTTTTTTTCTTCAGGTTTATGCCACTGCAATCAACAAACAGAAATGACACAAACGAATTACATTACCTGAAGTGTCCAGATTCCCTTGGGACCTCGAAAATCAGGAATTCCACAAGAAGTAGATATACCAGCACCAGTAAATACAACCATATGCTTACTCTGCAAGAACACCAATGAGGCTTAGAAAATTTAACGAAACATAGAAAGAATCATCAAAGATATATGATATACTAGAAGATTTGAAGCTCAGACCTTTCGAATCATATTCGCAAGTTGTCCTACCTGCCAGAACCATAGAGCAGAATTATTAAAGTGAGTGTTGCATATTACAAGAGATACATATACTTGCAAAAGATAATTTTGGAAGCATAAGAAACAGTTGTTCATGTCAGGCTAATGTAAGCCTAAAAGATATTCGTGTCTGAAAGTGCATGCTATTTGTGGTGACATACCATTGCAGGCAATAATCCTAAAGTATTAACAATCTGCTTTCATGATGAAAACAAGATTTGCTCACAAATGCTCCAAAGGCGAATTTTCATTCACCAAAAACAACATCCTGCCTTCACTATTATTTACATGACAATGCTAACTATGACGATATGCAAACAAACTCTTTTTCAGTAAAACATAAACATGCTATTATATCCTTACACAATTTTACCTCCATTCAAGAATCAAATTCATATACATACCACAACGACGGACACAAAATAGATCATTCTTGATTCATCCAAAGTAGTCGAACCACAAGAATGCGCACAATCAAACCTCAATCACACTTGATTAAACAAATTAACCATCATTATCATCTTACAAACTCCAACAATGCAGGTTATGAAGCTAATGAATTTCATTTCGTTTCATTTAAACAGAACTAATCTCAAAAACCCAAATGACCAAATCATCAAAATTCATTATATCACATAAATTCCGCACAATCAAAGTCCATAAACCTAATAGCATTTAATGGGCACTAAAAAAACAGATCAAAGTCATAAACTTTACAAGTAAACAACCAAATAAATGCATAAATCAAACAAATAAGAAGGGTATAAATCATAGAACCCTAAGTTATCAAAAACCCTTACTTTCTCTTGCAAAATGCGAGGTGATTCGAAAAATTCAGCCATCCCAACTTTGCCCACATCTTCAATGTACGAAAGCTTCTCAGCATACCCCAAAGACATAGTTGTAAAACACCCCCTTTTGTCTCCTGTACTTTCTCTCACTAAATCTCTCTCTTTCTCTCTCTAAAATTATCTGCAGATCAAGGGTTTAAAGAGAAGACTATTTGATCAGACAATTAGCAGAAGAGTTTTTTTCTGAGGGCCTGTTTGGCAAATTGTGTTGTAAGGGGAAATCCAAGAGCCAAAATTAGCAAGAAATCATACTAGTATTTACTAATGCTTTGTTTGGTTCATTGTTAATTTGTTAGTAAAGGAAAAGAATGAGATTTTATTTTGAATGTTTGATGGTAAAGACTAATATTAATCCGGTCCACATTAATATAACTGTGGACCGAGTATCACATGACTATTACAGATTTTTTTTGGGAAGCTTCCTTTTAATTTCCTCTCTCCTCCTGACATATTATTTTCTCCCTCTTCTTTCTTTTTTTTCTCTCTCCTCCTTTGATGTTCTTCTCTGTACACTTCAACAATGGTGAAGGCGAGAGAAGAAAGTTCATTAAAATCAACAATGGTGAAGGCGAGACATGAACCTTTATCATCAAATTGGAGTAAACGAAGAGGATTACGATCATCAGTTGGGCGGCCTTGCAAAGGTATTTAATTAGGTTTTTGATTAATGAGTTCAATTTTTTGTGTAAATCGTCTGATTCTGTTTAATTTAACTTTAGATTTTCAATTTTAGTGTTTAAATTTCATTTTTAAGAGGTATTTTAGTATTTGATTTGATTTTTAGGGTTTAGTTTTTACAATAGCTTAATTCTACTGGTTTTTTTATTAGTTTTGGTCCTCTCTCCCGAGTTGTTCGTAGTTTTAGTGTATTGATTTTAGTCGAAAAGCTTTAGAAATTGCAGAATGTGTGCTTATGCGTGCAATATAAGAAAACAATTACTGGACCAAATATTAATATGATTGTAAGATATCAATTGTGATTATATCAATATAAATATGATTATAAGATATTAATTGTGATTATATCAATATAGAAGTGACTATATCAATATAAATATGATTATAAGATATCAATTGTGATTATATCACATCTTTCATTAATAATAATGTTCCTCATATTTATTTTGTATGTTTCATTTACAAAACCAAATCACGATATTTGAGAAACTACTGAACCAAATCATGATATCGGAGAAAAAATTCGAGCTCTGATGATGAATTGTTAATGGTGTCGATGCTGAAGAAGATACATGGAAAAGAGATCAACATTTTTTCTTTTGTTTGGGGTTTTATGGGTTTAAGGGTTAGTGGGCTGGGGTGGAGATTTTTTAGTGTCTTCTATTTGGTGGTTTGGGCACGTGAGACTTTGGGTCCACAATAAGTTTATTGTGGACCGGGTCCACCCAAGATGTATTAATGTTTGATTAATGAAAAGTAATGAAGGGATGAAGAAGGAAATATGGATATGCTTAGGGATGTACAGAGTGTGGTTTAGGTTGCACCAAATCGCAAACCAAACCGCAGTTTATGGTTCGGTGCGGTTTAGAAAATTGACCAAACCGCGGTTTGCGGTTTGGTGCGGTTTCCAAAAATATTTAAACCAAACTGCACTTTATTGCGATTTACGGTTTTTATACTATATTTTTACACAAGTACTTAATGCAGTACATGCGGGATTTACTTAAATATATTAAAGACAATATTACTCTTTTTATTATTTCTAGTATCCCACACTAATTTCATTCTTAAATTACCAAACTCATTTCCTCCATTTTTCGATGTACTTTATGGTTTGAATCAAAGAAGGAACGCTTATACTTGATGAAAGAAAGCTTCTGCCATTTTTCTTCTACACCACCTATCCCGCATTGATCCAACTGTTATCAATCCCTCTTGATAATATAACAATAATAATTTAAGCCCTAAAGAAATCTAGCACCCTTTACCCCCTAAAGTTATTTCTAATACCCTTCATCAACCTTTGACCCCCAGAAATTCATTACGGTAACCCTTCATCAACCCCGTGGAAATTAATTCTGGTACCCTTCATCAGCCCTCGGAAATTTATTCTGGTACCTTTTATCACCCCCCGCAAATATATTCCGGTACCCAATATTATCACCCGGAAAGTTTTGTAATGCTCATCAGCTAATGCCGCTGATGTTGAATACAGCAAAAAATTTCTGGAAATTTATACCAAGAATTAATCTTTAGCCTGAATAGTAGTTTCAGTAGGTGTGCATGCTGAAAATTTATTTGTTCGATTGTATTTGCAGATTGAATTGTAAGGGTGATTATATATATTTTTTGTTGAAATGTTAAGGGTTATTAGTTGATTACATAATTAGGAGTGAAAATGATTTTGATTAAAACAGGGTAAAATTGGAATATAAGTTTTAAATATTTTAAAAATTATTCTGCATTTGGGTAAATTGTTATCTGCATTTAGTACCACCCTATTTTTTAATTTGCGGGATTTTTTGTTGCCTGCATTTGGTTTGTGGTTTGGTGCGGTCTAAACCGCACTCTGTATAGCCCTAATAAAAATATATGAGCTAATCTTTGACTATTAGTTTATAAATGGTTTAAAAAAAAGTTTAATATTTAAATTATAAACTAATAATTATAAAATAAAATAAAAGTTATGTTTGTAAAAGAAAATTTATAATTTTAATTAAATATGGTTAAACCGCAAACCGCACCACACCAAACCGTATTTTGTGGTGTGGTTTGGTGCGTTTTTTTAAAGTGCGGTTTGGTGTGGTTTGAAAAAATTACAAATTGCACTTTTACGGTTTGGTGCGGTTTAGGATTCAAACCGCACCAAACCGCACCGCGAACACCCATGTTAATATGCTTTTATTTTCTCTTTTTAGTCGAATTCAATGGTCACTTATTTGTTTTGCTAACCGTCTTCTCTTTTTTTTTTACCATGTACCAGAAAAATATTCACAGTATCAACATTACTTAAGAACTATGTCAAGCTGCTGGTACAACAAATAAACCACCAGCAAAAACATACTACTCCAAGGTCTCCAGCATCAGCATTAAGCTAGTGACAAACTCCTCCAATGCTGCAAGATTAGACCCCACTGCTGCAAGCGCATGATCATAAAATTCTAGCAAACCTTCCCATGCATCAGCAGTGGATGGAATCACCCAAGTCTGAAAAACAAAATTACCATAATTCTATTAACTATTACTAAAACAGAAGTTGTTGACATCATCATTGCCCACGTGTCGCTTTCTCTATAAAAAATTTCCCATCTAAATGCAATGATGAAGTCAACTATCTTTTTTTTTTCCTCCCTTTTTTTTTTGGAAAAGCTACCATATATAACATTTTTGAAATTTAAATATTGGAATCTCCTACATTACAACTAAAATTTATCAATTTATCGTATGAAATTGAAACAATTTTAAATAACACACTAATAAATGACCTCCTACATTGAATTATGAATTATACATCGTTGAATCGATACCATATCATAATTTTGACTAAAATAAAAAATTATAAATTACAAAATATACGTCATTCTTATTTATATTCAGGTATAATAGCGATTTATTTTTAAAATGTACAAATTAAATATAGGCTTTATATAAATCGTGCATCGCACGGGTTCTAACCTAATAATATTAATATCTAGAAGTATAATCATGCAAGCGTAAATTAGATTCGTGATTCAAGAATTAATGCTTCAATGATTTAAGTCTAACATCATAGAATACAATAAAGACTAAGCTAACTATGATCTACCTCCGTTAAAAAAAAAAAAAAAAAAAAAAAAAAAACCAACTATTTACAAAGAATTCACGATTATATCTAACAATGGAGTATATCTTCCATAAACAAAAATAAATTAAAAAAAAAAAAACAAGGAGGGTATATCTGCCTGATCAAACCTTTACGTTAATTAATAAGATAATTTACTACGTTATTATTCTAAATTAAACTTTAGTTTCGAGCCAGGATGACCTGGGGGTTTTGGCTTAATTTCAACATTTCTACTTTTTAACAGATAATATAATTGTTATGTTGAAATTATTGAATTAAACTCCAACAAAATGTACATTATATGAATTTATCGCCTTAAAAAAATCGTGCACGCAAGGCGTGCACTTCCAAACTTGTTTTATATAAGTTGCACATAACATTTAACGGGGGTAGTATAATTATTTATAAATTAACAAATTACGTGAAATTACATATATATTATATTGCACATTATTGACATATATAATATTGGTATTGATAACTCAGTTGGTTTATGAAGAACCGAAAAACACTGAAAAACAAGATATCTCAACTGATTTTTTAGTTGCATACTAATATTCAGACATGATTAGATTTGAATATATGATTTTATTTTCTCTTTCTTGTCGAATTCCTGTAATTTTGGGAGGAAAGGAAAGTCGAAAATTTGTAAAGTAACTTTTTTTTTACTTCCCTTCATTTTCTTTAAATTATCATGTCATTCATCAAACCAAACATGGAAACTTAATAAAACCTTTTACTTTCTATTATCTTTTAGTCAAATCTCTTCGACCAAAAAGGACTTAAGGGCTTGTTTGGTTGACAAAATAAAATGGGATGAAAATTCATGGAAATTTATAATTATGGTAGTTGTTTGATTAATATAAATAAGCAAAAACGGAAAAAGTTCGATTTCATGAGAATTTCTACTTCTCACAAAATATAAAAAGTAAATAACCTAGGCCTCATTGGTCAATCAAAATTAATGAAAATTTCAACTTTCCTTTGTCATAACCAAATAATTTAAAGGAATTCAAAAAAAAAATAATAAAAAAATAAATAATTGGGAAATAACTTCCCATGCAATACAACTTCATACAGAAATTTACAATTTTAATGAAGGTTCAAACCAAATTACATAAGAGTCCTTATTTATTCCTCTTTTTTTCTTCAAAAAATACAAGTTGGTCTTTTTATCAACATAGAAACCATATCAAAGGGATACGTACTCTTAACATTATCTTCATTGTAGAAGGGTTAAAATCGTCTATTGATGGATATTGCTCCAGGTATCCTCTACCATTTTTCAATATCATTATTTTTCAATATCTTATCATTTTTTGACATTATCTTCAAAATTCAAGCTTATATGCAACTTTTAATGTAGGATTTGGTCACCCACTTACCCCTACCCTTAAGGGTTGACCATGCCCTTATGTTCACCCATAGTCATAAGACCATTCTCAGCAGTGAGGAAAAAAAAGGGGACTTGTTAAACATCGCCCGCGTTTTTCTACATAAAGCCCACATTTTTTAAAAATTTTGACATTATTGCCCTTGTTTTAATTTTTACCGAAAATGAAAATTTTCACTCACCAAAAATGTGGAGCAGGACTGGATCGCCGAGTGAAACCGAAGAGCCCTCAACGTCGGCTAGATGCACCGGAGAGACGCCGTTGACGCCGGAAAAGGAGGTACGAAGCCATCTAAAACCACGAATTGGCGGCTGGCGTCCTGCCGGGACGCCGTGACCGTAGTGGTGGCGCCTAGCCAGGACGCTGCCTCCGTAGGTATGGCGCCTGGCCAGGACGCCGCCACCGTGGCCGTGGCGTCTGGCCAAGACGCCGCCACCATGAAAGCGGCGTCCTGGCCAGGCGCCATCGCCACGGTGGCGGCGTCCTGGCTAGGCGCCACTGCATTTTTTTTTTTTTTTTAATTTAATTTAAAATTTGTTTATTTTTTTTTTTTTTTTGTGTTACAATTTTTTTTCGTTTTTTTTTTGGTTTTTTTTTGTTTTGTTTTTAATTGTTTTAAAATGTAATGTAAAATTTTGTGTTTGATTTTTGTGTTTTTGATCGCTATGTTTTTTATGTTTATGTTTTTTTTTTGTTTTTATTTTTTTGGTTTTTTTTTTTTTATTTAATCTAAAGTTTTGTTTATGTTTTTTATTTTTGTGTTTTGTTTTTTTTTTTTTTTTTGAATACTTTTTGTTTATGTTTTTTATTTCTTTGTTTGTTGTTTATATTTTATTATTGTTTTTGCTTTTGTGCTAATGTTGTGTCAAATGTATTAATTTAATCTAATCTTATGTGATTATATTTATATGTTATTGTTGCAGGATTATGGTGGAGACGGAAATGATTATAGTGGGATTTTTGTACACGATGGTCTGTTCGAAGATGCTCAACAAGCGGTTGATTGGGCGAAACATGTTGCAATTAGATCAGGTTTTTGTTTAGTAGTAGCAACTCATAAATCTCAACGGGATGGTAGAATGGATCGCATTTTGAGATGCGACCGTTATCGCAAAAGGGAGGAACGAGATTTCAGTCAAGCGATTCGGTTTGATACAAAGCGGAAAGGTTGTGGGTGTCAGTTCAGAGTAAAGGTTCGACAACAGCAAAGGGGTGACGGTTGGGAAGTGAAGAGTTACGGTAAATGGGGGTATCACAACCATGAGATGATCGCATATGAAGTGGGTCATCGACAGTTAAGTGGCCTAAGTCCTGGTGTGAAACTAATTGTAAAAGAAATGAGTGATGCTCAAGTGAAGCCTGCTAAAATATTAGCATCTGTGTTGGAGAAATTTCCTGAAGACCAGCCAAACCGAAGACACATCTACAACGTCAGACAGAAATTGAGGTTTGAACGGTCAGAGGGAAGGAACCCTATACAGCAGCTTCTACACCAGGCACAAGCACGTGGTTACCTGTACTGGTTTGAATCTGATGAAGACACATCGGAGGTGACTCATTTGTTCCTTGTGCATCCTGATTGTGCTGATATGATTTCGTCTTGGCCATCTGTGATTCTGATCGATTCAACGTACAAGACAAACAAGTATAAGTTTCCACTGGTTGAGATGGTTGGGATGACTCCAACGAACCAGAACTTTTTGATTGGTTATGCAGTTATGAAGGATGAGACGGTTGCGAGTTACCGTTGGGTGTTGGAGAAGTTGAGAAATTACATCGGCCCAAGTGTTCAGCCATCGGCCATCGTCAGCGATTGTGAGGGAGGTCTCTTTGCCCCTATAGCGGAGCTGTTTCCGGAGTCGAGCCATTTACTGTGCACATGGCACATCAACAACTGCGTGAAAGTCAAAGCCTACAACCTTTTCAACAAGAACTTAGATTCAGCAGAGAGATTGGTAAATGGTAAGTGGCGGAAGATCCTGCAAGCTACCACGGAGGCAGAGTACGACCGAGCCTTGGATAACTTCAAGGATGCATACCAATGGTGCCCGGCAATCGTAGACTATGTGATGCAGCAGTGGGTGCCTCAGAGGAAAATGTTATATAAATGCACTGCCGACATATCAATAATCTCTCTGTGACGCCCACTGCCACTGCTCAAGGGCCCGTTCCAGTTCATCAATAACAGCTCTGCCTGTTGCAGTCGTCATGTTGTCCCTCTCCTCAAAACGTCTGTGTCCCAACTGCGTCATCTTTCCCATCCACTACACATAACAAAACACATAAAATTCAATAACGACGTATTATATGAAAAAAAACACAACTACAAATGTTTTATGAGACGTACCGCATCCACGGTAGTGGGCGGTGGCACATCATCATCATCGGCGTCGTCGCCGTGGTGGACGTCTCTGATCAACCTCGGGTGCGAGTGCCGGTTGTACCACTCCATGTAGTGCTGGTCACACATGGCAGCCACCCCAGTTGGCGGCCGCTGCAGCTGCTCAATCCATATGCGGGCAACCATCGGAAACTGCTCCCACGTGCCAATCATGCTTGTCGGCCATTGGACGACGTACTCCTTCGACGACGCAGATCGGACGGCCTTACTGGGCCATGCTGGTGGAGGAGGAACAACTTGGACATATCCAAGCTGGCGAAGACAGCGCTGCGGCATGTACGCCTCTACGATCTCACGATACTGAATCAGTCCCGTGTAGAGGGTCCTGGGTACCCTATTACTAGGGTTCTGGCCGAAAGGCATCCAGTTCACCTGCACATTTTTTAAAATTAGTAAGATTCATACAATAAACACATCAAATTATAAAAGTAGAAATAATTTAAACACTTTACCTCTAATGGGGACATCCTGTCAAGCAATAACCGTATCGATCGCAGGCGGTCAATGGACTTCTTCTCGACACGCGGACTCCACGCACAGGCACGTGGCTGGCCATCCCCAATAGGAACCGGGTCGCGGTGTGGTCGAAACGCCGGGAAATACTCGTATATCCACGTCTGTAACAACGTCATACATCCAGTGATACCTGCCGCATCAGCCCGGCTCGAGAATCCTAACTGGCGATACATGTACGCTAATGTAGCCGACCCCCAAGAAAACTGGCCTACTCTGTCGGGCTCACACGCGTCAACTATGTCGCGTGGCCTGAGCTTGTTTCCGCTCTTATCCGGAAACAAGGTACACCCGAGAAGAAGAAAAACATATGCAGCCAGCTGTGTGTCCTGCGTCCTACGTGAAGTGGGGTGCAAACATCGCTGCAAAACTGCTGCGATCTTAACACCGCCGTGATCCCACACACCAAGTGCCGCTGTGTACAGCGCAGCCCTATCCACCGCCAACAGCTCCGCCAATAAATCTGCCTGATCCGCATCTGTGACAACAGATGCTCGGTTTCCCTCTACGGGAATCCCAAGGATGGCCTCGACGTCATGCAACATGATCGTCATCTCACCGAACGGAAGGTGGAAAGAGTTCGTGTCCGGCTGCCATCGCTCAACGAAAGCCGTGATCAGCGTCGAGTCAATCCTCTCATGCATGGTGGCAGGAAGGTGGCTCACTCTAGTGCCCCTCAATCGGCCGACCATCTCGCTCTCCTCCGGCCAAGCCTCAGCCCAACTACACAAGAAGTTACAAGTCCTCTCCCGGGTTTGGCATTTCAAAATGCCGCTATCCAAAGCCCGCTCTTGGTCCTCCCAAATACGGGTAGCGATGTGTCCTAGAAAGCTAGGAATCACACTCCCGTCTATAGGTCCCCCAGCCACCTCGCCCCTCACCACCCAAGAATCATTAACGGCCCTCGACCGTTTTCTGCTAACCGCAGACACAGTGGACGCAGATGATGTGCCAGATCTACTAACAAATCTACCATCTCTACCCTTACGCACGTCTACCCTACGCGTCTCATACACATCATCAAGCCTCTGACTGAATGGACCGTAATCATCATATGGTCCACTCTGATCGTCCACATCCTCATCTGCATCCTCCTCCTCCTCCTCCTCATCACCATCATCATCTTCATCATCCTCAGAATAGTGCACCCGTTCTCTACGAGCCGAGGCCGAAATACCACGGGATCTAACGTGTCTGGGCCCCGAGCTCTCCATTGAGTTGATCGTACTTCTCATAATGTCCATACTCTTCCCAGCCCCAGAACGAAAATACGATGCCTAACACAAAATAACAAAACATGTAATATGCAATATAAACATGTAATATAAACATAAAAAAAGTAATTAAAATAAATAAATAAAACAATATACATATGATGGAAAATAAATTAAAAACATTACAAAATATTAACAACCTAAAAATAAAAAAATTAATAACCTAATAAATAAATAAATAAAAAATTGGAAAAAACAAAGCAAAAAAAAAAAATTACCCAAAAAAAACAAATTGGAAAAAACAAAGTAAAAAAAAAAATTAAAAAATAAAACGGAAAAACAAAAACAAAAAAAAGCAAAAAAAAAATTTGAAAAAATAATTCAAAAAAAAAAAAAAGAAAATGAAAAAAAAAAAAAAAATTAGGGTTCCGGCGCCTGTCCCAGACGCCAGAGCCACGGTGGTGGCGCCTGGGCAGGACGCCGGTGCCACGGTGTTGGCGTCTGACGTGGACGTCGCCACCGTGGTACCGGCGCCCTGCCCAGGCGCCATCACCGTGGCAATGGCGTCTGGGACAGGCGCCGGAACCGTGGTGTCGGCGTCTGGGCCAAACGCCGCCGCCCATTCGCCGCCGTCCAGCCACCAGTCGCCGCCGGGCCGCCACCTTTTCCGGTTTTTTTTTTTTTTTCTAAATAAAAAAATTAACAAAAAAAAAAAACATACCTTTCCTCCTCCAAACCCCCTTGCTCCGGCCACCGGTGCCGCCACTTCCCTGCCTTGCCGCCTCGACATTTTGAAAAAATATTTTCGAGAGAGAAAGTGAGACTACAAAGTTAAGAGAAGATGAGAGTGTGTTTTTTACTAGAGTAGAGAGAATATAATTTTAGTTCGAGGGCAAAAGAGTCATTTCACTTTTAATTTGTGGGCTTTATGTGGAGATTTGCGGGCGATGTTTAGCAGTTCACAAAAAAAGACCTCTCAATCTCTCTCTACCCACTTTCTCACTCCTCCCATACAATTTCTCTCATCAAATGTTTTTTTCACCACAGCAATGAGGAGAAAAAAAACCTCTCATCACTTTCTCCTCCACTATTTTTTAATTTATTTTTTAATTACGTTTAAAAATAATTTAATAAAAATTTATAATTACGTTTAAAAATATTAATAATACTAACTGGAAATTTTTTTTATAAGAAATAATTATAATAATAATAATAACAAGAAGAAATCGGGAAAATATGTTAATTTCTCTAATTTATGGGTTTTTTGAAAGTATATCAAAATGCATGTCTATTTATAGAGAAAAAAATTTTATGGTCGTTGGTGAATTTTTTTTTTTTAAAAAAAAATAATTACAACGGTTATATTTCAAATACAAAATATAACCGTTGTAAAAAAACAACAAAAGCAGTGGGGGCCACATGTTACTGTTCATCACCAAAAGCCCTCAACTCTTGAGGGTTTTTATTTTCACTCATCGGTGAGTGTTTTTTCACTCACTGATGTAGTATTCGGATTTTTTTTTACACCCTTATTTTTACTCGTGAGGGCTTTTCTCCTCACTACTGGGAGTGCTCTAAGGTTTATTTGGCGGCCAAATACGAGAGCATTGGTGTCAGTGGAAGGTGACATGATGAAGATGGTGGGAATGGTGGTGTAAGTGCCTAAGTGGAAGGTGGGTGAAGCCGTGAAGGAAGCTTCAATGGAGCTAATGGTTGAAGGTGTCAGTGAAGGAAGCTAACGCCGTTAGTGGAGTGAGTGGAGTACCGTCTAACAATCTAAGCTTATTATTCCAGCAATGTAATCAATCGTGTATCAATGTATGCCCATTATGTACTCATCAATGTTCCTTTTATTTACCAATTTGCTATTAGATAACAAAATATGTTAATAAATAAGATCAACATCGCGTTTTCAATGTGGATGGTCACATCGTGTGACCAGTTGATATACGAGTAACCCTTCACTGAGTAACACCCGATTGACTGAGTAATCCTTAATCAATCGAGTAAGTAACTAACCCCTGACTAATCAATTAACTCTTGACCGATAACCTCTAACCAAGTAACCCCTGTCACACGGTTTGACCACCCATTTATGAAACTTTATGACTAAGATTGTGACTATCTTTTCACAAAGAGGATTCATTCATGATTTTTTGTAGATCTTTTGATGACTTTTGCTGATTAGTGATAAATAAATGGATTATTGTGCTCACAAAAAAAAAAAAAAAAATGTTAGGATGGAGATTCGAATCATAAATGGAGAACTTCAATCCTTACCATTGAGAGTTTGAGACACATACCTTTCTATTTCAATTATTATCAAATAGGGCCTATTTTTTAGGGCCCTGTTCCGTTGCCCAACTAGCACCCTTTCTCCGCCGCGAGTATATATCTATATCTATACTATATATTAAAAGACGTTCCTTCTAAAGGAACAAAATAAGTATATATCTATATTTATACTACATATTAAAAGGCGTTCCTTCTAAAGGAACAAAATAGAATATGCTTTCAACAAGATTCGAACCTATAACCTCCAATATATATTGGTAATGCTTTTACCATCTCAACCAACTATTATTAATGTTTCAAGTTTCACAAATATTATAATATTCCTTTCATTTATTAAGTAAATTAGAGGTAATATAATTCATTTATTTTTCACAAGATTAAAATATAAATGCATATGATGTAAAAAAAAAAAAAAGGTGACATCCAAGGCAATGCCCGAACCACTACACACACTAACTACACAAATAGTCCAACATAATTGTTAAATTAAAGCAAGAAGTGCACTAATTAGCAACCCGGGGCATCGCCCGGGATACATACTAGTTAATCTATTAAAAGCCGTTCCTGAGAGCATAACACAACCATCAAACCATCTAAGCCAATTATCAACTTTGTTAGTAATATGTAAAAAAATTTGTATAAGTGCAAATCACGGGGTTCAATTAAGTAAAAACATAATTACAATTTTTAAAAGTCTTTACAAAAATTTATCAATTGCACGTCTACAACAATAGCAACCTGTGACAACGCCCGGGCTATTTACTAGTTAGTATATAAAACCCCATAGATTACTTTCTTTGGTCGACACGTGTGAGAAGCTTGTTTTAAATTAAACTAGTTTGTAAATACGAGGGTAAATGTGTTAAAATTTTACGGCAACTGTGGCTTATTATGCAATAATCTATCAACTTTAAGGTGAGTTTTCCTTTTTCAATCCCTACGGGCCATTAACTTTTTTTTTGGTACGAGGTCATTAACTTACTATAATAAGTAAGTAAAATACGTGTTAACAGGTGATTGATAAAAAAAAACTCGCCACTAGCGATGGCAATCCTCCTTGTCACCCCACTCTTCCCAGGCCTAACATCTATTTGTGACCCCATCATCATCCTTAACCCCACCTCAAAACTGCCCATTATACCATTCCCCAACCTAGCCCCTTGAACGAACTCCCTCCATTCCCTACCCTAGAAATTGGCTTCCCTTCCCTTTCCTACCTTATAAATCGACCCCCCATTCCCTTACCCCACCTTTGAAACCAATCCCCCCACCCTTCCACGCATTGAAATGACTATAATTTCAGTGGGCTAGGTTAGTGTGGGGTTAGGATTATGGGGTGGAGGGAAGGGAGGGGGTCAGAAATTGATGGGCGCTGAGAAGGTTTGGTGGAGTGGTTTGAGCTGGGCTTGGGGAGGGGTGGCCATTAGCGGCGGTCTTGGTTCTCAGCTTGAGGATTTTATTTGTTTTTTTTTTTTTTAATTTTTTTCCTTTTGAACAAATAAACATGTGACATGTGGTAATTATATATTTACAAAAATTTATATCCCTTTTATTAGAATAGCGGTTTTCTAAACTGAAGTTCAAAAAAACAATTAGGATAGTCAATAAACGGAAAATAAATGTTTTAAAAAAAACGGATAAAATATCCCAAAAATTAATTAAAATAAACAATAATTAGAATCCTGCCATGAATTCTGTCTCCTCTCAAACGCGTTGATTTCAAATTTCTCCCTACGGTTGTTCCTATTTTCTCCAGGTTTTTGCGAGCTATTTCTCTTCTATCGAAGAAGCTTTTAAACTTTCTCCTCTATTGAATCGGCTTATCAGACATTATTTTCTTAAATTATCGAATATCAAATTCATAATCCAGGGTCGATTGTTCATTCGTTATTTTGTTTCAATTATTTCATTTGTTATTGCTATTATTATGCGCTTCTGTTAATTGCTTCATTTTTTGTGCAAGTTTGGTTAAGATAGATATAAATCTTTGGTTAATTATGAATTCGGAATGTTAAGTTTACAAATGCAATTATGCAAATAAAGCTTATTTGAGTGTTGTTTGATCCTATAATAATGGGAATTGTTAAAAAAAAAAGAGCTTCTTACAAAAAAAAAAAAAGTCACTGCCATGGTATTCTATTAGTTCTTCAAATCTTTTGTTTTATTCCTTTTGTTGCCATTTCTAAATTTTTCATTTTTTTTTACAGGTTACACCAAGAACGATTTATGAACAACTAACTTTCTTTACATGTAGTATTCAATTTTGTTTTTATTAATTTTTCTTCAATTCCTCAACTACCCACAAATTGTTAATTTTAAATACTTTTAACATAACTTGGAGAGAGAATACAAGAGTTTAAAAATGTTTTTTTTATAGACATTCATCTCATTCTCAACCTAAATCTATAAGGTTCTCTAACCTCCTCTATGTACTTACAAGGAAAATGAAGAGACTAGATACATTCTACTATGTATACAAGAACAACCTTGAGTATTCTAAAGACACATATCCCCTCTAGAATATTTTACATATGAACCTCTTGTATATTTCGTGAACCTTGCTTCTAGAACCGTATTTTTGGACATTCTCCTCTTGGAAACCCATACCACCATGGAATTCTTCAGCCTAAAATTCAATAGATCTAATAATTTGGGCCCAGTTAGTTTATTTGCTTCTCCAAATGGCCAATTAATATATCATACTTAATTAATCATAACTGTATTCTCTATTTTTTAAACAACCGTATTGTACTTGTTTTGTATTCGTATCTGATCCCGTACCCCGTTCTAGCACAATCTATGAAAACGGGGAAGGAATATGGAGTAATAAGCTTTAGTGGATAAAGCTACCTCCATGATACGGCACAAACGAAATTTCGTATCAATAAAAAACCCATCAACGAATTTTGTGTTAGCAATTTTGTGTTAATTTTTTGTCATCAATAATGGCCGGATAAAGCTATCTCCATGATACGGCACAAACGAAATTTCGTACCAATAAAAAACCCACCAACGAATTTTGTGTTAGCAATTTTGTGTTAATTTTTTTTGTCATCAATAATGGCCGGGTAATTTTTAGCTTAATTTTTAAAATCCTATGTATAAATTTGTATTTGTAATTATTATTTACATTGTGTTAATTTGGGATAATTACCGATTATACGTTCAAGTATTATTTTACTATTTTTTTTACATGCAGATCTAACGCAACATACGACACAAATAAAATCTCGTATGAATACATGCAAAACCCCATCAAGCGAATTTTGTGTTAGTTTTAATTTATCAATGTCCTGATAATTTTTAATTAAAATCTTATACTAGTATTTAATTTAATTTTTGTAATTATTATTTATTTGGGATACTTAACAATTGTTTGTTTATGTAATAGAACACGATTTGATGTTGTTTACTTATTGTTTCGGGTGAAAACAATGGGACCTTGTCGAAGGTCCGATGAAGTGGTGAAGACTGGATTCGGTCCAAGTGATGTTGGGCCGAAGGTTTCCTGCACAGCAAACGCACGTAAACTAGCCTCGGGGGTGTTGCCGAGGGAGGCCCCTCCGATGCTAAAGTCAGTACAGTGTGTAGAGAGAGAATGCTATGCAAGAGAATTAATTGCTTGAGGCTTTGTTTTAATTCCCCTAAAAAATATAATATTGATGGTTTTTATACCTTTGTATATATGGAGAATGTGGTCCTTGGCCCAATTGACTTGCCTTGTGGACTGATCTTGACCTTAGCACAATTGGAGAGTTGAGCCTTGACCTTGGGCTTTTAATTGGATCATTTAATGACTAGGCCTAATTGGACTAAATTGGACCCAAACAACTTGCCCCCAAGACCCGATTTGGAAGGATGACGGGTCGGGTTGGATTAATCAGAAAAGGAGGGAAGTAAATGATTTAATTAATCCAAGGAATTTGGATTTAAACCGTAATTAATGAAATAACAACGGTTGGGCGAATAATTGTGGAAGTTGGACGGATAATGGGCGGTTTAATCACGAGGTCGTGTGTTTAACGGTTACTTAGTGGGGTGTTTAAGAGAAATTGAAGCGCGGACTCCCAGAATTCCCATTTCTGGAGATATAATTAGAGGCGCGTCATCTCTCCTCACTTATTCACCAACACAAACCCAGAATTCTCGAGAAAGCCCAAGAACCCGCGTCAAAACTTCGCAAATTCCCCGAGCATTAAGCTTAGAAACTGAGACTCGTCACTACCAATTCGTAAATCGGCAACTTTCGCTTCAGATTAAGGTAATTTCCTTTGATTTTAGTTTATTTTTCTTCGAATTTGAACTCTTTCCCCTTTTTTCGACTTTTTTCTTCGAAACTCATCCATGGTGAGAGGAGTTAGAGGTAGGGCCCGTGCTCCAAGAAGAGCAAGGCCAATTCCCGATCCTAGGAACAGGACTGGGACCTGGAATGGACAGAGAGCAGAGCCTGACCCTGCTGAAGGGATTAGGGCGACTCCCATTTCTTCGGCTCCTCCTCAGGGAACGGAGGGGCCGAGCGTTTCTGGGCGGGACGATGAAGTTCCCGCCATCCTTTGGGATATCCTTCCTGGGTTTTCGGAGTGGGAGGATGCTGAAGTAGCTTCGGCCATGATAAAGAACCGCCCCTACTCGTGGTGGGTAGAGAATGCTGAACAATATCGGTTTGCCGAGCAGATTGAGTTGCATTACGGCATCCTTGAAGCTGATGGGTATTGGTGTCGAATGCCTGTGGCATCCGATAGAATCCATCGTCCACCCCCGGGGTATGTGGGGGTGTACACAAGACAACTTCAGTATGGGCTGAGGTTCCCTTTGGACGTATTCGTCCGAGACTTGCTGATCCATTATAATATTTCCCTATGTCAGCTAACTCCCATTAGCATCCGAAGGGTGATGACATACTTATGGGTCTGCAAGTTCTTCAGGTATGTGCCGAACCTGCACTGCTTCAAAAAGCTCCATCGGCTAGTGCCAAATATTCAAAGTGGGCACGGAAATCACGGTTCTGGGTGGTACCGGATTGAGTCTCGGCCCCAGTACCTAACCATGTGGCCGAACGACTCTTCAGACAAGGACTGTAGAGGTCAATGGATTTGGGTTAGGGCACCCACGGACCCGGGCCACCCTTGCGTCTTCAGCGCTCCCAGGTATCTTGCTGAGCCTGATCCCGACATGGGAAGTTTAGGTCCCCCCGAAGATAACGGCCCAGATCCGAACCTTAATCAACAGAACATCTTCGGCAAGCTGCCGAACCGGGGAGACAGCTGTAGAATGCAGCATATCCCGGAGACTTGGCTCCCCGATACGCATTATGTCTTCCAAGAGAACATGTTAGCAGCTGTCGGCCTCAGCCGAAAGTTTAGGGATGGTAAGCTTCTTCGGCTGGGGCCGAGGCCTTTTAATTATCTCTTTTCCTCCGTTTTCACTTCGCACTTTTCTGCTGTGCCAACCTAGCTGAACTGACCTTTTTCCTCTTCTTTTTCAGAGCGGGACGAGACCAACGTCGGCATTAACTACGCTCGTCTTGGCGTCAACCGAGAACAAGTTGTAACTGATCGGGCCCCCTCTATCACTGAATCGAAGCATAGGGAAGTTCATCTAGACTCTTCCCATTTCCAAATTGAGGCTGTTGCTCTGTATCAGAGGCAGAAGCCTTGGTGGAAGAAGAGGGATCCCTGGTTTCAGCTGTTAGACGAAGAAGCTGAAGCTGCCCGTATGGCCGAAGAGGTTGCACGGGTTATTGAAGCTTGTGAAGGAGGAGAAGGGTCCTCCAGGGCTGCTGAAGAAGAAGCTGCAGCTAGGGCAGCTGAAGAAGACGAGGCTTTGCTGAAGACCTCGGTGAGCTTTTTAGACTTAGTTTTTTTTTTTTTTTTTTTACTCACATTCTTCCTCCCCCCCTGTCTTTTACAGTCCGAAGAGAGTATTAGACAGAGAGAAGGGAAAGCCCCTGCTCGTCCCAAAGACCAGGTACAAGAAGAGTCTGAAGACTCAGACATGGATGAGCAGCCGCTTCAGAAAAGGCGACGAAGAATGGCCATCATCGGCCCGCATGACTTTCAGAGGAGGCCGATGACCATCGGCATCGAGATAAGAGAACCTGAGGAAGGCGGTGGGTCGCCGAGGGTTCCCCGGACGCCACCTCAATCACCTCCGAAGACCCCTCCGCCACCTCCCGAGATGGAGGTGGATCAGAAAACTCCCGATCTTAAGGGAGGGGTCCAAGAGGAAGTTCAAGAGAGTGCTGCTGAGCACAGAGATGAGGATGTTGTGATGCCCAGTGCTGAGGGTTTCACGGCTGACATTGCAAGAGAGGTTGAGGCTTTCGTCCTTACACCTGAAGAAGAAGCAGAGGTCATAATAATTGACTCTACTGAGAAGAAGGAGGATGCCGAGCCATCCAAGATTCAAGAAGCTCCATCGTCATCCTTCCCTTCCTTCCAGACGCTGCAGTCTGGAGAAATGGGTTTCTCGGCCCCCCGAATGGCAATCCCAGATCACATCTGGGACCTCATATGGGGTCAGAACCGAGAAGGTGCTGCAGCCTACTTCGGCAATTTTGCTGGCATGTCCGAAGTAGATAGGGCAAGGATCTGGTCGCTAAAGGCCACTGCTGGGATGGGCGAATCCAGCAGATCAGTTCCAGACCCAGCCAGGTCTAACCAACTGCTGATGTTGCAGGTGATTCTCCTTCCTTGCCTTTATCTCTTTTTCAATTCAGCTCTTCAATTCAGTTTTTTTTTTTTTTGCTGACTTGTGCTCCTGTTTCCAGTTCGTGCACAATCAGACTCTCACTGTAGAGCTGATAGATACCCTACAAGATAGGGTAGACGCTGCTGAGTATGAAGAGAAGGTAGCTGAGGAGGAGCTAAAGCTTGCTAAGCTGAAGCAAGCAGCGGCTGAAGAGAAGCAGCAGAAGGGTGAAGAGTATGAAAAGAAAGCTGCTGAAGCCCTTCAAACCTTCTGCGATGCTATGGAGAAGGAAGTTTTTCCCCCACTGATGGAAGGGGAAAAATTCCTTCAAGAACACATGGGAGTGGACATCTCCAAGTTCAAGGCTGCCATTGGGAGCCGAATCCAGGAAGGAGCTGCTGCACAAGCTGAAGTGCAGCAAAAGCTGGAAGCTCTTGAAGCCCGTAGAATGGCCGCTGAAGAGATGCTCCAAGCTCGGAATGTCCAACTCTCAGAGGCTGCTAATGCTGCTGAAGCTCATAGAGCTAAGCTCCAAGAAATTGAGGATCAGCTGATGGCCAAAGAAGACAAACTGACCCAGGCTCAGACAGAGGCTTCCCAAGTTCAGCAGGAGCTGAATGAGCAGAAAGGTTCCTCCTCCAAGCTCGCCGATGAGCTGAAGAAATCCAAGGAAGACTTGGAGGAGATAAAGAAGAAGTTGGCTGATGCTGAGGCTCTACTCAAAGTCCGTATCTATACCCAAGAAGATTATGAAATGGGTTTCAGAAACGGGTTCAGAGTGTGCCGAAGAGTCTGCCTACATGCTGAGCCGAAGTTGGACTGGTCCAAATGTGCTGAATGGATCCAGGATCCCGAAGACCCTCATATGAAATATGCAACTCCAATCGAAGCTGAAATCCTTAAGGCTGAGGAAGCCGAAGAAGAAGCTGAGAGAAAGGAGTTGGAGGCTGAACAGAGGGAAAGGGAGGCTCGGCAGAGTGCAAAGCCTGCTTCTTCTGCTGCTGGGGCTGAGGCCACCATGGGGCCCCACAATGCTGATCAGTCTGATCCTCGGGCTGAAGCATAGGAACTCGGGCAGTCGTCTTCAGAATCTTGCGGTTCATCATGCGCTCAACTTTAGACTTGCCGCTTTCTGAATTTTTGCCTTGTTTTTTTGCTTCAGCTTGCCTTGTCGTACAAACAGTTTATTTTTTGTTTCTGTACGTATTTCGGCAGCTGTTATTTTCCGCTTGTGGGCGGCTGCCGATATAGTCTTTAGTTTATTTGAACTTGTAGCTCACTTTCTGAGCATGAATCATTAATCTGATGTTCCTTTCTTCAACTACTTTGTCTTACTTTGAATGCTTTACTGTTTCTGAGCTTGAGAAATATGCTAAGTACAAAGCTTCCGGCTTGAAGAATTCTGCTGAACATAAACTTGCACTGGTAGTGCCTCTTACCCCCCCAGAAATTGAAGTTTGACTTCAGCTGAAAGATCCAAGTTCCTTAAAAAAGACGAGTCTGTCAGCAATCTGAAACCCAGTTACCCGAAGGCGAAGGTTTCAGACGAGGCTGAATAAACAATTTCTCTATCTCTTAAAAATGGGTATCCGAAACACGGGGCCAACTGAAGGCAATGCTTCGGATAATGGCTTTCTGGGATACAAGGCTCAGTTAAGGCAATACCCCAGACTTGTCCATGGACTCATGCCTTTGGAGAACAAGTCTTACTGAAGTTTGACTTCAGCTGAAAGACCAGAGTTCTTTAAAAAGACGAGTCTGTCAGCAATCTGAAACCCAGTTACCCGAAGGTGAAGGTTTCAGACGAGGCTGAATAAAAAATTTCCAACAGTTGCTGTTATCCTTGATTTTCTAGCTATCTTTAAAAAATGGATATCCGAAACACAGGGCCAACTAAAGGCAATGTTTCGGATAATGGCTTTCTCGGATACAAGGCTCAGTTAAGGCAATATCCTAGACTTGTCCATGGACTCATGCCTTTGGAGAACAAGTCTTACTGAAGTTTGACTTCAGCTGAAAGACCAGTGTTCTTTAAAAAGACGAGTTTGTCAGCAATCTGAAACCCAGTTACCCGAAGGCGAAGGTTTCAGACGAGGCTGAATAAAAACCCTTAAAGAGTAGATAGAAAAAAGAAAACTTTGAAGGAATAAAAAGTTGCAAATATTTATATAAATGGTGGCTCCAAGGCCTTTCATTAATTCAAAATGTACTTACAAAGATTGTTCTGTCCCGAAGGGTTTACACATGATATTTCTTCAGTACATCAGCGTTCCAGTGATTTTTCAACTCAGTTCCATCCAACTGCCGAAGTCGGTATGTCCCTGGCTGAAGCTCATCACAGATTTCGTAGGGCCCTTCCCATGTAGCTGAGAGTTTCCCATGGATTCGGCCTTTCTGAACTGCAGCAGCATTCCGAAGGACAAGGTCTCCAATTTTGAGAGGCCTTACATGGACCCTTCGGTTGTAAAATTTGCTGATTCTCTGCTTATAAGCAGCCATTCCGTCTCGGGCTGAGTCTCTTACTTCGTCGAGGAAATCGAGAGATTCCTTCATCAGTCGCTCATTTTCAGCCGAGAAGTGGTGCACTCGTAAACTCTCAGAGCCGATTTCCACTGGAAGAACGGCTTCGGCACCATACACCAGTTCAAAAGGTGAATAGCCCGTTGCCTCTTTTTCAGTTGTCCGAAGGGACCAAAGGGTTCCTGGGAGCTCCTCCAGCCACTTGGACTTTTGATCTTCCACCCTCTTTTTGAGGGCATTTAGGATCTGGTTATTTGCAGCTTCGGCTTGTCCGTTACTTTGCGGGTGGCATACCGCTGAATATGCCAGTTTGATGCCAAACTGATCGGTATACCGCTTCAGCGGTAAGTTATCGAATTTCCTCCCATGATCGAAGACAAATACTCTCGGGATGCCGAAACGAGTGATGATATTCTGCCAGATAAATTTTCTGACAGTTTGCTCTGTAATGTTCGAGGCTGCTTCGGCCTCGATCCACTTACTGAAGTAGTCAACACCGACTATCAGCCATTTTTTTGGTACACAACATCTGGAAATGGTCCTAGTATATCCAGTCCCCATTGGGCAAACGGGAGTGGATTAAGGATCGGCTGAAGATCCCTAGCTGGCTGGTGGATAACTGGTGCGTATTTTTGACATTTTTCGCATTTCCGGACCAGCTCCTTAGCATCTGCGATCATGGTGGGCCAGTAATATCCGACCCTCAATGCCTTGTGGGCTAAGTTCCTTCCCCCGATGTGGTTCCCCCAGATGCCGAGGTGAATCTCCCGTAGGATTGGTCCCACGCATTTCAGCAATGGGGCTGAGAAGGACTTTTTCAGAAGCTCCCCCCTGAAGACAATGAACCTTGAGCTGGTTCTCTTCAGCTTGGAGGCCAAAATTCTATCTTCGGGAATCTCTCCCCGAAGCTTGAAAGCTAGGATGGGGTCCATCCAGCTAGGCTCTGGGTCAACGCAGCACACTTCAGGTGCTTCGTCGACACTTCTTTCTCGACGCACTTCCACATATACAGATCTGTTCAGCTCGGTGAGAGTTGAACTGGCAAGTATGGAGAGTGCATCGGCTTGAGTATTCTGACCCCTTGGGATCAGCTGAACCTCAAAAGTTCTCAGCTTTGCAATGACTGATTTGATCTTGGCAAGATAGGCTATCATGGAGGGCTCTTTGGCCTCGTAGCTGCCACTGATCTGATATGCAACTAGCTGAGAGTCTGTTTTCAGGCAGACATGCTCGGCTTCCAGGGAGATGCACAATTCTAGGCCAGCGATTGCTGCCTCATATTCAGCTTCGTTGTTCGAAGCCTTAAAAGAAAATTTTAGTGCATACTCAAAGGATTTGCCTTCGGGAGAGGTTATCACTACCCTTGCCCCCGAACCATTTTCGGTGGAGGATCCATCCGTAAACACGGTCCAGACTTTCCTTTCATTGTCTTGCGTCTCCTGGTACGAGCATTCGGCCAAGAAATCCGCTAGAGCTTGAGCCTTGATGGCAGCCCTCGGATGGTAGCTGATGCTGAATTCGGTGAGCTCAAAAGCCCACTTGGCCAGCCTACCAGATTTTTCAACTTTGCCGAGAACTTTTTCCAGCGGCTGATCAGTTAAGACCACTATCTGATGGCAATCAAAATAGTGCCTCAGCTTCCGAGCAGCTACCACTACCGCAAAAGCGACTTTCTCGAGTAGAGGGTAGCGAGTCTCGGCATCCGTCAGAGTGTGACTGACAAAATAAATCGGTTGCTGAATTTTGCTATCTTCCTTCAGCAGCACTACACTGATGGTGGCTGGGCTAACGGCCACATACAGATACAAAGTTTCTCCTTCTGCTGGGCTAGCTAGCGTTGGGAGTTGAGCCAGATGCTCCCGAAGCTGCTTAAAGGCTTCTTTTTTCTCTTTCTCCCAAACGAGCTCTTTTGTTTTCGGGAGTTTCAGGGCTTTGAAGAAAGGTAACCCCTTATCCGAAGCTCTGGAAATGAACCTCGAGAGGGCTGCCATTCTTCCGGTGATCCGCTGAACATCCCGCTTTGTTTTCGGCTCAGGAAGGTCGAGCGCTGCTTTGACTTTGGAGGGATTGGCATCAATCCCCCTCTTACTGACTATGAACCCAAGGAATTTCCCCGACTTCACGCCGAAGACACACTTCTTCGGATTCAGCTTCATTTGATGCTTTCTTAAGGTGGCGAAGGTTTCAGCCAGGTCTTTAACATGGTCCTCGGATTTTTTGCTTTTGACGATCGAATCGTCGACATAGACTTCCAAGTTTCGGCCCTTTTGATCGGCGAAAACTTGATCCACCAGCCTTTGATAGGTTGCCCCCGCATTTTTCTCCGAAGGGCATCATTTTATAATTGTACACCCCGGCGTTCGTGACGAATGCCGTCTTTGCTCGATCGTCGGGGTGCATGAAGATCTGATGATACCCCGAGAATGCGTCCATGAAACTAAGCAAGGCATGGCCACTTGTCGAATCGACTAGCTGATCGATCCTCGACAAGGCATAAAAATCCTTTGGACAAGCCTTATTTAGGTCCGTGAAGTCAACGCACATCCTCCAGGTACCATTGGCCTTCTGAACCATCACCACATTTGCCAGCCATTCTGGATATTGACAAGGCTCGATGAAGCCTGCCTCCAGCAACTTTTTGACCTCGGCTGCGATGTCTCGGTTCTTATTAGCGGAGTAATTCCGCTTCTTTTGCTTAATTGGTCGACACGTTGGGTCAACATTAAGCTTATGGGAGATGAGGTCTGGACTTATCCCGGGCATATCAGCTGCCGAGAAAGCAAACACATCTCTGTTGTCCCGAAGGAGCTGAATAAGTTCACAACGGGTGTTCGGATCAAGGTCCATCCCGATTGTTACACATTTCTCAGCGTCTCCTTCGGCCAACTCGACTGTTTCAGTCTGTTGGTCCATGTCCATTGCTGATGGACTGGACTCTTCACAATCTGGCCTGCTGCCTATGTCAGCAGGTGTCCTAGTCTTTTTGTTTTTCGGCTGGCTCTCTAAGTCTTTCGGCTCAAGCTAAAGAGCTAGCCTTTTCCCTTTCTGGCCCTTTTTCTCTGGGCACAGATCCTTGGGCCGAAGCACTTAGGCCTTTCGGCTTTTTTGTGCTTGGCTCTCTTTCTTTTTCTTTCTCCTCCTCATCCTTGTCGTCGTCATCTAGGCGACTAGTGGATGGCTTGAGGTAGTTGCACCTTCGGGCGTCCTTTTGGCTGCCCTGTATCCTTTCGGGGAAGCCGGCGTCTGAGACGTAAATCATCAGCTGATGATAAGTTGAGACGACCCCTTGGATCTCGTGAATTATGGGTCTCCCCAAAATCACGTTGTACACTGAAGGAGCGTCAATGACCAAAAATTCAGTCATGACACTCCTGGCTGCCTCATCGCAGCCGATGGTGACAGGAAGTGTCACCTTCCCATCTGGATAAGTTGAAGCCCCGTTGAATCCGGATACCGGGTAGGGTACCGACGTAAGGTGCTTGGGCTTCAGCTTGATTTGATTGTAGGCCTTTCGGAACAGAATTTTTGCTCCGCTGCCACCGTCAACAAGGACCTTGCTGACGTCGTGGTTGGCCACCGTGGCGATGATTACCAACGGATCCTCGTGAGGGAACGTTACCCCCCGGCAGTCGGCAGCTGTGAACGTCATGTTCGGCACCGGCGACTGGGGAGGCTGAATGTCAGCGTTGTTCACCTGGTGGGTCAGAGCCCTAAGGTGTCGCTTGTGTTCCCTCCGAGAGCATATTCCTCCCGAGATAACATTGATCGGAGAGAATTTTCCCTCCGCATTTTTACTGTTCTTCCGGGGGAAGTCGAGGTCTTGCCGAGGGTCCTTTGCTGACTTCTCGGCCTCCTTTTTCTCGCGGTGATCCGCGATGTATTTTTTCAAGTATCCCTTCCGGACCATGTCCTCTATCTGGTCCTTCAGTTGGATACACTCCTCAGTGTTATGTCCCGGAGATTCGTGGAACTCGCACCATTGATTTTTATTTTTTCGCTGATACCACTCTAGGAGTGGTCTCGACTTTCGGTAACTCTGCTCCTCCTTCGTCATGCTGTAAATTTTGGCGCGTGGAAGAGAGAGCGGAGTGTAGGACTCGTATCTGCCTGTGTATGAGGCAGATTTTTCCTTCTTTGGCTCGTTGGCCGAAGATTGTTCCGAGGCCTTGGCCTTTCCCTTTGTCCTCTGGCCTTGGCCTTCAGAAAAGGGTGTTTGTTTTTGCTTCCCTCCCCCAGATTGAGGTTGGGTTTTTGTTTTGTTCCACTCTTCGGCTCGGATGAATTTATCCGAGGCGTTCAGAGCTTCCTCCAAGGTTTGCGGGGTATGCATGACCATGATGTCTAGGAACTTCCCGGGCTGAAGGCCATTCTGCATTGCAAACACGGCTAGCCCCTGGTCCAGCTGAGAGACGCTTGATAACTCGTTGCTGAAACGGGCCAGATAGTCTCGGAGGCTTTCGGTCTCCCCCTGTTGCAGACCCATGAGTTCTGCAGTAGTCTTCTCTTGGCGGTTTGCCGTGGAAAACTTGCTCCTAAATTTGGAGGACAGATCATTCCACCCTGTTATAGAGCCTTGCTTCACTCCCTTGGAGATCCATGCTTGCGCGATCCCCTTGAGAGTGGTTGGAAAATATTTGCACCAAGTCGCTTCGGATCTGGGGCAAAGATGCATATGAGCCTCATACGAGGCAACGTGGTCCTTCGGATCCGAAGTCCCATCATATGTGATGTGCGACGGTATTTTAACCGTGGGCACGTGCTCTTCCGATATCCATTGCTCGAATGGGGAACTGGTGGGTAGCATAACGACCTTGCCCTTGTTCCTGGCCGAAGGGACCGCGCTCCGCCCTCTCAGAAAGGTAGGAGTGGTTTTCGTCCCTGACTGGGAAGTCTGGGCCTCGGCTGCAAGGAACGAGAGGCGACTGTGCACGCTCGGTTCCTTGCCGCCGAGTCGGTCGAGGACGCTTCGGCGAACAGTCTCAGGTTGTTCTCGGCGAGCAGATTCTGGCCGAGAAGCTGAGCTGCTGCTCTTATGCGTTTCCGGTCGGGAGGTTGAGGATCCTCTGAAAAATTGAGGGTTCTCTTTCCTCTCTCTTTCAGTTTTCCAGGTATCCTCTTCCCACTTTTCCAGCTCCCGGAAGGAAGTAGGTTTCCCACCATCATGGTCTAGCTTCCTACGCTGATGCCGGGTATGCGGAGGAGTTCGATCGCGAGGTGGAGGCATATTTTGTGTCCTCATTGCCTCCATGAGCACTGTCAGCGCTCTCGCCACCTCCTCCGAGCTGGGCCCCGTCAAAGGGGTCCTCGGCTGAGTGTGGGAATGAGAGCGGACGGTCGATGGTTGGCTTTGGGGCACTGAATGGGTCCTATGATCGGACTGACCTCTGCTAAACCGAGAGGGACTCGGCCTATGATGAGAGTTGTGAATTACGGGAGAAAGGGAATCCTCCCTGTATGATCCTCCCCCCGAGCTGGCACCCTTGGGAGAGTTCCGGTCCGGTGAGGGTGATGGTGTAGGGGTTTTAGGCTTTTCGCCTGCTCCTTGACGGAGGCTTTTGCTCTTGCGGTTCTTAGCCATTGCTACTAAGATGATTGCAAGATGATTTTGATTAGAAATTTGGCTTAAAGATTTTTGAAAGTCTTCCCCACAGACGGCGCCAAATTGTTTCGGGTGAAAACAATGGGACCTTGTCGAAGGTCCGATGAAGTGGTGAAGACTGGATTCGGTCCAAGTGATGTTGGGCCGAAGGTTTCCTGCACAGCAAACGCACGTAAACTAGCCTCGGGGGTGTTGCCGAGGGAGGCCCCTCCGATGCTAAAGTCAGTACAGTGTGTAGAGAGAGAATGCTATGCAAGAGAATTAATTGCTTGAGGCTTTGTTTTAATTCCCCTAAAAAATATAATATTGATGGTTTTTATACCTTTGTATATATGGAGAATGTGGTCCTTGGCCCAATTGACTTGCCTTGTGGACTGATCTTGACCTTAGCACAATTGGAGAGTTGAGTCTTGACCTTGGGCTTTTAATTGGATCATTTAATGACTAGGCCCAATTGGACTAAATTGGACCCAAACACTTATTATATGGATGGCTTTAGTTATTATTGGAGATGATGAAAAAATTCCATTATTGGAGATGTTGAAAAAATTCCAATACATAGAAATATAGAAGCTTCAGTGGAGGAAGATGCATCCATGATAACTCCAATTTCTAGTGTTGTACAACCCAAAATAAAAACCACCAAATTAAAACCTCAAAATAAAGGAAAATAATAGCTTTCCATCTTACTATAGTGTCTGAGCTATTTATTGGAAAATTTGTTGAAAACCATTTTATATAAACCAACTTTTGTTGAAAACCATCTTATAATTTTTTTTTTTTTTTTTTTGTCAAATCACACCTGTTTTAATTCAATATTTTGCACAATATGAAATCTCTTAATTGCAAAAAAACAAATTAAAATAATCCAATAAAAGGCTAGCATAGTAAACTACAAAATGCATATCAATCCATCCAATAATACTTAACCAATAACACAAAGTTTCATATGTGGCTGGCCACACGGTGCGGCCAACCACAATTTTATTTTTATTTTTTTTTTTAAAGTTTTCTCTCTCCTCTCCTCTCATTTTCTCTTTCTAACTTTCTCTCTCTAACCATCAATGGCTGGAGCACTCACTTCCACCGTCGTCGTCTTCGACGTCGAAGCTCCCGAAGTTCCAAACCAACCCAGATCTCCTCAAAGTTCCAACCCTAACATTTTCCCCAAATTTCAATAGATTCAGATACAAATTTTCCAAACATTTTCCCCAAATTTCAATAGATTTAGATACAATTCATCAATTTCATTCCAATTTCCTATTGATGATCTGTCACCTCTGTCGTCATCTTTGTCTCTGTCGTCTTCGTCTTCGCACGCAAGAATATTAGTATATAATCCTTTGGTATCTGTGCAGATTCAAGGCATGTAAAAGGTGGGGGATTCATCTAATTATTTGAAAATGATGATGATTTTGATGGCTCCTCAAATGATTATAGCCGAAATTATACTGCAAGCATATTTTGTGAAATATGATTTCTATACTTTATACAGTGTTAGGAGTAATTTTTTTAATCATTTTTTGTGTGTGTGAAAATTATTTCATAATATTGTATTGAAAGTTGTGAGTATTATTAGACTACTCCATATTCTTCTGGTAATTTTGGTTGGAATGGGTGGTGGTTGATTGTTGTGGTGGTTGGAATTGGTGGTTTCGAGGCCGCTTTAGCGGTGGAATTAATGGTTAGGTCAGGTTAGGGGTTATATCGGGGTTACTAGATTCGGCCAAGGGTTACTATATCGGGGTTACTAGATTCGGCCAAGGGTTACTAGATCCGGTTAGGCGCTACTAAGTCGGACAGGGGTTACTAGATGGGATACTTCAGGGGTTACTTTAGGGGTTAGTTACTAGACAGGGGTTACTTCAAGGGTTACTAGATGGGTAACTTCAGGGGTTACTTTAGGAGTTACTTCGGGGGTTACTAGACAGGGGTTACTTCGAGGGTTACTAGACAGGGGTTACTTCGAGGATTACTAGAGGAATTACTTCAAGGGTTACTTCAGGGGTTACTTCGAGGGTTACTAGAGGGGTTACTTCGGGGGTTACTAGACAGGGGTTACTTCAGAAATTACTAATGTGACACCTTGCCACACTGTGTGACTAGCCACACCAGAAACGCACTAAACCAATAAATGCATATTGTAAATCGCTCCATTATTTTATAAATTCTGCTTTAATTATTGATAGATAATGCAAGGGGATCGACAAGCGATTCAACCCAAGGTTGTTTAGCCGTCATCATCAGATCATCCGGCAAACCAAACAAATCAATCTTCTTACTAGCTCCGGAATTTAGCTATAGAGCAAAGTTTTATGATCTAGTTTATTTTTTAAGCTATAGAGCAATGTTTTATGATCTAGTTTATCCGTCCAAGTAGAATCTCGACACAAGTCCACAATCTTTAAAACCTTATAATCACCGGAAACACAATCATAGCCAAGTGACAACGTTCTAATGTGTTCAACAAACGTAGCTTCTAGGGTAAATTTGAATACGGGTAGTAATTTATAAGCTCGAGTGGTAGGATTATAAAGGCAATGGTTAAAGTCATATAAACCCTTATTACGTTCATGTGCAAATGCTAAGCAAAGTAAGCCATTACACGAGCTATAAATCCAACCATCAGGACATTCACTTTCTTTAGGGTAACAAAGTCGGGTTAATTGGTAGTTGTGATTTAGGTCGTTAAAGTTAAACGAGTAGAATTTGCTTTGGCTTCCATAGTTATAAGCGTTAATCATGATGAGGGTGCTATTAGAGTGTGTTTCGAGGGATCGACTAAGGTGGAGCTTGATGAAATACGGATCGTTGATTACGCCACACCATGATTTGGAAACACACTTAATACGACCAACAGATTTAACGGGTAGCCATGAGAGTATATCCATAATTAGCTCAATAGGAAAAAAATTATAATATGATGTATTTACTTTCTTCATCATGTTTAGTTGTTCACGGTTTGATTATAAAATAATAAGATGATGTTTAATCTTAAATTGATTTATATAGGGATTATTAGAGAAGATCCATATAAAATAAATTACTTCGAATAGGATTTGAATACTTGTACAAGTTGTATTGTCTGGGATGTTGAGTCATCAAAAGTTTAAAGACTTTGAGTCAGATTTTATTAATTTAATATTTTTTACAACGAAGCTTCTTCAGCAAGCTAAAATTTTTTACGGAGCTGAGCAAGAAAAGTGTAAGGAAGAGATCTTGCCACGTGGCAAAAGGAATGGGGTAATTATAGTTTCTTGTACCTTTTCGGAAGACAAACAAGGTGGATATGGTGAAGAAAAAGATTAAAATTATTGATAACATTTTGAAAAGTATCTCCATTATTATGCTTTAATTGGCTATTATGGAGTAGCTTGTTTGTTTTGGTTTGGGCTCTTATGTAATCGGATTTCATTTTATTTATAGCATTATAATGTCCCATCCTTTTTTTTTTAAAAAAAAAATCATGTCCTATCTTTTGGCGGATCCAGGATTTTCAATCAGGGGTAACGCACTAGTGCGTAGTTGTTTAAGAAAATTAAAATTGAAATTAAAATCGGATTTTATTTTAAGGATTCATATTGAAAATTTTCCACAAAAACGATTAGCAAATCAATAAAACGAGAATTTATTAATTGATGCAATACAATGTTTTAGTACATTGTTGATGCAATACAATGTAGTACATTGTTGCTCCTTATTAATTGACTATGTAATTTTGGACTAGCAAACATTTGACTGAGAATTTATTATATAAAAAAAATAGCAATTACTAAGATATATTATACTTATAAAATAAAAATAAGTATGATAAAAAAAAATTGTGTGGGTGTGGAAGTAACATACGACCATACATCATAAATAATTTGGAAAATTGAAGTAAAATCTTTATTACGGAGTAATAAATACATAGTATAAGAAATTATAAGGTGAGTCTGATTGAGTGGGTGTGGAAGCAATTTTGTGGAGCACTTATAATCAGGTACCTGGAGTTGAGTTCTTGATTCAATGGAAGCACTTTTGTGGAGCAAAAATTATTTTGATGTTCAACAGCTATTTTTTTTTTGTTCTGAACTTCGAATATTTATAAGCCTGAATTTTGTTAACGGCTTGTTTTTTGATTCAGCAAAAATTTTTGTTCAACTGATGTGTAATTGTTGGAACATTAATGGCTGAGGTCCCTAAACTTTTTGCTTTGTCATCTTCCCTAAACTTTCTTATAAATTGATAACTCAACATCCCTAAACTTTTTTTGCGAACTCAAGGTCCCTAAACTATTGCTTAGTCATCAAGGTCCCTCAACTTTTGGCTAACAAACACCCACAAAGGTGGTTGAGGAACTAAAACAGCACAAAAACTTTTTCAGGGACTAAAAGTGAGCATAATACAAAAGTTCAGGGACCGTATTTAGTCTTTACTCAGTTTATCTTTTACTTCGTAAAAAGTATTTATCTTTAATTTCACTTCAAAAATAAATACTCCGTAAAAAAGTTTAGATGCCCGTGCTAAATACTAGTGTACTATAGTTAGTTTGTAAATTACTGTAATACAAAGGAAATTTTGTCAAAAACTACCAATTAAAGTGCGTGTTTTGAAAACACCTACCTATTAAAAAAAAATTTAAAAAAACCACCACAAAGTTGTAAAAAGTTTAAGTAGCACTACCTCTTTAATAATTCCAACTAGAATATTCGGCATGTAGGTTCTACTTTTTACCTTTACCTCATAAAATCATCATCTAAATTAACTAAACTACCCTTCATAAAGGTAAAAAGTGAGACCAAAATATCGGAGATTTTAGCCAAAATTGTTAAAGTGGTAGTGCTAGTTAAACTTTTTATATCTTTGTAGTAGTTCTTTTAAAAAAAAATTTAATAGGTAATTGTTTTCAAAACACGTGCTTTAATTGGTAGTTACGGACAAAATTTCCTAATACAAAGTACACTATATAATCTCGACTTTCGAGTCCCGTCAAAAAAATTCGACTTTCGATTGGCGTGACTTTATTTTCCTACCTTTGCCTGACGCTCGAATACGCCCCATTTTATTTTCCATGATTTCATTTCTGTGTTTCGCCTCTAATGTGGACCTTAATTGATCCTCCGTCAAATGGGAGAAAATACAAGTTAATCTTGAAGATAAACAAATTTTGTTTATCTAATGACATTTTCGTAAATAAATCAATAAAAAATCCCAGTCAGCATGACATTTTTGTAAATAAGTCAACATTTATGGGACCCGCATATTAATAAAAGTTATTCACTTATTTACAAAAATGTCATGTTGACTGGGATGATTTGTTGATATATTTACGAAAATGCCATTAGATAAACAAATTTTGTTTATCATCAAGATGAATGGGGGCTCCCTCGTCAAATGGGCAATTCTCAAATTCAGAAACTACCACCTTAGATCGACCAAAAAAGAGTAGATCAACCAATTCGCAAATCCAGAAATTACATCTTTACTTAGATCGATCTAAAACAAAATGATCTGTTTATGACCAATCAATTTTGATATTTCATCTCCCCCAACTCCGGCCACCGGAGCTACAGTGACCTCATAGTCAATTGTCCTCGGCCGGCGTCCAACTCCGATCAAACTCTTCAAGTACTCTATATTTTTGCACAAATTTCACCTTTTGTCCCCTTTCTATCTTAATCTCTATGAAGGAACAAAAGCCCTTACAGATTTGCTTAGTAGACCTAAAACCCTACACCTGCTTCGTCCCCTTTTCTCTTCTCCGAAAGCGTGTTATATACACCCGGGTGCACCGACCCATGAGCTAAAACTAACCTCGGGTTAGTTGGGTTGGGTGTACGGTACACCCGGGTGTATACAACAAATCCCACTTTTTTCCGGCCCCAAGTATATGTAACAATTTCCGATTTCCAGTTTTATTTTAAATATTATTTGCAAAAGTTTTTTTTTTTTTAAAAAATATTCACAGAGGCATTTATATTAGTAATCCGTAAATAGATTATTATAAATAGTTTACGGAGAACATCATACTTTAATACTCTATACTAAGTAACTAATAACAAATTAGCTTACTAAACTTTCATAATAATCGAGCTCAACTCTTATGGCGGATTATAGTAATAATAATGGTACAAGTTTTTATTTTATTTTATTTTCTTCTTGAACCAATTTTCATTGCTAATTGCTAATTATGATCTTTATCTCAATTGAAGAATCTGAAAATCTTCCAAAGATTCTTGAAGACAATGCAGCTCTTCCCGTAGGTATGTTGAAATGCTGATATATATGGATTTATTTGACTTTTATTATGGAAATTTATGGGTTTATGTTCCAGATATACGTGAAGAAGGAGTTGATGTTGAAGCTGCTGTTGAAGATGATGTTGTTCTTGGAGAAGGTATTGATTTAATTTTGTTGAGCTCATGTTTTAAAAGTGTTTTATGGGTTATTTTATTTGAGTTCTTGATTTATTTGAGTTTTATGGAAATTTATGGGTTTATGTTACAGATATACCTGAAGAAGGAGGTGATGTTGAAACTGCTGTTGTTGAAGATGATGTTGTTATTGGAGAAGGTATTGATTTAATTTTGTTGAGCTCATGTTTGAATAGTGTTTTATGGGTTTATTTTATTTGAGTTCTTGATTTAGAGATTTATGGGGGTTTATTTGATTTTGTGCTGGAGTTTCATTAAATTTCACAATAACGCCATTGTTGATTGGATTGGTTTCAGAGCTTTGACATAATTTATGCTTGTTTTGTATTCAAATGATAAATTATACAAGTTGTAAAGAGTAGATATCAATATAATCATATAGACATATAGGACACACATCGAAGATGATGACTAAGAGTAACATAATTGACAAAGAGTACACACATCTCCTCATAAAATACATACGTAGTACTGACATGTTTTTTCTCACACATTTATTTTTAAGATAATAATCAAATGAGTTATGGTTGTTGCTTCTTTAGAGAAAAGGTTATAGTAAAAATGACTATGAATGACCAACTTCGTAACAAACATTCAACCGACTTAGGTATTTCGTACTGTTTTTATCAAGGTAAACTATGTCCTGAATTCAAAATTAATTGTCACGTACTCATATTTATCCAACCTTTGATAAAAGAGGTCTTGAAGACATGCCATATAATTGATAAATGTCCATTAAAGTCAAAAGAATATATAACACTATTGATATTATAACAATCCTAAACCCAACAAAGGTATTTTCGTAACCTCAGCTGACTTATTTGCCTAAATCGACAGCATCCGTTAGTGTGCTACGAATTTGGCTAAGTAAGATATTTAAGATGCTCACCAGAGATTTCGAAGGAATGCTTTGATTGCTTGAGAGAACTTTACACTTGTGTTGACTGATTTGTACAAATGAATGGGATGGCCTATTTATAGGCATCCAAGCTCTACCCTAAAAATCTAGAGAGTTCCTAACCTCCTCAAATGGATGGTTCTAGACTACCACTCTCTACTCTACTCTAGAACGTTCCCACCTCCAAAGGAACATAGATACAAGGAGGTTTCTACATCCTTCCCTAGGTAGAATGTTAACATTCTAGAACACTACAACTCTTATGTACATACAAGAAGACCCTAGACACTTCTACTATGTACATGAAGACCCTTGAATATTCTAGAGACATCCCCTCTAGAATACTCCATCAAAAGATCACTCTAGACAAGCCCGGAACCTTCTAGAAGCATCTCACGTATTCCGGACTGCCGCTGCCAAACTCATATTCCGGGACCTCTGTTTGGAAAACCGACACCTCCATGGTCTTCCTTGGCCCAAAATATGGTGGACCCCAAAATTTGATCCCATTTGGAGCCCATTAGCCCGTCCAAATGGCCCATTATTGTGTTACTGTCAAGTGGGTGTTCACTAGGATTTTAAGCAAGGTACGTGCTAAATAAAGCTTTAAAGGAAGAGGTGCTTAGCTGAGCACCAAGGTAAGTCCCCTAGCCCCGATTGTTGCCTTGCTGCCTAGTGACCCTCTTGACGCCCATCCTTGGTGTGGGAGACGACCCGTGACAAGAAGCCCTTATAAATACAGGACATTTGCAAATTTGCAGCACCAAGAAGAACCTAATCTAATTCATAAAAATGAAAAATCAAGAAGGATAATTTTAAAAGAAAAATAAGGCGCGGGAGCTAAGGTAAGAGGTTCACCATGTATTCATGTTACAGTGGGTACATTAGAACATTCTTGATCAAACAAAATTTTACGACAATCTAACTAAGAATTTCTTTGATTTTGATCTTCTGTTCTTCTGTTAATGAAGTTGGAAACAAAACTTCAAGGGTGACATAGAGATCACCTTTCTTGTTGCTCAAATACAGTGACATTCCTTCTCCTTTAAACTTCCATACTTCCTTGGGCTTTGTAATACCCTGAACATCATTCAAAATTTGCCAAGTTAGTGACTCGACAATCACAATAATATTTGGAAAAGTTCAAATGGCTCGACTAATCAATTCTCAACGAGTAAAAAGTAATTGTATCAATTCAATGCTGTAGGTGAGTATGCTTTGAGCAGAGAATATGAAAATATTAACTTCCTTAAATATGTTACTAGACTAGCCCAGGTAAGTATAAAGTATTAATAATAATAGGGAAACAAGTAGAAATTATTGATTTGTGTAGCAACTAGCAAGTACTCCGTATGAAATAACTTCATGGAATACCATACTTTTGACTAACAAAGAAAGTATAGGATAGGGTAATACAAACTGGAACTCGTTCAATACAAGAATAACTAAAGCAAAACCAACTTTATTCAACTCTCTTACCTTTGAACTGATGTTTACCAAATGTTCATCAAGGTGTTTAATAGTCTTCTCAAATCCAACAAGAGCTTGAACCTGAAATTGCAAAGTAAATAAACCATGACATAAAAATAGTGTGACGTGGCAGGGTGAAAAAATAGCACCACTAGTCACAAAAAAATTTACATCTGTCCCAATGGGCCTAACGCAATATTAAGCCGGAACCATTAGATAATCAGAGAAAGAATAATGTTAACAGAGGGGGGAGAAGAGAGAAAGAGAGTGGTGGCAGAATGGAAGCGATGGGTAAAAGTTCTCCCAGTACTAACACCAATCTCGGAAAACAAATAGACATTTTCTCCCTCTTAGGCCTGAATAAAATACTTTGGAAATCGTCGACCCCCCCTCCCCCTCCCCCTTCCCTTTTCTGTGTATTTCTCAATGCAAGCGAGCCTTAAAAGAAGGCATAGAGGCCTAAAAATTATTAGTTATTAATTCCTTGACTCTTAATATACAATGTACAAAATATCAGACTGACTCCTACTAGAAAACAATCTACATTCCATAGAGTCTACTGAAGTAAGGCAGATTTTCTGATGTTTACAGAGATACCTGAAGAAGTTGCTGAAGGAGGAGAAGGATAGGCGATGTTGACATGATAGATGCCGATGCTGTTCTTGATGATGTTCCTTGTATTGATTTGATTATTTTAGCACTGTGAAGCATGTGTTGTAGGGTATATTAGATTTTGTTGAGTTCTTGATTTGAGGATTTATGAGGGTTTGTTTTTCTGCATCTGCTGGATTTGTATTTTTGGTGGTGGGGTTGGGAGAGGGGTGGGAATTTCTGTAGTGGGGGTGTGATAGAGTGGTGATTTTGAGACTTGATTAAAGTTTGTTCATCCAGTAAACAATTGATAAAATTGAACAAAACTTGAGTGTAATTCAAATTACTATGTACTCAGCTCATTTTATACTTGCAACATTTCATGCGAGTATACAATAAAGAATAAGCTCATTTAAAACTCGTTTAATACTCATTGAAGCTTAAATTAGATCAGACCAAGGTTTAAATTGGGGAATAAATGAATAGTGCCGTCCTAGCCAACCCAACCCATGACATAAGTTGCAGGGTGTCAAGTACTTCTGTACTTAAATTGATGAAGTCTGCTGTACTCAACTTTGCATAAATATTTGCATTTCCTCCCTCTTAAGTTATATCAGCCAACTACACCACATCATTATTGCCTGAATATCTTCAATATAAATAAACTACTCGTAATTAATTTCAATAGATAAAAATAAATACTACGTATTGTACTCCGTATGATACAATTAAGTTTACTTTATCAATTTATCCATTTTTACGTGAGCAAATAAAACAAATTCATCTGATTTGTCCCCCATTGTTTCCTAAATAAATCAAAATTTTCTAAGCATTACGTATTTATGGGACTACGTGAGCCCTCATTCTTTCTTTAAGTTAGAAGTGCGCCGTTATTATAATTAATAATTTCTTTATTAGCTGGTCATATTATTGGGTGTGTATGTTTTTCACGGTCTCTCTATCATCAACTCATGTAACTTGGAGATGTTCCTGAAGGAGGGCATGAAGAAGGTGAAGGTGAAGGTGATGTTGACAACGCAATTCCAGCTTTTAATGATATGATGTTTCTTCTTGCCGAAGATGCTGATTTTGATGATCTTCAAGGTATTGTTTGATGATTTCTGCAATTCATTAGGGTGTTTAATTTTCTGTGGTGGGGGTGTGATAAGAGTGCTTTATTGCTTTATAAAGTTAAGAAATATAGACAAAATTTCATAATGATGGATTATGAATTAAAGAATAGGTAATTAAGCAAGGTAGAAGAGAGAAAGTGAAGGTTATTTTAAAAATTACCCACCACCAGTCCACCATCAACATCACCCTACCCACCACCGTCAACCAACAGTAGCCAACCCACCACTGCCGGCCAACAACAACCACCTCAAAACCACCCACCTCACACTCTGAAACCACCGTGAAACCACTCCCTCTCCACCTGAACCCACTCGCTCTCCACCTAAACAACCCTGAAAACTTCCCCTCTTGGGTCGAACAACCCCGAAACCACTTCCTTTTAGCTCAAACCACCTTATAACTAACCTTTTTCAACTCAAACCACCTCGAACAACCACCCTCTTTGCGCAAACTCGTGGGTTTTGTGAGGAATTGTGGGAATTTGTAGGTTTTGTGTGGGTTTTGGAAGGAATTTGTGAGGTTTTGTGAAGATTTCGTGGGTTTTGTGAGGATTTTCGTGGGGATTTTGTGGGTTAGGTCTGAGAGCGATTTTGAGGATTTTGTGGGTTAGATCTGAGAGCGATTATGAGGATTTTCTTGCGTTAGATCTGAGAGCGAATGTGAGGATAGTCTGGGTTAGATCAAGGAAGGAGAAAGCAATTCATGGAGGAAGGAGAGAGAAACTCATGGAGGAAGAAGAACCCAAATTAGCGATTGTGTAAAATCATTAATTTAATGATGTTGGATAAATGGTTTAATTTGATCAGATTATGTTATGTAATTGAGATTATGGTTTTTTTAGTAAGGATAAAACAGTAATTTTATATGAAAAAATTTACCAAAAAAAGAAAGAAATAGAAAGTTGTGTTATGAAATATTTGTGGATATCCATTATCCTCCTTTGTGTCATTCCGGAACAATGTAGATCTAGGGTTTATATTCTTATCCAATCAAACCCTAATATATTGTATGTATATATACACCTTATCATATGGAATAATATATACAGATTTATTCTCTATCAATCTCTCTTATATTTCTCTCTATTTTCATAACACGTTATCAGCACCAAAGCTCTAATTATTATCTTCTTATGTCGCATCTTGGGAAGAAATTAGAAGGAGATTAATTTTGATCATGGGTTTTAATCTTTTAATAATGAAATCACACGTTTCAAGAATGTCATATCATTTCCAATCCTCATTAATTAATTTGGGACAAAACCATGGTTAAGGGAAAAAGAGTGCAGCGCGTATTTTCTCCCCCTGATGAATACATAACTTGAGATCTTCTAGTGTCGTAACAATGAATCCAATGACAATGACAAATTTGAGGAAGTGGTAAATATCATTATATTTCTAGAAGAAATCACTGTTAGTAAAGTTCATATGTTTGATTATATATAAAAGACTCCAGAAGAGTATGAAATATCCAACAAGATTAACATGTATCAAGTTTATAGTTTAAACTCCAGTAGAGTATGAGTAATTATTGGATAAAATATTAATCGATTGTCTTGCCAATTGTATAAAGAAACACATGTTGGTATTCTAAAATCACATCACATTCATGGCCATGCATATAGTAAGTTTAATAAAGTGATCACTAGTGTTGAAAACTGACCAGTGTTCAAATTTAGAGAAGTGATTGGATGTGATAATTAAATTAGGCCATCCGGGTTTAATAATAATTACCCGTAATGGAAACCTGAAGTTTCATTTGATAATGTGCTGACGCTTTCTCAATGTTAAATATATAAAATGAATTGAATGGCAAGACGTAACATTGAGATTGGTTTACATTTGGATTGTGAGTTATAATAATTTGTATTGATGAAATTTCAAGATTTAATATGTTTTGATTTTTTTTTTATATATATAAAGGAGTAATGGCTGACCAGAAGTTCACCAAAATAACTTATATATTATTGTCAACTATCAAGTGATTAGAGGCTCACCAAATATACTATTTAAGTTTTTAAAGATCCTGAAGATCATCACCAACTAGAATTACGAGCAAGTGATTTATGCTTGTATAACAATTTTTTTGATTGGGGCTATTATATGTCAGCACATATGAAATAGGAGAAGAAAGAAAAATGTACAACTGCACAACATATGTCTCCCCATTGACATTGATCTGCAGAAGAGAAAAATATTATTGAAAATTTAATAATAAATACACATGAATTATAAAGTTAATGAATAAATAATTCTTTATTAAAATTGTTCTCCAGAAGAGATAAATTTTGATTGTGATCCTCCTAATGAAGTGAATTTTATTAATGCAAATTTGTCTACTAAGTTGGTATATAATAAGATGCCCCTATAAATGAGATATTTTACCAACTTAGGGGGAGAAGAACGAATTAGAAAAAGTTGGAAAAATTAATTAAAATAAATAAATAATAAATATGATCCCTATAATGGTAGTTTGAAAATTTATATATGCCAACTTTTGTATATACATTATCAAGATATGTTGCACATTTATGATTTGATTTGTATTCAGTTATGACTCATGTTGCATAGCGTTGAAGATACATTTTGGTCATATTAATTATGTGTATACATTGAGATAAAATCTTGCCAATTGTACTTGAATCACTACACCTGAAGTGTAGGTTGTATATGATCGGTTCCAAAATAAAGATATGTTTAATAGATATGATATTAGGCAAGATAGTGCAGTTGACACTAATAGTGTAATAGTATATAAATATCATAGTGTATGAAATACCCTAAAAGTGATATAGATATCTGAATTATTATAATAGATGGCCTATGATGTAAGAAAAAATTATGATGGTACCAATGAGAAATGTATTCAGATATCATAGTAAAATAGCATGCGGAAAGTAAGTTAAAGGAATTTTATGATACCGGTACATAATGGAACCGATGAATAACATGCATATGCATAATGGAATGAAATATGGATTTTTAAATCCACAAGTAATGGATCTGAAATATATGTACATTTTGATGTCGACATAATGATAATGATCATAAGTTTATCATGGACCCGAAGTCCAATGAAATATGGATTTTTAAATCCACACTGTACAGTGTCTTGCATTATTTCAAGTCTTATATTCATGTGTATGTGAGTCATAGGTTAATGGTTTATTGCATATGTAGGAAGTTAGATGCATTACTCATTGTATAATTTGTTTATATGTTATAATGTTTTATATATCTCATATTGCATGGATTAATTTCATATAATGGTTGTGGTGTATGTGAATGTTCTTTCAAAGTATAGTAAGACATATTTACAACTTTGATGAAAAATTAGAAAGAGATATTTATATTCCAATGGGCTTATAATTGTAATGAAATTATTGATGACACTTATTTAATAACATGTTATGAATCATGTAAAAGGAGTTCCTGAAGAACTTATATACGACGTATTAAATGCCCAACCCTACAATTTTTATGTCTTGAATATTGCAATCGTTATCAAACTCTTGAAAAGTCTATGTGATTACATTATTGACATCTCAGCCTAAAGTTTGAGCATATGAGAGTTAGTAAGATTTACTATTTGTTTTTACAAGAGAGCTATCATGTCAATCAGGAAACATCTAAATAATATCAATGGAATACTTATGCACGAGAATGTTTTCTCATGGTCCAGAAGAATCATGATTAGCGTACATAATTACATATGTTATATTATAATTCATATGAGATTGAAGAATGACATTAATAATATCAAGTTTTATCATCAAATTATTATTAATGAATGTTAAATCAAATAATGATCACCAATATTTATTACTAACGACTTCCAGAAGAAGTCATAACCGCATGAGTTTAACCTTTTTACACGCTTATCTTTTTCCGGGCACCAACCTTTTCACAGGGCGCAAGGGTAAAAAGCTGTCTATCCCGAGCAGATAAGCCTTGCCTCGCGTCCTGCTACGTCAGGTAGTATACCTTCTCAGATGTCCAAGGAGGCAACATACATCTAAAGAATCCTTTCACGTGTAGCCTTCGAATATATATATATACGGGGTCGTTTCGCTGAAAACAAGGCTTAAGCTGAAAACAACAAATCTCAACCATTCAATATTATCACAAAAGATCAGACGGTTCAAAAGCCCTAAGCTCTTTCCAACCTTACATATAATCAATTAATCGTTTTAAGGTCACTACATACTAAAATAAGGTAACTTTATCTAAATTTACTACATTTACATAAGGTCACTATATATAAAAATAAAGTCACAATATATAAAAATAACGTAACTATATCAATTTTCACGATATTTTACACAAAGTTCATTATATATAAAAATAAGGTAATTATATCAAATTTGACAACATTTTTACATAAAGGTCCCTATGCACAAAAATAAGATAACTATATCGACTTTGAGTTGTTACATAAAGGTCACTATTATGTACATAAATAAGGTAATTATATCAACTTTAAGTTTTTTACTCCATATACATAAAGGTCACTGTATATAAAAATTAGGTAACTATATCAATTCTAACAACTTTACATAAAAATTACTATATACAAAAATAAGCTGACTGAAACAAATTTTACAACGTATCCATGATGCTAAGGACATTATATACAAAAATAAGGTAGCTATATATAAACTTGGGATATTTATATCAATTTGACACCATTTACCCAGAGGTCACTATATATAAAAAAAAGCTTATTATATTAAAGTATAACAATTTTGACGATATTCACACAAAGCCACAAAGGTCACTATATATAGAAACAAGGTTACAACCGTTTACCCAAAGGTCACTATATATAAAAATAAAATAACTACTCCTATATCACCACATGCCAAACTATATGTAAGCCTATCAGGCTATCACTCAAGTAGCTCCACCTCCAATCGCACAACCAGCTGCAACCATTAGCTCGCCACCATACCAAATCTCGACCGCTGCACCACTGACCAAACACCAATCCGAGCTGCAGCAACTCCCGAACCACACCACGAGCAACTGCCTAAGCAAACACCATCAATCGTAGCAATTAATAGGAAAAGAGTATAAAAATTCTAATTGCAAAACCAAGAAACCAAATCTGATGCATAAATGGCAAAATAAACAGCCACATGATGTTCTTTTGACAACAGCCACGTGATTGAAGCAACTTTGGATGTTTCATTTACCTTTCGACGAGACCAAAGTCGGGCTTTCAAATTATAAATCAATTATAGTCGCATCTCACACCTACCAACAGCCACCAATTGCTCCACCAATTAGCCACCAAAGCCCGACTCCAACATCACCAATTCAACCTCCAACAACCAACATTTTAGCCACGTGACGATTAAATTCCACTGATATGCAAGGACAACAGAGTTAAAGTGCAAAAATTACTCATAGAAACCTAATTAACTAAATTCAATCAGAGTTAAACAAAATACCATTCAAACCTACAACTATGAAAATGAAAATGTAGTTGATACTCAAAAATTCAAATCAAGTCTATAATTAAAAAAAAAAGGCAAATTACAAAAGTAAACAAAAATCAAAAACAAAAAACTAAAAAAATATACAAATCATAAACGAAAAACTTGAAAAATTACTCAGAAACAATGATATAACGAAATTATGAAAAAAAACCTCAAAAACAACGATTATGAAGAAAATCACAAAAAAAAAAAAAAAAAAATACTCAAATCAGAAACGAAATACTCAAAAACAAAATTACTAAGTACTCAAAACACACTGATCTGGAGCTAAAATTTCAAGTTCAATCTACAAAAAAATACGCATAAAATTCGGAATACTAAATTCATAAAGCATAAAGCTAAATTAAGTACCTCAAATCAAGCAAACTAGTGACATTAATCAAATAAAATAAAATTTAACCGAATAATTCACATGATAATAGATGTAGATGAAGAATCAAAGTAACTGAAAGTGAGTATGGATTTTGCAAAAGATTGGGGAAAGTAAGAGAGAGAAAGTATGAGGAAAGAGAATAGAACGTGGAAAATGAAGGAGAAGAGAGAGAAAGTATAGATACCGCGTATTTAGCATGAGAATAGAGGAGAAAATATCAACCGTTAGATTTGCTGAGTTAGTGTAGATTGTAATCTAATGGTCTTAATTGCCCGTTTTCAGTTTTCAGCCATAGGTTTGTTTTCACGTGATCCACACTATATATATATATATATATATATATAGAGGAAGGCTCATGTAAGAACCCTCCTCTATATAAGAACCCAATCTTATATAAGAACCAATCTCAGCCGTTTATTAGTTTTGATCCAACAATCTAAAATGATCATTTAGTAATGGCATTTTTGTAATTCTTCTTTTATATTCTAATTTTTTTTTGCCCACTCCTATGTTCTAAATTTGGTCTACTTATGTTCTAATTTTTTTTTTCTCTATGTTCTAAATTTAGTCTACTTATGTTCTAAAGTTTTTTTTTCCTATGTTCTAAATTTTTTCTACCTATGTTCTAAAGTTTTTATTATTTCCTATGTTCTAAATATTCTTTTACCTATGTTCTAATTTCTTTTGCCTATGTTTTAAATTCAGTCTATTTATGTTCTAAAGTTTTTTTTTTCCCTATATTCTAAATTTTTACTACCTATGTTCTAAAGTTTTTTTTTTTACTACGTTCTAAATATTCTGTACATATGTTTTAAATTTTTTTTCCTATGTTCTAAATTTAGTCTACTTATTTTCTGCTCATATAACTTAGTGCTAATTTAATTTGTTTTATTGGATTTTTTTTTTAAAAAAAAAACATTTGAAGTTTTTTTAGTTATTTATAAAGATAACCTATGTAGGAATTGAACCTACATCCTCTATGCATTTGCATAGTGCTCTTCCAATTGAGCTAATAGGTTTTATCATATGTTCTAAATATTATTTGCATATGTTCTAAAATTTATTGCTTAAGCTCTAAATTTTTCAATCTAAGCTCTAAATTTTTCAATCTAAGCTCTAAATATATGTATGTTCTAAACTATTTTCCTATGTTCTACATTTTATTGTTTATGTTCTAAATTTTTCTGTCCATGTTCTAAATATATATCCTATATTCAAATTTTTTGTCTATGTTCTAAACCTATGTTCTAAATTTTTTCCGTATGCTCTAAATTTTATCCTATGCTCTAAATTTTTTCTACGTATTTTCTAATTTTTTTTTTCTGTACGTTCTAAATTTTTTCTATCTATGTTCTAAAATGTTCTAAATTTTTTCACCCTATGTTCTAAACTTATTTTCTATGCTCTTATTTTTTTTCCCCAATATTCTAAATTTCCAATTTTTTTTTCCTATGATCTAATTTTTTTTACCCAATGTTCTAAATTTTTACTATGTTGCAAATCATTTTCTTATGTTCCAAATTTTTCCTATGTTCTAAAGTTGTTCGTATATTCTACACCTATGTTCTAAAGTTTTTTCTACCTATGTTCTAAAGTTTTTTTTTTTTTCCTATGTTCTAATTTTTTTCTACCTATGTTCTAAAGTTTTTTTTTCCTATGTTCAAAATATTCTTTTACCTATGTTCTAAATTTTTTTTGCCTATGTTCTAAATTTAGTCTAACTTTAGAACATAGACATTAAACTTAGAACATAATCATAATTACTTTAGAACATAATCAGATTTATTTTAGAACATAATCTATCTAACTTAGAACATAATCAGAATTACTTTAGAACATTATCAAGTAATTTAGAACATAATCAGATTAACTTTAGAACATAGACATTAAACTTAGAACATAATCATAATTACTTTAGAACATAATCAGATTAACTTTAGAACATAGACATCTAACTTATAACATAATCAGAATTGCTTTAGAACATAATCAAGTAATTTAGAACATAATCAGATTAACTTTAGAACATAGACATTAAACTTAGAACATAATCATAATTACTTTAGAACATAATCAGATTAACTTTAGACCATAGACATCTAACTCATAACATAATCAGAATTACTTTAGAACATAATCAAGTAATTTAGAACATAATCAGATTAACTTTAGAACATAGACATTAAACTTAGAACATAATCATAATTACTTTAGAACATAATCAGATTTACTTTAGAACATAGACATTTAACTTAGAACATAATCAGAATTACTTTAGAACATAATCAGAATATGGAGATGTAATTAGAACCTAATCAATCATATGTCTTGACACGTACATTACCCTTCTCTAGCCCCGAATTTCATTGTTTTTGACATTGTCCTTCATAGGTTTCCATGTGCTTCAACAAAAATACTCCACAATCATGTTTGTTTGCATTGCTCTTCCATTTCATCTCAATGTTTCTTGTTTCGAAAGTGGACAAAACGACACTCTTGTTATCAATTTCTTCATAAAATTCACCAAATGCCTTCAACTACAAAACATATATAAATTAACCTTGAAGAAGATAGGAGGGGCAGTAGGCAGAGTAGAAGAGGCTGTAGTAATAGCCATAGCAGCAACAGATCTATTGTTCGAATACACATACTCAAAAAAAAATTCAAAAATTGACATTAATTTGCAAAAATCGAACTAATTCGAACAAAAAAAAAAATAATTGACAGATCAAATTTTTCGAACATAAATATTTCACAAAAATCAAACAAAAATAATTCACAAAAGTCGAACAAAATAATGAACAAAAATCGAACGAAATAATGAACAAAAATTGATCGAAATAATGAACAAAAATCGAACAAAAATCATTCGCAAAAATCAAACAAAATAATTCGCAAAAATCGAACAAAATAATTCGCAAAGATTCGAACCCTAAATTTGCTAAACTCGAACTCAAAATAATCAAACTCCATACGAAAAATCCAACTCAAAAATCGCACAAAATAATACGCAAAAATCGACTCCTAAAAATCGCAAAAATAGAACCCTAAATCCGAACCCTAAAAATTGCAAAAATCACCAATTAAAACTGCAAATTCACTTGAACATCATGCTAATTTCATGAAAATTTGAACAAAATCGAAAAGAAAAACATACCTGAAGCGAAAATCCTTCAAATTGCAACTTCTATCAGATTTTTGGGGGTTTTAGGAGAGAGAAAATGAGAGAATCGGGAAGAAGGGAAAGAAAGTTAGAGGAGAGAGAAAAGGTTGGGAGGTGGGTAAGGGGGTTGAAAAAGTTGGACACGTGTTTTAATCTTAACCGTCTAAAACAACTTGATCCTACGGTTGAGATGGATTCTTATATATCTAGGGTTCTTATATATCTAGGGGTTCTTACCGGATCCCTCCCCTATATATATATATATATATATATATATATATATATATATATATATATATATATATATATATATTAGATTGGTTAGGACCTTATTTATTAAAATATTTGGTTGGTTTAATTAATTTATAAGGATTTCTCTCTGATTCCGTTAAGTTCAATTTTCTTCTAATTAACGGTCTTCTCTTACTTTGTTAATTGTCATATGCTCAAAAATCTAAATGTGGGTGCTCTATCCGTTTTATCAATAAGTAAACACTTCTGTTAAGCATATTCAAATAGTATAATTTTTATCATTAAGAAATCAAATTAAGATAATCCAATAAAAAGCGTAGAGTAATACATATTAATAAAACTAATACTAGTATGTATAAAAGAATGAATATCTGCAAGAAATCAAAATAAGATAATCTAGTGTATAGTAATACGAAGTACATAATAAAAAGTATGAATAACTCTAGCGTACATTATTCAATTCAAGGTTTAGTTAGTGATAATGCAAGGGGATCTACAAGGGATTCCACCCAAGGTTGTTTAGACGCCAACAACAAATCATCCGGTAAGTCTGGCGTATGAATTATCTTATTAGTAGCTCCAGACTCCATTTCGCAACATTTCAATCCTTTTACTACTCGTAAGCACGGGAGTTTCGGATCACGAGTATGCCGTTTAGTGAACGCTATAAATATATTGCTTCCATCTTTAAGGCAACCAATATTCATGTTGAGTTTCCAAAGTTGATACGCGTCACAAGGACAGCCCGCCGATGGCCTCATTATGTTACGAAATAATTGAGTCCAAGATGCCTTATTGTTGTACTCTTCTAATATCCATATATCCATACAAATCGTCACTAGACACACTTTTCCTTGTAACACCCCTAATTTAGGTGCATCCCTTAAAATATTATCTGGAAGTTGTGGCATCTCATAAAACTTATGTGTGGAAAGATCGAAACACTTTATCTCCTTACACTCGGGACTCAACCAGTGGAACGAGTTGTTAGCAAAGATAGAGTTATGGCTCTGCAAGACATGCGAATCCCAAGGGGGTTCTTCAATCATCTCCCACGAATTATAGACCAACGATTTCTTATCTAGTACATCCTTCCTTCTAGAACCCCGCAACAAGTGCACACGCTTTAAAACCTTATAATCATCAGAAACACAATCATAGCCAAGTGACAATGTTTTAATGAGTTCAACAAACTTTTCTTCTAGGGTGAATTTGTATACGGGTAGTAATTTATAAGCTCGAGTGGTAGGATTATAAAGACAATGGTTAATGTCATATAAAGAGAATAAACCCTCATCATGTTTATTTGCCAATGCTAAGCAAAGTAAGCCATTACACGTGCTATATATCGTACAATCAGGACGTTCACTTTGTTTAGGATAACAAAGTTGTGTGAATTAGTAATTGTTGGGGTGTTGGTGGTTAACATTTAAAGAGTAGAACTTGCTTTGTCTTCCATATATATGAGGGTTCATCATGACGAGGGTGCTATTAGAGTTTGATTCGAGGGATCGAGCAAGATGGAGCTTGATGAGATACGGATCATTATTACGCCACACCATGACTTGGAAACACACTTAAAACGACCAACAGATTTAACGGGTAGCCGTGAGAGTATATCGATCATAAGCTCAATTGGAAGATATTCATAATCTGATGTATTTGCTTTCTTCATCATCACGTTCTTGGTTTGATATAGTATTATGAAATAGGTTTTAAAAAGAGGTTTGATTATGAGTAAGTTTTAAGAAGACGTTTGATCATAAATTTATATATATATAGGGATTAGAGAAGATATAAAAAATATACATACTTCGAATAGGATTTGAATACTTGTTCAAGTTGTATTATTAGGCAAGTATATAGCTTATGATAATATATTTGATAAAACAAATTTGATAAAACTTTCCTTATCTTTCATATTATTCGAACCATAACTTAACATAAATATATCGGTTGGGTCTTAACATAAAGGAAAATTTGTTGAAAATCATCTTATAAAAACCAAATTTTGTTGAAAATCATCTTATAATTTTTTTTTTTTTTGTCAAAGCACACCTATTTTAATTTTTTTTTAAAGTCCCATCCTTTCTCGGATTCTGACAATTGATTTACATTTCCGGCGTTGACTAGCATGTGCACCTCACATGACCCACTAAAGCTCGGGTGGTAGAATTATAAAGAAAATAGTTAAAGCTATAAATAATAGTTAGAATGTAGATTGTTAACGTTAAATGAGTAGAACTTGCTTAGACGCCCGGACCTAAACCGGTTAACCATGATAAGGGCGTTATTCGAGTGTATTTTAAGGGTTCGACGACAAAGATGGGTTTTGATAAAATCTCGATCATTGATTACACCATACCATAACTTGAAAACACACCTAAAACACCCAAGAGATTTAACGGGTAGCCATGAGAGTATCTCAATGATAAGCTCCTTATGAATATAATATCCTTTATTCATCACGTTCACTAGTTTTTCTAGCTCTTCGATCAATCTCAAAGTAATTTATTTATTTTATTTATTTATTTTATTTTTTTTTTGTTTTTGGAAACAAAGTAATCCTTTTTGTTTATCAGGCTAAACTACCTAATATGTAATACATACGAAGTACTTCGTAGTAAGTTTTAAAAAGAGGAAATAAAGTATGTTCAAGTGTATAGGGACTAGGGAGGATAAAAAAAAATTGAGGAAAGGAATATGAAATTTTACCTATAAAGTAAGTAAATTGTTAGGAAAATCAGAATATATATATAATTCAACAAAATTTTTTGTATACATCCGGTTTACACTAATATTAGTGTACATCGAGCAGTATAGGGGTAAGTTTAAGCCAATTTAGGGTAACTTTTTGTCTTTTTTTGGGTAACTTTGAACATAATATGATTTTTTTTATAAACTTTCAATCACTAATAATTGAATTTTAGTCATTTAAAATGTGATTCTTTACCAATAAAACGTAGATTATTTTTATTTGTATTGGATTACTTTTATACATATTAGGGTAACTTTTATACATATTATGGTAACTTTTATTCATTTTAGGGGTAACTTTTGATCACTTTAAGAGAGATTTAAAATGGATGTACAATAATTATTGTACACCCGATTTTTGTAAAAGTTTATTGGATATATTTTCTGTTGATCTTATGAGATTATCTAGGAAAAAATAATATGGAGTATATCTTTGTGATATTTTAAGATAGATTTTATAATAATATGATATTGTCTAGAATTTGTTTCAAAAATATATATATTGTCTAGAATTAGAAAACTTTACATACTCCGGGGTTGTTCCGATTTACATAAAATAACTAAACTGATTGAAACTTAATTGAACTTAAATCAATTGAAATAAATTAGCAAAAGAAAAGAACTGAACTGAATGGATTGGAGCTGAAGTGAATTTTTTTTTTTTTGAAACAAACTGAACTGAAATTAAGCTGATTACTAATAAAATTTAATGTTGTTGTCTTGTTGCTAATTTCTCTCTTCTGTCATAAATCACAACTTTTTTTTATATCTATTTTCTCTTATAATGTAAACTTTTAAAAATTGACCAAACCCAATTATGAACCCGACCCGAACATCTAAATTGACAATTTATGAACAAGTAATAAATTCAACGCTCCCCACTCAAAAACAAGTAGAATCTCTCCTTTTCTTTTTCCTCTCATCCTTTTATTTTCTCTTCTGTTTGCCAGTTGGAGTTCTTCGTTTCTTCGACATCCCAGGTTCAAATTTTGCTACCACTTTTAGTTCTGAATGTTATTTATTTGTTTATTTTTTAAATTGGTATAAATTGTGATGTAATTTATCTGGGTATATATTATTTCTTGAGGAATTATAGTTATAGAAAGAATTTTTTTTTTTTTTTAAAAAAAAACATCTAATTTTGATTTTACTTTGAATTTAAGCTTGATTTTATTTAATCATCTTACCTTGATTTTAATTAATCGAATAGAAAATGAATATGATATTGGATAAAATTGGGATGAAAGTTGCAGACTTTAATTCATTTTCATCCCAAAACGATGATTTAGCTTTTTAAAAAATTACAGTATATATTAAATTTGCTGCTTTATTTGTTATCTTGGTGGGTATAAATTGAATAATATAAATGTATTATCATTGTTAAATTTGGCAACTTTATTTCATTATCTTATTTTGTAGGAATCAATTATAATATAATTGGTGTTATGAACTTAGTTTAATTTTATAATTGGGGGGAAGAGTGATTTGGGTTCATTTTGTAGCTTGGATTTGAGTGTGAAAACTTGACTTGAGAACTAAATCGATTTGATAGTATGAACATGAGAATCATCCCATTTTGTTGTATTAAGTGTTTATTCAAGATAGTGATGTGTGCACTAAAGTTGCTCTTTCAGTAGTATTAGTCTAAGGGAGGATGATTGATTGACCCATCACCTATATTTTAGTGTGAATTGATTGATCTTGAGGATCATATACTGGCTAACAGCTCACTATTATTGATTGATTAGCCACCTTATCCCCCAATCGCACATAATGTCCATTTAAATTGTGTTCTTTGGGATCTCCTCGACTTTAGTTCATGAATCGCGATGTTGGGTGACCTAGAGAGTCAAAGTGACGTCTTCTTTAGAAAAACGCTAGAGATTTAACTTTTAGGCATCTAACACTACACAAAGTGATCACTGCCTTTGAAAAATATTAGATTGTTGAAGTGAGCATAAAGCTGAGGAAGTCATTTATATAGTTACTAGATATCTAACTATTAGACAAATAACCGTGCTATTCCTCAGTCTTCGCAACTTTTGTGGGAGTGGGGATTGTAGGCCTGTGGCTTTTAGCAAATTGTTGTTTGTCTTTTGAAAGTTATTTATACTATGGAAAGGTCATCATATATTGTTACTAGTTTAAGAAACATGTCCTTTGTTCTGGCAGCAGTCCATTATGGTAAATAGAATAAATATTAACCAATTGCAATAATCTGTCAAAATCGCAAAGACTTAAGAAGGGGGGGTGTGGACTGTGGAGTACTGCGGTTTTTATTAATTTGAATTTAAGTTTGTATTTTATACTACTGGCTTTTTACTGTTATTAGTCACCAACTCCTTGGCAAATCTCTATATATTGCCTACTATCATGTATTTTCACTTGGACTCTAAGAAGCTAATTCTCTGAATTTATTTTTTTTTCTCCAGGCTATACTATTAGTATAGCTGTTGGATCCATGTCAGATGCTTTAGACCGTTCACTGTTGACCAATCAAATAGATGCAGTAGATATGATCCGGCTGCTTCCTGCAGTAAACGACGACCATGGAGGTGTCATTGTGGATGTGCAGGAGCCAATGGATTCCAAAGTCTTTGTTGGTGCACTTAGAGCTTCAATGTCTCAATGGAAGCATGAGGTATCTTCCTTCATTGGCTTCTCGACGAATATTTGTGTTAGTTCTCACTTTGTCACTGCAGTACCAATTTGTTTGTTATTAGTGCTGATGAATGATCACGCTATGCTTTGGCAGGGTAAGAAGGGTGTGTGGATAAAATTGCCCATTGGACTTGCAAACCTCATTGAAATTGTGGTCAAGGTACTCCAAAACACACACACACACACACACAAAGAAAAAGAAAATTAGATTAACATCGATTAGTCCTGCATAACTTTCTATTCTACCATAGATATGACACTCAACTTTCTAATCTACTTTGTGAATTTGTAGCTTTCATTCTGTATTCATGTTATGTTGATTATAGGAGGGCTTTTGGTACCATCATGCAGAGCCGAATTATCTTATGCTGGTTTACTGGATTCCTGAAACTATTTGTACAATCCCTGCAAATGCTACCCATCGTGTAGGAGTTGGTGCTATTGTCTTAACAGAAAATAGAGAGGTACATATATTGTTGTTTTTGTCCCTTACAATTGTGCAATCCCTTATTTAGTTCCTTTCTTAAAATTCATCTCCCAGAAAAAAAATGGTCTATATGATGTGTATTGTGTGCTAAAAGGATGATTGATTTCTCATCCCCCTGATTTTATAATGATATTGAGTGGTCAACATCGATGTAGCACATTTGATTTTTCCATGAATATGGTTCTAAACGTTTAATGTCCAACTGCTGAAGTGCTGAGTGCCGAATGCTTTTTATATAAGTCATAGTTTAGAAATGTGTTTTCTGTGATTAAGCTTTGCCTTTTCTTTTTTGGCCTTTTCTGAATGTCATATTTTGCATTGATGTTAGTTTGACAGAGCCTGATCAATTGTTATTTATAGATGCTTGTAGTACAGGAAAAGAGTGGCGGATTTCGAGGATTAGGTATCTGGAAGATCCCTACTGGAGTTGTGGATGAAGTATATTTCTAAGAGACTTTTACTTTCCGCTTCCTTTTTATTGCTGCATTAGGCATATTGTAAGTTTCTATAGGTTTTGTTATGTAGGGAGAAGATATTTGTGCAGCAGCCGTCAGAGAAGTGAAGGAAGAAACAGGAGTAAGTGGTCTCTCAATGTCATTTATTCCAATTATGAAAGAGGATGCATCCAATGTTTTGCTAATGTGATTCTGCCTTTTTAGATTGATGCAGAATTCATCGAGGTAGTAGCATTCAGGTATGTCCATCATATGCTTTTGTAAACTTGCATGTGGTCCACGCTTTGAACTTTGTGATATGTGATACTGTCTCGAGTGTGCTTCAGAAATGTTGGCTCCCTGGTTTTCTGCTTCCTTGTAACTGTATAATGCTATCTTCACTTGGCCATTGTGGAATAAATCGATAACCCAAGGCTTTGTCTCCAATTTTTTAAAATTTTTTTTATAATTCTCAAACATGGTGTGCCTAATGGGCCCTAATCTGGATTTTTGTAAAGGAGCATTCTGAATATAGTGTATGTAGGTGATTCACTGATTCACTGAATAAACCTGTAAAACATAAATGGATTTTTTCAGCCCAAACTTATCATTCTTACAAATATGAAGCATTATGTTTTAATGTAAGGTTTATCCTATGCCTTGTCAGCTCAGTATTGTGCATATATTAGCTGAAAGAGTTATCAGAGGAAGGCCACACAGCCAGGCATTTTAAGCATTAATAGTTTCTTGGCTTTTATCATTTTGCAGGCAAACTCACAAAGCATTCTTTGAAAAGTCAGATTTTTTCTTTTTGTGCTTCTTGCGCCCATTATCTTTCAATATTCAGAGGCAAGAATTGGAGATTGAGGCAGCTCAGGTACTAACTTAAACATGTATAGTAGTTCTATGTATTATTAATAGTGCGCTAGCTGCTTTATTGTTTGTTTTCCGGATTCCCCTTAAAGCCTCTCTACACTTCTAACTTCTAGTTCTTAGATTAATTTTAATTGGATCATATTGGAGTTTGCGTTGAGAAAATCTGTTTCTAAGAGTACTTTTTATAATTATGGGACCATATTATAATTATGGGACCATATTGGAGTATTTGTTGAGAAAATCTGATATTGCCCAACATGTGGAGCTTTCTCAGCAAAACTGTCCATCTTTTGTGCTTCAAACTTTTTTGTTTACTCCAGAATTTTATAACCAATTGATCCACCATGTAATTGAGAGTTAAATATGGTTGTTCTAGCGTTATCATTTTAGTAATGTCAGCTGGGAAGGAAAACCGGAAAACCCCATGCTGGCACTAAAATGGAACAGCTTACATAAACATAATTCCTACCTTTTTTCTGTAGTGGATGGCGCTTCCAGAATTCGCAGCTCAACCTATCGCCCAGAAGTCTGGTCTTTTCAAGCGCATAATTGATCTTTGTCTAGTCAAGTTGGACAAGAATTATGCTGGGTTTTCCCCAGTATCAGTGTCATCCTCTGACGATAAACCACCTTATTTATACATGAACACCAGAGATCTGCATCAGTCAAGTCATACAACCACAAGTCAACTGTGAAACATTGGAGTTGGATCGTATTGTATCTATCGTTCACAGTTTAACTTTCAATATTATTTGGGTAATTGTTGTTTTACTCATTGAACAGCATTTTAATTGCTTCATATGCCCAGAGTTTCGATGCTTTTGTGTTAGTGCAAGATGTAGCTCTGGATGAAATTCTTTGGGAAATCTAGTGGATACGATGGGATGCAAAACGGGAGGGCAGGTATGTAATCGGAGAAAATGATCATGTTTCTCTGGCTTCATATGAGATGAGTGCTGAGAGAAATCTATAAGATAATACTCTCAGAACAAATCTGGGTAGTAATGGTTGTTCTCAGAATAAGTTTGGATACACTGGCTACTGGCTGTAATATGAATTCTTGTGCTAGTGATGCAATAAATATTAAACGTTTCAAACTTTTTATACTAGTTATTATCGAACCTGTGTATTACTGCATATTTTGTTAATATTACTTCGTATCTGTTATGAGCTGTTGTTTTTCCCTCAGAAGAAAATCATGCAAGATAGTTAGACTCTTTTGTACTTTGTAGACAGTTTTTTCTTGGAATTTTGCTGTATTATTTTCTATTTGATGGCAATATAGTAGTATATCAAAGATAATATGTAAATGGGGGTTAAAAGAGGGCATTAAATTATAAGGAGTGTTTGATTTCAGTTAGTTTCGGTCTGGAATCAGGGGTTTTCTCATGCAGTTGAAGTTGAAGGATCAGAACGGTCTTTACTAAGTTATATGGGTTAGGCTTTTGTTTGAGCTAAGAAGTGGCTGATCTGACGTAGGTCTTAGCTTACGTTGAGAATTTGACAGAACGATGAAGGGGGTAAGTAGGGGCTGTAGCATGTAACCTCTTGTGGGTTGTGTGAAGAAAACATTGACGTTGGCCTGATGCTTGGGGGTTCATGCTTGGGTGTTGTGACACGACTGACGACTCTGTAGACGTTTTGTGAAGGGGCTTAGTCTGCTGTGCACTATAGTGCAGTTCAAGGATGTACAATGCACGTGGCATGAAACTTGATGGTAGAATTTGAGTATTAGAACATTGATGTTTGAGAATGAGCGATAGTATAACAAGTAGAGATGTCTTATGTCTCGTCTTCTGCTAGTGTTTCGGATATCATTACTGGTACTTGGTAGTTTAGACCAATTAGAGTATGTCTTATAGTCTCGTCGTCTGCTAGTGTTTCGTACTCCATTACAAGGTAGTTTGCAAGGAGAAAAGGTAACAACTAACACGGTTGTGCTTAAATTAGGCCATTAGTCATTAGTCTCAATACGAATCATGGATTATTCTTCGTCTTCTATTGCTTTGGTCCTATAACAGGCTATAATAATACATTAATAGAGGAGCCATTTTTGTTGATGACATTCCAAATCCTTATTCTTGTAATTTTGTGTACTCTAATTTAAACGAAAATAACTTTCCATTACTCTATATTCCCACATTTGTTGTCAAGATTATTTTTTTTTCGCAAATTGAATGTATCCCGTGCTAATGTACAACAACATTGCTAATGCTTACCTTACTATTTGGCAGTAGGATAGAGCTTCATCTAAATGACAGTGAATCAAGTCCTAAGGCCAACCCATATCCTTATAAATGGCATGGTCACATGCTCACTATCCACATATGTGCTTATTAGGTGCATAAATAGCAAATGGTCCCCCTAGATTAATTGTGACTATTTTTTTTATCAATGTTTTGGGGGTCTTTAAGCGTATTCTTGTAATACTTTCTCGGTTTTTTAAAAATTTTCATTTAAGTCAAAAGATGAATGTAAATAAAGATGCATATAATTGAAGAATGGAGGATTAAGAGCGTGACAAACTAAAATAGATTAACTTGGTATACTCAGCATCGTGTGTTTCGAACTAGGGGGGATGTTTATTTCATTTTAATTATGAAGTATAAATTATGAAAATACTTCGTATTAGAGGAGATTAGCTTTATTCAAACAAATTAGCCACTCCATTAGATAAATACATTATACATATGAAGTTTAATTAAGGCTTGTTCACATTTACTGAACTGAGATGAATAGAATTGAATTGAACTGAACTTTGATTAGAGCTGAATTGAACTAAATTGAACTGAACTTATTGGAGCTGAACTGAGCTGAAATAAATATTTTATGAGAGAGGGAAATTAGGAGCTGAACTGAACTGATTGAAGGTGAACTGAACTGATTGGAGCTGAAGTGAACTGAACTGAACTGAAATTAAGTAAATGTGAACATGCCCTTAATGTAATGTTATGAATTTCTTTTTAATCTCATATTGCAACAATTCATTTGACATTAACAATTTAAAATGACTATTACATAAAATTAAATATGTAATGTAGCTCACCAAGGCTCAAATATTCCACAATTTGAGCCGTGAATTACTCCTCCTTCTATGCAAATAAATATGTGTACGTATTGCCATTTTTTAATCTTTCCCCTCATGCATACATGCATCTACCCTCTATGATCTCTCTTTGATGCTCTTTTGGCTGATGTTAATCTTATCGTTATTGTTCGTTTGATATATGAATACACGTGAAGTATAGTTTTAACCAAAAATAATAATCTCCATGTAAATATATATTCAATCAAACAAAATTAAACTCCTTTTACCAAATAGGTCTTGGTGGTGAATTATTACGTTCTTTGTGTAAATCATTATTAAGATTTATCCAATATGGAGTAACTTTTATGTTATTATTTCCAATAACTTTTTATCAATGTACTTAACTCGTACTTTGTGTAAATCATTATTAACTAATTGTTAGATTCTTGGGCTTGTTCTCTCCAAATTATTTTCAGTTTATTTCATTTCAGTTCAGTTTTAATAAGTTCAGTTCAGTTCTTAATTTCCTTCTCTCATAAAATATTTAGTTCAGTTCAGCTCTAATAAGTTCAGTTCAGTTCAATTCAACTCATTTCAGTCAATCAAAACAGGTCATTAACACTAGTTGAATGATTACTGTTATAACGGCTATAAATGAATAAACATGAAATTAAAAAAATACATGGCCTACTTAATTATTTAAAAATAGCTAAAAAATAAAAAAAATACAAGTAAGATATTACTATGGTCCATATAATTTGGTAAGGTATTTAATGGACAATTCTCGTGGGCTCATTTGCCTTGTCATCTCACATGCTTTTTCACGTGCTATGTCTACCCACCCCATTCACCCTCCACCTCAGCATTATTTTTGCCTTCTAATAACTTCGTCTTTTCTCTCTAATAATAAATCATTTAACTTTTTTTTTGTCACAAATTTTTATTTTTTTATTTTTTTTGTATAATACTGTTAGGGCTGAATTGTACGGAGCTAAAATAAATATTTTATGAGAGAGGAAAACTAAAAGCTGAATTGAACTAGTTGGAGCTAAACTGAATTGAGATTAAGTAACAGACGCTTAAAGTACTACTTCAAATTTAGATAATATTTCATACAGATAACGGAGTATAATATAGTTGTGAAATCTAACGGAATATTATATAGTTTGAAAAGGCTTGAGAAGAGAACAATTTACGGCTGAAATTAATACGAGTATATTATTATAATTCGCAAGCTCAGATGATTTGTAATAACTTGATCAATTAACACTATTGTATATTTGTATATGCGACTGAAGTAATCAGCACGTAAAGTTTGCAAATCAATGAGTCAATGTAAGTTTTGACTAATCTGTCGACATTGTCGCAATTAAGACTATATATTTAAAAATTCGACCTAATTTCTTTAAACAAAACATTAAACTAACATTGCTAATCAAACTACATTGCACAACACAATTTGATACATTATGCTCTATGAATCTATGACATCATTATACTCATAAACTTTGGGATTTTTTTTTTTTTTTTTTTTTTAAATCACTCATAAACTTTGTTCAATTCATATAATTTCTAAACATGTATATATAAAAACAAATTCAAACATTAAGAGAAAAATAAAGAAACAAATTGATAAATGAACTAATATATCACCATAAATTATCTTCAATTATGTGTGTTTACAATTTCTCAAACACAAATTACAACCAATTAACCAACAAAAAAAAAAAAAAAAAATAAACACAAACTCCTACCCCAAATAAAAATTCACTCAAAAAAAAAAAAGAAATAACAAACAAATTTTGGCACACAAAATCCTAAATAAAACCAAAAAAAATTACAAGCCAACAATTTGGGCACACCATAATTAAAAATCATCAAATACTTTTACAATTTCTCTTTTTTATTTTTTTTTAAATAACCGAAATTAATTATTTTTCTCAATTTTACCTGAACGAAACGATGTCGTTTCATCTCAACATTATCTCTTTCTTTTCTATACCAACATAGAAACCATCACCACCGACACAACAATCATCCAAAACCCTTTCTTCACTCTCTCTCCTCCTTCACTCGAATCATCTGCCGTATCATCGGATTCCGGCGAGTCAGCCGGCGAATCGGCCGGCGAATCAGCCGAATCATCACTCGGCGGCGCAGGCGGCGACTTATGGTGATGCTTCGACGATTGCGGCGCCTCAGCTTCCGGTGCCGGTGCCGGCGCCGGCGAAATCTCCGCCTTCTTAAAGATCTCCTTCGGCTTCAAAACCTTATCAACAGTATAAATCGCAACCGGTTCTTCATCAATTAGGGTTCCGGTAACCTTCGCCGTCACAATCTTCGTCTTCAATGTTACCGATTGACCTTCATTTTGAACCTCGAAATCGAACTTCTTCTTACCATCAGTCGCCAGAGTGTTCATCATTCCATTGCTGGACCTCAACATCGCCATTGAATAGTAGATCGGAACTCCATGGAAGAGCAGGAGAGAGGATTTCTCCTCTTTGGTTAGGTTTTTGAACTTGGGGAGGAAGCTCTTGAAGGCGTCGTCGGTAGGACAGAACACCGTCAAGCCGCCCTCGGCGTTGGAGGTGAAGACGTCGAGAGCGTCGGGAAAGGTTTTGAGTGTGTCGGCGAAGGCCTTGCAGCCGTGCGCGGACATAATGTCGGTAATGTTCGTCGCCTCGGGCGCTGGCGCGGGGGCCATAGCGTCAGGGTTAGACAATACGTGGGAAATTTGGATGATTGATATATTGTAAGGAATTTCTTTGACTGACTTGACAAAGGTAGCGTCGAGGGAAAGAGAGCCGGAATCGTCGGCATCTTTAGTGGCGGCAAAGCCGACTTTGCCGCCTTTGAGATCAGTAATGTTGACGAAGCCAGAGGTTCCGGGGGCGGAACCAGTGGCTTGGAACATAGTGGCGGCAAGGGCGGTACCATCGGTTATTTGATGGAGTTTCTTGGCGCCAAAGTAATCTAGGAGAACATGTAGGGAGAGTACATTTTTGAGGGAGGAGATAGGGAGGTGTTTGGCAATGAGGGAGTTCATAGCGGCATTGTCGACCGCGAGGACGGTGATTGTTTGGCGAGTGTTGATCTCGGGAGCGAGGTGGGTGGTGGTGAGGTAGTGGTTGAAGGTGGAGTATTCGGGGAATTTGGCTAGGATTTTGGTGATGTTGTGTGCATTTGAGGTGGTTGCTAGTAGGAGGAGGAGCAATGCTCCAAAGAGGAATGTTTGCATTGTGAATGTGGTTGTGTTTTTTTGTGAATGTGGTGGAGAGGAAAAGGTGAGGAAGAAATGAATGAGGTTTGGAAAATGGGAGTGTTGAGAAGTGAGACAAAGAGAGTAAAGTAGAGAGTGAGTGTATGTGTGGGAGCTAGCTAGAGTGAGTGTGAAGTTGGATGGAAAGTGGGTTTGGAGTTGGGGTTGAATTACTAATTGAGCCACTATGAGTTAGTTTATTGAGATTTTGCTTATTATTTGCTAGCTAAGATTAATAGGGAGAGGGAGAAGCATCTAGTTGTTCTTTAAAGTTGATTATACACTTTATAATCATATGGCTATTGATTAATCAAAATGACTAAATTAAACGTGCCATTTATATAGTTATATTTCTGAATCTCTCCTATTTTATTTAATAATTTGAAGGGTTATGATATGGTTGTATTGCTAACATGGTATACATACAGAGAAAGTGATGCATGTAGCATTCATAAAGAAATGGATTCACTCTCTTGTTAACAGTTGTTTGCAGGACTATATTTTAGTCTTCAATCTACTCCATTAACAAAGCTTGCATGAATGTAGAATCTAGTGACATTAGATTAGGATCCAAAACTCTATAATTTTAGTTACTAATTAAAGCTGACTAATGGTTATACACTTGTAGTGATGAAGCCCACATTTACATGCATAAGTTATTGATTAATTCATTTATCATTATCTAATTTTGTTTACATTAGATGGAATTTTCTCTATAAAACAGATGAAAAGGAAACGTGTCAAAGTTGAACAATTGTCAAGTTGCCATTGAATCATTTACTTGAAAGACAACTACAAATGTCGGGGTTAGGTTTGAATAATTGTCCCAAGTATATATTATAAGGAGGATTTGGTTTGATTTTTGTGTGCTAATATAAATATTGTGGATTAATCATGGTTAATTAGTGCGGAAAAAAGGTAATGCATGACGGATGTTATCAAATGGAACTATGCTACTTTCTCATAATATCAAGCTGTCCAAGATGATTATTGTGAAAAAAAATGACAATTTTCATCCATTGTTTAAGCCTTAAAATCAGAAATATCGACTACACTTTTTTATACGACGGTTAAATACTCATAACAATTAAAGTTCGTATATATGTAATGTGTATACTTTTTATCGGGAGAGAGAATCTTCTGTATCATAGTAGCGGCCTAGCTTATTCAATCATACTAATAATTACTAACAATAACATACAAAGTATAATTGTTATGAGAGTTTCAAAATGAAACATCACAAATAAAAAAGAATTAATATACTCTGTATTACTTGGTTGATTTGTTTCCTTTTGCTGTTTTAGAGTAAGGGTTTGTTCTCTTACGTTGAAATTCAGTTCAGTTCAGTACAACTCAATTCAGTTCAGTTCAACTCAGCTCAATTCAGTTCAGTTCAACTCAGCTGAGTTCAGTCAATGAGAATATACCCTAAATTAAAATCGTTCCTACTCTATCAAAGGTGTCTAATTAGGGAATTGTGGTCAAGATTTAGATTTGTAGCATGTGATGATCCAATCATGTGGAGCAAATGTATCAATGGTGAGATTCTATAAAGATTTACACGTCCTTTTCAACCATAAATCCATAATTAAATATAGAGGGATTTAATTTTGTTTATTTATTCTTGTTATGAAAGTATGATCGAAAACCAGGATAGTATGTAGTTATTTACATTAATGGCTACTACATTACATTTGATGGTGGACAAAGATTTCCTAAAATTTCATACGTGATACTTTGACTCAAGTGTCCTCAATAACTCTTTTTAGACCAAGAATAATCAATTTTAATTCGCTAACCATGTGTTTTAATTAGCGTAAACAATTTTTATACTTCCTTGGTTTCACATTTTTCGCAACAAAGGCGTATTATTAATGACATAAAATACATTTTTCGCAACGAAAGGAGTAAATTAAATGGAATAATCAATTACTGTAATAAATCAAGAACTTTGCTTTGTTAATAATCAATATTCAAGATTGTAGTTAATTCAATTAAACCTCCAAGGCTCCAACCAACAAAACTGACTAATATACTGTAAAGAAAAGATTTAGGACTCGGAAAGTACAGTAAAAAACTACTCAAAATCACGTGGAAATGGCATCTTAAACAGAAATCAAGGCCATAAATTTAAAGAGTACCCCAAAAATACAAAAAGAATATAATAAAACACTCCACCACAAGTATAGCATAAAGGTTGTTTTTTTTTTCTTTTAGCTTTCATCTTTTGTGCTGCCCTGCCCCTGCCCTAAGCAAGTAGATACGATCCTCTTGTTACCACTCTTACGAATATTAATTATATCGATCTATGCAGTAGATTGTAGATTATGGATCCTCAAAATTTGAAAATTCAAAAAAGATTATTGAAGATTTGGTTGATTATTTTAGGTTCTTTTACTTTGCCTGATTATATACGTGTTAATTAGCTATACAATCCTCATATTATGACTCTTACGAGTATTAATGACATCAATCGATGCATGTAAATTTATACAAGAATCTTATGAACAAAAACTTTATAAAGATTATTGCAAGATTAGTTAAGTAGTCTTGGTTAATTATTTAAGGTTCTATAAAATTATCTTGATTACAAGTATAAATAGTAACATGTTGATTAGTTATAAGTTAAGTGGATTTATTGAATACATTATTGTTAAAAGCCAGGTGATATATGTACATTATTACAAGCACTAGGATTAGGAACTTTTTAGGTAATCATGAGTAAGAAAGTGAAATTATTATATCATACATTTATATTTGTATATAGTTTGATTAGAAGAAGCCAAATTCACCTAATTGAGTTCTTTAACGTTTTGTTGTCTTTCAGAATTTTATCAAAAAGGTGATCCCTACCATCCTGCTGTTTAAGCAAATAAAAATTAAGTTTGATGTATTAAAGATACTTTTATTTAAAAAATGGAAAAAGTAATTATAATTACTTAAACACTGATAATCTTATGGAATATTATTTTACTAACTTAGTTTTATAATAAACGACATGATTAATATAAATTTGGCTTAAATAATATTTCAAAAAAAAAAAAAAGAAAGAAAGGTTGGCCCTAAATAAATAAACAATTTTAAAGTAATTAATATTATCAAACCTTATATTAATATATACTCCATATTTAATAAAAGTTAAGCATATTGTAAAAAAAAATAATGATTTATACATATAAAGTAACGGACTAACGGTTGACATAATTTATGTGATTGTATAAAAAGCATGAATGAGATTTTGTATGCATTTGTCATGAGTTTTACTAGAATGATCTGAAACTAGAGGCTAAAAGTAAAGCAAACAATTCAAAATATATATATTGAACAAAGTCGAGAATGAAGTATTGCTATGATGCAAAGTGAGGAGAATTATTTCACTTTAATGTGAAATAAACTTTTTTTTTTTTTTGGTGCTTAAAGAGCCACAAGGATGGGGTGATGAAAATCGATCCCAAAATCTCCTAGAAAAATCTCTTGAAATTAGGAGGAAAACTCTAACCACTTGAATTATCCCTTACTCTCATAAACTTATCCATTCTAAATATAAATACTCATTACAATTAAGACAAAATTTTAGATTCTTGCTTGCACATAATCACATAAATACATTCTACCCTTCACTTAAAATAATTCAAGCAATAATGCAATATTTATATAATGATCTCATCTCCTTCTTAACTGTACTCAAATGTCACAAAATTAAAGTGACATTAATCAATTAAAGTTTAAGAGGGATTATGATTGCTAAAATTCACTTATTTGTGCAAAATAAAAGTAGACTCTGTTCCAATTCTATTTTGTTGCTAACCTTGATTTATCTCAAATAAAGGCTATCATCAAGTCCATTACATTTATATTTAGATAAATTCTTTTTGTTTGAATTATCTCAATACATATCATTCTTAATCCTTTATATATAAACATGATATATCTTTAAACCATTATGTGAAATTTTATTTGATTCCTCCTAAAAACAAGAAGTATTTCGTAATAATCTAAGAGAAGAGACGATCACACTCAAACTCAAATAATATCGGATCTACCATTCAACCCTAAACCCCAACCAAAATTGCAAGTAACCTTTATACATTGAGCCAACCTTAAGTCCAAATCAAATAAGTAACCACAACTTAAAAAAGTATGGACCATGAGATGAGCTTGTAGAAAGGTCCATTGGTGGGTCCCTAACTCAACAAGAGTGTTGTCCACATTTGAGTATTTGACAGAATAATCTAAGAAAGGTCCTTTGTCATTTTTCACCCCAAACAAAATAAAAATTAAATAAAATAAAAAGAGTGTCCTTCCACCGACGACTTTTGTGGGCCCTCGACGGTTAAGATTGAAGATTTTATCTTTTGTTCTTTTTCGACCGTTATAAGTTTGGAACTTGGGATATTTTTTACTGATTTCTATGGTGTTAAAAAATAAGTTGATGATCTTGAGCTCCTAGATTCGAGTCTTCTAATTGATTTTGCTAAAACTTATGTTGCTTGATTGCTTCCTTCCCTATCTTCACATGTATTGAATTCTAAAACCGCGACAAATAATTCTAATTATCAAATATAAAATTTACTTGATGGTTACATTGAGCACGAGAATGATACAACATATAGTAGTTCACTAGTCCAAACACGCTTTTAGTTCAAACACATTCACTAATCCAGAACTTAAAGAGAAGACACTATTGTAAATTTGTAATGTCACTCCACCATGATCTATATATACATATATCATGTTTCAAACTTTAGGGTCTTCTTCCCAATTCAATCAATTCATATGAGTTTATTAGATTATGTCATCAACTTTTGTTCCCAAAAAAAAAATTATGTCATCAACTATTCAATCTGAACATCAACGCAAATTGAAAATGTCTGTATTTGGAAAGATTTGAAGACATTAAAAGTCAATCACTGATCCGTCAAGCTTAATGTAGTAGATTATGAGGTATATTGTTAGAGATATCGGAAAATATATATGTGATATATTTTCCGTAGATATCATTTAAGTAAATAATATATTTAATTAGGATATTTATGTTAAGATATTATTTTGAGAATATATCTTTAGGGTTTATGGTTAGACGTATATCTTTTAGGAAGATTGTTTCCTATCTTATGAGCTTAGGTTTTGTATAAATACTCAACCTATTGATGAATAATAATCAAGCCATTCTATTCTATTTCTCTCTAATTTGTCATGGTATCAAGAGCAGGTTAAATCTTGGGACCGCTCACAAAAATTTCCCCCCCTGCTGGTGGGTTAGAAAGTTAAACCCACCAGTGGGATTCAAAATTTTGCTTCCGCTTTGCAATATTAATATTTTTTAAATTTTTATTTTTTTGGGTTGGTACACGTATCATATATGTGTATGTGAATTTTTTTTTTGGGAGATTTTTTTTTTTTGGGAGTATGTGAGTGGACTTCCTCCACTATAACACATCTTTGGAGATGAAAAAAATTAAAAAACGGCTCTCTTGTGTCGTGAGACAAGATATATTTGGTTATCCTTGTGCCGTGAGACAAGGTTTGTGAGTTGATTTGAGCATGATTTTGCTCTTTTGAATTTGAGTTTGGTTTTACTCTGAAAAACTAATAAAAAATTTGAGTGTGGTTTACTCTGAAAGACCAAGAGATTTGAGTGTGGTTTACTCTGAAAGACCAATAAAAGATTTGAGTGTGGTTTACTCTGAAAAACCAATATTTGATTGGAGCTCAGTTTTGCTCTGGAAAAACCAAAATTATTATATTTGCAGGTTCGAAAAGAATGACGTTCCTGCTTGATTGATTGATGACTGATGAGTTCGAAAAGATGAACGTTCTCATCATTGAAAAAGAAGAAAAAAAATTGAAGGCGACATCACAAGAGTGTGCATCTCTGCTTCAACAAAGTGAAGAATTTCCAATCGCAACGTTCGTGTTACTGCCGTTACTATTGCGGGAGGGTGTTAGAGATATCGGAAAATATATGTGTGATATATTTTCCGTAAATATCATTTAAGTAAATAATATATTTAATTAGGATATTTATGTTAAGATATTATTTTGAGAATATATCTTTAGAGTTTATGGTTAGACGTATATCTTTTAGGAAGATTGTTTCCTATCTTATGAGCTTAGGTTTTGTATAAATACTCAACCTATTGATGAATAATAATCAAATCATTCTATTCTATTTCTCTCTAATTTGTCATATATCGAGAATGTTGAAAATTAAATTTTCTAAAAATCTATATTATTTTATCTAATGTCCTATTTAGTTCACCTTATGGTCATAAATCACTATACACAAATCATCTTTATATTGATGCCAACAAGGATTGAACACATTCTCTATGCATTTACATAAGGTTTCATGCGTTATTTATGCTAGTCGTGGTCTAATATGGTCTGTCTCTAAATCTGTCTATGTGTAAGTTCTTGCTAGAGTCATTTTAATGAATCTATATTAATTATTGTTTTAATATCTTACATGTTTTAATTTTATGAATTTAAAGATATTAGAGAATGCGTAAAATTCAATTATGAAAGTTTTTTTAAGTTCAGATGTTGCCTGCTAGGAAAATACACGAGTAGTTGTTAATTGCTTTGAAATTGCTAGACAATTTGTTTAAATTTTGTATTCTTGTCAATACCAACGAAAATCCATAACGACCCACCTCGAAAACGAATCATCATGTATCGCATTTTAAGGAGGCCCCCTAATATAATTTGAACTTACCTGTTTTTTTTTTTTTTTTTTTTTTTTTTTTTTTTTTGACAAGGAACTTACTTAAATTCGTAAAAGAACAAGAATTAGTGGATGTTACATTGTTAAGATTGATTCCTTGAGCATCCCTAGTTCTTGCTAATGGTTAACGTCATTTGATTACAATCTTCCCTCTAATAAATTTTCTTGTAGAAAGGACAACGTTTTTATGAGTATTCTTTCATGTATTTGAGGCAATCGAAAATTCTGTTATCAATGGTCGGTGATTAGCATATCATTTTTGTAACTTCCATGAGCTATGTGCGATTATTTTATAAGATACGGATTATTATATATGACTATATTTATATGGATGTTGTTCGGATTGTTGATACGTTTAGCTAATTACTACTCCATACTTGATTTAGTTAAATCTAATTAGAGCTTAAATTGGGGATTTATTCCATGCCATTTCCTAACTAGTTATGGAATACATTTGAGGAACCTAGCTAGCTAGTTGAATCCATGAATTTTGTAAAAAAACCAACTAAATCACCTTTTTATACCTAGTAAATAATACTCCCTCCGTCCCTAAATTTCAATTCCGTTTTCCTTTATTATGTGAGGAATAAATGCTAGAAACATGAATGTAATTTAGGGACGGAGGGAGTAATTATTTTTCCATGATATTTTGACAATTAATAAATTTAAGCAACGTTGCCTTCTTATTTGTTAATTTAATGTACTAGTTGATGTGAATCAATATTACTCCGTATTTTATTTTGATACTTGCTCTTAAAATTAGGGTTTAACAAATGATTTTTTATTGTTTGTTTAGCTTTGAGGTTTGGAGCTTTTAAAGTTATACTTCGTATTAATTGATCAATGTGAAATGTGATTTTTATATTTTTATTTTCTTTATTTACATATAATAATATTCTTAATTATCAAAATATTCTACCACATAATATTATTTTTTTTTTAATTTTTTCTCCTTCAATATTCTAAGCTGGGAGGTTAGGAGCCTTGTACTTAATTATACTTTGTATAAACTACTATCAATATAATACATTATATTTGGGCCAATTGCTATGGGATATTAATGCCAACTTCTGGGCCTGCTGGCCCAACATGGTGTAGGCTATTGATCCATACTATTCCACCAAATAAATTAAAGAAGTAGCTTGCATTGTTACCTTGTTAGCTAGTAAAGGTTGACTAACAAGGTAGCAACTAGCAAGATGCACCTAGGATGCCATAGAAGCACCGCGACACAAATGTACAACCATATAGTTACCGAGCCAATGCAACCAACTTGAATTTAGTTTCCAGAGTACAAAACTTGTCATTTATGACAGAGAAGTGCTAGCTGAGGCATGCATTGCTCGGGCATACTTGAGGTACCTAAAGGCCGAGACATCAGGCAGCCAGACTTGATAAGTGTAGGATCAACTTGATAAAGTTCCCTCTGCAATAATATTTTGAAATGTACATGTATTACTAGAATTCAGTAATCAGTAATACACATCAAAGTTGGAAATTGAAACATTATTGTATATAGGAAATAATGTTGGAAATTAAAACATCAAAGTTGGAAATTGGAACATTATTGTATATGCAATTTAAGCTAAGATTATACTCCATAAGCTCTAGAAATGTCTGTCCAACATAATAGCTATGAGATCAAACAGCAAAATTAAGCACTGATGAACTTCTTCTCGATCAAGGATTCGACAGCTTCCTTAAGGCTGACTTCCAGGGGAATGTAGTTGATGCCTAAGCTTTCCACCTTTTCCTTAGAAACTTTGTAAGCTGGATTGAATATATATATATAGTTCCTATGTTTGGATAAGTTTGTCATAAATCATAATAATCATAGTTCTTATGAAAGATTTATAAATTTTCCTCCAAGAAAGCTATATAGGATACGGACTGGAATTTATTGATAAATTCTCTTATCTTTTTGAACAAGTCTGCTAGTGTTTTTCTTCTTTTTGGGGCTTGCCCCTCGTTTCCACACACACACACACACAAAAAAAAAAAAAAAAAAAAATAAAAAAAAAAATTGAACAAGTCATGTTTTCAATTTATATGAAGTATAAAGGATTGGATGATTTTTTTTGGATGACATGCTAGTAGATAATAATCCATAGGCGGCCACCGGCCACGAGTTACTTTCTACGCTTTTTTTCTAAGTTATTTCATTATGACTTGACACGTTTGCAATAACTTTACCTTTATTAATACGAGTATTGTTTAATTGTAAAAAATTATACACATATAAACAAACATATCCAACATAATTTATATTTTTCACTTTTTATATATAAATGAAAAATAGTAAAATAAAAAAAATGAATAATGCCGATAGTCATTATTACGTACTGATAAAACTCATACAGTACAATATTACAATATATAAATATATAATTAATTAGTTACCGTAAGTATAATATTAACGCTTAAACTCATATTGGAAATTGTGGATGTCAATATATATGTAGCAATTTAAATAGCTAGAAAAAACAAAGATGTAATTGTATATATTTTGCAATCCACCCTAGTTAGTTTGCAATCTAACTAGGGTGGATTGCAAAATATCAAAATTGGGCAATAAAATAAACAATGACCACTAAATGGTCTAAATCACCAATGAAATCATGCACTTATTATGATTATTCATGTCATCAAAATAAATGACTTAATACATAGTAATTTTCCCACCTTTTTAGATCGTGAAACAGTACATAGATAAATAAGTTTTTTTGGTGTTTAGAGAGCCACAAGGGCAGGACAGAGATCAACAAGATCGTTTAATTAAAGCTATTAAATTGAAAAAGGCTTAAAAGAAAAGAACACAGCCGCTAAGCCGACTAACGGAAAATCAACTGCTTGTAGTTGCATCATCACCGGCTTCAACGGCTTGAGCTTCTGTTGGAGCAGCTTCTTGGACCGCCGGTTCATCATTAGCCGCAGTAGGTTCAACATGAGCCGCGCTAGTTTCATTAGCTTCAGTAGGTTCCGGCTTGTCCGAAGTGGCTCCTTTCTTGCCGAGCCACGGCTTGAGAGCCAGCTCGACGGCTAGCCACCCAACAGCAAGCACACTCATTAAAATTGCTGCTTGCTTCACATGTCCTTCCTTTGGTGCGCTCGTCATCTCCTATAATTGATCAAGTTAGAGTAAGATATTCAAGTGATTTTGGAAATTTGGAATTGTTGCTTTTATTTTGGAATTGTGGTTACTAATCAATACTACTAGTTTTTGCTATATCTTCATATTTGACGTTATTGTATATTTGTCCCGTGAACACTTGGTCCTCAACACGCAATTTATCCGGGATGTGAAACGTGCGGATATCAACTATTTTAGTTACTTTAAGTTTTGGACGTAATGTATCAAATTAAAACTTTGTATATGTGACAGATTATTAAGACATTCTTCTTTGTAACACTTCTTTGAAGCTTCCACTTGTCCCACAAACAACCAAAAATCATTTTCAAAGGATTCAAAATTTGATATTTAATCAATCAATTAATTAGCAAGTAATGCTATATATAGTTTGTTTTATTCAATTATTTTAACTAAACTAAATTTCATGTAAACTTTCACTATAACATGACATATTTGTTATTGCGTCACAAACTCACAATTCATAATCATTGTAGCAAAATATATATTTTATCTAAGCTTGTGTGCACTTATTTTTTTTAAATTAGTCAAAATAAGTTGAACAAATCGTTCATAAGCCTAAGAACGGTGTCATTGATAACATAACCGATTAACCATATCATTAACCATTAACCACCATCAATCAAGCTAGAGTTTCAATGAAACCTAAAATAATTACCTAGATGGCTTCTAATGACATGTTATCTTATCTTTTCAATTTTCATCACTACTAGTAATATCCTATCTTTAGTCCCACGACTCCCACCAAATAAATATGACCCTTTTTCTAATTGCTTGTTTTATTTGATTAGAAATTGCATACCTTTGTTTAAGCATAAATAAAAAACCAACAATAACTAATTTGAAACAAAAAAATTTTGGATGATCAATAAAAACTAAATTAAACCCTTATCAATTATCATCATTATTTATAACATTAAATTAAATCTAAAGCATTATTACATAAATAAAGTTGATAACATTATCATCAAAAGGTTAAACCGAAATCCCTAATTAGAAAACCAAAACCCAACAATGTTAACCAGTTAATCATCATTATCATTCTCAACGGCAGCAGCTTGAGCATCGTGTGAAACGAAGTCGTTGTCGTTGTCATCATCAGGGTCATGAGCAGGGTCCGACTTGTCGATAGCGGCTCGAGCCTTGTCGAGCCATGGTTTGAAAGCAAGCTCGATGGTTAACCACGCAAAACCGAGCGCACCCATTACTATTGCTGCTTGCTTCAACGATCCATTCCTTGGTGAGCTCCCCATTTCTTGAATTGAGGTATGAAGTTGAGAGAGAAATTGAAGTGATTTTTTTTTGGGAATTTAGGGATTTTTGGCTGCTACTAGAAGTTTCTTTGTTTGTGTTATCTTGATATTTTTGACTTGTGGTAGATGGTTCATGACCTTTGGTTGACACTTGGTCTATATTACTTGGCCCAGTTTTATGGTTGATAAAAGGTCCAATTTCAATTGGTAAATACGAAGTAGTTTTAATTAAAGATGGACTCGGATTGAGTTAAGAAAAAGACATGTGGTGTTGAATTCGTGAGGGTCATTTATAAATGAAGCTTATGCACGACCTGACTCATATGTTGTAACCCGAGGCTGATATCTTAGAGGTCAAGTTCATGCCTTATATATTTTGACTCCGTAGTGAAAAAAAAAGACATACCGACACACAAGTTGGCCTTTCGTGCTCTTGCCAAAATTTGTAATTAAGCCCATGTAAGACCCATGCGGCGTGCCTTTTGTTCCATGGCAAGGGTGTGCTAGGTTAGATCATTTTCGTGTTAAATTTAGTTGGCCCTCAAGCTAGCCCGACTCATGTCCAATTCTAATTTATTCTTTTGCTTTTCCACAATGCATCGTTTTAGAAGGACATGATTGCTAACACACTACTTAAACCATTATCTTAAATTATGTTTTGATAAAAAAATTATTAAAGAGAATTATTTTGAAAATAAACATTTAAATTAGCCCTATCACTATTATAATACTATTTTAATACTTGGTATGTTAGTAAAATTAGTAACTAGACATGGTCAAAGTCAATATAGGATTTGTGTAAATAGACGAAAAATTTATATTAGACTCAAATAAATGATTTTTTGAGGCAATATTGCCCTGGTTTAATAACTTGTGTTCGTGTTCGGACCAGGCTTACAAAATAAGCTTGGCTTAGTCTAGTGGTGTCGTGGTGAAAACGTATACCTTGTGACATTGAAATTAGGAGGTTGTATCGAGTCCTACTGGCTTCGCATCACCCTAGCAGTAGGGCTTGTCCCTGAAGGGCCTGAACCAATTTAATACATTGCAATGGGTGAATCTTTGCTTAATGTCTCCATGAACCAGGATGTAATAACCTCAGTCTCCAATATCATAGCTTTCGTAGCAAACTCTACTTGGAGATTAAACCAGTGTAACCAACGTGTTCATAACCAGGATGCTCATGTCTTGCAGCATGGAAGGGACTTGATTCACTGGCAAACCATGGAAGAATATCAAATATTTCTTATCTTTTTCTTGACAGGATTACAACTAAGGGGTGAATCTTTACATTGCTTAATCTCACAGGCAGAAAATCTTAAGTCTATCAGAAAGGTCAGATAACTGAATCTCATTGCACCAGTAAATTTTTTTTACCTTGCCTGAGTACTTAAAGGCTTATCAGCAAAGAGTTTACAGCTATATGTCCACATGTAATTGGCCGGAGCATTGTGGTGCTTCGATTGGCCTTGTGGGGAGGGCATGATTCCAATCACAGGTATTACAGAAAGATCATACAGGGCTACTCTGATTAAACTGACAAAATATGCGGTTCTTTCTGCATTATCAATGTTCTCTTTGGCCAAAATTCTTGATTCATTTTCTCCTCAAAGGTAGGTTGGAAAGAATAGGAACAGAAGACTAATGTTAAAGAATAAAGTGATTGCCAAGGTAGACCTTAGAATTGAAGAAGAGGGGATGGAGCTTGTTTGCTCCAAAGTATTTGAGACGAACATAGAGGTTCAAGACATGCCTTAGGTCCTAATTCTTAGCAGATGGATGCCATTTACTATTGAGGAAAGTACTCCCACAGTTGGACCTTTCACAGTGGTAATTCAAAATAGGGCTATTTGTAGTTCAATTTCAAGCTAACTAATCAGTCAAAATACACAGCACAGAATACTAAAGCAATGGCTTGAGATGAAAAGATAATAGTATAGACCTAAATTTATTATCAGTTAGTTGCTGTAGAAACTGGGAAGGAGAATTATATGGATTCTATGGATAAATGCCATATTTATTAAGCCTTAAACAGCACTTTAGGAAATAAGGCCACATCAACAGCACCCACTACCTAGAACATGCCATCAAGCCATTTACAGACAACTCGGGTTGAGATAACCCATGGTCTTTAGACCCACATCCCACCAATATTCTCAAACTTGTCCAGCATATCAGTAGGAAGCTATAAGCTAATTTCCTTGCTCAACATATAAAAGGGAGGGTAAAGTGGCGCTGCATGATACAGCAACAGACCAAGTTAACTCTTTTTTGTAGTTGCTCAAACCTCAGAATATATACCAAGGGAAAATTTGTTTCAAGCAAAACATGGTCATTACATTTTCTGTGTAGATCATCTCAGCATTGTTGTTAGACAACTTCTACACTAGCAGCTTAATGATATACGAAGTAGTAGTCATTAGTCAACGATAATTGTCAAAACAGTATCTGGTCTGGTGGGGCTTGTGGAACCGACAGCATGCCATTACTTTATATAAGAGATTCGGAATTCCTAAAAGGATCCGACAAAGCAGCTACTTCACCGTAACTGATGTTCTTAACAGGAATTACCATTCTTCTGTCTCTGATGTCAGTTATGTCAATGTGCCTTGAATAGCCAAAGGCAAGGCAGTCATTGTCCGCCCAACACAATAATCTCTAGGGTTTTTGAAAATAAAATGAGGCAACATTTCACTGGCTCGAAGAAAGTCTAGGACATAGAGAGAGATATGTTACAAATAGGGTAATGATCAAAGATTGAACTTGGTTTCTAAGAAAGATTCACATGTGATGGTCAACGTGTAATCAACTAATCACCTATGCTAGTGCAGTGACGGAGACATTGGTGATGGCATCGGAAATTGCATTAATTGAGATGCTTGGTGAGAAAGTTGATGATCTGCCCCACTTGGGACATAAATAGTGTAAGTGAGGAATGGCAAAAGCCAAAAGGAGCTGAGTTAGTAGCAACTAGACAGGCTAATGCCTTAGTGCCCCTGCTCCTTGGATATTGCCTGGTTATCCTCAGCTTGATTTCCAAATCAAATATAAAATAGGAAGAATATGCCAACTTTGAAGAAGAACAGCAACAATTATTGCTAGCAGCTGAAATAAATGGTTTTCTCACTAGCATGTCGCGTGCTAGCAGCTACTGAAAGCACCATGAACATAAGAGTTATTGCAACATGACATAGTGAGTAGGTTACTATGATGGATCAAGGATGTAAAAGGGGTATCTAGCCTTAAGCCAAGGTTCACTATGTAATCAAGTAAGAAGCACTATAAACATGATTTACGACTAAATGAAGTTTCTTTTCCCATGTAGTGTCATTTCTTAGGAAGTTTACAAACTTCCTAAAAACTTTCTAACCAATTGACTTACTTTGTTACACAAACTAGGAACCTTCACTTCCTATATATTTTGCTGTCAATCAAACAAGGACTAAGTTACGTTCTCGAGTCGAGGTTTCAACCAACAATGAAATTTATGCATAAATGAAATGTATACATAGTTTATAAGATGGACCAACAACAAAACCTCAAGTAATGCTCATTCATCCAAAGCTGAAATAAAAAATTATACTTTTCATCCAAAGGGCAATTCCCAAATTCTAATTTCTATTCATCTATATCAAAAAATCAATGATACAACAAAACTACCCTTGTTCATAATAATTCCAAAGTATACAATAATTTGATACAATTTTTGTAACAGAGAAGATTATAAACAACATAATTAAATAAAAACAAAAATAGTAATATTAGTGAAATGAAATTCAAAGGACTTGCCTCTCAGCAGCTTCAGCAACAATAGGCAATCTAGGCACTTGACCAAGAGCACAAGAATAAGACCCATAAATCAAACTAACCAACAAGAACAAAAACACAGTACTATCCAAACTCATCATCAAATCCAACCCAATCCCATCTTTTGGATTAAAACTTCTCTCCAAAAGATCAGGAAAAATCAGCAGAATATCAAGAACAATTGCTTGCATAGTATTAAACCTCACATATCTACTGAAATTTTGATTTCTTACAACAACAAAATACAGGGTAAAAAAGACCAAAACACCATTGAGTGGGAAGCTTTGGAAGACCTTAATAGCAGGAATTAGAGGTTGAATAATGAGTTGAAGAGGGGTGAATTGGTTAATTACATATTTTCCATATTGAATTCCATCAAAAAGGGGGTAAAAATAGCAAATTGCTGAGATTAATCGATCTGGGGCATCAATATTTTCATCATTTTTCTTGGATTTGCAAAGGATTAATCTTTTGGAGGGATTTGGGGTAGTGGGTGTTGTTGTAAATGAGAGAAATGATGGGTTTTTGAGAGGAAGAAGAGAGGTTGAGTAATGGGTTTTGGGGATGGATTTGAAGGAAGAAGGTGAGGAGAGTAGATAAGCTGTTGCCATGGCTGGCAGCTAAGGTTTTGGAGAAATGGAGAGTGATTTTTGTGTTGTTATTTGGCCAAATATCATATTAGATCAACTTTGAACCTACGGGCAAGTAAATGGCCATGTCGACCCTTTTCGTTTTAGTACTTTTTCTTTTGTTTTTATAGGGCTGTGGCCGATTAGGTTTGTGTGCGCGCGTGCACGTGTGATCAATATCGTATGCTGTGAAATACGAAGTATATTACATACTACCTCCGTTACAACTTATGTGCAACGATTAGACATTTTCCCTATCTGTTTTATGTCAAATCGTTGCACATAATCTGTAACGGAGGTAGTAAAAAGGTTCATTGACGTATTTATTGTTGTATTAAGGTTAAAGGATTTGTTTCTATACATGTCTAAGCTAAGGATATTAGTAGATTGAGTTTGATAAATGGTAGATCCGTAGATACTCGCCTTACATCAAGCTCCAAGATGGTGATAGGTACAAGTTTGATGAGTGATGAAGCGGAGATGAAGTTTTGTTTTTTAAAAAATATACTTGAGAATGTTGAGATCAGACATATGCGGGTTTGAGGTTGTGACATTTTGAAAAAAACATAATACTAAATTCTCAAACATGAGTTATATACGAAATGTTGTATATGAAATTTAATCTAAAGATTGATAGCGGTCTAATAAGAGGATGAATGAATCCTTCAACTACTTTCTTTGGGTTAGTGGGTTACCCAAGAGCCAATTTAACTCTTTTGGACAATTGATGATGTCAAAATGTGGTTAAGTTGTATCGTTTAGGCTCTATGATTCCATAAATCGTGCCTAAATGGAAAAATCTCAACAGAAATTCAGGAAAGCCTAACCGTCAATGATTCAAAGCCATTGACGAATTGAGATCCAAAATTAATTGTTATAAGCACAAATATTGGACAAGTCCTCAAAAACAGCCCCATTTTAAGAAACTTGCGCCACTGTAAAATCTCATGACTTGCCAAAAAAAAAAAAAAAAAAAAGCTTCAATACTGCAATGAACACAATTTATCTAATTTATAGATAACATTTTTAAAAAATAACAATGAAAAGGCAAAATTGATTTTCATATACACATACCAATCAAAAATGAAAATAAATCGTTAATGAACCCAAAACTGCTTGCAGATCAAGTTAATGAATGCTTCATCCACCAAGATCAAAACAAATTCATCTGTAAGTTTTATGTGGAAGTGATCGAAACCATAAATCCACATACAGATCAGAAACACGAGAGATCAACTGTGTTAATAGCAAATAATGAGTAAAGAATATTGCACCAGCTGATATGAGTCATATGACTGACAAAAACAAACCTTTTTCCTGTAAGGCCGTATATAAGGCTAAGTGTAATGCAGTAGTCTGCTTCATTACATAGGAGATTATACTCCATACATCTATAAGAGAGTATATTAAGTACCCTAAAACAGCTGATAGTTTCCTATAGAACAATTAGAGCTGTAACTACTCTGACATTGGAGGGCTATTTAGTATTTACATCTGTAAAGAATGAAGAATACAAGTTGATGAAGTCAGTATGATGAACAACCATCAAAATACCCCGCCTGACAAAAACTCCAGGGCAGTGAAAGCTATTCTATGATCGATTTGATTCCTTAACAACAAAAGATTGATTGGTTGAATGGTGTGTCACTGTTCAGCATTCATTTTTCTCACAAAGGGAACAAAGTTGTGCCACTTTTCGGGATTAAAAAAGCTGCTGCTCAATCTGAAATAAGTGAACGATCTTAAAATTTCTGCCTCTGTGCAATTAGTTTGTATTTGCTCCAGTCCAGCCTGCAAAATGAGGTTTCATCTTTTTAAATATAAAAGCAACAGATTTGAATATAAGTTGGAGATAAAGAAAAGCTAGAGAGAGAGAGAGAGAGAGAGAGAGAGCAGGGGAAAACAAGTCAGGAGGCAGAAGTTTGAGTCTCGACTCTTGAATAAATGAATATAAACAATTTCCAGCCTAATGGTTTATGATCTCTAACATTGTATCAGGAGTACATTAGAAGGGAATAAATACACTCGTAAAAGCCAAAATTTTGATCCAGGCAGCTCAGCTTATGTACTAAAAGACTAGATTTCATAAAAGTACAGCCGAGCTGGGACCAAACGGGATAAACAGCATGTGAACTTGTAGGTTAATAAGCCCACAATTCCTACCTACCCCAAGGTCAGATCCAAACAATCATATCAACAAGACAGCAAGTACTAATGCAAAATAACTCCTGAAGTAAAAGAAGAGAGCATTTTAGACAACTACAAACATCCTGTAGTTTGCTATTTATGCAAATCATAAATATGAGAGGCAACATTCAAATTTCCTTTTCCCTTCATTTAAGACCTAGGACTCTGGAATGACTAGAAGTACTAAAGACATTACTTTGCAGCAACACCAACATAGTGGATCTGTTAGTTTGTCATAGAGCCAAAGACTCCACCCCAATCACAATGGGTGCAGTTGCACACACATGCACAATAAATTAAGCATTTATTTGAAGCAAGATGGTTTACCTTGTCACAGCGGTCAACACAATTCCTTCCAGTCAAACTTATAGTCCTTCTCTTCGAGACAGCTTGAAGCTACATTCAAAATGGTATATTGTTAGGCCTTAATACATTCAAATCCATGCAATGACTCAAAAGCATCTGAACTATTCCCGCACAAAGATATTGCAAGGCCCTCTGATTTACAGAACAAGATGTCTATACTCAATAAGCCTTCTTGATGAGTAGTGCATTTTAACACCTATCTAGGATGACTTATAGATCAAGATTCCATCCTAAGGCAAGTGCGATGCTAAAATTGGGAGTAATTAATTTGTTTTATGAGCCAAATCTTACAAGATTTTATTCACAAAATATATGCTAGTGCTATTCTCTCACTTATTTCATTCCTTAAACATCATTATTCATCAAAGTGAAACTAAAGTCATAGCAGTGAGAAACTAAGATGGTCAAATTGAAGAACAATCCTTAGTCAAAGAGAACATTGCCAATAAGCTCAAAAAGATAAGTCAGTGGACTACGAGATCTCGTGAACGAAAGAACTGGAGTATGTAATGATGTCATTGGTTCTGGAAAAAAAAGTGTTATAATTCATTTTAAGCTATCCACACTGCCTTTCAGTAATTAGTGAAGATCTTGAGATTGGTCTAGCTTACCAATGCAAACAAGCTAAGTACCTACTCCGTACTTGAGAAGAAAGGGGTTTTCTACTCTTTTTGTGTGTGTGTTGGGGGGGGGGGTCTGCATTGTTCTACAAGTTAAGAGGGATTTTTGTAAAATAAACGAACAATATATATATAGGCATTTTGTTTAACTTTCCACAACAGAAGGCAGGAAGCAGATTACGAGAAACATGGAGATGCACTCAGGCAAAATAACTTGAAGAGAAATGGAAAAAAAATATGTTTACCTGCTGTAGTAATCCTTCTGGACTGCAAAAATAACCTGGTGGTGTATCACGGTCCCTCATTTCAAGGCACCTAAAAAGAATCTTTCAAGGGTAAGCACATAGATTATAAAGTAAAGCTTAACCAAAAATGGATTGATGATAGATTAGTGGCATTATTACTGATTCAGAAAACTAAATATTTTCAAACAATTCCTCTAGAAACTTCACCAAACAACTAAGGGAGAAGTATTAGATGTTAAGAACATGGGTATCAATTAATTATGCAGATAGACTTGCATAATTTCCTCAGGATAGGGGTAAATTCTAAGTAAAAGATCAAAGGTATATACAGGAGAACTCTTACGATAAGTGTAGAGCTGCACCATGACGAAACAGCACTAAAGCTAAGGGATCATAGCCATCTCTCTGAGCGGTGTTGTAATAACCAGCTGTAAGTTCAGCAGCATGTGCCAATGTGTGGTACCACCAATGTATTGCACCAATCTTTGCCACTAGTAGCACAGATGTTTTATCATCTTGTTGATATTTCTTCAACATATCTGCTACTTTTCCAAGAATTGCATCTGCGTGATGAATCAGTTTACCACTGTACCATTCCTAAAAATAAAAAATAAAAAATTACATCAGATTTTCTTGACAATTGACAGAAACATGTGGATACTTCAGTTTTTCATCAATAACCAAAGCATTTGATGGTATTTCCAGCTATTCTTTAAGTTTATTAGTGTGACTCAATTCCAGCTGCGGCAGTGCTTAAAACTCCATTTCAATTTTCTAGTAATACTAGACTCCAAGTAATGACACACTATTAGTAGCAAAAAGAGATTGGCAACCAAATAATTTTCCTGGAAGAATGTCTCATTATTTAATTGAATAAGAGAAATAACTCCTCTAGTCTTTAGTTTTGAACTCCCACCATGTCAACTTTGGTGATGCTTACAAAGCCTAGGATTGAAGAAATGAAATTTACTTGTACCCCAGAAAATGTCTTGCATTCTTGTTGTTAGAGCAAACACTCAAACACTATGCTGTCACGTGATGTAGCACAAGACGACATGTGTAGAGTGCATAAAGAATTTCTTTCGAAGATATTGACACATATAAATAAGGGAGATGACCTTTCAGGAGAAGTACATACAAGGAAGAAATGCCCGTAGTCAGAAAGAAAACTTTTATGACCAGCTTCAAAGAAAGGTACTCCAGATGGAGAGCTCTTATAACTTCCAACATCTTGTGGGCCATTTTCTCCCCACTGAGGTTTTCCTTCTTGGCTAGCAGCTATCTTGAGATCCTCCATCCTGAAATAACATTGCATAAGTGAACATTCTACCTTACCCCCCCAAAAAAAAGGCATTATTCAAAAGTGCTTATAGCAAGTTTTGGAAGCTGAAAGATTGGCCTACATGTACTTATCATAGCATTGAAATTCACCGATTCCGGGAAATCTCCACCGACCATCAGCAGATGGATGAGCAGGATACCTGCAAGTAGTCTCGTGTAAGCTAAGGGAAACAAAAGGCTGATGCTTATGGGCAAGGAGCCAAAAATATCACCTCAGTTCACCAGCAGGACCAAGACCAACACTTATTTCTTCAATTACATGACCAATTAACAAGTCAAATTTGTCAAGGAAACTAAAAATGAAATCTTCATAACATTGGAGAGCAGTACGGCCACAAAATAAAGGAAGTTCATCCACTCCAAGTGTAAGATAATCGTCACAGAAATTCCCACTCCGATCTCGGTAAAATATGTCCCTGTCGATAGCTCCAATCTGGGGGAAAGACAAAGAAATAAGGTTCATATATTTACAATTGTGCATAGGAGGAAATTAAAACCCCCAAGGCTGATATTATCACCTCCCAACTTTGTATCCGCATGATCTTTGACATTACGAAAACATAACTAGACAAATCCAACACATAACGGAAACAGATTAGCCATGACAAATGAGAAAAGGGAAATCATCAAAAATAGGACAACACCATCACAAAATCACACTGTTATAAGTAGAGAATATTATACATGTCCACCAATGGATACCAATGACATGAGAAATATGATAATATAAAAGAGGATCTCCCACAAACTAGATGACATTAAAAATTTCTTCAAAACAGCTAAAATCAAACAAAGTTTCAGTCAAGCAACATTTAATGGGGAAGTGAAGCAACCTTTTGAATCCAAAGTGGGAGGCTCACAGAACCTTTATGTTGGGATGATAAGCGAGCATTTGAATGGAAACACAATGCAATGTGCAACTTCAGACCAGCTTCAGATACCATTTTGAAAAGCTCTTCATAAAGAGACCAATCATAAGAATAAGGAGAAGTGTGTTCCACAACTCCCCACCAAACCTCAACTGCAACTCCATGGACACCTGCCGCCTTGAGTGCTTTTAGAGAAGCGGACAAAGCCTTGAGTCTGTAAAAGGCAATGATAAGGAACACTGATAAACTTGTTTAGAACGTGTATAAAATAAAATCTTATACTAGGGCGGGGGACCTTACCTTTTAATCCTTATAGTCCCAAGAGTATCAATGCTAAAGGAATCAGCGGGCATCATCACAAAAACAGGCACTCTCTTCTGCTTTGATGACTTTAAAATCAAGGATTTTGACCTCTCTCGGGCATCCATACTGTAACATGTAGATCACTGGATAAAATTAGTTTTTATCACAAGTGACCAAACTAACTTTACAAGTACCAGGCACGTACTATTTATACCTACTTCATTCAATTTGTGACCATTAAAACACATGTATTTATAATATCTAAACCAGAAATGAGGAAGGGCAAACATATTTCTTTTACATGACTGCTCAAACCTGTAGTAAAGACGCCTGACATTCAAGGCTACATGGGAACAAAAAATTTAAAATAAGAGGGAAGGAGGAAGGACTGAAAGTTAAGTGAGATATGCTCACAGCTTGGATTTAGAAAAAAAGTCAGCTTAAAACATGTGCAAGTGTAATTGCTAAAATGCAAATATCTTGTAAAACATAGTTGCATTACATACAAGCACATTCTTGTAACTGTATAAAACTTAGAACAGAATTGACATGTACTAGACCAACACTTGCACATTGCTGAAAATGTATGAAATAACTTCATGGAAAGAATGTTGATTATTAAATTTAACACTTTCTTAGAAAATGGATAAAGCCCTAATGGAAAAAAACTCTATTTAAGTCATGTAGATCCCCTGTATAAAAGTTAAATAGCAGCTAATATTTCAAAAATGGGTCAGTTGAAAGATTGTAGCTGCTGTACTAGTGAGCTCTTTTTCTGAGTTATGAAATCCAAAATACAGTACTTTCTTAATGGTTACATCAACATTACTAGTCAATTTAATTAAGTTGACTTATTAGCAAATTAATATATTAAACCATTATTAGTTGTCATTTAAAATACCTATGCAAGAATCAAATTTAAAGTACAAGACAAAAAAGATAAAGGCTCTATTTCCTCACCTTGTTTCCACTTAATTAACCACTACATATATAAGTTTTGTTTTGTTCTGCCAAGTTAAGTTCAGGGCTAATACGTCCAATACAATTCAGTGACAATAAGAGCTACCAAAGCTTGCTTTACAATTACAGTACGTTCATATGAGTTAAGTTTTGGGGCAATAAGTTCAAATGAATTAAGTTAAATATTAGTACACATATGTAAGTAAAATTTACATGAAGACACTTATTTTAGAGTGGAGTAGTTGCCAAACTAGCCTATAGCCACAGGCCCACAAAGACAGAGTACACACAAGATCAACTTCACTTCGATTGATCACTTCACACCACTTTGCCAAAAATAGAACCCTCAGAAACCCACGTACGATGAAAAGAACACACCCTAACTCCTTAACGTGATTAAACCAGCCACAAGAGACACTTATTGTGGAATGGATTAGTTGACAAACTAGCCTATAGCCACAGCCCAAAAAGACAAGTACGCACAAGATCATGTCATCTATGTAACTTCACTTCGATCCATCATTACACACCACTTTGCCGAAAATAGAACCCTCAAAAACCCAGATATAAAATTGAAGTCTACTCTTCACATTCTCAGAATAGAGCCCTCTGATCATATAATCTTTACAGTCTCAGATTAATCCTAATAGTATAGAGTGACTTAAACATTCAGCCAAGAATTAATGATCATTTCAAGAACACCAAAAAGACCCTCCAAAACCAGATTTAAACTCATAACTCTCATTTATTAATCTTGAATATTTAGCCAAGAATTAATGATCATTTCAAGAAAACCAAAAATCCCCATTTTAGTTTAGTATTAATGACTACATTTCACAATTTTACATCAAGGCAACATCAATACAGATAATTCCAAGGTTCAGCTCATATTAAACGCAGATCAACGCGTGATTTTGTCATAAAACCCGAAATAATTACCATTTTAGGAAATACGATTAATGATTGTAGTTAACCCTTGACATTCCGATAAACATTTCGTAACTAAATCATATTATACATCATCAAGGCACCACATATAAATGCAAAAAAAACCCACATCAAATCAATGACTTAAAATAAAAACCCAAAATCATCCAATCAAATAATTCAACTTAATGATCAAGAAAGCATGCAATAATTCAAGAAACCCAATAATTTCATCGATAATCCAAAATTAACACAAAATAATCATCAACAAATTATACCCATAAAACTAAAACAGTAGTAAAATCAAAATTGAAACTAAAATGAGCTGAAAATCAAGTAGACCTGAAAACTGGAGAATTCTTGCCCATTACAGATTTCCATTTGAAGAACTTCTTCTTTAAAAGAGGGGGAAGAACAATGGTAGAAACGTTTCGTTGAGTACGGAAACCATTTCGACCCTTTCGAACGCCAAAGAGCAATTCATTGAAGCCGTATGAGTTTCGTTTTGGGGTGCATTTGCAGAGCACACCCGCCATTATTGGAGGAGTTTCGAAGGATTTTAGAGAGAGAAAGTGGGCAATTTTTTTTTAGAGAGAGAAAGAGTGTGGAAGAAAGATTTGGGTTCCAAGCTTTTATGGGCAACTTCTCAAATCAAAGCCTCTTTTAATCTTTCTTAAACAGAATTTCTTAATTATATTTTTTTATTTACAGGTATTTTGTGGATCACTGGATCTTTTATTCATTTAATTTTACTAGTATTTTTTTAAAGGTAGGAATCTACGGAGTACTTCGTAATTTTATATGTATAATAGTACGAAGTATATTTACTGGTATATACAATGTATACAACGGTCTTCAGTCGATCTCTTCTACTCCCTTTGATTAAAGTAATACGACAACATTTTTTAGCACGATAACATTACTCCATCACCTCAACCTCAGAAGTGAGAGAGTACTTCCTATCGTATAAATGTTTGTAGTAGACGGAGCACATTGTATAGCAAGTCATTTTTAGTTGTATGCTACGGAGTAGTAGATTTCAAAAAGGATGGAGAAATATGATTTTTGTATTAAAAAAAATTAAGGAAAATAGTGAAGAAAATTCATTATTTTTTAAAATCTATTTTGCATATATTCCTGCTAAAAAAAAAGTATGTAGTTGGCATATTTTAGTTTTTACGTATAATTTGTCACCTTGTTTTTTTGGCTACTGAAAATGTCTATGAGTACACGAGGGATAACTACCTATACTGTTCACAGCTCATATATATAAACGAATAAATACACATGCAATAATTTAATACGTATTGTTATATTATCTGTTGTTGCATTTGGATGCTACATCCTCTACTCGACTTCCTACTATACACCATAAAAGGTATAAAACTACTCATATATAATTAGAAAATGTTAACAAGTTTTCAAAGTTATGAATAACAAATAAAAATAGGTTAGTAGCTTAAAGTATCTACTCTCTAGCATAATTGTCGATATTGTTGATTAGAGAAGTTACGCTGATTCAATTTGGCCCCGCTAAAAAATGTCGATATTGTCGACGTTTTTAGCACGAAAATCGAGAAAAAAAATAAATAGATGTAAAGTGGGCCCCACTAACGGCAACATGTGACGGAAGGATAACGACAGGGGTACAGCTTAATCACTTTTGGGACCTTGAGGCTTGAGGTTACAGCGAGGAACTTTTCAAAGGTAGGGGCACAACGTGGAATAGTCAATACCTCAGGGGTATGATGTAGAATTTCCATTAGAAAATGTTAACAAGTTTTTAAAGTTATGAATAACAATTAAAAATAGGTTAGTAGCTTAAAGTATCTACTCTCTAGCATAATTGTCGATATTGTTGATTAGAGAAGTTACGCTGATTCAATTTGGCCTATTTATCGTATGGAAATTGGTCGCAAAGACACAAATATTGAAGGTGATATAAGTTCAATCGTGACCAATATAATATAAGTTTTGATAGAGATATAAGTGAATTTAAAGAAAAAATGAATACATCTTAAAATTCAGGTTTACTATTAAATTACGAATCAATTTAAGAGCAAATTGGATATAAAGATAGGTTTTATTTAACTAATTTCCAATACCTGTTACTTATTCTAGTCAAAATCAGATCAAACCTAACTAGAAATATTTGTATTAGACCAAATTAGCTAGATATTTTAATTTCTATTTACTTATTGCTAAATATTTTTAACTGTTATTATAATAAAATTAAAAAAAATAAAAAATAAAATAAAAAAACAACAAAACAAAACTTTATGCAAAATAGTATATTTGAAAAGTAGACAATGAGCAGAACCTAATTAGATCCCATGAGAGTGAGGGATACCTCAAGTGGTTAGAGCTCCCCTAGGATCGATTCTCACCATCCGCCCTTGTGGCTCTCTAAACACCAAACTAAATCAGATCAAATCAAATCAAACCAAATCTTATTAGAATCAAGCAAGATAATCTTATTTCATATGAAGAGAATAAGTCTTAAGTTTGGTACCAAAAATCCAACGTGGAAGTAGTCATCCACAAAGGATAAGAATGCAATGCAACAAAATACTCGTACAAAAATATCTAACCCTAATTTTTGTTTGCCAGAGCACCAAGCAATCAAAGTATGGGCATTGCTAAATCATTCAATTGGTTTTTTTTTTTCCAATTAGTATTCATTAATTGGGTCCTACATTGAAGCTTCCCATGATGCTCCATGGTACACTTAATGATTGCTTTAATTAAATGATTAGCTTGTTAATGATCAATGTATGATTATATTATGGGTAATGTTATATGTAGCCCTAAGGGCTATATATAAGCATTAAATATACTCTTAGAAATTGTATAAAATTAGAAATTTATGACAAAAACACGCGTAAATCAGTGTTATTAGTGTTTATATTTTGATGATTTCTTAACTTTTACGATTTTCAAGTGTAAATTTAATACTTATATGGGCTATGTATAATATTTTCCTTATATTATACGGAGTATATATTTATAAAAAGGATCTTACTATCGAACGTCTCCGGAACATTAGATAATCCTAATATTTCCTAATATGGTATTAATTTGGAAGTGCATGACTGGATGCTAAAAATCACGCGTCAAATGATGTAATTAATGTTTACTTCAAGTTAATATTTCTACTTTTAATTATTTTATCTGGGCGTTCATTAGTCTTTTACCTTATATAAAAAAAACTAGAAAAATCTTTAGCTTGTATGCTTTTGTGTACATATATTTTATGGGATTATGCATGGATAATGTTACAACTTAAAATCGTCCATATGTATTACATGTAAAGTATTACTTGATCCATAACAGTCATATTACATTGGTAACATGCTAGCATATGGAATTATGGATGCATGAAGTAGCATGGTTGGTCCTAATTTAGAGAAATAAAGTAAATAAGTAATGAGTAGGTATTTATGCATCTTTATAAGGCTTTCATTAATTTAAATTCAATCAATAATAGAAACTCGGGACAATCTATACCACAAAAGTCATCGATAATGAACCCACTTAACAAAGTCACTAGTCACATAATTAATATCTCAAAAGTATTAAAAGAGGTTTTAAATTTTTAGAAAAAAACAAATTTAAAATATACCACTCTTTCTGTCAAAAAAAATCTATGAGACATATATATACATATTTTTACTTCTTGACAAGTTTCATTAAGACTGTGCATCTTAATTGTACCAAAATCTAATTCGACCCCTTTATATCAAACAATCCTATGCAATCCTGAAGTGAAATTATATGTAGTATAATTATGTGACCTCTTACCTCTAACCACGACCATGTTCTCTAATCACCATGTCGTACCACACACAACAATTTGATGTTAATGACTATAAAACACATATACAAAAGTATTGCTCCATATATACAGTATTGGCGAACCAATGATTGATATTCCAAAAACCTTTATCTCTAAATCAAATGCTTCCCCATACACTTACATAAGAATATGAGACTTTTAAGTGACTAGAGATGCATAAATTACACATGTTGAATTGTTGAAATGTACTCGTAACTAATATGCACGCACGCACGCACCAACCCACGGCTTAGCTCATCATGTACATGGTGCATTTTATTTCAACCTACTCATAAATTAGTAAACTTAAACCAAAGTCTCCAATTAAAAACAAAAGACAAACAAACAAACACAAACATAAAAAAGGCCTAAGCCAGTGTTATAAATCATGAAGTATGATGTAATATCAATGATACAAGGACTTCCTTTGGATTTGGAACAATTCAATCTCCAAAATCTTCTCAACTACCTCCCAAAGTCTATGGGAAAATTAACTGTTATTTAAAATAAATTAAAAAAAAAAATGACATGAAAAACGTTTAAAGAAAAAAAAAAGTGTTTTAATTTCAATCATATGGAGTTTAATGATTAATCTCACAATCAATTTCATCATAATAAAATGATACTACTCTACATTCAATCAAAACAATCATATCTCATAATACTAATCAATTAATCATAATAGAAGTACTAATAATAATAATAGTACTAATAAATCTCTACTACCAAAAATAAATACATAAACAAATTAATAAATAAATGAACTAAAACTAAAATTTAATTAAAACCATATCTTAATAATCTCTTAGACACCCATGGCAACCAAAATAGCCACTCCACTCAAAACAATACTTCCAACCCCAAACTTAGCCTCTGCTCCAGAGTCATCAGCAAGCGGCATTGGTCCCTCGGCCGCCTCGGGCGATAACACTCCCGGCGAACTTGCCACCGAGGGAACAATCCCGGAAGGCACCTCGGCTGGTGGCGCGGAACTCGATGGGATTCCCAATACCGGCCCCTCAGAAACCGACGGAACTTCCGCCGGAGTCTCAGCGACGGCCGGAACTTCCGCCGGAGAACTCACCGGAGGTGTACTTCCGACCACCGGAGAAACAGGGGCGATCACGGGTGGCGAAGAAACCGGTGCCTGTGTTGGAGGGGCTAGACTACGAGACGATGATGTCGGTGAATTCGCCGGAAAACTCGCCGGAGACGGTGAGATTGTCGAATGTGATTCGGAAGGCGAAGGCGAAACAATGTGGGATGACTGAGAAGGAGACTTCGCCGGAGAATGCGCCGGAGAATGCGCCGGAGGAGAATGCACCGGTGAAATCGCCGGTGATCTCGAAATCTTAGGGAGTGAAGTGGGTGATGAAGGAGCATGTGAAGGAGAAATTTGTGAATTTGATGGAGTGATCAAATTACATAATAAAATCAACCCAACAAAAACTGAAATTAATAATCTATGCATTTTCAATTTCTAAATTGGGAAATTAAAATCAAACAATATTTCCACTGATTTTCAGAATTTAAGAAGTAATAATTGGGAATGTTTGTCGTTAGAAAATATGGGAAAGATTGGTTAATGATTTTTTGGGGGTTTCTCTGTTTTTTTGTTGGGATGAAAAATGAGAGATTTATATATAGTGAGAATTCAATAAAAAGTGTGCAAGAATTAGGTTTTTTTTTAAAAAAAAAAAATATATATATATATATAAAGGTGACCGTTGAAGTGGAATGTTTCGAGGTGACTGGCTATAGCAGGTTTTGTAGCCGTTGTTGTAAAATTGACTACCGGCTATAGAAGGTGGGTAAACGTTCCGTTAAGTTTTGCGCCTATTTTGGGTGGTTTCGGTTGGATTTTATTTTTGTTGGCAAGCGTTAAATATTTTTGAGTTTTAGTAATTACAGAGTATCAATTAGGCAATATAAGGGTAATGCTATTGTTAAATATACTATTGAAAATATACTATTAGAAATTGTATAAAATAAGGATTTCATGACAAAAACACGCGTAAATAAATGTATTTAGTGTTTATATTTTGATGAATTCTTAACTTTTTACGATTTTCAAGTGTAAATTTAATATGTATAACATTTTCAAGTGTAAATTTAAGATGTATAACATTTTCCATTAAATTTAAATAATTATATATTCCGTATCATAGTATCATCTCTGATTCTTATTAATTGCGACAAAGTTAGTATGTGGAAATTAAGGGGATATATTTTTATACTAGGCACTCCACACACGTTCCTTTTTAACACGCCTTAATTACTTTTCTTTAATTGTTAAGTTGTCCTTTTTACCTATTCTCTCTAACTATGAAAATTGGGTTCCACACTCCTTCCATTATTTTTCTGATCAATACTTTTTCACTCTCCGAAAATCTTGCAAATTATAATGGAACAAATAAAAAAAAACCCGATGGAATGAGTATCATCAACTAGAATGAGCCGATAAGATAGAATTTGTGACTTTAAAAAAGTTTTGACACATTAGAAGGTATAAAACATTAATTATATCACATACTTTATAGTTTAATCTTTTTATTAGTTAAAATTAATCTAATTTTTTTTGAGAAAATAATTATATTTGTTTTTTCTTAAAAAAATGCGTGTGTATGTGTGTGGTGAAGTCGTGATAAACTAGATTATCTCATTTTAGGAACCCTCAATGGGCTAAATCCATGTGTTCTATTTATGATTCATAAAAGTACAAAAATATACCCTTCATTATTTTTAGAAATGCATGTCAAAGGTAGTGACTATTCCAAATTCCAAGGGCAATCAAAGAGTGAAAGTAGGAAATTACACAATATTTCACCATACAAAATAAACTTAATCAATGATATATATGAACAAGTAACATATACCCCTTACTAAATCATTTTAATTAACTTATAAAGATTATTAAGAGCTTGCTAAACAAAATTCTCAAAACAAAAAAAAAAAATGGAAAGATTTTCTTGGGTAATGATCATGTTAGCAATAGTCATTTCAAACCAATACAAAGTCATCTTAGGATGGCCAAATAGTTGGTATACTCATGTTACAATAAAGAATGATTTGCCTGATAATCTCCCTTTGAGATATCAATGCAAATCAAAGGATGATGATTTAGGGGATAGCATACTTCAAAACAAGGAAACATTTACTTGGAAATTCACTCCAAATATTTTTGAATCAACCTTATATTGGTGCAATATTTGGTCAAGATATGGTTATGTATCTAGTAAAGTTTTCTCAGAGAAAGAACAATTTTATCATTATTGTAATTATAAAGATTGCACTTGGAGTATAACAGATCAAGGCATTAATGTTATTGATGTTAAAATTGGCAACCCTGTGCTTTGTCACAAGTGGAATGATGAGAAGCAACAAGGATCACCTAGTCCATCCCCTCAATAGGCTATGCAACAATAATAATCTTGCAACAAAACATATGTAACTTGGCAATTTTTGGTAAACAATATTCTTCTTTTTAATTCAAATCATTCCATCACTATGGTTGTGAATTTGTGATAAACAAGATTACTTCTAGCTATGTCAGACGTTACAACTTCTTTTTTTTTTTTAATTATTTTTTCCCTTCAATAATCTTAATATTGTACTTCTTGTAAAAGTATCGCATACTGAGTACATCTAACCTGCTCAGTTTTGTTATACATTGTTGTTTTTTGGTTAAAGATCTCGAAGCAAGAAAACTTGACTGTAGTTGATGAGTTATACTTCTTCCATTCTTGTTAAGCGCTTTATTTGGAATTTCTTGCTTGCTAAATGCTAATGCACAAATAATAAATTTTGATATTTTAAAAACATACTTTCTTCTTCTTCTTTTTTTTTCTTTTTTTTATCTATCTATCTTTCGACTTTATGTTACGATATGTTCTTTTTTATCTTCCCACTTTTTCTTTATTCTTTACACGTTATATAAAGAAAATTTTCACTTTATCTATCTAGGCAACCACATGATCCACATTAAATTATACTTCATAGTATTATGTATATACCAAAACATTAAAACTAATGTGTCTAAATACTTTTCTCTATCCTACGTAAAAAGTAAAACAGAGGATCACATGAAATCGGAAGGAAAGCGCTAACCATTTGAGCTACCTCGCACTCTATGGACTTTCACAATATCCATGTTACTAACTTTGAGTTTTTGGCCTTACAACTAAACTTTGTGCACCTTACACTTATAATTGATTGCTCATTTTCTCAATTATAATAAAACCAACTTTGTGCACATTACAATATACAACCGATTGTTCATTTTCTCAACTACTCCGTATAATAAAAAACGACTTTGTACACCTTACCATGTACAACCGATTGTTCATTTTCTCAACTACTTCGTATTATAAAAACGACTTTGTGCACCTTACCATATGTACAGACGATTGTTTATTTTTTTCAAACAAACATATACTTCGTCCGTTCTTTTTTACTTGACCTGCTTTGACTTTTATACTATTCACCACTCCTCCTTTGACCGTCTTTTGTGAATAATTTGTAAGGAAAAACATGTTCATGTTGGATATTTTTGAATTCGTCTCAAGAAAACTATCATAATATATAACTTTTATAATTTTTACTTATGAATTATTAATCGTTAAAGTTTTTCATTGGCAAGCGTGATAAAAGAAATAGGTCAAGTAAAAAAGAACAGAGGAAGTATGTTTTGGTTAAATTATGTACCATCTTATAAAAAAAAATTACCTAGCCGATCATTATTTATAGAATTCAATGAAACCTAATTTAATCAAAATAATTTACAAGAAATCAAACAACTACTAATAAAGATATACTTCCTCCGTTTTTTAATAGATATAACACACATTTTTTTACGCTATTTAAGAGAAGTAGGGTTCACATGATGTAATACACTTTAAAATGAGGTGAGAGGTTTTTTAGAGTACAGTGGGTCATATGCTTTAAATAAGAAAAATAGTACAACTTTTTCCCAAAAAACTATCCATTTATACAGGGCCGTTCCAACTATTATGGAGGCCCTGTGCAATTGAGATACATTTGGCCCCCCTCCCCTCTTTTTTTTAAGTAACGTATAATAATATTGCATTTTTTTTATTAAATGCTCCGCTATGATTTATTTGTTGAAGAGGTTTAGAATAAAGAAATATATGTAATTTTTGTAATAATATTGAAGAGATCAAAATATGTTGAAAAGCAAAAATAAAAATAAGTTATAAAAGTATTTACGGGGTATTGTAAAGACGAGAGAGAATGGTAATATTTTCTAAAAATGAAATTGAGCAAAGGAACCATTATTATTGGGGATAAAAATATAAATATTGTTACAATCTTTCAAAATATAGGAATGGAATTTAAAAAAAAAGTACATAAGCAAGGCTCGAACCACGTATCTACAAAACTTAGTATCACCATACTTACCACTAAGCCATAACAATAACACTAGAAATTTGTACAACAATTTTGTATATAATTGTAAACTTGAGGCCCAAGCGATTTTGGGCCCTGTGCGGTTGCGCATGCCGCACACCCTAAGGGTCGGCCTTGCATTTATAGTGTGTTGCAAGTATTGACATTTCCATTTTAGGGATTTGTTGCAAGTATTTAAAAAAGCAGGAAGTATATATTATGACGAAAATCAACAAAATTAATATTGTAGGAAATTTTGAAAAAAAAAACTATTATAAGTTTTTATTATTTACTACTCCGTAGTTTTTGGTCCCGTGCAATGCACGGATTCATAAAGTAAGATTTATTAACAAATAGTTGATTGAAATTAAATGACTTATGTAACAATTTTATTTTATTTCAAATTTGAATTTTTTAATGTCTATCTTTTAAATCCTTATGTGTTGCATATTATATATATAAATAAAATTTATTAAAAGAATTTTAATTTTTTAAATAGAATTTTTGTAAGGAAATAATATAAGTAAATAGCACTTTTGGAGGGAAAATTTTTTCACAAAATTATGTCAAGTGTCTCTTTGGTGATTACTTTAGTTGTATAGATAGGTTATTTATTTTTATAAGTTAGCCATGGACAAGTGTCATATACAAAGTATAAGTTATTTGTTCAAATAAAAAACCTATTTTTACCAACAATCTATTTTCTCTTTTACTATGATTTGTATGAAGAAAATCATTCCTTTTTTTAGTAATATACTTAAATAATATACATTATAATGGATATCCAAATTCCATGAGAAATCAAAGAGTAAATTTAGGAGGTAATAACACACATATTTTCACCGTACAAAATTTAGAAGTGATATGCCTTATAAAAACCTTCAAATAAACCATTTTCTATAATACACTCAAACTAGCTAACCAATATTCCATTATTTAGGCAAACATTATGTATAAATTTTCTTGGGGAATAGTTTTATTTGCAATAGTCATATTAAATCAATATGTAGTCATATTTGCGGATCTTCACGTCTCAATAAAGAATGAATTGCCTGGCAATCAACCTATCAGAATTAATTGCAAATCAAAGAATGATGATTTGGGTTTTCACATACTAAATGTTCATCAAGCATTTTCATGGAAATTTAAACCAAATATCTTTAACACTACCCTTTATTGGTGCAATGTTTGGTCTAACAAATATGGCTACATGAAAAGTGATGTTTTTACTATGAGAAGTGATTTTTATCACCATTGTGATTATAAAGATTGCAATTGGATTGTAACAGATCAAGGGATTAATGTTATAGATTACAAAACGAATAAACCCGTGTTATGGAGCAAGTGGAATGGGTCATCGAAGTAGAAGAATGACAAGAATCAACTAAACCCTTGTTTATGTTCGAGATTATTTAGGAGATTAGGATTTTGCCCCCCACTCCTCACCCTCTTATTCTTGTATTCGTTTAAAATTTCTATTTTCACATAACTTGCAAAATGTGAAGTTCTTCAAAAAAAAAAAAAAAAAAAGGAAGTCATCTTAGAGTTGATCATCTATGGCCTAGCCCGTCGACCTAGTCCAACCCGCCCGAAAAAAGTGCGGGTTTGGGCAAGTAAAAATATGCATTTTTAATTCAAATCCCGCAAAAGCCCGCACCTTTTTAGCGGGTTTGAGCACGATATTTTTATATAAAAGCCCGACCCAACCTGTCCATTTGGTCACCTCGCTCTAAGTCATCTGCAAAAGGGTGTTTTTTTTTTTTTTCTTCAATCTCAGGTAATGTGTACATAAAAATATTTGCAGTGTGCCAATCAAGCTTGAATAAATAGTAACTAGTAACAAAAACATTTGTGCAAATGTGCTTGTCTTACAATGTATTATTTCATATCAATTACTCATTTTCACAAATGAACGAATTTGTTTAAAATCTTTTACTCCACAGCCTTAAATCTTAATGCATCATTTTATTGAAAATTTTGCTTTTTTTGCTTAGCCTATCATTACTTATGGAATCTAACAAAACTTAGGGGGTGTTTGGTTCGGAAAATGGAAATGGAGTGGAAAGGAAATAAATAAGAGGGGGAAAAGGAATCATTTAGCTATTACTTTTTCATTTGTTTGGTTTAACCATGAAAAGGGTATTTGTTAAGAGGGGGGTAAGGGTATTTGTTACCCCAAGTTTTTGAGAGGTAACAAATGAGGGGTAACCATTACCCTTAGGTAGTGGTAATTGTTATCATGCCTTCAAACCAAACACACGGTAATGGTATCGGTTTAATCGAATCCGTTTTCAATCCAAAAGATACACTAACCAAACGCCTCCTTAATTCAATCAAAACAACAAAAATTAACAACCTATAAAGGTTTGCAATGTTGGTTTCTGGTTTAAAGCTTGTTTTGAAGCAAACATAGAACTGTGGAAGTTTGTTCGCTGCAATAATGATGTGTTTTTGTGTAGGTGCGCTATTATTAGAGAGGAAGTCACTTTTAATTTTACCCATTTTGATTATGCAAACCTGTTTGTATTTGCCCTTTCTGCGCAAATGAACAACCTAAAACAATCGATTGGTTATTTAGTAGATGGATCGCATATGAAATTAGGAACACCCCTCCGAGAGCCTATTATGTATACCTATGTGTACCGTACACTTGGGATCATTTGCTCATTCAATCAACAAATAAGTAAAAATATTATTTGCTCATTTGTTAATTGAATGAACAAATGATCCCGGGTGTATATAACAAATTCTAGCCCTCACCCAAAAAAAAAAAGCAAGGGCATCTATTAAGTTGATGGTAAGGAAGAAACTCTAATCATAAATAACGATAATGTGACAACTAATTTTACAACTAATTTTAGGCAAAACCGTGAAAGAGGTATTGGTTTGGGAAAAACCGAAAAACCCTATATCAAACTAAATCCAAGAATAACAATTTGGCGAGCACTCGTAATAAATCAATCAAAAGACCACTTCTCACATTGAGTGACTACATGTTAGAAGTTTGTTACATGACTGTCCCATACAAGGGATAACATACATCTTACATTGATTTTAAAAGGCAACTCAGCTTTTATTGTCATAAGCAACTATGTTCTGGGGTTCACATTCAGGACTCAAAAGGCGGACCAGAAGAGCTGTTGTTGAGCTAACGGATACAGCTCCACAAGCTGCCCATCTGAGACTTCTGGGAATTGTTACTCTTGATCCTGCCAGACAGAAAACCACAAGAATGAATGAAAATAAATGAAAACAACAAAAGTGCCGCACTTAAGAATCTTTTTAATTTAATTGCACTTTTGTATTATAAGCTAAATAATCACACGTTTTAAAGGGACATAATCATAATCGTCTAAAAATAATATTTCTAATTTTTGCTGGGTCTAATTTTGTATGTTGTACTAGTATATACAGTAGAAAATACAAACACTTCTAGACTATCTTGAGAAGAGAGTCGGGATACACCCAAAAAATAGGACTTTGTGACTGTCTAGATTATCTACAGGTGGAATATATTAAGACGATTGAAACTTTGAATTATTCATGTCAATTGCGTAGTATAATTTAGCTACATCTGTTGATGTATCTAACACTTGGTGAATGACAAAATCACCAGTGATAAAACTTGAGGACAAAAATAACACAAGACTAAGGTAAACGTAAGCTCTTAAATAAATCATCTTAATACGAGTATAACTAATATTCCCATAGCAAGCTCTAAAGATACAACCTGATTATTTGGCACCTTCCAGTGAAATTTGGATTTAGCAGTTGATGTGCCTAATGTTATCTCGCTCATAAGAATAATCTAACACCAGGATAATCTTCAGCAAGCTCAGAGTCAAAGTTTTTGCCCAGTGAAAATTCTGTGACAAACTAAATGGAGGAATAGTACTAGTACTACATCTACGAACTAATGCAGAAAAGATCATTACAATTGCATAGGTTATAAAATATTATCATCATCAAAGCAATTCAGTACAAGCACCTATGTTACTTAGATTTGGTAAGAAGTGCAGTATGTGCAGGGTCGGACATGGCCAATTTATGAAATTTGGTTACTATTGATCCAAATTGAAGTGTCTAATACTCTAACACCTATGTTCAAGAGTTGAGCATCTGACACAGATACTTAATGTGAAACAGAGAGACAGAGTAAAATAGAGGAGCACTAAAAGCATGAATCTACAGCGTGAGCCATCCTCATGCAGCCCGGTATACTTCAAACCTCACTCTTTTGAATATAATCCCAACTGGTTCACTCCAGTACTCTCTTTGACTGCTTAATGATGGAGCATATAATTGTATTCTCAGTGTTATATTCCTTTTAGTTAATATTGGGACTGACTTGACAAAACCACACCTCGAATTCTCAATAAAAGAGATGTAGACATTAACCCATCTGCACAACTGCTATCAGACTGATCACTTCATTCATGGCCACAAGTATACATGAAGGAATCTCTAACACAAGGGATAAAATAATATATGAAACTGACTAGGTACATTATAAATTAATAGCAGCTAATTATGCTGTGGTAATGGCATGGCCACACTTTCTAGTCTTCATCAATTGATAGGGCAAGAAGTTCCAATTTCCTAAAGGAAGACATAAACATAAACTTTGAGCTCCATCTGTTTTATTCATATTACGTTAACTGCAATAATCCTTTTCAGTCCTAAAGATTAAACAGTATGCTGAAGCTAATAGCCATTATCAAAATAGCTATAATAAAAAGTCTGGGGGCAGATAGGGTAATGACCAATGAGGGTAATGACAGATTGAAAGTAAGCAAAGATAGATCAAGATCATCAGTTTGATCATCCGATGAAATTTATAATCCTGCATATAGAAACTTTCTCAGCTAAAGGCCTCAAACTTTAGAATACACTAAGAATTTAGTTCACTTACTCTATGTTCATTGGTACATTAGAATGATGCAAAGATATTATGAGCATGTCAGCTGCTATAATTCTTCAAAGGTTGGGAACTAATTCAAGTGAAAATCACAAGCGGCACATTGGAAAGTTTAAGTGATAAGATTGACAAAATATATCTGCTTACAACCAAATGACCTTAGAGGTGATTCCCCCAACAAGGATATATAGGGAGAAACTGAGAAATCATACATTGATACATGGTATGCATATGTTTTGGATTTTCCTATTTTATTCTCATCCACGCAGTGTTCTTGTTCAAACTTTTAAAAGTAATGAATAACTTTTGCAAGTTAAGACATTCCCCCAACTGTCTAGATATACTTCCTGGTCTTGTACATTGATTTGCTTACAAAAAAGGGGAAATAAAGCACCCCTATTTGTCCAAAGGGCTTCTTGGTGAGGTTTGGGGTAAAGGGAGGGTGAGAGTCCATGTCTCCATGAGCCCTACATAGCTTACTAGAGGTAGAAATGAGTGCCCAAAGGATTTGGAGAGGAACTTCAAACCTTACGTAAGGAATGACTTCTCCAACCAGGTGGGTGAAGGGAGAGGAGCTAAATCAATTGAAATCAAACTACCATAAACAGGGTTACATAGAAATTTGTAGTACAAATAGGTACCAAAACTATGAGGGATCTTGTATAATTTTGAGTATTATAGCTATCGCCACGTACAAAAGTTCAGTAGCAGAGGCACCATAAATTTCTCAAGCTTTGTTTACTACATATAATTCAAAAGACCTATATAACAGGTAGTTCCTCACAAGTTTTTATCTTTGATTAATGGAGGTATGACAAATACAATAAAAAAGGAAGACAGGGATGCGAATGTGTAAACTGGTATGAAACAGTATACACCATGTAGTAAAGAGTAGTGCAAACTTGTAATGAAGCAGATTAAGATCAATAAAAAAAAAAACAAAAAAACACACACATACCATAGTGCATTCTACACAAGACCCAAAAACCCAATGCTCCACCAACTGTAAAAATCCCAGCTGTTTGTCTCATTAATCTTGAGCAAGGCTTCGCATCTGATCGCATGAGCTCACCATCAGACCACCCAAGAGCACGTCTCAACGCCATCAAACAATTGCTTCTTTCAAACCTAGCTAATTGCTTGAAATATTCTCGTCGGAAATTTCCCTTTCCAGATTTTTACTAGAAATAGTAGCCTTTACAGTATTAGCTTACTCAAATGACAACAAAGTACCTGATCAAGCATTACACAGCACCCCATCAGCAAATCTAGCTTGCGTAATCAAATTAATCAAATGACATATTCATCTAATCACTGCCTAGAGCTTACCAAGCAATACTCAAATGCAATTCACTACCTGGGGTCTGCTAATGAATCATTTGCTAACAAACTAGCCTCCAAATCACTACTGTGTACCTTAAATTTGCTTATTTGATAGAGTAATTAACAACCATTACTAAGAAAAACAGAACTTATATTCCAAGATTCCAATTTTGTTAATCAACGTTCATTTTGTTCTGCGGAATTTCATCGAACACCTGATGTGCATACTCTAAAAACTCCATCTTTCCCTTACACAACCACATATCTAAAACCCTTGTTTCCTATTCTTGATTTTATGGAGTTTTTCTCATACCCACAAAATTTAATCAATCCAATCAAATAAAAATGACTCTTCTTTAAATTTTTACACACCCCCAAAAATAATTTCACTTGCATTGATACTAGAATTATATTAAACTCAAAATCATTAGGGAAATATAACAAAGTTTAAAATGCATAATAGTTGATTATAACAGATAAAAGGGCAAAATTTATGAAACAAGAAAGAAGAAGCTCTACCTGCCGATTTTCTTAGCCGGAGGAGATCGTTGCTGAATCGGGAGAGAAATTTGTGGAGACTAATACTGTATTTTATTTGAAGAGGAACTAAAATGTACACCATAAATACGGTGTATTTTTTTACTCCGTATTATGGAGTAGAAAAGAAAAACCAATACGAACACCACCCGATGACCTGAATCAATTTAACAATTCGATGTTTCATGGTACAAATAAAACGATGAATCATGTACTTGTAATTGTAAAAACTTAATAAGTAGATAAAGAAACTAAATTTACAGAGATTTGCTAAACCTTTAATAATGTGCGTCCTTGAGGACTCTAATAACCGGTATTTTTGGTGTTAAAGTCCAAAATTAGGTTAAAGTTGTTAAATATTTTTGACAATAACATTACAAAATATATATTATATAAAAGATATTCAAAAATATTCATTTGGGTATGTATGGAAATTGTCAAACTGAAGAGAAAAAAAAAACATATGTATATTATAAGGTATAAATAGTTTACTTTAAAAAAAAAAAAACTCAAATTTACAAGGCTACAATTGATAAGTTGTCTTTTACAAAGTATCTTAAAAACAGAAGAAAGTGACACGACTTTTTATTTGGAAAAATCGGGGTTGGATTTTATTCCAATAAAGTAAGTTCCGCCAAGGCACTAATGTCATGTATTCATGTGGGAAAGAGCTTAGAAATACATGTTTCACCCCATTTCGAGGTAGTAGTCTAGCCGCCAAATGAGCTGAAATATTATCACCCTTACGGATATGATATCAAGTTAAATAAGCAGACATAGAACTTAATAAACCTATATCTTCATTAATTTATCTAACGGGAAATGGTCTATGGATTCAAATTCAAACTTGTAAAACTTAATTGATAACCTAAATTACAATAATACTACATAATAAGTAAGCTGTTAACGAAATACTTCCTCCGTTTTTTAATAGCACAATTTGAATTTTCACTAGTCACACATCGCTCTTTGACTATCTTTTGCTCTTTATATATAAGAAAAAATATATATAATTGTGTGTGATCTTATTAAATTTGTCTTGAATTATACTTTTCAAATATCAAATTTTTATTAATTTAACATTTTAACCCTATCAAAGATATTAATATCGAAAATTTTCTATTAACTATTAACAAGAATAAAACACTAAATGATGTAATTTTTTTAGGAGGAAATGAGATCCACCGTGGGACCACCTTTATGATGTGCTACCATTGATCTATAGAAAATAATTAAAAAAAATAATAATAACTAGAAGACACATGTATTAAGGTACTTGTAAATTTTGAGTGACCATTCTCTAATTTGCGAAAACTTAGGCTCACCCAATATAAACTCACCCAAATAAGCACACCACATGAACACGATATTACTCCATTTGGTTCAATTCAATTAAGATATACCCTAAAAAAGTAGAGTTAAAAAATAAGGTGAGGGTGGATTTAAATAACTATAAGACAATCACTTATTTCGGTGCACATAAATAATTTTTTTACATCAATAAGTAATTCCCAATTTCAAATTCATGCATTGAATTCCAAATATTAATTGTGATGGTGAAACATGAAGAACATAATTACAAGAAATTCCAAGTTCATCTACTTGAAAAATCAACAACTTTTCTTTTGATGTGGCCTTAGGGCTTGTTTGGCATTATTTTTTATTTTCAGTTTTCAGTTTTTTTTTTTAAAACAAAAAACAGGAAACAAGAAAAATGTGTTTTCACTTTTATGTTGTCAGTTTTCTAAATTAGCATGATTTTAATAAGTTTGACTATTTTTTTTAATTAATTATATAACATATACTATACACTTTTAAAATACAAAAAAAAAAAAAACTGAAAACCACAACAATGCCTAACGAACCCTTATTAGGGTCTGTTCATATTTACTGAATTGAGCTGAACTGAACTGAACTGAACTAAGCTGAAATGAATATTTTATGAGAAAGGGAAATTAAGAGCTGAACTAAACTGAACTGAATTGAAAATAAGTAAATATGAACAGGCCCTTAGTTAATAATTTTCTTTTAAAAATACCATCTTGACTTTTTATTATCGTTTATTTACGATATTTATCACTTGATTTTTAAACTATTTTTTTAACTAATTAAAAAAAAGTGACCGAGGAAGGAGATAAACCCGGACTTGCTCGTAAAATTACCATTAACTTATTTAGTGATGAGTCTGATGACACAATGGAATACGGATCAGAATTTTCACCCCTCTCTCTCTCGAAAATCCCTTTATTTTTATTTTTAAAATTAAGTTATTCCTTTTCTTTTCAAATCACACACAATCTTCCAGATTAGGGTTTCCAAACTTTCTCTCTCTTCGTTTTTCCCTTTCATTTCTCTCCCTTTTCCCTCCAATCCAACACTCGTCGTCTGCAATTTCTTTCCTTTCTGGTAAGTCAAATCCGTAGAATTTCAATTTTTATTGTTGTTTCTGTTTATGGATTCAATTTGTTTGAAATTGTGTGCAACATTCGCTGTATTTTTGCACTAAATTTGCTTAATTTTGCCGTTAATTAGCTAGAAGTCACTAAGCTAACCCTAATTTTAACAATTTGAGAGGTTTAGAGAAGAAGGGGGAGAGATGGATGATGCTGAAGGAGTAGGAGGAGGGGGAGGAGATCAGGTGGAGCAATTCCACCGTAATGAAGCGATTTCTGCGGTTACTGATGAGGGTTTTGGTGAGGAAGATGATGATTACGAAGATCTTTATAATGATGTTAATGTAGGAGAAGGGTTTTTGCAATCTTTGCGGAAAAACGAGGAAGTAGGGTTTAGGAATGATGGTGAAAGTAGTAGGCTTGAACCTCCTCAGTCTCAATCTCAGCATCCTCCACCCCCCTTTTTGTCTGAGGATGATGGGTTGTCGATACCGGGTGTTGGGCAGGGTGAGGGAGAGAGAAAGTTTGAGGGTGATGTGGGTAGAGTAGATGGGTTTCAGAATCAGGGTTTAAGAGGGAATGATGTTAAAGGCCCTGTACAGCCTAATGGTGGTATGGGTTCTGGTTCAGGAGCTGGGGTGTCTGGTGCAGGACGTGGTTATGGAGGTGGACTGAGGGTTGAGTTAGGGCCGCATTCAAGTAAAGTAGGTGATGTAGATGAGCAAGCAGTTAATAGTATGCCACCTCAAGGGATTAGTCAACCCCAGCAACCACATGGTATGAGTGTAGGAAATGAGGGAATTGTTAGACAGGGTGGTGGAGGTGGGGTTGTGAATGGGACTGCTGGGAACATGAGTGGAACAGGAAGTTCTGCTGTGCAAGTTACGCCAATGGGTGCTGGTATGGGTGGTGCTGGTGGTGGAGGGGGTGGTGGGAATGTTCTTTTTGTTGGAGATTTGCATTGGTGGACTACGGATGCAGAACTTGAAACTGAGCTTGTCAAGTATGGGAATGTTAAAGAAGTTAAGTTCTTTGATGAAAAGGCTAGTGGGAAGTCGAAGGGATATTGCCAGGTTGAGTTCTATGATGCTGCTGCTGCTTTAGCTTGTAAGGAGGGAATGAATGGACATGTTTTCAATGGCAGGCCATGTGTCGTTGCATTTGCTTCTCCATTTACTGTCAAGAGGATGGGTGAGGCACAGGTTAATAGAAATCAACAGACGACACCACAAACACTTTCACAACCTAGGAGAGGCCCTGCTGAGGGTGGAAATAAGCCAACTGGGAACAACATATCAACTGGTGGCAATTACCAAGGTGGGGATCAAAACAGGAATTTTATGAGAGGCAGTTGGGGGAGAGGCAATCCTCAAGGCATGGGTGGTAGGGGCCCAGTTGGACCTATAAGAAACAGGCCTGCTGGTGGGATGGCTGGAAGAGGTATTATGGGGAATGGTGGCAATGGGTTTGGTCAAGGTATGGGGCCATCTCCTCCGATGATGCATCCTCAAGCCATGATGGGTCAAGGTTTTGATCCTGGTTTTGGAGGGCCTATGGGGAGAATGGGCAATTATGGTGGATTCCCGGGTGGACCTCAACCTCCATTTCAAGGATTAATGTCAAATTTCCCACCTGTGGGTAATGTTGGCCTGCCTGGAGTAGCTCCACACGTGAATCCTGCATTCTTTGGAAGAGGCATGCCCATGAATGGGATGGGAATGATGCCTAATGCTGGTGTTGATGGTCCTAATATGGGTATGTGGTCTGATCCCAATATGGGTGCATGGGCTGGTGATGAGCATGCTGGGAGAGCTGCTGAGTCTAGCTATGGGGAAGAAGCTGTGTCTGACCATCAATATGGAGAGGCAAGTCACGACCGGACTGGTTGGCAGAATCCTGTTAAAGAAAAGGTTCCTGATAGAGACTTTTCAGGGTCTTCTGATAGGAAGTATCGGGAAGATAGGGAGCCTGGATATGACAGGGATATACCTAGGGAGAAAGAGGCAGCACACGATCATGAATGGCCGGATAGAAGACATCGTGATGACAGAGAAACTCGTGACCGTGAGAGGGACCGTGATCGTGAACGCTCACGCGACCGTGATCGTGAGCGTTCTCGTGATCGAGATCGTGAGCGAGAAAGGGACAGGGATCGCTACAGAGAAGACAGAGATAGATATGCTGATCATCATAGGTACAGGGACCGTGAAGCAGATTATGATGAAGAATGGGAGAGGCGGCCATCGAGGACTCATAGTAAGTCCCGTGTGTCCCAAGAAGAAGAGCGTCCAAGATCTAGAGATGCTGACTATGGGAAGAGGAGGAGGATAACTTCTGAATAGCTGATATTTACTACTATGCTTGCTTTTGAGGCTGGATGACTGGGGGTTCACTGTGCTTCTTAGCTTCTACCTTTTTTGGGTCACAAGTTATGATTCATTTCTTAAGTCACTCATGTTCCTTATGTTTCTGGGGTGTGCTTTTCTACTCTCATGTAGGAGGTAAGTAATTTACCATCTCTTATTTCTCTCATGCCATTTTATCCACCTAGCCATCTTTGTTTCATTTCTGTTAACTTTATAAATGACCTTTATTACGTGCTGCTGCTTCATTCAAGTATAGAATTTATAAACCTTTGTTATTTATTAACAGTATAGCATTGAGAAATCCTTATTTTAATTTTTAGATATGTGATTAAGGGCCATCTATGAAAAAGCTTTAGGTTACTCCAATATTGTTTTATAAGACAGGACCAAATATTGTTTGTGTGTGTACGATTTACGTGCGCGTGCATTTGTGTTGATTGGTGTTATATGTGTCTTTTTGAATTCATGCTGATCTGCTCTTCGTTTTGAATTGTAATTGGCTTCTTATAAGCTCCTACAGGTTATCTTATTTTGGTGTAAATAGTGAAATTTTACCTATTGCACTGCAAACTATACAGTACTCATTTAATTTCTTCGCCCATTATGTAATATATGTTCTGGCCTGGGTTTCATGGTATACTCTTTCAGTTGGTGTTACAGGTCTATCTGCATGATCTAGACTTTATTTGATGTACTTGATTTTTGAATAAATATGAAGATTTTGTTGATTGTAGGTTCTTTACATCATAATTAAGTTGGTCTTTAGTTTGTTGTTACAACTTACACTGGACTGGAAGCTACTGAATGAAACTTTTTGTTATATAACATTTAATTATTATTTTCTATTCATTTAGTTTGGAGATTTATTTGTCTGTAGAAGTTGCTAATCTCATGAATGATACCTGTGGATCTTTTATCATCTCCTTTAAGTTTTGAATGTTGGGAGTTTTTTTTTTATTTTATTTTTTTATTTTTTTTATTTTTCCTGATGAATTAATATGAATCTTGGAATTTTCTCTTCTATTAATTTACAAAATTTCGTGCCTGCTGCTTTATCGAACTGTTCCTTGGTGATTCCTAGACTTGATAGGTGCGATAGGCATAGCCATTGCTAGAGGTAGCAAGTTATGAGGTTTGTGCTATAATGTGATCAAGTCTTTGGGAAAGGCTCGTGTAAGGACTAGGTCTTATAATATACTTGTAGCAAAAGATAGTAGGATCCTGAACTTGGTCATGTTCATGTATCTCATTTTGTTCTCAATGTTAATGTGAACATACCAAGCATAGTAAAAACTCTCAACTTTGTTGTGGTAATAACGTACAAGCCTCTTACTATCAACCTATGATATACAAACCATGATAGACTTCAAAGATTTTTGAAAATTGGAAAATTTGTCTAGAAGGGACTTATATGTTCACTATTTTGTCAGAAAGGACCTTATATTCTGAAGATTTTTGTTGTTTGGAAGGACCTTGACATTAGAATTCGGCGTTTTGACTTTGATTTTCCGACATTGACCCCCCCCCCCCACGTGCATGTCACATGGCATTAATAAAAATACCCTCTCACTTTTTTCCCCTTAACATTGGAATCCGGTGTTTGACTTTGCTAGTGTTTTGAAGGCTAGGGTTGGAGGGAAAAAGGGAAAAAAAGGGAGAGGGTAATTTTTTTAATGTCACGTGACATGCATGTGGGGGTCAATGCCGGGAAATCAAAGTTAAACGCCGAATTCCGATGTCAAGGTCTTTATAAACAACAAAACATACTTATAAGGTCTTTTTAGACAACTTTCGACATAAAAGGTCCTTGACAAAATGGTGAATATATTAGTCCCTTCCATACAAATTTGATCTAAAGTCTGCTATACAATGCTACTGTTATATAATTCTTGTAGAAACGTTTGCTCTAATAGGTTGTTCTGTGGCGTTTTTAACGAGTCCTTGAAGGTCATGCTTATTGCCCTGCCTAAAGCAGGATTCAGGAGACATGCTTGCAGAATATATTGGCTAATCTGGTTTTTTACTTTTAACTTTACTCATGGGAATGTTTGAAGTAATATACCATAAGTAATATTAATGCTTGGTTTATGTCTGTTCAGTCTTAGAATCTGTTTTTTTTTTCCTTTTCTTATTGTAAATATTATCTGATAAGATCTATTTGTTTGTAGTTGTTGAAGGCAACCTTGACTCAGAGACTGAAGCTGGACTGGGAGACTATTTGGAGATGAACATTACCTTGAGGTTTTGGAGTTGAAGTCGTATGCATGGTGTCCGGATCCTGCAAAGCATCACACCGCCCTTTTACCGTTTAGATGTTAGCTGTCTTTTCAGTTTTTACGTTCTAGTTGGAAATTTATCCATGAAAACTAGTGTTGTGGTTGATGATGCGTATGGCTTGAGAACCTTAAAAAAGTCTCAATATTCTGGAAATTAATATTTGGATGCTATGTAATACGAAGTAGGATTTAGCTCCCAGAGGTTGTTGCTTATGTTCTTTATATTTTGTTGGATTTTTGTTGTATCTTTCTCTTAGCTTCCTCTTTGTTGTATTCTTTGTAGTTGTCGCCTTTTAATTTCGTCGTGTGTATGTATTCCTGGCTATAGCTCATGTTGATCTTGTGTACATAAGTTTAGATGATTATAGAGAATTTTTCTAACCATTCTTTCAATACAAATTTCTTTCACATGATAAATTGATGGGATTTAGCTTTTGACTTGTTTTCTTTCTACTCCTTGAAGGCAGCTTGTAGTTTGACCTGGATATTACTCGGTTTTTTTTTTCTTTTCTTTTTTCTTCTTCTTTAAGCTCTCATAAGTGTACCGTTAATAGGTATCTTTCTTGTGATTTATGTTATGTTGCATTATATTGTATGTAAGATTAGAATTAGTTATAAAAATAATTTATAATTGATGAATATAAAAAAAATTGAAACTGTGGTCAAACAAATTAATATATGACATCTGATTTGTAATGTAATCAAGTCAATTGAATCCTTATTGTTGACCCAAATGATTTGATTATACACACATAATAATACAATACTATGCTTATGAGGCCCTTTATGGTTTCTTTTACTTGCATCAAAGTCTTTGATATCCAAAAATGGTTTTTCAAATTCAACTTTTAAAGTGAACTAATTAGTAAGTGGTATCATTTATATTTAACTTATTTTGACGATGGAGCTTATACTTGCACAATTTTTTTGTTGTTTGTGTGTATTGAGTGTTAACTTACTTAGCACGGAGTATGAACTATTTCATCTGAAATTTGTTAATCTTGTAATAATGTCAGAATTTAATAAAACTCATTTTGTCTAGCTTTTTTGTTTTGTTTTTTTTGTTTTTGATAGAATTTATTTTGAAGAGTTATATATATATATATATATATATATATATATAGGGCCGGGATCCGGTGAGAACCACCCTTTATGTGAGAATCCACACCTTATGTGAGAACAAATCTCAGCCGCTAGATTAGATGAAATCCAACTGCTGAGATTATAAGTCTGCCTACAACTAACTTTCAGCATCTAATTTATCTCTCCCCTCTATTCTGTCTGCAAATCAAAGCTCATCAATGGCAATTTACTTATCGATGGCGATTCACTGAGTATGCTCTTCTTTCGGCAAATTTCAGCGGTTTCTTTCTGCAATTTTCAACGGTCGCAATTTCACCACCATTAAGGTTTGTTTGTAATTTTAATTTTGAATTGCATGTTAATCTGAATATTCAATATATTTTGATTTTACATCTCTGAAAAATTTGGAATTGCATGTTAATTTTCGAATTACATTAATCGAATTGAATGTTTAATTGCATCAATTATTTGATTGAATTGAATCAATTATTTAGGTTTGATAGAGATTTTAATAATATCAGATTAAACTTTATAGTGATTGAATCAATTATTTATGTTCTTATTTTCAATCAAATTCAAAATGAGCAAATAAATTAAAATGAGCAAACCTAAATATGTATAATAGAACAAAGTGGATATGAAATGAGCAAAGTGGATATGGAATGAGCAAAGTCATATAAAAATGAGCAAATTGAACTTTGCTGTTATTATGTTCTTATTTTCAATCAAATTCAAAATGAGCAAATAAATTAAAATGAGCAAACCTAAATATGTATAATAGAACATTTAAAATGAGGTAACTACAATTAAAATGAGCAAATAATAATGACATTCATAATTAATTCAAGGATCTATAAGTTTTGCAAATATTAGCTTGTAAAAACACTAAGTATACAGAATTGTGTATGTATGTGTGTGCGTGTGTGAGAGTGTATGTGTGTGTGTGAGTGAGTGTAACAGTGTGTCTGTGTGTGAGTGTGAGTGTGATTGAGTGTAAGAGTTTATATATGTGGGCATTGAATTGCATGTTCATTTGACAAATGACCAAACCTATCCCCCCCTGCCCCCTCCTCTTTCTGCTTGCAATTGTGATTTCAGAAACTGATTTCAGTTATAATTATAGATTATGAAATTATTGAGTGTGTGTGTGTGTGTATGTGTGTGTGTGTGTGTGTGTGTGTGTGTGTGTAAGTGTGTATCTATGTCTGTGTGTGTGTAAGTTTGTTTAAGAATCTGATTTCAGTTCTAATTATTAAGAGTGCATGTGTGTGTTTAAGTGTGTTTAAGGAGGTGCATATTCACAAATGATGAGCAACAACGAACAAGTTGAGAGTCAATCAAGTACCATCACAAATGTGCCAACTACTCCTACAATAGTAGTTTCTCCTAAAGTAGCACCTTTGATCACTCCTGGAGGAACAAAAGAATGGCATCCAATATGCCCCAATGAGTTGAAACCAGCTATAGGGATGAAGTTTAATAATCTTGAAGAGGGCCTTGAATTTTATAAAGGCTATGCATTTGCTTCTGGTTTCAATACAAGGAAGTCTACAACTAAAAGACAAAGAAGAAGCAAAGAATTAAAATATCAGTATATCTTGTGCAATAAGGAAGGATACAAAGAAAAAAGAAAGACTACTGTAGAAAAAGATTTAAATTACAAGGAAGGGGAAAACAATGAAGAAAAATCTTCAATCAAAAGGAAGAGACTCGTTACTCGTGTTGGGTGCAAGGCACATATTGTCCTAAAGCATTGTGATGATAACACATTCATAGTGACAAAATTTCATGAGGGACATACTCATGCACTTTATACACCTAGCTGCAATCTATTCCAAAAAGAAGGAAGGAAAATGAACATTTTACACAAAAAAATAATTGTGAATAATTCTAAGGTAACACTTTCAAATTCTCTTATGTTTCATGAATTCTATGTATGTTCTAATAAAAGTTGTTTTCTCATTTGACAAATGAGCAAATAATTTTTTGCTCATTTGCCAAATGAGCATTGAATTGTTTCATGAATTCTCTTATGTTTCAAATTCTCTTATGTTTCATGAATTCTCTGTATGTTCTAATAAAAGCTGTTTGCTCATTTGACAAATGGGAAAATAATTTTTTTCACATTTGACAAATGAGCATTGAATTGTTTGCTCATTTTAAAAATGAGCATTGAATTATTTGCTCATGTGACAAACTGTTTTGTTCTTTAAATAGGTGAATATTGGTCCCGTTACAACTTTTCGAATGATGAAGGAAATTGTTGGAGGATATGAAAACATTGGTGCATCTAAGGAAGATTTCAAAAAATTTCATAGAGATTTAAAAGCATACATTCAAGGAAGCGATGCTCAAATGTTCGTGGATAACTTTACCAACAAAAAGCTGATGTGGAACGCTTTTTTCTTTGATTTTGAGATGGATGAAGATTATTGCCTTTGTAGAGCATTGTGGGCAGACCCCCTTTGTAAAAAGAGTTATGCTCTATTTGGTGATATGGTATCCTTTGATACCACATACCAAACCAATAGGTAATTCATTTATGTGTTATTACTAGCTCTGGCTGAAATTAATGACTTTGTTTTAAATAAAATTAGTTTAATTGCTCATTACTTCTATGTGAAAATTGAATATCCCCATAAGTCTAATATTCTTTGATAAGAGTATGTATATGGGCATTGAATTGCATGTTCATTTGACAAATGAGCATTAAATTATTTGCTCATTTGACAAATGAGCATTGAATTGTTTGCTCATTTCACAAATGAGCATTGAGTTATTTGCTTATATGACAAATGAACATTCAATTATTTGCACATTTGACAAAAGAGCAAAGAATTGTTTGCTTATTTCACAAATAAGCACTGAGTTATTAGCTCATTTGACAAATGAGCAATCGATTATTTGATAATTTTTCAAATGAGTATTAAATTATTTGCTCATTTAAACTTTATTTTGTATGTGTAAACAGGTACAACATGGTGTTTACTCCATTTACAGGCGTTGACCATCATAAGAATTGCATTAATTTTGCTGCTGGTTTCATAGCAAAGGAAGATATCGTGTCATTTGAATGGCTGTTCAGATCATTCCTCAAGGCAATGGGTGGGAATGAACCTAATTGTATGATCACAGATCAGGATCCAGCAATGAAAATTGCTATTAGAAGTGTGTTTAAGAAGACTGAACATCGGTTATGTATGTGGCACATAATGAAAAAGTTACCAGATAAGGTGGAGAAATCAATCATGCAAGAAGAAACTGGTTTCCTAAAAAAAATTATGTGCTTGCGTTTGGCACCTTGAAATTGAACCTGCTGAGTTTGAAGAAAGGTGGAACAAGGTGATGATTGAATACCACTTGGAACAACATGAATGGTTAGGTTATATGTACAAGATAAGAGATAAGTGGATTCCGGCGTATTTCAGAGATGTGTTCCTTGGAGGAATAATGCGTACAACATCAAGATCCGAAAGTGAAAATAACTTTTTCTGCTCCTTTATCAATCCTCATGTGTCACTTGTTGAGTTTTACTTGAGATATGAAGCTGCAATTGATGCCCAGAGACACACTCAAGGTCAGAATGATAATGATTCAAAGCACAAATATCCTGAGTGCAAAACACCACTAGGGATAGAAAAGCATGCCTCACATTTATATACTAACTCTGTCTTTTATGATTTTCAATACGAGGTTGAAATTGCTTGTTTTTCTTGTGGTGTTGATGAATTGAAGAAAGAAAATGAATTGGAAGTTGCAACAGTAAGTGAAGGAAATCGGGCTAGAACATTTGATGTTGTGTTTAATCCAAATAACTATGACACCACATGTTCTTGCAAGCTATTTTATAGGCAAGGAATTCCATGTAGACATATGATTTGGGTTTGAAAAGCAAAAAGGTTTGAAACCATTCCCGAGCAGTATATGCTACACAGGTGGACTACTATGGCATTAAAGAAACCAATTTTTGACTTGGGAGGAAACCTGTAGGAGCAATGTGCTAATATAATAGACAAGAAAAAATTGTTAAATGATTTATGGTCAGAGATACACACTTGTGTAAGTTTGGCAGAAGGCAAAGATGAAGATATTCAAGACCTTGTGATAAATCTTCAAGGAATAAGAAAGGATTTGGAAGCAAAGAGGATTGCAAGAAATAATGAAACAACAGCTGGAAGTGCAAAAAACAAAGAGCAAGATATTGAGCTATTGATTGGAGCTAGTGTGCCAACTGAAATAATTGTCTAACCTCCAAAAGTTTCAAAGAATAAAGGGACTGGAGTTCATGTATCAAATGAAGAGACTTCAAAAAAGAAAGCGACTGAGATTGATGTGTCAAATGTTGAAACAAGAGGTAGAAGTACAAAAAGGCTTAAGGGAGAAAAAGAAAAGGCTGTAGAGAAAAACCAAAAAAAGAAGAGATTATGTAGAGGTTGTGGTAAATTGAGTCATCATGATATTAGAAATTGTCCAAAAAAAGTGTAATGGTACTTTTATATACATATAAGATTTTGTTGAATTTTTATATTTAATAATATATTATTAATTTTGTACTAATCATAGTTTAATGCTTTGCAATATTGTTGAATTGAAAATAGACCATATTCAAATGAGTGACTAAATATTTGTTCATTTCTCGAATGAGCAATAATTCCTTGCTCATTAATCAAATGAGCAAATAGTTAACTACTCATTTTGTCAAATGAGCAAATAATTATTTGCTCATTTGGCAAGTGAGCAAATTAGCTATTATATGAACTTGGAACAATTGCACTCTTGTTTCATCTCCCAATCCAAAATTAGCTCTCCTTGGGTCAAATGAGCAAACATATCTTTTCTCAATCATCAAATGAGCAAGTAATTCCTTGTTCACTTGGAAAATAATCAAAAAAGGTAAAAGCTCATTTCTTAAATGAGCAAAAATAGTTGCTTATTTGTGAAATGAGCAAACATTTCTTTATTCATTTATCAAATGAGCAAGAAATTCTTTGAACATTTATCAAATGAGCAAGAATTCATTGATCTATCATTTAATGAGCAAACATCTGTTTGCTCATTTAACAAATGAACGAATATTTCAAATGAAAACGGCTGTATATAACAAGGTATGTGAAGTAAAAACAAATAAAAGATTGAATTTTAATTCAAATATAATCATCACTATAGTAAAAAAGGGTAGGCTTCTATTGGTAAAATCTGTTTATAAATTAGTTTTACATCATTCAAAGACTACTTAAAAGTAGATAAAATCTTAATTTACCCAATTCCCTAAACCAAAAAAGACAAATCATCACTACTAACTATTTAATTCCCTAACATTCAGCTTTCTTCAGTCTTTTGCTCTTTCTTCCTTGAACTTTTTCTTCTTCAGGCTTTTCTTTTTCAGCATTTTCTTCTCTGTCAGCAACATAAACTTTACTTTGCTTTTTCTTCTTCTGAGCAATTTCTTTAACAGATTGAATAGTGTTCACTTCACTTGTAATTATTCCCAGGGTGTACTTTTCACGAAGTTTAGTCAAGATTATCAGCTGCAAAACAAATAACATAATCAAACCCTATACAATTAAGGAGATTTCAATAACATGAGAAAACATGTAAAAGTAACACCACAAGTTGCAGTTGTAACTTGTAAGGCAATGGCCTACGGTATTGCTAGATTAATGGACCATAGACCTCAAAATTAAAGTAAACATTTGATAGGAATCCTTGCTCATTTGTCAAATGAGCAAACATTTCTTTACTCATTTGATAAATGAGCAAGTAATTTCTTGCTCATTTAGCAAATAATCAAAAAGTTAATTTCTCATTTCTTAAATGAGCAAAGAATTAGTTGCTCATTTGTGAAATGAGCAAACATTTCTTTGTTCATTTATGAACTGAACAAGTAAATCCTTGATCATTTGTCAAATGATCAAACATTTCTTTGCTCATTTGATAAATGAGCAAGTAATTTCTTGCTCATTTAGCAAATAATCAAAAAGTTAATTGCTCATTTCTCAAATGAGCAAAGAATTTACATTATTTTTCTTCAAACTAGGATCCCACTTTGCACAACCCATGTATGTTTCCATGAGTCTCATCACTGCAACTCCACAATGCAAATGATTTTTATCCGAAGACTTCCATGAACCATTAATCACAGAAATTTCCATCCGCTTGATATCATTTGCCAAAATAGAACTCTGTACATTTCCTTCACATTGAATAAAGTTTGAAAAAGCAGTTCTCTGAAAACAAAAACATCAAATAAGCAAACATAATAAAATCTAATCATTCAAGTAAAAGAAACAAACATAATGTGAATAGAGATTAACTTTTAAGCCATACCAAATGTTTTAAAAGTTGTTTATGATCTCCAGCATCTTCGTTATAATCAAAAAGCTCGATATTACCATTCAGTGTGGTAGTGTTAAAACATACCAAATAGTAATGATATTCTTCATAAACTGGGAAGAAAAAAAGCTGAATATCCTTGTGTGGTACAACTGATTTCATGTACAAATTCTCAGCAACCTCAAAAAACATCTTATTCCGATGGGCAACAGAATCTATCTCATAGTGAATAAGACAGTCCTACATGTTAAAGAAAAAAAAATTAATTACAACAAAAAAAACAAAATAATTCAATAAAACAAAATAAATGAAAGAATTTGAACTTACGGTAGCACTAAGGTCAAAAAAGAAACGAGAAGGAGAATTTGGATCTCTAAACTGCTCATTATAATTCAGAATGCTACACCAAGCATTAATGATCTTTGTATCAACTTTATATTTATTATAAAGATTCTCAAGATGTACTCTTAAAATTTCAAGACCATTCTCTCCATTAAATACTGGTTCACTGCATAAAAAGAATAAAGAAAGTTAGTATGACTAAAAAAAATGGAAGTTAATGTACAAGATAATAAATTCTATAGATAAAAAAAATACTTACAAACGATTTTTATCATCAGCAAACATTGCTCTCAAGACGCTCATCTGAACTGGTGATAATGGATTGTAAATTATCATAATGCGGGACTTAAAAGGTGATCTAAGAAGCACTGATGGCTGAGGTTTGCGTTTCTTTGGAATAGAACTCTTCTTTTCAGTATCACCTTTTCTCTTATGCACAATTAAAGCTTCTTGAGCATCAGAAATGAGATCTTGAGGATTAGCAATCAGAGCATCACCAACAGCTGGAGAAGCATCAGCAACAGAAGCACCAACTTGTGCACTGACAGAAGCAACTACAGGTTCAGTAGGCGCATTGCTAGGGGGAGAATTAGTTTCTTGAGAAAAGACTCCTAAACTGAATGTAGGAGTTCCAAATCCTTTGGCAAGTGAATGTCCTGAAGCAGATTTAAAACTTGAATCTCCAATTTTTTTGAACACATTTTTAGCAGCCCTATCTAAACATCCAACATCAGGGATACAACTTGCTATCTGAACACTTTCAGAAGCAATCTTAGTAACATCAATGGGTTCCGATTCATTTGGATGAACAACCATTGCATTGATTGAAGATTCAACATGCTTTTTGTTGCTTGAAATATGAGAAAACCTATCCCAAGCTTCAATTACTGCTGGATCTTACCAATACTCTTCATCTTGGCTAAATGAAAGAGTATTATCTTCAGTCAAAGTTTTGGAGCTCATCTTATGCTCATCACAAATGCCCATGGCATCTTCCTTCAACTTTTGTATCTTCTCGTTGTTTGAAAAATACTTGATGGCAGTTTCATGTTTTTGACTGAAATACATGTATGCCAAGACCAGGTTTTTAGATGCTGTTGCAAGCTCCATAAGGCATTTCTGTAAAAAAAAAATAAAAATAAAAAAAATACATAAATAAGATAAATATAAATGAGAAGAGTAAATATGAAATGAGCAAAGTGGATATGGAATGAGCAAAGTCATATAAAAATGAGCAAATTGAACTTTATATGAGCATTGAAGTTTTTGCTCATTTGACAAATGAGCAAAAAATTAATTGCTCATTAGACAAATGAGCAAAAAATTAAGAACTATAATGCTCTTGCTCACAAGAAATATCCACATATTTATCATATATGAGTTTCACAAGATTGCAGTAACCAAAGACCAACATTTACATAAAATACTTTTTCTATATTCATGACATGCATATGAGTAATGCAAAAGCACACATATGGCCACTTGCCTCTATGCATCATACTGAGAAGAACTCTAAAAATAAACAAAAAATTAATATTGGCTTCCAGAAAACTCATATAAATACCTTCTTTGGATCTCGTTCACTTTCTTCATTTTTTGTACGAATTGGATCAGATTGTTCCTAAAGACAAACAAAAACAAAACAAAAAAAAAAGAAAAAGAAAGTTAGAACAAGTTAAAAGAAAATATCCTAACAAATATAAACCAAGCTTACTTATAACACATAACCAATTGCATAATTTGCTCATCTGTCAAATGAGTAAAAAATTATTTGCTCATTTCAAATATGAGCAAGTAATTGCTTACTCATTAGACAAATGAGCAAAAATTAGTTGGTCATTTCCAAAAAGAACAAAGAATATTACTGTATATATGGTTACCTTATTGGCAACTACTTGAGTTTCCACTTCAGAAGGAATGAATTTTTCCTAAATAAAAAACAAAAAAGTTAAAAAAAGTAGGAAAAAAAGGAAAAAAATAAAATAGAAAATTATAGTTAAACACCATTTTAGGTTGTGTCATGCTAGAAGAACCAGCATCAAGCTTTTTAGCACGAATATTTCCAAGCCTCCCTTTAAAGAGTTCCAATTTCTCACGTGTTGACAACATAGCTGTTGTCCACCCTTTCAAGATTGGAATTTCACGTGCAGCTCGAACTTCCTCAAGTACAAATTGATCAACATATAATAACTACAAACAAGTAAGAAAAGAAAAATTAGTAAATTAAAAATCAACAAATAAGTAAGAAATACTACATTAAAAATATACAAAAATTATAGTAATACCATAAGAAACAATAAAGACCCAGGAAAAGAACGAGTTGGACGTTCTTCCCATAAAAGCTTGCTCTTCACGAGAGAATCAAGGATATACTTTGACCAATTCAAGTCCTTGATTTTATCAACATCAGAAAGAAATGTAAGAATATCAGAATTAATATTCATGTTTTGTTTCCCTGACAAAAAAATGAGCAAAACAAAAGAGAAATGAGCAAATAGAAATTTAAGTGAGCAAAATAAAATAGAAATGAGCAAACTAAATTGAAAATGAGCAAATTGAAAGTAAAATGAGCATAATAAAAATAAGAAGACTACCATTCATCAGTGTAGACACACAAAGAACTACAAAGTTCCGTTTGAACATAGCACCAGCTGACTTATGCTCCTTCAAAAACTCTTTAAGCTCCCCTATTTTGATAGAGAGTGAGTTGCTTTGGAATTGCTTTTTCCATTGTTGAATGACTTTTTTATTTCTGGAAAAATTATTTTTATCAATCTCTATGCCCCCTATTGGAAACCCAAGAACTTCATGCACATGGTCTTCAGTAATACGGAAAGGATCAGAATCAGGAATATTTAATGAGCACGTCTTAGCATCAAAGTGCTGCACCAACCATAAACCCAACCGCAAAGGCAGTTGGGTCACCTTCAAAAACTCCATCGACCCAAATCCTATATCTCTAACTGCTTTCAACTGATTTTGTGAAAGTAAAGCTGATTCCATAACTTGAACAATGGATGAGGGTGACATCCGACTATGCAATGTCCCATGAATGTGAGACTTCAAACCTTCCACTTCATTGCCTGACTTCAAACCTTGCAATTCATTGATGGATTTCATCTCCACTACCTTAATCATCTGTTTTTCTTTCTTTAATGTGTCCTTTAAAACCATTTTTCCTTTGTCATTAGAAGATCTTGTCTTGAAACTCATTCCTTTATATTGTGGCTGTGTAGAACGACCAACAACTCCTAATTGTGCTGGCCCTGCCGCATCTTCGTCACCACCAACAACTCCTAACTGTGATGCCCCTGCTGCATCTTGGTCACCACCAACTCTTAACTGTGATGCCCCTGCTGCATCTTGGTCACCACCAATAACTCTTAACTGTACCGCCCCTGCTGCATCTTGCTCACCAACATTAACAGCAGAATTTGTCTCAACAGATGTCCTGCTCAATAAAATAGGTATCCTTGATGTCAAATGAGCAAATACTTAGCTACTAATTTAACAAAATGAACAAAAACTTAAATGCTCATTTCTCAAATGAGCAAATAGTTAAATGCTCATTTGTCAAATGAGCAAATACTTAGTGCTAAAATGAAAAACAAAACATAAAATGAACAAGTTATCAACTACTTTCAAAGCTGTGAAGAAGTTAGAGAACTTGTTTTTAAACTCAAATTCTGTCTCACTGATATCTACTTTAAGACCTGATGTGCAACATAATGAACTAACTTCTAGGCTTCTGACGTGAAAAGCCGAACAGTAAAACGCCTTCAAACTATCAGTTTCTTGGCTTCTAATGTGAAAAGCCGAACTAAGTACACGACGAAGTTGGTAGCTTTGTGGTGACGATAGTAATAACATTGCACAGGGAATTTTGATTGTGATAATTACTAAGACAAACAAAAGAGATGAGAGCCCTGTACTCCCATCTTAAACTGTTTTTTTTTTCCTATTTTCTTTCACATACAAGTATTAACCTGTGGCAGTTTTAGATGTATTGAAAATTACTTCCCAACATAATCTACAACTTTTTATTTCTTGTATTTGTCAATTAAAAATCTAATATTTCATAAATGAACAACAAAACATAAAATGAACAAGTTATCAACTAATCTACAAGAACTCCCATACAAGTAATACAACTAATCAACTAATCTACAACAACAACAAAAATAATAATAACTCAAATAATAAAAATAAAATGAGCAGAAACACATACATTGTATTTTCTTGAGGAACATTTGCTGAATCCATAGCAATTACTTCTAGGTTTCCAAAAAAAACAAAGAAAATGTAAGATAATTACTCATATGAAGCAAAATTAAAACTAAAATCAACTAATAATTACTCAAATAAAGGTATAATCAAACAAAAAATAAGATAAAACCAGAAAATAAAACATAATTGAGAACTAAAGTAAACCGAAAATCAAATTAAAATACCTAAAATCAACATAATAGCACAAATTATCAGTGAATTGTAGGTTTCCAAAAAAACGAAAAAACTGGACAATTACGAAAATAAGCAAAATCAACTTGATAACTACTAAAAAAAACGAAAATAAAACTAAAATCAATGAAAAAAACAAAGTAAAACATTATCGACACAAATTGATAAACAATGTGAGCTGAAATCAGCGAAAATCAAACGAAAATTAAAATGAAAATCAACAAATGTAACTGACAAACGAAAATCAAAATGAAAATCAACAAATGTAACTGAATGTGACCTAAAATTAATTGAAGAACACGAAAATATAAACAATAAACTCACCTTGAAAAAGAATTGATGAAGATTGAAGGAGTAGTGATGAAAAATCAGAGAGAATAGCAGAGAGAAAGAGAGTAGAAAATAGATCAATTGTGAGGAGAGAGAAAATAGTGCGTGAAAGAGGAAGGAGAAGAGAGAAAAAACACAGGAGTTTTGTTTGACCGGGATTTAATTGTGGTCGTTGGATGAAATTGATCCAACGGTTATAATTAGTCCTCACATATAATAGGGTTCTCACATAAGGGATGTGGTCTCATATGATCCCATTTCTATATATATATATATACATATATATATATATATATATATATATATATATATATATATATATATATATATATATATATATATATTAGAAACCTACTTAAATTTATGCTTTTCAAGATAAGTTAATTCAACTTCCTAAAAAAAAAGTTAATTCTATTTTTTTTTTCACTCAAAATACTCTTCAATTTATTTGATTAATTCCCAAAATACCCTTAGTGTTTTTCATAAACAGAATTCAAATATGTTCCCTCGTTTTTACGAAGTCTTCCCGGTAATGTATATATACGAGCAATGTTACAATCTCTTCAAAATTATTAGGATAATTTGCCAATTACTACCGCAAGTTAATACCACTTTGTAAATTACTACCGCAAATTAAAAAAGTTGTGAATTATTACAGCAAAAAATTTTAAGATGTTGTGATTACTACTAAACCCCCATTAAACCCAACTATGACGTCATTATATCTCTTTAACCCGTGTTTGACCATGGTTAAGGGCTTTAACCAGCCCCCCCAAAAAAGAAAATGGATTAGGGATATAATGACGTCATGGTTAAGGGCTATAACAGTTTGGAACTATATATCATATAATGATCATATATAGTTCCAAACGGTATTATATGAACCCGAGATGTATCCCCTAAAATCTAAAGGCTTTTCGACACCGGGCACCGAAACCTCCAAAATTTATCAAAAAGCGTAGATATTAGCCTTCAATTTTGGATATATTTTGTAAAATTTTTTTTCGCCCGGAATAAAAATAGCCGAAATGTATACCACAGTCCCTAATACCCTCTGAGAGTTCAATTGGGTGGGTGGATCCATCCTATTTGCCTTTAACCAATATACCAGTTTACAACTTGCACCAATTTAATTAACTCAATCCTACTACGATCATTTATGACAACATATAATGATCATATATGGTTCCAAATAGCAGTATATATATATGACCTCGAGATTTATTCTCTAGAATTTCAAGACTTTAAGACCCCGGGCCTCGAAGACTCCAAAATTTCTCAAAAAGCGTATATACTAGCCTTCAATTTATTAATTTATTTTTTAGCCTACAAAAAAAAAATTCAAAATGTTTGTCATATTCCTAATACCCTCCGAGAGTCCAATAGGGTAGGTGAATCCATCCAATTTGCCTTTAAACGACCAATTTAACGATTTACAACTCTCACTGATTTCATTAATTCAAGCCTACCACGAACATTTATGAAACATATAATGATCATATATGGTTCCCGACGACATTATATGACCCTGAGATATATCCCCTAAAATCTCAAGGCTTTTCGACAACGGGCCTCGAAACCTTCAAAATTTCTCAAAAAGCGTGGATATTAGTCTTCAATTTTGGAATTTTGACTTTTTTTGCCCGGAAATAAAAATTGCCGAAATGTTAACCATGGTACCTAATTCCCTCAGGGAGTCCCATTGGATGGGTGAAACCATCCAATTCTCCTTTAAATTAAACGGCCAATTTACCGATTTACAACTTGCACCGATTTCATTAACTCAAGCCTACCACCAACATTTCTGACAACATATAATGATCATATATGGTTCTAAACTGCATTATATGACCCTAATATGTATTCCCTAGAATTTCAAGACTTTTTGACATTGAGGTCCGAAACCTTCAAATTTTCGCAAAATGCGTGGATATTAATCTTCAATTTTGGAAGTTTTTTGACTTTTTACGCTCTGAAATAAAAATTGCCAAAATGTTTACTATCGTCCCTAATACCCTCCGAGATTCCAATAGGGTGGGTGAAACCATCCAATTTGCCTTTAAACGGCTAATTTACCGGTTTCAAATTCTTCGATTTCATTAATTCAAGCCTACCACGAACATTTATGACAACATATAATGATCATATATGGTTCCAAACGACATTATATGACCCCGAGATGTATCCCCTAAAATCTCAAGAATTTTCGATACCGAACCTCAAAACCTCTAAAATTTCTCAAAAAGCATGGATAGCCTTCAGTTTTGGAATTTTTTTATTTTTTTTATTTTTTTGCCCATAAATAAAAATTGCCGAAATGTTTACCATGTTCTCTAATACTCTTAGGGAGTCCAATTTGGTGGGTGGAACCATCTAATTTTCCTTTAAACAGCCAATTTATTGGTTTACAACTTGCACCGAATTCATTAATTCAAGTTTACCACGAACATTTATGACAACATATACCGATCATATATGGTTTCAAACGGCATTATATTATATGACCCCGACATATATCCCCTAAAATCTCAAGGCTTTTCGACACTGGGCTTCGAAATCTCCAAAATTTCTCAAAAAAGTGGATATTAGCCTTCAATTTTGGAATTTATTGACTTTTTTCGCCCATAAATAAATTTTTTTGAAATGTTTACCATGGTCCCTAATATCCTCATGGAGTCCGATTGGGTGGGTGGAACCATCCAATTTGCCTTTAAACGACCAATTTACCGGTTTACAACTTGAACCGATTTCATAAACTCAAGCCTACCACAAACATTTATGACAACACATAAAGATCATATATGGTTTCAAACGGTATTATATGACCCCGAGATTTATTGCCTAGATTTCAAGACTTTTCGACACTGAGCCTTGAGACCTTCAAAATTTCGTAAAATGCGTAAATTAGTCTTAAATTTCGGAAATTTTTGACATTTTATCATACGGAATAAAAATTGCCGAAATGTTTACCTTGATCCCTAATACACTTCGGGATTCCAATTGGGTGAGTGAAACCACCCAACTTGCATTTAAATGGGCAATATATTGGTTTACAACTTGCACCGATTTCATTAACTCAATCCTACCACAAACATTTATGAAAACATATAATGATCATATATGGTTCCACATGCAATTATATGACTCCAAGAAGTATCCCCAAAAATATCAATGATTTTTGACACCAGGCCCTGAAACCTCCAAAATTTCGCAAAAAGCGTTGATTTTATCCTTCAATTTTGGAATTTTTTGACTTTTTTCCGCCCGTAAATTAAAATCGCCGAAATGTTTACCATGGTCTCTAATACCCTCCGGGAGTCCAATTTGGTGGGTGGAATCATCCAATTTGCTTTTAAAAAGCCAATTTACCGATTTACATCTTGCACCGATTTCATTAACTCAACTAACCACAAACATTTATGACAACATATAATGATCATATATGGTTTCAAACGGAATTATATGAACCCGAGATTTAACCCCTAATATCTCAAACCTTTTCGACACCGGGCATCGAAACCTTCAAAATTTCTCAAAATGCATGGATATTATCCTTCAATTTTGGAATTTTTTGACTTTTTTTTGCCCGTAAACAAAAACTGTCGAAATGTTTACCGTGGTCCGTGATACTCTCCGGGAGTCCAATTGGGTTGGTGGAACCATCCAATTTGCCTTTAAACAACCAATTTACCGGTTTACAACTTGTACTAATTTCATTAACTCAAGCCTACCATGAACATTTATGACAACATATGATGATCATTTATTGTTTAAAAAAATATTATATGACCCTAAGATGTATCCCCTAAAATCTCAAAAAATTTCGACATCGGGCCTCAAAACCTCAAAAATTTCTCAAAAAGCGTGGATATTAGCCATCAATTTTGGAATTCTTTTGAATATTTTTCGCCAGAAAAAAAAATTTCCGAAATGTTTATCATGGTCCCTAATATCCTCCGGGGGTCTAATTAGGTGGGTTGAACCATCCAATTTGCCTTTAACGGCCAATTTACCAATTTTCTAACTTGCACTTATTTCATTAACTCAAGCCTACTACGAACATTTATAACAACATATAATGATCATATATGGTTCCAAACGGCATTATATGACCCTGAGATTTAACCTCTAGAATTTCAAGACTTTTCGACATAGGGCCCTGAAACCTCCAAAATTTCGCAAAATGCGTGGATATAAGCCTTCAATTTTGGAAAATTTTGACTTTTGTTCGCTCGGATATAAAAATTTCTGAAATTTTTACCATGGTCCCTTATACCCTACGGGAGTCCATCTGGCTAGGTGCAACCATCCAATTTGCCTTTAAACAACCGAGTTACCGGTTTACGACTTGCACCGATTTCATTATCTCAAGCCTACAACGAATATTTATGACAACAAATAATGATCATATATGGTTCCAATCTACATTATATGACCCCAAAATGTATTCCCTCAAATTTCAAAACTTTTAAACACCGGGCCCCGAAATCTCCAAAATTTCTCAAAAAGCGTGGATATTAGACTTCAATTTTGGAAACTTTTAACTTTTTTTGCACAAAAATAAAATTTGCCAAAATGTTTACCATGGTCCCTAATACCCTATGGGAATTCAATTGGGTGGGTGGAACTATCCAATTTGCCTTTAAACGGCCAATTTACCGATTTACAACTTGCAACAATTTCATTGATTCAAGCCTACCAAGAACATTTATGACAACATATAATGATCATATATGGTTCCAAATGACATTATATGACCCCAAGATGTACCCCATAAAATCTGAAGTCTTTTCAACACCAGGCCCTGAAACCTCCAAAATTTCTCAAAAAGCATAGATATTAGCCTTCAATTTTGGAATTTTTGACTTTTTTTTACCCTGAAATAAAAATTTCCGAAATGTTTGCCATGATCCCTAATATCCTCCGAGACTCTAATTAGGTGGGTGGAACCATCCAATTCTTCTTTAAACGACCAATTTACCGATTTACAACTTGCACCGATTTCATTAACTCAAGCCTACCACGAACATTTATGACATCATATAATGATCATATATGGTTCCAAACGTCATTATATGACCCCAAGATTTATTCCTTAGAATTTCAAGAATTTTAGACACCGGGCCTCGAAAACTCCAAAATTTATCAAAAAGAGTGGATATAAGCCTTCAATTTTTGAATTTTTTGACTTTTTTTTCGCTCGGATATAAAAATTGCAGAAATTTTTACCATGGTTCTTAATACCCTCCGAGAGTCCAATTGGGTTGATGGAACCATCCAATTTGCCTTTAAACGACCAATTTACCGGTTTACAACTTGCACTTATTTCATTAACTCAAGCCTACTACGAACATTTATGACAACAAATAATGATTACATATGGTTCCAAACGATGTTATATGACTCCGAGATGTATTACCTTGAATTTTAAGACTTTTAGACACCGTGCCCCAAAGACTCCAAAATTTCTCAAAAAGGTGGATATTAGCCTTCAATTTTTGAATTTTTGACTTATTTTCGCCTGTAATAAAAATGGCCTAAATGTTTATCATGGTCCCTAGCTAATACCCTCCGAGAGTCTAATTAGATGGGTGGAACCATCCAATTCGTCTTTAAACGTCCAATTTATCGGTTTACAACTTGCACCGATTTCATTAAATTAAACGTACCACGAACATTTATGACAACATATAATGATCATATATGGTTCCAAATGGCATTATATGACCCCGAAATATATCTCCTAAAATTTCAAGGCTTTTAGACACCGGGCCCTGAAACTTCCAAAATTTCTCAAAAAGCGTGGATAATAGTCTTTAATTTTGATTTTTTTTGATTTTTTTCGCACGGAAATAAAAATTGCCTAAATGTTTACCATGATCCTTAATACCCTTTGGGAGTCTAATTGAGTGGGTGTAACCATTCAATTTGCTTTTAGACGACCAATTTACTAGTTTACAACTTGCACCGATTTCATTAAATCAAGCCTACCATGAACATTTATGACAACATATACTGATTATATATGGATCCAAACGGCATTATATGACCTCGAGATGTATCCCCTAAAATTTCAAGGCTTTTCGTCACCGGGCCTCGAAACCTTCAAAATTTCTGAAAAAGCATGGATATTATCATTTAATTTTGGAATTTTTTGACTTTTTTTCGCCCGAAAATAAAAATTGTCGAAATGTTTACCATGGTCCTTAATACCATCCGGGAGTCCAATTGGATGGGTGTAACCATCCAATTCGTCTTTAAACGACCAATTTTCCGGTTTACAACTTGCACCGATTTCATTAACTCAAGCCTACTACGAACATTTAAGACAACATATAATGATAATATTTGGTTACAAACGACATTATATGACCCCGAGATATATCTCCTAAAATCTCAAGGCTTTTCGACACGGGCCCGAAATTTCTAAAATTTCTCAAAAATCGTGGATATTAGCCTTCAATTTTGGAATTTTAAAACTTATTTTCACCAGGAAATAAAAATTGCCAAAATGTTTACCATGGTCCCTAATACCCTCCGGGAGTCCAGTTGGGTGGGTTGAACTATCCAATTTGCCTTAAACGACCAATTTGCCGGTTTACAACTTGCACTGATTTCATTAAATCAAGCCTACTATATGAACATCTCTGACAACATATAATGATCATATATGGTTCCAAACGACATTTTATGACCCCTACATGTATTCCCTTAAATCTCAAGACTTTCTGACACCGGGCCCCAAAACCTCCAAAATTTCTTAAAAAGCGTGGATAATTAGCCTTCAATTTTGGAATTTTTTGACATTTTTTTGCTCGAAATAAAAATTGCCAAAATGTTTATCATGGTCCCTAATATCATCCGGGTGTCCAATTGGGTGGGTGGAACCATCCAATTTTCCTTTAAACGGCTAATTTACCGATTTACAACTTGCACCGATTTACCGGTTTACAACGGCCAATTTAATTAACTTGCATCGAACTCGACTTGAACCGAAATTGACCCAAACTTGTTTTGACCTGTCAAAACCCAAATTTAACCCGACTTGTTATTAATCTGACCTGAATTCAATCCGGCCTGTTCCTAACCCGACCCGAATTTAACCCAACATGTTACAAACCCGACCAGAAATAAACCTGACTTGTTATTGACCTGACCCAAATTAAAGCCGACTTTTTACTAACTCGACTCGAAATTAACACGACTTGTTATTGACCCGGCCTAATTCAACACAAATTATTTCTGAACTGATTTCAAATCACCTTAAATGCAATTTAGACCACATTATTGTTGATCAAAGCATTTTGTCTAGGGAGATCAAGTCAGTCCAGGCCAGCAAAAGAAAGGAGCATCATCCTCAAATTTAAGAGTTAAACAGTATATATTTGTTTTATGGTCAAAGGAGATAATTATCTTCCTAAATTATAGACTATAACTCCCTAGTATATTGCCATATATATTATAGTCAAAGGAAATAATTAGCTTGATATATAAAAATGATAATTATCTAATTATAGTTAGTTGAACCCGAATATGACCTGACTTGGAAATGACCCGACTTGATTGTAACCTGCAAATTATTGACTTGAACATAACCCGATTTGAATCCGATAATGACCCAACTTGGAAATGACCCAACCTGATTATAACCTGCAAATTATTGACTTGAACCGAACCCGACTTGAACCCGAGAATGACCCAACTTGAAAATGACCCGACCTGATTATAACCCGTAAATTATTGACTTGAACCGAACCCGACTCTAACCCGAGAATGACACGACCTGTTTCTGACCCGCAAATTATTGACTTGAACCGAACCCTACTCGAACCCGAGAATTACCCTAACTCATTTTAACCCGTGAAAACCTGAATGAAACCCGACCTATTGTTCACTCGACCCGAATGTAACCCGACCTGTTATTAACCCGACCCAAACCCGATAAGAAATATGACCCGACGTGATCTGACTCAAGCATGACCCAACCCAAAACCGACCCGCATAGATTATGGAATTAATCCGAATTGACCAGACTCGAGTTAATCCAAAACCCGACCCGTTTACCCGAATTGATAGCTCTAGTTAACAAACGTGATAATTAAAAGGTGTAAACTCAAAAAACAGAGGAAGTATTAGATTACTCACCATTCCATCAAGAATATATCCAAGGCGAAACCGAGAAACACCGATTGCTTGACGAAATAATACCACTAGACTATTAATCATTCGAAGATTTTGACACAGGGAATTTTCGATTCAATCAAATAAATATACCCGATTTTATTTATACTCTATATACTAAAGTAATCACCGAGAAACACTTGGCATAATATTGTGAAAAACTTTCCCTTCAAAGTGCTTTTTATTATTATTTCTTTTTTCTTTTTGTAAAAGTCTATTAAAAAAAATTATAAAATTAATTTATACTTTTAAAGGATAGACATTAATAAATTTAAATTTCAAAAAAAAAATGTTACATAAATCTTACTTTATATATTTCCGTGCTATGAACCAAAACTAGTTTCTTCATAAATTAATCCAATCTGAATATTTAAAAATACTAATTTTATAATAGAATTAAATTTGTTGGTCATTTTGTAAATTATGATCACTTTGACTAATTAATACGAAATAGAAAAAGAAAAAAATGTCCAAAAATTAGAAATATTAATTGTTTATCTTTTTTCCTATTGTGGTTACTGCGTAGTGTACTAGTGTCCTATTGTTAGTAGAAGTGTAGAACAGATCTCCTGATCTAGTTTAATGCTTCTTAATACACCATTAAATTAAGTTTCTAGGCCATATTATTTTGCCCTGTTTTCGTTTCTTGAGATCTAATTATAAGATTGAGCTAGGTTGCTAGCTCGAAAAAACATCTCTTGTATACTAAGAGTTCAATAAGACAATCACCAACTTCATAGGCGAAGTTTTATTTAATTTGGACATCAAAGAAGCTATCAATAAATACTAGTAATCCATGTGACCGCTGCTACTTCATGCCTTCAAGTCTGGTAAGCATTTGGATGCACATCCGTTCAATATCAACTTGAGAATGATCATTCGATGAATGTACCTTGATCTCAAATAACTTTGGCCACAGCTTTCCAGTTACTACAAAATATTAACACAAACAACAAAGATATAGAAAAACCTAAATAAACCCCAAATAACATAAACCTAAAAAAAAAAGGCGGAAAGAACGTATAGGTGTTTGAAAAAGAACATATAAGTGTTTGACAAAGAACATGTTTGTGTTTGACAAATATGCATTTTACAAAAAGAACGTTATAAAAACTTTATTAAAATTTCATGAAAAATTACACATTAACAGTTTCTAATAGGGTTTAAAATCAGGTAAATTGGCAGTTCCTCAAGACCTACCCCAAATACTAGAATGAGACATGTTTATCAGTTTATAATACTAGCTAGTCTCAGCACAAAACTACGAAGTCCAAAAAATTGGAATTACACAAATCAATACTTATGATTGCTGAAAGTTGAAGGCTTTATTCTTAAAAATCAAAGTCTTATTAGTTAGTAGGCAATTAACTAGGATAAAAAGGGAATTATCACTATTTTAACCTCTGCTACTTGTCTAATCGCTGGGCAATTAGATAGCTTCTTTTCAAGGAAGGTAGTTGATTAACAATAGAGTGAGATTCACTAGAAATGTGACGTACAGAATGAAGTGAAAGAAACTCACCAAATATGCGCTTTCCATCACTGTCCCATGCGATGCCATTCAAGACGTCTTCAGATTCCTAGAACAAAGCAATTAATGCACTTATGAGATGGTTATAAGGATGTTGCTAGCTCTAAAAAAGGTCCAAATTCACGGACTAAATCAATATACAAAGTCAACTTGGGTAAAAATTCTAAGACGTACTATTTCACCAGCTGCTTCCAATCTTTCTCTGAAACAGGACAAAGAGGGAAGATTATGAGGTGTGATGGGTTGAAAAACACAAATCATAAGTCGAGAAAAGGGAGAGTGCTAGCTTGAACAAAGAGATAAAGAGAACGGTTGAAAAAAAACCTCAACATGGGAAGAAGGATCCAGCCAAGCACTGTACCATCCTCAGGCGATATTCTTATAATGCAGTCAGTCTGCATATTGATATCTTCATGATTACTGATAAGTAAGCTGAAATTACACTATATTGGACTGATTTCCTGGATGTTAATTAACACGCTACTTATATTTTTATGCATAGTATATCAGCTAACAACATGCTTTCAAGTTCAGGCATCAGTTATTAAGCAAGAGAACTGAAGTAAATTAAGTGAGATACCGAATAGGAACTTGGGCAAAATAATTACCCGAAAAACATTTGCCCAGACTTCCCCATGAACATACTCCAACTCATTTAGGTAATGTACGTCAAGATCTTTGTATCTGACATTCTGCCTCTTTATCACTGGACAACAAGTATATTGAGTGAGATATACATGCAATTACCTTTTAAATAGATTACTCATTATGTGAAGTTATACTACAGGACATATAGGCAAGGCCGCAGGATGTGAGTATGTGACAACATCGAAGTGAGAGTCGAGCAAACAGATGAATTTTTTTTTTTAAATCAACATATTTTATCTCTATCTATTACAAGATTTACAACTATCAACTTTGAAGGTAATAAGGCATCCTTAACTTTGTGCACACAGGAACACGGCAGCAGCAGCAGAAAGAGGGACAAAAATGAAATCCATCGAATCTATTGAATAAAGAGGATAAAAGTAGCACCTTTCATTGTACGGGGATCTATATGGTATAATGTTGATGAACCATCACTTCCAAACATGATTTTCCCATCAGTTGTCAGTCCCCATCCATCCTTCATTTGGTGATTAAATATTCCTATCTGCAATAAAGCATAAGTATTCTAAGCTTGTAAGTTGTAACTGTTTAATAAGAGATCGAAATTTTTTTTGGTGATTAAATATTCCTATCTGCACTAAAGCATGAGTTCTGTAAGCGTGTAGCGGTTTTGGAAGAAATTAAAAAAATTTCTCGATCAAATTCACAAGTCTCACAGCATCAAAGTTTAGCACCCTCAGTACGAGAGGAGAAGCCCTAGAAATTCCCTTCAGTACTATTAGAAAATTCAGGATGTAGGAAGGTTAGCTTCCCGTAAAATCAATCCAGACAACCCATTCTGTTCAACACTGAGTCTTTCTTTTTTACTTGGTTTAGCCACACCAGAAAAGAGGTCTGGTATTGTAAACTAATCATACATCAGCTTCTCTTAAATTTTTCCACTGCACACCTACTTGGTTATCTCAAATAAAATCCATAATTCTGGAAGTTTCTAGACTTAATGAAGAAAAGCTTCTTCAAAAGATTGCAAATATGAATTTCTGTCCTTGTCAATCAGATTATAATAGAAATTTTCATATACCAATAGAGAAGTTAGGATCTCCAGTGTAGTTCTTATTGTGTTTCTTAGTTTCTATGTCTCCATTACAGAAACAATTGTCACACTATTCAAGTTATAAGTTTCCTGAATAATGATTCAGAATCAAAGACCTTGGAGTGAAGAATTCATCTCGATTCTCTATTCAAACTTAAGAATGCAACTTGGAAAGAGAGGAACAAAACAAATTCATGCTAATTAAAGTTCTATGGAATAGCTTGAGACAAATAGTTATTAAACGATGGTTGTGAGATTAGAGCTTTGAAGTATTCTAACTGAATCATTAATCTTATTGAGATGACAGGTATTAGAGCTAAAATGCTCACAAGACAGTATATAATACAGTAAGTAAAAGTGGAACTCCAGAATTACTGACTTTGCTCAAGGTTGTTCTGTCGTAAATGAAACCAGTGTTCTGATCATAAGTTAGTTGATACAGCCTGCAAAACAGATTGTATAAATAGATTAAAAAAAATATAGCTATTCAAAAATTTAAGAAGCAAATATGTAGGGGGAGGTTCTTTAAAGATCTAAAATCGTACATCAATCAATATCTCAAGTATATAGCAGAGCTGGATGCAACAAGGCTAATTTACTGCTTAACAAATGGTTACATAAATTATCTCTAAACTTGTTAGCTGTGCGAAGGTAATTTGCTCATACAGCAGACTATGATTGAGGTACAAAGTGGTAACCACAGCATCTATGTCAAAAGCTATACAATTATACATGAAAAGTGAATCACAATTGAAACAAGTATTTAATGATACTGTTGGTCCTTAGCTCACACAGCTAAATCAATTGTATGAAATAGTTGCTAGTTAAATGGCAAATTACTCTTTCAATACAAACCTTTCACCAACCAAAGTTAATCCTTCCCCAAAATAAGAAGAAGACATAACCAGAAATGCCTCGACCTATTGAAACCAAGAGAGAATTAGTCAAATGAAACAAAAAAAACACAAATAGCTGAGTTAAGATTACCAATGCTGAAAATAGTTATAGCTTTTAATTAAAATAGATCTAAATGAACAAATATTGCCAACATTACAAAGAGCTTGTTGGGATCCTTTAATTTGTTTAATTCTCTAGGATCATTTTAAGGAAAATCACAAAGGTGGTCCTATTAAAGAAGCTGTTAGTAACTCCATTCATGCAGAGCACAGTAAAAGTAACAGGAAAAACAATTCTATCAAGTAGTGGCTTTAATATTTGACTGCACATCAGAACATACTTCAGCAAGAGAATGTAGGTAGTAAGCAAAAGGGAAGTACAAGAACTTCAGCATTCTGGAATTGTCTGTGGAGGTACGAGGTATTGGTTTATTGTAACTAGATAGGATTTAAAGTCGGGAGGCTACTTGATCTGGGGTGCAGAGATTGGAGATTAATTAACATGCTCTGATGCTCATGTGGATACAGCCATGTTGGACTAAAGAAGTTCTTCTAAAATTTTGTTGCATTTGTAGGGTAAGCAGGACTGGTTAAAGGTAAGATGATTTCTTCAAGTCCTACCATATAGAGAACCAATCATGGTTATTACTTATTAGTGTTGTTGTAATTAGGGACATAATAGTTAATGTGAAAGTAAATTGTCCAAAAATAAGATTACCAGAGGAAAATAAGCTAGCTACTAAATTTGTCACATGAAAATTAAGTGTATAACAGATGATTAAGGAGCATGTCTTATTGAAGTAAAATATTCTGCACATTTACTCAACTACCACAATTTAGGCACATAGGAATGTTGAATCTGTTACACCCAAGTTCTCTAGCTAGGCTAAAAGCAAAAATACGTATGCATAATGTACAGAGTGAACTGGTGTAGAAGCCCTAGAAGGTGTAGGAAAATCTGAGGAATGCATAATGTAGTTGACATGCAGTTTGATCATATTGATCACAACCAGGGATCAACCACAAGATCTCTTATGTAGGCTATCTTCTTTAACACTAAGCAAGTTTCCATTCTCAAGAGGTTCATATTAATGTAATATAAGTAAGGTCTATAACTCCATATGCATCATTCGCAGTACTAATGACATTTTCTTGTGGTAAGAAAGGAAGATGAGAGGTAGGAAAGAGTGGTAATGGCAGCGGAAGATCAGGTAACAAGTTGAGTAAAGGCTGACCATACGCAGTATATAACTACCAACTATATGAAATTATTAGCCATGGTGAAGATCAGTTGAGATTCATGAAAGTGTGCTGTACCTTTCCAGTTTGTAGATTTACTCTCCTCACTGAAGACTGCAAAGTTCAAAGTCAAGTCAAATAACACAATTAAAATATCAAATACGGAGTATGAAGCTACAAATACTTAGAGACATAGGGCAAACAGTATCAACCAAAAAAAGATCTGATACCAGCATACAAAATTGAATAGCTAGATTTACGAACTACAAGTATAATTCCTTCTTAAATGGAATACTCCAGTACAGAAGCTCAATTTACGACCGTAGGAAAGATGAATCATATAATATCAGAAACAAGATATACCATTCATTTAACATGCAGGGTCTAAGTTGATAAAATACACATAATAATGAGTGTTCATAGCACCACATTTCAGCTGACTGTAAGCATCTAGGATATCGATGAAACACCCCCAAATGAAAAGCAAGAAAATCTGAATGAATTAGAGAGTGTAACATTAGATTCCATTTTATCATACAAAACTCGACATAATGTGAATGACCAAAATCTTATTTATATGAAGAGATCTATAACAACATATGCAAAAACGTTATGAAGCGAAGCAGGAAAAATTCACCTCTCCATATAAACCAGTTGATTCATAAAGAGTGTTATTTCCTTCATATAAAAGTCCCTGAAAAGAAGCACAAAAGTACAATAAACAATAAGTATAAGATTTTGATTAGCACCTCTCCATTGATATACTCTAATTGTTTCAATTCATAAAACAAAGCTTCATATTCTGATAAATCAACTATAAACAATGCAGGCGAAAAAAAAAAAAATACTTATTTGATTAATCACATATATATCATGTTCTTATAATTTAGCCCAAAAATTGATAAAAGAATCCCAAAATAACCAAATCTTGCATGTAGCATGCAAGGTTTTCGACATCTTTCTCCCATCAATCACAGTAGTATGTCTATTTTTCAAGCTAAAATAAAGCTACTATCTTCCAAATTAGCAACAACCCACATGCACACAACAAATTTGATTATGTAACTAGGACTCGGGTACTCATATCAGACACGGGTACGTGTTTAAGTATTCGACTTGTCTACAAAATTCAAAACTAACCATGTCTGGTCTAAATTGACATGTCAAAAGTTCATACCTAAGAGCTAAAATGAAGAGTTCTAGTAACATAAACTAAAAGGACAATTCAATAAAATTATTGATTGATCACATTATCAAAAGAGGGTAATCAGTTATAAAATTCAATTCAGAGCAATGAAAAGAAAACCCATTTTCCACTAACCATGAAAAACTGCAAACAAAAAAAACTAAAAAAAAAAAGAAAATAGAAGAAGACCTCTGTAAAAGCTCTGGGATCATGAGGATACTCATTGACAACTTCAATGGTGTAAATCTGAGGCAATGCTGAGAAGGTGTTCGACGAAATGCCTAAATGAAGGAGGAAAGAAAATAGCAATGAACGAGAAAGCCATTGACTAGTCATGGCTGAATGACACTATGACAAGCATGTACTTGGTATTCAGCTTCTTATTCTGTCCTAGTTATTACCTTGCTTTCATCGGTTACATATTCACTTAAAAATAAATTGACTTGTTTTAATTTAAAATTTCAAAATATACAAGTAAATTTCTTGTGAATTAAATAAATACTGTGCATAATTACAAATAAATGGAAGGATTGGAGTCTAATACCAAAATTATATCATATCTCTAAGAGTCTCGATATCAATGTTATTATCGTATCCCTATTTTACGAAAGATAACATGTTACAATAATAAAAATGATACCATTATCGTATCCTTATTATACCAAATTAAGATAACATAATATAGAGTATTTTATTATACCTAAGATAATATGATAATTAAGATAATAACAATTGAGAGATCATATCTCTTGATCAAACTCCAAAATAAATGGGTGAAGACTGAAGAGTGAGCTTCATTACTACGTGTGTGTTTGCCTAGACATGTTCAAGTCGGTTGTTGAGTGTTTATTACTACGGATCGTGTTATTACTATAGATCATGTTATTTTCCAAGTTCCAACCAAGTGTTTATTTTTCTTTAAACCATAAAATATTATGAACTAGGTCAAATTGGTTAGCGGTTGATATCAAGTCAGATTGATGTCAAGATATTGAATCAATTCCATTTTGACATGTTTGTACAAAATCACAAAATAAAAGGAATCAAACAACAATCAAAAGAAGATCAATCCACCATGAATAAAAAGATTTGTACTTGTTGAACATTTAAATTAACAAAATTTGTAACTACATGTCTACCGTTTGTGTGATTGTGTATATATTAAATTGCAATATACTCCATAATTTGTATTGCACTTGTATTTTAATCGGGCAAAATAAATACAAAAAAAAGAAATTTAGACTGTTTGATTTAATTTTGGCAAGAATTTATATCTCCTTTACCTTATGATTTTGTCTATGTGAGACCGTGAGGACTCTTACTCGTATTAAAGAAGGAGGTGGCCCAGGTTAATATCCGTGCTAAACATGGGCTGTTTAGCACAAGTCATTTTCGTGTTTTCGCCTCAAAAAGTAAGGGTGAAAATGTCCATCCCCAATTTGAGAGATAACTGCTGTTAAGTTGTCGTTTTCTTCTATTCCTTAACCCTGGTTAGTTGTTGTCACTCCCATTCTTTAATTACTTGTAGTTATTACTCGACACGTGTGTTCTTCTTCTTCAACTTGACTGGTGGTTCTTCACTCCCCCATTATTTTTTTGTTCTTCCATCGAGCCAGAACTTGAATGCTTGGGTGATGCCGTTTCGTCGATCTTGAACTCAACTCCGGTGTTCATAAGGTAGGCATTCAATTGGAACATATATATATTTACGATTTAATTTGACTATCCTACACACCTTCATCATCTTCTTCGAGCACCATTAATGGCGGACACCAAACCTCAACACCATTTTCTTCAAAAATTGTCAGTAACTATGGTTGGCAGTAACGTTTCTTCAAAAATTGCCGTTAGCTTGTTTGTATTAGCACATGGCATTTGTCAGATGCTGCAGTGTGAGAAAGTATTTGTTTATTGCCTGTACACGGATTCCAAGCCCATTTAATTACAAAATTGCCACGTGCTAAACTTGGTTCGTTGTATTTTCTCTTAAAGAAGTGCAATTATTAATATCGACAAGCATTAATATTGACAAGCACTATGGAATTGACACGTTTGTTGGGGAAATTAAGTGTCAATAATTGCTATTTTTTATCAAGAAATGATTTTTTTTTTTTTCATTTCTTGATAAAAATAGCAATTATTGACACTTAATTTCCCCAACAAACTTGTCAATTCCTTAGTGCTCTTGATTCTTATGGTTGGATTAAAAATTTAGTTATATAGAAATAGAATTGGTTTCTTGTCTGCTTGTTGACTTTTAAAAATTTAGTATGGAGTAGTAAAGATTTAAAATCACTAAAAATTAATTACTTTCAGCTTTACTTCATAACATTCTTTCAGTCTTACCCACTAGGTTAAGATTTCGATTAATTATAGAAATACGGGTTATTATAACAATGGTAGCAATTAATTTTCATTGTTTGAGTATTCAATATTCTGTTTAGAAGTTTAAACCAAGTGTCCAATGTATTCACTCAAGAATGTCACCAACCTCACAACACCAAACTATTATTATAAGATTATATGATTATAAGTTTATAACAATGTATTATAGCGTGTATTAGCATATAACGTAGACGACATTTGATTATGTTATTACTAAACTATAGCAACTAATAAATATAGTTAGACATCCACAATACATGATGTTGCTTTGGCAATATTGCAATGGAAAAATGGAAAAGAAAAATCCAACCTTTGCACTTTTTCCTCCTAAAAGTCTAACCTTCATTTTATTCCTCAAAAATCCAACATTTATACCCCCATTCATTTAAAGGTCCACCACCTCATCAACACCACCACATACACCACCACCTAACCTAATTTAATTCACTAGAAGAACCCCACCCCAAACCCACCTACTCCAGCAGCTCCACGCCCATTAATCTTACCCCAAAAAACTGACTAAAGAATTCTAACTTAATTTTTCAAGAAGAAGAAAAAAAAAACTAAATTAAATGCACCACAAATTTTTGCAGAAAGCTAAGCATGAATATGGCTGGAAGAGCCCCCCTTAAGAGAAGCACAATCAATCACACTGCCGCTTCGAAACCCCGGAATTCCCACCCATAATTGTGAATTTCAAGCCTAGAAAGGGTTGGTGGTTTCGGTTCTGGGTTTGGGATCGTTGGGTGGGGTAAATGGTGGTGGAAGAAGTGGTGGTGGCGGAGGTGAGGTTGGTGGTTTCAGTGTTTGAGGAGAGAGGAGAGAGAAAGAAGGGAAAAGGAGAATAATTTTTTTTTTTTAAAAAAAACTTTTAACCTGTTTATCAGGTCACAAGTTAAATGGATCTGTTAGAGAATGAGGGGTATAAAAGTTGGATTTTTGAGGAATAAAATGAATGTTGAATTTTTAAGAGGAAAAAGTGCAAAGGTTGAATTTTTCTTTTCTATTTTTCCTATTGCAATAGGCATGTAAGTAAAATGTCACTCAATAATTAGTGCTTTAATTCCTTTTAATTAAAGCCACTGTTATACAGTGATCTGAGTAATAAAGTTGTATGAATAATTGTGTTACAGTACTGTTACTTGTTACAATAAGACCTTAATTATCTTCTAGACTAAAAACGTTTCTTTTGAAACTATTTACACCTTGTTTTCTAGCTTAGGGAAAAATATTTTCCTTCTTGTGTCTCTCATTATTGTGATTGAAAGACTATTGCACCAATGATGTACAGTAGAACAATTATTGTGATGGCACAACGATAGTCAAACAAAATTTAATGTCACCTGTTGTTAAGTTTGATTATTGCATGCCTAATAAATTACTCCCTCCGTTCCAAAAAGAACGACCCATTTAGGTTGATTACGCGGATATTGAGGAAGTTAAGTAAAAAGAAGTAAAAGTATATTGGAAATATAAATTTATACGGGGTTTGTAAAAAAAATAGAGTGAGAAAGTAATAAAATAACATGAAAAATCAAATTTTTATAAGGGGAAGCTAATTTTGCACAAATATTGTTGCAAATTGGTGGTATTTTAATGCAAATGGGTCATTATTTTTGGGATAAAATTTTGGCCAAATGAGTCGTTCTTTTTGAGACGGAAGGAGTATGTGTTTATACATTCAATGGTTGATCTAAATTATCTTGTATTCTAGATTCTAGAATATGCATGCATGGGAGCTAGAGATTGCTAACACCACTTGACCACCCCATCTAGCTAACACCTCAACAATACAATTAATGAAACCTTATCATCTCGTAGTCCACAACCACCAAAGGTAACATAGGCTCACCCATACTTGACGCGAATTAATTCCACTTTGAACAAGGAGTAAATTAGTTTTGAATATATGATATCTATATCACGTTGGCTCTGATACCATATTAGTGGACTATCTCAACCAAAAACTTAAGCTAATAGTTGAGACCTAAAAATATGTTTAATACTCGAAGAAGTAGTAAGGGAGGTTAGTTATGCATTTGCAAATGCATAACAAACATTAAAATATTAAAAAACACATGGGGATAAGAGAAAGGAGGAGAGAGATGGGTAAGTGGGACCATTTTTTAAATGTACCGTTAAAAGCTTAGATAGTATTATTGACTATGTAGTGATACTATTTTTACCGTAGTGATACTATTTCTACACGTAGTGATACTATTTCTACACGTAGTGAGTACCACTGAATGAATATATAATACCACTACATACATAAATAGTACCATTAAAATGTTTAATGATATCATTTAATCATCTAGTGATACAATTGATCATCCAGTGACACTACTCTAAATTCAGAAATACATTTACGTGAAATGACCCCATGCTCCTCGTTATGCATTTACTCATACATAACTAACCTGAGTAACCTCCTTTTGGAAGACCTCTTTTATACTCTATCACTAAAAATATACGCATGCATATCACGACATACGGGGCCACGGGCATATGCCTTGCAGAGTTGCAGCCTTGTTCGATAACAACGAGGTCTTGATCGCTTTGTGATTCATTTGGAAAAAAATTTAAATAACATATATCTTGTACGATGACTATTAATCCAAGGTTCTTAATTACAAATTTTTTACTAAAGGGGGTAGTTTGATAATATCAAATCGTTTATTTAGGATACAACTTAGTGATTTCACGTGCTAGGATTCTAGGAATGGATGATCTAGGTTGCTTAGAGTCATATCGTCTTTATATTAGAGTTGTTACTCTACTTTTATTTTAAACTAGATAAAGTCCGTGCGATACATGGTTTATTTGAATTTTTAAAAATAATATATATATATATATATATATATATATATATATATATATATATATATATATATATTTATGTGCTAAAATTTGTTATATATTTAGATAAAGTTCCTAATATCAAAAAATAATATTTTATATTTAATTAATTTAAACTGGGAAATCACATTTGCCAATTTTGCTTTAAGTGTCATTTAAATTATTTAATTCTAAAAGAAATTAATAATCTCATACTTAATTGTCTACCATTAAAATTTATTATCCTACATGGCACGCTGAAAAAATTAAATCCTACATGGCTCTCTAAAAATTTGGGGAAAAAACTCCCCTTTATATATATAATAGGTTAGTCTCGTGTCATGCACGGTAATTTTCAATAACTATATTTAAAATTAACAAATGATGTTAAGAATATTATTTTCCATATTTTTTGCTTAAGTTTAATAGTTTATTGTTGTCAATATATTTATTTTGAAAATATACATCAAATCTTCAATTATACTTTGTATGTAATTATTACCTTATAAATATGAGAAAATTGTGAAAAGGACCTTTTAAATAATCGACTTTTTGAAAAAGGGTCTTTTAAGTGAAAACTTGTGAAAAAAGGACCTTTTAAGTTATATTTTGTTTGTATAGGGTACTTGTGTGACCTTGCGAGGTGGTCAATCTCGGAGCTCCGGCGTTCACTATCACATATTAGTCACATGACTTATTTTCAAATTAAAAAAAAAATCCCCCTTTTCCCGACCTCCGTGAGAATATTGTATGAAAGAGTTAAGTCGAGAAATTAAATGATGGAAATTTGGAGAAATTTTTTAATCTTTTTTTTTTTTTTTTTAAAAAAGTGACTAATAAGTGATAGTTAACCCCGAAGCTCCAATGTTGACCGCCATGCAAACTAATAAGTGATAGTTAACCCCGAAGCTCCAGTGTTGACCGCCATGCAAGCTCACTCAAGTACTCCATTAAAACAAAATATAACTTAAAAGGTCTTTTTTCACAAATTTTCACTTAAAAGGTCATTTTTCAACAAGTCGACCACTTAAAAAGTCATTTTTTACAATTTTCTCTATAAATATATATATGTAAAAAGATTTATTTTTGAAATTGAATTTTTTTCCGAAAATAAAATAAAATAAAACTAAGGACACACTAGGAGATGACACGTGTCATTGCTGGTGTGCCTTTTAGTATATATAATTATTATTAAATTTTTTCATTTTTTGAAGTGTGTGGAAATTATAGTGATCATGGTAAAGCAATTGCATTCACAAGATTAATATATTCGATCATATATTCATATCATATTATAATTTTTTTAAAAAACATTTTATTTTAATCACAATGTTAGACTTTAATTTTACAACATTTCAATACAGATTTTAACTTTTACTAGTAATATTTTAGATTACATTAAAAAAAATACAGTTTGTCTTGTGTGTGGCTAGCCACACCATGTGACCACTTATAAATGAACAAAATAACTCTTATAATACTGACTAAGTAACCCTTGTAATACTGATTAAGTAATACCTATAACACTAATAATCGAGTAACCTTATAACATTGACGAAGTAACCCCTTTAACACTGATCAAGTAACGTAACCCTTATACATAAACAAAGTAACCCTTGTCGCACGGTATGGCCAACCACATATAAGACTTTGTGAAAAAAATATTAATATTTTCAGATATTACATAATTATATAATGTGGGGTGGTTGTACAAAGTAAAGAGTAGCTACAATCAAGCTTACAACTAGTATAAATACTCTTGCCTTCACTCCTCACTCCTCACTCCTCACTCACTAACTCTTGAATCTTGTCTTCATAATTCTTAGTCTTCTGCCAAAGATGGCCATGCATTTCGGGCTGCCCCGGTTGCTATTACATGCAATTTTCTTGGTAAGCAATAAATTCATCTATACTAAATAATACTTTATTCATTCAGTCTATTTTATATTTCCCAATACATAACACACGCATAATTTTAATCATTGTTATTTTTATTATCTATAAATTCTAATTAAGAATTTGACATTTTGAAAGTATATATATCCAGATGAATTTGCAAACAGGCCATGGATCAGTCATCTATGTATATAGTGATAGAGTAGAACTTATACTTGGGCCTCAACCATCAGCTTAAGCTTTTGGTTGAGATGGTCCGCTAACATGGTTCATATCAGAGCCGGGTTCGAATCTCATTCACCCTCCACTTTCAAGTGGAATATTAAGCGTTGGGTAAGAGGACGACCCATGCTGCATTCGGACATGATAGAACATATTCTTAGGCCTCAACCATCATCGACTCATGCTGCATTCGGACATGATAGAGTATAAAACATATTCTTAGGCTTCAATCATCGTCATAATATTATACAGTAATATATTGTGATCTTATTAGATAATATTCTCGTATTAATATGAATGTAATTAAAATGAATTTTGATTATACACTTAAAAAAAATGAATCATATGATTTGATGATTAACATGGTCCCTAAACACTATGACAATTATTTCTTTTTTGAGGAAGGGGTATGTATGTATATTAATTCATTTTTATGTAGTAATTGTTCAAAATAAAATATAATTTGCATATGAAATCTTGAGTGTCATTTCATAAAAATTGGTTTTATTAATCTCAAATTTGACCGGTTCACTAAAATAAATATCAAATATCTGTTATGTTTCAATAATCCCTAATATTCTTCGTTTTGTTTTGGATTGCACCTAGTCAAGTTCCTCTTTTTTTTTTATTTTTTTTTTTGAAACAAGTCAAGTTCCTCTAATTTATTATGATAGATCCTTTTTATTTATTGTATTATTATTTTTTTCAGCTTGTTTTTCTAGCATTTCATGCATCAAGCTGTGAACAAGAGGACTACTGGCAGATGAAGCTACCAAAAGTCCCTATGCCACAAGCTATTAAGGATAATCTATTTCATCCTAAAGGTTGCTTTAATTATAGCTCATTTAATTTATTTTTCTAGTGTGTTTTGTGTTTGATTGGGAAGAAATCATTTTCAAGTGTATAATTAAGTGTCACGAAAAAATGGCTTTTTTAAAGTAATAATAAATAAATTGTTTCTTTTATACTTCATTGTGAAGTTTAAAAATTGATTTCTATCAAATATGTTGTATATTTATCCATTATTTTTAGATGAAATACTTTAAAATTTACATTATATTATTGATACAAATTGATCTACTGTTTTTTTTTGGTATTTTACCCGATTCACCATTTGGCCTAATCCGGATTCGGGGATCAATTGTGGGTGGTTAGGTTTCAATCCCCTCCCAATTATTGTTGCGGGAGATTAAACACAGATTCTCCCTACCAAGTTTAGTCCCAATCTGTCAATCACCACTACACCAACATGCAATTGGTACAAATTAATCTATTATTGATACAAATTATATTGATCTACAGATAAGATGTCTATGATGACTCCAAGCATTGAGACAAAGGATAAGGCCGCTCATGGGTAATTACTCTAATTAAATAACATTTTTATTTGTTGTCGTTAACTACTCCATAATCCATATATAGTTTACTAATTAACAAGTACACCTTTTAATAAACTGAAAAAAAAAAAGTAAAATGTTTTTGTTTTTTTCATAAGACATACTTTCTTCCTACTTTTTTACTCTGTAGTTTACACATGTTGAATCCTGAAACTATGCATAAACTCTAATCTAATTACCTTTCATGATTTACAGTTATATGATAAAACATTTTCATAAATGGGATCTTTAGAACTGTCACTAATTTATATCTTCATAAATCACTTTTTTATATATATGATTTTTACTTATTGATAATTTAATTACTAACTTATGCTATAATTTGGTTACACAACAAAAGTGAAAAAATATAATAGTACATGTCAACAAAAAAAATAGAGAAATTATTGTAATAAAGCAAATATGAGTATCTGCTCCTCAGCTCCTGAGCTGTCCTGTTATCTAACTAATACTTGGTATACGGAATATTAAAAGCCATTTATAAAAACGTCCACATGTCATGTAAACTCCCCTCTCTACGTCACGTCACTCACTAAGGATGTGTACTGAACTTATCTGGACTTATTAGACCTTATTAAAACTTTATTTAGTTGTAATTTGTTCTTGGGTAATCCTTATCAAAACTTATTAAACCTAAACTGAACTTATCTGAACTTAACTGAAATTATTACATCTGAAATAAGTGGAAATAAGGTGAACAGAACAGACCCTTAACTACTCATAATGCCACGGTGGTTCTCCCTTCCATTTGTTTTCATTACGTGTCATACACTTATAATAAAAAAATAAATATAAAAAGGTTCTCTACAAGATTCACACACATTCTCTAATTCTACAACTAAGTGTCTTACCACGCACCAAGCTATATGGATAGCCAACCGGGGAATCACTCAAGACACCGGAATATTATTATTAGAGTCAGTTCCTTTAGAGCTTAATAGAATTTTGGCGGAGGATGCTAGCTAGGGGAGTGACTTTACCATGCTTAGTACTGTCTTAGGGCCTGTTCTCATAGACTGAACTCAGCTAAATTGAATTGAACTAAACTGAAATGAAATGAACATTTTATAAGAGAAGGAAATTAGGAGCTGAACTGAACTGCAACTGAAAATAAATGTATGAAAACAGACCCTTACTCTAGCTGAGCTTAGTTTGTAGTAGTTGTCTTTTGCTTTTGTTCTGCCTTTTATTTTGTTTTGTATTTCTTCCTGGAATATTTTCTTCATTTGGATAAAAAAAAAATGAATACAAAATATTTATATGTAGCAAATGACAATATGAACAACAAGTTTAATTATAAGAAAATTGAATCATAAATTATAACGTATATTAATTATCAGTTCCATATAACAATTCGGGGCATCGCCTAGATCCAAAAACTAGTTAATAATTTGGGGTATAGCTACGTAGTACGGAGTACTCCCTCCATTTCAAAATGATGTTCCTGTTTCGTAAATCGGTGCAAATTTTTACCCAACTTTGACCACAAATTATAAAAGTTAGATATATATTAATAATCTACTCATCAAGACAAATCAAACTAGATCCGACATGACTATATTTGTCCTTATAAATTAAGAGAAATTTAGAAGATTCTCTCTTTCTTAAAAAAGTCAAAGATTTCAAACAAGAACATCATTATGAAACGGAGGGAGTACCATATTTTATGTCTTTGTTTCTTTATTATACCGTACGTGTTAATAATCTACACTCATTAACTACTTCACTGACACCTTTATACAATATGTTAAAACATAGGCTAAGAGTTTAATTATGTAAGCATAAATCCACAAATTTCTTAAAATGATAATATAAAGTTGGACTTATTTTAGCAAATTACAGATTATTGTTCGATGTCACTTATAATTTCAATTCATTTTTCCGACTGAGCACTTTAAGAATTGGAATATTGCCATTTGCTTCGACATACTCTTACAATGGGGAAATAATTTTTACAGAGTTTTTTGTTATTAGTTGTGAAAAATTTAGCTAAACAACATATATACTTGTAACTACTTTTTATACTTATACTTAATATGATTATTTATTTTCTCCTTCAACATTTTAAGCTATATAACTTATGGGCATGCAAGTGTAATTTTGCAAATCTAACTTATAAAATTTCTGATTTTTCTTCAATGTCTTTATATAGCAACGATGCAGATAAGGCAAAGAAAGCTAATACAAACCAACCATTCACTGTCGTGGGTTGGAAATACAATGCCGATGGTGCAAAAGAGAGGGTTGGTATGTCCCAACCTTACACCGTAATGGCATGGAAATACAATGTTGATGATGCAAAAGAGAGAGTTGGTATAGACCAACCTTACACTGTTTGGGGATGGAATTACAACACAGACAGCGCCAATAAAGAGAAGGTGAAAGAAGCATACAAGCCATTGTCTATTGAGACCAACACAAAGAAAACTGGTATAGACCAACCTTACACTGTCTGGGGATGGAATTACAACACAAACAGCGCCAATAAAGAGAAGGTGAAAGAAGCAGAAAAGCCATTGTCTATTGAGACCAACACAAAGAAAACTGGTGTAGACCAACCTTACACTGTCTGGGGATGGAATTACAACACAAACAACGCCAATAAAGAGAAGGTGAAAGAAGCAGAAAAGCCATTGTCTATTGAGACTAACACAAAGAAAACTGGTATAGACCAACCTTACACTGTCTGGGGATGGAATTACAACACAGACAGCGCCAATAAAGAGAAGGTGAAAGAAGCAAATAAGCCATTATCTATTGAGACCGACACAAAGAAAACTGGTATAGACCAACCTTACACTGTCTGGGGATGGAATTACAACACAGACAGCGCCAATAAAGAGAAGGTGAAAGAAGCAGAAAAGTCATTGTCTATTGAGACCAACACAAAGAAAACTGGTATAGACCAACCTTACACTGTCTGGGGATGGAATTACAACACAAACAGCGGCAATAAAGAGAAGGTGAAAGAAGCAGACAAGGTATTCACCATGGACACTAGCACAAAAAAAGCTGGTACGAAACAGCCTTACACTGTCATGGGTTGGAAATACAACGCAGACAATGGTAAAAGAGAAAAGGTTGGTCATGAAGTAAGTGTTGGATCAGTTTTTTTCATCGAGAAAAGCTTGCGCCTTGGAGACAAGTTAAAGCATGATTTTCAAAAGACACCAAGTGTTCCTTTCTTGCCTAAGCACATTGCTAAATCCATCCCTTTTTCGGAGGATAAATTCACAGAAATATTAAATTTATTTTCAATAAAACCTGGATCTGTAGAAGCCACGGGAATTAAAGGAACCCTTGACGTATGTCTACATAGACCAAAGGTGGAAAAGGAAAACAGGTACTATACTACTCTTTAACAGGGCTTAATATAATTACCCTTACATCAAATTAAATTTATCTTATGTAAAAGTATCAATACAACAAGTTCCAATTATCTAAATTTATGAAGGGTTAATTACCAAAATTAATGCTTACTATTTGCAATTTTATTGGTTCATTATTTTGTGGAGGATCATTGATACTAATAAGCAATTACTATGACAGGACTTGTGCCCAATCCATGGAAGATGTTGTAGATTTTGTTGTAAGGGAGCTAGGGTCGAACGATGTTGAATTAAGAATGATGAAGAACGATATTGAGGTGCCTAAAGGCATACAAGACTACGTGATAACAAAAGTAAAGAAGTTGGTTGTACCGGGCAATACTGCAGCCGCATGCCATAGAATGAGCTACCCTTACGTCGTGTACTATTGTCACCACCAACAAGACATTGGTCATTACGACGTAACTTTGGTTAGCCCAACCACTGGTAACGCCATCCAAACCACCGCCGTATGCCACTATGACACATATGCTTGGAAGCCTAATGTCCCAGCCCTTCAATACCTCGGGATCCGCCCTGGTGATGCCCCGGTCTGTCATTTCTCTGCCATAAATGATATGTTTTGGAGTCTCAAAGCTAACTCCAAGTCTCTCGACATGGTTGTGTAAAATGAATAATGTTATGCATGAATGTGTACCATGTGTAACGCATGTAACTTAAATATTAGCGTGGCATGGTGTAGGACTCTAGGATGGTATATATGATATACTATCCATGCATGCAACTTACAAGCTACGAGTACGTAGTATGTATTGTAGGTTGTGCTTGTATTCTACTTTTAAAAAATCTTATTATCCTACTTCATTGTAACTATATACGCATGCACGTACAAACATTTCTTATCTACTTCCTCCGTTTGTAAATAGTTGATACATTTAATTTAGGCACACATCTTAAGAAGAGGAGAGGAGAGAGAGTGAGAGAATGATAAAGCAAACTGGATAATTAGTAATTACAAAGTATAATTTTTACCCAAAAATAAAACGTGTCAACAACTTCTAAAAAGTTGTTGGCTCGTAACGGCTATGACAATTGGCAAAGTGAATAATGTTTCATTTCTTATTTTGATTTGCTTTACTCTATAATAATAATCTTGGTTTTAATTAATGGTTTAACCAATATGCTAGATTTTACTACGTCTATACAATGGAATTTTTTTATTTCTTATTCTGTGTCTCTATATTATTTGACATATTCCTTTCATTCACTTGTGTAGTTGTGTGTCTATAAACACTACAGTATAAAAGAATGAACATAGCAGTCCAAATGCATCCATGTTTTATCTAATCTACCACTACTCGTGCTAATTTTAAGAGTGCTGGGCCAATATCTAAGTAATCTCCAACAATGTCATGGGCCTCCAGTCGCTTCCTATATGCAAGTGTTTGCAATTAGCCCATACTACTAACTTTTGTTACATAATTCATTTGTTTCCATGTGATTGCACCGGAATTTTGAAATGGGTTGTAATTCGAGTAGTTTTTTAATTTAAGGGTAGAAAATTAAAATATATATAAAAAATTAAATGGGTGGTTATTTTAAAAATGATACATTTTTAGGTGTTAATTTAAAAAAATTCCTTAAAAAAACACAATTTACACCGCAAAGTTATGATTTTTAACATTGAGTTGGCTAATAAATTAAAGTGATTAGTAGGATATTGGACATAATTCTACTGGTGCCACCTCAAGCCAGTATTGCTTCAAAACCATATCAGTATCATGTCATCTGGACATAATTCTACTGGTGCCACCTCAAACCATTATTGCTTTCAAAACCATACCGGTATCATGTCATCTAAATAAGGGCTAACGACTAACAAGTAAACCATTATACAAGGACTATTGCATATACGAAATAGTTGCCTTTTTATTGATAGTTTGATGCTATGTTAACTAGAAGTTTATACGGAGTAGAAGATTTACTAATCATTTAAAAGAAAAAATATGTATTATTACGATTTACGAAAACGTAATATTATCATGAGATTATACAAGGACTTTCACTATAGACACATAATTTATCCTCATAAGCATCAATTATTATTATCCACGGTTTTTTAGGAATTTCGGAGGTTACAGGGTCCGGTGGAAAAAAGTTTTGAGGCCCTAAGGGATACATCTCAGGGTCATATAATGTCATTTGGAACCATTATATGTTGTCATAAATGTCCGTGGTAGGCTTGAATTCACGAAATTAGTGCAAGTTATGAACGGGTAAATTGACCGTTTTAAAGCAAGTTGGATGGTTCCACCCACCTAATTGTACACCCAGAGGGTATTAGAGACCATGGTTAACTTCTTGCAATTTTTATTTCAGGAAGAAAAAAAGTCAAAAATTCCAAAATTGAAGGCTATTATCCACGTTTTTTGAGGAATTTCGGAGGTTTGGGGCCCGTGGCGAAAAGTCTTGAGGCCCTAGGGTATACATCTCAGGATCATATAATGCCGTTTGGAACCATATATGACCATTATATGTTGTCATAAATTTCCGTGGTAGGCTTGAGTTCACGAAATCAGTGCAAGATGTGAACGGGTAAATTGACCATTTTAAGGAAAATTGGATGGTTTCACCCACCTAATTGTACTTCCGGAGGGTGTTAGGGACCATGGTAAACTTATCGGCATTTTTTATTTTCGGACGAAAAAAGGTCAAAAAATTCAAAAATTGAAGGCTATTATCCACGCTTTTTGAGAAATTTTGGAGGTTATGGGGCCCGGTGGCGAAAAGTCTTGTGGCCCTAGGGAATAAATCTCAGGATCATATAATGTCGTTTGTAACCATATATGACCATTAAATGTTGTCGTAAATGTCCGTGGTAGGTTTGATTTCACATAATTTGTGCAAGTTGTGAACGAATAAATTGACCGTTATAAGGCAAATTGGATGGTTCTACCCATATAATTGGACTCCCAGAAGGTATTTGGGATCATGGTAAACATCTCGACAATTTTTATTTCCTAGCGAAAAGGGGGCAAAAAATTCCAAAATTTAAGGTTATTATCCACGCTTTTTGAGGAATTTCGGAGGTTACGGAGCCCAGTGGCAAAAAGTCTTTAGGCCCTAGGGGATACATCTCAGGATCATATAATGTCGTTTAGAACCATTATATGTTGTTAAAAATATACGTGATAGGCTTGAGTTCACGAAATTAGTACAAGTTATGAACTGGTAAATTGACCGTTTTAAGGCAAATTGGATGGTTCCACCTACCTAATTGGACTCCCGGAGGGTATTTGGGACCATGCTAAACATCTCGACAATTTTTAATTCCGAGCGAAAAAAGGTCAAAAAAATTCCAAAATTGAAGGCTATTATCAACGCTTTTTGAGGAATTTCGGAGGTTATGGGGCTCGATGGCGAAAAGTCTTGAGGCCCAAAGTCAGTAAAGGGATGAAACACGGTACCGTGTTTATAACTACTATGGATTTGACTTCAACACACATTAGTTTATAGAGGGACGAAACACTGTATTGTGTTTTAAACTTCTAGGTATTTGACTAGTTGTGGCATAAGTTTATAAAGGGGCGAAACACGGTACCGTGTTTTAAACTGATATGGATTGACTACAACACGCATAAGTCAATAGAGGGACGAAACACGGTACCGTGTTTTAAACTTCTAAGAATTTGACTACTTGTGGCATAAGTCAATAGAGGGACGAAACACGGTACCATGTCTTAAACTTTTAGGAATTTGACCATTTGTTGCATCAGTCAATAGAGGAAAGAAAAACGGTACCGGGTTTTAAATTTTTTAGGAATTTGAGCAGTTTGGCATAAGTCAATAGAGGGACGAAATACGGTACCTTGTTTACAAATGCTATGGATTTGACTTCAACACGCATAAGTCAATAGAGGGACGAAACACTGTACTGTGTTTTAAACTTCTAGGAATTTGACTAAGCTAGTTGCGGTGTAAGTCAATAAAGTTAGGAAATACGATACCGCGTTTTAAACTTCTAGGAATTTGACTAGTTGTGGCATAAGTTTATAGAGGGACGAAACAAGATATCGTGTATTAAACTGCTATGGATATGACTGCAACATGCATAAGTCAATAGAGGGATGAAACACGGTATCGTGTTTTAAACTTCTAGGAATTTGCCTTGTTGTGGCATAAGTCTATAGAGGGATGAAGCACGGTATCGTGTTTTAAACTTTTAAGAATTTGACCATTTGTGGCATCATACAATAGAGAAAAGAAACACGGTACCGTGCTTTAGTAGTTGTGGCAAAAGTAAATAGAGGGACGAAACACGGTATTGTGTTTCAACTACTATGGATTTGACTTCACCACACATAAGTAAATAGAGGGAAGAAAAGCCATACTGTGTGTATAACTTTTAGGATTTTCACTAATTGTGTCATAAGTCAATAGAGGAACGAAACACGGTATCGTGTTTTAAACTTCTAGTAATTTGACTAGTTGTGTCATAAGTCAATAGACGTAGGAAACACGGTATCATATTTTAAACTCTTAGAAATTTGACTAGTTGGGCATAAGTCTATAGAGGTAGGAAACATTGTACCGTGTTTTAAACTTCTAAAAATTTGACTAGTTGTTCGTGATAGGCTTGAGTTCATGAAATCGATGCAAGTTGTGAACGGGTAAATTGAGCGTTTTAAGGCAAATTGGATGGTACAAACCACCTAATTGTACTCCCGAAGGGTATAAAGGACCATGGTAAACTTCTTATCAATTTTTATTTCCGGGCCAAAAAGGTCAAAAAATCAAAAATTAAAAACCATTATCCACGCTTTTTGCGAAATTTCGGAAGTTACTGGGCCCGGTGGCGAACAGTCTTGAGTCTCTAGGAGATTGATAACTTGTTATTTGGTATGATTTTAGGGTACTTTTGACCTTGTTTTCGTGATTATTCGACATCAAATTTCATTATTTATCCTATTTTTATACAAATTTTGTACCATCCATGCTTCACGGGTTGTTTGTGTTTTTGATGTAATGTAGCTATTTTTAGCACTATATATGGACGTGATCAAGCATGAGTGAACAAGGAGAAGGGAAAGCTTGGTTGATAGAGCAATTAAGGAAGAAGGATGAGTGCCTTAAAGAGAAATGAAAAGCTTTTGGAAAGTTTTGGAAGGATTTTTGCACTAAGGTTAACTTCAACTGACCATAAAACTTTTGTTCCACTTAACATTTTGAAGTGATTCAAATTGGAGATTAAAGTTCATCTCAAGAACTTTCTAAAGACTGGTCACATGCCTTATTCCGATAAGATGAAGAATTTATGACCTTTCAAAAATAAGTTGTTTCGCCAGAAAAGAGCTGCACGTCCGTGCCAATAAGTTGCACGTCCGTGCAAGTCCTTGCACGTCCGTGCCAAATGAAGCACGTCCGTGCAAGGTAAGGCAGTAGCTACTGGTCGTATTTTAACAGGTCTGCACGTCCGTGCAACCTTTGGCACGTCCGTGCCGACCTGTAGACGGGTCGTTTCCTCATGTTCTCCGTCCTTTTACTTGGGGGTTATATAATACCTCTTTGGCTTCATTTGTAAGGGAGGATCTTCTTAGTGTAGTTTTATCTTAGGTTAGGTTTTTAGAGAGAGAAACTCTCAATTTCTAGAGAGAGAAAGTGGGAAAAACTTGTTGAAAGCTTGGAATATGAAGAATTGAAGGAAGGAGACTTGAAGATTTGATTATTTCTTGCATTATCAATGAGAATTTCTTACTCTCTCTTATTTTATTGCTTTAATTGCTTATTTTTGTATCTTTTCTTGTTTTATTACTTATTTATGTTAAATTAGTGTTTGATTTCATGTTCTTAGTTGTTAGTTATTTATTTAGCTTTGCAATTTATTATGATTTGTGAGTAGTTATTTTACTTGGGATGGTTGAAACCATTGATGAATTCACAAATACTTGTTTGCATGTGTTGATTTAGCTAATGTGGGATGTTAATTAGTTGAGCTTAAGTGGTTTCATTGTTAGTTCTTGTAAATAGCCATTGCTAGAACTATTTATATAAGCTTTCTCAACGAAGGATCGAGAGATGAACTTGAGAGTTAGCTCCCTTATGCTTAATTGACTTTAAATGCCATGAGAATAGGAATTTCCAGTCAAGGGAATGTTTATGTCATCGTGATTATGCTTTAACACTTGTTTTATGCTTTGTAACCACGAGAGTAGGTTGTATTCATAACTCAAGTAATCCCTCTAGCTTGAGAGAGTAGTTGGGTGCCTTAGATGACTTCCCCTAATTTATCCCCAAATTTCTATGTTTTGTATGTTAAATTGTAGTTTGTGAATGACTTAATTGGTGGATACCTTCCCAAGATCCTTTTTATTATTGTTTGTAGTTTTTCTTTATAACTCAAAACCCAAAAAGACTTGACTTAGCTTATCACAAATTGATACTTGTTAGTGCTCCCCTTAGTCCTTGTGGGATCGACCCTTACTTGCCCTTTCTACCCATTAGAGAGACCAAGTTAGGTTTTTATCTTTGGTAGGCTCGACGATGGCCTATCAGAGATACATATAAGAATCATATAATGCCGTTTGGAACCATGTATGACCATTATATGTTGTCATAAATGATTGTGGTAAGCTTGAATTCACGAAATCGGTGCAAGTTGTGAACGGGTTAATTGATCGTTTTAAGGAAATTAGGATGGTTTCACCCATCTAATTGGACCCCTGGAAGGTATTAGGGACCATGGTAAACATCTCGGCAATTTTCTTTCCGGGCGAAAAAAGGGCTTAAATTTATAATACTAAAGGGTATTATTCACGCTTTTTGAGAAATTTCGTATGTTACGGGGCCCAGTGGCGAAAAGTTTTGAGGCCCTTGAGGATAAATATTTAGGGTCATATAATTCTGTTTGGAACCGTATATGACCATTAAATGTTGTCGTAAATGTCCATGGTAGGTTTGAGTTCACGAAATCGGTGCAAGTTATGAACGAGTAAATTGACCGTTTTAAGGCAAATTGGAGGGTTCCACCCATCTAATTGGACGCCCAAAGGGTATTAGGGATCATGGTAAACATCTCGTCACTTTTTATTTTCGGGCGAAAAAATGTTAAATAATTTCAAAATTAAAGGCTATTATCCACGCTTTTCAAGAAATTTCGTAGGTTATAGGGCCCGATGGAGAAAAGTCTTGAGGCCCTAGGGGATACATCTCAGGGTCATATAATTCCGTTTAGAACCATATATGACCATTATATGTTGTCATAAATGTCCGTGGTAGGTTTGATTTCACGTAATCGGTGCAAGTTGTAAACGGGTAAATTGACTGTTTTAAAGCAAATTGGATTGTTCCAACCACCTAATTGGATTACCGGAGGCTATTAGGGACCATGGAAAATATCTCGGCAAATTATATTTTCGGTCGAAAAAAGGTCAAAAAATTCAAAACTTGAAGGCTATTATCCACGCTTTTTGAGAAATTTCGGAGGTTACGGGGCCCGGTGGCGAAAAGTCTTAAGGCCCTAGGGAATAAATCTCAAGGTCATATAACTCCGTTTGGAACCATATATGACCAATATATGTTGTCATAAATGTTCGTGGTAGGCTTGAGTTCACGAAATCGATGCAAGTTGTAAACGGGTAAATTGACCATTTAAAGGCAAATTGTATGGTGCCACCTACCTAATTGTACTTCCAGAGGGTATTAGAGACCATGGTAAATTTCTCGGCAATTTTTATTTTCGAGCGAAAAAAGGTCAAAAAATTCCAAAGTTAAAGGCTATATATTATCCACGCTTTTTTAGGAATTTCGGAGGTTACGAGGCCCGATGGTTAAAAGTCTTGAGGCCATAGGGGATACTTCTCAGGATCATATAATGTCGTTTGGAACCATATATGACCATTATATGCTGTCATAAATGTCCGTGGTAGGCTTAAATTCACGAAATCGATGCAAGTTGTGAACGGGTAAATAAACCGTTTTAAGGCAAATTGGATGATTCCACTCACCTAATTGGACTTCTGGAGGGTATTATGGATAATGGTAAACATCTCATCAATTTTTATCTCTGGGCAAAAAAAGGTTAAAAAATTCCAAAATTAAAGGCTATTATCCACGCTTTTCGAGAAATTTCAGAGGTCACGGGGCTCGGTGGCGAAAAGTTTTGAGGCCCTAGGGGATACATCTCAGGATCATGTAATGCCGTTTGGAACCATATATGACCGTTATATGTTGTCATAAATGTATGTGGTAGGCTTGAGTTTACGAAACCGGTGCAAGTTGTGAATGGGTAAATTGACCGTTTTAAGGCAAATTGGATAGTTTTACTCACCTAATTGGGCTCCCGGGAGTATTAGGGATCATGGTAAACATCTCGGAATTTTTTTATTCCGGGCGAAAACAATTCTAAAAATTCCAATATTAAAGGCTATTATTTAAGCTTTTTGAGGAATTTCGGAGGTTATGAAGCCCGGGGGCGAAAAGTCTTGATGCCCTAAGAGATACATCTCAGGGTCATATAATATCGTTTAGAACCATATATAACCATTAAATGTTGTCGTAAATGTCCATGGTAGGTTAGAATTCACGAAATCTGTGCAAGTTGTGAACGGGTAAATTGACCATTTTAATGCAAATTGGATGGTAGCACCCACCTAATTGTACTCAAAGAGGGTATTAGGGACCATGGTAAACTTATCGGTAATTTTTATTTACGAGCAAAAAAAGATAAAAAAAATTCCGAAATTGAAGGCTATATCCATACTTTTTGAGTAATTTCGTAAGTTACGGGTCCCGGTGGCGAAAAGATTTGAGGCCCTAGGGGATACATCTTAGGATTATATAATGTCGTTGGTAACCATAAATGACCATTATATGTTGTAAAAAAGTCCGTGGTAGGCTTGAGTTTACGAAATCGGTGCAAGTTCTGAACATATAAATTGACCGTTTTAAGGCAAATTGGATGGTTCCACCCACTACATTAAACTCCCGAAGTATTTGAGACCATGCTAAACATCTCGGCATTTTTATTTCCAGGCGAAAAAAGGTCCAAAAAATCCAAAATTGAAGGCTATTATCTATGCTTTTAGAGGAATTTCGAAGGTTACAAGTCTGGTGGCAAAAAGTCTTGAGGCTCTAGGGGATACATCTCATGGTCATATAATTCCATTTGGAACCATGTATGACCATTATATGTCATAAATGTCCGTGATAGGTTTGTGTTTACGAAATCAAAACAAGTTGTAAACGGGTAAATTGATCGTTTTATAGCAAATTGGATGGTTTCACTCATCTAATTGGACTCCCGGAGGGTATTAGGGATCATAGTAAACATCTCGACAAATTTTATTTCTGTTCAAAAAAAGGACAAAAAATTCCAAAAATGAAGGCTACTATCCACGCTTTTTGAGGAATTTCAGAGTTTACGGGGCCCGGTGGCGAAAAGTTTTAAGGCCCTAGGGGATACATTTCAGGGTCATATAATATCGTTTGGAACCATATATGACCATTATATATTGTCATAAATGTCCGTGGTAGGCGTGAGTTCACGAAATCGGTACAAGTTGTAAACGGGTAAATTGATCGTTTAAGGCAAATTGGATGGTTCCACCCACCTAATTGTTCTCACAGAGACACGGAGGTATTAGGGATCGTGGTAAACTTCTCGGCAATTTTTATTTTCGAGAGAAAAAAGGTCAAAATTTTCAAAATTGAAGGTTATTATCCACGCTGTTTGAGGAATTTCAGAGGTTATGGGGCTCGGTGGAGAAAAGTCTTGAGGCTATTGGGGATACATCTCTATATCATATAATGCCGTTTGGAACCATATATGACCATTATATGGTGTCATAAATGTCCGTGGTAGGCTTGAGTTCACGAAATCGGTGCAAGTTGTGAACTTTTAAATTGATCGTTTTAAGGAAAATTGGATGATTCTACCCACCTAATTGTACTCCCGAAGAGTATTTTGGACCATGCTTAATATCGCGGCAATTTTTATTTTTGGGCGAAAAAAGGTAAAAAAATTCCAAATTTTAAACGCTATTATCCACGCTTTTTGAGGAATTTCGGAGGTTACGAGCCCGGTGGTGAAAAGTCTTGAGTCCTTAGGGGATACATCTCAAGATCATATAATGTTGTTTGGAACCATATATGACCATTATATGCTGTCATAAATGTCCGTGGTAGACTTGGATTCACAAAATCGGTGTAAGTTGCTAACGGGTAAATTGACAGTTTGTAAAGCAAATTGGATGTTGCACCCACCTAATTGGACTCCTGGAGGGTATTAGGGACCATGGTAAACATCTTGAAAATTTTTATTTCCGAGCGAAAAAAAGGTTAAAAATTTCAAAAGTTGATGGCTATTATTTACGCTTTTTGAGAAATTTCGAAGTTCATGGGGATCGGTGGCGAAAAATCTTGATGCCCTATGGAATACATATCAGAGCCATATAATGCCATTTGGAACCATATATGACCATTATATGTTGTCATAAGTGTCCGTAGTAGGCTTGAGTTCACGAAATCGGTGCAAGTTGTGAACGGGTAAATTGACTGTTTTAAGGCAAATTGGATGGTTCCACCCACCTATTTGTACTCCCAGATGGTATTAGGAACCATAATAAACCTCTCGGCAATATTTATTTCCGGGCGAAAAAAGTTAAAAAATTTCCAAAATTAAAAGCAACTTTCTTCTATCAGATACCTCTAAATTGGTATTTTACCATTCACAAGACTTGAAAGATGAGGTATGTGTTTTTATATTTATTGATCACCAATAACCACATACAAGTCAAGTTTAATATAGGTAACAAGTGAAGAAAAACTATCATAAACTAGTGCTACCAGCAAATTCAATGGAATCAATGTTTAAGAATCATCTCATCCATGCTAAAGAATCATAACATCAATTCTTGCACATTTTTCACAACTCTCTTCAATTTCCAAAAGGACACATATCATAATCCATAATTGTAAATTCGTAATGCTTTATGTACACTATGACCAAAGCTATCAAATAACATGACCAAAATAAACCAAATTCTTAAATACACTCTAAATCTCTAGAGCTACCAAACTCCAATTAATTTCACATTAATACTTGAAAACCTAAAAAGATACCAAAAATAAAAACAAAATACACACACCCCACTCACTCTACTTACAAGACCTAGTGGGGGCCCAACAAAACATAACAACAATATCACCTCGGCCCACCATTAGCGCCACCAGGCCCACCATAAGTCAAAATCCCTCTATTACCCCCACTACCACTTCCACCACCCCCGCCGCCACCACCACCACCATTACCATATCCATACACGTGTCCACCTTGTGAAATTCCAAAAACACCCCCACCATTTCCACTATTTACCCCAACGCCTCCGTTACTATTATTATTACTATTACTATTATTTCCCTGAACCGGGGGTCCAAGCCCGGTTCGCTCCCCTTCCAACTCCCTGAACCGCTGTAGATAAATCTTCAGCGGTTCAACGTACTCCTCGAACCCAAGCGTGGTCATCGCCCAAAGAAGATCGTCACCGTTGATCGTCTTCCTTTTCTCACGTTGACACTTATCCGACGCTTCTCCTGTGATGAAGCTGATGAACTCCGAAACGCATTCTTGAACCGTTTCTTTTGCATCTTTCGAGATTTTGGCGTTAGCCGGTAGCGCCTTTTTCATGATCCGGCTCACGTTTGCGATCGGCAGGAACCGGTCCTGCTCTTTCGGGTACGAGTCTCCGCGGCTGAAGTTGTTCGACTTTCCTCCCGAGTCATTGTCCGAGTCACCCATGAGTCAACTCGGTCAACTCGTCTCAGTTTGAATTCTTCTTCTCAACAATTTCGCGCAAATTCTGCGAAAAAATAATTTTGATCGTGATTTTTCTACCAAATTCTACAAAATCAGTGGAATTAATAGGTAATACTATGCAATTTCTAGCTAAAAGTATGTAATCTTACAGAAGATGAGTTAGAATTTGATTTGATCAAATTCTAGAAATAATAGCTATTATTGATTCAAAATTTCGATTTCTATCTAGAAAATTAACATATTAGCGAAGAATTTGTTCGATTAATTACCTTAACAGAAGGAAAACTTGATCGAAAAATCAATTAGAGAAGAAGCTCGACTTTTCAAATCCTTGTGATGTTGTGAATCAACTGCTACTCTGAATCCAAACATTCAACTTCTCTCTCTTCAAACAAATTCACAATTTCGCGCAAAATGTTTTTGAAAAACCCTAATTCTTCCTTATTGATCCAAAAACAAATCGAAACCGACAATTTTGGCTGAAATTGTCGATAATCGGAGTAATTTCAGAGTGTAAGAATCAAATTCAGGTGAAATCAGCAAAAAAAATCAAGAGAAAAAGCGAAAGAAAAGGACGTAATTTAGGAGAGAGAGAAAAAAGAGGAGGAAAGATGAGAAAGTTCGCGAAGAGAAAGGACGGTTTTTTTGGTTAATGGAGTATTTGTTAGCTGTTGAAGAAAATGAAGAAGAAGAAATTAATAAAATGAAAAAGTTTTATAGAAGAAAAAAAAAAATAAAAAAGAAGAAGATTGTTTGAAGAAGATACGTGGAAGATTCTAAGACGTTGTTTGGTGATAAGTTCATTAGATTGGATTGGATTGGTTAATGTGGGAGAAGTGATGTTGACCATTCATCTAGGTGGCTTTTAACATGTGGAGTACTAAGAGTGGTGTAGGGATGATTGGGCTCCACTATGTTGGAGGGGAGTGAGAGATAGTGAGTACTCGCTCCGTTTCATAATACTCGTAAGTCGTAACTTTTACATGTACAGGTGGTAAATGTAAATATGAATAAATTAACATGAAAGTGGAGTCAATTGATGTATATTTGCAGTTAAGTTAGACAATTAGGAAGTCAGAATATTTTATGTAAACCCTATAACTTAATACGGAGTAGCAAATTTCATGCAGAGTAATTCATAATGATGTATTTACCAAATTATTCCTGATATCAACGTAGAAAACGAGTTGAATAAGTCATTGTGTGATGAAAATTTGGTTTAATTATTCTCGGTTCAATTTTAGGTAGTTGATCGTCTTTCTTGAGCCATCATACATATGTACGAGATTGAGGGACCAATTTTATTTGTTAAGAAATTAAACTTATTTGATTTAAAGGGTCGGTGATATAATTCAAGACTTGTCAGGTCTTGTCTTTCAAGTAAGCTCAATCCTCTCTAACCAATTTTGTAAAGATAATGGCTCATAGATACTTAACATAGCTCGAAACTCAACATGATTTAATATAATTCAGATTAAATAGTTTGGTTTGATTATCTACAAACTATTCCAGACATCTTGTATTTGATATGACTTTAAAGATGATTTGCACATATAATAATCTTAATTTATAAATAAGATAGATGTATGTGCCCAATATTTCAATGTATCCATAGTTAGTTATAAGACTTATAACATTATGTAGTAAATACAAAGTAAATCTACCTTTTTTACTGGAGGTCTTAGGATCGATCCTCTAGCAAGAGCAATTTGTGCTTTTAATTGGAAGGAGGGGCGAGGGAGGTGAATAGTAGATTGTACTAGGTGACATGGTATTAGGATATTTCAATGATATTTCATTACCTTTAATTTGGAATCATCAATTGACCATCAAATTTTATATACGAAGATTTGTTGGGAGTGCAAATATCTTCTCTTTACAATCATCCAATTGCTAGCGTCCAAGTGTCTAAGAAAGATTGCTCAATGCTCACTCATTTGAATACTCATCAGAGTGTTCTCCTACTTTACATTAGACATTAATATATTTCTTAGAAAGCACATTAGACTTCCTTTTTTACAATCCTTGTCATGTCTTGTATTCTCTCCTTTTGGTTAATGTTGATAATCAAATGGTCAAGTAATATTAATATAATCCATCTAAATTTAGATTAATTATAATATCGTCAAACTCCTTATCAATTATCGTTAAGGGATATTATAATATGGTTGTACAAAAAGAGAATTTATAATAGCAAACCAATTTCATTGACATTAAGGACATAACCTGTTCATCTACATTTTTGTGTGACTATTAATTTTAGGCAAAATTGGCCTCAACTGAACTTTGACTTGGGTGCACTCAACACCCTAAACTAAGAAAAATAGCCAAAACACCCTGAAGTATTAGCATGGGTGCACTTAGCACCATACAAGAAAATTTCCGGCCAAAAGTGGCCGGATTCCGGCGACTTTTTTTTTATTTTCTTATTATTATTATCATTATCATTATTATTGTTATTATTATTATTATTATTATTACAAAAATACCTCGATTTGCGTGTTGTTATTTATTTTTTTACGGAAATTGTTCGGGTAAGGTTTCGGGGGTCATTTTTTTCCTTAATGAGGGCAAATTAAGCTCCGAATTCGCAAAAAATAATGGAAATACCTCGATTTGCGTGTCGAGGAATATCTCGATTTGTGTATTGTTATTTTTTGTGACGGAAATTGTTCGGGTAAGGTTTCGAGGGTCATTTTATCCTTAATGGAACCAAATTAAGCTCGGAATTCGCAAAAAAGTAATGGAAATATCTCGTTTTGCGTTTCGAGGAATATCTCGATTTGCGTATTGTTATTTCTTGTGACGAAAATTGTTTTGGTAAGGTTTCAAGGTCATTTTTACCCTTAATGGATCCAAATTGAGCTCGGAATTCGCAAAAAAATAAAGAAAATACCTCGTTTTACGTGTCAAGAATATCTCGATTTGCGTGTCTTAGCTACTTAGATATATCTCGACACGCAAAACGAGGTATTTCCGTTTTTTTTTTTTTTGCAAAACCTGAGCTAAATTTGGATCCATTAAGGGTAAAAATGACCCCCAAAACCTTACGTGAACAATTTTCGTCAATAAATAACAACACGCAAAACGAGGTATTTTCGTAATAATAATAATAATAATAATAATAATAATAATAATAATAATAATAATAATAATAATAATAATAATAATAATAATAATAATAATAATAATAATAATAATAATAATAATAATAATAATAATAATAATAATAATAATAATAATAATAATAATAATAATAATAATAATAATAATAATAATAATAATAATAATAATAATAATAATAATAATAATAATAATAATAATAATAATAATAATAATAATGATAATAATAATAAGAAAATAAAAAAAAAAGTCGCCGGAATCCGGCCACTTTTGGCCAGAAATTTTCTAGTATGGTGCTAAGTGCACCCATGCTAATACTTCAGGGTGTTTTGGCTATTTTTCTTAGTTCAGGGTGCTGAGTGCATCTAAGCGAGTGTTGAGGCCAATTTTGCCTTAATTTTAAGGAGGTAGGAGTATGCTAAACGTGATTGTGTGACAAGAATGAGACAAGATTATCTTGGATTACGAAGTACTTTATGTAATAAAAGCTTAATTTTATCATTTTACTCCATCTCTCCACTCCTTTATATCAACCCAATATTTCTAGTACGCTCTTTAATTATATGTATAAATTTCCTTACAATTGAAATTCACACTCACCTATCCATCCTTTCATTAATTTTTTTTACTAACGTAAAATACAAACAAATGATTAAATGAATATGAAACAAGTTTATAGAGACGGTAAGATTAGTTTCATCACATTAAGTTCGTGTTTATTACACCTATCACTATCTCAATCAATTAGGTGTCTAAATTTGAAATTTGATGCATATATGGTCCAAAAAAGGTAAGCAATAAGGGAATAGATGCATGAAAATGATGGAAAGATGTAAAATAGGTAAATTTGAATGAAGAGTAAGGTTTTAAAAGTGAAACCCTTTTTTTCTCTATAACATGGAATAATTTTTCTAAGCCAAAGATGTTCCATCACCTTTTCCTAGCTTCAGAGGTCATAAAATGCATCACCTTTTTTTTTTGGCAGTTTTAATATGCCCCTTTGAATACTTTTATCTTTGAAAAAAATAATTAAACTCCAAAATTTAGTAAGAAAATCACATAAATTATACTTGCATAAAAGTTTTTAGAATTTCTGTTTGGCCGGTTTAGGATAACATTATCTTAGTTGATCAATCTCTATTATAGTGTAACATCAAGGAAAAAAAACAAATAATAATAATAATACATCAATGCTTAAATAATGGGGTAGGTCATATATTTATTTGGGCCTTTTTATGGCATTAAATATTTGAATTATAATTCCACTATTATTTCATAAATATCACGATACATCTCTACATATTTCGTGTATTTTTAAGACAATATTTAATGTTGCTATGAAAATTTAGTTGGTTGGGCAATATTATTACCAATTTACCATGATATTTGACTTGTCATTTGTGAAAATGATTTGAAATTTTTTGTAATACATTGCCTTTTTTTTTTGAGATATTTTGTATTCTTTAAGTAACTATGGAGTACAGACGTATAGTTAGTTGTTTTTTTTTTTTTTTCAGGATACAGACGTATAATTATTATAAAAATAAAAGTGAACACTTTGTATTAAATAATATTAAGGCGACCTATAATCTTGAGACTAATTAAGATCATAAATCACGGAAGGAGTTATGTTAGATACAATACAAAATGAGCTCTTATGAAATCAAAGAAAGCAATTTTATAAATTCAGTCTAGATATAGAATACATTTTAATAAATTGAAGCAAATTTACATAATTTTATATATATAAATTGAAGCAAATTTACATCAATTGAATAAGCCCCGAATTATTTTACAATTTGAAAATAAATTCATTATAACTTCAAGTCAAAATACTTTCATACGTGTCATAATAAATTTATCATATTCTTTTGTATTATTGTACCCTTATTTTAGGTTTTTTACTTGAATAAATGCTCCACTATGTTGAGTGGAAAAGAGTTTTGTCCCTAAGTGACTAGGTGAAACTTTGATTTTGACAGTCGATGGTATCCTATGACTCACTTTGCCAACGTGATTATGATACTCGCATCTTTCCATTGCTATTGTTGTTTCTTGCCATTGCAAGTTATCTTGTACAATTGATTGCTATGTGCTATGGAGTAATTCTCAAGTAGTTTGTTGCCGATATAACTACCATGATGATAAACGCACACTTCTTTTCGTTTTATCATAGTATTAAGCTCTTTTAAACATGTGTCATATTATCTCAATCCTTCATTAATACGAACATGTATGGTATAAATTCATCACGTACTTATCCTAGTAGTTATGGTCTTGATACGTGTTTGTCTTCTAGAGCTATTCATGGAATGAACAACTCACTAAGATCGTCCCATCCAGCCAATTAAAAGGGCATTCCTGGATAGCAATTTTTTTTTTTTTAAAAAAAAATAATAAAATAAATATTTGTCCAGCCTTACCTCTTCTGTTCTTCATTAGAAATATGCAATTACTAAATACATTACTAGGTTTCAAAAAAAAAAAAAAAAAAAAAAAACATTACTAAATCAGGTTTATAAATAAATAAATAAATTGAATAGCATAGTTTGGGTTTTTGTTCTTTAAATTTAATAAGAATTTACCTTGTCCTTATAAGAATGCAATTTATTTTCCCAAATAATATCAGTCGATTCCCAAATAATTTATTTTCCCAAAAAATTTATTTTCCCAAAAAATTTATTTTCCCAAAAAAAAAAAAAAAACAAAAAAAGGGTTAATTTTGATTGCCAAAAAAATTACAAAGTAGTTAGTTACCACTTCATTATTTATTTCTCAGCACTCGGTTGATTTGTTTCCAAAAAAACAAATTGATCGATAGCGATACAAATGCTTCACTCGACATGGCTTATCTTCACGTCAACATCTCAGGTCATCCACAGTGTTGATCCAAGTGGAAAACACAAGGGGAAGGAAAATTAAGTAAAATCAACCTCAAGATCCCCACCTACGGTTGCCATCCTAGTTAACATTTTTTTCCTTCATGCATGCCAACAACTAACTACCACCACATAACCCATTTATTCAGAGAATTGAGATGACAAGAAACATCATACAGTAGAAGAAACTAGTATGAAATCAGAAATCTAAGACTTTTAAGTCAAAAAATAGTAAAAGAAAGGCCTCTTTCTCAACCCAAGTTGAAAAATGATCAAAAAAGATCTACCCTTTTTGTCCACAAAAGTTGATTTAATTTAGAAAAGCTCAAAAGTAAAAGACCTAACAATTTCTTAAATTTGTATATTACAACCTGCATCCTGCAGCAGCATGAGCATCAACTGTTCTTAGTACTCAGCAGCATGAGCATCAACTGTTCTAGTACTATCGCTAGCAAAAGACTAGTTTGTTTGCCAGAATATTATAAATAACTATCGATAGATTACAGCTACTTGTACAGACTAACAGCAAGGCCCGATACTAAAGCAAAGTTAATACTATCTAAATTTCTTTAACCCGGGGCAGAAACGAAGGTATGAACAGATGATCACATATATTTTACCACTTGTTCTGCTGCTGAGTCACAAATCAGACCTCCACCTCTTTGCTAGCAGGCTGGGCTTCGGTCTTTTCAGCAACCACCTCATCTCCCTCTTCCTCATCATCAGCTTCATCAGCTAGTTTTGTAAGCTCGTCTTGTATCATAAGCTTGATCAATGACTTTCTGGATGTGAGATCAGTGCTGAATTGCTTGGCTGCAGGGAAAGAAGAAAGTTAGTGACTGGCTAGCCGCAGATGCTATCAAAAATCTGAGAAGACCATCATGTTAGTAGGCCATATTTTCAATATCAACATTCGTAAGATATTGTAGACTACACCATATCTTACGAATTAGTGATTTTGATATTGTAGTCTACAATTTGTAGAAAACCAGATTTAAAGAGAAATCTTACCAAGTTGCTTCAGAATATCAGTGAAGGTTGCCTGTAGATAATAAATAAACATATCAGTGAGGAAAGTGAAAGGCATAAGCTCCAAGTGTTGCAAGGCACGTGTTATATATAACTACCACAAACATGAAACTGCAAGCAGAAAAAATGAGATATACAGAAACAACAAATCCCAGTGTGACCATTGCACAAGCCATCAAAAGGCCCAAAAAAGCGATGATAAACAATACCCGTGCAGAAATAATATAATTTGTACAATTCAGGCAGAATAGTAAGTACCACCTCAGCTAGTATGTCCAGCTTAGCTTAGAGGTAAGGGTTAGCATAAGCTTATCACCCCAAGTCTCATATAGCATGGTGATGGAAGTGTAGTCATTTAAGAGCAAGACAGAACAAGTTAACTAGAACTTAAAGTCAATTAACACCAAATGCACGTAAGTGTAGAGCAACAATGAGCCATGGATGGTCCATGAAACACTCAGAAATCTTTTTTAACAGTGACAGACATGGACACATTATAAACACTCAATTCTTACCGTATTAAAGTCAACTTGTTTTAGAATGTCACATATTGCATTCCTTAGTTCATCATCACTTGGCTTTGATTTGTCTTCTTTGGATTTCTCCTTCCCTTTCACAGCCTTTTTACCTTCAAAATAACAAAGCAAACTCAGTTAAAGATTTTATTCAGGATTTGACACACAACCTTAGCAACCATACTTGATAATGTACAATTTCAACCTGACAACAATTAGACAGATATCAATATTAAATCCGAATCAAACCCATAGCCTAGTACAGTAGTATTTTAGCAGTAAATGCTACAAGAATTGCAACTTAACATGATTTATTTCAAAAGAACTCTGCAAGTTATTACTCACAAATTCACAATTATATTCCTCCCCCCCCCCCCCCCCCCCCCCCCCCCCTCTTAATTCCAAACAGAATCAATTTCAGAAGCAGCTTTTGCTGGAGAATAAACCAAGCCGATTAATAATGTTCGATATAAAATAAGCATGACAGTAAAGGTGGAGCATTTTCAGAGCATCCGGATAGATATCATGTGGTGCTTAAGTTGGACGGATGTTCAAAGCTTTAAACTTACCAGGTTTTTCCTTAGCAGCAGATTTCTTTGGAGCTGGAGACTTCTCTGTCTTCGGCTCTTCCTTCTTCTTCTTCCTTGAGAACACCTTAGGGCTTGATTCCTTGCTCCCAATAACCTTGGTTGTGTTTGACGATGATTTTCTTGGTGTTCCTTTAGGCACTGACCTAGCTTTCTTAGGAGTGACAACTATTTTGCTAGCAGCTTTTCCTGAAGATTCTACACTTGGAGTCTTTTTCTTGTTTTCCTGTTTTGCTTTTCCTGAACTTGCTTTCTCCTTTGGTGTATCTTCTCCAGAGTCATCTTCAGACATGTCCTTTTTCTCTTCACCCTCAGACTGCTCAGATTTCTCATCCTCAGATTTCTCTGCAATTCCATTCTCCTTCTTCCCTTCCTCATTTTCTTCCTCATCCGCAGACTCATCATCAGACTCTGAAGTCTTTTTTTCTTCTTTTTTAGAAGCATCGCCAGCCTTCTTCCGGCTCTGCAACCATAATGGCCAACAAAAAAAAGGAAACAAAATTAATAAACACAGGATGCAAACAATGTAAATGACGTATATATTTAACTCATCCATCTTAATGACGATACAAAAGATTACAGAAGTACAATGATTTGGAGACCAAGTATAAATTCTAGGAGCATTTGAAATATGGCAGATAGAGAAGGGGGATCCGAACCTTGGAAGAGCCCTTAGGTGATGTTGATTTAGATCCACTTTTTGTGGCAGACCTCTTGCGCTTCTTGCCCTAAAACAGCAAAATAGCATACAAACAGCAGTGGTAATTGAAATGTCATATAAGCAGCTTTACACATTGCAATGACAGATTCACTTCCAATATTATAGTTACAAACCTGATCTTGCTCCGCTAGTAAAACTGTAGTAGTAGCATGAGGAGAAACCAAAAAGTCAAGCAGCTTGGAAACAACGTCTTCCTGTACAATACTTTGGACACTTAGTATCACAATTCAAACATTCAAGATTATTTCTACAAAAAGCTCAATCCAAATAGCTATACATGAAAAAATGTTCAAAAATAATACAAGTACATAGATTAGCAAAATCATGCTGAACAAGACAAAAGTATATTCCAATAGGCTTTTACTTTCAAATGCTGCCTTGTCAGCTAAAGTACATGTGCATGCTAGACTTCATAATCAGAAGATTGAAATACCACTGTTAAAAAGGTTTTTTTTTAAAGGAGAAAGGTAGGTAATATCAAGAAAACCCATTTCACTTCGCATTAACCATAGATGACTGTCAGAAACTTACGATCTAATTATAAATGCGCCTAAGTTAAAGGGCAAGTGGCATGGCAATGATAATACAAAGAAACTTAATTGACATACCTTTCTGATGGTGGCTTTAGTAACTGGTATGTCAAGCACATCACAGAAGTCCAGCAATTTCTCTTTGACAATCTTGTCAAACTTTTCCTTGACTTTCAGCCTCTGCTTCTCCTGCAATTAGATTAATAAACTTAAGACAAACTTTCCCTCCACAAGTAAATTAACTTTAAGCAGCAGTAATAGACAAAGGAGTGCTAAGAAACTTAGGTGTGCCTTTCCTTAATTAAATTCAAAGTCAGGAGCAGCAGTAACAAGAACATTAAAGACATCATACAACCCTGCTTCAATTAACGTTGTTGAACAAGGTCAAGGGGCACACACACAACCATCTGTGACACTTGTCTTTTCCCTGATAAAGTGCTCTTTTATTCCCATAATTATTAATGACAGATCACTTAGACTGCAGACTTAAGCAGCTCATAGATTTCCTAGATTTCCATAAACTGGACTACTCTTTCTAGATGATGCCTATGATACTAATATTATTTCTTGCCCACAATGTCTGACTATCAGACATCCAATCCATTTTAATCTTAAACATTATGTTTTTTAATGCAACACATAAATCAGCAAGCAAACAAGCCACACAAGGCTAATTGGTAACAAAAAGGGACAGCTCTTTTATATATCAGAATAAAGGTCACTATTACAAAAGAACTGAACAATGAGCTGCAGATAAAACTTATAAATCAACGACAAAAACACGCAGAAAAATTAAGACACAGAAGCTTGGACATCTAGTTCTTCAAAACTGATTTAGATAATGAAAAAGTATGTTCACACGTGCAGGGCCCTGCACAAAAAAAAAATGTGAATTACCTCATTATCATGCCAGACAAAACCTGAAAACCGCGATACGTTGCGTTTAAATTCACCTGCCTGCAAGAGAAAAAAAAAAAAGTTAATTAGAATAATGTCCAATCCCCAATCAATCTTCCAATGAAACATTTTATTAAGGTGAACAATACATTTTGTTGAAGCACATCATTAAGTTAATCCACGGCTCCCAGAGAGTACAACATTAAATAAATTAAAGTGACTCATTAATTAGTAGACAATACATCCTCCCCTTTATAAATGCGTCTATATTTGTCATCTTGCTGTTAATCCTTACCATTTATAGTATAGAATCTTGGTTCACACCTTTACCAAACAGATAGATCTCATCTCCAAAACCAGCATCAAGTCACCAACCCATCCAAAAACAAGATTATTTTTAAAAGAAAGAATGGAAGATTTAAAGATCATGTGATTCAGGGAGGAAAGAATGTTCACCACACTAATAAAAATTAGATATGCAGCAAAAATATAAAATTTATCATTTGATGTATGCAAGTAGAAGTATGAAAAAATTTAATTCTAAAAACCGAAAAGGCGAAAACATGATCATTTCAGAGTGAAACCCTAAACACTCAGTTTACATACAAGATCAATTCTTAAAATCCAAATATTCCAAATCAGAGTGCATGAGTTTTCACATCTCCAGGAAAATTCTAATTTGATATGACAAATCCATATTGCTAATTAACTAAACAGACTGTACTACTATCAAGACTTCAACAGTGTAAAGGGTCAATCAAAACCAAATTGACAGTTATTTAATGCAGGTCTAGGAAATACATACAATGTTTAGAGCTTCAATCTTATAGATTGTCAGTGTTTGGAAAGATGAACCGACTGCAAAGGTTTAACATAAAGATAGCAAAAAAAAGTCCGCCGTCATCTTAATATTTTCTTTGTATGTACCCGGTTTAATGACTTCAAAGTTCAAATCATTATTGCTATGCAAGTAAGCAATGATACTTTATCAAATTATATTTCTTTTGTAATATACAAGTAAATGATGAAATATATGATGTTGATAGAATTCTTGACCTTCCAGCTACAGATTTCAAAATATGTTGGAAGTTGAATAAAAGCTACTATTAGCAATTTAGCATTACATTCATTCAAGCATGTCATGTTTTACATTAACAATTGTTTGCACTTTACGCTTATAATTTGACTGCAAGTTTCTCTTATTATAAATTTACCTACCCTTTTGGAAATAAAGATTTGGTTTCGTGTTACTATATCTTAATAGCATGAGAAAATTTCACGATCAAAGTTCAATCTCAAACAGCGGAAGTGACAATCAATATGTTACACAGAGGGAACATATTCTTAGCTAATTATCATTACCTCCCAAAGCATGTACACTATCTATTGAATAAGTTACTAAGACAAACATATATAAATCAATTACTAATAAGGAATTTTGAATCCAAATGAATTCCACAACAAAGATGGAGCAAATAATTGTGCCACAACAAAAAGAGATTTTGCCAGTAAAGAGCTGCAAATACACACCTTCCCTCTTCTTCCAAACAGAATCATATGTAGCATCTTAAAGGTTTCATCACCCTTTTTCCTGGAAAGCTTGTATGCAACTGCAATGCAAAAGGAACATCAGAAGAAGGGGGGAAATTATACTTTTGAACCAAACACCATACAACACCATACATTAGCAAGAATTTAATTTATTCAGAAGAGCAGTGGACATGATTATAAAGCCAGAGAACCCTAGAGATAGATTTGAGATAATCCATCTAAGAAACACTTGCTTCAAATAAGATGAAAATCCCTAATGATAAGAAGCACATCATACATGAAACTAGGCAACCCACATTATCAGATTTTATATATGAAATTTGAGAGAGGACTATTACTTGAGCATGTTTCGCTACACTGTGGAAGGTTCGGAAACATTATTTTACTGTTTTTTGCATCAAATAGAAAAAAAAATAATAAAATAAAATTATCAGGTGGAGGGGTCCATGACTCCAAGCTAGATTGAACCGGTAACCTCACATCTTGTTTCACTCATCCAACTATTCATTTCAACAATAGAGAGCGATAAATGAACTTCATCCGTTTAAACACTCCCACGAGAGAATCATAAATGAACTCACAAAGTTACAAATTAGTAAACAAATCTCTCATTGATAGGATATTTCTCTATGACTGTATCTCTTATTAAGGGAAGCGTTAGTTGGTTGAGTGAGTTCATCAAACAGAAAATCACTTCATTTGAAAGAATGCCCACATCTAAGCATAGCAAGAATAAGATTTTTCGTGTTGTAACAATTTATATACCATTTACATTCAACAACAAACTCAAATGATATTACATAATGAAAAGAGTTTATCAACACTTTGACATGAAGCATTTTTACACAAGTTAACATGAGAGCATTGTTAATATTAGATTTTACAAAAAAAAAAAAAAAAAAAAAAAAAAGCGGACATGACAGGGGAGGTTCAATGTTACACAAAAAAGTCTTCATAATAAGACAGATACTAATGCAGCAAAAAAAGTTAACAACAATAATCAAGACTCTCCGACCAGTCACCTCACATCTCCAGGTTCAAGTTGAGGCCTGACAGTGGCATGAGGTTTTCCAGCCTGGAGTTTGCTCTAGATTAGAATTTGTGAACCAAGTCCATAGCAAGATGCAGAACAGCAATGTACATATACTAATACAATTTACAATCACAAAAATTGTTGCAAAGAGATACACTTATACAATCACACGGCAATCTGCTGCAAAAGATAATAATTTATCCCACCATGCATAAGTTTTGTTCCAGCCAAATACACAGTTCCATCTTACTACCTACTTTCCTCAGTAAAAGTGACAATACTTCTTTCTCTATGCCACAAACAGGAAAAACTAGAAACTGCTAACTGGTTGAATCATTTCTAGCCACAGTTAAACTAATTCATGTATCATCATCTTACATACAATCATTCAAACAAATTCAATAATACCTATAAACACATATAATAAGTCCAATTGATTAAATGCCATAGTCCCAGCATTTTGAGCCAGAAAGCAAAAAAGCCAAGATAATAAATGAAAATACAAATCACAGCAATCCATTCATAGTCTTTAAATGGTAAGATGGATGTTCAAATCATGCTTTAAGTAAATGAAAATTACACAACAGAATCATAGAACCATTCAAGAGATAAAGTTCAAAGCTAAAACCAAAAGGGAAATTAACTATTGGTCAGCAACCAAATCCAAACAACACAGTTATTGAATACGAGTACTTTTTATTTTTAAAAAATAATTAAGAATTTCTCTCTTCAAAAGGAGTATTAATGTATTATTACTATCAGATTTTATTTTATTTTTACACAAGAATAAGACGATTTAAAAAATTTTAAATATAAAATGCACAACCAGCCAATGTTAAGCAATAATGCATATGTAATAAAAAGATTTCAAGTAAATCAGATCAAAATGGGTAGGGTAAGGAGCTACATACCGTTAGGAATTTCTTTCAGTGGGGTGCCGCGACCCTGCAATATTATCAAGCAAAAATGAGAACTAAATTCCAGGGAATATAGAGTTTAAAAAACTACCAGAAGGGATAGGGAATTATGCAAACAGCACCTTCTCGATGTGAAATTCCCTAGAGTTATCTTTCTCGATTGTCGCAACCAACCTTTCTACAGATTTTCGTTCACGTACCGGGCGATCAATAGTTGGAGTTCTCGGCTCCAACTCCTTTTGGACTACTTTCTTTTTCTTATCTGCACCCTTATCCTCAGCACCCTTTCCCCGGCTACGCTTCTTTGAGGATTTCTCCTCCTTGTTCCCCTTTTCCTCCTCATCTTCCTTAATTTTCTCATCTTCTTCTTCCTTTTCACTACCTTTCACCTCTTCTTTATCATTTTCTTCATGATCCTTTTCCTCTCCACTCTCCATTGCCTCTTCTTTACCCTCTACCTTTTCGCCGTCATTCTCTTTCTCCTCATCCATCTTCTCTTCTGAACCCTTAACTTTTTTTCCAGCAACCTCATCTTTCTCTTCCAAATCCTCATTTTTCTCAGTCATTTCAACGTCCTTCTCAATTTCATTAGAGCTCTTTTCTTCCTTAGCCTCAGTTTTAGGTTCTTCTTTACCCTCCTCTTCTTCAGCTTTTTTCTCTCCCTTAGGCTCTTTGCCTTCCTCTACTTTGGCCTCCTCTTCTTTAGGCTCTTTGCCTTCATCCACCTTCTCTACCGCCTTCACCTCATCAACTGCTTTCTCCTCAGCTTTACCGTCATTCTCGTCTTTCTTATCTTCTTCCATATCTTTGACTCCGTTTTCTTTTTCCCCCACCACAGTTCCAGCCTCCTTCACCGGAGACTTGGTCCCATTCATAACGGTCTCCATGACTTCCGACTTCGCATCCTCCTCCCCCATTATCAAATCCCACAGTCAACTAAATTAAAGCTTCTTTCTTTCAGCAGAAAACAAACGAATTTCACCCTCAACAACTTCCTAAACCCTGAAAACCAAGAATTTTCAACAAATATCAAATTTTGCACATCATAAAACCTGCATAACACATAATCAGATCATAAACACACACAAATTCCAAAACTTACACCACAAAGACACCAATTCACCAATTTCTCCACCAAACCAACAAGAACAGATCCACAAACAACTCAAATCAACCCCAAACACAACCAAAATCACAGCAAAATTAAATCTCACAAGCTAAATGCACGAAATTCAACCCAAATCAAACGCAAAAACCAATCAAATTGACACTCATCACCAAAACCCTAGGCTGACAAAACGCGACCTTTTACAATCATAATTACAGCAAAAAACACAAAATCAATGACAAATAACAACTGAAAATCAACAAATCGAATGAAAACTACAAGAAAATTGACAACTTACAGTGAATTTTGATGTAAAAAGTAGTGAATCAGAGCTTCGAAACGAACTAGTTCGACGACTCTCTCACTCCACTCTCTTTCTCTCACCTATTTTTGTGTTTCTCTCTCCTCTTACAACAAATAACGTGAATTTAAGAGAGAAAAAAAAGAGGGAAGTGAAAAATAAAAAGGGACAATTTTTATTTTCTTTGCTTAGTCAACACTTGGCATCTTCATCCTTTGGAACTCCTCTTTATATAATGGGGGTATAAATAAATTGGAACATTCGATTTATTTTATCGCAAGTAGTATTTATCTTTCTCGGATTTAAAAACCGGATTTTAGTTAGGTTTTAATGTTTTGGATGACCTAAAATGATCGATTGAATTCTTATTCTTGTCACCTTTCTTTTTCGAGAATCTCTAACTTGTATCTCGTTATAACGAGTTAGTAACTTTTTGTAATAATAGAGGTTGTTTATGTCGTTATTTGGAAAGAAATTTATCTTTATACTGATAACGGCAAGAAACAAATATTAGATTTGACTCATGATTAAATTGTTTGGATAGCGGTTTATTTTAGCGAGATAATGAAGTGGGTTCTCTTAAAAGAGTTTATTTCTTTATTAATGCTTAGTGAAATGGTGAAGATCGATGTTCGGATCTAGATATATTTGCAGTTTAAAAGGAAGCGGTGTTGATTACATCTTCTCACCTTATTGCTTATACGGAAATATGGAAGATCAAATAATTGAAAAATAAACTACTTCGTACTACATAATTACAAGTAGTTTATTTATCCGGCTTTATTCAGTTTAGTTCATCAATATAATTAACATTATTTACTCATTATTTGGTGTCGTATGCGTTGCTATTATTGTTCTTTCAATTATCTTTTTGAGGTTTTTTTTCAATAATAAAATTAGATTAAAAATCTTATATGCATGCATGATTTATTGTATTTTTCTGTAATGTCAAACACATTATTTGGATACACGAAGAAACAAAAATATTGAAAAAAACATATAATAATAATAATAATATAATTATATCATAGCAGTCAATTCAATTTTTCGAAGATTACCAGCATATAATCTTTTACAATAATATCAATAGGCAAGTAAAATAAATTATTTCATTAAGGCCCTATTCACTTCACCTTATTTTTTTGCTGAAATGAAATTATTTTTACTGAACTAAAATTATTTTTGCTAAATTTAAATTACTTTTACTGAACTGAAATTATTTTTGCTGAACTGAAATTATTTTTTACTAATTCTCGATTATATTTCTTCTTTATAGTTACTGATTTTTACTGTACTGAAATTATTTTTACCAACTGAAATTGCCTTTATTAAAATGAATTTATTTTTATTGAACACAACTTGTTTTTACTGAATTAAAATTACTTTTGCTGAATTTTTTTTCCCCCTTAATGTGAAGTGAATAGGGCCAAATTGGATTATACTTTTTCAATTCAATAACATATGAGCTCCTAATTCTAACATCAACATACACAGATATATGTCTTGATTCATACTTGTGCACTTGCGACTTGCAAGGATAAATAAGGGTAAAATTGAGACAGTATAATTTTATTTAACATACACAGTTGAGTTAATTCCTTAACTGTAATTCCCTTGTTGCATTTTCCTTATTGCCCTTATCCATGATTAAGAATTCCTTAATTGATGACAATAATTTTGAAGAGTTAGTGTCAAATTTTATCTTTCCATTTATGATTGATTTGCTAATGATTTTTTCTATTTTAATTGTAATGAATCAATCATTTAATGCTTTAATTGTAAATCCTGATATCATTTTCATTATTTCATATTCCATAAATTATAATTCCTTATTTGAGGACAATTGTTTGAAAATTTAATGCCAAATTTCATCTTTCCAACTATGATATATTTGTCTATAATTATTTTCTCTTTCAATTGTAATTATATAGTTCTTTGAATGTAGGTCCCTAATTACATTCTCATTATACTATTGTCATATTCCTTAATTCATAAATTCTAAATCCTGATGCATTTTCATTATTTCATATTCCATAAATTATCATTCCTTATTTGATGACAAATATTTGAAAATTTAATGCCAAATTTTATCTTTCCAACTATGATAGATTCACCAATAATTACTTTCTTTTTCAATTGTAATTATGTAGTTCTTTGAATGTAGGTCCCTAATTGCATTCTCATTATACTATTGTCATATTACTCTAAATCCTGATTGTATTTTCATTATTTCATATTACATAAATTACATTTCCTTATTTGATGACAATTATTTAAAAATTTAATGCCAAATTTTATCTTTCCAACTATGATAGATTTGCCTATAACTATTTTCTTTTTCAATTGTAATTATATAGTTCTTTGAATGTAGGTCCCTAATTGCATTCTCATTATATTATTGTCATATTACTCTAAATCCTGATTGCATTTTCATTATTTCATATTACATAAATTACAATTCCTTTTTTGAAGACAATTATTTGAAACTTTAATGCCAAATTTTATCTTTCCAACTATGATAGATTTGCCTATAGTTATATTCTCTTTCAATTGTAATTATATAGTTCTTTGAATGTAGGTACCTAATTGCATTCTCATTATACTATTGTCATATTCCTTAATTCATAAATTCTAAATCCTGATTGCATTTTCATTATTTCATATTCCATAAATTATAATTCCTTATTTGATGACAATTATTTGAAAATTTAATGCCAAATTTTATCTTTCCAACTATGATAGCTTTGCCAATAATTATTTTCTTTTTCAATTGTAATTACATAGTTCTTTGAATGTAGGTCCCTAATTGCATTCTCATTATACTATTGTCATATTACTCTAAATCCTGATTGCATTTTCATTATTTCATATTACATAAATTATAATTCCTTTTTGATGATAATTATTTGAAAATTTAATGCCAAATTTTATCTTTCCAACTATGATATATTTGCCTATAATTATTTTCTTTTTCAATTGTAATTATATAGCTCTTTGAAGGTAGGTACCTAATTGTATTCTCATCATACTATTGTCATATTCCTTAATTCATAAATTCTTAATTGATGTCAATTATTTGAATAATTAATGCCAAATTGTATATTTCCAATTGTGATTGATTTATCAAGTAAGTTTCCAATTCACTTGTTATTATAATCATTCATTTAATATTTATTGTAATTCCCTATGCATTTTCATTACTGTCATAATTTCATGATTTATAATTCCTAATTTGAAAATTTTACATCAAATTTTATCTTTCCAACTGTGATAGATTTGCCTATGATTATTTTCTATTTCAATTGTCATATTCCTTAATCAATAAATTCTTAATTACTGATGCCAATTATTTGAATAATTAATGCCAAATTGTGTATTTCCAATTGTGATTGATTTATCAATGATAGATTCCATTATACTTGTTATTGTAATTAACCAATTAAATTTTATTGATTTATCAATGATAGATTCCATTTCCCTAAGTATATTATCATTATTGTCATAATTCCATGTATATATGATTTGTAAATAAAAAATATTTGAACAATCAATTCCAAATTTTAACTTTCCAATTTTGATTGATTTGCAAATTATTACTTTTATACTTTTATTACAACTATAATAAACCATTATTTTGATTGACAGTAATGAAGTGGTGAATGTGTCCATGACATTAACCATTGTCATAAGCTAATGTGTGACAGTCAATGGGAAGTTAGAGTAGTTCAATCTTGTTCTATGATACAAATTCCTAATTCCTCCATGCTGCCAGGTCTACTAGACTGCCCTCGTTGTCTTCCAGTCGAAGTGACAAGCACTGTGAGACTATATCGTCGGCCATTTGCCGAAAGGAAATAAATTAAACCCTTCTTTGAGAGAGTTTTAGGAGGAGTTCGACCCTATTCTTTTGAGCTACCTGCTCTACTTTCCACTGCTCTGCTTTGCTATGTCCTACTTTGTTCTGCTGAAATCTACTCTGGTACTGCAGTGTGTGGAAGTCATGCTCTGCTTTACTGAAATATGCTTTGCTCTGCCCTCCTCTACTCAGAAGCTCAAAAGAACAGGGACTTACATTTAGACAATTCTACTAGTATAAAGATACCTTTATAAAAAAATAGTAAAGAAAAAACTAATCTTATAAAAAAGAGAAGGTATTGAGTGTGGCAAGTCGCACCAAACAATAATTCGTGCGTCAAGTATATATGAAATGCAATATTTTATATAGGATAAGTATTATTTGATAGAGGATATGTGCAACTTGTTGATGGATATGTATTATTTGATAGAGGATACGTACAATTTTTTGTAGGATTTATATTAGGAAAATTTGTGAGGAAGGTCCTTTTAAGTAGACCTTTTTGTGATAAAGGCCCTTTTATAAAAAAAGATGGCACAAAAGGTCTTTATATCATGTTTAGGTTGTGAGGAGGGTCCTTTGACCATTTTCTGACGTTGACTTTTTTATTTTCCGGCAAAAAAAAGTCACATCTAAGTTCCCTTTTTTTCTCCCTTCTCTTTTCCCTCGTTTTTCCTTTTTTTCCCCTACTAAACCCTAATTTCTGAAAATAATTAACACTAAAAATTCAATTTTAATCCCATAAATTAAAATTGAAGGCTATTCAAAGTAATTCAAGGCTAATCCTCCCCCACAATGAGAGAAAACAGGGAAAAAAAGGAACTTAATAAGTTACGTGCTTTACATGCAATTTTTTTTGGCCGGAAATTAAAAAAGTCAACGTCGGAAAATGGTCAAAGGACCCTCCTTACAACCCAAACATGTTATAAAGACCTTTTGTGCCACCTTTTTTTATAAAATGGCCTTTGTCACAAAAAGGTCTACTTAAAAGGACATTTTTCACAAATTTTCCTATATATTATTATATTGTGAATATGTACAATTTATCTTTGATATATAGAAGATACATACAATTTGTTAGAGGATATGGTGTAGCTAGTATTTGGTGGAGAATATGTCTTAGTTTATAGAGAATATGTACATTTTATTAAAAGATATATAGTATTTGATGGAGGATATATCGTATTTGATGGGGGATATGTACAACTTGTTGGAGGATATGTATTACTTAATAGAGGATACGTAAAGTTTGTTGGCGGATATATTTTATTTGATAAAGGATATGTACAATATGTTGTCTTACTTGTTGCTTTTGTTGGCTGATTTCATGATCCTTTTGTTAGTCGATATGCTTCATTTGTTAGCTAATATGTTCAATCTGTTTGCTGATATTTATCTTTTTTTGTTGGCTGATATGTTCCTTTTGTTGGCTGATATTTATCTTTTGTTGGCTGATATGCTTCATTTGTTCGCTGATATGTTGCTTTTGTTGGCTGATATACATCATATCACATCATGTTATAGAGGATATCATCCAACTTATTGTAGATGATATAATCTAGGCAATATAACTCCTTTATTTAATAAAGATAATTAAAAGGTCAATAATGGAGGAACCATAATTGAAGATCTCGTACCAAGCTCGTGATTATAACATAACATGCTCATTTTTCAAACAAAATACATGCATTTGTTATCAAAACGCCCACAATTCAACATACAACCATATAGGACAATCAATTTCAACAATTATACATCACCCAAGAAAGCCAAAAATCGATTTTTTGGGCCTTTTTCGAAATATTCGAGAATCTCAAGCAATCATCAAGCCAATTCTAGCATAATCATGAACAAATATAATCAACAATCAACGAGCTTCTCGCCGTCGACGATACCACTGCCAATAACAACGCTGCGGATGGGAGCGATCATTGGTATAAAGTAAAAACCCGCTGGACTGACGAAACATTTGGTCAGGCTCGAGTGCTGGACTTACGCAATAGTTTGTGTATAAAAAATTACTTTGTAATATTATGAAAATATACATTTAGACAATTTTATAAAAAAATCTCACATGTATATTTTATTAATATAAGTTACATAAACTAATCAAAGTAATCTATTGTACAGTCAATTTTGCAACACTTCACCACAATCCTCCAAATCTCCCATACTTAAATTCTATATATATTAAAAAAAAAGGATGAATACCCATCTCATCAATATTTTTCTTAAATTATTTTCAAGGGACTTCAATAACTACTCGTACCAATATTTCAGTTTGTGTTGTTTTCTTTCACGTATGATATATTCTGCTCTAGTTTACACAATTCCTTAGACTAGGGGTGCTAATCGAGCGAGTCAAATCACGATTTGAGGGGTGCTCGACTTGACTAAAAAACTTTTTACTTGTGCTTGCTAAAGTTTCGAGCCAATAAAACCTACTCGACTTGTGCTCGTTAAAATTTAGAGTCAAGTCGAGTAGCTAGCTCACGATCTACTCATTACAATTTTGGTCCTTCTACAATTATAGGCCTTTATTTTTTTTTTCACTTAATAAAATTTTCTTTTTATTTATTTATTATTGAAGATTTACTCTTCTTTTATGATTATATTAATTTACTCTTATTAAGTGTCAAATCCTTAAACCTTATAAAAATGCAAAAGTTTTAACTGTAGCTTATGAATAGTACCCGTTGGTGCTATTACAGAGATGTCCTTGAATTCATTGAATTGCCGATTTTGCCCTTTATTGTTTTGTTTCTTTGGTGGCCTGGCTGTCGCCAGCTGTCTTCTCTCTCTTAACTCTTAAGAGCATTTTTATTGGTGAACCCAAATAAATGGTTCATGGGTCACTATCACCATTTCTCTCTCATCCACATCAACCCAACAAACCATTTACAATATTCACTCTTAACAATGAACACTAAACAATGGTTCATCATCAATACTCCCTACCCCACCTTATTTTATTTTTGTAAATATAATTTTTTTTGTTTCATAATTATAATTTATTAACCCGATGTCAATGTAATTAATTGACGTATTTAATATTTTAATCGTGATTACTAATTAAGAAATTATCGTATTTTTTTATCAGCTTTTTAAAAAACTAATTCTTGTGATTAATATTTTTTAAACAACAACGCAGCTACTTTTAATTAACAAAAAAAAGAGGTACAAATCGTGATTACAGTTCTACAACTATAATCTAGTACATTTTATTTTTTAAAAAAAACAACTACACATCGTTTTGTAAGATGTCCTTAGGGATAACCATTTGTTGTAAACCTAGTTGCCTAAGTTTTCGTTGTTACCAAATTTATTCCATATATGTTCGACCAAGTCGTTTTTTAGCTGCAAATGAGTCTGTTGATCCTCAATCTCTGTTCTACGAGACAAGTATAAGCCGATATCCACAATACGATCAGTACGGTACTCGGTAGTGTCCTCATTAGCGTTGCCTCCAGCATTCATAAACTCATTGGTATTAACGTTATTTTGATACGTCTCTCGTTCATCTTCAACGATCATATTATGTATTATGATGCAGACGAGCATGATATTGTGGAGTATGTCGGTATCCCACGCCAAAGACGGCTTTTTAATAATGGCAAAACGAGCTTGAAGGATCATATTTTGACCCAAATTTTTTTTCTTCTTTCTATTTGTTTTGGGGTTGGTATTAGCATCCATAATTATAATTTATATTTGGAAAAAATAAAAATTTAATAATAATAATAATAACGACAATAATAATAAAAATAATAATAATAACGATAATAATAATAAAGGAAATAATAATAATAACGATAATAATAATAAAAATGATAATAATAACGATGATGATAATAATAATAATAATAATAATAATATTAATAATAATAATATTGGTAATTATAGATGGGATTTTTGAAGAGAAAAATATAGTAGAAAGAAATGGATTTTCAAAGTTGAAGAAAGTATAGCAATATGGGTGTCTATTTATAGAGGGGAAAAAAATAAAATAAAAATGAGTGGGGCCCACAATCCATAAATTCGTCCAAATCCTTGCAGCAGATCCCACAACCATTCACTATGAACAATTATAGAGATCACCATTAAGCCACCCATTCACTTGTTCACTCATTGTGAACTATTTTTTTGTTCACCCTTAAGGCTGCCCTAAGGCTTCTTCCTTCTCCTCTCGGCGCTCCCACTCTCTATCTCCTCCATTGGAGCAGTTTCTGAGGTACAAAACAAAAGAATTTATGATTTATTTTTTGTTTATTTCTTTTGTTCATCTATTCGATTAGATTTTTCCTCTTATAAGAATGGAGGCGGGAACAGCAGCAGCGAAACCAATAATCAATGTCGCTGCCATTTGCGGCTCCTTTCCATACAACATAGACCTCCTCCGAGCAGGTACTTTCTCTCTCCCCTTCCTCCTCCACAATCAAATTTTAAGACCCAAACTTTGTTCAGAATCAATACAAACAATGGAAATCAATTACATGGGTATTTCGTCATTGCCGATAATTATGTTAGAATTCAAAGTATATAATTATAACAATTAATAGATTATCATATTAATGTTAAATTAAATGTTTAAAATTATGAAGCATTTGTGATGAACCATATATCAATATATAGCTAGAACTGCCGATAATACCAGTAACAAATAATTTAACATACAATCCCAAGTATTGTGTGTATAAAATTAAACAACCTTTTTATTTTAATTGTTTTGGTATGAAAAACTTTAATTCAGGTTTGGGACCCTCATTCCAAAACTCTTATTACCAAACTGCAGATTAATATGTTCCTGTTGTTTTCGAATGTTTTTGGTTGAATCTTTGTGGGTGTATTTGTGCGAAATCGTTTCTTTTTTAATAGGAGTTTATTTGATCGATTTGTTTTCGATTTTTTGGTTTTATTTATTCTATTGTTTTTCGATATTTTAAGGGTTTATTTGTTCTATTTATTTTCATTTTTTGGGTTGAATTTTAGTGCTTCTTCGATTGTGTGGTGGTTTTTTTTGGGTTGAATTTGATTGATTTATGTTTTTTGGGTTGATTTTTTATATTGTTAGTAGCATTATTGTCTGATTTGTAACAGAATTGTTGATCTCCAGGTACAATTCTATCTCCCCTTTCTCTTTCTTGTTCAAATTGGTTCAATTTTCATCTAACCTTTAATATGAATGTCTTTTTTTTTTTTTTTTTTTTTTTTTTTTTTTTTTTTTTTTTCTCATCCTCCAGTTTCTCTGTTTTTTTTTTCTAAAATAGGCGGAAGGAGTAAGACGGAGCAAGGTTTGGTGGATTCGAGTTTGAGGTGAAGACACTCAGACATTATTGCATGGTCGATTTGTTTTTAATTTCTAGAATGTAATGATTTATTTATGATTTGTGCTGTGATTTGTGTGTTATTGTTATGTTTGTTTGTGTTTTGTGGAATTGATGGAATTTTAATTTGATTGATTGAGAAACAAGCTCAGTTGATGTTAGGCTACTTTTTTTTGTCAAATATGAAGTGGTACATTTGAACGATTGTACCATTATTGTTAAATTCGGTTTGAAATTTATTTATTTTGTGTTCTTTTGTATGAGTGATGTATGAGTAATTGTTTAATGAAGATTGGGTGGGATTCATTGTTTCTTCCTTTAAGGTTGTGTTCATTTCCCTTTTTTTCGTTGTGTTTCTTGTACCTTGATTATGAGCGGTGCTTTAATTTCTATATATGCAGAAATGGAGGGTGAAAAATTATTTCAGAAATTATGGGGTGGTTTTGATTCAATCTATAACCCTTATAAAAATGCAAGACGAAACTAATGTAGTTTATGTGGTGGTTCATTTGTGGGCTTTACTGCAGTTTTCGATTGAATTTGATATCAAATGGCTCTTACATAGCAACTTGCTACAAAGGTATCTCTTCATTGTTCATTCTCATGGTTTCCTCTATTTAGTTCGTCTGTACATTGGGAACTTTTCAATTCAATCTGATGAAATTTCAGGCTTTTCCATATTTTAGTTCCGTTCATAAATTTAGGGGTTTTCTCGATTCAATTATGGTCATTTTAAAATTGGAGCTTTTCCGAATTAATTTAATTAGTTCAAATATTTGGGGTGGTTTAAGCATTCTAAAGCTATTTCTTATGTTAGGATATCTGTAATGATTTTCTTATCTGTGTTGTGATTTATGTGTTGTTGTTGATGTTTGTTTCTGTTTTGTGGAATTGATGGAATTTTAATTTGATTGATTGAGATCTGGAATGGTTCTACTAAAGGGCTACTTTTCAACCTCCGAACAGGTGCCATTATTTTTTTAGCTTCCTTTGTTTTTGTTGTCACATTAGATGAGATGAAACACTCCATATTTTGAAATTTGGAAATTCTGTTTTTCATTGGAAGGTAAATATATCATGCCACCTAATGCTGCTAACCTGATCATTTATAAGAATGTAAAATCATGTTTATGTGACAAGCCTAATGGTGGCCAATAAGATCAGAACCGTTTAAATGATCAGTAGAGTAGTATTGTACCATTGGCTTTAATAAAATCGTCACTATTCCTTAGGTTAAAATTTTACTCTTCCTTGTCATCAAAAAATAATAAATTGTTACTCTTCTAATTTAAAATGAGGTCAATTTACTTCTTTTTGTTGTGTTACAAACACACTACTTAATATTCCTTTCTTATGGAGGAGGAGAGGAACTTCTGATGCAGAATTTGCTCCGCATCATTTTTAAACTTTAACTTAATACAAGGAATTAAATATATTAACATGGGTAAATCCTGTATCGTGTAGGCAAACATTTTAAAGAAATGTCGTGACCATGGAATGGGCCCTGTAGGTTTCTATGAGCCTTGTTTTCGTGAGGGAGGGAAGTTGCATTTGAGCATGATGTGTTTTGGTCAGTTTTGGGATCCTGATGCCAGCAAATATGTAAAAAATCGACCAATTGATCAAGCAAAACCACCGTCACTTCCACATGAATTTCTAATGTTAGTTGAAAGAGCCATCAATGACTCTCACTCTCTTATAGATAAACAGTCTGAGGCAAATAATGTAGAAGACATTCTTCTCCCAGTTGTAAATTATTATACACAAACTGGACAGCTCGGTTTACATCAGGCTCGTAATTCGAAAGTTTTATCTGATTTTTCTTGTATTGAAATTACATGGCTTAGCTTTCAGTGTGACAATTAACACTTTCATGTTGAAGAAACATCTGGACAACTCTTCTATAATACCTATTAGAAATTGTCTTACTGTTGCTATGATCTTTTTTGTTTGCTTGCTTGTTCGTTTGCTGTCAAATGGGATCTTGTTAATTCTTAGAAACAAGTAAATGATCTCCAAAATTGAAGTTAATGGGCATTGTATCACACAATAAAGAACATCTTTTGAAGTTTGGTAAAAAAAAAACTCCAACTTCTTTACTCATAGTCTCTAATAAGTAATGACCACCTAATCTCCCAAAAGGTAGAATAAAATTAGGAAATTGGTGTTTGCTGACTTGCTTTATGCTCTATAGCCTCTATACTACAGGGCCAAAGTGTCTGTCAGCTTAATAAGTTAAGGAACTAACACCTTAATAGGTTAAGAGTAAGTTGCCTATCTGGAAATTAACTTGGCTTTTTTGTTCTACAATTATACGATTCTATATTCTATAATGTCAAGCAAAGTGAAGCTCTAGGACCTCATTGCCTTGATTGATACATTCATCTGCTTGTTTCAGGACAAGGATTAGAGTCGGGAGAGTCTTGGGAAAGGAATACCTATTGTGTCTTTCTCCATTGGTGACTCTGCAGAATTTTTATATGGTGATCAGGCAGATGCTGAAAAGGCTGATAAGATTAAATTAGAATCTGGAGATGTTCTAATATTCGGAGGTAAATCAAGACGTATTTTTCATGGTGTCTCTGCAATTTTTTTGTGAAGTTTGAAGTGTTTTTAGTGGATTGGTAAGTGAATTAGTGAGAGTTTTGAGTGGTTATTTACATATGGATGGAGAAGTCAATAATTGTTGGTAATGCTTAAGTTAGGGTTTATTTTGCACTGTTGTTGTTATATTCGGTTTCAAATTTTCTTAATGTTGTGTTCTTATGTTGAATCTACTTGTAAAAATGGCCAGGGAAGTTTATATTTGGTTTTTTTTTATATACTTCAGAGCTTTCTCTAACCCCCCACTAAAGCAAAATAACTTTCCTCTCCATTGAAGTAACTTGAAAGGTAATTTGGTTATTTCCCGATCCGACGTCCAAGTATAGTTCTTTTTGCTTTCTCTCTCTTGTTCTAATTGGTTCAATGTTCATCTCTTCGTTTAGATTTTTCCTTTTATTTGAATGTTAGACTGATTAAATTTTTGTTCATTTCTGGGTTTTTATGCAGTTGGATTTTCTGGGTTTTTATTTATTTATTTAATATTGATTCTGAATTTAATTCAGCTTTACTAGGTGTTTTTGTGTTTAAAGCTTGATGCTAATATCATTGGAGGAACTTAGTTATAAAAAGGCATGCCTTTTTATTGGCAGAAGTGAATAAGTTAGTTTTTTGTAATTAGTTTGATAGAAGTAGAATATCATATTGCTAAAAGTTTTCTATTTGATTTGGTATAGGATCTTCACTAATTAAAAGGAGATTATGCCAGTTTTCCAGTCAATGTGATCTTCATGGATTAAAATTGACATACCAATGAAACTCAACATTCTATATTTTTTCACACAATTAACATGGTTGGTTGACTTGGGAGGTTTAAAAAATATCTCTAATTAATGGATTATGTTTAGTATCTGCCTGAGATTGCTGTGCTATTATTATTGTATGGACGAGGTCGTGGTGAAAGTAAGATAAAGCTCTAAAACGTTCAATGTGATGGCAAAACCATTTGCTTGTATCTTATACTCGATGTAGTATAGTTGTATATAGCCTATATTATTTGCTTGAATCTTATACTCAATGTAGTATAGTTGTATATAGCCTAAAATGTTCAATGTAATGTCAGACTTTATGAACTATTCAGAACTCCAAGTCCTAAGCTTAATTAAACCCTTTAGCTGTGTATTGTTTCTTATTTGGGTGGTGGATTGTCCGTTTGTTATTGAACAGGAAGTTTGTTATTGCCTGATTGACCGGATAAGTTTTGAGATGCTACCTACATTACATCCTTGGAGTTGATATTGATGATACAATGTAGTTATATCATCACCCCTTCTCTGTGGATAGCCAAAAGGCAAGGCTTGCACTTGAAGAGAATCAAATTGATTATACATTTATTACATGGATGCATCATTCTTCATTCTGTCATGCTGTCATGTTTAAATACAAGGTAGGAAAGTATTTTTGGATATATTTAGTTAATCAGAAGTATATATTCATAGCTTCAAAGATATGAAAAGAGGAACATGGTTAAGTAGAATGTCTTCATGGCATTGAGAGTCGCATGAAACCTATTCTTGGTTGAGTTAATGCATGCATCACCAAGTTAAATGGGCTTGCAAATGAGCATCATTGGTCTTTGATTTTGGTACTTTGACCAGATTAGGTAGGGCTAGGCCAGCAGACCTTGGTTGCATATTATGACAACCATCATTTCTTGGATGAATTTATATCATACCTTTGTGATGATTTTATTCAGCCTATATATATATATATATGCACTTATCTGTGTTTGACGACTTTTTTTCTATTTGTATATGGTATATTTTGGTAATTCAAACTTATTAGAATATAGAGCATCATAATATTATCTGAAAGTTTAGATGGATTGGTTATTGGCTCTTTGATTTCATTCTACACGGGATGAATGAAATCATGAAGAACTTTATTGTCTTAATATTTGTTCTCTCTTCCCCCCCCCCTCTCTCTCTCTCTCTCTCTATCTATCTCTATTTTGTATGCCTGGTAAGGTCTTAAACTTACTTTTTCATGATTACAGAAACAAAAGGTTGAGGACAAATTAAAGGTTCTTTTGGAGACTGTCCCTGTACACAAAGAAAGTGGCGGATATATATTTGTTGCAAGCTTTGAAATAAGCCTCAAGGAGCAAACAGGAAAGATAAGTTTCTTAGATCCAATAGGGTTGAAATATACCCCATATACAAAGTTATTATAAATAAGAGTGACAATTTTGTAATCATTAACTAATTACTACAGTCATTAACAATAGTATGAATTTTGGAATCATTCAAAATTGGCTCAGTTTGATTACAATGAGACTTATTTAATTAAGCACTAATTTAGGTACTGCTTCCTCTATCTCATACTTCCTCCGTTTCTATTTAGTTGACGCGTTTTATTTAGGCACATGTATTAAGGAGAGGAGAGAGAGTGAGAGAGAATGAAAAATCAAGTGGGGTAGCTTGTAAATGCAAGGTAAAAAAGTTACCCCAAAAGGAAACGTGTCAACTAAAAAAAACTTCCTAAAAAGGAATATGTGTCAACTAAAAAGAAACGGAGGTAGTATTACAAAGTCTGCATTCTTTTTTAGGGAAGGCAAAATTAAAAACCTATTTCAATACTTTTGACAATATTACCTTTTTTTTATGAGTTACCTTTTTTTTTTTTTTTGGTACTAATAATGTCTTTTGATATCAATCCCAATAGTTTGTTCCTCCCTCCTTATAACACCTTTCTATTACCACGTTTGCCAACGCATGTTTTTACGATTAATATCTCTAATTAAATTAGCATCATTGCAAAATTATAAAAAGTGGATATTAATACAATATACATTAAAATGATTCAAACAAGATCTCACATGAATATTTTTTATCGTATTTATAAACCACAAAAGCGAATCAAAGTGTGTTGTGTGAATACTGTAAAAGTCAAACGGTGCCAACTAAAAAAAACGAAGGATGTAATTCCCAACTAAATTCTCTCTCTCTCTCTCTCTCTCTCTCTCTCTCTCTCTAACTCCAAATTACACATGTATACTCATTCCTCAATAATAAATTTAAGGAATCTACAACCTACTTAATTCACATGAAAAAACTCAAAGAAGATTTGTTTAGTTTGAGTACTACCAGAGTTACATGTTTAATTAACTAACTATATTCAAAGTCAACATACTATTATTGAAACCTATAGAAGCTCTTTTGTAAAACTATAAAAGAACAAATTATTAATATTAAATAAGAAACAGTCTTGAGGATAATTATTAGGTGAACATAACTTAAAATTATCATAAATTTAATGTAATAAACATGTATCAAAAGCGTTTTTATTACTTAATACATAACATTGCACCAATTAATTACCACCATTTTAATGAATTCGACTCACATTTACTAAACAACAATATAATTTGAAAAATCTTACGAGAAAAATTGACAAGAATAGAGCTACAAATTTATGACTACAAAATTGAGTGGGAGAGACTCGAGAGAGGAGAGGAAGAGAGATATAAAGGAATAAATAGGAGGAGAGGGATCGAAAAAAGTAGGGCGGATAGAAAAGGAAGCTATAGGTCGAGAGAGGAAAAAAAAGGGAGGGAGCCAAGAGTGAAAATGGCAGGAAAAAAGGAAGAGAAGGATCGTGAGAGAAAAAAAGTCTAGGAGAAAGAGAAAGAATGAATAGATATATAGAGAAGGCAACATAGAGAGAGAGAGACATAAAGGTGCTACGAAAGAGAGAGAAGACAAGGTCACAAGAGGGGGGGGGGAGAGGGCCTCAGAGAGAAAGCTGCTATGAAAAGAGAGAAAAAGTTGTTTAAAAGGGAAAGAGAAAAGGCACCCCATGAGCTAAAAGTAAAGGGCATGTCGAAGGATAGACAGAGAAGGGCTAGGAGAGAGGAACCAAGAGATGGGGGAGAGGAGCCAAGTGATGAGAAAAATGATCTAGGATGAGAGAGAGAGAGAGAGAGAGGCCAAAAGAAAGAGGGAGATAAATAGAAGTTGAAAGAGATAGAAGGCTTAGGTGAAAACGAAAGAAAGATAGATGTTGGGGGAAAAGGAGAGCGATAAAGTACAATCTATAGTTTTAAATGCCTTTTTTTTAGAATGGAACAAGGACAAGAAGGATTAGGGCAGAAGAAATAGATAGATAAAGAGTTTGGGCCATCAATAAAGGAAAAACGAGTGAAATGTGAGCAAGTGAACTTATAATTTCAAATCCATTTAAAAAAGGGAATGGGGAGATAAAGTCGGAAAGAATTTAAATGAAAAGGGGAGAGAGAGAGAGAGAGAGAGAGATTATTAGTTAGTACTCTTAAAAGCCATTGAGTAGTTACATAAGAAAGAAAACGCATTATCATGCATTTCATGTTTACATATGCACAATTAAAAATACATATTTAATCAACGCACCAAATTAAAATTGAACTTAATCTATTGTTCAAAACCCTTAACTCTCTTTCCTAAAACAACACAAGAACATCCTATTATGGTAATTAGAAAACAAATTTGAAGATAAAAATTAATTAAGCTAATAAAACTTAAAATTATTATAAACCTATTAATTAAATCCTAATAAACATGTATCAAGAATTAGTGATTATTGTCATAAACCAAAGACGTTCAATTGCTAAAAAAAGTTCTTGAGAGTAGTAAGTCAATTTATTTCACCAAAACCACGCGTGTAGATTTGTCAAATTTGGTAGGGCCACGAATATTGAAAGATATGCCTTTGCATGTCTCATAATTTTTTGATAAGAATGTCATAAATAGCTATATATATCTCGAAAAAGAAAAGGAGGAAGGGAAAGGGGAAAGAAAGATTATTAGTACATAAATTAGTATGTACAATATTTAAAGATAATAACAGTACACAATAAATGTCATTTCACTAAATGCGTCAAACACTAAGATGCTATTACCGTTTACATGCGAGCCTAAGAACTACAACCGTTGAAATCGTACATAAAATGATTTATAGATAAATAACCAATAAATAAAATTTAATATATAAACATATGATATTTCTCATTCATTTTATACATTCCATATCGATTACAAACTCTAATTACTAAAATTTTCAATAGAAGAACCACTTGAAAATTTTCTACTTTAAATAGTCTAACAAACAAATATACAATACTTTTGTATATTTTACATTTAATCCATTTTACATAACTTTATCCCTTAATGGTGCATTTCCTTATAACTAATCCTTATTATCACAATCATTCTAAGACGAAGCTATTCGAAAAATATTTAGGTACTTGATGTGTATTTTGACGGTTTATATTTGATGGAAGGATTTGAGTGATTTTAATGGTGGAAATTTGAAAGATAGTCTTAGAAGGCAACGACTTCTAAGTTTGATTTTAGGAGTAACGATCCCAAAACCCTAGTTAACAACTAGTTTGAACCTTAACAAAGTTCTCTTCAAGCAAAAGCTCAATAATCTCAAATTATAATTCATAAAACATCCTGTTAAAATAATTGACATACAACTAGTATATATAGGAAAAATAAATCTATCCTACTTGCCCTGCAAGCAAACTAAATAAAAAGCCCTAATAATTAATTAATGAACCAAGAGAGCCCACTAATTAATTAACACAACTTTGGAAGCCCAAGGCCCCATAACTACTACTAAGAAAATAATAAAAACATTATTAAAAACTCACTTGTAAAACCCCTACTTTAAGAGTAAGGTAAAACCAAGAGAGTACCTAAATAAAGCAATAAAAATAGTTATAAGGAAGGGGACTCGATTCACATCATTCCCTCCCTCTTAAAAAAAAAACTTGCCCTCAAGTTTCGTTCGGAAGACAAGGTACCAAGTCACTAGCCCTCATAGTAGCGCAAATTCCCGCTCCAAGAAGTACTTGAAAAGTATCATAATTCTCCCTATGCACAATCTTGAAAGGTCCTTCCTCTAATGGTTCATTCTTACCTCTAGAATTATTAAAGATTTTTTGAGCATTTAAAGATAAGAAAACATACTCACCAATCTCAAAAGGGTGTTGGTTTCTCAATGACAACATATTAGCCCTTCTTTCCTTTTTGTTAAGTTTAGGCATAATCAACAACTCTCTAGCAGGAGCTTGAATAGGTGGCGCCTTAGGGGGTAAAGGATGTAATTGGACTCTCTTATCCCCAACCTTCACTGAATAAACATTTGTAACACCATTAAATAACACCCCTCGATCATATTGCCAAGGACGACCCAAGAGTATAGAACAAGCAGTCATAGGTAAAATATCACACCATACACTATCAGAATATGAACCCATGGAAAAGTTCACCAAAGCTTGCCTTTTAACTTGTAGTCCATCTCCATCATGTAACCAATTAAGCTTGTAAGGAGTAGGATGGTCCCTAGTAGAAAGATTCATAGTGTCAACCAACTTAGTAGATGCAACATTGGTGCACGATCCCGTATCTATAATCAACGAGCAACTCCTATCACCCACTTTGCATATAGTATGGAACAAATTTTCCCTTTGCTCATGTGTAGTAGGAGGAACAAAATTAGCATGCAAAACTCTCCTTAAGATACCGATATGGTGATGTTCAGGTTCAGGAGTAATCTTTTCTTGACCCTCAAACTCTTCAAAATCAAACTCTTCCTCTGTATTGAGCAAACATGTACTCTCCTTCTCTTTCTCTTCTTGGTCAAGATAAGCCAACAACATTCTATGTTCCTTCTTGGATACCGTCACTTTGTTACCACAATCTCTAGCAATGTGTCCCATGCCTTGACACTTGAAACAAACTTTTTTTGCCAATGCAGCTTGTTCGGGAGTAACAACAATCATCTTCCCTTCATTGTTTGAATTGTTAGAGTTGATATTCGAACCCTCACCATTAAAGAATGACTTCCTCTCCTTGAAATAAGAAATTTTCTTTTCTTTCTCCTGTTTCTCAAATCTCTCTGCCAACCTTAAGACATCATCAAAGAACACATAATTTGATGTTTCCACCTTGTGAGAAATCGAAGGTGTTAACCCTTTTATGTATCGTCCAATCTTCATCTCCTCTTTTTCCTGCAAATCACAAAGCATGCACAATTTCTCAAACTCTTTAGTGTATTCAGCGACACTAAGATTCTTTTGTTCAAGATGATTCAACTTCAAGAATTGATCTTGGATAAATTCTCGTGGTAGGAACCGTTTCCTTAATTGTCTCTTCAACTCGTTCCAAGTATTAATTCGTGGCTCATCTTCTCTCAATCTCTTGGCACGTAAATTCTCAAACCATAGAGAAGCATATCTCGTCAGTTTTAGGTTTGCAACCTTGTAGGCTTTTTGCTCATCAAAACCTTTATAATCAAAGACCTTTTCCATCTGACGAACCCAATCTAAAAAGTCTTCGGCATCCCCATCACCTGTAAATTCCGGAAGTTCCAACAACTTCAAATCTCGATCATTGTCAATTGGAAAATTTCTCATGATTCCCCTAGGTTGTTCGTTGTTGATTATTCTTCCTTCCCCAATCACTTGAGTAGACAAAGTTTCAACCCTTTGATTGGTTTGAGCAATTTCTTGTGTACTCTTCTCAATTTTCTCATTCATTCGTTCAAGACTCGCATTAAAATTTCTCATCATATCAACAAGCATAATATCAAGATCTTCCTTTGTTAAAGTACTCATGATGTCGAAATAATTTTCAGCAAATTATTCCTCCGTATTTTAAGACAAAAACCTCAAATTAGTCTAACAAAACCTTTATAATAATTTGGACAAGGAATAACAACTCTCGCGCAACACTCTAATTTTGTATTAGCAGGGGATTCTTTTTTTTTTTTTTAAATAATTCATCAATACCTAAAATTTATTTGTGTGTATCTGTGTACCGAAATATGAATGCACAAAAGTATTAGTTGCACTATCTCCACCAACTTGATGATTTGCAGCAAGTAAATCAAGAAATTAATATGCACTAAGAGACAAATTCACCAACTAAAACTCTAGAATTACGTACCTCTAGTACTACGTAATGCTTACTTCCAGATTCGAAGACAAAGTACACTACCGTAATCTAATTGCAAATCACCCGTAATACTTGAAAAGCAACCAAAAATTGTTCTAATTACCAAGATCATGTAAGTCGTGAGGGCTCACAAACCTAAGCTCTTGATACCAATTTGATGTGTATTTTGACGGTTTATATTTGATGGAAGGATTTGAGTGATTTTAATGGTGGAAATTTGAAAGATAGTCTTAGAAGGCAACGACTTCTAAGTTTGATTTTAGGAGTAACGATCCCAAAACCCTAGTTAACAACTAGTTTGAACCTTAACAAAGTTCTCTTCAAGCAAAAGCTCAATAATCTCAAATTATAATTCATAAAACATCCTGTTAAAATAATTGACATACAACTAGTATATATAGGAAAAATAAATCTATCCTACTTGCCCTGCAAGCAAACTAAATAAAAAGCCCTAATAATTAATTAATGAACCAAGAGAGCCCACTAATTAATTAACACAACTTTGGAAGCCCAAGGCCCCATAACTACTACTAAGAAAATAATAAAAACATTATTAAAAACTCACTTGTAAAACCCCTACTTTAAGAGTAAGGTAAAACCAAGAGAGTACCTAAATAAAGCAATAAAAATAGTTATAAGGAAGGGGACTCGATTCACATCAGTACTCCTCAATAGGAAACTATTTTGCGTTCTACAATAATGTCTAAAACAATAATATATTTTTTTTAAGAATCTTTAAATTATCAAATTCTAGATAACTTCACTTATAACAATTGTTTTTCCATAGATATTTCCCCATAGAAACTTTATCACTACTCCTTCTCAGTACTTATAAATTCATGCATCCTTGCTATTACAAAACCCGAACACAACCACGAATATCACAACAACCGAACACATCCACGAATTTTGCTTATCTTGCCGTCGGGGGGGGGGGGGGCACGCGGGCGCGTGCTCCAACGACTAGTTTGTTTAAACATGGTAAATTTGTTTGATAAAAAATATTATCGAGTTGCTCACGAGCTTGCATATTGAGTCGAGTTAGAGTAGGGGTGTTCATAAATTGGTCCGGACCGAAAAAATGGACCGGACCACCCCGCTAGTTTTCGGGTCTTGAAATTCATTTTTCCGGTCTCCGGTCCGGTCCGAACTAGGGGTGAGCAAACCGCGTACCCGGTCAAATTTTTAGGAACCGGACCCGGAATTGGTTGGTACCGGGTCCTAAAATTTGGAATTGGAATTGGAACTACCTCAACCGGGTCCTAAACTGTAGGAATTGGAATTGAAACCGCCGGGTATCGTGTCTGTTCCGGGTACCCACTTATGTACATAATTATTAAATTTTAATACAAATTTAATACTTATTTTGATCCATTTTCATTTTTAGCGTTTAATACTTATATTTATATATGCATGATAGCGTGAAACTATTTTATTTAGGTTAGATATTAATAATATGTTTTTTTTTATTTATTTTACTAATTAGATACATTTAACATATTTTTTTTAAGACAAAAATATATTTAGTTTAATATATATTGGGTAACCGGGTACCCAATCGGTTCCGGGTCAAAAAAATTGGGATTTGGAATTGGAACCGGTTGCAACCAGTTCCTAAATTTATTGCCCAGAATTGGAACTACCGGGTCTAATTCTAGATTCGGACCCGCCAGTGCCTAACCGGTTCCAATTTCAATTCCGGGTACCCAAAATTTTTGCTCACCCCTAGTCCGAACCAAAACCCTATAAAAACCGATCTTGAACCGGACCTTTTTTTTATTAAAAATATGTATGAAACCTTAAATAATAGTTAAAATTATCCTTAATAAGCTTAGAAAACTTTAATTCTATAAGTTTTTTTGTACTAAACATACAAAAAAAAAACGCAAAAATATAGTTTTTCCTTTACTTTTTTTTGTATTTTCCATAACTTTATTAAAAAAATTAGTATTCTTTTTAAAAAAATTCTTAAACCGGTCCAAAGCGGTCTGGTCCGTGTTTTAATCGGTCCGGTCTTGACCGATAAACAGCGCTAAGTTAGAGCTTGCTCAACTCATGCTCATTAATATCTTGAGTTGAGTTTTTACCGAGTCAAGTTGCCCACGAGCTGATCAACTCGATTAAGTGACTAACACCCCCTACCTTAGACAATTAGCGCAAAACACGAATTAATATCATATCAAATCACATTACTCTCCTAATCCTTTCATATAAGTTTAGATGACATAAGCAAAATTAATGTAAAATGAAGGCAAATTTGATAATTACCACCATTTATCGTAGAATTCGAGGGAGGAGAGAGGGAAAGAGAAGGACAACGCGAAATTGGGCCCCATAATGACATCATTCGTCAAACAGGTGGGAATTTAAAAAGTTTTGGAAAAAATTAGGTGGTAATATTAAAAAAAAATAAATTAAGGTGGTAATTATCAAATTTTCTTAAATTAAACAAAAAAAAAAAGATTTTGAAAAAATAGAAAAAAAAAAAAACGACGAACAAGTTGATTTATTCTTCTTTTAAGTCTTCTCCATATCAACAGCAGACTGCAGACCAGTGTTCAAAATTTGCCTGATTTCTCCCCTTCATGAAAATGAAAGAGGTACTGTATATACTATCTCTTACCTTCAATTTTTTATTGCTTTTTTGTTATTGAATTATACTGTATATACAAGAATGAATATATCTCTCATAATTAAAATTCGTATCTTTCTCATATTTTTGTTCAATTTAACATGTACTTGTATATAAAATAATCCGCATTTGCTTTTTTTAATTGCAATTGATTTAATCAATATATTAATCCATTGAAAATGTTGCAATTTGCAAAAGGTATAAATTTGTTAATAATATACGAATTTATTTGCTTGAACATTGCCGAAATTATATGGGATAATATAGGTTATAGAGATTTTATTATTTAATTATAGAAGTACCAAAAAAAAAAAAAAAAAAAATCTATGTGTTGAGATGATTGCTTGGAGGTATAGTTCTCATCAGCCGGTTGCAAAATTAATTCCGACGATTTTGTAAGGATTTTGCTCATTTTAGTGTAGCTAGTTTATGTGAATTGGTAAGAACTCTAATAGGTGGATTTCGTTGATTTTGTAAGGATTGTAATTTGATTAGTGTTTGTTGAATGGTGAGAGCTTGAATAGATAGGTTTTGACGATTTCGTAAGAGTTTTAATGTGACTAATTATGATTTTGTGTGGTTACTTATTGGTTAGACCTTGTTGATCAGGGTTTTAATGTACTTCTTGTTGGAAATTTGCTGCTGATATTGATTTTAGAGAATTCAAGAACTCGAATTTGGAGTTTTCCATGGGTAAAGAAGTAGTTTGAGTCTGAACTGACATATTTAGGTTTGGAAGAGCATATCTAATTGATGTTAAACATTTACGGTATCATTTAGTGTTCACTTTTAGATTGAGAACTTATGATTTTACCATAGGTTGTGCTGCTGTGGTACCATTCCTTGCAATTGGTTCTCACTCAAGTTGATGTTAAATTGAGTGACATTGTGCCTTAGGTTGATATTGATCAGAGTCTAATGATCTCGTTATCTAGTTATGTCATTGTTTTTACTGTCAGAAAACCATATAAACTGGTTTAAAACTATAGAGTAATTTATCCAGGGGGAAATGAATAATCATGTAGGTAGACTTGCTGCTCTTAAGTTCATCAATCTGTTCAAGAGATTGTTTGTTACACACAGATCACTAGAATTCATAAGACTTGTAACTGGTTTGTCTGTTAGATATGTTCAAATGATGGTGCATTGTATAAACTATAAAGTGAAATGATAAAGTTTCCAACCGAAAGCTGAGGGAATTTAGTTCAGAGAGTTAGGCTATCCTTAAAACTTTTTTTTTTTTAATTTGCTTTGAACAAGATTGATAACCTAATGAAGGAATGGTAAGTAATGAATTTGGGTATAATTGACAATCTAATGAAGGATTCCCGATACCTAGCTCTTAATAGGCCGCGGGGTGCCAATTTTATTATTGGAGCAGCTGTAGCTAAGTGTCGAAATCTTTGAAAATGGTCTAATTTCGTGTATTATATATATACCTGGAATTTTTGCCCTCTAGAAAATATTTTTGGACCCGATAAGATTATGCATCAAGGTGCTTCACATGGTTCTCTAAGGGTCTCGGAAGACCTATTTGGTGCTCGAAACCATATCATTGATGCCATGACCCACCCTTTGTTTTCATGTTTGAAGATGCATTACTTGGTTTTGTTGCCTTGGCTTGTGTTGTTTTGCCTAGCCTTGACCCAAAGGCAAGCCAAGAATTAGGGAATTTATGTTAGGTAGAAAGTTTGTTCTTATTAAACTAGTTTCAAAGTTGCTTGTAAGAGTTGTAATAAGATTGTTTCGTATTAAATAGATATTTAAGAATTGACTGAACTTAGAAGAATTATGTGAGAAAAATAGTCCTCAGAAGCAAAGTTAAAGCATTTGTGATGGTAGAGGTCTAGAGGAAGAATTGACTACTGCCACACTCAATGCTACCTGTGCAGCAGTACAAAGATTAACCATAGTTAGGCTTTCCAAAGGTAAATTGCACACGAGCTCACTGAGTTGAAGCCTAGATAACCATTAGTATGGTTTCATAAACTTCAATGTGCTCTGTTTTTTCTTCTCTCAAAACTGATTTGGAGCTACAAAGTTAAAACAATATTCATGCGACTAATGCTCTTGGTAGTTAAACCTTTTTTCTGAAAAAGAAGAAACCCCTACTGCATTTGTATGGTTACTAAATTTGTTCATGCATTTAGTACTTGATTCTTCTATGGATTAGCTTTCCTTCATGGTATTTCTTCCTTCGATATCTCGTATTTATGGTATTTCTTCCTTCATAAGTAATAGTATACCCTATACCATACAGTTATACAAGCTTTAAATGTTACACAAGGTCATGCTCAGCTTTAAGTTTGGTTAATCCCTGGCTAAAAGGTCCCTCTGACTTTTATTTTTCCTTACTTTATATGGAGTACTTTGTATATAATATGGAAATACAATAGTTTAAGCTAATCTATTACATGATCTTTTGCAGCGATGAATATACGAGCATATGCATCCTGGGATAGCTTCTCTCATTCTCCAGTTGGCAAGGTATTGTAGCCTGCAGTAATGGCAAATGATCAAATTTTCATTACTTTTAAAAATCTTAAGTTAACAAATAGTTTGAAATTATGATGATACTTCTGCTTGCATTAGAAAGTAAATTTAATAGATCGGAAACTCATGATTATGAATAGTCATACCTCTTTATATATCAGTTCATCATTCTCTTCAATTCCTTGCTCTTCTTGCTCGTCTTCCAAATAGCTTCCCAGAAAATTGAATAGTTGCCAGCTCCATCCTATGAGCTAATTTAGCTAGCCAAAAGGGTTTTCCAACTGATAACATATAGTATCCCCAAGCCATCCCCACCACCGTACCAAAACCATATCCAATCAGGATGATTTTCCATTCTGACAACATGCCTCCATCTTCAATATCATCATCATCATTTGTTTCGGTAACTGAAGGATCTAACTTCGGCCTGTTATCTTCTCCACAATCTGGCAATGGTAATCCACATAATCCAGGATTACCCATGTATGATTCTGCTGGAAATGTGTCAAAATTGTTTCCATGAGGTATGGGACCCACTAGGTTGTTCATTGATACATCGAAGACTCCCATAAATGTCAAACTCACCAATTCCTGAGGAATTTCCCCAATAAGCATGTTGAAAGAAAGGTCCAAGGAGTCGAGCAACTTCAAATTGCTGATTGTTGGAGGGATTGGCCCTGTGAGCCTGTTGTGTGAGAGGTTAAGGCCCCGAATCAAGACCAACTGACCAATACAATCGGGAATTTCTCCTTCAAATGCATTGGATGAAAGATCAAAAGCCACAAGGGTAGTGATGATCTTCTCATACTTAGTCTGCAAACCTTTGAATGCTAGCATAATTGAGTACTTGTAACCGATACCTCCCATATACTGTAAAACCCCAGAGGGCTCACTGGTATTAATCATTGCGTTGAAATTTTTTATGTATGTTGCTGGCAATCTTCCGCTGAATTTATTACTGGAGAGGTCGAGAATCTGGACCAGAGAAAATGGATGTGCTACCTTTGAGCCTTTGATATGACCACGGAAACTATTTGAATGTAAGTCTAGTACTTTCAGGCTTGGGAGAGTATCCAACCATGAGGGAAATGTATCATTAAATTTGTTGTTTGCAACACTAAGAAATTCTAGGCTTGTACAGCGTGCCATATCTTGTGGTAGCAACCCTTGCAATTGATTGTCACTAAAGTCTAGATATTTCAATGTATACTCACCATCACATGTTCCCCAGTATGCAGGTAGAGTGCCATGGAAGCTGTTCGACCTCATATTCAATATAACAAGTGAATTGCTAAAGTTTCCCAAACAACGAGGAATTTCTCCTTCCAATCTGTTGCTTGATACATCCAGGAGATTAAGGTATTTCAGGTTACAAATTGATTCATCAATGGGGCCTGTGAAACTATTATCTGAAGCAGAAAATGAAATAATGGTGGAAGATGCTTTTGGAAGTGGAAGTGGTCCTTTTAGAGTGTTAAAGGAGAGGTCAATGTCCTGTAAGCTCTCCCAAGGAAGATGTTCTAAACCTCCAGAAAGCGAGTTATGTGAAAGATCCATATTTGATATCTCTGCTAAGTTTTGAAGCCACTTGGGTACGTCGCCATGAATGTTGTTTCTGGACAAGTATAAGGATTTAAGTTTTAGCTGGTCTTTTAGGAAACCAGGAAACTCACCTGTGTTGCAAGAGGAGAGACCTAGGAAAGTTAGGTTAGGCCAGGCAGTGGTTGAACCATTGTTTGTGACAGTGATACTTGTATTCACTGAGAGTTTGTTATCTGTTAAGCTGAGTAACTGGAGTTTGTGGAGACCAGTCAACAAATCTAGCTGCACCACGCCACTCAAGTTATTGGATGAGATATCGAAATGCTCAAGGTGTACAAATTGTGAAATCCATTGTGGGAATGATCCTTCTAATTTGTTACCCTCCAATTCCAATTCTTGTAACTGTGGCTCTTTACTGTTGTTAAAAACTTCACTAGGCAGACTAGTGAATTGATTAGTGACGAGGCTTAAACTTTTCAGGGATGGTAGACTGAACATCCATGGTGGTATTCTTTCCTCGAGGAAATTGAAATCTAGATTTAGATAGTAAAGACTTGATAATTTGCTTGTATTGATTGAAGAAGGGAGGTTACCTCTGAAATGATTATTCTGTAAGTCGATCTTCTCTGTGGTGTTCCACACCCATTTTGGAATTTCCCCATCAAAGAAGCAGCCAGAGAAAGATAGTTCCCTCAGATGATGAGATTGACCAAGGGAGGAGGGTAATTTTCCCCTGAAAGTGACTTCAGTAAGATCCATGACTTCGAAAGGGCTGCTCCAATTGTACATCTCTAAGATACTTGACTGAAGAGGCCAATTATTACCAATATCAAGTACTCTCAGATGTGGTAAGTTGAAAATTTTAATTGGCAATTCTCCTTGCAAATTGGTTTCATGAAGCTTAAGTGATCTTAAGGATGTGAGGTTCACTATTGACTGTGGCAATGCTGAATTGATGTTCACATTGCTGAGATGAAGCTCCCTTAGCTCCGTCAGGTTGTCAATAATTTTCTTGAATATTGGAAGTTCTAGATCAACAAAATTATTGGTAAGATCAAGAGAGTTTAGTTGAGCAAGATGGGCGATCTGAGCAGGAATTTTCCCAGCAAAACGGGAGCTGGAAAGGTTAAGGTGTTCCAACAGTGGAAACCTGCCAAATTGAGGTGTTATACTGGAGTCGTTGAAATCATTAAAGGCTAGATTAAGGCTTTTGAGATGATTGAGGAGGAAGAGGCTACTATTAGAGTCAATGCTTCCACTAAGTTTGCTGCAACTAAGATCAAGCCCAATGACATGATGCGTTCGTGGATGACATGCAACACCTTCCCATTCGCAACAGTTGCCATCTTTATTCCATGTTGATGTCTTTGATTTGGCATTTGGACAATTATCGGATTCAGGCTCAAGGGTGAAGGAAGTTTTAAAGCCAAGCAATGCAACTCTTTCTTCATCATGGTACTGCTCGGATGATAAAGATCTATGGTAAGATGATGAATACGCAACTCTAGCGTTCAAATTAAAAAATAAGATTAAGCAGAGACACCATTTAAGCATAGGAAACATGGCTTCTGGTTTGGTAAATTTTATTAGGGAACAAATATCAAATGCAATGGAGTCTCAGCTGAAATTGCAATTTTTTATTCATAAATGCAAAGAGTAGTTAGCTGTTATTATTTTAATTTTCTTAGGAAATGTATTTCTACACATCATAATATTTCGTTTTTAAATTTCTATACTAATTTCAAAGAGTAGTTAGCTGTTAACATCCTAATTTTCTGAGGACATGTTATTCAACACATCATAGAATTTCGTTTTCAAAGTTCTATATTATCTAGCTATCCTCACTTGTTCATTATTACGCGGAAATAGCCATTTGCTTGCTCAAAACTATTCACTGTTCTTACTACGTAACACTCTTTCTTATCGTTACAAAAATTATTCAGAACATTCTAAAAGATACATGTGAATGTAAATTCCAGGTAGTGCTGAGTTTACACTACTGATGTATGAAACAAAAGTTATATACTTTGCTGTAATTATGTCTGTGTGTTCTTGCAACTTGGAATTTATTTATGATGTAATCAATCATGAACAGGACGAGCAGCCCCTAGAAGGCAAGTCTTATATAACCAGAATCTTAGCTTAACAACAGCAGCCGAGCTGAAGCTGCTTGACACACCAAGCAAGAGGATTCAAGTTGATTCGGTAATTCAAAGGTTACTCCTTTTTTTAGTTTATTAAACTTTGTATTTATAAAACATTGTGCACAAAATTTAATGGAACTTATAATTGAAATGATGAAGACTTGTAAAAAATTCTTTGCTGCAAATTTTTAGATGATAATAAAGTTATGCTTATGATAAACCATTACATTCCATCCAACTTAGATAAATCTAATGTATACATACTTGATTTTCTTAGATGCTTTCCGCTTTGAGAAATTTCAGCAACTAGATGGAGGAAAGTCATACATGTCACTTGAATTTAGTTCCTTCCTGTTCTTGCTCTTGCTCCCGCTCTTCTTCCCGCTCTACCAAATCGCTTGTACCGAAATTCAAGCAAAGCCAATTCCATTTTGTCAGTTAATCTGATAAACCAAAAGGGTTTTCCCACTGACAACATATAATATCCCCAAGCCAAGCCAACTACTACACCACTGCTAAAGCCCATCAGTACGATTTCCCACTCTGGCAATATGCTCCAATAATCTCTAGAATCATCCTGGTCATCTCTGGTGTTGTTAAAAACTGGCGTGTCACTTCCTCCACACTTAGGCAATGGCTGTCCGCATAAGCCAGGATTCAACCTGTATGAATCAGCTGAGAACGTACCAAAGTTCTTCCCTTGAGGTATAGGCCCCTCCAGTAGGTTTTGCGAAACATTGAAGACCCCAAGAAATGTCAAACTAACAAGTTCTTGTGGGATACGACCAGTGAGCATGTTGGACGAAAGGTCCAAGCAGTCAAGCAAGGACAACATCCCGATGGATGGAGGGATGTGCCCAGTAAGGCGGTTATATGAAAGATTAAGGCCTCGCAATGACACCAAGTGCCCTATGGAATCTGGAATCTCTCCCTCGAAGCTATTTTTCGACATATCAAAAGTTGCCATTGTGGTGATGATCTTTTCATATTTTTGTACATTCCCATTGAATGTTAATGTGATGGAGTACGAGTACGGCGAGTACCAGTACGAGAAGTTATTGGATCTCATGTACTGTGGACGACCAGGAGTTGGCACATTCATCTCCATCATGGCTCTGAAATTTTGTATGTATGTTGCTGGCAATTTTCCAGAAAAGTTGTTATTTGAGAGGTCGAGAATTTGCAGCTCTGGAAATAGTTGATCATGCTTTGTCGAAGTAATTAGAGGACCGTGGAAGTTATTGTAGCGTAGATTGAGAACTTGCAGCCGCGGGAGGCTGTCTAGCCATGATGGAAATGTTCCCTCTAACTTGTTATTCCCGAGATACAGAACATTTAAGCTTTTACACCGTGACAGAGAATTTGGCACCACCCCTTCCGATTGATTGTCACTTAAGTCTAGATACTCCAATGAATCACACTCTGAGAATTTTGTTGGTATGATGCCATTGAGTTTATTCATTTGAAGATTCAAAGCCATGAGCCTACTGTTACTATTTACCAAACAATGAGGAATTTCTCCGATTAAAGTGTCGTTTGATAAATCAATGATGGTGATTAGAGTCAAATTACAAAAGGATGGATTAATGGTGCCATTTAGTCTGTTGTTTGACACAATTAATGTCTGAAGCCATAGATTTGTCGGCAAAACCGGAAGAGGCTCTTGTAACTTATTGGATGAAAGGTCGACATAGAACAATTTCTTCCAAGGGAGATACTTTAGACCATGTGTTAGATAATTATTAGAAAGGGTGTAAGCGTAAAGACGGATAAGGTTCAGCATGACTAATGTTGACTATCCATCTAGGAAGCTCACCTCGGATTTGTTATTGTCAAGATATAACATCTCGAGTCTTTCTTGGTTTCCCAAGTAAGGAAATTCACTAATATTGCAAGAAGAGAGTCCCAAATATGATAATTTGGACAACATTGTGGAGGAGTTGAGCTTAGTAGACACTGATAAACTATTTAAAGATAAACTAAGAGTATCTAGATTTTCAAACACAGAAAACATATTGAGATGGACATTACCAATAAAGTTATTGCTCGACAAGTCAAGGTTTGCGAGAGTAGAGAGATTAAAAAACGATTTGGGAATTTGTCCAGTAATCTTGTTGTTTCTTAAAGAAAGTAGTTGCAAGGAATTGCTACCATTACCAGAAACATCACTCAATGAACCACTAAATTGGTTGATTTGGAGACATAAGTTTATTAATGAAGGAAGCTGGAAAGGCCAAGATGGTATGGTTCCGGTAAGCATGTTGTGTTTAAGGTAGAGGCTGGAAAGATTAGAGAGCGTATGAATGTTTAGCGATGAAGGCAGACCACCAGTGAGAAAATTATTTGAGAGTGAGATTTGGTTAGTGACATTCCAAACCCATGGTGGTATAGGACCATGAACACCACAACCCCTTAGATTCAAGTAGCTTGGGCTAGTTTGGTTTATGGAGTATGGCAATTGCCCGGAGAATTTTGTATAATCAAGTCCTAGGTATATCAAAGGGCTGCTCCAACTACCTAACTTTGTGACGAGGTCGCTATTTCCCTCTAAATGAAGTGTTTGCAAGTATGGAAAATCAAGAATGTCAGAAGAAAATTTCCCCTGTAAACCACATCTAGATAGGTCTAAATACATTAAGGAAGACAAGTTTACCAAAGATGCGGGGAAATTTGAATTGATGAAGACGGAACCAAGATCAAGATATGACAAGGATGTTAAGTTTTCAATGATACTATTGGCATCAGGCATTTCAAGCCAATAATCATCATCAGTCTCCAAATTTCCAAAAAAAGTCAAGTGATTCAAGTTTTCGTAGTTTGGATATCTGGTGAGGCACCCTGCCTTGGAAATATGATTCAGAGAGGTTAAGCAAGGATAAGTGAGAGAAATCTCCAAAATTAGGAGGAATTAAGGAATCAGAAAAATCATTGTTGTTTAATGAAAGGTATTTGAGATAATGAAGTTGGAAGAGGGTGCTATTCGACTCTATACTTCCACTAAGTTGGGAGCAGCCAAGGTCAAGGCCAATAACATGACTGGTTAATGAATCACAAGTGATCCCATCCCATTGACAACAGTCGATGCTATTATTCCATGACATTGTTTTCGCTCTACTGATAGTGCACCTAAAAGAGGCAGTAGGGTCAATTGACATAGAATTTGAGAAGCCAAGCAAGGCAGAACGTTCATCGCTACGACAAGTGGGATAACACGAAGTGACTACCAGATTGAGGATCAGGCAGAGTAGAGTGACAACAATTCCTAAGAGGTATTGCATGGCTACTAAAAAAAAAATTGTTAATTGTAGAAACTTGGTGGTTTTTAGACTAAAGTAAGAATGGGTTATAGGACTTATAGCTACGGAATTAAAGGATTATGTCCTATTTAAAGAGCGGAATAAGATTAACAAATTAAGTGTACAAGAAAAAATGTTAGCCCGTCCAATACTGCATTATTGGTACTATTGCACAGCAAGAAGTTGACGACCTTAAGAGTCACTAAGGAAAGATACTAGACAATTTTAACTAGTGGGCTTAAGCACGGTAGTCTAATAAAAAGGAAACTCAAATACATTGTTTTTATTTCTGAGACACAAGCAAATTACAATTTATTATCAGGGTGTGAGATTTGAACTTGTGACGTATCGTATATAGTTGTCCAATTCTAATTATTAGATCAAGACCTTATTGAGTCATTGGTAAATATTTCGTAATATTACATCATTATATACGGAGTATTAATTTGGGATGAGATGTGAATGATCAATTAGTTTAGTAAATTAAAGTCATAAGGGTGATACTCAAAATATAATATCAAATCACATCTACATCATTTGTTTTTTTTGTGACTTCAATTTTTTTTTTTTTTTTTTTTTTTTTTTTTTTTTTGTGGGGATGACAATATCACATGTTTTGCCCTCAAGCTGAGCCTATCACTTTTTTTCCTCTGCTTTTAATTTCATTGGATATACATAAATTTAATAATCTTTGTCAAATGATTTTCTTGTAAGCTTACATAAGGCAATTATAACTTTGTTATTAGATTAAATTATGCTTAATTTTGTTATTAATTATGTGATTTTGCCGTCTATATAAGGGTCAATAACTTGATGAATGTCTATAATCAAGTGACCTGACAATCCGATCATTATGATGTTACTCAATATTCATCACTTCATCTGTTCATCAGTACTACTTTGTATAATAATGGACATCACACATAATTTAATTGATTATTCAAACTTTTAAAGTCATCCACATCTTTTGTAGACTCTCAAGTCATCGTTAAAGCTATTTATGTGGCTGATAGTGTCATAGTACGTAGTATATGAAAGTATGAAACATAAAATGACGACAAATTTTACTATCCTTCTTAACGTTTGAGCAACGTTAGTACGAGTAGGAATCTTGATAATAAAGCGTACGGTCGATATTTAATAAGTACAGTAATCACTTAGCTAGTTAGCCCGTTTAATACGTTAGTTGATGAAGACTTATGTGAAAACTTTGACTTGTGTACTTATTTGTTTATTTTATATTGTTATGTTTTCATTGGCTTAAAATTAATTGTATTCTATGCGAGGCTTGCTTTAAAATTTTTAATGTAATTATTCTAATTTATCAAAATCTACTTCAAAATTTTTTTTTTTTTTTACAAATAAACAAATATTCCTATTTAACTACTCAGGGCGCTAGATAAATGCTAATTGTAAAATTGGCCTAGCGCAATTTTGAAAATTTGGATCCAAAAATTATTTTTGTAAAGACATAAATATGAATTCTCTTACCTAAAATAGCTTTGCTAAATTATTAATTTTATGATTAAATTGAATATTAGATTACATACTGATCAATTTAGTATTCTCTTTATTTCGTATAAGTAAAAATTAAATTTTGGATCCTTTTATTTAGAGGTCCTATGCAATCAATCACCTTACACATGATCATAACTGTCACTGTACCTACTCCCAAAACATTTCCAACAGATATAGAACGGAGGGAGTACGCTATAATTGACCACTTCTACTAATTAGATTCGCTTAAGGATAGTTTAGTCCACTGGAGTGTTGTTCGGGTCAAGATTTTAAAATGGTTTTTATGGCACATGTCATAATTTCGTATTCACCGTACACTTACCTTTTTTTTTCCTTGCTATTTATTGATCTGTTCATAACTGACTCGATACTATCCAATAAAAGATGATCCTTTAACCCGTATGACCCTGACTCAACCCATCCAACCCAATAATGAAGTCCATTGTTGAAGCTTGACTCCATTAACTTATACCTTTCACATCTTTTCCACGAATTTTGGTGATAATCCGACTAACTAAAAGTCACAAAGAGGCCTGTCAAATAAGAACATGAGTCACTGTCCATGTTCTTGTAAAAAGGCCCAATGTTCTAATAGCAATATAGCATATCATTCTTTTAGTTTTATAGCATTGCCCCGCCATAAACATCCCTTCATATGCACACAAAAGCAAGTACCACAAAATAATATGCACACATATAATTGAACCCGGGTTCATTAGAACTAGAATAAGAAGTCATACCATCTTTGCTATCTAATACTTTTGCTTATTTATTCCTCTTAAATATAGTAAATATAGGCCAAGATTTTTTTTTTTCAAATTATTTTCTTAAACTAAATATATAAGAAAAGTATTTAGGATCATCATTTATTAAAAAAGAAAAAGAAAAATAAAACTGTAATACGAAATTAAGAATATTTAACGATAGTCCCGAGGCAACGCCATCATTTATTAAAAAAAAAAGAAAAAAAAAATTGTAATACGAAGTTAAGAATATTTAACTATGTGAAACGCTAAACATCGCCCGCAATTTACCATATAAAGCCCACAAATATGATATGGTTTGACCATTATGCCCATTTTCTAAAATTGAAATAATCTCGGTGTAAAAAATGTGGAGCCGTACTGGCTCGCCGGGGGAGACCGGAGGGCAGGCCGGAGATGCGGGGGACGCCGGAGGTACGTCGTCGTCGACGGAAAACGAGGTAAGTCACCGTTAAAATTCACGGTTTACCGTCGGAGTGGCTCCGGCGCCTAGGATGGACGCCCAAACCGTAGCCTGGACGTCCAAGCCAGACGCCAGAACCACCAGAGTGGCGTCCAGCCCAGACGCCCAGACCACCAGACTGGCGTCCTGGCCAGGCGCCACTCCACTGGGTGAGGCGGCCCTGCCAGGCGCCAGTCCAGTGGCTGTGGCAGCCCTGGCAGACGCCACCCTTATAAATTAATTTATTTTTTTTTCTTTTTTGATTTTGTTGTTGTTTTTTATTTAATTTTTTTAAAAAAAAAAATCGAAAATGATTTTTTAAAAAAATTCGAAATGGGTTTTTTTTAAATTAAATTTGAAATTCGAAATAGGTTTTTTTAAAATTAAATTTGAAAATTCGAAATGGTATATTTTTAAATTTAGTTTGAAAATTCGAATTGGGTTTTTATAAAAATTAAGTTTGATTATATATAATTATGCTTTTTTTTTGTGTTAATTCTGTGTAAATATAGAAATTAAATGTATTATCCGTTAAATGTATTTATTGTAATATATAATTGATGCAGGAATATGGTGGAGACGGAAATGATTACAGTGGGATATTTGGACATGATGGTCCATTCGAAGAAGCTCAACAGGCGATTGATTGGGCAAAACAGGTTGCAATTGCAGCTGGATTTTGCTTGGTAGTAGTAACTCATAAATCTCAACGGGATGGTAGAATGGATCGCATTTTGAGATGTGACCGTTATCGCAAAAGAGAAGAAAGAGATTTTCGTACAGCCACTCGGTTTGATACAAAGCGGAAAGGTTGTGGGTGTGAGTTCAGAGTAAAGGTTCGACAACTACGGAGTCGTGACGGTTGGGAAGTGATTGGTTACTCTAAATGGGGGTATCACAACCATGAGATGATAGTATATGAAGAGGGTCATCGACAACTGAGCGGCTTAAGTCCTGCTGCGAAACTAGTTGTGAAAGAAATGAGTGATGCTCAAGTGAAGCCTGCTAAAATATTAGCATCTGTGTTAGAGAAATTTCCAGAAGACCATCCAAACCGAAGACACATCTACAACGTCAGACAGCAACTCAGGTTTGAACGGTCAGAGGGAAGGAACCCTATACAGCAGCTGCTACACCAGGCACAATCACGTGGTTACCTGTTCTGGTTTGATTCTGATGAAGATACAACGGAGGTGACTCATCTTTTCCTTGTGCATCCTGATTGTGCTGATATGATCAAGTCTTGGCCATTTGTGATTTTGATCGACTCAACGTACAAGACAAAAAAGTACAAGTTCCCACTGGTTGAGATGGTTGGGATGGCTCCAACGAACCAGAACTTTCTGATTGGTCATGCAATCATCAAGGATGAGACGGCTCCAAGTTATTATTGGGTGTTGGAGAAGCTGAGAAACTACATCGGGCCTAATGTTCATCCAGCAGCCATCGTCAGCGACTGTGAGGGAGGTCTCTTTGCCCCCATAGCAGAGCTGTTTCCCGAATCGAACCACTTATTGTGCACATGGCACATCAACAACTGCGTGAAAGTGAAAGCCTACAACCTTTTCAAGAAGAATTTGGAAATGGCAGAGAGATTGGTGAATGGTAAGTGGCGGAAGATCCTACAGGCTACCACAGAGGAAGCGTATGAGCGAGCATTGGCTAACTTCAGGGATTCGTACCAGTGGTGTCCGGCACTGGTGGACTATGTGATGCATCAATGGGTCCCTCACAGGGAAAAGTTTGTCAAATATTGGAAAAACCAGGTACTTCATTTTGGGAACACTACAACATGTAGAGTTGAGAGCGCTCATAGAGCTACCAAGGACTGGTTTGATTCATCGACCGCTGCTTTGGATACACTGTTCGCTAGAATGAACAAGTCAATTGAAACTCAGAAGAACGACATCAGGAACTCTCTAGAGGACTCCAGACGACGACATGGTACGATGTATAGCCATTTTATATTTAAGATTCTCCATGGTCGTGTGTCGCACTACTGCTTGGGGTTGATTCTCACTGAGCTGAACAGGGTGAGGGACTTGGCTGACGAAGTGTATGCTCGGTGTGGGTGTACTATTTCAGTAACTCATGGATTACCTTGCGCATGCACCATTCACCGCGTTATTACAGAAGAAAGGGCGTCGTTACATGTTGATCAGGTCCATTCATTCTGGAGGACGCTTGTTATTGGTGAGCATGCAGACACTCAAACGGCCGACCGTGAACAGGAGGAGTTGGAGCAGTTTCGTTCGATGTACGACCGAGTGTCCTCCAGCCATCCTTCTATTATTCGTGACGCTACTCATGTACTTCATGACATGTTCCACCCGTCTACCTTAGATTATGAGGAACCCGAAGGAGTTGACCGTCCTCGAGGTCGACAACGGCGGAACAGGAGTGCGTTTGAGTATATCCGTGGTCTTGGTCGTGGTCGTTCTCGTGGTCGGACATCGTCATCTAGTCGTAGTCAATCTTCATCGTCTGTGAATATGCCCCTGAGAACTGGTACGTTTTGGTTGTTTTTATTGCACATAGTTTTAAAGTGTTACTCCTGCCTTCTTAACTGTTTATAATTATATGGTGAATAGGAAAAAACGATGTTGATCAGTTTCCGTACAAGGAAAGGATACCTGCAATCATCATGTCGTACTTGGAAGGGTGGAATGATGTAATCGGAGATGGTAACTGCGGATTCCGGGTCGTGGCTGATGTTTTTCAAATGGGCGAAGACAACTACGGTTTGGTGCGTCAGTTGATGTACAGCGAAATTGCCTCTAACCGAAATGTTTATTGTCATGTGTACCAGGATGACTTGGATGGCGCTCTGCGGCGTATCCGGTGGGGAGGTGGACCTTGCGGCCAAAATCATTATTTTGACGCGCCCCTAGATCTGTTTGCCGTTGCAAACATTTACAAATGCGCAGTCATGCATTTCGGCCTGGGAGTGCATAGTCAAGCTTATTATCCTTGTACCACGGTTCTCCCTTGGCGGTCGCGTGAGACTGTCACCACACCGGTCAGAGAGCTAGCTATTGCGTTTCTTGGGTCGTCATACAGACATTTCATCCGACTAGACATGTCAACCGATTTTCCAGTGCCACCGATTATACCTCGGTGGTACAACATTCGCACAGCGAGCGTAGAGGGTTGGGATGCGCTATATCATGACCGGATCCACGAATGGAACACCCTAGCTGCATTTTAGTTTTTCATGTTTACATTCTTTATTTGTAATCTTATTTGTACGTTGCTCTTTTAATGAGAACATTAATATTTTATATTGTATTGCTTACTGCATTCTATATGTTGCATGGGTAAGTTGCACGGATCCACGAACGGTTATATCAAAATTTAAAAACAGCACTGATAATATGTTTAAGTTGGAAGCTAAAAGAACAATCTAAAATGTTACAATCTTACAACATAATGTCCAACATAATGCTCTATAAATAAAATACAATAACCATCAGTAATCCCTCCTCGACGACGACTCCCACTGCGCAAGGGTCTGTTCCAGACTATCAACAACAGCTCTCCCTGTTGCACTCATGCTGTCCTTCTCAAGAGAGAGTTTCTGTACGTCCTGCATTATCTTTCCCATCCACTGCATACAACAAAAAACAGAAGATGAAATACAATAACAACATATAAAACTTAATTAAAAGACAACGATAAATATAATAAAAGACATACCGCTTCCGTGGCAGTAGGCGGTGGCACATAATCATCATCGTTGTGGTCGAGATCTGCGATCAACCTCGGGTGCGAATACCGGTTGACCCATTCCATGTAGTAATGGTCACACATGGGAGTAACCCCAGAGGGCGGCCGCTGCAACTCCGCAGTCCATAAGCGGGCCACCATTGGAAACTGGTCCCACGTCCCGGTCATGATATCCGGCCATTGCACGACGTAGTCCCTCGACGATGCAGGTCGGACCGCCTTCATCGGGCATGCCGGGGGAGGAGGGACAACTTGGACAAATCCAAGCTGGCGAAGACAACGCTAGGGCATGTACGCCTCGACGATCTCACGATACTGAATGAGTCCCGTGTACAGGGTCCTGGGTACCCTAACACTAGGGTTCGGGCCGAAAGGCATCCAGTTCACCTGTACAATAACAACATATAAAATTTAATAACATGAATATAATATGTGCAAATAATAAAATGTAGAAACAATTTATAAACGTTACCTCTAAGGGGGACAGCCTGTCCAGCAATAACCGTATCGATCGGAGGCGGTCAACGGACTTCTTCTCCGAGCGCGGACTCCACGCACAAGCACGCGGCATCCCCTCATCAATAGGAACTGGGTCACGATGTGGTCGCAATGCAGGAAAGTACTCGTATATCCAGGTCTGCAATAGAGTCAGACACCCAGTGATACCTGCCGCGTCAGCCCGACTCGCAAATCCTAGTTGGCGATACAAATACGCCAACGTAGCCGATCCCCAGGAAAACTGGCCTACACTGTCGGGGTCACACGCCTCTACTATGTCGCGTGGCCTGAGCTTGTTTCCGCCGCTCTTATCCGGAAACAAGGTACATCCGAGGAGTAGAAAAACATAAGCACTCAGCTGTGCGTCGTGCGTCCTACGTGCACTGGGGTACAAACACCGCTGCAACACGGATGCGATCTTCACACCTCCGTGTTCCCAAACACCTAGCGCCTCGGTGTACAGTGCAGCCCTGTCCACCGCCAACAACTCCGCCAGCAAATCTGCCTGATCCGCATCAGCCACAGCACAAAGTCGTTTACCCTCAACACGAATCCCCAGAATGGCCTCGACGTCATGTAACATGATCGTCATCTCACCGAACGGAAGGTGGAAAGAGTTTGTATCGGCTGCCATCGCTCAATGAAAGCCGTGATCAGCGTACTGTCAATCTTATCGTGCATGGTGGCAGGAACGTGATTCACCCCAGTGCCCTCCAGTCGCTCGAACATCTCGCTCTCCGCCGGCCAGGCCTCAGCCCATGTACGCAAAAAGCTACAAGTCTTTTCCCGGGTATGACATTTCAACAACCCCGTAATTGAAGGCCTCTCCTGGTCCTCCCAAATACGGGCAGCTATGTGTCCTAGAAAGCTAGGAATCACACTCCCGTCAACAGGCCCACCGGGCACCTCACTCCTAACAACCCAAGAATCATTACCGGCCCTCGACCGTTTCCTGCTTGCCCCAGATACAGTGGACGCAGATGATGTGCCAGATCTACTAACAAACCTACCACCCCTACCCTTACGCACCTCCACCATATGTGTCTCGTACATGTCATCAACCCTCTGACTGAATGGACCGTAATCATCATACGGTCCACTGCCATCGTCCACATCCTCATCCTCATCTGCGCCCTCCTCCTGCTCCTCCTCCTGGTCACCCTCCTCAGCATCATCATCGTCATCGTCATCCTCATCCCGACGGTGGATCCGTTCTCTACGAGCTGAGGCCGAAATACCACGGGATCTGACATGTCTATGCCCCGACCTCTCCACTGAATAGCTTCTACTAAGAAGCTCTATATTCTTCCCCGCACCATGACGACCCAGTGAATTCTACACAAAATTTTAAAATATATAAACATACAAAAATTTATACGAAAAATAGCTACCACTCCCAAATCAAATAAACTAAAAACATACAAATAATTGTAAACAAAATATAAACATAGAAAAAATACAACGAAATTGAAAAAATTTATAAAAATAAACAACAAAATATAAAAACAATTCAAAAATATATTACACAAAAAAAAAAAAAACAAATTAAAAACAATATTTTAAAACAAATATAAAAAAAAGGGGGGGGGGCGCCTTGGCTGGACGCCCAGCCAGCGGTGGTGGCGCCAGCTGCAGACGCCGCCACCAGTGGGCTGGCGCCTGGGCTGGACGCCACAACCACGGCTGCGGCGCCTTGAATAAACGCCACAACCGTGGCTATGGCGTCCAGCCCAGGCGCCAGCCAACTGGTGGCGGCGTCTGCAGCTGGCACCACCACCGCTGGCTGGGCGTCCAGCCAGGGCGCCCCACCGCCGTCTCGGCGGTTTTTCCCTTTTTTTTTTTTTTTTTTTTTTTTTAGAAATTGTACCTTGCCACCTTGGGACATCCTTCCCTCCGCCGCCGCCGCCAATTCCTTGCCTTGCCGCCTCGACATTGCCGTTGTTTGAATTTTTTTTTTTTTTAAGAGAGGTTGAAAGAAGATGAGCAATGAGAGTGTGAGTGATGAGAGTGTGAGTGTTTTTTTTAAAGGTCAAGGGCAATTTTGTCAAACCAAGTGAATTTTGTGGACTTTATGTAGTAATTTGTGGGCGATGTTTAACAAATCCCTTAACTATAGACCCGAGGCAACGCCCAGGCTGAACACTAGTTACAACATCAAATGTTGCAGCTAACAACAGATTTGGCTAATAACACTAGATTTGTAATTACTATATTATAATATTCTTATCATATTTGTGACATATGGAGTATTAAATTTGTTTTAGGAAAGAAAGTATAACGTATTATATATGTCTTATGTAGTACGTACTATGTTTATTATAGCAAGATTATATAAATTTTTCTTGAATTTTTTTTTTTGTTTTTTTTTGTATTATTATTATTATTATTATTATTATTATTATTATTATTATTATTATTATTATTATTATTATTATTATTATTATTATTATTATTATTATTATTATGTAATAGAAGCTTCAACATTAAATGCACACATCAAATCAACTAATGAAACTTTTGTTAATTCCTTGAATAATTCATGATGATTATATTAATCAATTAATACTCTACTATAATTAACTATGGATACTTCAATAAAACTTAATAAGACTGATACAGGTTGATTATTATTAGTGTGATTTTTTCTTGCCAAATTTTGTTATTCAATTCAAATGATATGAATATAATATGAAAGTTTTTTTTTTTTTTTTAATTTTTAAATATAGTGTTAGTTTTAAAAATAGTTATTAAAGAGCTAACCTAGTATTAAAATGTTTGGGCCCAACAAAAAAAAAAAAAAAAGCCGGTGAACCCTAGGCTAGGGGCAGTGATAGAAAAAGAGGAGAGGAAGTGGAGAAAGAGAGAAAACAATGGTGCATATACTAGTTTTTGCAAGGAACATCGAATTAAAAAGGGTAGATGGTGAACAAGGTGAAAAAGTCGCGTATTCGAGAATGGAATTCCACGGGTAAATCCAAGTTTCTCTTCTTGAGATACTTGACATGTATCTCAAAGGGTTAAATCTGTCTTTTTATCTAATAAAATGGGGACAATATTGTATTTCTCATATTTTCTCTTGATCCATAATTCTCACTTTACCTCATAACTACTCATTCACAGAAAAGGTTGCTCTTACTTTGCAACCTCTAACATTTAGGAAATATATATGCTATTCTTAATTTGGAAAAGGTTGCTCTTATTTATTTTTAATTTTTTATGAAATGCCATGTTTTGTTTGAAAATTTATTTATTCTTAATTGAATATTTATTCTTAAAAAAGAGAAGTTTGACGATGAGGCTGAGGAGAAGTTCAAGGAATTAAGGGAGTTGCATGAGAAATAAATTAGTGAAAAGGGGGTTGATAATCTTACTCTTGAAGAAACTTATGTGAAGGTTGAAGGTTTAGGCAAACAGTGGCGGATCCAGGATTTTCAATTCGGGGGGACAAAATGCTTAACTTACAAAAAGCTTAACTCCGACCCCATCGTCTCCACCCCGTAGGAACTACGAGATCACCCCAAGGACGCCTTCGGCATCCAGGGGTCACGGGCCGACCATAGAACCCTGTTCAATTCAATAAGTGGAACGCATTAGCTGTCCGCTCCCAGGTTGGGCAGTAAGGGTCGGAGAAAAAAAAAAAACAAAAAAAAAACTCAAACACACAAATTGGTTAATACTTAGTAACATACATCACCCCCCGAATAACTATCAACTTCATTCTTGAACAAGTAACATACAAAACAAAATGCGGCATCTTTTTCAATACTACACTCAAGCTAATCCCATTTCTTGAACCAATGAACACTAAAGCGACGTAAACCAGACACTTGTCTTTGAGGAAAGTCATGTGTTTTTGGTTGGCAAGGTTTTTTAAGAATATAACCCCTCCTAACTGCATTTCGTTCATTTGGGGGGTAATCCATTATGTTTATACTTTTTCCCGGATCATGAGGAAGAAGTTCAACATCGTATACCAAATTTTCCTCCAATGGTACATTACAAGTACTTGAACCACCCATTTCAAATCATCTTCTTGACTTTGAGGGGAGCTTAATGAAGGGGAGTTATTGGACTCATTTTCATGGAATTTCTTTCTTTTAAACATGAATTGTCGAAGATCGGGTTGTTTTCTAGTAGGCTTGGATTTGTTTGAATTAGGTGAATCATTTGACATTTCCTAATTAAATTGAAAAATATATATCAATTTCCACAATTCACATCATTGCATACTAATAAAACCTAAGATTAAAATTGCAATTAAAATAAAAATTCAACAAAGATTGCAATTAAAATTAACAATGATTCAACAAAAAACTGGAAATTAGGGTTAACAATTGGGGATTTCAAATTGGGAATTTCGAATTAGGGTTAGCAAGACATACCATTGATGGATTTGATGAAGCGAAGACGGCCGAGGCTCGAAGGTCAGACGATGAGGGCGTACCGGCGTAGGCAGCGCGCAGGCGGCGCACGCAGCTAGTGAAGTGGCTTCCGAACTGCCGATTTGCCGAAGTGGTGCTGTGGTGACTGGCAGACTGGTGAGGAACTGAGGAGCAGCGACGCACGCAGGGCGGTGGTTGCCTGGTTGGTTGAGCAGCGACGCACGCCTCGACGGTCGATCTCAGTGGACTAGTGGAGGCAATGGCGAATTGGAGGAGTGAAGACTGTAGACTGAGTGTTGTTCTTCGTTCTGTCGCGTTTTGCTTTTTTTTTTTTTCACTTTTTTTTTAAATTTTTTTTTTTTAAAATGGGGGGACAGCTGTCCCCCCATGTCACTTAATTGGGTCCGCCACTGTAGGCAAAGGGCACCCGGTGTCATCTGAAGATGGAAATATAGGAAGAGCTGAGCTGGAACATAATGTTGAAAAACTACAGAATGAAAATAATTTGATGCGAGCAGAATTGAAAGAGTCTAAGAAGAAACAAGAAGACCTAGAACAAAAGCTTCGGTTACTTATGGAGAAGATTGGCCTTGATGCATGATAGAGGTAATATTTTCTAGCAAGCCGATTTACAATAATGATACTGTACATCGAATTTTAATAAATTTTTGTGATTTAATTTTATGTTGGGTTTGAATTTGGGTTAATTTTTGGTCAACTCCACTTAGTTGTTTTTAGTTAGTTCTTTGGTATTCTGGCAGCCAAAAGTTTGCTCATGACCATGGTAATTGGTTATAGACCTCGAATTATGGATTATAGTCAAGTCGATATTGTTGTTATTCTTATATACAAAGTAACTGCTATACTTTGTGATCTTCTTTCTCCAAATTTTTTGAATTGCGGTGTCTTTGTGATGTTGAAAGTAGAGTAGTAGTGCGTGGTCTGGTGGATAGTATAGAATAAGATGTTTGGTTAATAAGGGTTAATTAGGAGTAAGAACACTTATATTTATACCTCCATGATCCGACAAAATAGGATCTTATTGTGTAGTTGTTGTTCATGTACACATTTCAGCTTACCTATTTAATCTCTTGATTGCTGGCAGGATAGATAGAACTGGAGAAGGATATACAAGAAATTGCAAATTCAAGATAGACAAGATGAAGGAAGTAAGATAGAAAATTTTGATAGCAGAAGGAACATACGTTATTAACTTTTAGTACTCTTTGGCTTAGTTATATTTGCTATTTAGGAAAACTTGGTTAATTAATACTTTTGTATATAATATATAATGAAAAAATTATAATTTATGCCTATTAGCACCTTTTTTTTTTCTTAATGTAATCCCTCTTAGAATATTTTTTTAATAACTAAAAATTGAACAAAGTGGACGACTTTGATTTTTTCCTTTAATGACATGATTCAACTGCCAGTGAGATTAGGAGCTTCCTGAGAAGAGTAAGTTGAATCAGCAAAAATAGTAGTGGATCGAAAATAGCTAAAGAACATCACTCATGCTGTCATGCACAATTTAATTGATTACTATTTAAGTCAATATCTTCTTTAGTTGACCTTAAAGTATTATCTGGAATTTGGTTCAACACTCAACAAAGTAGAAAGTCTAATTTGTTTTTCAACACATTCATTTGGTGATTTGAAACAGGTAGCTCATTGTACAATTTAATCTAACATGTGCATTTACCATATTTCCTCCGTTCTTTTTTACTTGACCCGCTTTGAATTTTACACTATTCACCACCTTTCCTTTGACCGTCTTTTGTGAATGATATGTAAGAAAAAAAAATATATTTATATGATATCTTTTTTAACTCGTCTCAATAAGTACTATTGTAATATACAACTTTTATGATTTTTACTTATGAAAAATTAAAGTTATTGATCGCTAAAGTTTTGCATTGGCAAGCGTAATAAAAGAAACAGGTCAAGTAAAAAAGAACAGAGGAAGTACAAAATTACTTTTTTATTTTAATTCACTTTACTTGATCAATAACTATATACTAAAAGACACACCAGCAATGACACGTGTCATTTCCTGGTGTGTCCTTAGTTTTTTTTTTTTTTGGAAAAAATTTTAATTATAATATAAATCTTATACAAAAATAATTTCTTATATAATTTAACAAAGATAATTACTTTGAATAAAAAATATTTGATATAAAAAAGAGTTAATATATTTTTTCACACAAACATTTATGACTATTATAGATAATATTAACATAATTTGCAACATATTTTAATGTACTTCAAGGAAGTGTTCATATTTTTTTTCAATAAAAATAGTTGTTCATTTATTGATTAGAATTCTCATCAAAGTAGTGTGTATATTTATTAATTTTTTTTTTAGATTTTAAATTTTTTTGTAAAATAACCAATTAAATTTAAAATTGATAAGGGGGTATTATTTTTTAAAAATTACCGTGCGTAACACGGGACCTAAACTAGTTGATTTAATTTTTGACTTACCCCTTCACCACATACACATTTCTAAACATAAATATAATCTTATTGGTTAATTATACCCTGAAATATATACAGCATCTTGTACGGATTAGCTACAAGATCAGATGTTACAATGAAAGTTAAGCTCTATACTAGCCTTACGCTATTATTTTTGCTAACTTTGATATTATACCGTACAAGTTTTAGGGATAATATTAACTAATCTCATAATTTTGGATAATTCATGATTTTTGTCGTATATCTTTACAGCTAAAAATATTATTAGAAGGATCTTATTACGTACAAATATCTCTAGAGTTGTCATATTATGGAGTACTTGTATTTTTTTTTTTTATTTTATATTTTGACAAAATAATAACACATAATTAGAGATGCTATAAGTCAAGATTTTACAATATCAAGTGTGAAAAGTTGAAAGTGTAACGAATATTTAAGAAAAAACAGGTGTATTATTTAGTGTAAGTCATGAAAATTTGACAAGTACTGGCTAGATATTTTATGTACTTATCTATCATCAACAAATGGCTTGGCCCAACGGATGAGATAAAGTCAGCTAAATGAAGCCAAAGACTTTAGATCAAAACAAAAATCATTGAGTGAAGCATTTCTCTATAAATTTGGTGTGTACAGTACAAGTGCAATCAACTACAAGTGCACAACTTTAGTTATTACTCAAACACTTGTAAACTTGACCAAATTAAAGCCATGTTTAGCCCTTCCATAATACTACATTTTTCGTTACTTTGTCTATGCCTTGCTTTTAATCTTGTATTTGTCACTTCGAACCTATGTCATGAAGATGAGTATCATGCATTGCTTCACTTGAAAGAATCCTTCAGCTTTTTTAAACGAGCTAATACCTATTACCCTATAACTACAAATAATACAAGATCATGGAAACGAGGTTCAGATTGTTGTGAATGGGATGGAATTACTTGTCATCCTCTTACTCATCATGTCATTGCACTTGACCTTTACAACAATGGTATCGTCGGAACCATCAATTCAAATAGCTATCTCTTCCAACTAGGCCAACTCCAGAGGCTTAATTTGTCTTGGAATGATTTTTCTTCATCCAATATTTCGTACATATTTGGTCAGTTTCATATTCTTAAACATTTAGACCTTTCTTATTCTTATTTTTCTGGTAAGGTCCCTTTTGAAATATCTCAACTCACTAGATTGACATCTCTTGATTTATCAGGAAATGATCTTGAATTTTCAAATGTCAAGTTGATCATTAGCAACCTTACAAAGCTGAAATTACTAGGTCTAAGTGGAATAAAACTAGAGACATCACACATTTTTCAAACCATTTCTAACTTGTCTTCACTTTCATATCTTAATCTTGAAGGATGCAATTTACAAGGGGAGTTCCCTACAAGCATTCTTAACCTACCACACCTAAAGCAACTCAATCTAGGGTACAATGACGCGATAAACTTTCATTTCCCATCATTGTACAATTGGAGTAGCCCCTTAGAATCCTTAACTCTTAGCTATTCCAATTTTTCTTCTAACATACCCTCTTTTTTTGCTCGATTTAAACATTTGAAATCATTATATTTGCAGAGTACCAATCTACGAGGGACTTTTCCAACTTGGGTGTGGAATATTTCCGAAAAGATAGACCTTAGTCATAATGAACTAACCGGTAGTCTTCCTTCCACAATGAACATAAGCAAGCTCTCGAGTTTAACTACTCTATATTTAGGAAAAAATATGCTTGATGGAGAAGTTCCGGCTTGGTTGTTTAGCTTAAAATCTTTGGACACGATTAACCTCTCATTCAATAACTTTAGGGGTAGTGTTAGCCTTTACCAAGTTTTTTCTAACCTTCCAAAGCTCCGATCTCTTTTCTTGTCTAACAGTGGCCTTTCCGTGACCATAACTAATGGTCCCGTAAACTCATCAGTTATCTCCACTTTAGCTAATTCATTGCAAAATCTAGGGCTATCCAACACTAGTATTCATGGTGAGTTCCCCAAGTGGTTACAACAACTAATCAGAGAATCGTCGATAAATTTATTGGATCTTTCATCCAACTCTTTAACCGGAGTTCTTGAAAACCTCCCTTGGGGTACATTGAATTATATCGAAATCTCTAATAATAAGCTAACAGGACGTCTCCCAATCATTTCATCACCTAACACCCAATTCTTTTTAGCTGCAAACAACAATTTTACAGGTCCAATTGATTCATCCATTTGCAATTTAACATCACTTTGGGTTCTTGACTTATCTAACAACAATTTGAGTGGAGATTTCCCACATTGTCTAGGAAGCTTAAGTAATGGCCTTAATTTGTTGAATTTAGGATCGAATAACATTCATGGAACTCTTCCTATAACTTTTTCCAAGTGTGATAGCTTAAGATACCTTGATTTAAGTAGTAATAGGTTGCAAGGGAAGTTACCTCGATCTTTGGCACGATGCACAAATTTACAAGCTATCAATCTTAAAAGTAACAAGCTTAAGGATGAATTTCCGTATTGGTTGCATACTCTTCCATTTATTCGACTCCTTGACTTGAGCTCTAATAGCTTCCACGGTCACATCAATACTGTGAGTGGTTTTCATCCATATCCTGCGTTACAGATTCTTGACCTCTCAAGTAACAACTTCAGCGGCAAGATACCCACAACATACATAAATAAATTTCAAGCAATGACGAGGATTACTGAGCACCATGGTTTTCCACAATATATGGAATCAGATGTACCAATGTTGTGGCCTTACTATTCCATTATGTTGACATTCAAAGGTGTGCAATTACCATATGAGAAGATCATTGAAACGCTCTCCTTTTTTGATCTATCAAACAATGCATTTGAAGGAGAAATCCCCGAGTATGTAGGACAATTGATCGCAATTCAAGGCCTAAATCTTTCACACAACCGCCTAACAGGGCACCTTCCTCCATCCATTGGATTGTTGTCCTCGCTTGACAGTTTGGATCTCTCCTCCAACATGCTAAGTGGGAGCATTCCTCATGAATTGGTTAGCTTAACTTTCCTTGAAGTCTTCAATGTTTCAGAAAACCAGTTGGAAGGGTCTATACCTCAGGGGAACAACTTCGATACATTCTCATCCGATTCATACAAGGGGAACCTTGCATTGTGCGGGAAGCCATTGCCTGATTGTGGAAGAAATAGCATGCCATTCGTGAACAACGACGAAGATGATTCAGAAGATCATGGGAGCATATTGAAAGTGTGGGAAACTATTGTGATGGGATTTTGCAGTGGCATCGTCGTTGGGATGGCTTGGGGATATTATATGTTTTCTGTGGGAAAACCCTATTGGTTTATCAAGTTGACTGACAAAATGGAATTTGCTTTGCTTGATTATTCTAGCAATTTGGTATATAGAAGAGGAAGAAGCGCAAGTACAAGAAGGAATACAAACTAAGATTCGAGTGTAATATATGTAATATATAGCTTGCGTTGCCTTTTGTCTGATGATTGTTTCATCAATCTAGTTGTTGTAGTTTCAGGTTGAATGTATGGTTTTTTATAAGCAGAAAGTTGTTGTCATGTATACTAATTTATGATATGATAATGCTACTTTCAGCACCATGTATGTTCAATGAATGCATGATGGCTTTTCATCAAGTCTGAACCAAATTGGATCAACCCAAATATTAGAAATTTTAATTCACAAGCAAATTTGATACGGAGTGGTTGTACTTGTTTGGACCTGTGTTACTGGGCTTAGACCATATTCGGCTTATTTTCACTTATTTCTAAAGTGATGGGAGCGATAAGGAAGGGTTTGAAATGAGGAGCTCTTCACGGTAGACCACCATCACCATAACCTTTAATTTACTCTGTATTTTTAGAAGGGGAATAATTTCTATCGATTGTTTGATTCGGTAAATTAAATAGGGCCCGGATTTTGGACTTCAATATATAATTTTCGAATTACACTCTACCTTATACAATTATACTAAACGTCTAAATAATATTTTTCAAACTACACATTACAACATTATATACATAAGAAAAGGTGGTGTAGGATACAGAGTACTACCTATAGGATTTAACACTACACCAATGTTCAAACTAAGGGCCTGTTTTCATATGATTATTTTCAAATCAGTTCAGCTCCTAATTTTCTTCTTTTTAAAAATATTTAGTTCAGTTCAGTTTAGTTCTTAGTTTAGTTCAGTCCATTTCAGCTCTAATAAGTACAATTCAGTTCGGTTAATGAGAACATGCCCTAACTATCTACCACCTCGATATGAATAGGTTGAGGTGTCAAAAACTGATCTGACCGACCTGAAAAAACCCAATTTAGATTTCAACTTATATGAACAAAATCATTTAACCTGACTCAATTTTAAAATAGATCCGATCTAACCCAAATACCCGAGTTGACACCTAGCCAGGGGCAAAACATGCTTAGTTACATCATTATAACAAGAGGTGTCTCTAAAAATCAAAATTAAACAAAGGGTATTTGTCAATTAGAGTGTCAGTTAAAGTTAGGACAGACATCTTTTTCAATTTTGTATTTTAATTCACAACTAAACAATGGGTGGCTTCAAAAATATCATAACTAGTCCACTTTAGGTACGACTTCCAGGGCATAAGGCGACAATATCTTTGTCGGGAGAGATCTATTTATGCAAGTTTGCAATCATGCAAAGAGAAAGGATATACCTTGATGATTCATGCAAGTTTGCATCTAATTGAAAAACCTTTGATTTGGTGGTTAAAAGTGGTGAATATCGAGTACTTTCATCTTCGCAAGTTAAGAAATCTATGATTGAAATCTCCGCGATTATAAATCTATTACATATGTACAATTTCTTAACTAATGGTTTATAGTGTGATGAAATAAATCTATATTTGGTGGCATATTCTTGTATAGCTAACAAACTAACCATGTCGCGTACTAACCCCATCATTACTTATCGAGCATTGTACTATGAATTCCCATCATGATTCATCGAGCATAGGTTAATGGAGGTAGATCAAATAAATGCTTGTTATATGATCAACAATATGTCTGAGGATTATATTAGCCAACTAATCTCAATCCTACTGCTAACTAACCTTGTCCAAAATTACAAATTGTACAATACATACACTAATCAAATTGTAACATGGATTAAGTCGAATTTGTGTATTACCATACAAATACAAATATACAATGCTTATGAATCTAGCAAAGTAACCATGGTACCTAAATTAAGACCATTTATATATATGCCAATTTTACCATTTTTGCTTCTATTTCTCTTTACTATAATGCGCACTTAGCACCGCGGCGTAGGATAAGAAATCAGGCCTCTGTTCTTGTAAGTTATGATAGATTTATTTATAGTGAAAGTGAAAGCTTGCCAAACAAACCAACAAATTCATACTACTCTGATTAACCATTTATTTCCCATGCATTAATATCTTGAACTTTATAATGCTAATTGTACATATGGATTTCATTATAACATGTCAATGTGCATAAAATTATTTTATTAAGATCTTATTCCTTTCGAGATTTAGTTATCACGTTACTTAGCTCGTTCATTACTTCAAATTACACTATCAACGGGACTAATTGACAAATGATTCCGAGGCAAAGTGAGTATTAGTATTACCTGTCAATTTTCCAATCTAAAACTTTGTTTAAAATTAGGAAATTTTGTGAAAAACTACCTATTATAGTACGGAATTTGCGAGAAACTACCTATTAAAAAAATGTTGTAACTGACTACCTAACTTTTGAAAAATGCTGTAATTTACTACCTTACGCCGGATTATGAAATTTGACCAAAATTTTCCGGCGTTGACTTGGTCACCTGACACTTAGTGACCATTACGTGGGAAAATTGTGAGAAAATTTGAGAAAGAAAAGGGTCATTAAGTATCATGTGACGCCGGAGAATTTTGATTAAACTCCTTCATAATTCGGCGTAAGGTAGTAAATTACAACATTTTTCAAAAATTAGGTAGTCATTTACAATATTTTTTTTAATAGGTAGTTTCTCGCAAATTCTGAACTATAATCGGTAGTTTTTCACAAAATTTTCTTAAAATTAACAGATTCATAGACGTGTAAAATTACCAAGTGCTCACTCATTCGGGCTTGAACTATCAACAAATGCTTCCGGTTTCCCGGCGACCTAAAGGAACTAACTTTACCTTGAAAATTTGAGATTGAAAGATTAAATTGGGGTAAGGGATTGAATCATATCATAATCGATCTCTACTCAACACATCATCAATAATATGTAACAACGTAAGATTGTGACATTTTATTTTTTCATATATATTGTGATAGCATTTTTCTGAGAAATTAAAAAAAAAATACTACAGAGAAGTAAGACTTAAGTGTGTTATGTGTAAGATGATCGTAAAGTCACAAAAAATCTTGAACGAATTTATTACTTCCTTGTTGATTTTGCTCTTCTTCCTCGTCAACCAAATTGCTGGTCCCAAAAACCAAGCAAAGCCAACTCCATTTTGTAAGAAAGCTTGATAAACCAAAAGGGCTTTCCTACAGAGAGCATATAGTATCCCCAAGCCAAGCCAACCACCACACCGCTACCAAATCCCATCATCACGATTTCCCACATCGATAATGTATTCCCATCGTCGTTAGAAAGATCTTCATCATCATCTCCGGTGTTGTTCATAGATGGTACGCGACTAGCTCCACACTCAAGCAATGGTTGTCCACACAATCCAAGGTTGTCCTTGTATGAATCGGCTGAGAACGTATTAAAGTTGTTCCCATGAGGTATAGGACCTTTTAGTAGGTTCATTGACACATTAAAGACCTCAAGAAAAGTTAAACTGGTCAATTCTTGAGGAATATGACCAATGAGCCTATTTGATGAAAGGTCCAAACAATCGAGCAAGGACAACATACCAATTGAGGGAGGGATGCTACCAGTGAGAAGATTGTGTGACAGATTAAGGCCTCGGAGTGAGTGTAATTTTCCTATGGAATTCGGAATTCCTCCCTCAAATTTGTTGTTGGACATATCCAAAGTCGACATAGTAGTGATGATCTTCATGTATAGTAGTTGTCGTCCCTTGAATGTCATCTCGATGGAATATGAGTATGTAAAGCCTTTGGCACCCATGTATTGTGGATTCCCAAGACTAGACTCATTCATATTCATCATGGTTGCAAAATTATCGATATATCTTAAAGGCAACTTGCCATAGAAATCATTGTTTGAGATGTCAAAGATTTGAAGCTTTGAAAATGGATGCTTAACCTTTGATACGCTAACTAGAGGACCATGGAAGTTATTAAAGCGGAGATTGAGAACTTGTAGCTGTGGAAGGCTGTCTTGAAAGTCTAACTGGCTAATACAAGAGGGGGGGTGAATTGTATTTGAGGTGAAATCTAAAAACTTTTGCGGAATTTAACTAAATGAAATAATGACGAGAGAAGATATAGGCTTTTCTAAATTTCCACTATGTAATCAAACTCTTTACAAGTGAAGATTCAAACCCGTTAACAAGTTCCATAAACTAGGAACTTGTTCCCAACTCTCACAGAAGACTTCAGCAGCGAAGCTTCCTTGACCTCACCTTACACAAACTCACAATCCCAAACCCCAAAGTGCTTGAATACAATCTGTAATTACAAATACCTATTACACTCAAGAATATATGAAGGAAAATAACTCTCTTTATGTTATTAGATAGCTACTGGAATTTTTATGCTCAAGAGTTATGTTTTTCTGAGATAGTTTGCATGAGTATTTATAGAGAAGGCTTAGTCATTAACCTCCACTATAATCACGTCCACATGCCAACACCCCACTAACAACTTGTGGAGTTATCTTGATAGATGGTGATCATGAAGGAGGTTTCCTAGCCTTTTCTCACTAATCCACTATCTCAACAATTTGCTGAATATTAGCTTTGATAAAACCGTATAATCAGAGAGTTTTGCAACAACGAAACTGCTTGTTGACTTTATCAAAAGTTTGTTTAAAAAGATTTTATTTTAAAAAGGATTTTATTTGAAAAGATAAATTAATTATTTATTTTAAAACAATTAAGATAATTATCTAAGAATAATTATCTTTATTCGAAAATAGAGGACTAGATAAAACATTTATAAAATATCTTTTTCCTTAAAAGAATTATCTTTTAAAACTAACTTTTATTCCAGTAGTCTTTTTGATAACATAAGTCATTGAGTTCCTTTCCGACTTTATATTATTGAGTGCTCACAATTAAAACTAGAACGTGAGATTTGCATGAGGCTTTTTAGAGAATGCTACTCCGCATTCAAGTTCCTACTCCGGAACGAACTTTGCTTGAACCCTTTATTCACCAAAGACTCAAAACACTCATTAGTCGAGTTTGTCAATTTGTCCATCAAAACCAAAAGGGTCAACAAATTCCCCCTTTTTGATGATGACAAACATTGACAAACTTAGGTAAATAAAATCATCCAGGCATGCAACATAAACTTAAAACAAAACATGAAAACTTAAAAAAAAAACAAACAGAGTAATTAAAGAACTTAGAAAAGTACTTTAAAATAAAAAGACTGAGCAAAAGAAAAATTAACAAGGACTTTATTAACTTAAAAAAACTTAGACTACTAGGACTTTATTTTCCTTAAAATTATACCTTCGATGTGTGAGTTCCTTGGTACACGCCTTAGCCGCCATGAAGTTTGTCTTTTCCCCCTTTTGGCATTATCAAAAGATTGAAAAAAAAAAACAGTTTGTTATACTCCCACTAGACTACGTAGGGAATAGTGAGCTCAAATAATGCAAGGCAAATATAAGTTAGGCATTGAATTATCAACAAACACACACAATCATATGAAAAATAAGAGCCGAGTTCCGATTTAGGAAATAGAAGAGGAACATAGAGAATGTAGCAAAGGATAAAGGCGTACAAACCAAAGTTCAGAGAGATTAAACAAAACCAAAATAAAATTGTTCAACATATGAAATTAGAATAAGTGCAATCAAGGATTTAAAAGGCTACATTGGTAGGATCAAGGGCTGGATTTGTGGGATCAATAGAGTCTTCCTCGACTTCCTCAAAGGCTACTTTGTTGATAGTTTCCAAGATCTCCTTGTTGCCTTCACTAAACTTGCCTTCAGCCTGTGCAAGCTTTGCCTCCATGCCTGGAAATCCGGTTGCTTGAGATTCTGCCAGAGCCTGCACCTGGCCTTTAAGAGAAAGCAGTTCCGAGGCCATTTCCTCCAGGTGAGGTGAACGTGGTGAGCAGGTTGGTGCGTGAGGGAGAAGGGTGGAGTTATGGTGGTGGATTGGTGGCCCAATGAGAGAGATTAGGTAGAAGAAAAAAGAAAAAAAAATTAACCTGCTTAACAGGTTATAGGTCAAAGGGATCGTTAATGGAAGATCCCTACCAAAGGTGGGATTGTTTCTGGAATTTCAAAAGGTGGGATTATTTATAGAAGACTCACTAAAGGTGGGATTATTAGTTTACAATTTTCCTATTTTAGGAGTAGCATTACCTCCTCTTCACTTACATGTTAAAAGTTAAAGAATAAGAGTAGAAATTTTAGAGAAAAATGAGGCCAGTTATAAGTGATGATAATATAGAGACTAGAGAAAGTAATTAGTACAAGTAGTAAAAAATACTCGTAGCTAAAGAGCATTCTCATGCATAATTTAATTATAATTTAAGGGCATGTTCTCATTGACTGAAGTCAGCTGAACTGAACTGAAATAAAATGAATATTTTATAAGAGAAGAAAATTAGGAGCTAAACTAAATTTAACTAAAAATAAACGTATGGGAACATGCTCTAAGTCATTGTCTTATTTGGTTGACGACCAAAGTCATGATTTGGACTGTGGGTCAACTCTCGACAAAATACAAGACTTAAATTTTCCAACACATTTATTTGGTGATTTGGAACAACTAGTAGCTTATTGTACAATTAATTTTTTTCAGCGTTCATTTACCAAGACTTTTAAAAACTTGATTTATAAACACATATTTGCTTTTTTTTTTATTTTAATCCATTTAATTCGCTTTACTTGAATATATTTTTGACTTACCCCTTTGATCTGTATATACACATTTCTGAACGTAAAATTCACATACTATTAAATATACATGCTGTACAAACGCTTGTATGGTGAAGATCTTCCCAAGGACACAGTAATAATTAGCTACAAAATCAAATATTACAATGAAAGTTAAGCTCTAGCCTTACACTATATATTATTCTTTAACTTGGAAATTATACAAGTTTCAGGGATTGGATGATATTAACTAACCTCATAATTTGGATTATTTATGATTTTTATCGAATATCTTTTAAGTTTGGTTTTTGTTGCACATAATATGAAGTTTCCATAAATGGAAATTGTTGCAGATAATGCGATCAAATCGGAGGTAGTATTTAGGTAATTTATGATAAGGAAAAATATACATATAGCAATTTTGCCTACCAAGCAAAACTTGGTGGAGTTGGTGGAAAACTCATTTTGTGACTTTGAGGTCATAAGTTTAAGGGTCTATTCTCATACGTTGAAATTCAGTTCAGTTCAATTCAGTTTAGTTCAGTTCAGCTCAGCTCAGCTCAGCTCGGTTCAGTTCAGCTCCTAATTTCCTCCTCTCATAAAATATTCATTTCAGTTCATCAGTTTAGTTCAGTTCAGCTCAGCTGAGTTCAGTCAATGAGAACATGCCTTAAGCCTCACTAACTACAAAATGCTTGGAAAGGTTGACCTGCGCGGAGCTAGGTTGACTACGGTTCAATAGAGTCTTTTATCTTACTTTTTTTAAAAAAAAAAAAAATAAAAGAATTTTGTCTTAATATGTATCTTCGGAAAATACTACTCCGTAACATTTTTTTTTAAAAAAAAATAAAAAAAATTACGAACACATATAAAATAAAATAAAAACAAGTGTACTCCGTACTTCCTCTGTTCTTTTTTACTTGACCCTCTTTGACTTTTACACTATTCACCACCCTTCTTATGACCGTGTTTTGTGAATAATATGTAAGGAAAAACATATTCATGTTGCATCATTTTGAATTCGTCTCAATAAGTATTATCATAATGTTTAACTTTTATATTTTTTAATTATGGAGAATCAAATTTATTGACCGTTAAAGTTTTGCACTGACAAACGTGATAAAAAAAAACAGATCAAGTAAAACAGAACTGATGAAGTATTATCTTTTTTTTTTAATCTAACTAATATAAAACTGACCTCATAAGGAACTAGGAAGGAAAAGAGGGGAAATTTCTCCTAAAACCTTTTCATCATCGACAAATAAATGGCTCGGTCCAAACTTCACGCGTTTCTTTCATTTATTGTTGATTTAAGCATACACCACACTACAGATGAGATAAATTCAGCTAAAAAAGCCAAGGACTTGAGATAAAAACAAAAATTATTGAGGGAAGCACTGAAGCATTCTCTTTTCTAGTAACTTCAATTTCTCGCTCTATAAATTTGGTGTGTACAAATACAACCAACTATATATATGTACACAACTTTATTAGTTATTATTACTCAAAACACTTGTAAACTTCACCAAATAATACCATGTTTAGCCCTTCCATAATACTAAGTTTTTCATTATTACTATGTCTATGCCTTGCCTTCAATCTTGTATTTGTCACTTGCTCATCATCACCTTCTCTCCGTAATACGTCTTCTTCGAACCAATGTCATCAAGACGAGTATTATGCATTGCTTCACTTAAAAGAATCCTTCATCAGCTTTAAACAAGTTGATCCTTATAACTATTAGAAATAACACAAGATCATGGAAAAGAGGTTCAGATTGTTGTGAATGGGATGGAATTACTTGTCATCCTCTTACTCATCATGTCATTGCACTTGACCTTTACAACAATGGGATCGTCGGAACCATCAATTCAAATAGCAGTCTCTTCCAACTAGGCCAGCTTCAAAGGCTTAATTTGTCCTTAAATTATTTTTCTCGATCCACTATTTCGCACAAATTTGGTCAGTTTCATTTTCTTAAACACCTAGATCTTTCTGATTCAGGATTTTCTGGTAGAGTCCCTCTTGAAATATCTCAACTTACTAGATTGACATCTCTTGATTTATCATGGAATGATCTTGAAATTTCAAATGTCAAGCTGGTATTTAGCAACCTTACTAAACTGAAACATCTAGATCTTAGGACCATAAAACTAGAGTCACAGATATTTCAAATCATCACTAACTTGTCTTCACTTTCATATAAAGAGTCTTGACCTCGGGTCAAATGGCCCTATAAACTTTCATTTCCCATCATTGTATAACTGATGGTCCTGTTGACAGATCAATTACCTCCACTTTAGCTAATTCATTGCAACGTTTAGAGTTATCCAACACCAGTATTCAGGGTGACTTCCCTAAATGGTTACAATAACAAGTTAGGGAATCGTTAATGATTTTGGATATTTCATACAACTCTTTTACCGGACATCTCCCAATCATTTCATCATCTAAGACAGTGTTGTTTGCAGCCTCAAACAACAATTTTACGGGCCCAATAGATTCATCAATCTGCAGATTGACATCACTTTCGGTTCTTGACTTATCTAACAACAATTTGAGGGGAGATTTCCCACATTGTTTAGGAAGCTTAAGTAGTCGCCTTAAAGTGTTGAATTTAAGGTCTAATAACATTCATGGAACTCTTCCTACAAACTTTTCCAAATGTGACAAATTAGAATATCTAGACTTGAGTAGTAATAAGTTGCAAGGGAGGTTACCTCGATCTTTGGCACGGTGTGAATTTTTACAAGCTATCAATCTTAGAAATAACATTCATGGATGAATTTCCTCATTGGTTGCATACTCTTCAAAGAATTCAAGTCCTCGACTTGAGTTCTAACAAATTGTACGGTCACATCAATAATGTAAGTGAACATCATCCATATCCCGCATTACAGATTCTTAACCTCTCTAGTAACAACTTTAGCGGTAAGATTCCAATAACTTACATTAAAAATTTTCTAGCCATGATAAAGAATATTGATCACCATGGTAGTCCACAATATATGGAATCATTGCATTCTGGATTTTACTATTCCATCGAGCTGACGTTGAAAGATGTGCAATTACCTTATGAGAAGATCATTGAAACACTCTATTTTTTTTATCTATCAAACAATGCATTTGAAGGAGAAATCCCCGAGTATGTAGGACAATTGGTTGCAATTCTAGGCCTTAATCTTTCACACAACCGCCTTACAGGGCACATTCCTGCATCCATTGGATCATTGTCCTCGCTTGACAGTTTGGACCTCTCCTCCAACATGCTAAGTGGGCGCATTCCTCATGAACTGGTTAGTTTAACTTTTCTTGAGGTCTTCAATGTTTCAAACAACAAACTGGAAGGGCCTATACCTCAAGGGAACAACTTCAATACATTCTCATCCGATTCATACAAGGAGAATCTTGCATTGTATGGGGATCCATTGCCCGAGTGTGGAGGAAATAGCACACCATTCGTGATCAACAACGAAGATGATTCTGAAGATCAAGGGAGCACATTGAAAGTGTGGGAAACAATTGTGATGGGATTTTGCACTGGCATCGTCGTTGGGCTGGCTTGGGGATATTACATGTTTTCTGTGGGAAAACCCTTTTGGTTAATCAAATTGGCTGACAGAATGGAGTTGGCTTTGCTTGACTTTTTCGGGACGAGCAATATGGTACGTAGAAAAGGAAGAAGAGCACGAACAAGAAGGAATTAAAATTCGAGTGTAATATATGTAATATCTAGCTTGCGTTTCCTCTTGTCTGGAGAATGTCTCGTCAATCCAATTGCTTATTGCTGTACTTTCAGGTTGAATGTATTATATACTACTAATGAGTAATGAGTTATGCAAGTTCAGGCTGAATGTGTGGCTTTTTATTACATAAAGTTGTTATCAATCTTACCATATATACGGAGTGGTTGTGGAGCTCTTCAAGGTATACCACCACAACCTTTAATTTACTCTGTATTTTTAGAAGGAAACTAATCACTATCGATTGTTTGATTCAGCAAATTAAACAAGGCTCTGTTTTTTGGACTTTACTTAATATTTTTTTTAATACTACACTCTACCTTATATACTAAACCATATTTTTCAAAGTACACAATACACAATTAACAGAGTACTACCTATAGGAGTTAAATCTACACCATTGTTCAAACTACATGTCACCTCGATATGAGTAAGTTGAGGTGTTAAAAGCTGATCCGACATACTCGACAACAAATTTGAAAAACTCAATTCAGATTTCAACTTGTATGAACACACTAATTTAACATGACTCAACTTTTATCGAAATAGACTCGACCCGACCGAAGGAGACACCTCTAGGCAGGGGCAAAAGATACTTAGTTGCATCATTATAACTAGGGGTGGCTTCAAACAGCCACAATTAAACAATGGGTATTTCTCAATTAGAGTCTCGTTAAAGTTAGGGAAGACATTTTATTTATTTTTCAATTTTATATTTTAATTCAACAACTAAATAAGGGGTGGCTTCAAAAAGAGAAAATACAAGTTAGATATCTTTGTCCGAGAAATCTATTTATGCAAGTTTGCAATCGCAAAGAGAAAGGATATACCTTGATGATATATGCAAGTTTGCATGCATTTGAAAACCATTAATTTGGTGGTTTAAAGTGGCAAATATCGAGTACATATATACAATTTTCTTTACTGATGGTTTATAGTGCGATCAAATAAATCTATATTTGGTGGCACATTCTTGTATAGCTAACAAACTAACCATGTTGCGTACTAACCCCATCATTACTTATCGAGCATTGTACTATGAATTCCCATCATGATTCATCGAGCATAGGTTAATGGAGGTAGATCAAAAGGTACAATACATACACTAATCAATCGAGCATAGGTTAATGGAGGTAGATCAAATGGTACAATACATACACTAATCAATCGAGCATAGGTTAATGGAGGTAGATCAAATGGTACAATACATACACTAATCAATCGAGCATAGGTTAATGGAGGTAGATCAAATGGTACAATACATACACTAATCAATCGAGCATAGGTTAATGGAGGTAGATCAAATGGTACAATACATACACTAATCAATCGAGCATAGGTTAATGGAGGTAGATCAAATGGTACAATACATACACTAATCAATCGAGCATAGGTTAATGGAGGTAGATCAAATGGTACAATACATACACTAATCAATCGAGCATAGGTTAATGGAGGTAGATCAAATGGTACAATACATACACTAATCAATCGAGCATAGGTTAATGGAGGTAGATCAAATGGTCCAATACATACACTAATCAAATTGTAACATGGTTTAAGTCGAATTTGTGTATTACCAACTTTGAGTGACTGGAAGTGCAAATACAAATATACAATGCTTATGAATCTAGCAAAGTAACCATGGTACCTAAATTAATAACATTTATATGACAATTTTACCATTTTTGCTTCTATTTCTTTTTACTATAATGCGCACTTAGCACCACGGCGTAGGATAAGAAACCAGGCCTCTGTTCTTGCAAATTAGGATAGATTTATTGATAGTGAAAATGAAAGCTTGCCAAACAAACCAACAAATTCATACTATTCTGATTAACCATTTATTTCCCATTAATATCTTCAACTTTATAATGCTAAAGTACATACATTATAAAATGTCAATGTGTATAAAAATTATTCTTTTGAGATTTAGTTGTCACGTTACTTAGTTCGTTCAATACTTCAAATTACACTGTCAACGGGACTTAACTGACAATAGATTCCGAGGCAAAGCGAGTATTACTTGTCAATTTTTCAATCAAAACATTTCACACATGTAAAGTCTAACAAAGAGATGGGATCTCCATTTTTCTTTAGAGTTATTTCCAATACCCCCATTAAAATCCAAAAAAAAAGGGAAACATTAACATTATTATTAATTTTATTTCAATTTTTTATTCTCCCCTAAAAATTTACATTTCATCTTTATAAAAACTCTAACAAATCACAAAGAAAGTCTAAAACTCTAAAAGATAAGAGGAAATGAAATTAAAATGGAAAAAAAGAGAGAAATACGGGGAGTAGGAATTAATTATTACTCTACAAATTTAAAATAAAAAAAATAAAAAAGTTTTACATTATATTTTGTCACTGTTGCTCACTCATTAAAGGTTGAAGTATCAACAAATGCTTCCGGTTGTCCGGCGACGTAATCCAAGAGACCCTCGGCGGCTTTCTCGCCGGGAGCGTCGGCAGACGGCGGCGATACACGGCTGAACACAACAACCACCGCCAAAAATAGAGCCGTTGAAGCTAAAAGTGGCCAAAAATAAGCCAAAAGATCAACAAATCTAGGAGCAACACTTACTAAAGTAACAATTGAACCAGATAATAAAATCCCAGCAATTAAATGGAATTTGAACTTCATCAGCTGTTCTGGGATCTCCATTTTTTCTGATTTTATTGGGGTTTTTTTTTTTTTTTTTGGGGGGGTTTTTGAATGAAAGAGAAAAAACCCAGATGAAGGGTTTTCTGGGTATTTAGAGAGAGAATATGAATGAATGAATGAGAGGAAAAAGAGGAGAGAGAAAGAGGAAAGAGATGAACTGAGTTATGCAGAGATTCTCTGAGACAAATATTGGGGGCTGTAAATTTTTTAGTTTTTGTTTATTTGGGGTTTCTTGAGATTAGACTTATGCTCTGTGTAATTTGATCCTGTTTTTTTCTGAGTGGCTTTTATGGTGCTATAGTGTTGATGCTTTGTTTGTTTTCCACCTTTGCTCCTTTTAGCTGTCTCTAGTAAATTAGGCTCATAATTTGTTTCGGGTCGGGTTCGAGTTAAGTTTTATCCATTGTAAGGTGGTAAGTGGGTGGCTTGAATCATGTTTGATTCGAAATCATTTAATTTAGGTCATGATTGAGTGACTCATCATTTTATTTTTAATATAAAGTTTCATTATAATTAAAAAATAATAATAATAATAATCAATGAGATTAGCCTATCAAGTTGATCTATTTTGGTTTGAGTCTAACTTTTGTTAAGTTGCTTTTCATAGTTTGGGTTTGGATTATGTGTTTCAAATACAAGGTAAAGTTGATTGGAAAAATAAAAGGAAAGTAGATCCAAATAATCATTTGTGCCAAAACATAAGAAATTAAACAGAGCAATAAATTAATAGAAATTAAATAAAATATGAAAATTAGTAATTGATTCTGAACTAGTTTTTGGCCCTAACGATGTACTGAGTCATTACTTGTATTTTAATTATAGTTATTTTGAAATTTAATTATAGTTTGTCAATTTGATCATATTATCCCTTTGAATTTTAATAATAATTGTAGATAAGTTAGGGTCTGTTCTCATATGTTGAAATTCAGTTCACTTCAATTCGGCTCCTAATTTCCTTCTCATATAAAATATTCATTTCATTTCAGTTCAGCTGAGTTCAGGCAATGAGAACAGGCCCTTAGTCTTTGATATATAGGAAATGGTTTATACCAAATTGACAATCTTATTGGTTCATCAATAATCCAAATTTATCTAACATTTTTTTTCCAAATTCAAATTTAAATTGGATTATTGAATATTTGATCACTTATATTTATGTAATAAAGGTATTAGTTTCGCAAGAAAAATATAGGGGGTATGATAGCATGTTTAAATTAAGTATAAGTACTATATAGCGTTAAAAGGATGATAGTTGAATACAAGATGAGTTTCAATCAATTAAGTATGACAATTTTAAGTCAAGATAGCAAATTAGCCATGCTTCAATAATTTTGTATTAGATCAAACTAACATAATCAAGAACGCTACCTGATACAAAAGATATAAGTCACAACCTCACGTATTATACTAGTGAGCCCTAATTTTCTTTTAAAATTTCTGAATTTAAACAAGGAGGCCAGGAGTCAAGGCGACACATATAGGTCGTTATACATCTTATCTATCAATACTTAAAAAGAGGTTAAAATGACCCATTTTACACGTAATGGAGAAACCAGGTTATTCCAAATTTCCAAACCTACTTTGATTTAATGTACCACCTATCAATGGAACTAAGCTAACCATAGTTTCCTATTTAGCCAGTGGAACATAGATAGGTACACCTAGATTTAGTGTCAAAAGTACTATGATTGATTTCATTTCAATCTAGTGACTCTAGTCAACAATATGAACCAAATTCAATCAAAATCACGATTAAATCAACGAAGAATATACCCATTTCTTTTACCATTTGGTGGTAGATAAGTAAATTTAACAAAATTAAAAGCAGGAAACTTTTGCATACACATGTATTTTGTCTACATGACTGCAGTGTCGGTTGTTTGTTCCAAGTACTTTACCAATGTTTTTGTTACTTTTTGAGAAAATTGGATCTAATATGACGTGGTAATTGACCTTGATGTCTAGTTAAATTCTCAATTAAAGAGTGATTTCCATTATTATTAGCATAAATCTTTGTCTAAGTACGCTTCATTATTACCAATATTCAATACTTTACAAATTGTCATAAACCATATAGGCATATATAGTGGCATTTATCAATTATCACGACTTTTTAAGTTACTATTGAATACGATGAAAATGGAAACACAAATTCTTGATTAAAATTAAGCTAAGGCGGACTTTTATTATTACGGAGTATGTTATTATAAGATGAGTTAAAGTTGCTCAACGTATAAAATTACCCTTGTGTATCACAAAAATTATCATATCCCTAACATAAATTTTACCCGAAAAAAAAATATTTTTAATGTATAAAACCGAGGGGAAGACTAAATGGGAGGAAAAGATTAGTCATATTTCAACATGTATTTATTATTAAAAATTACACATCATATAACTAATATATAAAGCTAAACTTTTAGCCAGGTCACGAGATATCGACACTTGACATTCCAACTTTTCGCCAAGTGTCGAATGTCAAGTGTCGCGCCACGATGGATAGATTTAAATAGATTTTATAAAATAAAAAATAAAGTTAGTTTAAGTTTCTATTTGGATAGAATTTTAATTAGGATAAAATTGATAGTTTAGAGTTTTATTTTCGATAAAATATCAATACTTTAGATGTACAAAGTGAATTATACTTTTATTCGAAAAAATTATTAGATTATAATTCACAAAAATTATCATATGAACTTATTTTTTATATCATAATATTTTTTGTAGCGAAGGAAGTAGTTCAAATCGTAAAACATCCATACCGGTTAAAATAATATACTTCATAATCTAATAGAATTTTAAAACTATGTAGCTCTGTCAATTAGGGTCGGGTCATGAGTCATCTTGAATTGAGTCTTGTCAGGTTACGAGTCACGAAATGTTTAACCCTTGCCTAAAGTTTTGGGTTCGGGCCGGGTCAACCCAACGGGCTTTGAACATTTATTTTATTTATTTTTTGCTAATTTTTTTTATTTTTTTTTATGTATTAAATCGAACATTTTTACCAATTCCTACTTGATAGCAAATCGTCACAACAACAACACTTCAATTCCTAACTAATTTTGTATCAATGAGATATTTTAAAATTTGACATATATCTTAAAATTCAATAAACAATCCGGGCATCGCACGGGTACAAAACTAGTGAAAATAATACCCTTACAGAAATTAATGTTACATAAGAATTATTGAAGTTGTTATTCTTAAGTAATTGACTTATGATAAATTAATATTAGCCCGTCTTATATAAGACTTATTAGAAGAGTGAAAAACATTAAATAAACCAGAGAATTAGATTGTTGTTGGTCCACTTAATCTAATTTTCATTGGCCCTTTGCTTTTCCACTTAAATTTATATTCATATGTAAATTGTAGTGGAGCAAAAAGATGATATTGTTGTAATTTATGGGCAAGCAAATTAATTAAATGAGCAATAATGTTGGATGTACTTATTTTGGTAATGTGCATCAAATCAATCAGTTTATCAACCGAAAGCTTTTGCAAATGATCCCCACCATCGCCAGAAAACATAAGGTCGGTGTTAATAAACAACCTTCTTATATTTGAAGTACGAATTATTATCAGGAAAAGCAAATATAATAGCTTGTTGATTATATTTTCATTGTGTTCTCTTCAATTTATTTTATCTGATTAATTTTTTTTTTGTCTAAATTAGTGAGTTTTAATATATCTAAACTTACTAAAATATAATTTTTATTTAATTTTATCTTATTTAAATTTATTTTGTGAAAACACACAAGTTAAAAATTAATAAGGAAATCATACTATACGTCCATACTCCTAGGACATCGTTTATAGAGGAGTTGATTTTTCTAGTGGAATATCAATTATTTTATTACCCTTTAGTAGAATTTAGATAATTGTTTGGATAATATATACTTGTATAAGTTACATATTAGTTCCTCTCAAAAGTTACATTAGTTAGCATATTAATTTTGGTACACATAATTAATAAGCTACATATGCAATTATGCATGCACGTCATAGCTTTTTCTTGCATGAAGTGGGAAAAAAAATAATTTAAAAAGTGTTTTAATTTTTGTATGTTTTGAGATTCAATTATCTCTTTTTGTAACATTTTTCTAGTGACATTTAAGAATCTAAGGAATAACTTGGATTGTGAGTTAAAGAAATCTCAATAATTTAAGAATAACTTTTTCTATATCTCTCATATGCAGCGCATAGTAGGAATTAGATTCTCTAATTGCTTGAAGTTTAATTTGAGCCAACCATCATTGTTGGAAAGTTGGATCTTTTGGTTGGTGAAATCTAAGTTAATGTTTGTCAATTGCATTGCCTTGACCAAGTCATCTTATTAGGAGTCTTTAGGAGTCAATGCCCATTTAATAATTGATTGTCCCTTTTACCATCCTTTGCTAAACTATATTCTAAAATTTTCTTTTGCCTTTTGTCTATGAATCTATGATGGCATGAGGTGGGAGGTTATTATGATTGTACTTTAGTGCGGATATTTAGATCAAATCTTGTCTATATTATGCGTTTGTGATGTTAATTAAGATGAACGATTATAATAAGCTACTTGTTTGTAGCTATTTATTAATTAGCCTGTCAATTTTATTGATGTAAAAGTGTAACAAACAATGTTGTAATATAAATAAATAAATAATAAAAAAAAATGACCATTAATTATAAAATTATGCCCAAGAATTACTCCGTAGTTAGGAAATACCAAAAATACTAAACACCTTTAAAAATTTTACTCCATTTGTTCATTGTTGAATCTATTTATTTTTTTCATGCTATTATTTATAGCCTTGCTAAGAGAGGAGGAAATGAGGATTTGATCCCCATATTGAGAAGGAGCTCTTTACCTCTTATCTTAATCCCTCATGAAATTGGAGAATATTATTAACTCTTACGAGTACATTATTTCATTTGAAATAAGGTGTTATAATCTAATTTGATTTAAAATTCATCTAATCTAAGAAGTATTGATCAAAGTCCAAAACTAAAACAAACAATAATCCATCTATAATTGGGTCTAAAATCAAACCCAAGTCCAAACCCAAAATTTGTAACTTTGGTTGGCGGTTTACTTCTTGGAATTTCCAAATCATAAGGCGGTCTAAAACCCACAAAATCAATCGCACCCAAAATGGTTAGAAAGAGAAGATACAGTCCAACCCATCAAGCCACTCATGGCGCCGGTAAACTGCACCAATGGCGCAATGGTTGGTTGTGTAGCCGTTCTTTCTCTCTCTTTAGCCACCCTTTCTTACTTCCTTTTCAACCAACAACGGATTTTCAAGCATCCCAAATCAAAAACTCAAAATCCCAATTGCACTAAAAAGCATGGAAGTGGAATTGTTGGTGCAATTGGAAATACCCCTTTGATTAGAATCAATAGTCTTTCTGATGCCACTGGTTGCGAGGTACTTAGCTTGATTTTTGATTCTATGGAGTTTTATGACTTGGGTATTAAAAAATTTGCTTATTTGTTGGGGATTGGATTGTTTGATTGATTGTTGAATGTTAAATTTGCTTATATGTGTTAAAGGTGCTGCTTTTCTATTGAATTGTTACTAATTGTCCAGAAATGAGGATTCTTCTTGTTGGGGTTTTGATTGATTTATTGTTAAATGTTAAGTTTGCTAATATGTGCTAAATTTGCTTATTTATATTGATAGAATTGTTACTAATTGTCCAGAAATTAGTACTCTTGTTGTTGGGGTTTTGATTGATGTATTGTTTAATGTTAAATTTTTCTAATGTGTGTTTAAACTGCTAATTCTTTTGATTGAATTGCTACTAATTGTCCAGAAATGAGGATTTTTTCTGTTGGGTTGTTGATTGATTGGTTGTTTGATGTTAATTTTGCTGTTGTGTGTAAATTTGCTATTTTTAATTATTTTTTTTTATTGAATTGCCACTAATTGTCCAGATATGAGGATTCTTTTTGTTGGGATTTTGAATGATTGATTGTTCGATGTTAATTGTGGTAACATGTCCTTAATTTGCTAATTTTGATGATTTGGTACTATTTGTCAAGAATTGAGGATTCTTTATTAGGGGTTTTACCTGATTGTTAAACACTTTCCAATACTAGTTGAACGTTTTGTACTAGCAATTAGCAAAGCAAAGCCCTGATTAATTTTGTTTGAGCAGATTCTTGGGAAAGCTGAGTTCTTGAATCCAGGAGGAAGTGTCAAAGACAGGATTGCTGTTAAAATCATAGAAGAGGTACTTTTAAGCTGAGTTTTTATGCTGTTATGCGTCATTGATTGTGCTTCATGCGGAATTGAGTATCACATAACCTATACGTACTGTACTCTGCTATTGCTGGGGTAAGTATTTGAGTATATTTGGCCCCCCTCTATCATGCTCGAAGCAGGAGCATTGCTTAAAACTTCATTTAGGTAATGGTGTCATTAACGTCTGGACTCATACTGGTATTTTGAAGTACTGCTGAGTGATTACATTTTATTGAAATGAACTTAGTAAACAAGGATTTGGGGGATGAAAATAGAGCTCTGAACTGTTTTAAGATGGTTGAGTTATGTGTTCATATGCATTGATAATTAAAGAAAAGGCTGGATGTCCCACTTCATGTTGTCAGTTGACTAGGTGATGTGAAATATGCCTGATGGGGTTAATTAGAGATTTAGTTCAGGAATGAGAAATTTGTAAGCATTTCTAGTTCTGTATGGGAGGCTTAGTTTAGGATTGGAGATGTAGAAGGCTTCTTAATTGAAATGCATATAATTAAGGTAACAACAATTCAGGACCAAGTGATACTACTATGTTGAAAATTTTAGAGGCACTTTCTTTGATTAGCCATTGTACAAATATTCTTTTTAAGCCATCCACATGTTTTCACCTTATTAATGACTACAAAAAGCTAGCTCTCTTAGCTGCAATTTATTCGTACTAGGGTTACCTGGTGTTTGGAGAGCCACAAGAGCGGGTGATGAGAGTCGATCCCCGGATCTCCTGGAATCGGGAAGGAAGCTCTAATCACTTGAGCTATCCCTCACTCTCAGGTTGCCTGTTTTTTTTACAGTCAATTTCTTTGTTTGTAGGTTTAAATGTTTAATATTGTGGCACCTTATGAGCCAAGAGGAGTGAATGAGTGATTATCAGTAGATGTGTCTAAACTCTAAAGAGAGTTTACTTGGATTCTTCTAGAACATTATGCTGTAGCTTATACAACATAATTTCATAACACAATCCTGTTGTATTACCACAACTATTCTTGAGTATCATGCAACTTAGTGAGGTAGTAGTTGAAGGTACCCTGTTGTGCTTAGACATAGTCAAGAAAGATATATATAGGGAATTTAGGTGTGTAGTAATTTAGATGCTTCGTTTCACATTACTCTGCTGGATACACAATAATTTCAATCGGGTATGGACAGACAACACATGTAGGCTAGGTCATCCAAAATTCACATTAAATGTTGAGTTTAGCACCTAGACGGCCGGACCCATACCTGTGTGGCTGTGTATACATGCAAGGCTTCTGCCTTGCGTTTTTGTTGGTCTTTGACCCTGTTTCAGATGTAGTGTTCTAACTGTTCTCGCTTTGGTTTTAATGTGATGTACTCTATACGAGGGAAGGTTTTTATTTTTTGTTCATATTGATTGCATATGTTTCTGTTTCCTCTAATATGTGGCATATGCTCAGGCATTGGCATCTGGTCAACTAGCTCCTGGTGGAGTGGTTACTGAAGGTAGTGCTGGAAGTACTGCCATTAGTCTCGCAACAGTTGCTCCTGCTTACGGATGTAAATGTCATGTTGTGATTCCGGATGATGTTGCTATAGAAAAGGTATGTTTTGGCCTACTCCACCAAAGCATGAACCTTCTTTTCTTCTAATCTTCTATGCAGTTTTATTTTGGTTTCTTACTGTCCCTTTTCCCCCTCCAAAACAAACAGTCTCAGATTATTGAAGCACTTGGTGCTACAGTTGAGCGGGTCAGACCAGTGTCAATCACTCACAGAGACCACTTTGTAAATGTAGCTAGACGACGGGCATCAGAAGCTAATGAGCAGGCAGCTAAATATGGTAAAAATAGTCAAACACCTAACAGAAACCAAGAGCAAACAAATGGTGAAATATTTGAAGAGCAGAAGAAAAATCACACATTTTCAAGGGACTGTACTGGAGGTTTCTTTGCTGACCAGTTTGAAAATTTGGCCAATTTTCGAGCCCATTGTGAAGGCACAGGGCCTGAAATCTGGGAACAAACTGAAGGAAAGCTGCATGCATTTGTAGCGGCTGCTGGAACTGGGGGCACATTAGCAGGTGTTTCTCATTTCCTTAAGGTGAGTTCTGCCTTTTGATATGTAATGCATTTATTTGCAGAAAGTCGGAAAGTAATAAATGATTCCTCCTTTCTTGACAGGAGAAAAACGATAATATCAAGTGCTTCCTGATTGACCCTCCTGGTTCTGGCTTGTTCAATAGAGTAACAAGGGGAGTGATGTATTCAAAGGAGGAGGCTGAAGGGAAGAGGCTAAAGAACCCCTTTGACACTATAACTGAGGGCATTGGAATAAATAGGTTGACTCATAATTTCATGAAGGCCAGGCTAGATGGCGCTTTCCGAGGCACAGACAAGGAGGCTGTTGAGATGTCTAGGTAAGCCCATGCTTTCATATCTTCTAATGTCTTGGCTGTTGACACCATATGTTTGTAATCGATCCTTACTTTTTTAACTGGTGGCTCTTGGCAAGTTAGCAGCAGTTGCATGAAAACTTGATGAAACATGCCACATTCCTCTCATTTCTAAATGTTTCCCTTTTTTTTTAAGCTTTAAAAAACTTTTGGCAAAACATCTCCTAGACCCCTTGGATAAATTTTGCCCTTTCATGAATATGTTCTCCAGTAGTAAATATTGTACTTAACTCCATGTATGCACTAAGATACTGTTTTTTTTATTATATTCTGAAGTTTTTTTCTCCATATTTGACTCTTTCGTTTCTTTTATTTTTGTTTCCCGGTTTCCTTTCCGTTCAACAAAGCTTATCAGTCAATTTTTAAACTGCATCAGGTTCCTCCTGAAGAACGATGGGATTTTCTTAGGTAGCTCTTCAGCCATGAATTGTGTTGGAGCTGTTAGGGTTGCTCAGACGCTGGGTCCTGGCCATACCATTGTTACAATCCTGTGCGACAATGGGATGAGGCATCTGAGTAGATTCTACAAAGCCGAGTACCTCTCTCAGCTGGGTTTGACTCCATCTGCCACTGGTTTGGAATTTCTTGGCCTTCCATGAGAAGAGATACGTAGACAGCAATTTAGCTCACCAGAGAAAATTGAAACTGACATACTAGATCCAGTTTGCTAAAAGTTGCTGATAGAGATGCTGGAACTTAGTTCAACCATTTTTTTAGTATGAGGTAGTCAAATTAATCATTGAGCATATACGAAGTATATGTTGTATGAATTGTTTGATTATTATACAAGTATTGTTTATCAACTTATAATTTAAATCTCTACTATTTGGAAAACTCTGAAAATTGTTGAACCATTGATATTAGAATGTGCATGTCAAGAACTATTCCCAGGAACTACCAACATTCTGCACTTTACAAGCCCTTTTTTTTTTTTTTTTTTTTTTTGAGAAAATACTTTCTTAATAGACATTAGCTACCTTAACAGTTAACAATTTACCATTTTGTTTTTGTGAATTTCAAATGTCAAGCATGAACTACGAAACCAGTTTAGTTAGAATGAAAGTATGGGAAAAAACTATGGAAGCACCGATGCAGTACAATTCGTTGTCAAGACTCAAGAGTAGTACTGAAATACAAAAACTCTATTTTATCTCTTTTTTTTTTTTTTTTTTTTTTTTTTTTTGCAACTTAGCATCCGTTTGCTGGTAGGGAGGCTTGCCTGGGAATGAGTAATCTAGACTACAAATCAGTATAATTTGAAGGCTTAGGACTTGCACGACATAGTTTACGGGACTAGGGACTACAAAAATAGAATGGTTTTAAAAGTAACCAAACCCATTGCATAAATAGAAATAGATGCAGATAACCAAAAGAAACAACACAAATGTTATAAACAGGTTCATAATCAAGGGGCACCATGCCTATGCTCCTTATAACTCTCAGATATGTAAAAAAGAGGTTCTACAAATAAAACAAGTAAAAGTATGAAAGTAATCTCAAGCTTGTAAAGGATTCACTGACGATTCCTTCCAACGAACAACGACTCATCACAGTGTGGGTCAAGCCAATCCTTGGACGAACCCTTGGCCATCTTTCCACTCACCTTACCACTGCCACCAACAAGTTCTCTTAAGCTCTCGACTCTATTCTCTCGCCCTGTGCTGCCAATCTTCTTGTCTGCTTCCTTGAGCTTTTGTTTGAAACGCTGCTTACAATTGGTGGGGTTTTGCTCTTGTTGCTTCTGTTGTGGTGGAGCTCCGTGGGGTCCCAAGTAAATTTTTTCTAGTTTATTATCCTGACCGTCCAGAAAAGGGTTTTTACAATCGATCAGAAATGGTATGTTTGATCTGTCAAGCTATCAAAGCCTACCAAGCTACAGTGTATATGGACAAGAAATTAAAAAAAAAATGAACATTTACCTTCAAAGGGGCAGACTTGGAGACATCTACCTTCGGAGGATCTGATTCAATTTGGTCAGGGTTTTCTATTCCCAAGCTTGGAATTACAAATCCATCAGTATCTGGAGGCAGCATGAAAATGAATTAAAAAAAACACGAAGGAAAAACAGTGCCGCTGACAGCAAAAGGCAATAGCTCAACAAGTAGTTCACACATAATACATAAATGTATTTAAATAGACAAAAATGAAAATGGATCATTTTTAAACGCAAGAAAATAAGAATAAGATCTGCAATATAAACTCGTAACAAAAATCACATTTACAAGTTGCCAAATCATAGGGTCAATCAATAATGGATAATATCAAGCTAGCAGCTTTAACATGATGAGGCGTTATGGCAAGCAACGGGGATGTATGTCTCTGCAGTTAAAAGAGTCAGTCTAATAAGTAAAACAGTTCATCCTCATTATCTTAGTGGGATACAAGTAGCAGTTTACAATTTTCAAGTCTCAAAACCTGGAAATGTAAGCTGACCAAACAAGCAAGGTTCCCACTTGTGAGACTATCAGCATCACATCAAAATAGTTCACCAGCTGAGATTCCTTTTTTATGTAAAAGCTCACTTCTACATTGACCAAAATACATAGATCTTAAAATAGGTAACAAGAAAGGTAAAACCATGAGGTAAAGCTGTTGTTATCCTTATAAAATGAATGCAATCAATGCATGATGAGAAATCACCCTACACATATGACATATTGTGTTATTCTAGACAAAACTGAAACTAGTATATCAGCTACTGTCTTCCCATCATCTTTTAATACTGAAAAGCAAAAAAAAAACCCTCATTACAAACTACTACTTCAGAAATTGGTGTCTACAACATCTCATTTAGTCAAAGACACATCTAACATGTTGGTTGGAGTGATGCACAGTTTAGAGGGATGCATAGACTTGATTGCTCTATTAGTCTTTTCCTATCCAACAAAACTTATATTAATCAGTAAAGTAATACATGCAGTCAAAATGTCAAAGATCAAGACTAAGAGACCATAGACTATAGGACATTCAATCTAACCAGTTCAATGTCATCATTAATTTGATTACGACAATCAAACATAAGAATATAAGAAACAGCACAAACTACAATCAATGAAAACAATATCAATAATCCTTGACTCTTTACGGACTATAGTTGCGTACTTGTATATATATTGATTTCCTCAGAGTCTTAGACCCAACCTCGACAAGAATCATATCAAGTTCTTCCATTGTTCAAACTCAAAAATGAACTCAAAATCATCAAAAGAAAACCTATCCACTACTTAACCTAAGCATAAGTGAAAGCCTGCTTTAATAACCCAATATTTTCAAACCTCGAAATCCATCTAAATCACCCAAATTTCTCATTACCTCAATCGCCCTCTTTTTCGAAGTATAATCAATCAAAAAGTTGGCAACTTAGCATTGCTCTAGTTCTAGTGACAAGTACATGTCAATAATTATAAATTTAAAAACTGCCTAAAAATTCATTTCATAAGGTGTAATTAATAACCAAATTGGAAAAATCATTACCCTAACATGAATCATTGAAATTCATAAACTTCAAAAATAACATAATCATCAAACCAGTAACAAGCAAAACCAAACATAGCAAGTTCAACAATTTGCTAAAAAAACAAGTAAAAAACACAATAAATCAATTCAAATTAGCAGGAAAACATAAATAAAGGAAAGGGGCATACCCCACTCATCATCTTCTTCAACAGGGGAAGTGGGGTGCAGTGAAGATTGGTCCATGGAACAATGACGATCATCGATTTGCGCAATTAAAGGGCGATTAAGCCCAATTCACAACGCACTTCTTTATCAATTGATATAAATTTCTACTTTAATTAGCGAATTTGACGACAAATGAGGGATTAATTGGCGCGAAAATCCCTAATTTCCTCAAATTTATTTAGAGAGAAAACCCTAGAAAGCTCTGAAAATGAGTTGAGAAGAGAGAGAATGGGAAAGAAATGGACAAGAGATGTGGCGAATCTGATACGGGGTGAGAAGTGAAATGACTAAATTACCCCTCGGGTAGTACTAAAGTGGAAAATGTTACATGAACATTCTATTTTTGGAGGGTTTTCTTTGTTCTTTTCATTGGCATTTGGTGCCAAGAGCATAAAGTGAAAAGAAGGTAGATTCACTAGATTGTGGACCTCAAACAATTGGTAGGTAATAAAAGCAAGGACTATCAAATTGGAATATTCATATTCGTGATCATGGACGGAGTAAAACTTAGTTGAAAATCTAACGTATCTTAGATTGTATAGTTAGATGGCATATTATCATGTGGTATATTGACGTTTAATATGAGGTGGAGGTATGAAGTGGAATTTTTGAACCTAGATCAATCATGTTCGTCTAAGTGATTGTATTGGTTGCATGTATGCCATTGATCCCGCATAATCAAATTTGTATTGAATTAATTGATTAGTCAAAGCACCATAACATGATGTGTACCAAAGATTACGCTAAACAATTTTCAGCTAAATCAAAATTGACTTTATATAATCTAGCTTGAATAGTTTTATTACGCTAATATTTATAAGTTAATCATGATAAATATACTTGACCTTATTTGACTACAATTTGACCCAAATTAGATCATTGTTCAAATATGAGATGACTTGAATTGACTCAAACCTAATTTGGACAATTCATTTGCCACCTTTATCAAGTGTAAATTACTTGCTAGATTACTAGTTGTGTGGACCAGAGGTGAAAATGCTAGAGCACTAGATGATTGCTAGTGACTTATTTTAGTTATTTTATTTTTTTTTTATTTTTTTTTGACAAATATTTTATTTTTATTGAAACACAAAGAATTCAACTGAAGCAACCTAAATTATTGTTTGTTATACAAGCAAATGGTATACTATTTACAAATATCTATGTACGACTTTATAAAACCATAGAATTAATAAAAGATTGAGTGACCGATCATTTTAGATATGAATTGGCAGTACGACTATTAAAAATTCTCCACTAAGATGACATGATAAGACTAATAAGGGTTTTTTTTTTTTGGGTGTACACAAGGGGCAAAGCCCCAAAAACTGAAAAAACAATACAAAGAAACTAAGGAGGTACTAAACGTGGCACAACCACTCCAATAATACCATTATGTTAAATACCACTAATAAGCTTTATTTTTTTTTTTGGTGCACACGAGGCAAAGCCCCAAAAAACTTAAAAACAATACAAAGAAACTAAGGAGGTACTAAATGTGGCACATCCACTCCAATAACATCATTATATAGAAGACGCCCTAGAGCTTAGTGACTCAACATGATTCTACTACGTAATTCATTTAAATTCAATCCAAAATTGATAAAAAAAAAAGGAATATGAAAGATTTGATACAACATGTGATCCAATTGCAAGCTTCTTTTTGTGTAAAAAAAATAAAATAAAAAATAAATAAATTTAAAAAAGCTTTGAGGAATTCCTAATTTTTACCCTAGAAAATGTGACTTTGATAGACATGGCATTGGGGTGTTGGCCGTGTTGCACATCCAAGCCAAGCTTGAGGTTGCTCATCTCGTAACATTTATACTCTGAATCAACTTAAGCCCACACTTTTCAAGCCAATAATTAGTAGTTAAAACTTAAATTTGCCTCAACTTTAATTTCATGTAAAGTTGACTTACAGTTCTTTTTCAACTATTTCAAGTTAAAAGGCAGCTCTAACACATCATATACTACTAGTTCAAAGTTCAAACTACTTCAACAAGGTAACTATTAATTCCAAACAATTGGACAAAAAATGTTAGAAGTATAGTGTATCAGAAGATACAGTTTCAGGGTAATATAGCAGGATTCAGGAATTTAGAACCCATACAAATTACTGAAAGAATAGTGATCAGACAACAATCTACATATTTGGTATGATATTGAATATTCAAAGATCAAACTTGCAAAATATCTTCAAACTTCAGTATGTTAAGGAGTCTTCCTCTCAGAAGGCAATTTTGCTGCTGGTGGAGATGATTGAGCTAATGTTATGTCAGCTGTAGATATCGCCCCTGATTGATCAACATCAAGTTCTTTAAATTCTACCATTACAAGTGATATATCTTCCTGTGTAATTTTTCCCATCTCTTTCAGCTTATATAAAGCAAACTCAGCAGCACTGCAGATGAAAACAATCCGAAAATCAGAACAAACAATATTATAGATGGAATATTATATGCTGAAAGCTAAGAAACATATATATAAATGTGGTATTGGATAAGAGTATCTTAAATTTCACATACTCAATAACTCCATCATCGTCGAGATCAGCTGCCTCTATATCAAAATCAGTCATGCACCGGGTAAGAACACGCTCAACCAGATGATTCTGTCTCCTTTCAGAATGTAACTCTGCAAGATAAAGGAAGAACTGTGCTACACATATGGTTCCGATCAAAATCCACAAGATTGCAAAAACTCGACCTCCCATTGAACTAAAACTTGGGTATCCATATCCCAGGGTAGAAACAGTAGCACACACACAATAAAATGCCTCAAAAAATCTCATCTTCTCAACAAACTTCAGAAATAGTGTTCCACTTAGCATAAGAAACAAGAGAAATACAAAAATCAAGACAACTTTATGCTTTGCTTTGTTTCTTTTAATTTTCTTCATAATGTCACTAGGACCAAATTCATGACTCATACTCAATGCTCTAACAAGCAGTGCCTCCTGCTTTTCAACAAGGTAATCTGCCGCCTTGCTAAGGATCAATCCAATCAAAGCCAGCCCTACAAAGACATAAGCAGAAGCAAAGAGCTTTGCAAGGTCGGTATTTGGAGCTAGGTCCCCATATCCAGCCGCGGTCATTGTGATCACACAAAAGTAAAGAGAATCAAGTACAGCATTTGTCTTTTTACCACTGATCTGATTTCTGATCAGGTAGAAGCAGAGAACACCAACACTGAGGTATATAATCAAGGCCACGGCTACTTTTCTGAGGCTTGGGTGAATACTCTTCAATAGATTTTCTGGACTTTTTGTAGAAGCATTATTATCAGCTGCATCACTACTACTTACTTTTTCAGAAAACTCCCTTACAGGAGCACTCCTTGCACGGCGAAATCTCCTTTTCTTGGCACCATCCTTCTGAAGACGGAATTCTTTTCTAATATCAAAAGACCCTGATAATGCAACTTCCTTTAAGTTTTTACTGGCCATCATATACCAATATATCACCTGCAAAACACCAGAAGCTTAAGTAGCCCCTTCGAGGAAAGAATTGCAATTCTAAACAAGTTCCATTTCTTAGTTGTAAATATACCACAGAAAATCATAGCAACCAAGTTTAAGTACAAACTTACAAGATCAAAAGTCAGATAACAATCATGATAACCCTGTCTCAGATTTGGAAAAAAATGCCAAAATCATTTAATCTTAGTGTGTTATATTTATGTATGTGTTAATGTGTATGATATAATTAAATTCTTTACAATGGCCCATATCTAAGATTTATTCGTCATCATTAATTCACTCATGTTCTCACAAAATAGGTGAATCAATTCTTTATATGATCTAACCCCCTTGCCAATATTAATGAACTCTTTACAAAAACCTCCACAAATAAGAACTTATAGAAAACATAAACTAGCAAAGAGAAATGAGAAAGTAGGACTTACCAATTTATAAATGGAGCTTATAACAGAGAAAAACTCAAGTTGTTGAACTCATGATGATATCACAAGGCAAGAATATCTAAAAATATGGCAACCCAAATACATGAATTAATAATAATTATCTTAGAAAAAATAAAAGTAAAAGTAGTACAGAGTAAAAGTAAGATTACCTTCTCCTTCATTTAAGTTCCATGTTCACATGCTTGTGATTTGTGAAGTTGTACTTCCCTAAACTTAAAATAGCAAGAGAAAGAAAAAAAAAAAGAACATATAAATTAATCAACAAGTGCTACTACCCATGCTATATCTCCATACTACATTTATTATGACTTTAATTGTATGTGTGTCCGGCGTCACCGAACTGGGATTCTTTTCATATGATTTTTAAATGTTCAACCTGCACGATTGAGTTCGTCTACATCACTAGCCTTTATAGTTTCCTATACACCAAAGAAAAATAGATTGTTGATTTTACATCAAATTTTACTTTCAAAACTAACAATAAATAGATTGATAACTAAACATTTATCAATTTTTGCACTTCTTGATGGTAACATTCATTTCAAAAAGGTTAGGCAAGAGTAATACTAATAGCAATAATTTATAGAAAAAACACATTAACGAATATTGAAACCTTGTGTTTAAAGCGAAAGTTAGGCAACCTGCCAACCTGTATTGAAGCGTATAACTTCGGTAAGTAAGATTCTAGGCCACATTATTGGAAATCTTTTTAGAGAACTATGAAGAGTATCATTGGGTTGTACTGTTGTTGCCAAGAATACTAGATTAGTTGGAACTGGAAGAATTTAAATTTTTTTTTTTCCTATATAAAGAAAAATACTGTTCATAAATAATATGCTACAATCTACAATTAAATTTAGGATAGATTGTCCCAAAATAACTGTCTCCTCCTAAATATTATTGTAGGAAAATCATGAATAATTTAGTCAAATCTTTACCTGACCAATTAGACCTGACCAAAACATACTACTAGTATAATAAAATTTTGATTAGTTTGGCTTCAAGTCCTATTCTAACTCAAGCTCACCAAATATCTTCTTTTTGACCATCAATCAACCAATTAATTATTTAGTTTACCGCGTTCATTTCACATAAAATATACGAAATAATATTCAATAAAAAAATAATTTCATTCCAGCAAAAATAATTTTAGTTCTATATAAATAGGTTCAATTTAGTAAACATAAGGTTGTTTTGACTTTTACCACCTACAAAAAACGAAAAAAATTTTCTTTTATCACCTCCATAAAAAGAATTTATTTTATCACCACATAAAAAAAAAAGTTGACTTTTATCACTAATTACCGCCAACTAATGGATTCCGTTTATAAATTTATTAGTGGGGCCTACCATGTCCATGTTTCACCAATAATAGTCCATGTGTCACCATATTGTTGGATTTTTTTTTAGTTTTACCCAATAATATGATGACACGTGGACATAGTAAGTCCCATTAACAGATTTATCGTCGGAATTTATTAGTTTGCAGTAATTGGTGGTAAAAGCCAATTTTTATTTTTTTATGTGATTTTAAAATAAATTTTTTTTATGAAGGTATTAAAAGTAAATAAGTGATTTTTTAGAGGTGGTAAAAATCAAAATTTTATAAAAATAATTTTAGTTTAGTAAAAATCAGTACCTTTGAGAAGAAAATATCATAGAAAATCAGTAAAGCAAAAATAAACGAAAGTGAACGGGACAGTCTTGTATTTTAACTCTTCCACCATTAATTAATTAATTTTTTTTAATTTAATTCCAAGTTCATAAATTAAAAAAAAAAGTATTCCCTCCGTTTTTAAATATTTGCTCCACTTTCCTTTTTCAGCCGTTTTTAATTACTTGCTCCATTTCCTTTTTTAGAAAGTTTTTACAATATTTAATTTATTTGTCATATTTGATGGACCCAACATAATACTCTCTCTCCTCCTATTCTTCTACTACTTTTCCTTTTTACAATTTTTTATTTTCTAACTACCCCACTACCTTAATATTTTATTATTTTCTTCAATTTTTGATAAAACTTCGCGCATGGAGAAATTGAACAAGTATTTAAAAACGGATGGAGTAATTCTTAATTTGACATCTTACCAACAGCTAGACTATATATACGAAGTACGGAGTATAAAGCATTGATAAGGCGCTAAACAATACGCACAGAAAATACAGAAGAAAGCTTTCTCTTCATTCTGTTGTTGAATCTAGCATACTTCCATTGAAGCAGCTTTTGAGGTAAGATGTTTTTTTCTTTTTAATTATTAAAATCATCGAATATCAATTTCAAAATTTAGTGTTAATCCTCAATTTAATTCAATTTAGGGTTCTTCTAAGGTGGACTGATAATAGCCTATATATTGGTTGTAATTTGATTATTTTAAGGATGCATCTACATTGTTACATATTCGATTCCGTACATTTATTCTAACTCGTAAGTTGTTTTACCCGATTCATCCAGTCAATTAGATCAGAATTTAGAGAAGGGAAATTCCCTAAATTTGTTCTTATTAGGGTATTTTGGTGAATAAATCCCCACAATTAAATAAAATTGTTGGTTTATTTACAAAAATACCAAGTGAGAACTATGAGAACTGGGACATGCTCGAGAAACAATGATTGCAGTCTTAGGGCCTGTTTTTATTGACTGGCTAAGCTGAAGTGAACTAAAAATTTTATGAGAGGAGGATATTAGAAACTGAATAGAAAATAATCTGAAGAGAATAGACTCTTGTTATATACTTCCTCCGTTCTTTTTTTTTTTACTAGACCAGCTTTGACTTTCACGCTATTCATTACCCCTCTTTTGACCATATTTTGTGGGATCATTTTGAATTCGTCTCAATAAGTACTATCATAAAATTACCTTTGTTTCATGTTTTTTTCAACTTTGGACATTATTTGTGTGATATAAAATATTCCAAAGTTCCAAAAATATGAAACGGAAGTAGTATATAACTTTTATAATTTTTACTTATGGAGAATGAAAGTTATAGGATTGTAAAATTTTTGCATTGACAAACGTAATAAAAGAAACAGGTCAAGATTTTTTCTAACTGTATTTTCTGATTAATTATTTATATATATAGAGCAGGAATTGCTTGGTGTAGGAGCTCGAGACCATGCAGTGCAATACAACTTATACTACTGTATGGGATGTTCAAAATCACAATGTTAGTCAAGTGTTGGTAGATAGGCTCACCAGTTTGCCTGATGAATTGTTAATTCGGATCCTTTCTTTGCTTCCCACCAAGGATGCTGCCGCTACTTCTGTCTTGTCTAGGAGATTGAGGCGTGTTTTCCCTTTGCTTACAAGCCTTGACTTGGATATTTCACCTATATCTCTTTGTTTGGAACATCCCTATGCAATTGAACGTTTCCCCACTTTTGTGAGCTTTGTCGATACTTTACTCCAAGCACATCAATCTCAGTATCTCACCAAGTTTAGACTTCATGTTAACACTGCGGACTTTGATACAACCTACTTTAAGTATAATGGTTGCACTGTTATTGGGTGTAAGCAAGGTTGTCTCCCTCACTTGAAATCTCCGGGACTTTATACGTGGATCTCTTATCCATTGAACCTTTGCGGCCTTAGGGAGCTTGACCTCCGCATTCTGGTGAGGGAACCAGGTGATTCCCAGCTGCCCCCGGCTATTTTCACATGTGAAACGTTGGAGACGTTGAAGCTCGAGGTCAATCTTGGTCTTGATCAAGTTTTTACCATGCCATCTTATCGTCTTCCAAACTTGAAACTGCTTCTCTTCTCTTCGCTTTCTCTTTCTGAGGATGGCTTTCTGCCGAGGCTAGTTTCAAGCTGTCCTGTACTTGAAGACCTTACATTCAAACCCTGTACCAACCATGTCAACATCACAGCTATAACATCGACATCCCTTCGAAGATTGTGTTTAATAATGATTAAATGGCCTGATTTTCAAGAAGATAACAGTGACTTTGTGCTTATCAATACTCCCAATTTGGAGCTCCTTGAATACCGTGATAATTTAGCTAAATGTTACTCAATCCCAGCAATGCATTGTCTTGTTAAAGCAGTTTTGCGGATAGAGAGTCTCTTAAAATTTGAGGAATCTGTACCAATGATTGAGGTAATGCTTAGCCTCGTTAGACCCTTGTCTTATGCTCAACATTTATCGTTGTGCAGCTTTATAGTACAGGTATGTCTCAAACTCTAATTTTGTTTTAAGCTGAATTATCCTTTTATCTGTACATTATGAATTATGAAATTTACCAATTGTGGTTGTAGGAGTTCGACTATGTTGATGAAAAGGTCTTAAAGGATCAACTGCCCGTGTTTCCTAATCTGACACATCTAGAGCTGGGTGGTGGCGGTACTGATAATTACTGGAATAAACTGTTGTTGCCCCTTCTCATTTCTCAACTGTTCACCTGTCTTAGAAACACTTGTTTTCACAGAGGTTGTTGTGTGATTTTAGTATCATTATTTTTTATTTTAGTGTTCCACCCGATTCACCCTTTGGGTTAATCCGAATTTGAGGATTTGAGGACTAGTTGTGGGTGGTTAGATTTCAGTCTTATGTCAATTGTTGTTGCGGGACATAGAACACAGGTTTTTCCTTCGGAAGGTTGTTATATACACTCAGGTTACTGTACACCCATGAGTATTTGAGATGTTCTCATTTTGATGATTATTTTTCATTTTATTAATAAACTAGGTTAAAATCCCGTGCAATGCACGGTTGATAGATTTTTTTAATAATAATATTACAAAATATAAAGTATATAAAAAAAATTCTCGAATATTTCATTTGAGTATAAGTGGAATATGGTTGTCAAACTGGAAATAAAATACATAAGGTATAAGTAGTTTACTAAAAGATTTTGCCAAAAAGAAAAAAAAAAAAAAAAAGCGAAAAAGGCGGGAAAATTTTTCACAACATAATGACAAGTGTCATGGAAGGATTCGCTTTTAGTATAGGTTAATAGATAAAGATCAAAAACCAACCCATAAGTTAGTCGGGGTACACTAGGGTGTATATAACAAATTCTACCTCCTATTAAGTGTTGTTCCAATCAGCACTACACTAACAACCAATTGGTCTTAGTATCATTATAAGTTCATGGAATCGATCACATATGGGCAATGTTGTAAATCTAAGTTTATTTTACAAATTTTAAATTTTGATTATTATTGTTGCTTACTTTGCAGGGACTCACTATGTATTACAGTGCCGAACACTCTACGTATGGTCGCATAGTCACACACTGTTCGTATAGGAGAGAAGAACTGGAGTTGGAACAAGAATTTTTTAGTACAGATCATGAAATCCCTTTATGTTGCAGGTATCGCCTCAAAAGAGTAGTGATAAAGGAATACTATGGATTAGGACGGGAAGTAGGAATGATCCAGTTTCTCCTGAGACATGCATTAGTTTTGGAGGAACTGGTCATATGCTTATCACAATATCGAACTCCAAATCAGATGTCAGTCGAGAACACATTGAATAATTTACCAAAAGCCTCAGTCGCCTGTTCGATTAAAGTATTATGATCACCATGGTCCATGGCATCCCACAAGTTATCATCTATTTATTCTTACTTACAAATTGTTCTAATTTGTGGCATTTTTATTTAATAACTATTGCTAAATGCTTTTCCTGAAGGTGCATTGGATGTTTTTTTTCTTTTTTCAAGTATCTTATCTCATTGGATGTTTAACTTCTTGTTGAACATTCATTTCTTAAAGGTTAGGGAAGAGTCAATCAATCAACCTTAATCCCATAAGTGGGGATTAGGGATTATTGAGACCTTGTATTTAAAGCAAAAGTTAGGCAACCTGCCAACCTGTATTGAAGCGTATTACTTCAGAAAGTAAGATGGTGTCGCTGGAAGGAGGAGGTGATGCAGATGGTGGTGACATGGTGGAATTGGTGGTGTCGGTGGAAGGAAGCTTCAATGGATTATTAATTGCCTATTTTGATGACTTAGCAGGGACTAAGCATAGATTGACAAAATTTGTTGATCTAATAGATCAACTGGGACTCCCCCAACCCGAACTTGCATGATGATAAAGGAGAATGGCTCTCCAGGAAAAGCATAGCTAGGTATAATGGATCTAACCCCGCAGATAGCAATCAATATAATATCAGCTCCAGTGACTATGACAATTCCTATGTATTCTACTCCAATACATAGTAAAAGTCATGGCATCTGACTTGAACAAAAGACGATCCCAACTGAGGTTGTCCTCTGGTGAGTTGTTATGATCTCGAACAGCTTTATCATGGACAGAACCAGACTTAATTCCATCTAACTTGTACTGAATAGAAGATTCCTTCAGATCTTCAAGTAGATCCAACATCCTACTCCAGTGAGCCTCACTTCCTTGGCAACATTTGCTCAACAACAGTGACTCAGTATCTGCAAAATTCACCCTATTCGGGAACAAGTGATGAGTCTATTTTATATATGTTTTTATTCTTTGTCCCACGATCATATTTGTGCTTATTTGAGCTATACGGAGCTTATTTTTTATTACTAATATACGTTTTCTAGTGTTTTTGTAGAGTTAATATTATTTTGTAGGAATTTGTAGATATATTAAATTCCCGAGCTTATTAAACCACTACGAAGATATTGAAATTTAATCGTATTTTATGACCGTATGTTTGAAGCTTAAGGTCGAGCTAATTAAAGTTAGTTCGGTGATTAAGAGCTTGATTGGTTTGTAGTAGAAGAGTACTAATTTTGTTACAGTCTAATACGAAGTACTAAAGAATTCAAGCCCAAGGCAAACAAACAGGCTTGATCGGGCTGAGCTCGGGCGGAAGTTCCGTATGTTGTGAACTAATTTGGGTTTGTAAAGTTGGGCCTGCTGTTTTGGGCATCGTCGGTTTGGGTGGATTATACCTAACTCACAGAGCTTTCACGCAACATCTTGATATACAAAGTAATTAGTTTTGGTGGGAAAGAAGGTTTGACTTTAACTAAAATTCCAATTTCCTTTCTTATAAGAGGAGGGAGTTACGTAGGAGTAGGAGTTAGGTAGGTTTTCTTAGTTTAGTTTTTTCAGATTAATTTTAGTTTTGTTTCTGTTTCTACTCTTCATATCAATTCTATTATTTTGTTTTACTGTTATTATTCTCTTTATATTAATTCTTATTTTTATTATGTTTAATTTAATAGATTTGATTAGTTTAGTTTTAATTCTGCACAAATAGTTTAATTCTAGGGTTGTGGGGATTCATAAATAATATGAAGGGGTAACTTATTATTGTTGAATGTTATTGCTTAATTAAATTTCCTATTGATAGATTTAATGCTATGCAATTAGATTTGGCTAGGTTTAATTGTATAAGTTATGCAAGATTTATTTATTCGAGAATCGAGAGTTGAGAATTGATGTTTAGGCTTAGTTTCTATGTGCAAGTTAATTCTTAAATGGTTAAATCAAGATTTCGAGATATGCGATTTAATACTGGTAGATTAATTATGTGGTTGTAATACGTAGCGAAATCTCTTTATGATCTTATTAATTAATGCATTGATGATTGATTATTGTGTTTTACCCTGAAATATTATTTATTGGTGAACCTATGCCCTAGTATTTTATTAATTGATTTCTCTCTATTCTTAATCTCCTTAGTTTAATTCCTTTCATAACAACAATTTGGCTACTTAATAATTTAGAATATTTTAATTAACTAGGAATAAATTAACATGTTTTCCTGTGGATTCGACCCTACTTCCCTATCTATTATTAATTAGTGATTTTAGGAATTACTTTTGATTAGGTGATACGACTTTAGCCTGTCAATAAATCCCCTTATTCCCTTATTAAAAAGGTCATATGAGATGTCACGACAATATTATTTGCCACGTGACAGTGTCATGTGAAAAAGTATTTTCCACGTGGCAGTGGCACAACATCAAAAAAGTATTTTTCACGTGGCAATGTCTTACGTCATGCGAGTAAATTAGTCAATGTTAAAGTATTTTCTACCAAATAACGAGTTAATCACTTATTAAAGGCTAAGGGGCTACTCATCCTATTACCATATGGTTTTGGGATGGAACCTCCCGCAGCATAATGGTTATCAATAGTAAATATTCTTCTACATGTCAGGTTTATTTGAGTTAAGCACCCAATTAGGTACTCAATTCTTTAAAATTTCACCGTTTAGGTACTCAATTCTTTTTACTTTGCTTTTGGGTACTGAGTTAAGAATTCAAGCCAAAAAAATTAAATCAGCCAAAGAATTGAGTACCTTGGGTTAAAGAATTTAGTACCCTTGGTTAAGTATGTGGGCCCCACCCGATTAAAAAATTAATATTTATATAAAAAAAATATTTATAATAGTTCCATTTACCCTACTAACAATATAATGACATGAATACCTACATTGTAGGCCACCTTCTTTACTCAATTGGGAAGTTTGCCGACTACTCAAAATGTAAGCTAAGGGACCGATGAAGTTTACAATGGAGGTACACAAGAACACAACAAATTGTTTCATTTATCCAATCAATAGCATTGTGCCACGAGGATTTGAGGAAATTCATTTTTTTTAAATTTTTTTTTTTATGTTAAAACCTTAAATCATAGTAGTATTAATTAGGTACTGTAGTATATAAATCCTAATATTAGGTGAATTTATAGATAGGTGTGTTATTCTAATACAAAATAAATGGTAAAAATATTGTATTTTTACTAACTAGTCTTTTGGCCCTTGCAATGCACGGAATGTTTTTACAATATAGATTTTATTTTGTAATATGTTTTAATTGAAAAAACATAGTTTATAAAAGAGAAGAAAGGTGAAAATTAAATGCAATTGTAGAAGATATTAAGTTGGGGGAAAGTGAATCAAATAACATTCACATGTATTGAATTAAAGCTATAAAGGGGATTAATGAATGAATTAATGAAAAGGTGAGGTGGCATGTGCCATTGGTGAAAAACTAAGTTTACATGTGGCATGATGGAAATGATGGTTTGTGTTTTTAAATACTAAAATAAAGTATAGAGTATAGATATAGATTAGCTATTACATGCTGTCCTTTTTATTTAAAAATGATTAATTAGTTGGATGGTGTAAATTTAAAGCAATTATTGTCCAAAACATGCACTTCTAATAATTTCTAACTAGTCTTTTAATCTGTGCACGCGATGCCGCCGAGGCGTGCGTGCACTGGTTTTTCGTGATTTCATTTTGACCTATGACTTAAAAAAAACATTAATTAAGGGCTTGTTCACATTTATTTTATAAATATTAATCATTAATTAGTCTAATTCAATACATTTTTTTTTATAAATATTAATTTTTTAATCGAGTGGGGCCCACATACTTAACCAAGGGTACTAAATTCTTTAACCCAAGGTACTCAATTCTTTGGCTGATTTAATTTTTTTGGCTTGAATTCTTAACTCAGTACCCAAAAGGCCTAGTAAAAAGAATTGAGTACCTAAAAGGTGAAATTTTAAAGAATTGAGTACCTAATTGTGTGCTTAACTCGGTTTATTTCAAATTCAAAGTGTATGCGTAATAATTGACGTTTATCCTTAATAAAATTCTTCCAATCGTATTTTGTCGACAAATATGTGTACAGGGTATTATTGTTGAAATAAAATTAGTTATTAAAATATGAAAAATTAATTAAAATAAATAATATTAAAATTATTTATGTATTAACAAATTACATGAAATTGTTATAAAATAAATATTATAATGCACTGCTAAAATGTGGCCTTGCTTTTTCAAGTAAGGAAAATATTTTCCACTCTTCGTAAATCTAACAATTTTTTGGGCTTTAGATTAAAAAAATTAAAGAGACACCTGAAAATTATATCTTGAAGCTATAGTCTATAAATATATGTCAAGGTGGGACAATAATGTATTGTTGAATTGGTTTTGAATCTTAGCCATTTTAAAAGTTCAATATTAGGGCTGATGAAAAACCTGACTCGCAAACAAAAAATCAAGTAATTTTTTTTAGATTTTAAATTTGTTTAGATCATCAAGTACTTAACCCATTAAAATTCACGGGTTGACGGGTGGGTTAAAGGTCATAATTCTCTTAATGGGTACCCAGCCTACCTGCTGATCCGTTTATTTGCTTTTTTTTTTTAAAAAAAAAAAAAATTCACTTGTTTTTTTTTTATTTTTATATTTTGTAGTGGTTTGAAGAATTAATGGAGGAATCTATATTGGAAATCAAACGATTGATATCTCAACATGAGTATGACGATGCTGCAAAATTAGGCTCTTCACTACTTGAACAAAAGGCGGTTAAAGATGATGCTAATCTTAGTGCAATTTTCAATGAGCTAATAGCTCAAATTTATGGCTTGAAATACCAACCTTATCTGATGATGTTCTCTCATATGCTAAACATGTTATGAAATACAGAGCCAATACCAAAGCTAATTTTAACTTCTGTGAGTCCGTGCCACATATAACTCAGTGTTATGTTAATAGTCGTTATTATGAAATTGTTGTTGGAATGTATGAGGATGACATGAAGTTGGCTAAAGAAACAAGTAATCAAGAATTTGTCGGATATTTGGGTAGAAAATGGAAGAACTTAAGAAAATGATGCAAGACATAGGTATCTTGTTCAATCAAGAGTTTTATGATAATGTTAACTTCCCTATATTAAAATTTTATGAAAATTTCTACTCCGTTCGTCCCTAAATTACATTTCTTTTTGGAAATTTACACGGGAATTAAAGAGTAAAGAATAAGACAAATAACAATAATTAGATAATGCAATGGGAAGTACAAAGATAGATTAGTTATTACTCATGACATGTCATCAATACTTTGCAAAAAAAAAAAAAAACCAATCAAATGCTCCTAATTCAAAATTTTTAACCAATCATATTTATTGTAATTTGGCACAAGGATTATGAGTGAGATTAGGTAAGGATGAGTGAGAAAGCATTAAATATAAAACAAAAAAAGAGAGTTGATTTACTAAAAAAAAATTATCAAAAATAGAAAGAAGGAATGTAATTTAGGGACGGAGGGAGTACTAATTTTTAATTTTTGTGCAGAAAATTTTGAGAATGAAGAGGCTACATCATCAAAGAAGGGAAAAAAGCAAATAAGCAACAATCAAAACAAAGCTTCAAAATCGCAAGAAAAGGTATCTGAAAGGCCAAAAGAAAAAGAAAAGAAGACATCATCAAAGAATAAAAAAAAGCAAACAAGCCACAAACAAACTTCAGAATCGCAAGTCAAAGAAAAGAAGTCTTCGGAATGCAAAATAGAGAGTGAGCAGAAAGAGGGGAAAGATGGTGAGCTGCTGAAACAGAGGGTTAGCAAGGATGAGGTGGATAAAAAGGAAAGTTGTGCTTTTCCGAGTCCAGCTGATAAGTATGCAACTTCTATCACAATTTCATTAGAGTCCTCTTTGCAATCTGGAAACTATAGAGGTACTGCAAAAGATGTCCTTTCATTGCCAAAATCCTTCATTGTGACAAATCAATTCGAAGTTGCCAATTTTAAAGTTTTACAGTCATTGTGCTACTCCGGCTTAATAAGTCTGCTTATTTTTTCATTACAGAGCGTGTTTATGTTATTAATGAGTTTTTTGGATTGGAATTAGAGAGTTTCCGCAAGAATTCAAGTTGGAAGACTTGGTTTAATTTTATTTATAATAAATTTTGGGTCATTTTTAGGGATATAATCAAGGGACTTCTGTTTTTTGTTTTTTAGTGATAGAGGAGCGTGTTAATGTCTCATTTGGTTTATATGTGACTATGAGAGGTCGGGGAAGGGTGTTACCTGCTATGAAGCGTAGTAGGAACACGAAACAGGATGTTAAGGATTTTGTTCATAGGATGTTGGATATAATCCGCTTGCCATTACCTGAGCAATCTGATTTACAACTTTTAACACTGCCTCTTGAGCTAAAACATCTACTTTCAAGTGTTCCTCGGTTTAGACTATATTCCTCCCTCTTTTATGTTGGATCATCCTTTTTTTTTGGTCGAAAGAAGAAAAGATCAATTATATTTCTAAATTGAGGAGAATTGAGGGAAAATGTGGGATGGTTCTTGAAGAAGTGTTTCAGGAGGATGCACTCTTTGTAAATTGGAAGGATAAGCTCCAGGGGGTTTACTATAGCGTGTGGGCAAAAGGCGATCCCGACGATCCAAGTAGGAAACTTCCACGCCATGAATTGCCTGAAGGTGTGTATTTTGTGAAGGTTTACCGTTTACAAATCGACATTATACGTTTTTTTGGAGCCGTATATAGGCATGCTAATCAGAGTGAATATGATGAAGCTCGTGATTTTCAGGTTTGTTTTTCTTTTAAAACTGTATGATTGTTTATTTTATGATTATGTGTATTGATACATTACCTAAAATTTGCATATTATTATTTTCATATTAAATAGTTCAATGCTAAATAAACTTTAATTTATAAATATTTTGAAAAATATTTTATAATTAAAAACAAGTACGGTCAATTGATCCTGATTCACTCCTGGTGAGGAATGGGTTTGAATTATTCTAACGAAGAACAAACCAAAACAGAGAAGAATAAATAGAGAGAAATAAAAAATTTCCAACAGACTACTTGCGATTACTATCATTTTTGCGGTTTTTATTAAATATATTTTTCCACTTAAATTTCCAACCCTTTAGAAGGAAATAAAAATTTGAAAGAAAAAAAAAGTTTACATACTAATTTTTACTTAATTTTCCTACCCATTATAAACAATTTTTTAAAAAAGGGTTAGATATAAATTTATATAATTCAAAATTTAGCAAAATAAAAATAAGATACATAATAATATAAAATTTAAATGAAAAAAAAAAATTAAAGTATACCAAACAATTGTTGCCGGAGTGATTTTTTTTTTTTTACTAAATTATCGTAAGGTTTTTTTTTTTTTTTTAACTAATTTTGTCAATTGGCCACAGAAAACGTAAGCACTAACCTCAAAAAACATTTCAAACTCTTCTTTTAACTCATTCCTCCTTTTCAAATTCCCAACCAACTCATTTCTCACCACACAACAACATAAATCCCACAACAATGGCATCCTCACCCGCCGCCGCTGCCGCTGCCACCACCAACACACTCCAAGACAGAGTCGCCATCGTAAAAGTCATTTCAAAAAGGTTAGGCAAGAGTAAACAAAGATCAGTTTTGGCACTTCTTGCTGAACATTCATTTCAGAAAGGTTAGGCAAGAGTAATAGCTATAATTTATAGAAATAACACATTAATGAATATTGAAACCTTGTATTTAAAGCAAAAGTTAGGCAACCTGCCAACCAGTATTGAAGCATATTACTTCGGAAAGTAAGATTCTAGGCCACATTATTGGAAATCTTTTTAGAGAACTCTAAAGAGTATCACAGGGGCAATCACAGGTAGCACTTAACTATGAATAATGGATCTGACCTCGCAGATAGCAATCAGCTCCGGTGACTATGAATAATGTATCTGACCTCGCAGATAGCAATCAGCTCCGGTGACTAAGACGATTCCTGTATATTCTACTCCAATACACAGTAAAAGTCATGGCATCTGACTCGAACAAAAGACGATCCCAACTGAGGGAGTTTTCACTTTTATCCCATACTCTCCTTCCTTTCACCTCTAGCACAGAGGTCATTATTGCAAAAGCCTGACAGCATGATAGATACATTCCAGATACATAAACTTCGAAATCACGCATCATTGGGTTCTACTATTGTTGCCCAGAATACTAGATTAGTTGGAACTAGAAGAAAGATAAACAAAAAACGATGTACTATCCTAAGCAATTAGGAGGCATATAGGTAAAAAGCCTTCCAAATTGATGAAGATAGTTTTTAAAGATGCCACAGACCATGTCAGACTTAAAACTCAGGACATTACACATGAGATACAGGCTGTGAAGAGACAATAAATTAACCGGCATTTTAATTGTATGCAAGTTCTCTGTATAACAGCATCATAGGTTATAATAAACATATATCACGTCCTAGTTTGGAGCTAAATTCCTAAAACATTGTACAGAATACAGATACATAGCAACTGAACAAAAGCTAAGAAATGTTTATCATAATTTTAGTATATGGACTGAAAAGAATTGAAATAATATGAAAATCAGAACCGTGGTTAAAGCATGGCCAGGAGATCGAGGAATAAGTGAAACCAGAGAACTCAGAGATCGAGCCACTTACAACATAGCTGATGTACGAATGTATGATGTGATCTTGAATATTCATATATACTTCGTATATTATATATAGACAAATAAAGTCTCAAATGTTTTCAAAAATGCCTTATCAACAAGGTCTCCCCTGATCAGAAGTTGATCCTTTTGCTTGTGGAGATGATTGAGCTAGTGCTAAATCAGACACGGATAAAGTTCCTGACTGATCAACATCCAATTCTTCAAATTCTTCCATCATAAGAGATATATCGTCCTGAGTGATTTTTCCCAACTCTTTGAGCTTATATAGAACAAATTCAGCAGCACTGACAGAATTCAGAATACAGAACAAAGTTAATATAAGCACATAATTTACTTAATGCTGGAAAGACTTTACTTTCTCTTGTATAGTTCGAGCAAGCTTGTGACTTTGTGAGGAATCAAAAGTATATAAATCCTCAAAAAAAAAAAAAAAAAAAAAAAAAAAAAAAAAAACACAGAAAGATGAGGGAGAAAAAAAAAGAGAAATTGTACAAAGAAACATGATATTTCATTTTTAATTAAAGCTCCATCATCATCACTAACAATTAAATCATACCGTTTACTTCAGCAACAGAAAATTATGCAATTCAAGGAGAGAATGTACCAAGGCTTTGTTCTCACCACCTATACATATATAAATTAAGGACACAAAACTCCAAGTAAGGCCAAGAGGTTCAGAAAAGGTTCAAGAAGTGGTTATAAGTTCTGATATGGGCTACTAGAGTTAATTCTTAAGATCAAATAAGTCAAGATTAGGCCAAAAAGTTCACATATATTAAGACAAGTAAAAATTTGTTCAGATAAGGGCTAATAAAGAAGGTAAGATGCATAACTTTCACTTACTTAACAACTCCATCATCATCGATATCAGCAGCCTCAAGATCCACATTGGTCATATGTCGAGTAAGAACACAGTGCACAAGGTACTTTTGTCTCTTTTCAGTGTTTATCTCAGTAAGATAGAGGAAAAACTGAGCTAAGCATATTGTGCTTGTCAGAATCCACACAACTGCAAATAAACGACCTCCCTCAGTTGAGAAACTGCGATCACCATAACCAAGGGTAGTGATGGTACAACAAACACAATAAAACGCGTCTACAATATCCAATTTCTCAACAAATGTCAAGAAGAGTGTTCCAGTCATGATGAGTATCAAGAGAAATATTAAGGACAAGATGAATTTGTATCTAGATTTGTTTGTTTCAATTTCCTTCATAATATCGCTTGGACCAAGTTTTTGTCTCATATGCAAAGCTTTAACCATCAATGCTTCCTGCTTCTCAACTAGATAATCTGCTCCTCTACTAAGAACCAATCCAACCAAAGCCATGCCTATGAAGACAAAGGCACAAGCAAGGAGCTTTCCAGATACTCTGTGGGACCAGGTCCCCATATCCGACTGTAGTCATGGTGACAATGGTGAGATATAGAGCATCAACAACGTCATTTGTTTTTTGACCACTAATGTGATGTCTGACTAAGTAAAAGCAAATGACGCCAACAACCAGGTAAATGAACAAATATGCAGCTACTCCTATTAAACTAGGATGCAGACTCCCAAATACAGATTCAGATATTCTAGCAGAAGCAGCACTGCCATCTACTTCTCCAGGAATGTGCTCAGCAAGAGGTGCACTTTTTACCCGGCGAAACCTTCTCTTCTTGACTGCATCCTTTTGATTTGAGGGTTTTGATATTAGGGACTCCTTTAAGTCATTATTATGGGCCATCAGACCATGTCACACCAATAACTGTTATATTTCAGTTATAACCTACAAAACGTACTCTAGAAGTTTAGGAATTCATATTCTCACCCAGAGAGAAGAAAATAGTCTCATCATGAAAACACAAACAAGGATATACATAGAGGGTATTAATGATATCTTATCATGACTATGCATCAGCATATTTTTTGGAATTAGTGACAGCATCTTTTACCCCAAGAGTTACCAGAGCAACCGTTTTAGCTCATATCAACTTAGAACATGAATAGTTCAGAAAACAATGTCAGGTTTTTAAAACCAAAATTCATCCAGTTTACTTTGGCAAATATGATGGGTTCCGTGTAAATAGCCTAATATCTAATTTTTCACGTGGACGCTTCTCTTAGGCATAATTATGAAAATTGTTGTTGGCATAAGAAAATGGTTATTAAATTCAAAAGAGGAAAGGAAAATCCTTAATCCCAATAAAGGAACTTAATTTCTCCTAGGTATATCACCACACATACACACACACACACACACACACTTTTGACAAATCGATTACCACAATGAACAATTATCTACCGCAAGTTTGACGCATCAGAAAATTCAATAATCTCTTCATGTGAGCAAGCTGCAGATTAGAATTTGATTCAGCACAGATTAGTCCATCTATTATTTTGTCTGAATCTACCTCCTCCCCATCAATGCCTTGCCTTTGCCATTCAATTCAACAAATTGCTAAGGAACTAAACACATTCTTTGCATACTATTTGCTTCACTTTGGGCCAAAATGTAAGCCATTAGGAGGGTATCTGACATCTCTACAGCCCAGCTGCACAGTACCCTTGGCTTTCAAATTCCAGCCTTCATAATATCATCAAAGACTTTCTTGTTCCATATAAGATATAACCCTTGACTTTCAAACTTGGTCTGTCAAAACTTGAGTAGACACACTCAATGGCAATCAAGTTACATCAAGATGTATTTCTTTTTTTATTTTTTAAGGAAATCAAGATGTATTTCTTAACTTAGGATATATGTGAATCAGGGCACCTTAGTAGCAAAAAAATTGAATAACAATTAACAATTGGAGCCAAACACATTTACTATCATGAAGTTTGTCTAGTGATAAGAAATTAATTGTACCATAATAATCTTCAAGTAAAAAAGAATGCAGCCAGTTGAACTTCTTATTGAAAAAAAAAAAATGGTTTCTACTACTCTATACTAGATAATGAGGCCTAGCTATTTCAATCTTTTTAATGGAATTTTGCTTGGTATGAATCACTAATCATCGTTGATAAAAGTATACAATTGTCTTATCCCCTTTCCAACACAGTGAAGCATGGCATGAATTGCATAATGGACTAACATGAATACGGTGTGCCAAATGAAGACGACTACTGCTAGTCCGCTACTACTATACCACAGCAAACATAGTGCCACGAGCCCACGAAACCCACCCTGGAGGTTGGGGGTATGAAGAGAATTCCTCCCAGGGTATAAAGTTATGTAAACCACTCTGCAATCCTAATGCCATTAAAACCCACCACCACTACCTTCCACCAAGATCCACTTAATACCATTAACCCTGAAAAATCATCGTGTATACCACATTACCACCACACACACATACATATCATCACAGTCCCACCATAGCCAATCTACATAGTCTACAAACATGTGATTGCACACATCGTTTATGAACATAGAGTTCCTATTAACATTAATTACAGCTTAACTTTCCCAATTCATGCCAATAAATGGGTTGTTCTTGTTTCGTCTAAAAGTTCTTTTGCATTTCAAATTTTTTGTGAGACATTCATAGTCCAAACATGAAGAATTTCTAAAGATGAAGGGAAAACGAAGTAAGCAAAATACAATAGAAACAACAATAATACAAAAGTCCCAAAAATGGCTCGGTAACTTATAATTTAACACAATTTAATGGGCAATAATAGAATTTATCAAGAAAATCAACATAATTGAGTAAAATTAAAAGAGTAACAAGCAATTATACTACCGAGGAACATGGGTTAATCAGGGAAGACAAACAAACAAAGTAATTAAAATGGGGTTTAAAATAACTTACAAAGTAAAACTGGGTAATTTCCAAACTGAAGATCGAAACTTTGATTTTCCTGCAGTTTGGCAAGAGAGAAAATTACAAGGAAGATAACTACTGAAGAAATGAGAAATTGAAGATCCAAATAAAAAACAGGCCAAATGTAAACTGTAAAGTTAGCCAAATAAAAGGCCAGTTAAGCTGGAAACTAGGAAGTGGTGCTCGTGGGCCGCTTTAACAAATTGGACACCACATGCTACCAAAAAAGTGGAAACTGATTCAGCATGTTTAAGTAGAGACGTAAAAAACTCATCCGACCTGACTCGATTCGACCTGATTTGAAGTGGTTCTTAAGGAATTGTAAAGGCTAAAGGGAGCAAATTTATTAGTAAGTGACTACTTGGGGTCTCGGGATGACTTTAGATAATTTCAAGATAATTGTATACTGGTATTGCAATATTTATACTGTAAACACTCACTTTTTTTTTTTTTTAAGTGTTATTTTCATATATTTACTTAACTTATCCGAACTTATTTAAATTGATTTAGATAGCAAATCAATGGTTAAGAAATTAAGTTTCATTTAGCATTACATTTGTCCACATATGCTGTCATGGTCAAACGAAAATGATCCTCACTCTAGTAACTCCAACAACCAGCACGTTTAACAGAGTTTAACTCTTTATTTAAGATAAGCACAATCACTAAAATTTATCCCATCCATTACAAATCTGCTTTAAAAGCCAAATTTCAAACATACTTGCCAAGAACAACTAAAATTCGTGCTGAGCATATGGTAACTTCCTTCAGCTCCATACTCTAATTCAACCAATATTTTTCTCAACAAAATTTTCATGATGAGCAATATGCATGATCAATTTCTCACAGGAGCTGAGCATCAGATGGAGGGAGCAATGTTACACAAAGTCACAAAGTGCAATCCTTAGCTAGTTAAACATATATATATACAAAATTCAGTCACTATCTTCCCTCTTCATCGTCAATTCCTCACTGATGTGGTGATTTCTTTGGTGTAGGTTATCTCGCTAAATGGTACTCCAAATCATTTACCAATAACCAACTTCAAGACTGATCAAAATCTAGATCTTTGAATTCTTTCATTACAACTGATATATCATTTTGAGTAAGCTTGTATAATACAAATTCAGCAACTCTGCAAGTCAAAGAATGTGGTATTATATCAAAAATAATTAGATTGAAACCAAAGGTAAGAAATGAGGATACATTATTTTCTTATGAGAAAGCATCAGATATCATCATTCTTGACTCATTGTACTTGCTCTACACCTCCATCAACGTCAGTAGCAGCAGCCTCAACTCTCAAGATCTACAATAGTTGCACACCGAGTAATAACCCACCTAACTAGGGCATTTTGCCTCCTTTCAGCATAAAGCTCAGCGAGATGAAGGAAGAATAGCCCCAACCATACACTGGTTGTCAAAATCCACATAATTGCAAAACGGCCTGCCTCAGTAGAAAAGCCATAATCTCCATATCCCAAGGACATGATTGTAGCACAAACACAATAAAAGGCATCAACAGCTTCCAACTTCTCAACCAGCATCAAGAAACATACAGTCCTGCATATCATAAGTAAAAGAAGGGCTAGAACGACCACAGTGCAATTTTGTCGAATTTTGCTTGTTTCCATGATATCCTTCATAATATCACCAGTGCGAATAAGTTGTTTGCGCATATGCAATATCCTGACAAGCAATAATTCTTTCTTCTCAGCAAGATAATTTGTACCTCAATTGAAAACCAACCCTAACCCTACCAAAGCCATCCCCCAGAAGACGAATGCACAAATGAGGAGCTTAGCAAGGGAACTTTGCGGGACCAAGTCACCATATCCAACTGTAGTCATGGTAACCATACAAAAGTAAAGAGCATCTACTATGTCATTAGTAGTCTTTGTACCACTAAATTGATATCTTATTATGTAAAAGGAAAACCGAAAATGCACCAACAGAAGGTAAATAGTCACAAAGATAGTGATTCGATTACAGCTTGGACGGAGTCTCTAACAGATAACTTTGGGAGTAGGACCAGGCTTGTGACAAGCAGTTAGATTATCTCCAGAGAGGAGGGCTGCTATGGGTGGAGCACTTCTAGACCGGCGAAGTCTAAATTGCACCATTGGAGGGCTGATTAATTGACATGAAAGATCTATGGATTCTTCCAATAGTGGTTTGTTCAGGTTCTTTTGATTCACCATTTGCAAGTATTTACAAATCTAGTATAATCAGCAAATAACCTACAGAGTATTGAAAGCTCAGAGTTTAGTTTAAAAAATTTCCTCTAAAAGCTAGTATAATAAGTTTTACACAATATGGATTAATTTTTGAGGGACGACCATCTCAATCTCAAATGGGAAAAATCTCACAGGTATATTTGTTTGTTGTTCTTGGCATATGTAGGTTTATGTTTTGACAAAAAGAACTTGAGACTGGACTCTTGTTCCCACATGTGAGATATGGCTTTATCATTATAGTTATTTCACTTCAAGTTCGTAGCTTAAGGAATAGTAAGATTGATAAAATTCCACTCCCTATTCTTAGTTTGTAGCATCTCATGCAAAAACGAATCAATTATTGATATGAACCAAACATATATAGTTTATATATTTAGTTGTTTACACACCCCAAACCACCACAAACATCCAGTATAAAATCACGACAATTTTTAGAACACCATAAAACATACTTGTATTCCGCATACCATCACAATTTTTAAAAAAAACATCATGAAGCATGTATCACCACACCAATCCAAAGCATCATATAGCAACATAACCATAGATACCACAAGCTTTTTTTTGCTACCTGATATTGGAATTATTGACAACTCTAGGGAGATTCATAAAATAATCCTCGTTACACTTCCTCTAACCTTCTCCCTTCTCTTCCAAAAAAAATTATGATCTATAGTGTAAACAAAAAGAAAAAAAGTCCAACCAACCACTGGCTCGCTAAATTCAAGTCTAACACCATATATCGGTATTTAAAAGGGTACAATCAACAAACATAATAGAATCCACAAGTATCATGCACAAAGTATGAAGCATTTGCTACGTACTAAGAAACTTAAGGGCAAAAGAGAATCAAGAAACAAAAATAGAAACACCAGTCCATAAAAGGAAACAGAAATAGGGTATAAAAAAATTCTTACCCAGTAATATTGGGCCTGTGTCCAATGAGATCATATATCTGAACTGGTTGGATTTCCTGGTACATGATGCAAAGAAAAAAAATTACAGGGAAGAGGAAAAAAAAAACCATATTCCCTGCTGAAATAAGCACTTACTGCTTGCTTGAATAAATAATCATGCTCCCCATTATTTAATATTCATGTGTACAGCTATGACAATTTATTAATTGCTTGAATAATCAATACTTTAATGGTCACCTTATTATTTAATTTTTCATGTCTACAAACTACAGCTATGCTAAATAGACTACTATTCTTATTTTAAAACAGAAAGATACATGAACTCTATATTTTATTTGGTGACATCATATTGTATTCCTACCTGAATCTACCAAGTAATACCCACACTGATAAATGTACAAGTGATTGTATATCAATATATTTTCAATCTCGTTTACAAGATGGCAAAAAGTTTTCAATGATGTTCACTACATACCCATCGTTGTTAAGAGAGGATTGTTACGTATGAAAGTAGTGAGTAGTGACATACCCAAACAACCAACAAGTCAAAAGATGAAAAACAGGCATATACATGCACACTTACAAAATCATGCCACACAAGAAATACCAAAAATCACAATCCTTTCTCATAGCTCTACTCATCCACAATTCTCTTTATTGCACTGCTTTGGTGATCACTATGGATGTAGGTTATGAAGCTAATTGTTGCAAATCATACACCGACAAAGTTCCCGACTGATCAACATCTAGTTCTTCAAAACCTTTCATTACAAGTGATATATCATTCTGTGTAATCTTCCCCATCTCCTTCAGCTTATACAATACAAATTCAGCAGCACTGCAAGGTTAAATAATGTAGTAATAAGATACATGGAGCTATGATTCTATTTTGAAGAAAAAAAAAAAAGATAAAACGAAGAGTTTATACTCAGTAATAAGTAGTAAGGTGATTGTGAACCAGTTTATGATTCAAGGTTTGATTTCATGACATCAAAATCAATCATATAATCATATAAAAGCCTTAATTGATCCCATCATTACACCAAAATACATCTTTTACATGATTAGTTGGACTTTAACACTATTAATCCATCACTTAAATTCATCTGGTAGTACTATGTATTACGTAGTATCATAGATTTTGTTACATCCATTCAGAAAAAGTAAATTGTAAGAGCTGAACTAACCTGATTTAATTTGTGTAATGAGGTTCTTTTAGGATATCCAGTTAAACTTAATTATTCTTTTTGCCATTTAAAAAAGTGACATCTATTCAAACATCCAAAAAAGAATTACATTATTGGAATGGAAAGGGAAATTTTTAGTTCAGAAAAAATAAGGCAATAAATTACATTATGTGCAGCTATTATTCCTCTGAAACGTAAAAATGTAAAAATGCTATATTTAACACTTACTCTACAACTCCATCGTTGTCCATATCAGCAGCCTCTAGATCTACAATAGTCACACGTCGAGTAAGAACCCACTTGATAAGGGCATTTTGCCTACTTTCTGTGTTAAGCTCAGCAAGATAGAGGAAGAATTGCCCCAAGCAAATAGTGCTCATTAATATCCACAAAACTGCAAAAGCACGACCTCCTTCTGTTGAAAAGCTAAAATCTCCATAACCCAAGGATGTCATTGTAACACAAACACAGTAAAGAGCATCCAGAGTATCTAACTTCTCTACAAAAATCAGGAAAACAATCCCACTGACGATAAGTACAAAAAGGATTAGTGCAACCACAGCACACTTATATCGAACTTTCCCTGATTCAATCTCCTTCATAACGTCACTTGGTTGAAATCTTTTGCGCATTTGCAATGCTCTAATGAGCAATGCCTGTTGCTTCTCAACGAGATAATCTGCCCCATGGCTAAGAACTAACCCTACCAAAGCCATCCCCAAGAAGACAAAAGCACAAGCAAGGACTTTAGCGAGGGCACTTTGAGGGACTAAATCACCATATCCGACTGTAGTCATGGTAACCATACAAAAGTAAAGAGAATCAATGATGCTATTACTAGTCTTTTTACCACTTACCTGATCTCTTACTATATAAAAACAAACACCACCAGTAAGAAGGTAAAAAGACAAGTACATAGTTATTTTTTTAAAGCTAGGATGGAGTCTCTTAAAGAGGGATTCAGGTGAGGGATCAGGCTCGTGATCAACAGTTGGAAAATCTCCAGGGAGGGACACGATGAGAGGAGCACTTCTAGACCGATGAAGTTTCTTCTTCTTCTTTGCTACATCCTTCTGATGGCATGAGGAAGGATCAACTGATTCTGATAGCAGGGGTTTCTTTAAGTTGTTTTGATTCTCCATTTGGACAACCTTAGAGGCTTTCAGCTAGCAGAATTCCTAAATATCCAGCACAATATTGGAAGTTCAATTCAGTTTCATATATGTCCCTAATTCCTTAAATAACATGGTATCAGCTTTGTGATACACTTTTACCATTTTTTCATTATCAATTATTAATAACATTTACGGAGGCAATTTACTTTGTTCCCTGATAAAATCTTGTAGAAAAGAATCATCAACAGAGTGAAAGCTCAAAAGAACGCCATAGGAACATGAAGAAATAAATCTAGTTCATCATTATATCATACAAATTCCTCTTTTCCCCTTTAATTTCTTTTTCCAACTATTTGAGATTCTTGGTCAGATAATACAGAAACACAGTCAATAAAACTATGTTGTATAAATGAAACAATTGAACTTTAATTCAGATATACCCCCTCTATTCCAAATTACTAGTCACGTTGACAATGTAATTTGACTAGACTGGAAACTAAATCGAAAAAAGGGTAAATATAGCAAATAATACTCCACAAATCCATATCAAGCATGCACTTAGTAATTAACATTAATCATGAACTTTGATACCAAAAACAATATATAACTAGAAGTCATTGTAATAAACTGGATTCAAAAGAACAGAAAAGTACCAAAAGAAAAAAGGATCTTACCAAGGAGAAGACAATGTACAACAAGAAATATGAAGCTTGTAAATTCTATGGAGGACGAAAATAGGATGACAAAAAATATGAATGAATCCTTTTCGAAGGCAGACCGAGTCCGGTATGTGCGAGTTAAACGACAGGGACGCATTACACTTGCACAATATCCACTGGCCGGCCATATCTCACCTCAACTCTAAGAATTCTGCTATTAATTTGATATGATCAACCAAACATTAATTCAAATAAACTGCATTATATTTTACCCAAAAATAAATAAAATAACATCAGCATATATGCAATTCCACTCTAAATTTCATGTGTATAACATCAATATCCACAATTAAGAGTATTGAATCACAGAATAATAATAATTCAATACTGCTGTACTAAATTGAAGTTCAAATTAAGCAAAATTCTATCGGCATTTAAAAAAAAAAATTGCATAATGTCAAAATTACTTGAATCAAAGCATAATCTTTAACCTAACAAATTATGTATTTAATGTGAATCTGAAATTTAAGTAGTAATTAGCATAAGAAAATAAGATTGAAAATTTGAAAATTGTTGAAACCTAAATTGAAATTTGTTAGAGAAAATTTGAAATCGAACCATTTTTAAGCAGAATTTGTGGCTTCGTGTCGTATATTCTGTTGGGATTAATCACCCGCGAATGGAAGCACTGGTTTCTGAAAAATAGGTTGCTTTGGAGTTTAACGTTCCCTCCATTTTTTCGCACTTCACTAAGGACTTGTTTGACATTTTTTTATTTTCAGATTTTTTGAAAACAAAAAACCAAAAACAAGAAAAAAGTATTTCCATTTTTCTATTGTCAATTTTCAAAATTATCATATTCTTAATAAATTTGACTAATTTTTTATTCATTATATTACATATATCATATGATTTTGGAAAACAAAAAACTAAAAAACAGAAAACCACAGCGATGCCAAACGAACCCTTAAACTTTGCAATTTTTTTTTTAATTAACACTTCATTGTTTGATGGTAGTCTTTCTAGCGTCATCTTGTCAATCCTAAAAGAAAAAAAAAAGTCATCTTGTCAAGGGGTGTTAAAAGAGCTTAGGTAAGCTCGGGCCGCTTGGCTCGAGCTCAAATTTCATCAAGCCTATAAATGTTGAGCTTGAGTAGACGAGACTCATAGAGGTGAGCTCAACTTGGCTTAGAAAAAGGCGGATAGTCATTGTTTCAAAAACAATTAAATTTTATTTTTTTATAACTTTACATTATATCACTTGTTGGTTCATGAGCTTTTAGGCTTGGCTCGTGAAGATCTTGAGTCGAATCCAAATTCAAGTCAAAGCCCACTCGAGTCGAGCCTGTATTGAGCTTTGACCAAGACAAGCCTTAAATAAGCTCGACTAATCAAATGTTGTGAACACCCCCTCATACCAAGTCGAAATGTTGGATACACGGGCCTCGTGCTTAAAATGGGTTATGAAACAATGGGTAAGGTTGTGTACAAATTCAATTTTGTCATAGTGTAGTGTCTATGAGATTTTTATGTGCACTCGGGGGTTGCTTATTCTAAATCCAAGAATATTAGGTCAAATTACTCCACTAACATTTGTGTTACGTGTCAACTATAGTGGACAATGAAACATGTTCTTATCACCTTATATTTTAAATCTGTAAAAATGATTTTTTTTTATAAATAAATATAATAGTTTTGCTCATTTATAACGTTTATCAAGATGTAAGGGCCTGTTCTTTTACGTTAAAATTCAGTTCAGTTCAGTTCATTTCAATTCAGTTCATTTCAGCTTAGCTCCTAATTTCCTTCTCTTATAAAATATTCATTTCAGTTCAGTTCAGTTTAGCTCAGTTCAGCTCAGTCAATGAGAACATACCCTAAATCTAATAGTCAATATCTTTATACTTAATAAGAAAAAAAAATAAAAAAAATATATGATAGCATTTTCTTTAGATAATCAAATAAGATTCAACACGTTTATATTTTTGTTATGTATAAATCACAAAAGATGATCAAATGTAAGTATAAAAGTCAAAGTAAGGATACATTCTCTCCACCTCATTTTTACAAAACTATTATTTTTACTAATTCTTTATTATATTTGTTCCTTTTATGTTATAAAATATATCGATTAAATTTATTTTTATTGAGCTAAAATTATTTTTAATTTTTTTTATTGAATTACATTAAAAGAGAAATTAAAGAATTATTAAAATAAATTTTAATTAGTAAACTTAAGCTAATTTCTTTTTTTTTTTTTTTTTTTGAAAAAACTTAAGCTAATTTCAGTAATAATTAATTTAAAGTTAATAAAATTAATATCAGAAATCTATTCAAAAAAAAAAAAAAAAAAACAGAAATCGTGGAGAGAACCTTGCCAACATATATGACCTAAAGCCCTAAACTGTAAACCCTTTAGACACCTCAGCTCTCAGCCTCCTTCACTCAGCTCTTCAACCAAATTCAGAGCTTCGAATTGCTCTTCAAATATTGTTCCAGTTCTAGGTAAATTTTCATTTTCCTTTTTATTTTCTTACCTTCACATCTTCCTGTTTAAGCGATTTTTCATGCGAATTAATGGTACAATTGATTGAATGAATATGTTTTTTTGAGAAATTTGCAGAATAAAAATGGCAGAAAAAGAGGAGCAGGCATTGAATTACATAGAAGAGACAGTGTTGAAGAAGAGGAAGCATAGTGAGGATTGGGCGATTAGAAGGAGGCAACAATTGTTGGAAAGACAATGGAAAATCAAACAAGACAAGAAGCTTGCTTTTAAGAAACCTGAGGATTTTATCAAGGAGTACAGAAGTAAAGTAATCTTCTTTCCTTCATTCTTTATTTTCGGATTTATTTTTACACAATTTTCAGTTTTGCTTGGAATTTTAATGTTGGGTTCATTTTTTTTGGTTATGATTTTGATGGGTATACTTTGATTAGGATTTTTTTTGTGTGTGTTAATTTTGTAACAGATGTGATTGGTTGATGCGAAAGTCAGGATTACAATGTTGGATTGACTATTGTGGGGTTTTAGGGTTTTCTTCATATTATCCAAGTAGGATTTGTGGGTGTGATTTGTTATAATGTTTGAAGTTATGTTAGGGTGAACAAGAGTTGTAGAAAATTAGCAAATTGCTTTTTTTGGTTTTTGGAAAGTATTTTTTGGGATGAACAAGCTTAGAAGATAGTTTGATAGGTATAATTTCTGTCGCGTGGCTTGAAGAATTAGTAGTATTGATTCAAATGTTACGATTATTTTTATTGTGGCAATTTAGAGTTAATGTGATGATGTTTTGATAGAGTCATGGAGTTTTATTTTGGAGTTGCATCTTTGGTTTCCGGCAGCATATTGGGGAAGAATTATATATGGAATAAATTGGCAATGAAGATAGTTCCTTAGGTGTATATTCATGGGGAGAGTTTAATAGATAGTAGTTTTATCTTGGAGTGGGTCAATCAGGAGCAGCCTTTTGTCTTGCTATGACATCTCAGTTAGTTATCTACTTGTATTGATCCTTTTTGTAGTGTGCCCTTGTGTGATATGTTCTGTGTAACTTCAATTATAATGTTTGGTGTCGAGCCTTAGAATGTGAGGTCATTGAGTATATGATGCACCTTTTGAAAGAGAGAGTTATGATCACAGTGTATTTCTTGCTCATGACTCATGAGTCATGACATGAGTCATGAGCAAGAAATATATAGGTTCTCTGTTGAGCCTACTAATGACAACAATGCTGCCTATGCTGGTTCTATCCTGCTTGTTGAAATTAGCCAAATGGGAATTAGACTAAGAAGTAAAAAAGACGAGGTTTAGCTTGGTTGGTACTTGGTACTTTTTTGGAAGAAGATTTTAAATATCTAACATTTATTCCCTATGGGACTTCTAATCTGAACAATGGCATAGTGACATTTTTTGCTAGTGTACTTTAGGTTTTTTAGCTAGTGTACTTTAGGTTTTTTAGCTAGTTCTGTTAAACGTGGTGAGCAAGGAGCTGACACAGGAAGTAGGAATGATGTATGAGCTGGGATAGAAAAGGTTTTAGCTTGTCTGGTTTAAGAAATATTTCACTGCTGCTGCCTATTTCCTATGAGTTTTAACTATTGATGAGACAAGGGTTCTGCTTGTGCAGAATGGCAAAATTCATTTGCCATAAGAGAGTTAATTAATTTGGATCTCTTGTCCTCTCCAGAAATTATTGGTTTAAGTTGCTGTAAATTATCACTGGGTAGTAGTTCATTTTACTTGGGCAGATGTGGCACAGTATGAACCTAAGATTTACATTTGTCCCATCATCCATAGCGGGTAACGGGTACAATTTTCTTCCCCACCTCTGCGGCTCTGCCCCACTACCCACCAAACTTAACTCGATCCCTGCCTCATTGGAGTAGGTCTTTTGTAGTTTTGTTATACCTGCATTGACATTCACATCCCTTGTAATAGAATCAAAATATTTATTATATCTTACAGTATTTTTATGTGCCTCTGGTCAGATAATTACTCTTTGGGGATTCCTTTCTTCTTATGATTGTTTCTGTGGATCTTGTATTTGTTAATTCTTGAGCTGCCCTAACATCGTTGGAGATAAGGTTTTTTGCATATGGGTTTTAGGGATTACCCAGCTTGGATGGCTATAGTACATGCTAGTTTTAATTGTATCAGATATGGAAAAAAAATCATATTTGTGGTTGTCTGGTAAAATATTCTGTATCACAGTAGTTTGAAGTATAATACAGGTGTCTTATGTCTGCAATTATCATTTTGTCACATGTATCAGCAAGCTATACTTATAATTCTGCCTTCTGGGCAAATTCTTTTCTATTTTGCTCTTTTGAGTTGCATACATGGTTTCTGAGTTGTTGAGTTACATTCTCTATATGATTAGGGATTTTTTATTTTTTTATTTTATTCATTATTATGTATCAGTGTATCACTCTTTACTTACTACTTATCTTTTATTTTATCTGAAATTCCATTTTAGCAAATGGATTTGGTCAAGATGAAGCAGAGAGTTAAGAGGCGGAAAACTTCCACTGCATCATCATCAAAGCTTATCTTTGTCATCCGAATTCAGGGGTGAGCTGAGACTTGAGAACTTGTATCATTGTTTTTTGGGCTTGAATGCAAATTTACCTTTATAGTTACCATTGCCATTACCTTCTCATTAAATGTGATTTATTATTTTTCAGTAATGCACCTGTTCATCCACAAATTCAGAAGATTTTGAGGTCATTTGGATTGAAGAAAATATACAGTGGTGTTTTCTTAAAAGCAACTGAAGGGACTCTAGCAATGTTGAACAAGGTGGAACCATATGTAACTTATGGGTAAGGATATAATATTATTGTGTGCTGGTTGTATAGAAGTATAGAACTATAGACTATGGCTAATTATATACTTTATTTGATGCTTTTTGAATTTATCTATTGTCATAATTCTCATTAAGTCTTGGAATATCAATAAACATTATGGTCGTTCCTGCTGCATGTTTTGTCTACTACACAAGTACAAAGTGATGAGTCCTTTTGCCTATGTTGATCTTGTATATCTTCTTGAAGTACTGCATGGTTCTCTATCTTTAGTTTCTTTTGAAAGGAGAAAGTTATACTTTGTATTAGGAAGTGTTGGTTGGGTGTAAAATGTTTTCCATGAAAACGAATTTTCCATTTCCCATAATTATTTTTGTTTGGTTTGTAAACAGTTTTCCTTTATAAAGGAAGGGAAACTATATCGTCCTCCCTCCTTCCTATCTCCCTTGTACTCTCCTCTCATTTATCCTCTCCCTTACTTTGCATAGAACCAAAGAAAGGAAGACCTAATGTTGCAATAGTATTTTCCATGTAAAATTGTTTTACATTAAATATATTTTACGTCAAACCAAATTGAGCCTTAGTCGTTCATTCTTTTGCCTGGATGCTTTAACCTGTGGGGATGGGAGCTAGCCAGCTAGGAGAAGCTGACATGCGAGTATCCTACAGTCCACCTCATGTATGACTGGCTTTTCTGAATTGTGTAAGCTGTAAGCAGTCTGTGGGGTACTAGCCACATAAAGTTTTTATTGCTTCTTGGCTTTGTTTTGTCAGTCAGTTTTCTGACCTCTTGTTTTGTATGATTCGGGTTGTACGTTGGTGTGTGCTCTTAGATGATTGTTTTGTGCTGTAAAAGTAATACAATGACAAGTATTCATTGATTAAGTTTTTAATCTAGGATTAAATACAGTATTTGGCGGCATTTCTATTTTTATTCTGTCCATCATCAATTTTCTTTTAAGTTTAAAAACCAGTGCTTGATGAAACACTTTAATGCCATATAAAGTCATTAGGTTCTAACGAAGGATATTAGCATTGCTTGTTGTTTGTTTTATTTCTCTCATTAGAGCTGTCCACTAACTGTAGGTATCCAAATCTTAAAAATGTGAGGGACCTCATCTTTAAGAAGGGTCTAGCAAAGGTGGAAAAGGAGAGGGTTCCTCTAACAGACAATAATGTCATCGAGCAGGTATGATAATCTAAAAATTGCTACAGTTACTAATTTCTGATGAGCTGCCATTAAATTTCTTCATTCCTAAAGATTTATAGCAAGACATGATGAATGTGAATTGTTTCTGTCCAGGCATTGGGGCAGCATGGTATTTTATGTCTTGAGGATATGGTCCACGAAATTCATTCTGTTGGCCGACACTTTAAGGAGGTAACTCGTTTTCTATGGCCCTTCTCCCTTGCCAAGCCTCAAGATGGATTCTCAGGCAAGAAAAATCTATTCAAGAATGGTGGAGACTCTGGAAATCGCGAGGAAAATATAAACGAGCTGATTGCTAAGATGACTTAGGGCTTGCATAATATGCATAGGTGCATTATGTATCGGAGAATGCTTATAAAAACAAGCATATGTAGTTTGTATTCTATAGTGGACAACTTTTTTCAAGTGGTATCCAATGGTTGCAATTTTGCTTATACGTTCATTCACGCCCTCGTCTATTGGTGATTGTGACACTTTGATTTTCATCACTTCAATTATTAGTGTTGATCTAATTTTTGGAAACAAGCCAAAATGAGCAAGGTTTTTGGGACAAATTGACAAAGTTGGCAACTACGGTTGCCCTATTTTAGTATTTCTTTCGACCAAAATTTTTAAGTTTGATTTTAATACATTAACAAACGCTCAATAATCGTTGCTCTATACTCCCTCCGTTTTTAAATACTTGTTCTACTTTTCATTTCTGGCCGTTTTTAAATACTTACTCCATTTCCTTTTTTGGAATGTTTTTACAATATTTAATTTATTTCTCAGACCTAGTAGACCCAACATAATAATCTTTCTCCTCTAATTCTTCCACTAATGTATTTTACAATTTTTTATTCTCTCAACTACCCCACTATCTCCATATTGTATTACTTTATCCAATTTTTTCTTTCTAAAACTCTGCGCATGGAGAAATGAAACAAGTATTTAAAAACGGAGGGAGTATAATAAATCTGTGTTCGAGCAAAATACTTGGCATCTAATATTTGAGCAAAACACAAAAAAAAAAAAAAAAAAACAAAAACAAAAAAACGAGGCAACAGAGTGTCAATAGAACAAAAAGTTTCTTTGCTTCACAAGGTCATGTTTGAGAGGAGATTAAGGTTGTCTGAATCAATAATTGTTCCTGTCTTCAACGATAATAACAAAGTCTCGTTGGTATCTTTAGATTTCATGTTGGTATAATTACTATACCAATATACTTATACCAACAAGATTGTTGGTATTTTTAAACTTTATGTTGGTACAATTACTACATCAACATGACCTATTTTTAGACTTTATGGTGGTACAATTACACCAACATGAAGTATAAATGTACCAAACCAAAAATTTCGGGGTCACCAATGAAAAACTAAGTGTTGGAGTTTTCATTGAGAATGTTCATAATGTTTATGGGAGGTGTCAATTTGCAAAATTGGGTCGTTATCGATAGAGTCAGGTCAGATCTATTTTAAACGCGAGTCATGTTAAACCGGGTTTGTTATCATGTAGTCTGATCAAATTGAATCAGGTATGTTTTTGACACCTTTATCACGTCGTCGTGGTCATAAACGCTGCTAGTTTGACATATTGCAACTCCCTCCTCAATCCACATCTAGTGCCAAACAACACCACAACAATGGAGGAAGGGCAAGACTCATGGACATCAGTAGACAAGCTATACCACATCATCTTCTGCTTCTCCCTCACACTCCTCTTCTCTCTCCTCATCTCTCTCACTCATTCCTCCTTCCTCCGAAGTCGCTCTCTCTTCTTCGCCGCTTCTCTCTCTCTCCTCGCCGGCGCCGCCAAAGAAGCCGCCGATCACCTCGGCTTCTTCCGCTCCTCTGGCGCCTCCGCCAAAGACGCCGTCGCTGACGTCATCGGCGTCGTCATTGCTTGCTTCCTGCTTTCTCTCTCCAAATTCTTCAAGCGGAAGTCCAAAATTGATGATGATGATCCGATTGCCGGTATTGCGCTTGTTTGAATCGAGTATCACTTTCTCAGGTTATTGCTGTTTTCTCTCTTAATTATTATGAGAATTCTCGCTGAATTTTGTGTTGATTAGGTTAATTTGAATTTCAAATGTAATCTACACTGTTAGTTTATCAAGGTTTATTATGAAATTGAGCAATGTTGCTATTTGTTTTTTGAATTTTGTGTTGATGAGTTGCATTATTGCCTGAATCAGTGTTATGAATTCAATTATAAATGCTATCGCAGAGATAGATAATTTGTGTAGAGAATTGTCTTGAAATTAGATTGTTTATGAAGATTTGTGGCACGATGTTACATTCTCTACTGCTTATGTTAGCATATATTGCATTCGTATTACGGAATATGTGTTGATGAAATGCATTTTAGGTCGATGTTATGAATTTGAGTAAGAAATGTCTTCAATGTGATAGGCTTTTTCTGTCTTGTAATCGTATTGTTCAGTGTTCATGAACAAATATTGCTCGATGTCTCTTGTAATAGCGCCTGTGCATTTTATATCATAGCTTATTGTATTTGTAATATCAAGTACTTGTATATGTTGATAAGGTGCATTAGAGGTTAATGTTATGACTTCTGAGTTTAAATTGTTATCATGGTGATAGGCACTTTGAGTAGAGAATTAATTTTAAATCACACTGTTTATGAAGGTTTATTGCCCATTATGTGTTTTGCATTTTGTGTATCCGTTTTAGGTTGTTATAACATATTGAACCTGTGTATGATGATGTATGTTGATTTTTTTTTACTTGATTGAAATGCTAATACATTGTCCTTAGTTGTATTACTTTGTAATAAAGAATGGATAGTTCCATGTGAGTTAGAATGAGCTGAATCTATGTTTCGTTTTGTTGTTTGAGAATGTGATATTGGAGAAATCACGAGTAATACTCAGGGTTGCTGGTGAAACAGTAGAGTAGACTGACTGGTCTACTATTTCTAAATTGTTCTTTAAATGTTGAATATCTAACATTTTAGAAATTTAGTTTGACGATTATGACGGGTTGCTGAAGTCTTTGATGGTGCCTAATTTCTAACTTTTTCCATTCTGTGAAGGGGTTGGAAACTTGGAATATAGAGGTAAAAATGGATACCAGTGAAGATTAAATTTTGTAAGTTCTGAACTATTTTCTTAGACAATTGTAGCTGTTGCTAAGATAACTCAGATGATGGCAAGACCTCAAGAAGCAAAATCTGTCACCCTGATCAGCTAGTATGTATTGTTAAATGGCCAAGTGGGACAGGTTAAGATTCAAACTATGACCGATATAGACTATTGGAGAAAAAGTAACGCAACAAAAAGAAGATAGTCAAGCATTCAGCCACTAGATGAGTTAGGGGGAGAAAGAGGGTATGAGAAGAGGTAGTGAGAGGGGAGGAGGGTAGAGGACACATACTTCTCATGGAAACGTATATGGTTAGAATTCATGGTGAGAAGAGGAGGAAATAGTGAAGATTTGGGCTTGAATTTGTCTTCCTAGTTATGTTTTGTTGTAAGAAGAAGGAAAATTGAGCCCTCCAATTTCTTCCTCTTCCTCTTTCCCTTTCCGTTCTTATTTCATATCAGATGATTGAAAATTGATCCCTTACTCTCTCATGACGTCGCCTTTCCAATCTTCCATTCCCTTCTTAGTCTTTAACCCATCGTTGTCTTAACAGAAAAGTGTATAATACGGGAATATCCTGAACAGCAAAGTGTAGGTGTGTGTTATAACTTAAGATAGCTGGTGGTTTTATATGCTTGTCACTGTTGCTAATATGTGCCTATTGCTGTGATAATCTTTTGTTATTGATTCTTATCTCTTACTTGTCTCATCCAAATTTTGCAAACAAGCATTTATGTGTAGTTGTTCAGCAAAACAATTTAGCAAGCTTAACTATTGGCATATCCTTGAGATACTTTATCAATTATTGAAATGGGTGCTTTTAGAAGGCTGGTTTAAAGTATGACCTACAGCTCAAATCAGTAATGCAACCAAGTGTTTAGCTTATTCAATTGTATTTTGCATATTTCTGAATTGCAAACACAGTGGTTTTTAAGCACTTTTAGTGATCTCCTTTTTTAAGTGGTGGTAATTATCCTTATGATGACAAGGAAATTTACTTTTGAGTGGTTTTGTTCAATTTTTCTCGTTCATTCTCTATTGCTACTATTTGACAGACTTCTTTGAGTTAATTTTCTTTCATTGTTCTCGCTGTAGCAATTGGCACTTTATAGTTTCTACTAGTGGTTTATTTTGATTCACACTTGTACTCTCTGCTTGTGGTGTCTCTAATTGATTGATCGAAATTCATGCTCAGGTACTGTGGATGGAAGTTACGTAACCGGTATGGATGTCTACAATGACTTTTGGTCTGCTGAAGAGGTGCAATTGGCCACCGTCTTTTAAGATTTTCCCATCATGCAGGTTAGTTTGAACTATTTCTTATTTTCACTTGTTTTGTAAACCATCAAATGTTGCTTTTAGGATATTCACTTGCCTGTAAGGAGTATTGCCTTTGTTGTTTTATTTTTTCTTCCCTTTTTATGTGTGTGTGTGTGTTTTGTTAAATTTCTATTGGGTCCTTGTTCTTTGTAGTTAGTTGTATAGAGAGCTTTTTTTTTCTTCTCCCTGTATTATTGTTTTGGGGATTGATTAGTTGGTTAATGCATTGTTCTTTATCCTTTGGGATGGGGTCGACACGGATGCATCATTCTTGTGCGGATGTTTTGAAGGGGGTCATGGTTGATTCTGGCTAGTGTCAATCTTTAATCCTATAATTAATAGCTGACATTGCAAGAGAAATGATGTGGTGTGATAAGGATCAGTCGTGCATAAGAGAGATGTTCATTGCTTGACAGTCATTAATGATCTTGACATTGCACCAAGAGAAATGTATAACTTCCAATGAACTGTAGAAAACTCAACTCTCAGTTTCACATAGGTCACATTCTTTTGCGATTGACATTACACCATTTACAATGAACACATCAACTAGATACTAGTTGTCATTTTGCTCATAGAAAGCACCATCATTCATTCTGAATAATTCACCTTCTAAAGCTTGCTGCTGCTGAGGGCTGCTTGAGGGCATCTTCATCTTCCTCTGGCAGCTTGATGGCAGAATAGACACCTGCCCCACATAGTGCCCCAAGAAATGGGGCGGTTAAGTAGATCCATATCCCTTTATAATTATTTGCAGCTATGGCTGGCCCCAATGTCCTCACTGGGTTCATTGATCCTCCTGTGGTAGGCCTGTGGAAGAAAGAGAAATAGAATTTCATAATTTGCAGTGCTTTGGTACGGCCACGGGGATTGATTAATGGGACTGGGAATATTGTGGTACATTAATATTGTGTTTGCATGACATGTATTGTTTTGAGTCAACCCATACTAAACATAAACTTCCCTTTTAACGATGGGATCCAAATTTTATGATAGATGATCTTGGGTAATGGTGCCCATTAGTGACGCACTGAGATGGTTTCATCATGAAACGCATAAGCTACTCTGTGAATGAATGTATATGATTGAATCTGACGATGAAAATAAACTTTTTTGTCGCGTTCTTCCTTTAATTAAACAGTTAAATAACCTGAATTCCTCTTTTGAATGAGTGGTTTTGTTCCCTTCTTGAAACTTTCCCATTTGTTAATCCCAGAGAATAATTCGTCAAATATGAATATAATACCTTTTCCTCTTAGATCTGTCACAACACGTATTATGTCTTATTTTTCTTCAACTTTTTTCTTGATGTGATGTAAGCAATATAAGTTGGGAACTCATTATGAGACTGAAGTCTGTTTTCTCAAACCAAAAACAAAAATAATAGAAGTAAGATTAAAGTTTGTTACTTTATGTCTATATATATTCTGGTTTATGTAGGTTATACCAATCATGCCTATTTTCTGAATCATGTATTTTTGGACTATTGCGTTACCTTGTTTAATCAAATAACATAGACGTATTATGAATGTCTTCTTTTGTCTTGGTTTATGATTTGACACTATTAGAAATTAGCAATTTTCATTTGTCAATATCATAGAGCTATCACAAGTATTATAACATTCTCAACCATTTATTAAGACTTTCAATAAATCTTAAAAGTGTGTGTCAATTTCAAATTAAGAAGTTTTTGTTATCTCAAGTATTTTTATGCTTTTATCTTTCTTCTTACTTCCTACATACGAAGTATTATTCAATTTAAAACACGAGCTTTCAAAATTATACTTACCCCTTTTTTGATGTGGAAATCTGACTTGTTAATTTGTTCAATTATTTCTTGCTATATATGCCAACATTCTGAATTTGACCACCCGATGGGTGGAGCATGAGTAAATTTCCAGAATTGGATTATGATTTAGAGGGGGTGAGGCGTGCTTACCCAGCTATAAGTATGTTGAGCATGACAGTTGCCCCCACTGCAATTCCAGCTAGTTCTCCCACCTGCAGAACATTACAAATGTTTTCAGTTTTTCTTAGCTCCTTCATGTTAATAGATTCCTTATATCACTTTGTCTTTCTTCATAAAATAGTGTAGTGTGAGGAAAGGACCTTGTAGACACCCTTTTTCCTTATGGTTTACCAACATTTATAATAAAATAAGTCATTTACAATATACTTTATAATTAGATCTATTTAAAATATATTAGTCTGTGTTTACTTGCTGCAGTGGTGGGTAATTTTTAATTGCTAAGTAGAATCCACTAAACATTAATGCTAGTCTCTAGTAGGCTGTGCATATTAAGTCTTATCCATGTACTACGCCTTTTGCTCCAAACAATTTTTTATTTTTATTTTTGTAGTATTAAATGTGAGGATTGAAGTGCAAAGTTATATGACTTTCTTGAAACTATTTCACTATGGTAATTTTGTTATTTTCTTATTAACGTTGCAAACCCTCACCGAAGCCAAGAATTTCTATTCAGTATCTTGAAGCTTGGATTTTTCTGATGTAAGATTCTATGCATTTACTTTTTTTTGGATTTGTTTAATTCTGAAGAATTATCTCTCTCTTTCTTCTTTTTAAATTGTCGTGAATATTTAAATATCAGAAGTGAAAGCTTGATTAAAAGGAGACATTCTTAAAGAAGTATATTTTTTGGTAGAGGCATTAAAATACAGAAAATTTTGATGCTTACAGCTCTTGTGTCGGTGGCTACTGCAGTGACGACAAACATGAGATTGAAGGCGATGATGAACTCTAATGCAAAAGCCTGACCATAATTCACTGAAGGAACAGTTACACCTCCACCCATGATAGGGTGGAAAATTGCTTTGAGAATAAATGCAGCGCATAGAGATGCTAACATTTGTGCTCCTATGTATATTGGAACCTACATAATCAAATAAAGAAAAACGTATCTGTGTTAAGTATTTGTAAATCCTATCAGTGTATTAATAAAAGGTAGGTTGAAGGTCATAGTTTTGGTTTCTTACTTGAGTCCATGGAAAATGTCTCAGTGCTGCAAAGGCGATGGTGACAGATGGATTCAGATGGGCACCGGAAATATGGCCTGTAGAGAGAATGATGATCATGACTGCAAGGCCACTGGAGGCAGCTAGGCCGATTAGAGTCTCTGATCCATCCGTCTTCTGATTCACAATAGCAGTAGCTGCCCCCGCACAGATTAGTATAAGAGTACCGACGAACTCTGCCACCACCTGATATGATTGAGCAATTATCAGTCAGATGCAAAGACAATCAAGTTCAGTCAGATGAAGGTTCTTTCTGCTTTCTTGCCCTTTTATTTGATTATATACAAAGTACAATTTTTTTTTACTGTTTGATGTACGATAATGGAAAATTTTTCTGAATAACATAATTTCCCTGAATTTCGGAATACTGATCAAAGTTAGAAATTACCTTCTTTGTTAGAGGAACAGGGGGAGGTGGCATTGTAATGCTGCAGGTCACAGCAGGCAAGCCACCTTCCTCATTAGGCCAAGTATCTACAGTGAAACAATTGGATCTCCTACTGAGAAGTGACTTCTTTTTAGGCCTATCGACAGAAAAGCCTCCGAAGAGGGGAGCCCCAGGAGTACCTGGGGTTGCCGGGGTCGAAGGCATAGAAGGAGGATCCTCAGAATCCATTTTTTCCATAATGGCTGAGCTAATCTAAGGTTTGTGAGTGCTTGTTTATTGGCTAATGTTTATCCAAATTTCAGTATAGCAGTATTTATATATTAGTTACACTGTTAAAGGTTGACTTAGGAGGGGGGAATCTCTAGACTAGGAAAAGAGAGAAAAGAAGTTAGTGGATGAAATGGAAGGAGCCAAAAGAGAGTTGGCTTTCATTTGGTGCAATGGACACAATGGTGGTGGGACATTATAGGCCTGTTTTTCCTGCTTGAGATTTCTTTATAAAGGAGCTTTAAGCGTTGGAGAGATTAATCATGATGTTTATTGCCACTTAAAAATTCCCAATGTGTATGATTGCCCCCCTATAATTATGGAGAAGACCACTCGTTTAGCTTGATTAGTTGTCACTGTAACACTGTCAGATCGAGTTTGGGTTTGGAATTTGTCTTAAAGAAATAAGAAAGGTGGTCGTCTTCCTAAAAAACAAAGCAGGAAGGTGGAAGAGGCAGGGGAAAGGTCAAGATTCTGATTGTTGTTTCTCCCTAGTTACCCTCGCCGTTTTCGAGTCTATTTCTCCAATATAAAGTATGCATAACTCTGAAATCGGTCTCACCACAACATCATTCTCACTATAGTATAGCTAGTTTTAGGGTTTCTGTTTTTTTTTTTGTTGAGAAGTAGTTTTTAATATCCTTCCTACCTGACTTAATAGTTAGAGTATATATACAATATAGGGTGTTTGGAAGAACTTATCGCATCTCTTGCAATAGAAATGATCTATAAACTCAAACAAGTTACCGAGTACTTTTTTTATGGGAAGCTGAAAAGGATAGAAATTATACTAATGCGAGTAAGTCTAATGCCTTATGTGTACCATATCTTATATGAAAACAATGCAAGTATGCAGCAACTAGCAAGTAAGTTTGAGCGAGGCTGCGAGGGTGTTTTATACTTTTATGCCATGGCACCAGCCTGTATTATCGAGGAAGTAACTATATATATGGTGATTTAGGGGTCAATTGACATACTTAGGTGCTAAGTAGCTATTAGCAACTTAGAAAAATTCAAATTAATTGAAAAAGGAAAAGAAAAGACAAAAGGTGAGTAAAAACATGAAGTGGGTTGTTGAGTTGATTTGTGGAGCTCAAAGGAATATGAACCTCAAGTGTTTTTGATAAATCCTACTTTTAGGCCGAGATCAATTTCAATAGTGCTGTTCGTTGGCATAAAGCATAATGTAGTTGCTTTTTCTTTTATCTTTTGTGCTACTGTTGTTGATCATCAAATGTGTGAAATTTGGACTTGTTGGTGAAGCTAGCTATAATTAATACTACTTTTGATTTTTTGAATTGTAATCATAAAATGTCACTAACTATTGAAATAAAAGTTACCCCAAAATTGGTTAAAGTTACTCTGAAACGGGTTAACGTTACCTCAAGTTGACCGTTTCACAATAACTTTTATATAAGCCAGTCTCACATAATGCTTTTTATTTTAATATGAAATATAAGGCAAGTAAATTACATTGTCAATTTGACTCATCCTTAAAAAGATATAGAATTATACTAATAATTTATGTAATAATGTGATCTGGGTATAGCTGTGGACTTATGGTGCTTGGGAAATGAAGATACTTGTAGAAGATCTCTTTGCGTCACATCTCACATGGTATGACTGTATGAGCTTCCGGGATTCCACCATTATATTAAACTAACTAATATACAAATATATACTTGTATATGTCTGAGGAATCATTGTGACTTTAAATAACAAAATTATTCACTTTTCATGTAAGTGCTGATACAGTTCACCCCTGTGTAGTGTTTAGAAAATTGGAATTTTTTTCGTTTTGGTAGGTAAGATGAAGGGCTCTACCGGGCTGGTTTGTATGTTGTGGCAAGTAAACTATAGCATCGGAGCCCATGATGAAAGGGTCCTTGCAACTGCAAGAGTTCATTGTCTGTCGTGTACAGATACATGGCATCGGATGCCCCATAATTTTATTCGAGCAATGCTAAACAATGGAACTGCTAATATTTGCTGCAATAAACTGTGATTTCAAGGGATATTTGTATATCGCATTTCCCAAAGATAGGAAACCCCTACTTATTTGCCAAGGTGATGCACTGGTGCTAGTGCATTGTTGCTCATTCTCATCATTCATACAGAATTCTAAATTTGTTATGCTCCATTTATATTAGATTCTTTCTTCCTTCCCTTTTATCTTTGCTGTATTTATCTTAATTACTGTTTACAGAGTACAGATTAAAATTATGTTTCCACGTTAGGTTCGAGAACACATTGTCTTCAAATATAACAAGTTTGAAGTTTCCATTTTCATGGGGTGAAAGTTTTAGGAATGTTGATGAGTTCATGTCTAAGCAATCACCACAACGAACTCAATTTTAACCATTGACTGTAACTTCCTGCTGGTGATGACAATGTTTCATATTAGTTCCATACTTCCATGGTTTTACAGGGCTTAACATTGAAGGGTTGGCGTAGTCGGTAGTCCTTTCTCATTACGGATGATACCTTTGGGTGAACTGTGAAGTGACGGATTAAGTTTAAGCAAAGTCTAAATATCTATGGTTAATATGTATTCATTGTACTCTATGGGGTTGTTTGGTTACACAAAGAAAATGGAGGAAGTCAAAAATCATGGGAATTTGAAAATGGGTGAGTTGTTTGGTTGACACTAAAAAGTGAAAATGAGGGAATTGCAAATTCATGGGAATTGTGACTTCCCACAAAACATGGGAAGTTGATTACCCAACCCCCCCTAGGTAAGTCAAAATTCCCATGATTTGCAACTTTCTTCATGTCAACCAAACAATTTTAAGCAATTCCCATGAATTTGATGTAGGAAATTAATTCCCATGAAATACAAATTCCTATGGAAAGTAAATTCCCATAGCAACCAAACGACACCTATGTTTAATTGTTTATTACCTCGTAATTATTATGCTAGAAATTGCCTAAGACAATGCCGATTAGACTAGAAGAAGATAAGAGACAGAATCAGAGAAAAGAGACAAAAATTGATGACACAGAAAAATCATAAAAAAAAAAGGGGGGGGGGGTAAAATTATGGATGGCTATGATTTCACCAATCTATGAGTTGGAGATTTTGGATTTTAAAGACTTAAAGTCATAGTGTGTGTTTGTGTATAAATAAATATGAAATAATTGTTGCATCTTAAAAAAAAATATAAATATAAATAAAAATAATAATGGTTAAAGGTTTATAAAGAAACAATTGTTACACCTAAACAATTCAATGTAGATTACTTTGGCAAAGACTAGCATTAATGGACCTGACCAATGACCATAAAGGGTATCGAACAAGTCTGGACTTAAATTCAACAAGACAGACACATCTAATCCAGACAAATCGAAAGTCGCTAGTGGCGAGGCGATCTTTGAATAACAATAAATATTTATGAGAAGCCACCCAAGTAAGAATTAGCCAAACCAAACAACTCGTTTAGTACATTTTCGAACATTTTACAACACTAGGAGCCAATGAAACCAACAAGCTCTCTTAGTAGAACCTTTAATACAAATCCTATTTGAAAGCTCACTTTGCCGATTGAATATGGTAGTAGAACCCTTAATCCAAGTTCTAACTATTATTATGTTGGTTGTGACAATTATCGAACAATTTAAGAAGAAGCCTTTTATTAGCAGCTTGTTACCACAATCCAATTACACACACAACAAAAGATCCATGAATTAAAACCGTTAAACTGGTAGCTATAAGCAGTGGCGATTCCAGGAATTGGTCGTTATGGGTTCGAATCTACTGGAGAATTGGGGATAAGTTAAAACAAAAAAAAAGGAAGGAAAGAAAAGTGTTGGGCTTGGATTTCGAACAGTTGACCTTTGTCAAGAAAACTGAGGCTTTCACCACTACAACGCGCGTTAACATAGTGAAATTATGGACAAACTTTAATATTTAACCTAATTTATTTTCTTTTAAGAAAACCTATTCGACTTTTTTGGATCCAGTATGGGTTCAGCTGAACCCACTGAACCCATACTGGAATCGCCACTGGCTATAAGCTATCAAAAAAAAAAACCAGGGATTAGCAAGTTATTTGATTCAAATTACATTGATTCTTCAAGCTATATATAGTACACACAATTCAACATTATCAATCAAGTAACAACCAACAAAGTTTCTGCACTAATTAACTAAAACATGCATTAGAATTTAGACTGATACATGTAGTTGCTATTTCTTTTTCAGTTCAAAATAACATATTGTATAAAACCACCAAGTAACAAATCGATATTGATTTATCGGACGAATCAAAATTCACCACCAATGATCTCGAACAACAAAACATCTAAGCTTCAAGTGAAAGGTCATTAGGAAACCCATGGGTGGATCTATGTTTAAGGAAATGAGGTCAATTGACTCCATTTTTTTTTTGTAAAGCAAATACTTGACACCGGAAGTGACACATGTCATATTTTGGTGCTGTTTTTTTCCTCCAAAACCCCCCTTCCCCTTTTGACATTTTTTTTGGGGGGTTAATATTTGATTTTAATAATATCGTTCCAAATATTTTATATTATCTATACACAAATACATATTCCTTCTTATTTGATGTCCATAATTATTCTATATACATCTACCTAAATAATTATTTCAACTTCTTTAAAAAAATTATTATTTCAACTCCTTTTTAACTATCCTTTTAAATGGAATATTATTAGATTTTGCCAAAAAAATTATAATAAATTGATTCATATAATATATGTTAAAGAAATTACTTTAAAATATCACTTAATTTTATTTTTTTCAAATACCATTAGCTAATATTTTATTTCAATTTCAATTCAATTCAATAAAACGTTATATTCAAGTTAATTACAATTTTGTTTACGTAATTTTACTACTATATGTACATATTATCACAAATTGATTTATAAAGTATTGTATAGCTATAAAATAAATGATGTGTTTAACAAATGATTTTTTAATATAAAGGTGACATATTATCTGTAATTTTGTGTGTGTTTGCACTTTTGTTAATGATTTTTTGGGAGATTTTAGTTTGGTGTTTGATTGATTTTTATATTTGTTAAAAATGCATTTATAATTAAGTATTCACTAATATATTCACTAGACCTGATCAAGCCCCGCCTGAAAAATTCTGGAGTTCGGGCAGATTAAAAAAAAATAATTTTTAGATAATTTGTTGTTTTACCTATTAATATAAATTATTTTGACATTACAACTTCTATATATTTGATTTGTATGCTTTATCAAATTTTTTTTTTGAATATAATTAATTTGCTAGTCAGTGGCGGAGCCAGGATTTGTAATCTGAGGGGATAAATTTTAGATGTTTAATAAAACCAATAAAAAATTTAAGAAAAAAAGATGCTCACATAAATTGATTAATACAGAGTATATATTTTTGTTATGGAAAAGACAATTATTCTTATATGGCAAAAGAAGAGTTTTTATAAGTTTCATTGCATATTAAGAAATTGGATTTTTTTTTAAAATAACACCACATATTTTGAAAAAAATGGATTATAACACCACTTTTTTTCAAATTTTGATTATAACACCATATAAAACCCCAAAAATTGGATTTCACCACCACTTAACGGATTCTTGGATGAAATCTGTTAGTGGGGCCACAATAGACACGTGTTATAAATTTAGTGGTTTAGAAAATTTTTCACCACGGGCACCAACTACCCAGTCGCCGGCACCCCCTTCCCTAGCCAAAACTGGCGAAACCAGCCCAACTATCCCTACCCCTTTTCCCCCCTCCCCGAAAACCACCCTTTTCCCCCATAATCGAGGCTGCAATCGATGCTAACCACCGCAAATTTCAAACCAAATTTTCGAACATCAACCCCTTCGAACCACTGCATATACCAACCACAATCCACTAGATCGGTACGAATCGTATTTTCGGTGGTTTGGAGGGGTGTGAATTGGTTGTGTGTAGGGCGGAGGTGGTTGTGGGGGTTGCTTGGTGTGAATTTCGTGGTTGGTGCTGGTGGATCTATGAACCAGTGGCGGAGCTATTAAGGGGGCCTAGGTGGCACCGCCCCCCGTTTTTTTTTTATTAATTTATTAAGTTAAAGTTGTAAATTAATAGGTTAAATACAATTTTAATGCAATAAATAACATCAAATTAGTTTTGTCATAATGGTAATGCCACCAAAAGTCTAGGGTTCATATGATGTTATAATTATTAAATAATAACCGTTTAAAACAATATGAAAAAAGATATAAAGGGATTTTAGTTTTTATAAGTTTCATCCACGAATAATGAAATCATTACACTGTGTTTTGTAAAAATAAAATTTTAAATTTAGTTCCAAATAATATAAATAAAAAATTTGATTTTAGACATGTATGAGTTAGGAATCAAACTTATGAACAAGAACAGAAAACAAAGCCTTATCCCAACAACCACTAGACCATTTTATAACTTTATAATATATATTGTTTATGAAATGTATATAAATGTATTTACAGTTTATTTGTATGCTAATGAAAATCAATTATTTTTTTTTAATTTTTTGAAAATGGGGGACAACTGTCCCAATGTTCCTATAGTGGATATGAATAATTTTTCAATATCAATAACTACATATGTCAACAATGTCTAATATAATATATATGTAGTTTCATGTAATTTGTTAATTTATAAATAATTATAACATAATTTATTTAATTTGAATTCAATTGTATAAAATGTTAGATTTGCCACTAAAAAAATCATGATTTATATAAGAATGACATATTATATAGCTATGTTTTAAACCATGAATAACTTTTGAATGTATAAAATTCTTTTATATTTAAAAAAAAATTGAAATTTCACATACATTTTAATTAAAAAGATAGGGTTTAAAATTCTTAAATACAAGATACAAATTGTAACAAAAACACCAACAATATCTAGACATTATAGTTGAAAATCACATCATTTACATTAATTATTTGACTGCTTTAATATTACGAATTCTTTGTTTTCTTGTATTTTTTCATGTTTAAATGGGTTATAATTTTTAAACTTGTAAAACAGACTCATTGAAAAAATGACCAAGATGGGGAAACCTAAGGAAAAACTTTCTTTCCACAAAGACATCCAAGAAGGTGGAGTAAGTTTCAGGTAATTCTCCAAATATCATCTTATAGATAAGTTGTTAAGAAGACTGAATATTTCAGCAGAGAAAAACGATACAAGTAGTACCTGACAAATTGGCAATGGAACAAGCACACATTCTAATGACATTTTCTTGTATCGACTTCAAAGGAATAAACACATTCATCAGCATGGGCGGATAAGTAAAAATGTCTTTAAAAATAGCATGATACAAAGATTGCTTGTATAAACGGTTCCATCAGGGGCGGCTAGGTACGCACATGGCTCAATGAGAAGACAAATGTGAACATACAATTGTCTACCATGCTCGTCGACTTCGAAGCAGGGTAGACCTAAGGGTATAGTCATAGGGGGAATATTGATTAAATGAGAGGTCATGTTGTACGAACAATACCGTTCTTCTTTGAATGTATCAAAACAAAAACATTATTTAGATGTTTCAATTGCAAAAAAATGACCAAATACATCATGTGCTTAAATAACAGTAACCGAACAAGCAACGAAGAAATGAGGAATTGGAAGAGTTCTCCATTCACTAATTTCCGAATCAAAAACCTCAAAAGGAATTTCAGGTTGTGTAGTGAAACCTCTGACTTCAAAGCGAGAGTGAAGGACATATAAATTACCTCCAATCACTTCAACAATAGGACACACTTTAGTAGATTTCATTCTTGGAATAGTAGCATTAGCTAATTTAATTATGATATTCTTAATATCACCATTAGGACCACTAAATTATGGAATTAGCTTATACACCTCTCTCGAGGCATGCATAGAACAATATAGTGACGAAGGATCCTGTAATTCCCCACCAATTAGAAGTATATCTGAATCAGAAGTCGTAGAACACAGAAGCAAAATTGTAGAAGAAGGAAAAAAGCCAGTCTTGAAATTAAATCTGATTAAAACATACCTAAAGGCAGGAAATCAGAGGTGGCGTGAATGTTAGTACTCCACGCCACCTCCACCAGTGGTGGGTCAAACGATAATTCAAAGCACTTCCCACCGTATTTCTCCTCCGTCTTTTTCAAATCGATACAAAATAGATTGAACTTTGAACCCAAAAATACTAACCTCTCTTCTTCGATTTCTCCCTCCATTGTCGTCCTCCTCTTATGGATGTCGCACTCGAGGCCTACCCCTCCACGTCGGCCCTTTATAATCTTAGTAAATAGCATCCCAAGCTAAGGGTAATTGCGGAAGGACCACTGTCCCATGTTCATAAGGAACTGTTCCGTGAATTTTTCACTTTTTAAAGAGTGTAGATTACAAGTATATTTATTATTTATAGTAAATGCCAATCAGTTTACTTAGTTAAGGTTTGAGGGTGACACTTTAAACTTCGAATCAAGTTCTGTCTACATTACTCTTATAGTTCTCAGTTTCTCCACACAAAAAAAAAAATGTTTGTACAATGGCCCAGTATATATCAACAGCCCAAATTGGGCAAATTCAGAGAAAGTGTCAGCCCACTTAAATGAACCTCGCTAATAGGCCCATTGTCTTTACGACATAAAACTCAGCGGTAGAAGAAATTAGAGAGTATAAATACCTCATATTCAATTCAATTTCCAATTAAAATTACTCACTCAACTCTCAACACTGATAGAAAATGGAGGGAAAGCGTTCAACTCCAAAACCCAGCGATTTGCTTTACAAAATCAGAGGTAAATCCCTTCTTAATTCTCATAATCGAAACCCTAATTTTGTACTCCATAATTTGAATTCCAAAATTTCAGTTTATTCATCTTCATCCTCATTTTGTTTTTGATTTTTTGTTGTTGTTGCAGATTTTAGTCGTTCGATTCTCGTAGATATTTGCAATGGACGATCTCCAGTGGTTTCGATCAATAAATTCAGAACTTATTGCACGAATTCCGCTGAAAATTGGTACAACTTCTGAATTTCGTCCTATAATTTTCGATTTAGGTTTCAATTTTTGTGGAATTAGAATTTTAGAAATATATGTTGTTGATTGAGCTTATACTTGTATGAATTGGTGCTTGCGATTTGGACATTATGCTAGATACGAGAATATGATTTGGATTTGTAGAGAATTTGACTAAATGCAGCTTGATTCAACACGCTGATGGATGCGGTCTGGTTTTATTTTAATTTTTCATGCAATTTTTGATTTATTTTTTGCATTATTGATTTAATTACTCGTTTTTCGGAGTTTTTTTTTATTTAGAAACAATTTGGAAGGTTGATCTTGTGCTTGTATTCATGAAAGTTTGACATAGTGCAACTTGATTAGGTATGCTAATGGATTTGATTCGGTTTCTTTTTAATTTATTTTTTTATTCATTATTGTGTAAGTTTCGAATTATTCAATTATATGTTGATTTATAAGTACATGTAATTGATAGTTGAGTTGATATCCATGTGAATATATGCCTTTCTTCGGAGATTCTAGTTTCATGCACAATGCTGAAGACCAAGCTTGTGTTTCCTTTTAAGATACGTTGACAATTTACAACTTGATTGGACTTGCTGATTTATTTATGATTTCAAAGCTGTATTTAGTAGTATACTAGTGATTTTGACTTCAATTAAATTGTTATAACTCCGTATATGTTCTAATTTTTGAAACAATGGAACTTTATGTCATGTACACGAGGAGTTTATATAAGGCTGATGAGATTTTTTTTTTTAAATCAATCTGGATGTTTTTAGAAATTACTTGTACATTGTTCTTTGTGGTCTTACCTAGTAAAAACACTGTAGCACAATTATATTTTGCTGTTCTGTGGAAACTGCGCATATGAGAGCAACTGAAACTTCATGTTTTGAGTAGAACCATGTACTGAACAAGCTCTTTGTAAAATAAGTTCTGGCATTGTGGTTTTGAACACGACTGAAGCTAGAAATTATGTATTTTATCTAATGAATTGGAAGCGGATTTAGGGTTCTCTTTATCCAAGAAATATTAAGATCTTTTTAAGTTTCATGGTATCTTAAAAATTAGTTGTCAATCATATGCTCTTGGAGTCACTTAACTGACTATTATTTCACACTAAATATTTTCCGTGGTGGAGGATGTGCATTTTTCATGATGCTTTCATGTTTATGTTATTTCTATTGCTGTATGCAGTTTATGCAGCTCCAATTTGCCAGTAGGAACAGAGGTACTTACCTTGCGAAGGCAACCACATGCTCACAGGATAGGTAACCTTTATTCTCAGAACATAATAGTCTTATTGCTTACAGATGTTTTGTTACAATTATTATCGGACTCTGCTTCACATTCCATTCATCTATTTCACTTTACTTTTCCACCAGATGTTTTGCTAAGGGTGTTGCTAATAGTTCAGAAGCTTCTACAAGAAAACAAACATGCTTCAAAACGAGATATATATTATACTTATCCATCTTTATTTTCAGGTGTGCTTCCAGTATGAAAACTTAATATAGAATTGCTGAGGCTGCTGTGGTTTTTACTAATATATTTTATTCAAAGATGCTTCTACCACCAGTCTGGTAACTGAATCATTCTTTTCTCCAGTATTGGAGTGCACACTCGTTTAGAATTTCAGCTATCTCTTTCCCTTGAAATACTATAGACCTGGTTTTATAAATGCAGTAGACAATTCTTATTAATGATTATCTTCAAATCTCTCCACTTGTGTTGTTTCTCTTTTAATTTCATTGGAAAGCTGGAAGCTAAGGGTCACTATTCTTAATAAGATACTTCTATTGTCTGTGCAGATCAGTCTATTGTAGATCGTGCCATAAATGATATATGCATACTCCTTGAGTGTAGTCGCCACAATTTAAATGTAGTGAGTATACCTCGTTTTCTTCTTTCGTCAATATATTTCTCTTTTCAGATATGGCTCAGCTACTCCTATAACTTGGATATAGAAGCTACTGTAGACCAACTTTAAAACAAAGCGGCTAAATTTTATGACTTGAAATTATCAATATTGTAGACGATTATGTTTGCAGGAATTATATTGTGTACTGTGGTATCATGGCACTCATTCACTGTTGTATTTTTTCTCTGATATCACTCTGTGCATGTCTGTTTCTAGTGGCTTATAGCTGATATGTATTAGTTGATTACATTATCTTTGGTACCATGGCTTCACGCTGCTCATCCACAATAACTTTTGATTTGTGTTCTTTGTCAGTGAGAAGTGACTTGTACATTCCAAGTCTTTAGAATAACTCATAATTCTATTATCCCTTGTCTTGCAGGTATCTGTCGCAAAAGGGTAAGTTTAATCTATAATTTAAACCGGATATCTTCCTTTTTATTGCTTATTACTCAATTTCCACTTTTCCTCCTCTCTTTCATGGCGGAGTTATTCTGCGCCGCTGCAGCATTGAAAATACTGACAATCACTTAAGAAGTGCAATCTTGCTTTATTCCTTAGTTCTTGGCATCATTCCTAATCCAATATTAATGGGCTGGTAAAAAACACCTAAGATCAATGCGCTGACAAATAGTTACATAGACATCCTTAATTTTGACATCTGCTGGCATCAAGACATTAGTTTCTTCTTCCAAAGTATAAGTCATGCTAATAGCATTTTGTGAACTTTAATAGCATGTTCATCTTAACTCGTTCTTAGGTTGGTGATGGGCTGGATTAGGTTTTCTGAAGACGGAAAGAAGTTTGATTGCATAACTAATCCTAATATTGTAAGTGTCCTTGCCTCCTTGGTATACTATGTCATTTCATGGAATAAAGATTTATATTCATATGCAAATCTTGTTTTGCTTCAGGCTCAACCTGTTCCTGTCCAAGCTGAAGATGTTCATGATATCCATAAATGCAATATCTTAGCTATGAGTTGAATATTGACATGATGATATGCATGTTTCCATTAGATGCTGGCCTGTTTAATCAATCTTTTGGCAGAATATATAAGTGTGCTAAATAGTAAGATTTTTCTTGACTATTGGATTAGATATTCTTAGTTTTGCTGAATACATCTTAGTTGTTGAGAAGGAGTCAGGTAATATTCTTCCGTGATAAACTCTGGGGTACTCATCCTTGTGATAATAAATGAACCTTTCTTCCAGTTTTCCAGAGACTGGTGAATGATAAGTTTTGCAGCCACAATCGATGCATTGTCATTACAGTAAGTTGGGAATGAAGTAAGCTCATGTTTTTATTTCTTCTAAGGGTTAGTTTTTAATTGTAGCTGTTGCAGGGGCGTGGATACCCAGATGTTCCTACAAGAAGGTATCTTTTAGCCTTTTGATAGTGTGCAATGTTAAAAATGATTTGTCAGTTTCTGATTTAAGTTCTATGATTTATTTTCTCGTTTGATGATGCCACTCATCGGTTTTTCATGATATGCATGAATTTACTCATCCTTCAGATTTTTGCGCCTCCTTACTGAGAAGCTGCACGTTCCTATATATTGCTTGGTGGATTCTGATCCATATGGGTTTGACATCTTGGCCACTTATCGATTTGGCTCACTGGTTAGTAACTTCTATAGCTGGTGCCAATTGCTTTTATGTGGTGCATGTGGCAATAAGGCATAGTGGTATTTGCAAAATATTATGTTAATTGCCTATTCTAATTGCACTTTTGTGGTCAAATAGTCTTGATTGATTCATTCCTTTTTAAATTGTAAACATTTCTATTTGATTTCCTAGGAAATGGCGTATGATGTGGAATTTCTTTGCGTACCGGATATCTGCTGGCTTGGTGTTTTTACATCTGATTATGAAAATTATGCTTTTCCTTCACAGTGTCTCCTTCCCTTGACTACTGAAGGTAAATAGAAAACATATGTTTTATACAATCAAGTAGTAAGACTTCCCAAAATTTATTTATTTATTATTTATTTATTTTCCTGTTTTTTTAATCTATATGCAGAATACTTTAACTTTCCTGCTTCTTTCGTTCCATTAGATAAGAAGAAAATTGAAGCACTGTTACATAGGTGTTACCTGCAGCATGAGGAGCCACATTGGAGGTATCTTTCACCACTTAGTCTAAGCTGTTGTAATTTTTCATTAATATGTCTCAGTGTTTGATGACTTCTTTTTCCTCTCTTTTGCCATTTAAGACTGGAACTAGAGAGGATGCAGGATAAAGGTGTAAAGTTTGAGGTTGAAGCATTGTCTGTCCACTCACTTTCCTTCTTGTCAAAGGAGTACTTGCCATCAAAAATCCAATGTAAGAGCGCCTGTTCTAATTTGTTAGATTATATGCTAGCATTTGCAGATGCTTAAGTATTAGGTGTTACATTTAAGTTGATGGGCTATGTTGTTACTTACCTGTACTGTTTTTTGCTTGATGGAACTAAGAAATACTTCGTGCATGTAACTAATGAACTTGGAGATATGTTATTGTACAAGTTCCTCCATCTAAAAAGGGGGTATAAAATGCACATATCGTCTACATTACAGATCTCCTTTGATATATTATTCCGTGGAGGGCTGATGATATTTTTTGCTTTCTTGTTGTGATTTGGGCATTGAGTTGTAACTGAGTTATTAATATTGAGGGACTGCATGCTGCACAAATCATAATGAAAATAAATTGTTGGCGTCCATGTCATGTTGGAATGATAGCTGAGGAAGTTTGCTAATAATATATTTGTTACTCCTCTATCCAGCAAATTGATATGTTTCAAATTTTATTTTATTTGGCAGAGTGTTGTTTGGGTGGATGGATTCAGTGCGCAAGTGAAGCTTTTGCCTTATGTTATTATTCTTTTTTCTTTTTTCCTTTTCTTTTTCTAAGTTTCATATCTTGCATTACTTTGAATTTTTTTTTGTCTGAAATCATTACCACTATGTTTGGATATAGAGAAATGGCAGGAGGAGAAGAGAAGAGAAAAGGAAGGATGCATCATCCTTTATTTGGATAGCTAATGCAGGGAGATAAGGGGAGGGAATTGGAAGGATCCATTTTCCTTCCCCTTTTAATAAACCAAATCTCTCCATTGTTGGAGAGATTTAGACGGAAAATGGAAGCTCCCTTCTCCCTCCCCCTCACCTCCCTTTCCCTTCCCTCTTTTTCCTTCTCCTCCCTTTTCCTTCACTATTGTTATCCAAACATAGTGTAAGGCTTTGAAACCAAAATCTAAAGATGGCAGGATTTGTACAACCTTTGTTTCATATTATTTGCGATGTTTGTCACAAATGAATGTTTCACATTATTTGCAACAAATGGTTTTTTTTTTTTTCCTCCTTTTTTAGTTGTGATTTCTATCTATCTCTTTCCTCATCACATGCATCTCTATCTTTCTCTCTCCATTTAACATATACAAACTAATTTAGCCTAGGAGTCCTTGCAAACTCATTTGTTGCAAACAATATGATACAAAGGTAGTATTTTTTATGGTTGTCAAGAAAGAGTGGGTCTCTTTTTTAATTTAAACATATATTTTTCTGGAAAAACTGCATCATGTATACTTCTGAAACTTCTTGCATTCTGTAGCAACAGCAGGGTTTCATTTACATAGAGATATCTTAAGTGTGCTGTTCTATAATACTAATAGCTTCATCTGTTATTATTATTTCTTGACTTCCGCTGAGATGAACTTCTATTCTGCCAAAAATTGATCTGGTTAATCCATATTTGTTCATTGATGTATTTGTGGATCATTATGATTAGTTTGTGGGAGTTAGATTTAAATTTTCCATGATTTAATTATGTTCACTAGTATTTTCTATTGCTTAAAGACTAAACTGTAACATTCCGGTGGTTATAAGGACTTGTTTATTCATGGATCCCACATAATAATGAGGTTTAATGCCAAATTAAAGAAAGAGACAAACTATGTTACTGTGCTGATGGACATCACTGGTTGATAGGTTTAAAAAGCTTTCTCTGTTGTCTATTATATTGCTTTCAGGAACAGTGTTATTTAGGTCTTACTTTCAGTGGAAAATTCTTCCCCAGCTAAATGTATTTTTGTTTAGTTTTGTTTATACTGCATAATTATTAACTTATTAACTGCTCATGGAATGTACTTAATGGTTCTCTTTATTTTGAGTTTCCCCCCTAAATTCTCCTCTTTCTCACAGGCATGTCCCAAATGTCTCGTTTGATGTCGTTTTGATGGACTATTTTTCCTTGTCTCCAGTTCCGTTACAAACAGGTACAGGTGGTCTTGCCATGTAACTAAAATAAGCATTAATTTGAAGGGGATATCCCATTGTCTTCTACATTGTTGAATTGCAGTCATGCATAGAATAGACATGAGTCTGAATCATATTTAGATTGACTTAACCGTTAACACAGGGACCCAGTGTGGAAGAACTTGGATTAAAAAACTACAGAAGATGCTGAAAATGAAACCAATTGAGGATTTATCCAGACAAGTATAAAGATGTGATGGATTCTTCAGCCACCTGTGCTTTACTAAGTAAGTAGACGAAGAAGATCTATCTCTTTCATCATCTCAGCAATTAATGCTTCATGTGCTGCATAAATTGTTTTGTTTTCCTCCAAGAACCAAACTTCCTAGGCAAATTTGTCGACCTGCTTGTGTTTCATTTCACATAATTAATGCTATATTGTTTCATGTTATGTTGTCTAAAATACACATGCTATAGGTGTCAATACATAGGTTAAGATACTTGCCATATTTGTCTAGTGTTGTTAGTAGTTTGAAAACATGCTTAAGAGCGTACACTTTAGAGTCTAGAAGTCTAATAATTTTCTAGGGAGAATTACATTGAAAGAGGTAATAGTGGCTTCTTCTAAGCTTGCTGACTGAATAGAGGTCCAAATATATTTTGGATAGCACATTATTTTTCCCGTCTCTTATTGTAAAGTTGATGACGTGTTCTGGGTCCATGAAGCTATTTACTATCTATCTTTTCTTTTTTCTTCAACCCATTCATAATATATGTGAGGGTCAGCAGTTCTATTTGTGGCGTCTTGTTTGAAGTTGTGGAAGAGCCATATTTGATTATGCCCTAATCATTGAGTTCTTTGGACTTGAGCCTAACATAAGTTGCAATCAGGTAACTGTTAGTAGGCCAGTGTATGGGCACAGAATTGTGGAGATTCATTAGATTTCAGCTTGTAGGGTGACCCAGGATAGTGTGGGTACTTATTGAAGGGGATTCAGTGAATCCTCTCTAGTAGTCTCATCTGACTAGAGACGAGAGTGAGACTGATAGTTGGGGATGAGGTAGCTTATATTTGAACCTTCTATAGTTCTATAACCTTTTCAATGGCCGGACACAAACTAGGGCAGTATTGCAGTAGTAGTTGTAGTTAGTGATTACTAAAGGGTGTTTCATGGAGAAAGTAATAATTAATCTTGTTTGGACTTATTAATCCTTACTAGACAATTAGAACTTACTATTCTAGAAATAAGGGGAAATAAGAATAGAATAGGAACTTAGTCTTGTTTATTACACGGGTAGCTATGTTGATGATATTATATTGAGAAAGTTATACGATGTAGAGCACTAAAGATGTGTATCTGTATATTCACTAAAAAAATATTTTTGTTTGTATCTCATAGTAATTTTTGGCTTCTACAACACTAGACCTAAAAACAAGCTATGTGAGAATGACATTACCGACGTGCATTAGAGATCATGAAAAAAACCAGTTCCGTAAAAAACCAAAGACTTGACTATTTTCAGGGAGTTAAATTTTTGGACCCTAAATGATTTTAAGTTCTATGACACTATTTTTCTAGCAATATATATTAAGTAAAAAATTTATACTATTGTAAGTATTTGTGAAAATAGTGATTAATGTTGCCTCAGCATACTTGAATTCCATTGTAACCACGTGTAGCTCGCATGATGTGCTGATGTCCTTGATTGTCCTTGATTTCCATTGTAGAAGTGGGTCAATTATTTTACAATCATTTTTTTCCTTGTCTCCCAATCATGATGGTCAATGCCAAGAATCATATCCAAAATCATCTTCTAGACTAGACGTCTACCAAGTACCAAATCACTTAACCTTGTAGGAGGAATTCAATAATTAGTGCGAACGGCATCTGTACCCTTTCCCCGACGGCAAAAGGAAGGAAACTGTATAGTATTACAACAGTAAACATGATTTTGATAAACTGTTTCTAGTTTTACTTTTTTTATGATCCAGAAAGCTTGGAGCATGTTGATTTGTTTTCTTCTGTTCTTGATGTGAATAAGAACTTGGATTTTTTTTACTTTTTACTGTATTTAGTTGGATTATATTATTCCTATTTGTGTCTGGTTACTTTATGATTATCTAAGATTTGGCTTTGATACTTGTTTATACTTATTTTATGGGTGCGTTATTGACCTTGTATTTGATACAAGTATAATAGAGTAATAGACTATGTTGTTTGGACTTGGGTGCCTATGTCCAACATTTTGTAAAATCTTTTCTTAATTTTGTTAAAAATGTGTCAAGCTGTCAAAGTATCCTACCCATCCAAGGGTCAAGTGTCAAGTGTCAAGTGTCAAATATAAGTACTTGAAATAAAGTGAAGAGTGTGAGTAACAGACGTAAGATAGCAAACAAAAAGGCGCGTCTTGTGCCTAGTCTTCAAGGAGTTTTCCAATTTGGTACATTTTATAAGCCTATCTATGAAAGAAAAGAAATTATAAAATATTTGCATCACTGCATGCACCTTGTTTCTTGTATTCTAGTAAAAGGTTAAGAATATAAAACTCAAAATCTCTCTTTTAATTTCATTTTCCAAGTTGTTGGAGTTGGTTTAATTTTTTTTTTTTTTAACCTATAATCTTTATATTAATTTACTTTGACTCCTCATTTAATCTTTTTATTAACACGGATTTGGAATCCTTACTCACATAATCACTTAAGAAATGTAGCAATAAAAGGAAGGAAAAGAAGAATATGTGCTATTTGTGCTCACAAATAGGTTTAAGATGAGCATTTTAACAAGAATTTACAATTAAAAAGTCCATTTAAAATGTTTGTTTATGTATTTCTATGTCAAAATTCATGCAATAACTCATCTTAAAACAGGATTAAATTCCACGTATTCTTTGTTGAATCCGTTTCTAAATTTAAGGTAGTATTTTTCATGTTTGAAATTTCTTATTTTTACATGTTGGATACTTAGATTTGTACACTCAACTCAAGTAACATAGCTAGTAGTTGAGTTAGAATTTGGGTTTGGTAATGTTGCCGTTTCCTAAAAATTAGGTTCTTCTCTAAAATAGTCTCAAAAAACCTTCAATTATGACACAAATTAGCAAACAAAAATAGTCTTCCTAGCTGTTCATCTACAAAATCCCCTCGTGCCATTTTATGGAGAGATCATGTTATAACTCCTACACCAAGGTCACCATCCATAATAAAATTGAAATATCTATTAATCACTGAAACAACTCAAACAGGTTATGAGCTGAGTAAACAGTCTGGTGAAATTATTAAATTCTTATAAATCATCATATATAGTTTGACAATGTTGACACTATGATTGAACTTGGTTGTATTATGGGTATATAGTATTTCTAATGATTTGGACGTGGTTTTAATCACTCAGTATATAAACTGCCCTTGTGTCTGAAGATTAACTAAGCCATGTCACTCACTGCTATCGTGGCTCATATTACTTCAGGATTTTCAATTGTACAATGATATACATTATATTATAATCATAATAAGCGACATTAATATAATTTAATCGTATCTATGTAATATTTTAATTAAATGACGTATGGAATTTATGTTATCAGCAGCCATTATTTCTCTTTCCCAACCATGACTTGAACATGTGGACTAATAGATTCTGACTAGCAATTTAGATTGTTGAAATCTTAGTATCACGTATCTTTAATTGTTTTTTACAGCTGGTTGACATTTATCATTTAGTATATTTAATGGTTGCATGTTTTTGCAAACTTTTGTGTGATTTGTGCTTGCAAATGAAAATTGAGTTCGTGTTTGACTTAAAGTAGCAATCATTTGTACTTTTTTGGCTATGAACGTATGATTGATTTTAGGATAGATTTTGAAGCATTAAATTAAAAGCCAACTATACCCAAAAAATTGGTACATCCCAAGTGTGCATCACACATTCACACATGAATTGTAGCATTATGCTTTTATGTAACATAAAGCCTTGTTTATATTTAGTAAGGCTTTCACATATCTAGAATTGAAATTTGTCAACATGATTCAATTGCTGAAATTTGCAAGACTAACTTGTGTTACTGAGCTAAAAAAGGATAAAAACTACTAAAAAAACTTATATAGGTGAAAAAAAATAAGGAGGGACAATTAATAAAGTCGAGGGATTAACATGACTTGGCTTGACCAGCCTTAGCCTCATGACTTGTGATAGTTTGGCATTTCTGGAGGGGTTAAGGTTAGGGAGACAAGCCACATTGGTTTTCATTTTTTTTATTTATATTTGAACTATTGTCACATTATATTAGAATTTTAAAAAGATGAGTCAAAAGCACCTAAAAAATGACTACACTTCACATTGATTATACTACTTTATTTTCTCAAAATTCAGATAAATAGACAAGTGATAAAATATTAAATAAAGATCTAAAAAGTGTGATTTAGTTTGGAAAAAGGCCAAAAAAGATATTTTTATTTTGAAACTAAGGCCAAAAAAAGATATTTGGACAATCATATTAAAATCAATTGCATAATTGATGTATTATATGGAACACTCTTATATTTCTATTCCAGATCCACAAAAATATCATTAATATCATATAGCAAGAGATTTGTTAAAGTATGAGAAATGTTTCCCAGAATTACTGATTAAATATCAATTATTAGAAATACTCCCCTGTCATTAATGAGATTTCTACTTGGGGAAAAACGGGAATAACTATCTTCAAAAATCTTTTTTGAAGTTGGAGTAGCATTATTCTTTTTGTCTGTATGACCAAAAAATCCTTTTAATGCATGCATTGAAGACTATTGTTGCATATTAGAGGAGAGGAGAGATAGTTACTAACTTATCACCTTGAGTCTTCTTTGCCAATTGGATTTGGGTAGGAACCTCAGTTAGTCTTCCATGGGTAGTCAACACACATTTAAATCTTTTTACCAAATGTGATTGTTGGGAATTATACTAGCGGTTAACATGCGATTGTTGGGAATTTCCCTCGTGTGTGTTGGGGGGGAGGGTGGGGGGTGGAATCCAAATCGGACGAAGTATATGACTATATAAGTAGGTTGAATGGTTGATTTAAAATGACTACCATTATACTTATATAGTAATATGTTATATTTTGATTTATTTTTTAATGTCAAATTCATTATAAATCATTTATCTAAATTTTAAAATTCATTTGTTTGATTTTTAATTTTTTTCCCTAATTAATTTACAAAATTTAGTTTTTATAATAACTAGAATTAAAAAAATAGTTCATAAATTAATTATCAAAATATAAAAAAATATTAAAAATAAGAAAAAACATTCATAATTAATTTTGACATAAAAAAATAAATCAAAATTAACCAATAAAAAATTAGTATAATCATAAAATTTTCATTTTTCAATATAAGTGCCTGAAATCTGTGCATAGTGTGCTACTCTGCCTATCTTTGTTTGGTTGGGTTTATTGTATGTCTGATAAAGATGTATGTAGCATTTCCCATGAAGGGATTAATCACAGAGGCATATTGTTCATCATTCCTTCTATTAAATCTGAAAACATCATGGAAAATGGGGCTTAGTGCCATGAGGATATTCAATTTATTAAATATACGATGTCCATCTAATGTCTTTACCAAGATAACTCATTTTCTTTTGCTTGGTTTGTGTCAATTTTTTTAACTTTTGAACATTCCAATGTCCTATTATGGAGTATATTGTAGTTTTGGGACTGCCTTTCTCTTTGTTCTTTTTGTACAAACTTGAATGTCTCAAGAAGACAAGAAAACTAATAAGGGAAGATTTGTCTATGATAATAGTGTACTACACAAACCAAGATATATCTACAACATAATTATGGTATTTGCTAACATCTATGGTCTAAAGTAAAGCGTGATTGAAGATGAAAAAAAAGCATCTATGTCTATACTCTATAACATATGGAGGATAACAGAAGAGGAAAAGAAAGTTATGTTACAATGAAGTCATGTATTAATCTCTAATCAGTTTAAACAACTATAAGTTGTCTTTGGGCTTCGATTCTGAGATCTTCCTTCATCTTTCTAATGAAGTCATCAAACTTTCTGTTTAATTCCTCTGTACTCATCTGGGCAATTGCTTCCTCTTCTTGTTCTGTTTCTCCTTGCTCTGCATAGTACTCATATTTGTCCTCTTCTTGCTCTGCATAATACTCATAATTGTCCTCTTGCTCTGCATAATACTTGTAATTGTCCTCTTCTTGCTCTTCATAAGACCAACTGTCAGAATGTTCTTTCTTGTTTTCTTTGTTATCATTAATGATAACATCTTCATACTTTTCTTCTTCCACTTCTTCCCATATTGTTCCATCTGTGATCTGATACACAACATGTTTTTCCTCTACATCTTCATTTGGCATGATTTCATTTTCTTCTAATTCATTTTCATTCTCATCTTCATTGGTGGCGGCATCCTCCACCAAGAGAGAGTTCCCTATCGAGGATTGCATAGTCTGACTGTATGCCTTGTAATACAAGTCATTATCAGGACTTGTCTCAGGCAGGGGTGGTGAGCTAGTATCGACAGAGCCACTTGAGTATTTTGCAATGAAAACCAGTATTCCATTACATAACAGGAATATGTAGTTCTTATCAGCTGCAAGGGAAAAGAGCTGACATGAGAATGTAGATAAGTGGGAGATGAGAGAATGGAAGAAGGGAGGCCGAGATGGGTGCAAAAATAATAAGGCGAAAACAGAGAAGGTCATAGAAAATGGGATGAGCATCTTAAGAAACTGGTAATATATGGGAGATTGGTGCTTGTTTTGAAGCTTTTGTTGATACATTGTTTTTGTATCTATTTTTGGTGTCATACGATATAAGAGGGAAAACTTTCTGGATGCTATCTGAACTTCAAAGATTGATTGTAGACCTTGAGGATTTAGTAACTTCCCTTATATAGGGGGATCAAAACACCTGGGATTTGTGTGATTTGGCATAATTGCCCTTGGGTATTAATGTGATATTGTGATGTGGAGGCTACTGAAGACTCCTTCAAAGTAAGAGTACCTCTTTCTTTGATTTGTGTGATGTAAGATTTGTGTGTCATATGATGTGGGGCATATTGTACTCCTATTAACACAATATATTGTCTACAGTTTATGTGTCATCACCCCTTCTGGTATAAGTTACCTTCATGTTTAGTGTTTACTGCCCTCAAGGGGAGTTGCTTTGTGGGTACATGATTGAAGCTAGCCATTTATTTTGGACCAAGAATTCTGAGACAGAGAGATCCTTTGAGGGGGAACAGTTCTAGCAATTAAGGTCCGGCGTATTAAATAGGGTTATTATTCTTTCGTAATCCTAAGTTTTATGTATAAGCATTCAGGATTTATTACTTAAAAATTCATTTAAAAAAAAAAAAAAAAACAAACAAACAAAAAACCACCTATTGGTCGGGGAAATCAATACTAGTAATTAAAATTTTACTCTTATCTTGTTATATAAAAAAAAATCTAAGAATTATGTTTAGCATCAAGAAGTTACTGTGCTCTCTCTCTTCCTGTCTTATTTTGCCCCTCTTCATGTCACCTTAGGAGGCTTTGCCAACATCCGGAAGGTTGGGGATATTTAGCTGCCTTTCAGGTAAAGGGACGCGTAAATGCAATTTTTGATGGATTAATCTCCCTTTTTTCTTACTTCACCTTGAAATTTAGGAGCTAAAATCCAAGTTCACATTTTAAGCACTCATTCATATAGAAGTTTGTTATTCTTATAGTGGAAGATGACCATCCTTCTTCCTCAATTACACGACTTCTATTTTTATATTAAATCTCTTGTTATATTATATTACCCAAAATTGCTCATATTTTCTTGTTAGTATTGTTTATAGTCCAATTCCAATATACTAGTTCTAGTTGCATATACAATCATGTATTGTATAATTACTCACTTAATGAAGGGTAGATCAATACTTCATTCTATAATAACTCCAAGCTTGTGATTATGTTAGGAATGACAATTGGCCCAGCTGAATTCTAGAGTGAGGTTTTGTGTAGGAGGGCATTAACCTGCTTGGTGTGTACTTGAAACTTGAAAGGTTGTTGTAGAAACCCGGGATTATGTATATTCTCTATTCGGATTTAATTGACATATGTGGAATAGTTTTAAGATGTTAAAAAAAGCTATTATATTTTCTAATACCCCTAACTAAGGTGGGATAATGATAGAAATAATACCCCAACTAATATTATAAACGTCTTTTTGTGAAATCATTGTCATATCATATTCTTACATGAGTAAATATTATACAATATTATAGTTAGAAAATCTTATTTAGGATTGTAATAAAAAATTATATATGATCTTATTTAGGATTGTACATATTATACAATATAATTATACAATATTATATATGATGTTTCATGCTTGCCTAAGTTGCTCCTCTCAATGATACCCCAAGCGCTCAAAATCTCTTCTGCTATGCAAATTGCAATCCCTAAAAATACTAATGTTAACAAGTCTCTCTCTGGGTAAATAAATTGATTAGTTTTGGCTTCTAGTTACATTAATTATGATGCATTAACATCTTGATTTCATGCACTTCCAACTTGAAGTTAGGCATTGCATTGCATCCACACTATAATGCTAAACGTACAATAAAATAAATTGACAATTCCTAACCAAATTTTTCTCTTGTTGGCTATCATGTAATCATGTATTCAATTGCATACTTATTTAGTATTGACTCACAGTTGCATGGGTCCACATGAGTTCTTAGGTATCAATATGATTTATCTAAAATAAGGGTGCATGAATTTCTTTCATTTTTTAAATGGTGATAATCAATCTAGCTACTTTTATTTTATCTCCTAGAATTGGCAAACGTATCAATCTTCATATACTAGTAGAATTTGATTTGTAAAAATCTTCCATCTCCATTCTTATCCACCAGATTATATAATTTTGTAGGCCTCTTGCACATGGTATGTTTCATGCTATATTGCTATTTTATGCCATGTCCATTTGTATATTTATATACTTGTCGTAATTTTAACCGTTTGCTTCTTTCTGAATAATAGTAGAACACTTGATTCAATTCATGCATAAAGACTCGTTTGTTTAAGCTTAGAATCTCAAACCATTTTCTTTTTTATTAATCACTTCCTTAGCATCAATGTCTTAATTTGCGATGATTTATATGCAAGTGTACAATAGCATTAATTTGCATGGTTTGGATCATTGTTAGCAAAATATTAGGAAACACTGCTCCCAAAGCCGCCATCCCTAGAATTCGTAGTGGGCGGTGTTGCTGTGATCACTTCGTTACCAACTAGTGATAACAAAGTACATAGAATTACCTACCATTGACTTTGCACATTATATGATAGGAATGAGATTTGAAATGTTAGTTCTAGTGATTGTGGCATCTCATAAAAAACATTCTGCTAGGACCATGGCATTATGTAATGGCAACAGATAGCCAACTAGCCATCCTTTCAACCCAAAAATATAAGCAATTTATAGCCAGACCAAAGTAAGGAACTAGTAATTTTTAAGAGCTTTTTTGGTATTGTGGAGATTATACTGCTTTAGTATTCATTTTTCAAAAGCCAGCAACTGTTAGTGGGTATTTTGTTTTTCGTAGAATGAGAGGATGAGAGTAAAATAGTGGTAGTATCGAATGCTTTTGGATTTATGGCCTTTGGATTTTGGGTGAATCTTTAATTTGAGCCCACATAAACTAAAACTATAGTTTTGCCGCCTGCATTTCTTCTCCATTAGTTTATTGCTTTATTATTGTAACACCATGTGAATTCTTGTCCAATTTCCACCAACTTTTTCCTCCCTTATTAGTACGGAGTATTTCCCTTAATTTACTATCTTTGGGCAAAATTGCCAGTAACCCAATTACAGTTACCTAAAAGAAACGATGGTGGGAAAAAGTTTTTGTTTTGTTTTTATTATTAAAATGTTGTTATTTATTTGTTTGTTTTCTTATGCTGTCATCGCTTTTTTTTTTTTTTTATTAATTTATTTATTTATTTTTTTTTTTATTTTACATTTGTATGTGGCCACTGGCCAATGTGTGCGTGTGTGTTTTTTTTTATAACTTTGATCATTTAATTCGTTCACAAATTATTAAGTACAGTAAGAAATTACCATCGAATTGGGTGTTTTGTCTAATCTCGGAGATAAATTTATAGTTGTTTGGGGAGAGGGTGTCCTCTGTCCAGTATCCTTGGTTAAGTTTTATACAGTACTTTTTTGGTTTCCAATATCAGACTGGTTTAGACTCTAGAAACTGTGAAAGTTTGGAATTTGTCATTTGTGTGAAGAAACATTCATGGTCACAAACTCACAGTACAACTGTTATAATTGTACTTTTCTTGTCAAATTAGGAATAAGTGCTCTTACGCTGCATGGAAGTTGCACCTTTTAGCTCATTATTATTTGCTTCTTTTACACCATTTCTTTTCTAGGAAGTTCATGATTTATGTGGTTGTAGTTGTTGCCTGATTCTGAGTATGATTAAGGTGTTATATTAACAGAAAAACAACACATATAGCTCACCTTTAGGAAACTAGTAATACTTTATATGATGTATAATACTACCTCCGTTAACTTTTATTTGCAACCTTGGAATATTTTATATCTCACAAATAATACCCCAAAGTTGCAAATAAAAGTTAACGGAGGTAGTATACTACAAAAAAACTCCTTCACAATCTACTAGCTAAAGAATACTCTTTAAATTTCCCTTCCTTTCTCCCCAACTTCATACTAAGTTGTCTGAAACTGTGGGCAACCCGGACCAAATGACTGAGTGACCTCCTTACAGGACTTAAAAGACATGCTAGAGAGCACCACTTATGTTTTATTACCTATATATATAAGACAGTCCCCCCTCCGTCTAGATATAATTGTCACGTTGGTATGGTAATTCGCATTAGTGTCATGAGTTGTGACAACTAAATCTAGACGGAGGTAGTAGTATATATTTCTTAAACGTTAACAGGCCTTGTAAGTCCCCATATTATCTAGGCAACTCCAGTTCTTAAAGGCCTTTCAGAAGCACCATGTTGAATAACTGAATGATTCAGAGCTGGTCAGGCCAGAGGAATGCTCCCATAGCAAACTTCCTCTTCGTGTCAAGGGAACCCTTGACGTGATGACCAAGACCATACTGATTCAACAGCATGTCCACCTTCCATTCCTCCATATTCTCATAGTCCGCCTTTTTGTATCGTGGGTAATGGAGAGGCATTTGGAAGGTGCTAACACCAGTCTCTTTGGCCTGTAAGTTAACTTTCTCGGTAGTTAGGCCTTGTTTCTGATCAGGTACGTGTACAAGTGTGTGAGTGAAGACAGAATTTAAGAGCCACTTCAAAGCCATACTTTGAGAAAGGAGGGAAATTTTAGGGGATTTGTGATTTTAGAAAGAGTGTTTTAAACCAAAGAAGGTGAAGAAAGTATCCCCTTTTTATAATGAACTTAGGTAGATTGCTTATACGCATCAAAATCTATTAATACTAATTTATATACTATTATATTGTTGGATTGAAAATGAATGAAAACAGTTTCCTATTTTTATTGCTGAACTTGTGTTGTAAGAAATATCATTTGTAAGGGCATTAAGGTTGCCAGCAAGTTAGAGCATTGCATTATTAGAAACTGATTGCAGTTTTAATTGACACTTGTGATATACAGTCACTAATTTGATTAGTTCACTAAATAGAATAACATAACCATTTGATTTTTCAAGTCCTTCCAAATATTTATTGATGGCCTTTTTTATTCTTTCTTTATGTATTTGTATGCAGGGCATGATTGGATTGCAGGTTTTTGTTCGCGTCAAGAATTACAACTCCTGTATAATATGTTATCCTCATCTTCCGCCTGGAACTAATTGTCAACCTAGTACTGTTGTGAAATCTAAACTAGTAACGTGACAACTTTTTGATCAGATTTGTTACGTACCTCTTGTTAAGTACTCCGTACTCGGCATATTCTCAGTACAGTGGATCATTTGAACCATGGCCTATGAGCATAACTTTTCAGGAAAGCAACAAACAAAAGGCTTTGTGTTGGCATTGTAACAGAACTGGCCACATTGCACGTGTGATCGAGAGTATTAAGCTTCATATAATTTCTCTTATTTTGGCCCTTAGTAGGAAAATTATTAGAGAAATTTGTATGAATATGCTATACTATACAAACAAACAAAAGGCAAATAATTACCATTATTTGCTTAGTTGTAGCTAAGAATTACAAGAATGTCAAGTGTAATCAAGAATACTGTAACAAATGATTTTTTGTTTGTCCAAATTAGCTTTTGATTAAATTGTCTTTTACGTTTGACGATGACCTATCATTGGTTAATTGCTTATAAGTTGCAACAATCAATTCATGATTTAGTGCAGAAAATACGGCACCATAAATACAAATTAATATTGTCGTGAAATGTGCTTAGTAGGGTCTAGGCTGCCCATCTCAAGAGTATGGAAACCAAAGTTTCGAATTGGAAATCACCTGGTAATTTTAAGGGCACACATTTTCGATATTTAATTGGGAGAAGAGAACGATATGTCAATTGCATAATTAAGAATATGACATAATTTTATGGGACCGTTCAATCATACTACATAATAGTGTAATATATATACCTCCTTTGAGTTAATCAAATAGCGAAATTTAAACTGTAATGAGGTGGACTTCTACAAAGAAGTGAACATACATTCTTCATGCTTTAATTTTATAGTGATTGTGCCCCTCATCCTCTCTTTAACTTTTTAGTTCACGTCGATTTAAAAGGAACCACATAATATGACAGGAAGAGGAACTCACAACACATACTGTATTCTATAACATACCCCTTGTTAATTTTGACGAACCAACCAACAAATCAAAGGGTGCACGTAAAATAGTTATGTTTTTCTTTCTTCTTTTGATGTCAAAAAAAAAAAAAAAAAAACAAACAAACAAACAGGAGCACACTAGTTGCAAAATCGAGTAGTCTTGCGCGGTTGTTGCACCCACTACTCATCTTTGCATAATACCACAATAGTACCTATTGCTAAAAACTATACAATATCTGAAGTTTAAGACAGTGCCACAGGCAATGATGGTAGTGCCTAACAATCTGCAACCGTTCTTTGTGCATGAGAACTTCTCAAGGCTTGACTTTGTTAACTATTTCCATCAGCAGGTTGGTTACCTCAATATGTCATATACAGCATAACGTCAGGGTGAGTGTGAAATCAATCCATGGAAAAGCTGTTGAAACATTGCTCAGCCAGCGCCAGAATTTCTATTATTATCTTTAATAGAAGGATATGGTGTAGACGATCTTCCGTCTATGATGTCTTTCAAAGGCAGCAATGATCTCATCTATCTTATCTTCCCAGGAATCAATTGCATCAATCTGCATCATTTTCACATACTTATAAGAAGCTGTATGCCGGTATAACAATATAAGCATAAGCATACACTATAAAGAACACATTTTGTACAGACTTTTATTTTCAATGGAGTAATTGTATTTTTTTCAATGTTTCAATTCAATTCAATTTTCCTTTGATTCATTCTTTTCAGAGAGGTGCTTGAGGAAGGTAATGAATAGGGAGATAAATGTCCCATTGCTTACATATATACATCACACACTTAGACAGTATGTTATCCTCTGATGGGAAGACTAAATTCAACTTACAAAAAATATTATCATGGCTTCACCCCTTGCAAGCCACGACATAAAAAGACCTAATTTCCTAGAAAACGATATTTCCCAAAAACAAACACGTCCATAATTTCCTACAAAAACATCAATTTAAGTTTCATCCAAATAGTATTTTATTGCAAATTTGCAATTGACTGTCTCAATGATATTCTTCTCCCTTCCCCCCCCATTTAACTTTCAAATAAATAGAATCGTGTTTAGGTACAATAGAAAGCCCTATCATGCACCAATTGGACATTGCTAAAAAAGCCCTATGTCTACCCCTATGTCCAAATGACTGGCAAAATGAGAAACTCAAGGGTAAAATGCTACTACAAATGGCTAGCACAAAATGGATGTGGAGTAGCACCAAGTAGAAAGCAAAAAATGTAATCAATTAGTGGCAAGTGGCAACACTGACAATAATTCAATTCCCCCCACCCCCCAAAAAAAAAAAAAAAAAAAAAATCCGTTTTATATTATGTGCAACAAAGGTTTTGACACAGATTCCCAGACAAAATTTGTTTTTTAGTATTACTCCCTCCGTTTCGTATTAATAGCAACACAAGGGTGTTTACAAAATTTAAAAATATTTATAGGTTGGGGCCCAAAATAAGATTTTTATAATATAAAGTATTGTTAGTAAGACGGAGAAATAATAAAGAAAGTAGTGTAAGGCCCTGTTCTCGGCTCGGCTCAAGCTGTCAATACGAGTAAACGGGTCGGGTAAGAGTGGGTCCGGTCAACTCGGGTCGAGTCAATTCAGATTAATTCCATAACCTATGCGGGACGGGTTTGGGTAGGGTCATGCTTGAGTCAGGTCACGTCGGATCATACTTCTTATCGGGTTTAGGTCGGGTTAATATCAGGTCGGGTTACATTCGGGTCGGGTGAACAATAAGTCGGGTTTAATTCGAGTTTTCATGGGCTAGGGTAATTCTCGGGTTCTAGTCGGATTCGGTTCAAGTCAATAATTTGCGGGTTAGAATCAGGTCGGGTCATTCTCGGGTTTGAGTCGGATTCGGTTCAAGTCAATAATTTGCGGATTATAATCAGGTCGGGTCATTTTCAAGTTGCGTCATTCTCGTGTTCAAGTCAGGTTCAGTTCAAGTCAATAATTTGCGGGTTATAATCAAGTCGGGTCATTTCCATATTCGGGTTCGACTAACTATAAATAGATGTTTAAAAAAAAAAAAACTATACATAGATAATTATCATTTTTATCAAGCTAATTGATTCCTTTGACTATAATATATATGACAATAACTAGGGATTAGGGAACTATAGTCTATAATTTAGGAAGATAATTATCTCCTTTGACCATACAACAAATAAATACTATATTTAACTCTTAAATTTGAGGATGATGCTCCTTTCTTATGTTCGTCTGAACCGAGTTGGTCTCCCAAGACAAAATGCTTTGATCAACAATAATAATGTGGTCTAAATTGCATTTAAAGTGATTAGAAATCGGGTCAGGAACAATTTAGGTTGAATTTAGGTCGGGTCAATAACAAGTCGTGTTAATTTCGAGTCGGGTTAGTAACACATCGGGTTGATTTTTAGGGTTGGATAGGTAATAGGTATGGTAAAATTAAGGTCGGGTCAATAACAAGTCGGGTTGAATTTGGGTTCGGTCAATAACAAGTCGGTTTAATTTCAGGTTGGGTTTATAACAGGTTGGGTTAAATTCGGGTTGGGTTGAAATCAAGTTAGGTTAGTAACAAATCGGGTTAAATTCCGGTTTTTACGGTTTAAAACGGGTTTAGGTCAATTTCGGTTCAAGTCAAGTTCAGTGCAAATTCATTAAATTAGCCGTTGTAAACCGGTAAATCGGTGCAGGTTATAAACCAGTAAATTGGCCTTTTAAAAGCAAATTGAATGGTTCCACACACCTAATAGGACTTCCACATGATAATAGGGACCATGGTAAACATTTAGACAATTTTTATTTCCGTGCAAAAAAAAGTTAAAAAATTATAAAATTGCAGGCTATCCACACTTTTTGAGTAATTTTGAAGGTTTCCAGAACGGTGTCGTAAAGTCTTGAAATTCTGTTTGGAACCATATATGATCATTATTTGTTGTCATAAATGTTTGTGGTAGGCTTGAACTAATGAAATCGGTGCAAGTTGTAAACCGGTAAATTGGTCATTTAAAGGCAAATTGGATGGTTCCACCCACCCAATTTCTCCCAGAGGATATTAGGGACCATGGTAAACATTTCGGGAATTTGTATTTCCAGGCAAAAAAAAAAAATCAAAAAATTTAGAAGTTGAAGACTAATATCCACGTTTTTTGAGAAATCTTGGAGGTTTCGGGCCCAGTGTAGTAAAGTATTAATATTTTAGGGGATACATTTCGGGACCATATAATGTCATTTGGAACCATATATAATCATTATTTGTTATTATAAATGTTCGTGGTAGACTTGAGTTAATGAAATCAAGCTGTAAACCGATAAATTGGTAGTTTAAAGGCAAATTGGATGGTTCCATCCACCCAGTGGAACTCCCGGATAGTATTAAGGACCATGGTAAATATTTCGGCAATTTTTATTTTCGGGTGAAGAAAAGTAAGAAATTCAAAAATTGAAGGCTAATATCCATGCTTTTTGAGAAATTTTGAAGGTTTCGGGGTCCGGTGTCGAAAAGGCTTTAGATTTTTGGGGATAAATCTCGGGGTCATATAATGCTGTTTGGAACCATATATGATCATTATTTGTTGTTATAAATGTTCGTGTTAAACTTGTGTTAATGAAATCAATGCAAGTTGTAAACCGATAAATTGGTAGTTTAAAGGCAAATTGGATGGTTCCATCCACCCAACGGAACTCCCGGACGGTATTAGGGACCATGGTAAACATTTCGGCAATTTTTATTTCCGGGCGAAGAAAAGTAAAAAATTCCAAAATTGAAGGCTAATATTCACGCTTTTTGAGAAATTTTGAAGGTTTCGGAGCCCGGTGTCGAAAAACCTTTAGATTTTTGGAGATACATCTCGGGGTCATATAATGCCGTTTGGAACTATATGATCATTATACGTTTCCATAAATGTTTTAGGTAGGCTTGAGTTAATGAAATTGAGGCAAGTTGTAAATCGATAAATGGGTCGTTTAAAGGCAAATTAGATGGTTCCACCCACCTAATCAGACTCCCAGAGGATATTAGAGATCACGGTAAAAATTTCGGAATTTTTGTTTCCGAGCGAAAAAAAAGTCAAAAAATTTTAAAATTGAAGCTATATCCACGCTTTTTGAGAATTTTTGGAGTTTTCAAGACCCGATGTCGAAAAATCTTGAAATTCTATGGAACACATCTCGGGGTTGTATAATATTGTTTGGAACCATATTTAATCATTATTTGTTGTCATAAATGTTCGTGATAGGCTTGAATTAATGAAATCGGTGCAAGTTATAAACCGGTAAATTGGTCATTTAAAGGTAAATTGGATGGTTCCACCCACCAAATTGGACTCCCGGAGGGTATTAGGGACCATGGTAAACATTTTGGTAATTTTTATATTCAGTCAAAAAGAGTAAAAAAATTCCGAAATTGAAGGCTAATATCCACACTTTTTGAGAAATTTCAAATGTTTCGGGGCTCGGTGTCGAAAAGCATTAAGATTTTAGGGGATACATCTCGGAGTCATATAATGGCGTTTGGATCCATATATGATCATTATAATGTCATAAATGTTTGTGGTAGGCTTAAGTTAATAAAATCGATGCAAGTTGTAAATCGGTAAATTGGTCGTTTAAAGGCAAATCAGATGGTTTCACCCACCTAATAGACTATCGGAGGGTATTAGGGACCACGGTAACCATTTCCGCAATTTTAATTTTCTAGCGAAAAAAAGTCAACAACTTTCAAATTGAAGGCTAATTTCCACGCTTTTAGAGAAATTTTAAAGGATACGGGATCCGATGTCGCAAAGTCTTGAGAGTTTAGGGAATACATCTAGGGTCTTAATGCAGTTTGGAACCATATATGTTCATTACATATTGTCATAGATGTTAGTGGTAGGCTTGACTCAATGAAATCGATGCAAGTTGTAAACTGGTAAATTGGCCGTTTAGAGGCAAATTGGATGAATCCACCCACCCAATTGGACTCCCGGAGGGTATTAGGGACAATGGTAAACATTTCGGTAATTTTTATTTTTGAGCAAAAAAATGTCAAAAAAAGTCCAAAATTGATGGCTAAGATTCATGTTTTTTGAGAAATTTTAGAGGTTTCGAGGCCCGGTGTCGAAAAGCCTTGAAATTTTAGGGGATATAGGGTCATACAATGCTGTTTAGAACCATATATGATCATTATATGTTGTCATAAATATTCGTGGTAGGCTTAATTTAATGAAATCGTTTCAAATTATAAACCGGTAAATTGGCCGTTTAAAGGCAAATTCGATGGATACACCCACCCAATTGGACTGCAGGAGGGTATTAGGGACCTTGGTAAAAATTTCGGCAATTTTTATTTTCGGGTGAAAAAAGTCAAAAAATTCCAAAATTAAAGATTTATATCCACGCTTTTTGAGAAATTTTTGAGGTTGGGTACGGTGTCGAAAAACCTTGAAATTTTGAGGAATACATCTCGGTGGCATATAATGCCGTTAGGAACAATATATGATCATTATAAGTTATCATAAATGTTCGTGGTAGGCTTGAGTAATGAAATCGGTGCAAGTTATAAATTGGTATAAATTAGTAAATTGGCTGTTTGGGGCCTTTTCACATTTAATTAATTTCAGTTCAGTTCAGTTTAGCTTAGTTCATTTTAGTTTTTCTCTCTCATAAAATATTCATTTCACCTCTTCAGCTCCAATCAATTCACTTCAGTTCAGCTTATTTCAGTAAATGTGAACAGGCTCTTAAAGGCAAATTGGATGGTTCCACCCACCTAATTAATCTCCCGAAACATATTAGTGACCATAGTAAAAATTTCAACAACTTTTATTTCAGAACGAAAAAAAGTTAAAAAATTGCAAAATTGAAGGCTAATATCCACGCTCTTTGAGTAATTTTGAAGGTTTCAGGGCTCGGTGTCAAAAAGCCTTAAGATTTAAGGGGATACATCTTAGTTGAAACTATATATGATCAATATATGTTGTTATAAATGTTCATGGTAGGCTTGAGTTAATAAATCGGTGCAAGTTGTAAATTGGTAAATTGGTCGTTTAAGGCAAATTGGATGGTTTCACCCATCCAATTGGCCACCCAAAGGGTATTAGGGACCATGGTAAACATTTCGGCAATTTTTATTTCCAGGCAAAAAAAAAAAAAAAAAAAATTCCAATATAAAAGTCTAAAAGATCCATGCTTATTGATAAATTTTGGAGATATCAAGGCCCGGTGTCGAAAAACCTTGATATTTTAGGATTACATCTCAGGGTCATATAATGCCGTTTGTAACCATATATGATCATTATATGTTGTTATAAATGTTCGTAGTAGGCTTGACTTAATGAAATCAACACAAGTTGTAAACCGGTAAATAGGTCGTTTTAAGGCAAATTATATGGTTCCACCAACACAATTGGACTCCGGAGCGTATTATGGATCATGGTAAACATTTCAGCAATTTTTATTAACGAGCGAAAAAAAATCAAAAAATTTCAAACATTGAAGGCTAATATCCACGCATTTTAAGAAATTTTAAAGTCTTTAGGGCTCGTAGTCTAAAAGTCTCGAAATTCTTGGGAATATATCTCGGGTTCATATAATGTCATTTGGAACCATATGTGATCTTTAGTTGTTGTCATAAATGTTCGTTGTAGGCTAGAGTTAATGAAATCTGGGCAAGTTGTGAAATTGTAAATTGGTCATTTAAACGCGAATGGGATGGTTCCACCCACCCTATTGGACCCCCAGAGGGTATTAGGGACCATGGTAAACATTTCAGCAATTTTAATTTCTGGGCGAAATAAATTCAAAAAATTCCTAAATTAAAGGCTAATATTACGTTTTTTGAGAAATTTTAAAGGTTTTAGGATCCGGTGTCAAATAGACTTGAGATTTTAAGGAATATATACCTCGGGGTCATATAATGTCGGTTGGAACCATTTATGATCATTATTTGTTGTCATAAATGTTCGTGGTAGGTTTAAGATAATGAAACCGATGCAAGTTGTAAACCGGTAAATTGGTTGTTTAAAGGCAAATTTAATGGTTCCACCCACCCAGAAGATATTAGAAAACACGGCAAATAAATCGTTAATTTTTATTTCCGGGCGAAAAAAGTAAAAAAATTCAAAATTGAAGGCTAATATCCACGCTTTTTGAAAAATTTTACAGGTTTCGGGACCCTTTGTCGAAATGACTTAAGATTTTAGGGGATAAATCTCGGGGTCAGATAATGCCGTTTGGAACCATATATGGTCATTATATGTTGTCATAAATGTTCGTGGTAGGCTTGAATAAAAGAAATCGATGCAAGTTGTAAATCGGTAAATTGGTCGTATAAAGGCAAATTGGATGGTTCCACCTACCTAATTGGATTCCGGAAGGGTATTATGAACCATAGTAAACATTTCGTCAATTTTTATTTTCGAGCGAAAAAAAGTCAAATAATTCAAAATTGGAAAACGAATAACCACGTTTTTTGAGAAATTTAGAGTCTTCAGGGCCTTGAGTCTAAAAGTCTTAAAATTCTAGAGAATACATCTCGGGGTCATATTATGTCATTTGGAGCCATATATGATCATTATTTGTTGTCATAAATGTTCGTGGTACGCATGAGTTAATGAAATCGTTGCAAGTTGTAAACCGGTAAATTGGTCGTTTAAAGGCAAATTGGATGGTTCCACCCACCCAATTGGACTCTCGGGGGGTATTAGGGACCATGGTAAACATTTCGGAAAATTTTATTTCCGTGCGTAAAAAGTCTAAAAATTCAAGAAATAAAGGCTAATATCCATTCTTTTTTAGAAATTTCGAAGGTTTCGGGGCTCGTTGTCGAAAAGAAATGAGATTTAGAGGATACATCTCAGGGTCATATAATGTCGTTTGGTACCATAAATGATCATTATATGTTGTCATAAATGTTCGTGGTAGACTTGAGTTAATGAGATCTTTCAAGATGTACACCGGTAAATTGGCCGTTTATAGGCAAATTGGATGGTTCCACCCATCCAATTAGATTCTCGGAGGGTATTAGGGAGGGATCATGGTAAACATTTCAGGAATTTTTATCTTCGGGCGAAAAAGTCAAAATATTCCAAAATTAAAGACTAATATCCACGCTTTTTGAGAAATTTTAGAGGTTTCGGGGCTAGGTGTCGAAAAGGCTTGAGATTTTAGGAGATACATCTAGGGGTCATATAATGCCGTTTAGAACCATATATGATCATTATATGTTGTCATAAATGTTCGTGGTAGACATGAACTAATGAAATCGGTGCAAGTTATAAATTAATAAATTGGCCATTTAAAGGCAAATTGGATGGTTCCACCCACCCAATTGGACTCTCAGAGAGTATTAGTACTATGGTAAACATTTCGGCAATTTTTATTTCCGGACAAAAAAAAGTCAAAATATTCCAAAATTGAAGGCCAATACCCACACTTTTTGAGAAATTTTGGAGCTTTTAGGCCGGTGTCAAAAAGTCTTGAAATTATAGGGGATATATCTCGGGGTCATATAATGCCGTTTGGAACCATATATGATCATTATTTGTTGTTATAAATTTTCGTGGTAGGCTTGAGTTAATGAAATTGGTGCAAGTTGTAAATCGGTAAATTTGTTCTTTAAAGGCAAATTGGATAGTTCTACCCACTTAATTGGACTCCCGGAGGGTATTAGGGACCATAGTAAAGATTTCGGCAATTTTAATTTCCGGGCGAAGAAATGTAAAAAAATTCCAAAATTGAAGGCTAAAATCCAGTCTTTTTAAGAAATTTTGGAAGTTTCGGGGCTCAGTTTCGAAATGCCTTTAGATTTTAGGGGATACATATCGGGGTCATATAATGTCGTTTGTAACCATAAATGATCATTATATGTTGTCATAAATGTTCGTGGTAGGCTTGAGTTATTGAAAACTTTCAACATGTACACCGGTAAATTGGTTGTTTAAAGGCAAACTGGATGGTTCCGCCCACCCAATTAGACTCTCGGAGGGTATTAAGGATCATGGTAAACATTTCGGCAATTTTTATCTTCGGGCAAAAAAAGTCAAAAAATTCCAAAATTAAAGGCTAACATCCACGTTTTTTAAGAAATTTTGGAGGTTTCGGGGCTAGGTGTCGAAAAGGCTTGAGATTTTAGAAGATACATGTACGGTCATATAATTCCGTTTAGAACCATACATGATCATTATATGTTGTCATAAATGTTCGTGGTAAGCTTGAATTAATTAAATCGATGCAAGGTGTAAATCAGTAAATTGGCCATTTAAAGGCAAATTAGATGGTTCCAGTTACCCAATTGGACTCCCAGAGAGTATTAGGACCATGGTAAACATTTCGGCAATTTTTATTCCCGGACCAAAAAAAGTCAAAAATTTCCAAAATTGAAGGCATATCCACAGGTTTTGAGAAATTTTGGAGCTTTCAAGTGTCAAAAAGTCTTGAAATAGGGGATATATCTCGGGATCATATAATGCCGTTTGGAACCATGTATGATCATTATTTGTTGTTATAAAGTTTCGTGGTAGGCTTGAGTTAATGAAATTGGTGCAAATTGTAAATCGGTAAATTGGTCGTTTAAAGGCAAATTGGATAGTTCCACCCACCCAATTGGACTCCTGGAGGGTATTAGGGATCATGGTAATCATTTAGACAATTTTTATTTCCGGACAAAAAAAAGTAAAAAATTCCAAAATTGAAATCTACGATTTTTGATAAATTTGGGATGTTTCGTGGTGTTGAAAAGTTTTGAGATTTTAGGGGATACATCTCGATGTCATATAATGCCGTTTGGAACCATATATAATCATTATACGTTGTTATAAATGTTCGTAACAGATTAGAGTTAATTAAATTGGTACAAGTTGTAAACCGGTAAATTGGCCGTTTCAAGACAAATAGGATGGTTCCACCCACCCAATTGGTCTCCCAGAGGGTATTAAGGACCACGGTAAACATTTCGTTAATTTTTATTCCCGGTTGAAAAAAAGTAAAAAAATTCCAAAATTGGGCTAATATACATGCTTTATGACAAATTTCGATGGTTTCGGGCTGGTGTTGAAAAAAAAAATGATATATAAAGAGATACAGCTCGTGGTCATAAAATGTCGTTTGGAACTATAAAAGATCTTTATATGTTGTGAGAAATATTCGTGGTAGGCTTGAGTTAATGAAATCGATACAAGTTTTAAACCGGTAAATTGGTCGTTTAAAGGCAAATTGGTTGGTTCCACCCTCCTAATTGGACTCCGAGAGGGTATTAGGGACCATGGTAAACATTTCCACAATTTTTATTTTTGGGCGAAAAAAGTAAAAAAAAATCCAAAATTGAAATCCACGCTTTTTGAGAAATTTGGGATGTTTTGAGGCCCGGTGTCAAAAAATTTTGAGATTTAAGGGGATAAATCTCGGGGTCACATAATGTCGTTTGGAACCATATATGATCATTATATGTTGTGATAAATGTTCGTTGTAGCCTTGAGTAAATTTAATCGGTGCAAGTTTTAAACCGGTAAATTGGTCGTTTAAAGACAAATAGGATGGTAACACCCACCCAATTGGACTCCGAGAGGGTATTAGGGACCATGGTAAATATTTCGGCAATTTTTATTTCCGGGCGAAGAAAGGTAAAAAAAATCCAAAATTGAAGGCTAATATCCACGCTTTTTAAGAAATTTTGGAGGTTTCGGGGCCTGGTGTCGAAAAGCCTTTAGATTTTAGGAGATACATCCCGGGGTCATATAATGTTGTTTGAAACCTTGTATGATCATTATATGTTGTCATAAATGTTTGTGGTAGGCTTGAGTTAATGAAATCGGGCAAGTTGCAAACTGGTAAATGGGTTGTTTAAAGGCCAATTGGATGGTTCTACCCACCCAATTGGACTCCCGGAGGGTATTAGAGACCATGGTAAAATTTCAACAATTTTTGTTTCCGATGAGAAAAAAGTAAAAAAAATTCAAAAATTGAAGCTATATCCACGCTTTTTGAGAATTTTTGGAGTTTTCGGGGCCCGGTGTCAATAAGTCTTGAAATTCTAGGGAATACATCTCGGGGTTATATAGTTTGGAACCATATATGATCATTATTTGTTGTCATAAATGTTCGTGGTAGGCTTGAATTAATGAAATCGGTATAAGTTGTAAATTGGTCATTTAAATTCAAATTGGATGGTTTCACCTACCCAGGGTATTTGGGACCATGGTAAATATTTCGGCAATTTTTATATCCGGGCGAAAAAAAGTCAAAAAATTCCAAAATTGAAGGTTAATATCCACGTTTTTTGAGAAATTTCGAATGTTTCGGGGCCTGGTGTGGAAAAGCATTGAGATTTTAGGGGAACGGAGGGAGTAAATGGAGAGAGAGGGAGAGAGAAATGACAAGTTAAAAAGGAAAGAAAACACATTTGTTGCACATAATGTATCATCCGTTTATTTAAATGTTGCACATAATATGAATTGGAGGTAGTAATAAGAAGAAAGATAATCTTTAGTTCTATGAGTAAAAATACTAATTACTAATAAAAGTGCAGAGTAATCGTGCATTACCTCTTGGCATAGATCGAGTGTAAGGCGACCACCAATAGCCGCCTCCTCATGATTATCTTTTACCTCAAGGTTGATGATAGCAACAGGTTTCATAAGTACATGGTCACGGTTGCAAAGATCTGTCCAACAATAAGTACTTCATGAATTCTTCTCAATTTCAATACTAGAGTATAATCAAACATGACTTGACTGATGCAAAGTAGGCAAGAGCTTGAAACTTAAAAGTAGTAAATGAAAATCATCGCAAAGCAAAAAAAAAAGCCAATATATGTGATGAAAGACACTACAACGGTTATAAAAAAAAAAGGAGAAGAAAGCCATTTTGTATCTCTTATAATCATATCATAACCAACTAAAAGCAATTGATCAAAAGCCAGTTTAGGATATCCAATGTTGACAATGGCTTTACTCTTTGATACAAAATTCTCAGCTTCTTGTATCACCGGATACTTTCAGGTGTTTCAGCAACAGCCTCTCTAATAGCTTTTGAATTTTTTGGGTAAGTTGCCTACTTAAAGTCTTATAGACCTCCTTAGATCTCATTTAAACAGAGATCATTCTGGCTGGTGGTTTTATTAAAAGGTTAAAAGTTAAATTAAATAACCAATTGATCTCTCTAACCTGATGGACAAACTTCAGTATTTTGGTCATCCATACGACTAAAGAATAGCAATTATGATAATTGGTTATGAAGCAAAATAGTTTCATTATTCATTCAAAATTTGCTATGATTCTGAAATAAATTTGTGTTAACTGGAAGAATGGAAACTGATTGAAATATATTGCTCTATTCAGCTCAAAATGGCTACAGAAGTACAGAGTCTGTTTTCCGTTCTCATATCTTGCTTATAGACGTCAACAAAATATACTTAAAGTGGATTTAGGGAGTTACAAGCTAGTAAACACATAATTGTTTTCATCATGAGAAGAGAATTGTTTAAAGCACACATTCCTAAAAACATAGAGATATACCTAAATGGCATCGCAGTTATACAAATTTCTGAAAAAGTATAAATGATCTGAAATCTTTCAAACAAAGAATGTTAAGTCAGTCCCCACCAGATAGGGAGTATCTATATTGGTTGAGCTATCATGGCCCATGATACTAGATCACGTAGAGCTTAATATAGTACAAGTAAGTTAATTGACAGTATCACGAGGCATTTCTAGAGTGTTATCATTTCATGTTAAACATCTCACTAACTCCATAAATTCTTATGGAGATCAATTTAAGGTAATACACATGCAACTAGGGGTGAAAGTGATATGGACAAAAACCGAAAACAGAACCAAACCAAACCGAATTAGAAATTCGGTTTGGTTTTTTTCGGTTTTCGGTTTGGATCGGTTTCAAAAATTGAAACCGAAATATTTCGGTTTGGATTCGGTTTGGGGCTTTCAAAAACCGAAAAACGAAATCCAAACCGAAGTTTTAAAGCCCAAAGATTCTCAGCCCATATATCCGGATATCCCCTACATATATAAAGCAAAACCCTAATTTTTTACTTCCCTTCTTTCACTCTTCTCAGTTCTCATTTCTGCGGCCTTCCACTATTCCTCACCAAAACCCTAATCCTCCATTCCTCTCTCAACACCTCACTCACTCCGGCCACCTCCTCACTAACTCCGACAACTACCTTCCTCAGTACGTATCTCACAACCACCTTCATCAGTTCGACAGTTCGTGTTTGTGCTCCCTTGATCTAGTCACGATTTCTAAAAGCAGCTTGTGTTCTGGTGTTTGTTATCACCACGATACCACCTTCCTCAGCCCGGTCACCACCTCCATCACTCCTTCAGTCACGATTTGTCACCTTATTCCACCGCTATTCGTGTTCGTCCGCCGCTTGTGTTCATCGTCGCTCATCAATCACCACCACCATAAATTTTCTGGGTTATCCTTGATTTTTTTAATTATCCTTTATATAATCTATAGTTGTAGATGTTAGTCTTGTAATCAATACAATTTATAAAATTATTATAGTTGTGTTAGTGTATTACTTCTTTTTATTATTATTATTTTTTTAGATCTATTCATTGTAAATTTGACTGTTTTTTTTAAAAAATATTTTTCTTCGACAATCTGGAAAAATCCCCTTAAAAGTTCGATTTTCGGTTTGGAACCGAATTAGGTTTTTAAATTTCGGTTTGGATTGGATCGGTTTCAAATCTAGTTCGGTTTGGATTCGGTTTGAAAATTTCAAAACCGAATTAATTCGGTTTGGATTCGGTTTGGTTCAAAATCCAAACCGAATACCGAACTTTCACCCCTGCATGCAACTCAAACAAAGAAAACATCAGTCCTCCTTAGAGCAATATCCAAAACAAAAAATTCATATGGAAACATAAAAGAAAATACAAAAATAAAATAAAAAATTAAAAAGGAACAATTGATTAAGTTCAAAGAAGATTGAGATCATTATGATTTCTTCCAAATTATTTCATTTATACCATTATCTGAATGTGTAATTAGACAGGAACCACAAGAGCTTTATCAGTCCCTAGAGAGCATCCAAATAGCTTACCTTCAACAACCATGTCAAAGACCTTTTCTTCAAATGTAAACACCACATCAAATGCACCATCATGTGCATTATCTTGCCAGCGTTGAGGAGCGAGCTTGACAGCTGAATTCCGCTTCAGCATTGGCAATATGCCATTACGCTTGTACATAGGCAACTGTTAAGGTCAACCAACTCAAAATAATACTAAAACATTAAGGAAAAAAGTGGCAAACCCAACTTAAAAGATTCGGTCTCAAACTCAACTACACAAAAGTAAAAACTAACTCAAAAGTCATTGGCTAATAAAGAGTCGCTCAGTAGTATAAAACCATAAACTGTAAAGATATGCTCAAGCATAATACCCCTGCCCTATCGGAGACAATAATGTCTACATAAAACTGAATGGGACAGTACCTTACAATAGCTGTCACCTTAGTTCCTCAGTACAATTTCTAAGCTAAATTTCATTGCAATTCTCCAATTTCTATGTTTTAAACTCCCTGGAAATCTAAGATGCAGCCTACCATTCCTGATTTATTGAGCTCTATCAAGAAAACAACTTCCCTAAAGAAAAAAAAAGATCGATCATAGAATTGCTTGCTTATGAATTACTATTGGCACTGGTAGTCTTTTACATGAACAACAGTTAAAAGGCCTATTATTTCGAAAACAAACACAGAGTTCAAAATGTATGAAAGAGTAATACACCACATATCAGAAACTAGAAAAACTCCAACTGCATTCTATATCCATCAAACAACTCCAAAATCAACTTTACTCATTTAATTACACAATATAAAATGAGCAAGAACAAACACATTTAATCATTTGACATCCATTCAACTATGCTTGAAAACATAATGATTTCATTGACCTGATATAATGCATCAAAACTACTCCCCAATCAACACTGAATTTACCAAAATTCAAGAACAATCTACAACAATAATCAAAACCCACTTCATTTGCTTTAAAAATTTGAACAACACAATAATGTAAGGATACAATTCGGGGTCTTTTCGACGAAGCTCCTCGAACATTTGCTTATAAGGAGTACCAAACTCATAAACATTAGGTTTACTTAGTGAGGGTCCAGGAAGCTTAACATGGGCACCAGTACCATAAGATGAGACATCAAACCCTTGTTTTTTTTAACAAATTATGAGCCTCCATGCTTCTGTTCTGATTTGAAGAACACACCATTGCATATTTCCATTTCATTTTCTTACCTTTTTCCCGGCAAAACCCAACTGGGGTACTTTCAATTAATTGGGTTTTTGTTTATCTGAAACAAGAATTGAACTTTACAGTCAAACAATTGAAATGCAGGATTCTATAACATTACTACCCAAAAGAAAGAAACCAGATAATTGATTGTTCTATAAATTACAACCCAAAAAAAAAAAAAAAAAAACAAAAATAGCAAAAGATACCAGAAATTTCAAAAGAAGTACAAGATTGGGTAAGCAAAATTGCAATTATACAGGATGAAATCTAAGAACAGGAAAGAGAGAGAAGGAGTTTTGAGTACCTTAATGCTGTAACAGAGTACAAGAGTACCGGCGCCGAGAAGAAGATGGCGGAGAGACTCTGAAGTATTGCGATTTTCTTTTGGAGTGAGGGCTGGCTACGGGCCGAGCCTAGAGAGATTGCAATAGGTTGGGCAAGGTCGTGGTGTTGCAAGACATGGCGACAAAAGAAATGCACGACACAATATGATACGACATGTTATTATGTACGTCATGTCTAAGTTATTTCTCTTTTGGAAAACGTCTTAGCCTGCACGATAAAGTAATTAAAAATAGATTAAATTTGTATTATAGGAAAAAAATAGATTAAATTTCACTTAAGCAATAAACAAGTATAACTAAACATGATGACAAGACATAATAGGGCTTTGGCAAGTCTCAAATCGCTTGATTGAAAATTTCGATATGATATCACGTATAGTTAATACTTAGTAGACTTGGGCAATGGGTCGGACCAAAGGCACAACTTGTGACCATTTTAAGCCAAACAAACCTTGTGGCTTGATTGGTATCGTTTTTTGTTTTTAATTTTCTATTTTTTAGAAAACGAAAAACCAAAAACAGGAAACAAGAAAAAAAAGTGTTTTCACTTTTCTGTTGTCAATTTTCATAATAAAAATGACTTAAATACATTTGATTAAGTTTTTATACTTATATACTTATATTGCTTACTTTGATTAGATTGAATTGAATTAGAGTTCCTCTGGAACTTTAGAACTATGTGTAAACTTGGTTTGACAAGATTAATCTGAATATATCATTTGGAAATTATTATTTTTTTCTATTACAAACAACTCACTTAGTCACTTTTATCCACTACTAGGATTCTAGGAATATAAACTAATTAATGTACTACGTTACTCATCACCTTGCTAAGCTAATGCCGTTTGGTGTACAACAAATTTGGGTCTACCATTGTCCGGCAATATACTTTAGTGTAAAAGTTTAAATGCCGCAAATATTCACAATCAAATCGAAAAAGTATATTGAAATGGAATCATCAATTTTTTTTTTTTTTTTTGAAGCACGGAATTATCAATATCTCATTTCCGAATATATATATATATATATATATATATATATATATTTTAGATAAAAAATGTTAATTCTACATGTTGTAATTATCACAACATATAGGCCCTGTTCTCTTCACCTTAAAAAAAAATATTAAGTAAAAATAATTTTAGTTCAGTAAAATTAAGTTCAGTTCAGTAAAAATAAGTTCAGTTCAGTAAAAATAATTTCAATTCAGCAAAATTAAGGTGAATCAAACATGGTCACAGACTAATCTTTATTTATCGATTCCTCAAAAAAAAAAAAAAAAAAAAAAACCTTTGTTTATCAAAAGGATACAAATAATATTTTTATTTATGTTAATTAGCAAATCAATCAAACTATTAAACTTATCAAAACGCTAATAACACAAATCGACTTATTTCATTCAGCTAGTATATAGTACCCTATATATACCTCTATCCAAAAATTACATTTTCCAAATTAAACTAAAATTCACCCTCTCAAATTCATCAAAAAAAATTCCAAGAAAAACATGGAAGAAATACTAGCAACATTATCAATCGACAAGAAAAACAACAACCAATGCCAACATTTTGCATTCATCAACAATTCATGCGCATGTTGCAAGAAAACCAAGAACAAGTGCGATAATCCCACCACCATACAACTCCGTTACATTGATCCTAAACTCTCCCTCACCCTCGACGCCATTCGTCGTGTTCGAGACCGTGATCTCGAAACCTTACTTAAACGCAAGAAGCTTCACTTAGTTCTTGACTTGGACAACACGTTAATTCACACCAAGAAGGTTAACCTAAAGGATCGAAAAAAGAACAAAATGGGTAAAGATGATGACGTGTTCGAGATCTTGGGTGGTGATTGGTTAGTCAAGTTAAGGCCGGGCACGTGTCATTTTCTCGAGCGAGTTAGTACGATGTTCGATTTGTCGATATACACCATGGCGGAACAGTCCTACGCTAGGGAAGTGGGTAAGTTGCTCGAGGCTAATATGGGCGTGTTCGACAATAACTTTTGTTTTACGAGGGTTATTTCTAAGGAGCATGGTACAAAGTCGGATCGAAAGGGGCTTGATGTTGTGTTGTCTTACGAACGGGTTGTTTTGAATGTGGATGATTGTGAAGAGGTTTGGGGTGAACATAAGGCTAATTTGATTCAAATTAAACCCTATAATTTTTTCAATCAGAAATCTCCTTTGGAAGATGATCAAGATCTTGCTAGGGTTTTGGAAGTTTTAAGCACGGTTTATAATGTGTTTTATGATAAAAAGGATAGGAATTTTTCTGGGAAAGATGTTAGGCAAGTTCTTGAAAATGTTCGAGATCAATTCGATTGATCAGTATTTGTTGAATGATTAGCAAAGTGCTTTTTGGGTATCGAGTAAGGGTTCGTTCGGCATCAATGTAGTGATTTTGGATGTATGGCTTTCGGTATTTCTCATACAATCCACCAAATTTTCCTTTATTGTTTAATGTTTAGTAATTTTGTTCATTTCATTGTCGATTTTAGGGTTTATCTTTTCCCCAATTCTACGGGTTGTAAGTTGGATGTTTTTGTCTAATTGTGAATCCTAGAACAATTTCAATTTCAGTATGTTCATTGTAAAGTTGCAGTAGTTGTCCGTCTAAGTCTTCTGTTTTTATTTTCTAATTCTATGTTTGTTATTTTAAGTCATTTACTATACTTGTAATCACTTTTTTTTTTCTTTGAAATATATACTTGTAATCACTTGATTGAAGCTAAATATGAAGGTAGGAACAATGAAAATACGGATGAAAATGATGTTAAAGACGAGCATATTGGAGCATTTTGGATATAGAATGAACATGTTGAGCATGTTCACATCGTGGAATGGCTGAATTTGAGTTTGTTTGGAAAATAGCTAGTGAGAAAAGGCCAATGTGTAGGCATGTAGCCAAATCAATGCTTAGAGTTCGCAAGAATACATTGGAGTATACAACATTGTTGTATTTTATGTACAAAAATAAGTCGTAATATCACAAGAATTGTGTTACAGAGTATTACATATGAGATTATTAATACTCCTATTGAATATGATCACATTGTATGTACATACATAAACACGAAAAATGTGTAGTATCAATAATAGGGAATTTTAATGCTGCTGTGAAATGTGAATTGGTATATCATCAATTCATCCCTAATTTCTGCCTGCCTGCCGGTTGAATGCTACTAGCCAATATAATTCACAAGTCATTTAACAGAAAATTCAGAACATACAAGAGAACAACGATCTGTAAAAACAACCAAACCATGAAAATGTCACAAAGGGACGGAGAGAATAGCATTCTATTTTCCTAGTCTGAGTACTGACCCGGCTCGCCAGGCCTAAGTATCTTATATTTTCCAGGACTCGTCAAATGCACAATTGTAGATCCTGCACGACCCATTGGAAGCTCACCAGTCACCACCATCAAACACATGCACAATGCTGCCAGAGGTTTTCAAAGTCTTTCACATAGACACTGCTAAGATGCCCAATCAAGTTTGCACTAGCAGAGCTAAAGTGCTTCCATTACCTCGAGCAATTATCCTAATGAAATTAGTATCAGGCACTTGATCACCAATGCTATCTAATCCCGGGTTTAGTGACTTCTCAGGATTACTCAAATCACCTGAAATAAAAAGACTTAACAGTTATTCGTTATATATCAGTTTAATCTGATGAAATCATGTAACCCACAACAAGCTTCTCTGCTTCTAAGTAGTATCAATACTTGTGTATATAAAATAATACAGAGCAAGCATGTACCCAGCTTCAGCAAATCAAATTGTAAAGACAAACTCAGAAATGAGGCAAGAACCTCATCTTAGCACTAAAGTCACGGGGCCAGGAAGGAGAGCGTCAAACAAAGTTTCTGGCAGATGATCTGTAACAGCAAACCGCTTTTAAGTCTGAAAGGACTGAAACATCACCAACACAAATGGCAAGAGGGATTGTGAGTTTACGCCCTTTGATTTCATTAATTCTGTTTCCAACTTACAACAAGAGCTTACCAAGCATCACAAGCAAAACTATAAATAGTATCAGTGGGAACTGCAATGACTTTCCCTGGTTTAAGTGATGGAATCCCCTCCTTTGCAAACTCATAGTTCCTGGTAGAACAACCCCATTCTCATTCCTCAAAGTATCATCATAACTTTTCAAACCAAGAGAAACACTCGCACAAATCCCAGCAAAGTTCTGATGCTGCTGCTTCAAACACATGTATCCTAGTCTGGGCAGTCCTGGAAGCCAGCAGGCCTGATATAAGGTAAAGTTTTGAGGAAAAGGGTATAAAACATACACACCAGCTGCATACTTCATGCTGTATAGGACAGTAAAGACTAAAGAGTACATACCTTTATCCGCGAAAACAGGATTCAAAGAACTTCAAGAGAGGATAATCTCTAAGTTATCCTTGTTGAAATGCCCATGTCCCTTCTTTTGCTAATCAGCAGTCAACCATTTGAACCTAGCTACCATGTTAGATGAGACCATAAGTATTCTCCTAGAATACAATATTGATTCGCCAAAAAAGCAAGTAAAGAACAATGAAGGCACTTGGGTTGGAAGGGGACAGTTCAAAAATATTAACCATAGATTCAGGCTCTCAATAGAATTACCAAAAACAAAGAAAAGAAAAGGTGCTTTAAGACTATTTTAGCATGTCACCTTTTGATGTAACTTAGCAACTGTAAGGTGTAAGCTACAACCTCAACTGCCGTTTAAAATTATTTCCATCAATCTAGCTTGATATTCTTCAACATTGGTGTCTTTGTCATACTTTTTCCAACCATCAATTTAATTAGGGCCGTCTTGGATAAATTTGATCCTAAAACATTACGGGAATGTAACTAATTTAACACCCAAAATAGTATATATGACTATTACTAATTTGTAAATGCAGCTTACACCACAAAATTCGACATACTACCACTCTTGTGATTTTTCCAGGCATTTAAGAACACACAACTCAATAACAAACTCGATAACGGTATACATTTGCCTATTACATCACAACATACTAACTAACCTAATATTAGTATACAATTGACCAGCTTGCCATGGAATGTATAAACAACCCATAAGCCTACTAAAAGCCCATAATTTTATCATTTTGAGGGATTTTTCATCAGTGATGCTACAAAGTATTTGCATAAATTAATAAGATTTCTAATTCAACCCTTTCCCCCCTTTTTTCTAATAATGCAAAATTAATCTAAATAAATCTCATATTATCAGAATTTCCATTGTCTACAAAGAAAACATACTTGTAAATGTAGAAGTTCATGATCATTTCGCTTGAGTTCCAACTGGGGTTTAGCATTACAATGATATATTTTTACTTAAATCATATCAAATTAAGTAAATTACCATGATTTACAATGAATTTTTTAATGAAATGTACAGGAGTTTTGTTCCAATTTTGTTACATATAAAATAGAAATTAATTGTACAATCAAATAGTTAAAGTGGAATTATAATTGATAGAGAAACGAATAAATTACGGAGTACAGCCAATAAGCTAAAAAAGATGGAAACTTTTTTAATGGAATCACAACAAGAAGTGGCTCAAATGAGTCAAATTGCAATGAAGTTTAAAAATTAAAAAAGAAATGAATATTTAGATCTTAAGAAGTGTAAGAGAGAAAGAGAAAGAGGAAAAATAAACATTACCTGGGGTTTTAAAATTAGCATGACTGAACAGCAGCGCGATGAGAAACAGAGAAAGAAATGTAGAAAGAAGGAGGAATAAAGGGTTGTTAATCTGAATTTTTGTTACGTAGCATAATATATGACATGTATTCTATTCCTTTATCAACAATTCTTTATAGCACTCAAAATTTTCAATATTTTATTTTTTTTAAATACTATGGAGTACGTGTTAATATTTCACTTTGTTTTACTAGTGTTTTTTTTTGTACATACTACAGTACTCAATCCCCAACCCTTCAATTATATGCATTTTTTAATTAAGGGACTACCCTCTAAATAATTTTCATTTCTCTAATCATAAAAAAAAAACAAAAGTACAACAAGTTTATGTGCAACTGGCCTTACCGAATAACTATTTGCAACAGAATAAAGTATATAACTCCTAGAGCAAGACACTAACCGAGTAATCCGAGTAACCCCTATAACACTAAACGGATAACCTCTATAACTTTGATAAAGTAAACCCCATAATAGATAGCTACATTGTGTGGCCACCGACATAAAAGAGTAAGACCCTATTTTTTGAGCTTCTAAGCAAAGCAGGGAATATCTAATGTATGATTGGTGCACCCGGGTGCACCATGCGCATGGTGCACCCGAAAAGAACATAAGGTATATTTAAAAGAACATGGGCAAAAAAAGAACATTATATATATTTATAAAGAACATGAGCATAATATGTTCTTTAATTTTGATGATTATGTTCTTTGAGTTTGAACTATATGTTCTTTAATGTATGTACATTAAAAAAAAAAAATCACTCGAGTAACCAGAAAAAAGAACATGTTCTTTAATGTATTATCATGTCCTTTTTGTAAAGACTTTATGTTCTTTGGCTAGAGGTGATCAAAGTTAGAACGGCCCGGGACCCGATTTTGGACGGGTTTTGGGCAGAATTTTTTCGCCCCCAAAATCGGGTCGGACCCAACCCTTAAATTTAATTCATTGGGCGGGTTTGGGAATGTGTTTTATGCATTTTAGTTGTTTTTTTTACTAGACGTACTCGAAAAGCCCGCATGGCCGGACAATTTTGGGCACAATAACTTCGGCCCAAAATTTGGCCCGACCCGAGAAGTGAGCTGATTTTTTAACCTTGGCCAAGCCCACCCAATGATCACCTACATCTTTGTCAAACACGAACATGTTCTTTTTTGTCAAATATAATGTTCTTTAAACACGTTCAACACCTAAATAACCATGAAAAATAACATGTTATTTTTTTAAAGACTTTATGTTCTTTGTAATGTCATGTTCTTGTCAAACACAAACATATTCTTTTGTCAAACATAGGGAGTATGTTCTTTTTCTAACACTAGCATGTTCTTTTTTTTGCCCATGTTCTTTAAAATATGTCTAATGTTCTTTCCGGGTGCACCATGCGCATGGTGCACCCGGGTGCACTATACTATTTTCAGGGAATATCATATGTAGAGCAGGTGTCAGCACGACAGAATAAGTGTAAGCACATTATTAATACGACTATTAATACTTACTAGAGCAAAGCTAAGCTAAGTTCAACAAAGCCGACCAGTATAAAACCGACCATTGCAGCCCAAGTATATAAGTTACAACATCAAAATCAATTTTCTATATTTTAAATATATTTTTTCTTATATTTTTGTACGTGAATTAGAAGTAATCAATGTGTGATAATATAATACGGCAGGTTATGGTTTTTAAAAATAAAGTGTGACATTTGGAACATTATGGAAGATACATTTAACTTCAAGAGCTTTCTAGTAGATTAATTTTGTTTTCACTCTGTTTTTTGCAATTCGTAGTGCGGTAGAGATTATAACAAAATCTTGTATGGAGGTTTGGTTCATGAAGATTGTAAGCTTTAAGCATGACAAATTTTAACATAAAAAGTCATGGAATAAATATAAATTAAATTAATAATGTGAATTAATTTTTTGGTGCAATCTTTATAATTTTTTATTATTGGATTTCTATTACGATATACTACCTCCGTTTTTTTAGTTGACACGTTTTGAATAACATTATTTACACACTTTTCTTTGACCTGTTTTAATTTGTACTTAATAAAAAATATAATCATATGGAATCTTGTGAGATTCGTCATGATATATATTTTCAAAATATCTACTTTTCATAATTTTTGTTTATCGATAGCTAAAGATATGAATGGTTAAAATTGTGCATAAGCAAATGTGACTAAAGAAACATCAACTAAAAAACGGAGGAAGTATGTATTTTTTGTGCAGTCTTTTTTGTTGTTGTTGTAGTATGTGACCTGTGTGTTAGTTTACTCGCTCTATGTCTTTTGAGTAAGAGTAATAATACAAACCACCTCACCTCGACGTAATGGTTTATATGTGTTTTTTTATTGTTGAGCTCGTCAAAATTCATTAAGGCTCGACAAATTTCGCAAAATATATTGCCAAGAAATCCAATTACACTAAAATGGTAAAATATACTAGTACCACTAGTCACTAAAAAAAAAAATTACATTTGCTAAACCGTTTAGATTACGAGTTCAAAACTAATTTACTTGACGAAGTTAGTTTGAAATTGCAAAATGTCAACTTTTCCGTTCATTATGTTCTCATTTTTTGGTTTGTTGTTTGCTGCCAATAATTAAACGATCGATGGAAATTAGCCTATCCTAGTACAAAATAATCTAATTTATAGTTTTATAAAGAGTACTATACCAATATATTACCGAATAATAATTTGATATGAAACAAGCAGTATTGATTTTGATTTCACATTAAAATGTAAAATTACAACAACTAATTGATCGATTTATAACTTATAATTAAGTTACTAATACCGCACACAACTAACATCATATTAGGATTTGAAATTTGAATAATAATAACAATACTAACAACTCATCACATGAGTCATCAGTCTAATAGTAATTTATTCAGGCCCATTTCAAATGCGAAGTATATATTTTTGCTAAATTATAGAGTTATCAAAATTGAATTTAAAGTTGATCAGGCCACAAGAAGGTACCCATAGCAAAGCTCCTCTTCTCATCAAGGCTACCCTTGACATGATTCTCAAGTCCATATTGCCTTAGTAGCATATCTACACGTCGTTCCTCCATCTTCTCGTAATCTTCCTTTGTATACCTCGGATAATGAAGAGGCATTTGAAAATCTTCTGTTATCCCATCGCTCTTAGTATTATAAGGTTTCTCAGTATCTATTAATTTTTTACGATCTTTAAGGTCGTGATTTGGGTACACAACGGATTGTGTTATGAGGTGAGGCATAGCATAATTGACTACCCAATTCATTGCCATAACTCTTTGGAAAAATAGAAGGTGAAGATTTTTGAGAGGATTGTTTTAAACCAAGTTAGAAGAGAGAAATGGCTCTTATTTATAGAGGAGGTGAGTTGTTACAATTAATTATTAGGGCATGGCTTGTATTGTGTGAGTTGTTTTCCATCACAAGATATTTTTTCATTTTTTGATATAATAATAATTGCTTGAAATGCAAGTAATAAATTGTATGATATTTATTCAATTATTATAATAATATAAAATTGATATAATTGTATATACAGTGTATTCTATGGTTGGTTTATGATCAAGTCACAAGTGTGACAGCTAGAGTTATGGGAGATGGAAATTATTGAGTGTTGGAAACTTATTATTCAGGCGGTTTTATGTTTGTCAATTGTGACATAAAATTGTGTAAACATTAATTTAAATTGACGATTGCGTGTGAATTCTCGTGACAACTTTTTATGTTCATACTTGAAACGGTGTAAAATACTTCAAGTGATTCTAGATTATTCTTCTGTGTTTCCCATGCTTGTTGGCCAATTTACTAGTTATGGAAGATTGGAAGTAGTTGCAAGTTTTGAACATCCTTTAAACGCCAACCGTACGTATTTGCATATCGTGGCACGCGGATGTTGGATTATTAAATAAGGGTCAATGTTGGTTTCAATAAAATAATTTATTATCATACTTAAATATTTAGGGTTCTATCAAGAGTTATAAAAAAATTCAAATTATTAGAGACAGAGAATTTCTCTAAGTTTTGAACTTTTAAATTATTTAGGGTCTGTTTATATTTAATGAATTGAATTGAACTGAATTGATTGGAACTGAACTGAGCTGAAATGAATATTTTATGAGAGAAGGAAATTAGAAGCTTAATTGAACTTAACTTATTGAAGCTATACTGAATTGAACTGAAATTAAGCTGAAGTGAACAGACCTTTACTACAACATTTCTTTTGATTGGGATAGAGAAGCGAAATCTCTCACAAATCCCACATTCGAGTTAGTAGGAATGACACTTTATGAATGGGAAAAAGGGTAAGGGAATTCTCATCCCAAAGTGCCAGCCTAAAACATATATAACCTTCTATAATGGTATGTAAGATGTTAATTATCATAATTAAATAATTCGAAATATAAGAGAAAATATTGTTGTAATATTGGTTGGAGATACTAAAGATTTTTGAAGAATAAGTATATATGGTGTTCTTAATTTTCAGGTGTAGTTTACGACATGCATGGAGTTAAGTATGTTCTTCCTAGAGTATAAGGGTTTGAACTTGGCTACTTTAGTGCAAATTAAAAACTAGATCTAAGCTCACTTTACATAATGATTGTTATATACACATACACCCGGGTGTATGCTACATCAAGGTGTTTTTTTTTTTGCTTATTTTACTAAAAATGTTTAATGAGCAAAAAATAATTTCTGGTGCATCCTACACCCGGATGTATATAAATATTTTCAACACTTAATTATAAATAATATATCTTGATTTTTACTCTAATTGAAATGTATGGTGTACAATACACTCAAACGACCCGTTTACCACCTTAGTTTGTCAATAATTAATAAGTGGTTTAGATCTAAAAACATGAAACAAATTTAATATTTGAGGTAGACTGTACGTCTTTTATTAATAAAGACCATTAAGCGGCAATTATGGTGATAAAGAAGAAATTTGGTGGATAACAGACGAATAATATAATGTCAAGTTAGGTGATTTTAGCATATGTTTACATCGTATATATTAAAATACTTAAAATCATAATTAAAACAAAAGTGCACTAACATTTGCTATTAGTCTATAATAATATCAAATTTTATGATACATAATCCAAAAAGGTTACATTATTCGTTTCATGATCATTAATAATTTAATTACTTACTCCATATATAAAAATTTTGCTAAAATACAATTTTTATAAGCCTAGTATAACTTAAAATACAATGTCTCATTGACTTAAGCATTCAGAATTGACACTTAAACCATAATACAGTATTAATTTAAACTAATTATTAACTAATTCAATTATATTGAAAATGTAGATTCTACAGTCTTTACATACAGACCTTCCTTTGAATTTCATGTACATTATTTTTATCCTAAGTTTACATTGCTTTATCTAATATCTTGTCCATCTTACTCGCTCTAGTATTAATTAGCCATATAATCATACAATTAATCAAGTCATTAGCAACTTTCCTAGCTAGACACATCAACTTACAATGGCTTTGTTGTTGTGCTTCTACTTCTTCTTGCTATGCAATGCTTTAACTTTTGTACTCGTTTCTTCCTCGTTCGATTTCTCTAATACCTCTTACTCATGACACTTCATGTGTCACAACGACAATTACAATGCATTGCTTCGGTTTAAAGAGTCCTTTGTCTCGGATAGCATGGGTGTAACATCGTCTTGGCAGAGGAATTCTGATTGTTGTGAATGGCAAGGAATAACATGTCATTTAACAAATTTTCGTGTGATTTCACTCAACATTAGCAATGGTGGCATCATTAGTAGTGTTATCGAAGCTAACAACACCCTCTTCGATCTCCATCACCTTAAGAGCCTTAACCTTGCCTATAATTACTTTTCATCATCTCTTATTTCACCTAAATTTGCACAATTTTTGTCCTTGAAACACCTTAATCTTTCGGGTTCATTTTTTAGTGGTGAAGTCCCTCTCGAAATAGGCCAACTCTCTCGTTTAAGAACCCTTGATCTTTCATGGAATACTCTTCGAATGCCAAGCTTCAAGAAAATCATGAGCAATTTAACAGAGTTGAGACGACTTGATCTTGGTGACACTACCTTTGATTCGATAGTATTTCCATCGATCACTAACTTATCTTCGTTAACATACTTAAACTTACGTAGTTGCCAGTTAGAAGAGGAACTTCCTATTGATATTCTCAACCTACCGTACTTAGAGTACCTTGATGTTGGAGTAAACAATGATGTTTACTCCAATTTCGCGCTATATAACTGGACTAGTCCCCTGCAGTACTTGGACCTTTCCTTTGTCAATTTATCTTCGAAACTTCCATCATCACCCGGTCATGCTCAATACAATCTTCTGAGAGTGTTGCGACTACCAGGCTGTGGTTTCCATGGACCCGTCCCAACTTGGGTGTGGAACATTCCTAAGCTAGAAGTCGTCGTGTTAGTCAACAACCACTTCACAGATGTTTTAGGTGAGTACCTTCTTAGTATTACTAGTTCGAGTTTGGAATATCTTGATCTTCGTTCTAACAAATTCACTGGCAATGTTAACTTGTATGACATCTTTTCTAAGCTCCAACACCTTATGGGACTTCTTTTATCAGATAACGCGCTCTCAGTGAGCACCACAGGAACTGATACTCGTGTTGATCTGACCGCCTTCCCCTGGCCTGAAATATCTGTTTTAGCACTTTCTTCTTGCAATTTAACTGAATTCCCTGAAATATTACAGAATCAAACCTACTTGCAAGATTTAGACTTGTCCAAAAACAGTATTCGAGGTGAAATTCCTCAGTGGATTTTCCAAGTAGGGAATAACATCTTAGAATATCTAGACCTTTCTCACAATTTTCTGACAGGAAGTCTAGCAAACCTTCCTTGGAACAATTTGTTGTTTATCCATGTCAGTTCTAATCTGCTACACGGTCCACTTCCATTACCATCCGCCACCATTTTCTGGTTCGCCGCTTCAAATAACAACTTCACGGGCCTAATTGACCCTTCAATATGCACATTAACTTCCCTTAGACTTCTTGATTTGTCTAATAACAACTTAGGTGGTGAATTCACACATTGTTTGGGAAATATCAGTGATGACCTTGTCGTGTTGAATCTAGGCTCGAATAACATTCATGGATCTCTACCTTCAACTTTTTCCAAGTGCAGTAGCTTGCAGTTTCTAGACTTGAGCAGCAACTTGCTGCAGGGGTTGGTGCCGCGGTCTTTGGCCAACTGCACAAACTTACAGTTAGTGAATCTTAGAAGCAACCAGTTAAGGGATGAATTTCCGTATTGGTTGCATACTCTACCTCAGATTCAAGTCCTAGACATGAGCTCCAACAGGCTCAATGGCTCTATAACAGACTCAAAAGCAGAACGCGGCCTTTTTCCCATGCTGCAGATCCTCGACCTCTCTGGTAACAATTTCAGAGGAAAAATACCAGCAACATATATAAGAAGTTTTCGAGCAATGATGAATATCAGTGTGTACAGTGGGAGTGGTAGTCCCAAGTACATGGGGGCACCAGTGAGCAACTCACTTCGCGATGGATATAATTACTCCATTGTACTGTCATTTGGTGGTGTAGATAGAAGATACGAGAAGATCATCAGTTCACCACACTCGCGACTTTTGATCTGTCAAACAACGTATTCAGTGGTGAGATTCCTGACTGTATGGGCCAATTAGTCTCAATACACGGCCTTAACCTCTCACACAACCGCCTTACAGGGAACCTCCCTGCATCATTAGGCGACTTAAAGTTGCTCAACTCAATGGACCTTTCTGACAACATGTTCACAGGAAAAATCCCTGAAGAGTTTGGAAGTTTAACATCTTTAGGAGTCTTCAATGTATCAGACAACCAGCTGGTGGGACCGATTCCTCATGTAAGCAACTTCAATACATTTTCAGAGGATTCCTACAGGGGAAACCTTGGATTATATGGATTCCCACTGTCAAACCGAGGAGGAGATGGACAGTTAAAACCCGAAGATGATGAGTTTGACGACAGTAATGAAGACGACTTCAGAGATGAAGCAGGCTTATTATCAGAATGGGAAATCATACTGATGGGGTATGGTTGTGGTACAGTTGTAGCGATGGCATGGGGATACTATATGCTGTCAATCGGAAAGCCGTTTTGGCTAGCAAAACTAGCTTTCATGATGGAGCTTGTTGCAGTACAGTTTTCTGAAAAACATTTTGGCAGCAGAAGAAGAAGTGTGCCAAGGAGGAACTAAATGATCAAATAAACGTGTACTTTGTAGGATAAATGGACTGATTTTTATCTTTTTTTTCTTGTTCCTGTACTAGATTGATCATTTCTTGAAATTTTTTTGCTAGTAAGTTGTAACTAGAATGAATAGATTTGTTTTTGTGTAGCAAACTGATCAAGTACTCCGTATCTTGATTTAAATAATTAGACCTTAAGAAACCGGTCCAATTCGAACAATAATGGAACTAATTTAATTGTAGGATTTTATAAATCATAATCAACTATAATCAGACCTAAATATACGTCTTTAATTAGTTTATCCTCTTAAGATAATTTGGAAAAGAACAAGATAACATACAAATATACGATAATAAGGAAACAAAAGTACGTACAGAACTACAGACTATGAAGATCAATATGAGCAACTGTACTAGTGTACCATTACAAGCTTAGGCTCTTGGGTTAGGCTCTTAATATAAACTAGAACCCATTTCGAATGTACTTCCTTGGGTCCCAAGTCTCCCAACACCACATTTGGTCGGCTCAATACTAGATTATAAGATCTTATTTTGTTCGACTTATTTTGGACAAAATATATTTTTTTTTTGACACAATATATATTGGACAAAATATATTAATACAACTTATACATGTAATAGAGTTCAAACAAAATAAGTGTATTTTTATTAGAGATATAAGGTATTGAAAATATTGTGCATATTGATATTATTAGGAGAATAATATCTACCTAAAACAAAAAAAAATCAAACCATTCTATTAATCTCTTTCACCCAAATTTGTCATGGTATCGGGCAAGGTTAGATCCGAAAATTAATCGAATAAACAAGTCCTTTCTACTCGCTGATTTTTGGGTACACAATTTTGTGCTTTTTTGCATTAGGCTTGAAAGTCGGCCCAGCCCAATTTACTAATTTTGGGCACGATTTGTGGCTAAACTCGGCCCATTTAGAGTTTTTGACCATTTTCCATTATCCCTATCCCATAATTTTTCAAGGTTCACTAGATCACCTGAAAATTAATGGACATCTTTTTTTTTTTTTTTTTTTTTTTTTGGGGAGGGGACAGAAAATATCCAAGTCTAATCCTTAGAATTTTCAAACTCTTAGATAACTCTGGCTTTGAAGAGTGATAAGCTACATCTTAGAATCTGATGCCCTACATGAAGTAACACCAACACTCCAAATGAGACAAACAGCAACAATACAACGTAAAGGCAACGCTACGTTGCGTAAGTGACTCGTTTGTTTGACATTTCTTTCAACACTTATATGCTCCAAAACTACAAATATAAACCACTCATTTGGCTTATAAGTCAAGGTTATGATGATATGTTTATCGATCTCAATATTAGTGTAACTACGATATGTTCATCTAATTTAAACTACGTTTTTCTTATATGCTTATAATAACTGAAGTAAGATTGTATGGTGTTGTATTATTACAAGTTTACAACCATATTAAAAGAATAATTGACTTATACAAGTTCTCTATTGTGTCGATGCACAACATAACTCATACTAATACATAAATTTAATCGTCAGAAGTCAAGTTGGATTAATATAAATCAATTAAAGAGATTAAGAGAACATCTCTTTAGTTGTTACTTTCACTATGTTTAACTTGTCAAACTATATTGAAGTAAGTCAGTAAGTCAGCCTATAATCGGTTGGATATTTTCGTGTTTACTTCTAATAGTTCTAGTAGTTCTGTTAGGGTAGGTGGTTAAAGCCATCAATTGATACCAACTGCAACAACAGCGGTTCAACTATTTGTGCTTATATAATAGGAGTAATAGCTTAGCCACCTTACTTTGATCAATAAACTATTTTTATGTCACACAATATCTACTTTCACATGAAATCACCGTAAATGAGTATTGAGTAACGAGTAATCTATATATAGGCTAAACATAACGTCTGGTCGTCTCATATTATTGAATAGATCATTTGCGGAATACTATTTGTACAAAAAAGAACTGTGTCAATTTTGATGGTTAGAAAATAATCCTAACACCTTACAACTTCGTTCTCATAAAATAACACGAACTAAATTATGTTGTAACATAACTTATTCTAAGGCAAAGAAATTCATGTTGCATTTTCCATCTTTTTTCTCAAAACATGTTACATTTACTCATCACACCATATTTATACCAATATCATTAATCAATTTTTTTGTGATGAAGTACCTTCCAAACAAATTTGACGCAGACAATTGAACATCATCAACCTAGAATATGAATCCTTGACCCTCATACTTGATCACGCAATTTCTTAGAAAAGTATATTGTTGAAATATTTGTTGTCAAAAGTGCCAACTAATTAATTGCAAGTTGCAACCAATACTATACATTAATGCAGTACTCTTTTCTTCTTTCCTAAACTTCCCTATCATTGTACTACCCAACATATTAATCTCTAAATTCTCACACTAATTATCACACTAATCTTCTTTCCACATTAAACTAACCCCACCAACAAGGTTTTAGCTTATTGACAAAGACCAATGGCCAGGCCTGTGTACAATTAGTCACATGTTCGAATCACTCTTTTAAACTCATTCAGACTAAAAAGTCATTGCAATGATCCTCATAATCAAATTATACGTTACACTTGGGCGGGTTTAAGTGCACAATGCTAATGGTGCACCCTCCATTACATACACAATCAAGCACTCGAGTGTATAAACTAAACATTATTATTTATTAATCACCTATTAAGCTACTTTACAAAGATTGTAGTACCACTAATCTAAATTTGTCCTTTCTTTGCAGTACAAAAAACTCACGTGATCAACTTATAAAAACCAAACAAAATCAATTTAATTTCTCTCTCCAATTCTCCACCAAAATGACTACCAAAACCACCAACTTTCTCTCTCCTCTTCTTCTTCTCATCATCACAATAATAATCCCCTGCATCTCAGCCCACAGTGGCCACCAAGATCAGGACACATCAACACCGTCCAATCATCCCAATCTCAGAGAAAAATCACTAATCATAGTAAAAATATGGTGTCTCATAATAATTTTCCTAGGAACTTTTATAGGGGGTATTTCCCCTTATTTTTTGAAATGGAACGACGCGTTTTTGGTCCTAGGAACTCAATTTGCTGGAGGAGTATTCTTGGGAACTGCGTTGATGCATTTTTTGAGTGATGCAAATGAAACTTTTCAAGATTTGACTGAAAAAGAATACCCTTTTGCTTTTATGTTGGCTTGTTTTGGGTATTTGCTTACTTTGTTGGCTGATTGTGTCATTACCTATGTTTTTAGAAAGAGTAACATTCAAGCTTCTCACTCCAACAATAATGGGATTGAAGGTATGTTTGTTTTTATTTTTATGTGTGTAATTTGATGTTTGGTTTTCGGTTTTTGGTTGTCGTTTTAGTTTAGTTTAGTTAGTTTAGTTCTGATGAAGGTAAAGTTGCATACATATGATTGTTAGACTCGTTCAAAAAATGATTAGTACGACGTTTGTATAGGTACTTGTGTCGTATTGGGAATTTTTAGGGTGTTTTTAAAAGATATATCCATTGAGATTATATGTGTTCGAATTCGCCCTTGTCGAAAGAATTCTTACATGCATCCGCGTGTACCTTAATACGTTTTTTTCCTTAAAACAAGAGTCTATTGTCTTTCATATAAAAACTTTTTTATTAATTTTGGTCTGAATTGTGACTTAAGGAGTAAAAGTGCGTGATTTTAGCGCAGAATTTGGGTCGTTAGTTAATACAAGTAAATAATTTACTGTAGGAACAAGAATTCCATGATCATGAGGTTTTTATTTTTTTATAATGATTTTCAGTATAGGAGAGGAAAAGCTCAATTTTGAAGCAATTGACCATAATTTTCTCAAAAAAAAAAAAACTTTATTTACATGCTTCAATTAATATGTTTGTATAAAAGTTTCAATATAATGTTTTAACATGTTAGTTAATACTAGTATAAACTTCCAGGTTTCTAATGTTTTAATGTTTTTTGATAGCAGAGGGACTTCCAAATCAGAAAACCAACCAGCATACAAATTCAACAAATCATTCTGAGGTATAGTATATACAAGCCATGCTCAAAATTTAACGAGTTTTGACCATTAAAATTAAATGTGACCTATGAGAAGGCGAATAATTCAATTTACCTCGGCTTTTGATACATTTTTTTTGCTTATGCAGGCTAGTCATAGCACTAACCACTTTGCCAATGCAAGGTTAGCAACAGCAAGCTCTCTAGGAGACACCATCCTCCTAATAACAGCCTTATGCTTCCACTCAGTCTTTGAAGGCATAGCAATCGGAGTATCCGAAACCAAAGCAGATGCTTGGAAAGCCCTATGGACAATCTCCCTACACAAAATCTTTGCTGCCATCGCAATGGCTATAGCCCTCCTTCGTATGATCCCTGACAGGCCTTTACTGTCCTGTGCATCATACGCGTTTGCATTTGCCATCTCGAGCCCTATTGGTGTTGCCATAGGTATCATCATCGATCAGACAGCCCAGGGCACGGTGGCTGATTGGATCTTTGCTATATCCATGGGGATTGCTTGTGGGGTGTTTGTGTATGTTTCAATCAACCATTTGTTAGCTAAGGGTTATACTCCTCATAACAAAGTTGGGGTAAATACTCCATTTTATAGGTTTTTGGCTGTTGTTTTGGGAGTTGGGGTGATTGCTGTGGTTATGATTTGGGATACTTGATAGTGCTACTTGAGACTGAATTTTTTGTGTTTTAGAGTTTGTATCTACATTCTTAGAGCATTTTACATTTTTGTTTCTTACAAGAACATACAATTGCAAATATTTGACACAAAATCTTTTACGTCTAAATTATTGTGTCTAGATAGAATCATATGCCCCCTCTATTCGGAATTAATAATCACATGCATGGCAGATGCACATAGCCTTTGGATAGAATAGACAAAGTGAACACCGCGCCTATTCTATAGGGAATACTATGGAAACTCGCATAATTCAAACAATGTGTGTATAAATTAAATATACTTGTATAGTTGTATACAATAAACTACACATCAAAGTTATACTACTTGAGCTAAGCTAACATCCACTTTTGAACTAGGACAAGCCAACAACATCTATCACTGTTATCCTTTATATTATAGTCATTTTCCCACCAATTTGTTCTTTAAGATTATCATTAAGTCATCAGAATTGAATGCAAGTAAGCAAATAATAGTTGTCAGTTGCAAGTTAAGAATAGATGAAGAAGAATGATGTTGCCAAGGTTTCAGATTCATGAACTTAACAGTTATCTCCATCAACTTTTTAGTCAATATAAACTAATTATTCCAATGTGTAAACTAATTACTGTCAATTTCACCAATTTGCAATGCTGTCATTTATTTTACCTACAGTAAATCAAGGCAATCAATAACAGATTAAAACTGAGGATTCAAAATTCGCAGTCTCGCAACGACAACTACCAAAGCCTTCAGGTTAGGTGAACACTAGCAAGTCAAAATTGGTTAAACTAGGAACTGATTTTAGCATTCTGGCTTATGTCTGTGCACCCTCTTATCGAACAAGAATCGCTTCATTCGACAGGAATTGCAGATATAAACCAGAGGAGTGTTACTAAATCAGTTCCCTGTAAACAATCAGAAAACTTCCAAATACTTCCATTTTGCTGAACTTGATAATAGAAACGTACAACAAAAACGAGACAATAATTGACCAAAAGGATCAGAATGTTGCTGCTGCTGCTGAGGTTTTATGATTACAGATACAATTAACATGAGCACAATATCAGGAAAATCTCCCTAATGAGTTTTGACTTTCTAGACTATAAATCACTATATGAAAGAAAAGGGCTCAGCAGCTGTTAGGATCTTTTGAAAAGAAGTCATTATTCAGGAGATTAAAAAGAGAAAAAAAGATATCTGAAATTGATAAGAGTTGAAGTCTGTTATGAATTGATGTTCTGGAGCCTCAGAGCAACTAACCTTGAGGCTGATGACTGTTATACTGCAAAAATAAACAATTCTAGTATACAAAATCTGGTCCTGAGGCACATGAGATAGTGTGTAGAGATGAGCAATATCCATAGAAGTCTACACTGCCGGAGAAAGAAGCTTGTCGAAACACAATGCTACAATTACTGGACCCGCCATATCTCCAGCAGCACAACCTGTGAGTTCACATGGAAAGTAAGGATGACGGCACATTGTAATGGAAAACTTACATAAAGGGGGCACAGTGGAATAGAAAATAAAAATCCTTTTGAAATTTGGCAATTTATAAAGAATCCAAACTGAAATAACATCTAGCTGAGGGTTTGTGGTAGTATTGAAGTTCTTACCAAGCCATTGACCAGATTTAGGATGTATGTCACGTGTCAATGATGCACCAAGGCCTGCCCCGATGGCAGCAAAGATTAACGACGCAGTGCATTTGAGGGTTACAGCATATATCTTCCTACCAAGAAGCTGAAGTTCCTCTGTTGTATTAACTTCTTCTATATCGTCCTTAGAGTACCAAAATAGACGTAAGATGGTTTTGTAGACATCATATCCAACTTGAAAAATCCAAGGTGCTGCTACTCCTAGACAGTGAGCTGCTCCAATGGGAAAATAAAAATTCACCCCCCAAGCAAGGATCAAGCAGAGATGAAGTCAGAATTGAAAATCTCAAAAAGTTAAGTAAGAGGGAAAATTAATAATCGAAGAATCACCTCTGGCAGTTGTTCTAGTAACAGCACACATGTAAGAAGTTGTTGGCAGTCCTCGCTCTGCCTTACGCACAGCAGATTTAGAAGCATCTACAGACAAATGGCAAAGCAATATATTAGCTGATGTCAGTAAATGTTCAATTTTTTTCCTACTTATATATATAGTTCCAATAGCAAAGGTAAAGTGGAAAAAAAAAATTAGCCGAGTATACAGCATACCTTTGATAAGCTTCCATGCCATCCGTTGGGAGAGATAAGAGACGGCTAGTCTTTCCAACACCCTCCTAGTAGTAATGACAGTACTCTGAGATTTAAGGAAAAACAGACAGTCTCAGTGCAAAAGGAAGATACAATGAAGGGTACACTCACAATATACACAAGCAATAGCACATTTATCACAGCATGACTATACAAGAAAAGGGGTAACAAAGACTCGTTTTTCTTTTTTGAATGAACAGTATAATTTGTGACCATATATGATACATTGCTGTAGTTTTAACAATCTAGCATCATATACAAGATGCACAATAAAACAACAGAGTTCAATTACAATCAAACCAATATCATAACAATAAGAAAATAAAAACAAAGCCTTACTCCCAAATACTTGTTGGAGGGGGGTGTTACTTAGAGTTAGAGATGAGAAAAAATAAAATCTACATAAGTTCATTATTTTTCGGGGACAATGAATGAGGAGATATGTTAGAAAATCTACAGTGGGAATCAAAGCAGTAATAATTCAATGTACTTAACAAGAACCTGAACTGCAAAGAACCAATGTAAACATACTATCATCTCAAAAGTGAAACTCTCTCCTAATACACAGAAATAGGCACTTTATAATCTCCTAATAAACTACAAAACTCGATGCAAGGCCTCAACATTTCTTATTAGATAAAATTTCAATAATGGTACTTTCGCTCATTTATAGCAGCCTGCCGATTGAGAGACACCTTTTTACTACAAATATATCATAATTTATGAGAATTAAGGCAGACAAATGAAGCAATTTATTAAGACTATAAGCAAATTAATTAGAAAGCCTTATTTGAAATCTATATATATTGGATATTATCACATACATGGAGACAAACGATGCCCACAAGATAACATCAGCATATACATAATGGTTATTATCACAATTTAGGGAAAGGTAGTTAAATCTCACATACAAATACTTTCTAAATCACCATTCATCGGCCCAAAGTTGTACTTAACGGAAAAAGAAGGCAAATGTAGAAATGGAATAGTAAATAGAACAAACCTCACGAAAAGTTTGCCTCACTGCCTTGTGGAAGGGAGTAATCAAGTCTACATGCCTCTCTTCTGTATTATCAGCAAGGAAATCTTCATCATCATCCTCCAATGCCGCACGAGGCTCCAAAAGTGGTAAATAAAACATTAAAAATGATCTCAAGGCTGTAAGCGCAAATGTACTTGGATGAAAGGCGGAGAAAAGTGATTTTAGTTCATAGTTATAGACTTTTCCAGAGTATGATAGGGATTCAGGCTCAAAAGTATATCTAGAAGCGTCATTATTCTTGGAAACATGCTCATCATAAGCCTCAGCGATGTGACCCTCATCCCATGTTGTACCAGCATCACAATAAGCAATTCTGGTATTGCTGTAGACCATTATATAAAGTTCATTAGGTGAACAAGGTGAACAAAGAACCTATAAATAACACAGTACATCAAATCACAATCCCTCAAAAATAAATAGACAAGGATAAGTATATAAATCCCGAACCAGAAGCTATTTATCTTAGGATGCTTTTGTTTGTAACAGGAATGAACGATCAATTCAAAAACGAAATGAAACAAGAACAAAGACAAAAACATAGTATTGTTTTGTTAGAAAGATCACAACTTGTTTCATGCAACCACTATGAAACAACTTTGGCACGGCACTAAAAGTTTCAAGACTTGGACACCATAGGCTCTTAAATTTGTCCAACAGAAATCAAGAACCAAAGACAGCTACACCGTTTAAAGCTTCTTTCTTTCCAAAATTTTTTAAACCAGTATATCCCCATTCAATACAAACTCTTCAGCTCAAAAATACAAAGCAGTAGACACTATACATGAGATAATAATAACACGGCAGTATAATCAAATCCTCTACCAAATACTGAGGTTCTTTTACACTAAGGATAACAGTCACATGCCCACTATGATTGACTGATACAAATACAGATTGAAGATGAAATCTAGAACACGGCTTAGTAAGAGTGTAAACACCCAATGTGCTGAATAATTCATGTATCCGACCTCGCCTTACAATGTCAACAGGACTCTAAAGTCAGACTAAACATAACAATTCAATTTAGTTCAGTTACTTACAATCAAACCAATGACAAAGATTACAACTTTATAGCTCATATTATAAGGAATACAATGTATAACCCACTATCCACATTCTTTAACAGATAAAGGCTCAAATTTACTCGAAATTGGACACCGCTAATCGAAGTCTACAATCAAACAACCCCATAAACTTAAGGGAGGCAGGAATATATGAAAATCTCCATTCACACTGCTCACAAATAACCAATTTACTCGTTTACTCCGTATTCAATTGACAATACTCCAACCATATAATATCAATTAATATGCAAATAAAAATTAAAATCAAGACATACCAACATCAATTAACCAAAACCCCATTACATAGCATCCAAAGTATATAAAACAACATCAATTAACCAAAAAACCATTATATGATCTCAATTTTTTATAAATATTAAATTACAATTAGGAAAAAATAAAATTACCTTCCAAGAAAAGCCTTAAACCCAAAAGGGTAAGAGGCAAGAACAGAAGCGGCAGCGCCAGAGACCGCAGCTTTAGCAGATAATGAACCAACTGAATGCAAAGTATGTGTTGAATAAAAGTTGGGATTTTTCCTCATCAGATCTAATATTAGAGCAATTCCTGACATTTTTCAATGATTTTATTAACCCCTTTGTTATTTGATCTCAAAACCCAGAAAACAAAAACACCCAATTCAATTAACTCTTTTTCTCTCAAATCAATTCAATAAATCCCACAAAAAAATTGAGGATAAATTATTAAAGATTGAAACTTTGGCCCTTTGGGCACTTATTTTTTCCTTTTATTTTTATTTTTTATTGGTTTTGAAAGAATTGTATCATGAAGAAGAAGAAGAAGGTGTAGAGCACTAGAACAGTGAGTTGGGGAGGAGAGAGAAAAAGGTCGTTGGAATTTGTAACAAGTTTTGGGTTTGAGGGTTCTAAGACTTCTAACCAGAAAGATTAGCTTAAGCTTAAGTCAAGGGTTGAGCTTTAAATCTTTAATCCTAGTAGACTTATGACCAATCTAAGAACAGCTTTTGAAGTTGTCGGTTTGTTGTTCCTCTTAACTCTTAAGTTTCCTCTGTAATGAAAATTATTAAAGTGATTAGCTATTGATTATATAATAATCATGGGAGATTAAAGTATTATATGGGAGATTAAAGTATTAAACAAACTCACACACACACATGGTTTAATTATTTTTGAAAAAAAACACATATTCATTCAAAGAAAATTAAATCATAAATTACAATGTATATTAATGATCATTTAATTTCATGTAATAATCCAGGGCATCGCCCAGGCCTAAAAACTAGTTTAATCTCAAAAGTTGAGCTTTTCGGCTTTTCGCCTACTAATATAAGATTGGATGGTTTTACACGAGTAAAATTGATCACTAATGGGCTTATCAACTAATATGGGTGGGATGTTTGTAATTCTAAACAATAAACAAACATGGAAGGGTTCATTTGGTATCACTGTGGTTTTCTGTTTTCTTGTTTTTTGTTTTTTAAAATTATATGGTACATGAATTAAAAATTAGTCAAACTTATTAAAATCATGATAATTTTGAAAACTGACAACAAAAAAGTGGAAACACCTTTTTCTTGTTTTCTATTTTTGGTTTTCAAAAACACATAAAACTAAGAACAAAAAACGATGCCAAACACGCCCGAAATTACTTGTTTTTTGTTTTCTAGTTTTTTTAAAACAAGAAAAAATGATTCACTTTTCTGTTACCAGTTTGCAAAATTAACATGATTTTACTAAATTTAATCTATTTTGATTCATAATATACCATATATCATATGATTTTGAAAAACAAAAAATCCGGACCAAAGTTTATGTTATAAGCTTTTTTTTTTCAAAAAAAATATATGCCAGTGTTGTTTCCTTGAAGTATATTTTCACTCATTTAATTCCTTTTACTTCAAGGCATATAACTTCTTATATGCTCAAATTAGTTAGGGATAATTTGCATTAATTCACAATTAAATTAAGTATAGATTAGCTTAGAACCATAAACTAAGATAAATTAGGTTCATGGATAAAAAAATAAAAATAAATAAAAACTACGAAGTAAGATGGTTCTATAAAATATGAGTGGATCAAGTCCATGCGATTTCAATTTTTTAAAATATCATGTTGATCTTTATGGGTGAAGTTCAATTATTAATAATGCTCTTGAATTTCAATGGAATAATTTACAAAATTAAATTGATTGCATAATCGAGTCTAACTTTCGTTTCCCCTAAAATTTAAATTCATAATCCAAATAAGTTCAGATCGGAAAAAATAAAATACTCGTACAAGCGTACGGCCTCAATTCAAATATACACAGACACAAGGTACACAACTCAAAACATTCTGCTTTTGTGCATTTTATTCAAACTATTGCCGCCCACAATTCTAACTGAATTGAATTCTTCCAGGAAAATCAATATGAACCCTAATTCCATCTAACGATTCAAACCCAAATTATCGAATTAATCTTCGAAACTAAAATTCAAAGGTAATTAATTTGGGGTTCCCGGAAAAGGGGAGGAATTCGTCAAAATTAGGGTTCATAATTTACACTCAAATTCCAGAAAATGCAATTAGGTGATCTTAACAAAGTATGGGAAACCAGAGCTTTGAAAAGGAAACCGCGACAAGATGAAGCAAAGCAAATTCTTGAGCGCATTGCTAAACAGGTTCAACCCATTATGCGCAAACATAATTGGCGGGTTAAAGTTCTCTCTGAAATGTAGTATGTCTCCCGCCCTTTTTGATTTTTTCCCTAATTTTTTTGCATCAATTTGTTTAATGTAAGTGTGAATTTTGTTGTTTAGGTTTTCTCATTACTGTAAAATTTCCAAATTTGTTGGTTGTTGAAGGATTGGAGTTAATATTTCTATTTTTTCATATTGTTTTGATTTTTGAAGCATGATTGTGTTTGTAGGTAATTGTTATTTGAACTTTGGATTTTCTTTCGAGTTCGATTTAATGTAGTAGGAAAGTGTAGATGTTAGATGGTTGTTGCTATGAGACTTTGTTAGGTGATTGTGACATGATTATAAAATTTTGATGTTCTTGTTGTATAAATAATGGACTCTTGATAGAATTTGATTGTATGTAGACCATGTGCATTTTATAGCATTCTTGAGCTTAGTCTGCACTACTGAACCTCGTGCCACTGTACCTAGATTCAAGAAAGAACGATCATATGCAGTTGAGTATACAGGATGAAACATTTCAGGTTTCTAGCACCCTATTGTTTTGTCTATAATGTTATAATAGGGACAAGCATGGTGTCCTTGGGTTGAATAAAAATCTGAGTATTGCAGCACACACACACGCACACGCGCATACAATGTTTAATTTTCAGATCTTTTGGGTTTGGCTGGATTTTTAGTTTCTATATTGCATCTCATCAATGTAATAGAAATTCACTTACTGGCCTTGCAGTCCCAAGAGGAATGAACTTCTTGGATTGAATGTTAATCGTGGGGTAGAAGTAAAGTTGAGGCTTCGGAGACCTGACAGGGAGTTAGAGTTTTACTCATTTCATGAAGTATTGGATACAATGCTTCACGAGCTTTGCCATAATGCCCATGGTCCTCATAATGCGAGTTTCTATCAGCTATGGGATCAGCTTAGAAAGGTCAGCATCAAGTTTACATACATAGTTTTAGTTATGTGACAGTCTTTATGAGCTTATAAAGTGGAAGCGGTTTATTAATGTGTGAGTTGACTATAAAGTAACATTTTACTTTCTAGAAACTCTAGTTCATACAACATGAGTTTATTAATTGTTATATTTGAAATTTTAAATTGAAATGTTATTGAAATATATGGCTGGACCATCACAAATCAGGATCTTTTTGGGCATCAAAATCTGTTCATTCAAACAATGTTTGCTCTCTGCTTAGGTACCAGATACTCATGAAAGGAATTGCCATCCCCTTAGGGTAGTTAAATGCATGACTTGTTATCTTGGGAACACTTCAATACATGTTTTATCTGTGTATTTTGTGCAGAATATTTTTTTACATAGTTTATCCAAAACTTTAAAATAAGCCATTACATAAGCAGGTTATGTAGTTTCTTCTCCTAGTCATTTACTTTTTCCCCATCAAATGCAGGAATGTGAGGAATTGATGTCCAATGGAATATCTGGAACAGGAGAAGGTTTTGATCTTCCTGGAAAACGTTTAGGTGGGTTTTCTCGCCAGCCACCTCTAGCTTCCCTCCACAAAACAGCCGTTGCTGCTGCTGAAAACAGAAAACGTCTGAATTCCCTTCTACCATCTGGACCTTTACGGCTTGGTGGTGATAAAAACATAATGTCTGCATTAAGCCCTGTTCAAGCTGCTGCCATGGCAGCTGAAAGGAGACTACAGGATGAAATATGGTGTGCTTCCGTTTCTGGTGGCTTTGCTGAAGATTTGGGGGATTCTGATCTCTTGGAAACAGGGGGGCCGTGTGGGCCAGCTGCTGCCAGTGCAAATACCTCTGATAGTAACAACGCATCTTGGAACAGGTCTCAGAATGATGTTACAAATCTCATTGATTTAAGCAACAATGTAAATTCTACCTCAACTAATTTTCATAACACAACATCAAGTAAAAGATCCATTGGTTCCCATGCCAGTTCATCTGCTAGTGCCAGTTCAAATTCTAACAATGTCTCTGGAGCTGCAGCATCTCGGAAAAGGTCTTGGAATTGTGACATTACCAATCTAATTGATTTAAGCAACGATGAAAATTCTGCCTCAGTTGATGCTTATGGCGCAAAATTAAATAAAGGATCCATTGGCTCCAATGCCAGTTCATCATCTGTATCCATGAGCGCCTCATCCTCTGGGCTGACAACTAATCTTGATGCGGGGAACACGCATGGCGAATCTGCCACATGGACTTGTGAAACATGCACCCTGTTGAACCCTGTAAGTCACCCTTTAGAAATTTATGTGTATTTTTCGTACATCTTGTTAAATGGCGATCTGTGTCAAAATGTTTGCTTTGGTCACTATCCCTTGTTAAATTATCTACTTACACCTGCAGAATATTTATTTTTTTCATTCTTGTGATTGTTAGTATGATCACATTAAAGCATTAACACTTTATGTTTCGTAATTCACATCAATGGATGAACTAATTTGTAGCAGGTTAAGGGCAAAATTGATCAATTTTTTTAGCCTAGATTTTTTTGTTGTTTTACAATTTTCTTAATATGTACTGAAACTTCTTGCCATGCAAACATCATGGAGATGAAGGTGGTATATTGTACTCAGTATTCATTAATGTTAATCATGAAAACTTTGCAGCCACTGGCTCTAGTATGTGAAGCATGTGAAACCCTGAAGCCGAAAGATATATCAGTGAAGTATAAATTCTGGTCCTGTAAATTCTGTACCTTAGAGAATAGCGTGAAACTGGAGAAATGTTCAGCATGCGGTGAATGGAGATATTCGCGAGGTCCTCCATTGTCGTCACTGCCTCCTAATCTCGGCACTTGACTGGTACAGTTGAAGTTAGGGTGTTTTGGCAGTTTGTAAATCTTTCAGTTGCTAAATGTCTGCCAATGCATATGATATTTGCCTTGGTTTATTTATGAGATGGTGTTTTAGGGCTCCTGTTAATGCAAAGATGCTGTTGGAAAGCTACGAGAAAGATAGTGAATATTTTTGGTACTTATTTGTAAATTGGGCTTCATTAAGTCTCATATTGGTCGACCTAATTGTAGAACTAATTTCTACATAATTTTGATACTCGCTCTCCAAGAGATGCTGAAGCTGTAAAGATGACATTCATTGTGCCTATTTTGGCTATTGTTATGAATCAAGGAGAAATTTATATGTGAATATTCTACCGAGTAAATGAGCAGTTCTTTTCATTTTTCCAATTTTTTTTGGCAAGTAGTCTCTAAATATCAAACGATTATGTCACATTAAAAACTTTGAACTCCATATTACATGTAATTACCTGCCATCGATTGTGCCTCTAACTAATTGCTATTTCAAATGTCAATATCTTCAAATATTGTTGTTCTCTACTGTCTTCTTAACCCGACTTTAACAGCTTTTGGAGGATTTGGCTCCTTGCACCTTAGATTTACAAATTTTCAAATTTAATCCACTACTTGTCACAACATTAGCTGCATTGATTACCAAGCCTATACTTATTTCTTGTTTGGATGACGTCTAAATACACAAGTAGTACAAATCATTGAGATTAATCGATATTTATAACATTTTGCAAGTAGAGGATATTGACCAAAAATAATTCTTAAGCGACTTTTCAAACTAGAAAATTGTACCAAAGAGCATCTGAACTATAACTTTTGAATGCAATACTTCCCCTATTTTCATTGAACTAGCAGTTTTTACAGGAATATAAGCAATTATACAGCTTGCATATTTTTTTTCATGGAAAATAAAGCTTACAAACGTTGGAAAAATTAACAAAGCTAACTTAATTCTGCAAATTTATAACACAAAAAATCCATTGAGACAGGCTTTTTGATCTTCATCTGCAAGACTGCAACCACTGAAATCTGGCAATTTTTACAGTTCTGGAAGAAGAAAATAATGTCAGTCTGGTACATGAACATATAATGGCAAAATTTGTACCAAGATAAAAATTATTCAAGCCATTATAATTATATCTAGTTCCAACATGAATAATATTAAGCCATCAAAATCATGGCTGTCATATATAAATCCTGTCCCTTAAACATATGCGAATTTTGAATGATTGATTGATCTCCTAGTACCTCCAGCAATCAAAGTTTAAAAAGGTGATAATTTAAAGTTTAAAACAATGTAAAACTAGTTTTGAGTTATTCAGTCCAATAAGTAGACTGATGACTTGAGAGTTCTTACCCAAGATCTTCAAAGCTTAACTTCCACATCAACACCAGCAGGGAGATCAAGTTGCATCAATGAGTCGATGGTCTGGGCAGTTGGGTACAATATGTCAATAAGGCGCTGATGAGTTCGGATCTCAAAGTGAAATCGGGCATCCTTGTGCACATGGGGTGATTTGAGTACACAATATATCCTCTTCTTTGTTGGTAATGGTACAGGCCCCATTGTTTTTGCATTTGTTGTCCTTGCAGCATCCATTATCTGTTTGCAGGAGTCTTCTATCAAGGGGACCCAGTAGGACCTCAACTTAATTCTTATCTTCTGCTTTGGAGCCATCTGGAATTACAAAAAAAAATCTACCTTAAGCAAAGATTTCAGTTTAAACCAGTCAAATATTAGGAAAAGATATTTTACGGCATCTAGAGTCTCTCAGGCTTCAGGGTGTTACTTTAATCTTACAAAAGTATGTGTCAACACTAAAAATTAAATTGATTAAATTCATGTTTCCAAGCTGAAAGCATGTCAGAAATTTGGAGTGCAGGAGAAAAGTTCTTGATGAAGAAAGTGTGACTGTCTCAATAGCGATGTAAGACACTTGGTAATTAAGGATTTGCTAATTCAGAACTTCAGAGAGGGTTTTGCAATAGAAATATAATTCAAACACTTGGGATCATCTTTAACTAAGCTAGGAAGTGAAATACTTAGACGGGGGTTGGATAGATGATAGGCAAAAGGGCTTACAACTGCTAAAATGTTTATGGAAAACATTAGATGAGCTATGTTAGAAGATGTGCCTGACTTGCATCTATTGGTGATGTATGGAGAGTACATACATAAAGCATGAACAAAGAAGGTATTGTCTGATTGTCAGAATGTTTAAACAATACAGAGACTATGCTTACAGAAGAGTGAACTCATTAGACAAAGAAATCCAGGGAACTATATGTAGAAGACGTGCTTAATTTGCATCTATCTATGAAGTATGGAGGGAAGGGCATGGTAGAAAACAAGAGCCAGAAATATGGATGCAATTGTGAACGAGAGTGTGTTTCAAGTCTCAAGCAGGATCAACAGCAAATTTGGTGGTGAAATTAATACTAATCTAGTCAAATCTTCCATGGGATTATTCCTGATTGTTGTTTGTTGCAGTACAATTAAGCAGTTTTCAGGGTTTTTTTTTCCTCTTTCTTTTGGAAAGAGGTTAGAGGTATTTGTAATTCATTCGTGTCTTCAAAGTTTGTATTTTCCTGTCCCTTTCTTCCAAGGACTTCAGACTTAGGATAGGGATTGTCCTGATTTTATTGTCTTTGGTCTTTGGACGGTGGTAAACCACCATCCGTATATGAACGAAATCAAGTTATTGCAGAATAAAACAAGGAATAAATGCTAGCCGTTCAGATCCCCCCCCCCCCCCCTCTGCCCCCTCCCCTACCTCCCTCTTATCCACAGAAGAAAAGGAAAAAGATTCAGGGTTAGAGAAGAACAAAGCAACTCAAAGCTGTATTTCCTGCTTTTGCAGTGTAGTCTTGCAACATTATCTTCCCTGTTCAATGATCTATATTCAGCACAACAAAAGGACTCTTAATGAGAAAACTACTTATGTAAAACTCTGCTTTTGACTGTCATCCCAAATTACAATCCATCTTCACTATCTAAGCATAGAGAATAACTCAAGACGTACCAATGAAGGGGTTCACAGTTTTCAATGACGTGAGGGTTCAACAAGGAAAGACAGGCAAAAACTCAATTTCAAAGTAATGCATCAGATAATCACATCTATATAAGACTTTAATGCTAGAAAACATAAAGGTCTTGAGCTTGTAGTCTATATGCACTCAAGATACTTATACAACCTGGAAACATGGTTGATTCCAGAGACTTGTTCCTAAGCACCCATACAGTGAAAGTGAAAATGACAAGACATAAGAAAAAAAGAGCTTAACTATGGAACACTGATAGCAAATTTTCGCGTGGGTTTAAGCTTTATACAGTGCTTCCTCATGCAGTCTAGATATCTTTAAGTTAATTCAACATGAAAATTTTGAACTAATTTGACTCTATAGCATGAGGAATAGCAACCAAGGGAAGAAAAGCTCAATACCTGATCAGAGTCAGTACCAATGCTGAGAGTGGAAGTCTCAGAACCATCCTACACAACAGCAAAAAACAACCATAAGAAAAGAAGCACCAAATTATTACCTTCCCCCTTTGACAAATACAACACAATCTATCACCTTACACAAGCACACTAGCAAAAATACACAAATCTTGTTACTCTCAATTCTCATTGCACCCCGACACCAAGATACTAAGACACACATGCCTGCGCACACATAGACACACATCAACAGGAGGCTGCTGCAGAGTACTTACCCCACTTAAGATGCACTCATCATAATCTTATCATAATCACATTTCACAACAAGCACATTATTCCAAGACATATTTTTCTTAAGCTAACAAATAAAACCAGAAAATTACAGGGATTGTTTTTTTCCACTTATCCATATTATAAGTGTGTATCATAACATATACTACGTAAATTTAACCTCATCCATCTTAAAACTTAGCAAAATTTTCACAAATACAAGCTCACAAGTAAAACCAAGAAGCACTATATAACACAATTCAGAACATCAGAGAAAATTAATGATTTCATCATCCAAAATCAAAATTAATACATACAGATATTACCAGAACATGCAAATTACAAACTTTGATTCATTCATCTCAACATTCAGCACAAATTACTCATTACATACCAAATTTAAGAATATCTAAACAAAGCATTGACTCAATTATCCAAAAAACAAAATTATCAAATACCCATTTCACCAAAATATGCAAATTACACAATTAAGAAATACCCATCTCAAAATTCAGCATAAACTACTCATTACAAGTTCAAAACCAAGAAACAAACACAAATAATAAAATAAATTCCTAAAATTAACCAGAAAATCAGACCTCAAATGAATCTGGGGAAGTTTCAAAAGCTTCCAAAGTTTCAGGAGCAGCAAAAGTAGTGAAATTAGAGGAGTTGGAGAAGGTGGATGATTGTTGAGTAAGAGTTAGGGTTCTTCTGAGGTTTAAGAGAGAAGGAGTGGTAAAGTCATGTTTGGTTGAAGAAGAAGATGAATTGCGAATTGAAAGAGGAGAAAATAAAGCAGCTGAAATTGAAGAAGTCGCCATTGTTGTCACCCAAACACACCTCTATCTCTTCTCTTCTCTCCTCCCTTAGCCTACTGGTTTGGTTTTACAGGGTTATGTTATCCGAAAACTTTCTTTTCTTTTTTCTCTTTAATTTTCTTTCCAATTGAAATTTTAAAAGAGTTTTTTAAAATAAATAAATAATTTTATTAGACTTTCGCTTATTTGGTCATTTTGCGAGCTATAATTCAATACACACATTCACACCAATATATATTCTAGTCATCATAATTACATTTTTTTTTATTGAACGGTTGAAACATTCTAGTAAATGACAAATGATCATATTAAACGTTATTGTGACTTACCAGAATGGGCCACATAACTTTGGTGTTCGATTATGTGAAGGACTTCTTAGCATAGATGTGTATGGATGTTTAAAGAAGTCTAGTCGGTAAATTAAGAGAAGCAATGCCTAAGAATGAGTATAATTTGCATCATAATTGCATATTGCTTGAGTATTTTAGAAATATAAACGCGATTCGATCTTATGCTTTGGATTACAGATTTCCTCAATTGAGAATCATATGTAATGAATAGAGATATATATATTATCACGTTTCAGAGATGTAATGTGGGGAGTCAAGAATTAAATAGACTAATTTAACTAGTCAGTTACTAGTTAAATTTGTTTAAATCAACTTCTTAACATAAATCAAGTGCTTATAATCTATCCTCTTAATGATAGTGTAATTTATCTTTAGGTCATGAATTATAGGATACAAAAGAGGATATCTTCAAAAACATGCGCTTAAGGAGAAATTTGTTTTTTCATTGTTTATGACCGCCAATTGTTTTGGAAAGTGGTTTATCAAATATCGTCAACTTGATTATTTACTCTCTGCAACCAAAATAAATAAAAATTATAATAATTATAAAAAAACACATCCTAGTATCTTACTATAATTTCTATAGTTATTCCTATAAAAAAAAAATTACAAAAAAAAACTTTATGCGACCTTCAATTCAATTCAAATCAATTATTATGCAACCAAATTTCTAAGTGGTTCTCTTGCTTTTCTACTCTTGAATGTTTCATCAAAATTTTCAAGAGAGTAAAGAAGAAATAGAGGTGAAAATTTTACCAAGGGCGCAATGCAAGCCATTAAGCATGGCCATTAAATTATACATAGTACTTCATATGAAATAACAAGCGACAAAAAGTAGTATCTAGTGCACTACTATTTACCTTAGATGTAACCATGTAACATAACGTTATCAAAAAACTTAAATATTGACTTGTACACAAAACTTTGAAAAATGGATTAATTCTAATTGTGAGATATATAGTAAGTCAAATCATCGTCTTATGATGATCAATTAACAACATTGTCGTATTGACATCTCCTTTGAACAAGACAATGATGGGACAAAATAACAACCAATTTTCTTGATCAAATAGTATTTCTTGGGCATCACATGCATATGCGTGATATGCTTAGTTGCTTACTAATGTATATTCACATAATCATACCAACAATAAATAAAGAACGTTACAACGCCCATCATTCTCTTACTTGAAAAGTTGAGTTGTTGAGAGTTTCATTCCTACGTAATTCTCATGTCTATCAACATTCTCTTTTTCAATCAATTGAGTCGTTGAGAGTTTGATTCTTATAAAAATTTATTTTTCGGCCTCTTTCAAACATCTACACTATATAGACACATATAAACCAATCTGATATAAGCACATTCTTTATTTTTTTTCCCGAAATTGCTATTATATGTAGATGTCTAGGTTGCAAATGCATTGAAGGTGTGATTTTATACAAACACTAATGGCAAGTATAACGGCATAGTGCTTGCTCAAATAGAAAATTTTCATATTTCCCATGACTCTTTGCCTCACTTCATTATTTTATAGGCTCTTAGCCTCTTACTATATGAATGAAACATTAAAAAAAAAATCAGCAAAAACATTTATATTAACTATTTAAGGCAGTTATTTTAACTCCTCCTTCCTTCTAGCTTCCTCTTCAATAACTACTACCCCAGTAAAATTCACTCGCATTAAACAATTTTGAGGAAAAGAAAATAACCATAAATAAAATTTAAATTGTTATAAATCATTTTCTTTAAAAAATTAAAATCAAGAACATTTAACCGTTTTCTTTGCTCTCAAGTTTAACCTCACTTTCTTAACTACTCATTTTTTTTCACTCAACTTTTAGAATAATCTCAAAAAAATGCAAATTCTCAACTTCTCCATTATCACTACAATTTCATCTTACCCAAAATATAAATTTGGGATTATAATAATTCTAACACTCTTTTTATGACACCCATTTTTTCATCAAATTTATCTAATATCATCACAAAAAATTAGCATAAATTAACCAGCATTTACACTCAAAAATTAAATTAGTTTACCACCGAAGTGTCACACACAGTAGACGCTCCAAGTATTAAATTCTCTCTCCTTTTTCACATTCCCATCAAAACCATCAATACCCACTTCAAATTTCATCAAATACTTCAATTTTAGCAATTACCCACAAAAATTTAGCTACCCAAAATCACATAATTTGAGCAATGATAGTGAGAAAATTACAGATACTCTGTTTTCTGGGTGTTTTAGTTGAGTTGGGATTTTGTCAAAATTATACCAGAAATTTTGCAAGAGATTATAATTATATAACATGGGATGATATTAAGGTTGATGATTATAAAAATTTAGTGTCAAAAAGTGAGATTAAAGATAAGCTAAATTGGAATAATAGTGGGGTAATTGTGGTTGATCAAAGTGGAAAAACAGGGGATTCAATTACTGTTCAAGGTGCTGTTGATTTGATTCCTTCTGGGAATTCGCAGAGAATTAGGATTCTAATTCTTCCTGGAATTTACAGGTATTTTGTAAATTAAAATTTGATGATTTTTACAGTATTTTGTAAGTTCATCATTTTGTGCATTTTTTTGTTTCTAGATTGTTTGCGGTTACTGAGTTGGCAGTTCTGGTGTTTGAGTCGTATTTTTGGAGCTACGTGGGTGTTTACTGCTCGACAGTTACGCTGGCCTTTTTTTTTTAGTTACCATTTTATTTTTTGGAGCGGAAATTAAGGTCGGATACTTTTATTGCAAATCATGGTTCGCCAAAGCAAGATTGTTTTGAGGGAATGAGTTCGCACATATATGACTAACTCGAGTTTGGAGCGACTATGAATGTTTCATCTTACTACTAGATGAGCCACGAAGTTAGATTTTGCATCTCCCTTTATTTTTATTTTTTCGGGTGGGAAATGAAAGAATTTCGTACCTACTTAACTTGGAAATTTTATTTAAACAATATGTAACCATAATATTCACTACTTTAAATGAAATCACGATCAATAGGAATGAACACAAGGAAACATCTATACTTAAAGTTTATACAATGTATGTTGAAGTCATTTTTATTTATTTTGGAAAAAATTGACAAGATTGAGACATGTACAAGTATTTGGTAGGAAAATCATTATATTTTGGTAGTAGATTTTTGTATGATTTTTTAGTATGATTTTTGTTGTTGAGCAGGGAGAGGGTAGTTGTACCAAGCTCCAAGCCTTACATTTCCTTCATTGGGACAGAAAATCAGACTTCTAATACAGTAATTACTTGGAATAACAAAGCTTCTGATAGAAATAGTAATGGTGCTGAACTTGGAACTTTTGGTTCAGCTACCATCAGCATATTCTCTGATTATTTTTGTGCATCTGAGATTACTTTTGAGGTAACTTCTCATTCTTTTTCAAGTATTAGAGACTGTAACCTTCTCGACGTGTCTTTTGAAAGGGTTGCTCGTCGACAATTGAACACAAGTAACCTTTTTTTTTTCGTTTACGTGATGGATGCAGAATACAGTAGTGGCAATACCAGGTGGGTTGGGGATGCAAGCAGTGGCACTGAGAGTATCGGCTGAAAGGGCAATGTTCTACAAAGTTAATATCCTTGGTGCTCAAGATACTCTCTTAGATGACACAGGGTCACACTACTTTTACCACTGCCTCATCCAAGGATCAGTCGATTTCATTTTTGGCAATGCAAGATCATTATATCAGGTAACCCGAAAACAAAACATGCCCTCTATCGTGTTTTAAGACTTTTTGGCCTTCTCTGATATTAAAGAAAAACATACAACAGAATTCAGTTCTTCATTCAATAGCCAATAGATCAGGAGCAATTGCAGCACATCATCGAAATACACCTGAAGAAAATACCGGATTTTCATTCTTAAACTGTACAATCAATGGAAGCGGATTGATTTACCTGGGAAGAGCCTGGGGGCCATACTCAAGAGCAGTATATTCATACTGTGACATTGATGATATTATTGCACCAGAAGGGTGGAGTGACTGGGGTGACCCAGAAAGGCAGAAGTATGTATACTGAACTACGGCTAAAACTTGCTTGATACATGAACAACGATACTAAAATTTTAACAATTCTGATACTAACAATATCTGTTTTTGGCATTATGTTTTCAGGACGGCATTGTTTGGTGAATTCCAGTGCAGTGGGAAGGGAGCAAACACAACAAGGCGGGTGACATGGGCAAAGTCTTTCACTATTGAGGACGCCAGGCCATTTCTCGACATGGAATTCATTGACGGCAATAAATGGTTGAGACTATAGCTAACAGTAACAATCAGATAAAATATGTAGGACTAGTCACTTCAAATGGTTAGCTCTCTATGTAAACATGTACAATACAAAGCATACACAAAATTCTTTCAGTAAAAAACACCAAAATGTTTCCAGCATATTGTCCTTGACTAAGATTCTTTTTAAAGATTATCAACTCCAGAAAAGTTCATGCCTTCTAAATACAATTAGTCTATTCTCTACGAACAAATGGAATTTGCAGTACACTTGATCATAGTTTATTTAAAAAAGTTTCACGAATACTTTTGTTAGTAATGACTTTTGAACTGTTGTTTGGAGTAACCAACAATGGCAAACATAAAGTGGTGCCTGAAAGTTTATTTCACTACAACTTTAAATCATACAAACTAGAAGTTCACCTTAACGTTACAACAGGAAACATAAAATCTAATTCACTCAAAAGGTACTCTATAACAGCTGGAATTTGATCCAAGGCAGTTCCTAGGAATTTAACTAAGAAAACCAATTTGGAAGACTCACCTAATTGCTGTACACCTGGGAGTATTGTCTCAAATGCAAGATCAAATGCCATCAACATCACCTCTTGCTCTCTACAGGAAATCTACACTAGTTTGTACAATAATTGTTTGAGGAACAGCTCTAGCCTCTATGCGACACCTGTGGGTTCCAAAACTTCATCAGCCTGAGCAGCAGTTTCTACATCAGCCTGTGCAGCAGTTTCCACAACAGCCTGAGCAGCAGTTTCCACATCAGCCTGAGCAGCACTTTCCACATCAGCCTGTTCGGCAGTTTCCAAATCAGCCTGTGCAGCAGTTTCCACATCAGCGGTACCTGATTCACCCTCCTTACTACCATCATTTTCATCGTCAACGATTTTCTGATCATCAACATCACAGCACAAATTTTGCAAGCTGACATCATCACTCTTGTCATTGACATGGTTTTGCAAGCTGACATCATCACTTTTGTCATTGACTTGGTCTTGCAAGCTGATATCATCACTTTTGACATGGTCTTGCAAGCTGACATCATCACTTTTGTCATTGACATGATGACCAGCATTATGATCATCTTTGTCTGAAGAGGAAATTTGTTCGGCATGGCCAACAGAAGAGGCTGGAGCAGGCAAGTCAACTAAGTTATCCTCATTTTCATCATCTTTAATTTTGAGGGCAGAATCATCAGCAGCATTTTCCTTCCCGAGGATTGAGACTATAGGTTGTACTGTTTCAGCATTGATATCTGAAAGTATATTAGGATTCGCCTTAACATCAAACCATTCTCCACCCAACCAATCTCGGGAAACTCTTAGATCCTTTCTAGGTACATCTAAATACTTGTTCTCACCTGATGAAAAAATAAGGTAGCATTAGAAAACATAGGGTAGGCACATAAACTGATTAACTTAATGCCTGATGACAAAAAGGGGAGATAAAGGGATGGCTAGTACCTGGAACATAAACCTGTATTTTATCATCTCTGACACTGTTAACTACAGTTACAACACCTTCCCACCAGCCATCACTCCACCATGCATCCACAGGAGCTCCGATTCCAAATTCAACATCTACAGCATCGCTGATGGGAGGACAAGGCCTGATTGTAGGTCGTCCAGGACATCGCATGCCAAGCTTATCTGGTGCAGCCATCCTAAAAGCTGGAACCCATTCCTGGAATTTATCAAACAGCATAAATCAACAGTGTCGACATGTATTAGTTGTATCCTCAGAAAAAGTAAAGAACCAACGAACAATAGCACAGTACATAAAGACTATACTCCCTCCGATTTTTTAAGTGTTACACTTCGACCGGCACATAGTTTTAGGTGAATTAATTGACTTTAATTATAAAAAGATGTAAGTTAATAGTACTTTGTGAAGTCACAGTCTTGTTGCTAAAGCTCACTCAAAATATATTTTTTAATCCAGTAGCCCATTGAAGCAGTTGAAAAAGTTAATTTTCATCTCTAGACCACATCAAGATACTAATATACTATGCTGAGAAGAAATTATTCACTAGTTACCTAAAAAGGAAAGAGATCTTCAACCAAGAGAATCTCACAATCAATACAAAAATACATTGCAAGTGATGTAACAGGAAGAACAAATCAACTGAAAGGAATGTAACACTAACACACAGCTAGCAAACATTTCAAGCATTGATTTAGTGATAGCCATGATTTGCATAGCACTAAGACCATTACATTGTAATAGAGCATAAGACAACTAAATTTTAATCTAACTCAAACTTTAGCCAAACAGGGATTAGTATTTCCAACAGAACTAAATGGCCACTTGAATCTTATAACCTGCCAGAAACAATGCTCTTCAAGGAGAAAATCATTAAATGTCATTCCAGGCAGTCACTAAGCAACTCAATATGAATTAAATGCAAAAGACATTAATTGAGTACCTCAAGGTTTCCACATCCATCTTGGTCCTCCAGATCCCTATATTGGAGCTTCATCTGCTTTCGAGATATCTCCAAGACAGTACATCTAAACCAACAGCCTCGAATGCCACTGTCCTGGCACAGTAGCTCTATTTTGTCATCTACCTTAAAAAACTGGATGTGTGACCGCTGGAATTCCCCATTCTTCGAAGAAAACAACCTCTTATCGCCATCAATGTTACCATTCTTAGAAAATGGTCCACGCATAAATTTCTTCCTTTCAAAGCCTTCCGCACCATGAGTTGTCAAAAAGCTTTCTCTGTCCCCATAATTCCTTGTTCTCTTAGTCCCTTTTGCCCCATTATCATTTGATTCAAACATCTTAACTTTATTCCCAATCACCCCACGGCATACAGAGTCAGAATTCAGAAAGGAATCAGACTCTAAACAAGAAATAACAGGCTGATTATTATAACCCCGCAATTTCCTAAGATCAAATGGTTTAATTTTGTTACTTCTAAACTGACGACAGCAAAGATGTAGCTTTCCCAGCAAACCCTCTGGAAGGCCCTCTAAGCATTTTTCAAAATGCTCACGGGTTAAGACTATAGCAGGACCATCAACACACTCAACACTTATCACCTGCGTGTAAGGTGTAATATAAACTTCCTTCGGGTGAGCATTCCGTATACGAACTATACCCTTCACTTCTTGACTGTGATGAAACCATCTGACTTTAACTTTCTTCATCCCCTTCTTATCTTCATACATGTCCTCTAGATAGGCAACATAGCGACTTCCCTCTTTAGCCATCACAAATACAAATGCTTGAACCTGAATAACAGCAAAGTAGAACCCATTAAAATATTAGATTACAATCAAAATAACCCAAATGACTGAAAAGGTTACTTTCAAGTACAAAAGCCATGAAGATGTGAACCCATGACCCTTGCATGGTTGCATGTAACTAGTCAATATATAGAACTAAATTTTTCAAAAAGATAAGGAAATAAAAGTCGGGATCTTTTTCTTAATACTTGACAAGGCTAACTTTTCTCTCGTGAACCTAGTATAAGACTGTTATGAATTATGAGTGTTATGTAGTTCCTTAAATGGTCTGTAGTTTGATACCTTTTGAGGCATAATCGTATATGACATGCATACTAGTTTTCTAGATAGTCTCTTGGTGGTCATCATAATTCTTAAATAGATTTGAAAGCACAGATAAAGTAGGAGTAAAGAAGGAAATTTCAGCAAGGGTCAAAGGCGTCAAGTGCATATTTGGCTGGCCACTGGGCAGGTAGCATAAGTTGGATTGATGAATGCAGGGGTTCGACCTCTACCATTTCCAGAAATCAGGATGGATCACCATGCATATCGGCAAAACCATGGCATGCTATAGATACTGCTGCTAAAGTTGGTCCGTACACGACATATGACATGTAATAATGTAAATAATCTGCTACCTTATCCTTACAGTTTTTTTCCAATAGTTTTTTTCCAATGTTAATACCCACTCCCAATTGGACATTTTCTATGGTGTGAAGAGAAAGAGAGCTGTATTCTATCTTTTTCACGAGATTAGGGTTTCTAACAGGGTACTAAACAGTAAACACATCCAATGAGCACCATTGAGATTGTAAGAGCCGGGGAATCAATTATCTTTGCACTCATTGATACAGTGAATAGCAACCACCTTTTAGAGTGTGTTTGGATAAAAACAAAAAAAGGGGAGGGGGTGGGGGGAGGGAATGAAAAAGAAAGGGGGGAGGGGGGAATGAGAAGGGGAGGCGAAAATAATGATTTTTCCTTCCAAATTTCTCCATTGTTGGAGAGATCAATGTCTTACAATTTAATCCCTTCATTTTTCTCCCCTTCAATTCCCTTCCTTCCTCATTTGTTATACAAATGAAAGATACTTCATCCCTCCATTTCCTTCAATCCAAACAAAAGGTTTTAGATGAAGTTTTATCCATCTTACAAAGGTTCCCATAAGATAGGTGTATTCACTCTTGATCTTGAATTTATTCTTGATTACTTGGTTTCAACATTGATTGTGATTGGGTTAAGTCCCCAATGTTCCATATCCCATAGGAATAGCAAACTTGGGTGGGGGTGGGGGATCCAATGAACATTTAAGAATCTAATTCTCGTGATATAACATATTGGACTTTACAGAAAACAACAAATACTTACCGCTATTGTAGTGCCATTCCTGCAAAATGCTGGGTAGTGTTTTAGCTGCTTTCCACAAGTCCATGCAGCACCTATCCACATAACATCTGAGTAGGATTGCTTCAAGTTTTTAACCCGACGATCCTGAAATAATTCAGGATATTTGAATCAGTAAATTGGTGTTAAAAAGAAGCCATTATAAAGGCTCATGGATTTACCACTTTGTCTGTAGTGAAATATTGAGCACTTAATAGCTCAGAAGATCCTAAAGAATGGGTTGAATCGCCACTTGGAGAATCTGTCATGATCAGAAGTAAAAGATAATTATCTGTTCATAATTCATCATTGACAGTTACTGAAAGGTAAAAGTGAGCATATTGCAGAAAAGCTAATGTTCTATGAGGGTCTCGACTGCTATAGCAGGGAACACTTCAGGTCTCTAGGGTATGTGCAATGCTGCTATGTAATGTAATGGATTAAATTCCATATGCTCCATCTACAGCCTAAACCATGGGAAAATCATTTTTACCAGGAGATTCCTATCTTGCATCATAGAGCATTGAAAATCAGCCCATAAGTTGCCCAGGTTCAGATCTAACCAAATTTTATAATGTATTAATACACTTAATTTTAATTAATATGTGCAAGAGACAAAGGGAAAAGGGGGTAGACTTAATCATACTTATCAAGAAAAATAGAAACACAACATTATTTTCTCTGCTCATTGAATAAGATTAAAATCCATTAATTTATAAGGTGCAAACTTCGGATAAATATTCTTCTATTGTTGCATTGATCTTTTTTCTAAAAGGGAGTGTGATCAGGATGACTAAGGTTGGATAGGTAACATCAAATACCCGAACTAAAAAGTAGGAAAAGCACCAAGTTACAACTTTATTCAAATGCCACCATAGACCATACCATAAGCAATGAAGATCAAGGCAATCATGATACATCAAGATTCGGCATATCCAAATCTTTAGAACAACACCATTGAAACAAGGTAAACCTCATATCTTTCATCTTAATACTACTTAACTTTCACTTATCCATTCTCTCTCTCTCTCTCTCTCCCCCCCCCCCCCCCCCCCAAGAAGATCGAAGCAATCAAGTTCAGGACAACCACAATCAGCACCATCTAACTATCAAATATTCACAAGCCAACCATCAACAACATAATGCATACATCACAAACATAAAATCAAGGTAAAAACGCGAATGGATCACCTGCTTGTTGCTGCTTGGCCAGCAGGGATGTAAGCCAGTCAACCACCTCCCTTCTTGATCTCCATTTAAACCCAGCTTGCACAGGATTATCAGTGCCAGAATAACTCAAAAAATCCTCAGCAACAACATAAACCATGTGCCTAAGACTCCTCTCAGTGCCAACCACAGCAAGTATAGATTTCCCACAATAATCTTTCAATAAATAATGAACAATCCTGCTTCCTCTCTCCTGAGACACAAATTCTTCCCTCCACTCCACAAAAATTACACCGTTTTCCGCCATTTGCCCAAAAAAACCTCACAACATCAATCAAATTCCCCAAACAAACCCTAATTACACCTCTCAGGGGCAAAAATCTACACTATCCAACCCAAATAATTTATCTTTCCAATCAGCTAAATAATACAACAACATGTAACTAAAACTACAGCAAATGGGGGTATTTTCCCAGATAAACCAGAAACCTACCAATGTTAAACCCTAAAAACCACAATAAAATCCCAGCTAAAAGTGAATTAACACAAAAAATTAAAATCATGGGTTTTGCTCCCAAATGCATATAGATTCAACAACAACAAAGAGATCAAGAGAATTACAGCCAGATCACAAGAATAGAAGGTGGGCACCCAGTAAAAATCCCTTCTTAAATGCTAAAGACTTGATTTTGACATCATTTTCAGCTACAAATCATCAAGAAAATGAGATGGGCACACTCTTTTCTGGAATTAAACATGAAAATTAGGGGCTTTAGAAGCTCAAATTGAGACAATATTCATAATAAGGGCAAATTAGAATTGTAGCTCAAAGAAAAGGGGATTAAAAATGTAATCTTTTAATGGTTGTAATAAAAAATTGGAAGTAGGTGAGTGAGTGAAGAGAGAGAAAAGCATGAGAAGTGAAAATGGAGGAGCAGCAGATGGGTCTTAGGTAAGCCATGGAAATGGTGATTTGAGTTATGAGAGTTGCAGAAATGGAGGAATTTGAGACATGTCATGAAAATGTACCTTCAGCTGAGGAGAGAGAAGAATTTGGAAAGGGTCATAAAAGGATTTTTTTTTTTTTTTTTTTTTTTTTGGAATCTTTTTTTTAAAGCATTATTTTGACCGACGATATGAAAAGTTTATTGGATGATGATCATCTCCTAAAAATCTTTACTCTTTAGAGATCGCCATTGGGTCGGGTCAACCCAACCCTGATCCATACTTCGACTTGGATCTTTTATTAGGGGCAAGACTAATGGGTTGGACGGGTTTGATTTTAAGGTCAAGTATGAGTTATCCAAACAGCATATGTCCTCAAAAAAAAAAAAAAAAAAAAATGTTAGTATCTGCATATCATAAATGATTAAATGGGTCAATTCGAGTTGTATTTTGGTTGATTGGATTTGTTTAAGTTGGTTTTGGTTCCTCTAAATAACTTTTAGTTAAATTTAGATTAGATTATCGAGTACAATCATAATTTAACTTGTCTTATATTGATTGTTTCATCTTTTGGGTTGGATTGTGGCTCAAACTTCCCACAATCCCACCATCAATCTACACGGGTATGGGTGCGCAAATTAATTTATGCTCGAAAAGATAGTCATTCAGCTCAAAATTCAATTAGACACTGTATTTTACCTTCTTTTTTTTATATAAATATGATTTGACTCGTCCTATGAATCTATGTTCACCATAGTCAAACTATGATCTGTTATTTTTTTATATATAGAAATTTCATTTGGGTCAATAGTAATTAGTACGAGTAGTAAACAAAAATTAAATAAATTGATAAATTGATTAAATTCCTAATACTTCATAATTTCGTATCATTCATCTCAGGATAGAGGTTTTTTTTTTTTCTTTTTTATTTTTTGGGTCAAAATCAAGCTTATAAGTCAGCATGCATTGGGCCATACTATTAGCATGGATAAAATATAGAGCATGAATGGATATAGACGTATAGTCCAAGAAAGTCTACTGTGATAAGAAGCCTTTCTTCAGCTCAAAGGTCCACTAAAATAATATGATCAAATCTAGTTTCTAGGTTCGAGCATTGCCATAGGTTAATTTATTTTCACTCATCTGTACTGTACACATTAGAGTTTTTTGCCTTTGAGGGAATTTTCCTTCTTAAACTCTATGTGTTGTTTTTCTTTAGAATCATTAATTTGCCTAGAAATTTAATTGTATTTATTTATTAATATATTTATTTTAAAACTATTATTATAATTGACTATTGTATTATAATTTTCTAGAGACTTTTGTATTTCAACTTATGGCTCAAAAATTATCTAATTAGTTACGTAGTACGGAGTATTAACAATAAAAGAAAAACTCAAGTATTGTAAGAGCTAGCCCAAGTATCTCAACATGAGATATATTGATGTATCTCAAAATGACATATTTGTATATAAGAAGAATTATATGAATTTTTTTTTGTACAATTTCTTTTATGTTTTCTTCTTCCTACCCCATCTTTTTCATCATCATCTTCATCATGCTTCATAGTAACCAGTACTCACCACCATATTGTTGGCGGCTTTACCGCTAATTAAACTAAAGCCCCAACTATAAAGGAAGAAAAGAAGAGCAAGGTTAATCCTTACGGGGAATGTTTAGGTCGTCCTCCATTGAAGCCCCTTGAAGCTCTTCCATTTCTCCATTGAAGTCTTCCATTTTTTTGTTGAAGTTCTTCAATGCTCCATTGAAGCCTTCTACTATAGCTTGAAAATACAGATTTTTTTGACAAAATTACAAAATTAACTCAAGTTACGCACTGAAAATGATGAATTTGCCTCTTTGAGATACATATCATGTATCTCATGTAGAGATACTTGTATTTTCTTGTATATTGTAAGGTACAAGTACTAAGGTTTAGTGGTTAACTCTTTAATACATGAGTATATAAACTGTTGGTCATAAAATCAAATTTTGTACAGGCTAAACACCTTATAATTTTACCCAAAGGGATACAAAACAATTTCATATTCACTTTTTTTTTTTTTAAATCTCATCATTATGACTATTTAATTTTTGACCAACTCACTACTACATAAAATGGCAAAGAGACCCGTTAAAATATGCTTGAGAGACCGCCTTACAATGGGTCTCTATCTCAGGGATCTGTTTGATAAAGAGACCCGTTCCTTAGAGGGGTCTGTTTGTGAGGACAAATAGACCCGTCTTTAGTGACAGCGGGTCTGTTACATAAGTTTGAAAATTGATAATTCAGAAGGAAAAAAGACCAGTTGATTGAGATAAGGGGTCTGTTTGGTGGTATCAAATAGACCTGTCATGTCAATTAACGGGTTTCTTTGTTCTTTGTTTTTATTAAAAAAATAGAAATTTGCTTTTGACGTGGTTTGCATTACTTCTTTTACTATCTTAAGCTTCTAACCCCATAAGATTTTCATCTTTCCACTCTCGCTCTTCAATTTCTTATGTCTTCTCACCTTTTTACACTCCGTATTACATACCTCTCTTACTTCATCTAATTTTTTCTTACACACTTACCACATCAATTTTTTTGCGCACAAATAATAAAATTAATTTAAAGAACTATATATTGAAAACAAAGATAGTAAGTAGTATGTACTTGTTTTCAATATACTTACTGTTGGGACATATAGTAACCAAATATATCTCATTTAGAGGAATGGAGTTGAAGTAGTTGAATGAGCGATTAAAATATGCATTCTTGATTTCTGGAGGTGTTACACATAACGAAGAACATGTAATATTTTATTGTTTTCTTCAACTCCTAAAAATATAATACATAATTTTTCAACAATAAATAAACTTTTTTTAATCAATAAAATCGAGAACTATTATGTCATCCTTTTTTTTTTTTTGACAGCTGTGAAACAAGTTAAGAGAACATAAGACTCCTACGTCCCTTTCCTGGCTTTATATCCAGGTCATGAGCTCTAGACGTAACACTCCTAGGGACATAACAACAACAGAAATAGGTATAATGAGAACTGAGAAGTAGGATTTCCTTGATCAAATTCCTTAACTCTTTTGGTGCCTGTGCTGGGTCTTCAACTGCTCTGACACTTAGCTTGCTATCTATTCTGATCTCCGATTGTTGTTATGTCATCCTTACAACATGTTTGAATCATGAAAAATCAATCGTAACTAACTAAAGTCTTAACAAGATAAACTATCACTACATATAGCAAAACACTAGTCAATATCCTCTCAACAACCTACACTAGTTCATCATAATTTTTTGAAGCATGGCATTCAACTTATTGAAGATGGGGAAGTCCATACCCAATAAATATAAAGTAACAATAAATTACTCAATCAAACATGGGTGAGATGGATTTGGTGATGATGAGCCAAGAATGAGAAAGCGTATCAAGGGAGAGGGAAAAAAAAAAAAAGTCAAGTAAATGCTCTTTGAGTCCCCCGTAATATTCCATAGCTTTGCTAGGTTTGACATAACTTTAATCCGATTGAATACCAAAAATACGAGATTTTAAGTGGCTTCTTATATTTTTCGAGGTGTAAATTCAAATGCTTCAAATTAAAATTTAAAATGATCAAGTTAAGACAATTTTAAATAAGATTGCTCTCCTATATTCCCAAATTATTTCACAATCATTGAGTTAACTAATCCCAACATAAAGAATCTCTCATATAAAAATCAATGTACAACAACTTATCTATATCACACAAAAATATCAAATGCGGCGACCACAAACTCCAAAAGAGTGGAGCAAAATCATCAAAAGTGCCAATGAATAGAAAAAAGCAAACACATCAAAATTAGTTCCCTTTTTTATGAAAGTTACCAAAAATAATCAAAAGAAAACACTAAATTTCAATTGAGAAGAATTTTAAGTTGTACAACTATTTGTTGCGTATCTTAAGAAGATTCCACACAAATATTGGCTCCTTAGGTGCATGAATGGGCGGTCACTAGACTCCACATACAATTTAAATCAAGTTTATTAATCAAAAATTCAAATATATATAAGAGGTCAATATTCTTTTAGGCATTTTGCGGTGAAGTGAGAATGATAGTGATATGTGCATATGTCCCATATTAATAAAGATGCATCATGTACATCTTGTTTGCTATCTAAAGAGAAGGGTGTAGTCTTGTTTTGACTAGAAAAATACTAGACGTAATACGTTACATCTTCCGTTGTTAAGTAATACGGAGTACTAAGTAGTATTTGTCTGAAGCTATGAATTCTATGTCATGTAATATACTTGTATATTGTGTGATGTAATAATAAAAATAGAATAAAAGACTGATAATGATAAATAAGATTCATTTTCAAGTGATGTAATAATAAAAATAGAATAAAAAGACTGATAATGATAAATAAGATTCATTTTCAAGTCAATATGTGCTCATTTGGTTATATATTTGCAATTTTTTTTAATTATATAATGATCTTAATTAAAGTCGAATATGATTTTTTATACAAATAAAACGTAAGTACCTTTTGTGTTGATTGATACTCCGTAAATGTGAGAGGATTCTTCCTTTCTTTTTAAAGCTTTATTCTCCCTTTCCTTATGTCATGCCTCACCCACTTAAAAACAAACTTCATTAAAAATCTCTACATAATCTACCTCTCATAAGAAAACAAATACGTAGAAAATTATTTTCCTAGTTTGTGTTTTGTAATACGTATTGTTTTTATTGTTGTTATCAATCTTAGTGGTTAGGCGATATTATAGTTAGTTCACACTCATTTCTAATAGTGAGACTCAATCTCTAACTAGGAGGGATGTTATATATTCATTGATTCAAGAAGTAATGAAATAGGAAGGAAGCAAATTGAGAAATAGATTAGCTCTAATTGCTGTTTACTTTATTAAAGCAGCCCACTAATTAAATTATGCTACAATGATGATAGTCATGATACTATGAACTTAATTAATCTATGATTGACTTGGGATTATTAGAAGGAAAAGGGAAAAAAGGTTACATAGTGATATGTTTGACTCTCTTCAACACTATAAAGTTGAATAGAATATTTTATTAAAGCTCCTATGTAGTATATATAGTTCCCTATGACTATTTATTTGAATAGTTGTGAAAGCTTATGATTGTATGTAATCAATACATGAATCTTAAGACAAAATGCATTAGCCTGTTTTTTTTTTTTAATTGATATTACAAAGGTTTATATTATGAACTAATATTTGTGAATTCTTATCTAAATTATGAATATTTCAATTTTATTTTCCCACAAAAAACTTAATCAAAATGTATATCCAATGATTTATAATGTCTTAAAAATAATAAAAGTCAATTAAACTAACTAAAATTTATGAACATTTGATAAGACCGTCTGACAGAAGATGATCGAGGAGGCCATGACTCCATTAATCCATTTCTTATCACGGGATCAGTTATGGCGTCAACAAACAATAGATACCTTTTGGTGGGGAATTTGAAAATCGGGTAATAATATTCCTTCAAGATACTCTACGGTGTCTATTCTTGACCATTAGACCTATTTTTGTGCAAGTGTTTCATCACCACGTCACCTCATACGTAACTACCTTTCTCATTTTATTTATTGAATTATTGTTGTTGGTCAGTCGATATAACTTGGGGAAATCCAATTATTGCACAATTTGCGGCAACTCATTAGATTAGTAGGATGTGGGCTTGTTAGACTTGACCCGATCTGATTTGAAGTGTTAATTCAACCCAAATTTATCTAAAAAGTATCCTAAGAATAGTATGTTATGACGAAAAGTTCTAATACTTTTAAGTAAAAATGGGGTCGTCACGATTCATTGACAATTTGTAAACAAATGTTGATATGTAGATAAGTTTAATTTTGAGATTTCGTTGAAAACTGATTAACTTATTTTAGATGAACGTTTGAGTACAGATTGGAGGGAGTGCAAGTATTAGAATCACAAACTCTAGTAATATTAGGATAAAGTTGTCATTTGGTTAGAATCTCACAAGTCACAACCAAATAATTGTACGTCTGGACCTAATAATCTTCATATTTTACGGAGTCAACAAACTTATTGAATCAACTCTTGACCAGAACCAAAACTTTTACCAAGCAATAATAATTAAATATGTTCAACATATGCTCTACTTATAATTTTAAACATTCAATAATGGCTCAATGCCAACTACGTGATCAGAGTCAAAGGAGGGTACAATGTTTATCTTATATACACAAAGCTAGGCCAATCTTAGTCGGGGCGAGTTGGTTTCTAGACCCCTAAATCTTTCCTAACTAATTGGTAGTAACTTACAAGTAGTATACTGTGATGCCTTGTAATGAGTATAGAAAATTGTGGCATAATGATCAAGGGTCTGTTCTTTTACATTGAAATTCAGTTCAGCTCAGTTCAGTTCAGTTCAGCTCCTAATTTCCTTCTCTTATAAAATATTCAGTTCAGCTCAATTCAGTTCAGCTCAGCTCAATTCAGTTCAGTTCAGCTCAGTTGAGTTCAATCAATGAGAACTGGCCCTAAGTATAATTGTTTTGAACAAAAAAGTTAAAAAATCAAACTTTAAAGTTTAAACCCCCTATTATGGTTCAAAATCCGCCACCGATTTTAAACAGTTAAACATGCTTGTACTTCGTAAGATTTCAGAATTGTGTATCATATTATTGAGACCAATCAAATAGTCGGAGAAATTAAGATTTGAGTAATCATTGTTAAAACATTTAGCTAATGTGGAGAAAAAATCAACAAGTAGTAAGTACATATGCATCATTCGTATGAAATTATCTGACAGGCAAACCCATAAACTAGTGATAGAACTCAATTCCGTGAGTATCACGTGTTAGTAGGGAATGCACGTGTCGCCAACAACAAGTGGATGAAAAGCCAAATGACAAGAATTAGATTCAAACAATCTCACTTCACATTATCTTGTTAAGGTTTTTCACCGAGGACTTAAAACCGCCGATCTATCCATTTTATCCGCGGATGGGCAGCAGCCAGTCGGGTGACAACTCGACTTTTTATTTTTAATCAAATACATAGTTTAACCAATTTTTAGTGAAAATTGAATATATTGTGGTTAATCAACTTTAATGTGTAACGTAAAACCTCTATCAGCTAAACAACCACTTCATATAATTATACGTACCAGTACTTGATAACCTAGTGAAAAAACAATTTGGAATATACATTACAACAGCTATTTTATTCATATTTACAAAGTTCATATGCATGAGAAGTCAAGACTTCACATTATTTAATTTAAAGAGCTTTGGTTATTGTAGAGTTGAGAAAGACTTGTACTCGTATTTAATAAGAAAAATGTAATTATCATGATCAGTTTGATGATTCATAGAGGAGATTTGAAGGTTGTCGACATATGATGCAAAAATGTTGCAAGCTCACTTATTCACTTTTTACATACTCGTATCAATTAAGCAAATAATTTAGAGTGCAACTTGCAAGAAACACTTTCTAGTAGACTTTCCTATTTATTACTAATTAACTTCACAAGTTTTCAATTTATTACTTTTCTGAACTTTTTTCATACTTTAGTATGTTGTTTTTTTGTTGATTGCGCTTTGAAATTCATGGATAATGTTTCAAATATTAGTCATAATTTCCCACTATTACAAAAATTAGTCATGGATTCGTTTGGCGATAATTATTTATAAAAGTTAATTATTTTTTTTACTCGGTCATGCTTAATATTGAAATATTGATGTTTACATATTTGCACATATTTAAATTTAAAGTTTTAAAACAAATACCTTAAAATCTGACCAATGATATGATTTTGTCTAACTGTACACGAGTATATGATTTATGTATTATCCACTAGCTTTATAATGTATTTTGAAATTAAGAGATATAATTTTACTGTACTAAATTACACTATATATGTGATCGATATACAAATAATATGAAACTCAATATAGTATATGGAAGGTATTTGAGATACTTATTATTATGTAGTACTTCATGTTTGTTGGTAAAAATAAAACATGTAGTACAAGTTTTGATCTTGATCAACCAATCCATTTGACTATTTAAAAGTACGAAGTAAATTAGGGTTACATACATGCATCTCATGATTAATAGCTTTTGGAACAATGAATTTCATTTGATTGATTTTCAAACATTAGATTTCTTCACCTCATAAAACTCAGTGCAACTAAATTTGGAACCAAAATTAAATGAATCTCAAATCTTATCCATTTCAAAAGGAAACCAATTCATTAATTCATCAAAATAATTCTAAGCACATTGCTTTCCCTAGTAGTTCAATTACATATTTAGACAATTAATATAAGATAATTATATTAATGTATTCTTAATTATGTAGAATAGTTTCCTTGCAAATGTTTATCCTCTTTGATAAGGCAACTTAATTTTGTATTTTTCATGGTGAAGCACATGAACAATCTAGTTGTATCCAGATCTATGAATCTATTATATGATCGAACCTTTAATTTACATTATTTTCCTTTTTGTGATTTTCTTTATTAAAACAAATATCGTATGGAGTACGTAGTATTTTATAATTGTGCCTTCTTGGTATACAAAAATTGTAATATTGTGATTTTATTTCACTCTTATACCTTTGACTATAAATATATATTTAATATTAATCTATGAAAATATTTTCAAAATAAATCTTTGAAATTATGCATTGAGATAACTTAAAACAAAGTACTCCGTATTACAAATATGAATTGTGTAAACAATAAATCTCACATTAATTTGATAACATAATTTTAACCTTGTAAAACCAACACGAAACACCAATCTTAGTATCCCTAATTGCAATTGACTTTTTCAAACATAGCTTATATCCTAACACCCACTCACAATGACTAACAAAATGGTCCAAAAAAAACCCTTTTTTTTTTTTTTTTTGAATAGAAGAAACCCTTTTATTTAGCCAAAAAAAATACAACAAACAAACAACCTCACCAACATAGAAACCCTCTCTCAAAATACAAGTAATACAAAAATTATTAAAAAAAAAAAAACATTTTTTTAAAGCAAGAAAGAGTGACAAAATCAGTGACATGAGCCTACTACTTGTTTACTCTAATTCCATAAATTTATCCCAAAAATTTTCAATTTCTTCAAAATTCTTGGGTATTATATATACTCATAATAACCATAGCCGACCTTCACTCTCACCTTCATTTCATCAATCATCCATTTTCTCTCTCCTCAATTCTCACCATTCAATCTCAATTTCCAATTACCCTAACCCTAATTTCAAAATACCCATTTCATTTTTATCATCGCCCACAAAAAAAATGGCTACTTGTGTTCATACATCTCGAGCAGAGCCTTCAAACAATTGCGATTCCGATCGATCTCAAACTGATCAATATCGTTATAGATACTTAAATTACTGTCGACCCACTTTTTCTGATCTTGTTTCCTGCGCACCCATTTCGCAGATTAGTCGGGAATCGATTAATTCGAAAGAAATCATCGAAGAAGAATCTGAAAAAGAAGAAGAAGATGATGATTTATGGTCAAAAATGGTGGAAGAAGCAAAATCTGATGTTGAGCAAGAACCCATCTTATCAAATTTCTATTACAATTCAATTTTATCTCATAAATGCTTTGAAAAAGCTTTGGCTAATCATTTAGCAGCGAAATTGAGCTTTTCAAGCTTAAATTCAAACACCCTTTTTGATTTATTTCTTGGTGTTCTAGTCGAAAGTAAGGAAATCATGGAATATGTTAAAGCCGATTTACGAGCTGTTCGTGAAAGAGACCCTGCTTGTATAAGCTATGTTCAATGTTTCTTGAATTTCAAGGGATTTTTAGCATGTCAAGCACACCGAATTGCCCATAAATTATGGACACAAGGTAGAAAAATTCTAGCATTACTAATACAAAATCGAGTTTCGGAGGTTTTCGCGGTTGATATTCATCCAGGAGCAAAAATCGGTCAAGGGATCCTCTTTGATCATGCTACTGGGGTGGTCATTGGTGAAACAGCTGTGATTGGAAACAATGTTTCGATTTTGCACGGGGTTACTCTAGGTGGCACGGGCAAGACGTGCGGAGACCGGCACCCGAAGATCGGAGATGGGGTGTTGATTGGTGCAGGGACTTGTGTGTTAGGGAATGTTAAGATTGGTGATGGTGCAAAAATTGGTGCAGGTTCTGTTGTTTTAAAGGAAGTTCCAGCAAGAACTACTGCTGTTGGTAATCCTGCAAGATTAATTGGTGGTAAAGAAAATCCATTTAGACTTGATAAGATTCCTAGTTTAACTATGGATCATACTTCTCATATAACTCAATGGTCTGACTATGTAATTTAGAATGTTTGTTACATGTGTTAATGCTTATGTTGTGCTATGTAATGTAATGTCTCCTATGTTTGTGGGAGGATGATGATGATGACGACGACAATGACGGCGATGATGGTGATGAAGGGATGATTTATCCCGCCTGGAAGAGGCTGAGGAGATTAGAGAAGCTCATATTTGTATGCTATTCTAGTACCTTTTGTTCTGTTTTTGGTAATAAGATGAATTAAGATTAGATTATATGTATGGTTACATTAATGGTTACTATGTATGTTTGTATAAACTCGTATTCTTTTGTTTTATCCCTTATGTTTTGGTGCTTTACTTTTTAGTAACTCCGAGTAATTTATTACTTTGATATGCAAATTACGCGTATTTAGCCTTGAATTACCCGAAAATGTACCCTTATGTGTCCACAATTGCTCCATGGGATCATATAAATTAGGCAACTTGCTTGATTTAGTTAACTAGTTTAGGTCAAAAAAAAAAAAAGTTAACTAGTTGAAAGTTTACGATTGAGAGAAAGTTGGCTTGATTTAGCTATAAAATTAAAGTTAGCAAATTTGCATAAATCTAAAGAATGGTTGGATTATGCATATCTTAATTGTACAGTTTCAATTTTGTTTTTTTGATATGCATGTTGTTGTGGTGGGGTCTAAGCATATTCTTCAGTTGAAAACTACTCCAAATGGGGTTGATGCCTTTAAGTTTGGATGGCAGAAAGTGAAGGCTCAAAATGGATGGCTTTCTATTATTTGAATTGAATAAGGCATAAATTGTGAACTAGATTAAGTACAGCTGAATTGATATTAGGGTTCATTCCATATGTATCAGAATTTCGGCTGGGATGGTTTCGATTTGTCCTTCGCGTGGTGATATGGCGATGTGCTTGCCGTGAGCGTGACCTCTAGGTAGCATGGCCTATGGTGGTTGTGTTGTGCTAGCCGTTCCAAGGGCTAAGCTCATGGTCTTATGTCGTGTTGTGTCGGCTCATACGTCATTCCTAATCATGTTTTTTCAACAACGATGATTTCACATTTGTAAATTTAAGCATGGCTAATTGGCAGCTATCATATGTCCACACACACTATGTACAACTATGGTATTAGGAAGTGGTGGTTAATTGGTTATCAATTGAAGTTGAGGTAGTTAGTGTAGGCAATACTTTATTATTTTAAACCCGAATACACTTTCTAAGTATTTTTGGAAACGTTTAAGATAAAAGGTAAGTGAATGTTGTTGATAGATTGTGCTAATAAATTTCGAGTGTTCAACCCTAATGATCATATGTACTTTAACGAATTCTTGACATGATTTTATTTTTACGGTTGTGTTTTTGCTTTCGGGATGTATTTACGTGAATCATTATTGAGGACATATGCTAAATTCAAAGCGAGTTCAACCTTCATGGCTAAACATTTTTTTTTTTGAAAAAAAAAAACCCCTAATATTGGCATATGAGAAGGAATTTGGAACCAAGTAATGATCCAATTAATTATTTTAATGGAGTTTAAATTTACTTAAACAATGAAAATAAATGAATAATAGTACATGATTGAGGGATCATGAGATCTAAATTTCATTTTAATATTGATATAATCGTATTGGCTAAGTAGTTAGCAATTTAGCATTAACCAATATAGTTTGATTTAAGTACATACTCAATTGACTAGTATACATAGATTAATTCAATATATAAAAGTGGATTAGTTTAGGCTTTGCTTTATTAATCAACTACACTAATTAATTAAGGCTCCCCTCACATTGAGGAGGGCTTGATTGTGATTGCAATGTAATTTTAATTTTGATTGTGAATTATTTATCAGCCACTTCAATAGTAGAACATTATTATAAGAGTACATTGCTTGGTCCACAATTCTTTAGGATTTTACTTCTTTTTTAGACCAATCATCCATTTTTCAGGGTCATCAACCTTTTGAATTACAATGAGGACATCTTGTAGATAATAAGTAATTAAAATTTGTGATCCATATTTTGATTTTAATAGGAGAAGTGGGACACTTTAATATTTTGCTAATGGAGATAAAAAAAACTAATTTCTTTTTGTTCTTACATACGTAGAAACACAAACACGAAGTGCTTCATAAATTATCCAATCTACTTTGATTATATTATATGGAAAGTGGGAAATATTAAAATTTTAGTTTTATTTTAATCCTATTGCTTCGTTATGTGAGGGACGTGTAAAAGAATGTGGCAAAATTTATGAACTTTGATGTCTTATATAATTAACACCGTTCATGTTCATCGATATCTATATAAAATTTAAGACAGACGATCAACTATGAATAAAATCGAAACACCAAAACGATCAACTATACCAAAACTGATAACGTAAAATTCGTGACTATGTGCCGTTTCAAAAATGTCAAAGACATTTATTCATAAGATCCAGACCAAAATTATTTGATAAAACCTAATGCCTTAGAAAAAAAAAACATAGATCATTCATCTCTATAACAGATGAAATCTTATTATTAAACAACCATGCAAATATTAACAACTCTCCACGTACTACTTATAGAACATATGCCATGGTAGGGAAACATTAGGCAACTGCGGCAAACCCTTAGACGTGGGTAAATCAGCACCGTATGATGATACCGCCCCACCATTATCGACGATTCCTGGCTTTTGATCATAGTATATAGGATCCGTATTGTACATAACCATATTGCTGCTAGTACTACTAGCACCATGATCATCTAATCTAGGTGCACCCACTTGATCATGGTACACATTTTGATTTAAGGGCATAACTTGGTGGTAATAATCTTGAGGAAAATTATAAAAGGGAAATTCATTAATAGACCCTTCAAATTTAGGGTACCCCATTTGATGATGAGCATGATTTTCACTAGGATTCATAACACTAGAGATGGGTGTTGGCTCAAAATAAGGTACTAATGACATTGCTAACAGACATCGATTGATTAGTATCATAAGCCTTAAAGCCCTTAACCAAGTCAATCCTTTGCTTCACAAACTCAATCTTTTGATTCAAATTAACAAGAAATTCCAAAAGTTGATTAGGGTTTAACCTATCAAAGGAAGAATCCCAAGAAGGGTATTTAGCCAATAATGCATTATTATTATTATTATTATTATGCTTTAGATTAGAAACTTCTTGATGATTAGCCTTTCTTTTACCCTTATCAAACATGTCATGCAAATTAAGGGCTCTTTTGCTTTTATCCTCCTTAGGAACCCTTAAATACCTATCAATGATCTCCCTAGCTATCATGGGATCCCTTGCTCTATCCATATCTATTGCATTATTCGAGGCCGTTTCGCTGTCGTCTCCTTTGAAGGAATACACTTGAGCTTCCATGGGTAAGTAATTCTTCTCTTCTTCGTAAGGGTAGATAATGATGCAAATTGGGACATTACCTTTTTTAACCAAACTTTTCAATCTCTTTACAAAGGTAGTGTTCCTTGTTTTTTCCTTGCTAATGAACTCCTTTGCTTTTTTTGCCCTACCCATATTATTATTTACTCGTGTTTGAGGTTTATTTTTTGAGAGAGAACAAATTTTTTAAACAATATAAAGTAACGAGTAATTGAAGGTGTTTAAAAAGTTAATTGGGACTTTTCTTTGACATTACGTTTATGTGATTAATTATGGCAGTTGGGAATGTGTAATAAGGCAACTAAATCAAAATTTATTTCATGCCTTAACAATTGAGGAGAATAAAATTATCGAAATATTCGTAATGATTTTGACAATTTGGACTGAGTATATTTCCATATAGATTGCTCAAAAATCATTAATTAAATTCCATAATTATACGTTGTACCACATTTTATTAATATTTTAGACATCCCGTCCACATCAACATAATTTATTTATTTTTTCTTGTCATCAACAACAACAATAAAAAAAAAAGAAGTAACTCTATATCGCCAGGTAACTCTTATTTTACTAACCCTTGAAGTACTAAGGCGTGATGCATGGACCGCTAGCTAGCAGATATGGACCATACCAAAGAGCGAAAAGTCAAAAACTATATAGAATCATTAATCAACAATAACAGTATTTAAAAATACTCTCTTTCTTCTTTCCCTCTTCCTCCATCGGAATTTCGTTGGAAAAAAAATTGTATAAACTAGAAAATAACAATATATTTATCAGTAATAACACTATAAATAGAAACTTTTTTTTTGGGGGGGTATGGGCTTATACTTAATAAGTAATCCATATGAAAATCAAGTAACCCTTATAGCACTAACTAAGTACCCCTCTTGTTTTACTAACCAAGTAACCTCTTTATCATTAATTAACCCAGGCCAGTATAACTTATCAAGTAATCCCAGTATTACTAACCAATCTAAGTAACCTCCTGTAATAGTGTAATACTGACCAAGTCAACCTAGTATGACTTATCAAGTAACCCCAATATAACTCACCAAGTAACTCCTATATCACCAACCCAATATGACTTATCAAGTAACTCTAATATTACTGACCATGTAACACCCTGACCCCAAACAAATTAGAGAGGGGCCTATTGTCACGAAATGCATATCAAGGGCCAAGAATTGTCCTCACATACCAACACAAGTTCTTCTGACGCATTTTGTCTTCACTTGTGCGCACCTCAAGAAAGTTTCCTAGTAGGTCATCCATCCCAAGATTACTCTCTGCCAAGCACGCTTAATTGTGGAGTACATATCTTAATAAATGGGCTCTCTAAAATGAGATGCATCTTATTGATTTGTTTTTATTTTTTATTTTTTATTTTTTGGTGAAAGAGAGGGGCAAGCCCCAAAGAGAACTACAAGAACAACTAAAAACCGAAACAAAAACACACAAACAGAACAAAAACCAATGAACAAAAATAAAAGCAAAAACAGAAACTAAAAATAAGCTCTACGCCTTAGTATGAGTAGGATGTTACCGGTTTTGATATGAGAAGTATATCAAATTCTTTTAAAATTATCTTGAGGGGTATTATAGACCAAGTAACGACCCCTATATCACTAAGTTTCCTAATATGACTTATCAAGTAACCCTAGTACTGCTGAGCAAGTAACCCTACTAATACTGATCAAGTAACTCCAATATTACTAAGTAATACAAGAACCCCGTTATAACTTAGCAAGTAATTTATAACCCCACTTTAATTAAGAAGTAACGTCACTTTTACTAACAATTAACCCCATTTCTACTAACAAGCAAGTAACGGACACTTGTAAACATAGGCAGATCTAGGGGGGCCTACCCTAGGGCTTATATCCGATCCGATCCGAAATTTTCGGATCGGAGAAATGGTGATCCGAAACCGATCCGAAATTTTCGGATCGGATATTCGGATCGGATAGTTGGGTTTTCGGATCGTATAGTCGGGTTTTCGGATCGGGTAGTTAAAAATTTCGGAAAAAAATCCGATCCGTATCCGATCCGAAAATCCGAAATTATTTTCGGATATCCGATCCGAAATATCCGAAACCGAATCGGATATCCAAAATTTCGGATCGGATCATCGGATTTTCAGATCGGATATTTCGGATCGGATATTTTTGAACACCCCTAGCCTACCCGGGCCTTGGCCCCCCTATGCCCAGATTTTGATACATATAAATAAACAATCTTGTGTAATGTATATGAGTTTTACAGTTGATTAGTTATTTGATGCATAGATTTGAAAGGTCAAGGGTTCAATTCCCCTTGTTTGCACAAATAAATTCTAAATCCGCCCTTGCCTGTAGATCCATAATGTATCCAATAAGGATAAGATGTATTTTTTTTTTTTTGGAAATAACTACTCATCAAGACCTTGCAACTAACTACCTTTTTTATTTACAATATTTTAAAAATAACGCTCCTTAAAGTTAAAAAAATGCTAGATATCACCATCCTTAGGGCATGTTCTCATATGATTATTTTTAGTTCAGTTCAGTTTAGCTCTAATAAGTTCAGTTCAGCTCCTAATTTCCTTCTCTTATTATAAAATATTCATTTCAATTTAGTTCAGTTCAGTTCAGTTTAGTTCAACTTTAATAAGTTCAGTTCAGTTAAGCTCATTTCAGTCAATGAGAATAGACCCTTATTTAAGTCCGGCCACTTTTTAAGACTCGAGGGCCTATAACATACACTAACAGTTATTTTCTTCTTCTTTTTTTTTTTTTTTTTTGACAGAAGTTAATTTCTTCTTTTTATAAACCATTTTGGTCGATTTTCCCCCCTTCATATTAAAGTTTTCATTCCCACCCCTTACAAACTCCAAATTCTCCAACTTTTTTCAGCTAATCATTGAAATTGATAGAGGAATCCTTCAAAAATTCATCTAAAAAGCTAATTCAAAAAGATTGAAGCGAAAAAACAGACAGAAGTTTTTCAGTGTGGCAGGCCACATGGTGCGGCAATGATTACCTGTATGGTATTACTGGTTTTGTCAGGGTTATTATTTGTATTAGGTGGTTACTAATATGGGTTACATGTAGGTGTGTTACTTGTATTCTAACTTCTGAGTAACAGATACAAGTAACCCCTGACAAAACCCCAATACCAAACCTATAATATCCTACTAGTAACCCTTGAACAAAACCGATAACATCCTACACATTTTTTCAGCATGATTAATTACGAAGATATGCCCCTGAATCATAAAAAGAAGTTTTACATTAATGATGATTGTGGGAGTTTGAACAAGTATGTTGAGGTTGTTGCTTGGCTTATAACCATGAGTAGCTTTGATGGGAGTGTGTTTGAAGGGATCCCTAATCTGAACTATTCGGAAAATGGGCGGGTATCCATTGGTAGAAATTGAGGTTATAACTCCTGGGAATAACTCTGCCAAATTCATCATCGCCAAAATGACTCTTTATGTGGTTGCATTTTTAGCCTCTGAGATGTGGTTTCAGTTTTGGTGTGATTATAACATTAAGGATTTCAGGTAGGGGTGTCCGTTCGGATTTCGGTTTGGATTTAGTCCAAATCCGATTCAATCCGAACTATAATTCGGTTTTCAATTTTCCGATCCGATCCAATCCGAATTTAATTCTCTCCCAATCCAATCTGAATTAAAATTCGGTTATTTGGATCCGATCCGAAAATCGGAATTATAAGACATTATTTTTTAGCGCCTAATACGATTATAAAAATAAAGCTATAATACAAATAAAAGTCTTCAAAATCATGATTAAAATAAGTAGTTCAACATCAAGTCATTAGTTAATTAATACAAAGTCCCCCTAATTTATTTTATGTCATAGCAAGTATTTGAGCTAAACTTCAAAAAACAAAGAAATCATTATTTATACAAGCTTAATTTTACAATTCGATTTTCGGTTTGGATTGGATCCAATTAGGGTCAATCCAATCCAATCCGAAAATCCGAATTTTCAAAATCTCAATCCGATTTAAAGTTCGGATCCGACCCGAATTGATAATTCGGTTTGGATTGGATTGGATTTCGGTTTTAATCCGAATTATGGACACCCCTAATTTCAGGAGGTTAAAAGATATTAACGGTTTATACACGACCAAGCCTTGGAAATTCGTCGGTCCTAAGTGTATGATTCAAGTCATTGATGTCCGCATACAATTTATACACATTATATAGTAATCCTAAACACGTACACAACCTCATAAGTAAACAGTACAATATGTCATTAATTTTATATGTGAGCTCAATCAACCTGAACAAATTTGTTAAATAATTAACAAATTACGTGAACAACATATATAATATTCTACATTGTTGACATATATAAGTATTAAACTACACGTAATTTTGATATATCATTATTTTTTCATATTTTTAATATTTACAATAAGATTATTTTTTTTTTAATTAGTGGTGTTAATGGACATTTGAACTTGAATAGTATGAGTCTTAACTCGCGCTATAACAAAAATAACTACTTTGAAAACATATTATTAAGGTTAACCTAAGTATTGATTCATTAATACCTATCTATAGATCTATGGTTGTAGTGTCATCTTATTATTCACTTCTTGTAATGTTGATGTTGATCTAGATGTTGAAATCTCCGATCAAATGTTCTCATGTATTGAAAAGATCGGGATTAAAATTAAAGAATGAAGTAAGACAATGGAAACAAATGAGTGTTTTATTCTTATTGAGTCAGCTTGGTTGTATACCTTATAATGTACTACTTATAATTTATAACTATTTATTTTGAAATTATTTTAAGTAATAATATAGTTTTAAAATTTCTCAGTGGTGAATTGTGAAAAATGTTATTATCTTTGGTAAATCTAATCTATTAACTATTACTAAAACAAAACATGTTGACATTATTAAGGGACACATGTCAATTCCTTATTAAAAAATTTCCCGCCTAAACTATTTTTGACATCATTTTTTTCTCTCTTCCTATATTCCAAAACTAAATAAATACGGTGCTTCTTTCAAAATTAATTAACGAGATTATGATTTTTCTTATAACTAGGGTGGCCAACGCGCGCGATCACTACAAGAAAAATCACTTTTCGTAGCAATTATTTCGTAGCGATTGTACATTCGCTACAATATGCAAGTATGTTTGTGAAATAACTAAGGATGTCGTATCATTTTTACAATCGCCATGGTTTTCCCATATAAAATCGATACGGAAAACATAATAATACAAATCCACACTATTTTTACACATTTATATAATTTTGAGAAATCGTATCATTTACAATCGCCACTAAATCCTAAAAATCGATACGAAAAACCTTTTCAACACTAGATATATAAATATTGTTTGACAAAGAGTACATAAAATATGTCATAGCTTATTGGTGAAACATTTAATATAAGAGTTTGAGGTTGCATGTTCGAATCTTGTAAAGATCATACGCATGTTTTTTTTTTTTGAAGAAAATGAGTTAAAACATTTATAGCGATTGTAATCGCTACAATAATCACCACGATTGGATGTAGTTTTTCGTATCGATTATTGAGGCCAACCCCAGCGATATTGAAAACCACTATTAAAGGCTAAGGCAACGGGGGATATTGTATCGAATGAGCATTCGTTGGGAAAGCTTTTTGTTGCAATTACAATCGATACTAAAGGTTAAAATAATCGCTACAAAAAGGTTATTTTCTTGTAGTGGATGCGCGCGACATGGCTAGCCAATGCGAAGAAGTTATCAAGGCTTGTCTTTGTACTTGAGATTTTAGCTTGTACACAGTTATGATTAGTAAGCATTTTGCACGTAAAATGTCTTATGCAATCTTTAAATACCTTGAAACTGGTAAGAATTAATACAATGAACCTTTAGAAAGAGTAATAATCGACTATTAAGTTCAAAATCATATATCCTTAAACTTTTCTTATGTATTTTAAAGAGTAAAAAATAGCATTTACATGCTTTTATTATAGAGTCTGAATGATTCTCTAGAATAAAATTTTGATACATATTACAAGCTGAAAAACAAAGAGAAACAAACAGATCGAGAAATAATGAAATTTTGCATCAATTTGTTCTTGGGTATAGTACCCTATGATTAGTTAGGACTGTTAGATGTTACATTTTAGTTTTGAGTTTGGATTTTGCTCAAGTCCAATGCAACGTACATTTATACTTAGTATTGTTGTTAAGTCTAATATGATCATCTAATATAAAGTTTGGTACCTTGAACCCAATATAAAAATCCAAAATAACAAAATGCGAAGTAGGTTTTTTATTTCCTCTCTTTGTATATTGGTCCAGGGGATTTATTTTTTATTTTTTAATACTCTATAATTAAACCCAATGTAAGAAGAGCTGAGTTATCCAATGTAGGCAAGGTTGAGCTCAGCTTAATTCAACTCAACAATATAAAGAAATACAGTAAATCATTAAATTGATACTCATTAGATGCAGAGCATATAGCATTATTAGGATGCATCATATCAGAATCTCACAAGAAAAGTGGTATCTTCTCTTCTAACAAGTAACAATAAACCTTTAAGGTAGGCTAGGATTGATAAGAGAAGATATACAGTATTAAAAAAAATCTTGTAATATTAAACGGGGGCAAATCCGTAAATACACATTTTTAGGGTTATAATTGTCACAACACTATTCATAAGAGCAAGATTCTACTTTTTACAAAGTAGTGATATAAATTTGACAACTATTTAAAAAAATAATGGTTACTTAATCCGTGCAACGCACGGGATTAGGCTAGTTTTTTTATATTATGTCAATTATAGCATTAATGATAAATTTTAATTACATATTTAACTATAGTTAGTTAGGTTTTTTTTTTTTAACATTTATCTGAGAAATATTTATATTAAAAAAAATCACCCATCTCCCCAAACCCGACAAGTCCTCCCCGCCCTACCCACGCCGGTGCAGCCTCACCTTCGCCGGTGCGCCAGCGTCCTCCACCCCCAACGCGCCTCTCAGCTCGTTCTCCCTGAACCACCGCCCTTCCCCAAAACCAACTCCCTAAGCCGCGAAATTCCCCTCGAAAATCCTTCAAATTCTTAATCTTTCCTCCCTAAATGAAATCAGATTAATTTCTCAAATTTTCGAAGCTTTAGGGTTCAATTTTCGCTCGATTTTAGGGTTAGATTTCGTTGGGTTTGATTTCACTCAGTTTTGAGGGTTAATTTTGCTCGATTTTAGGGTTCTTTTGTTCAGTTTTAGGGTTTGAAGGGGCTTTTTTGCCGGTAAGGAGGGGGTCACCAACGGTGGGAAGAGAGAAATTTGTCAGAGGAGAGACAGAGGAGGGGGTCACCGGCGGTGGGAGGAGAATGTTCGATCAGAGGAAAGAGAGGAGGGTGGTCACTGGCGGTGGTTTGGGCATTTGGAGTTTTGGGTTGGTGTTCGTCTGGATGGTCCGAGCGGGTGTCTCAGCAGGGAATGTTTGTGGTTTTTTTTTTTAATAATTTAATTATTACAAAAATAAAAGAAATTAACCATGGTTAGTGAATTCATGTTAGAATAGCTATTCTCTTTGATAATCTATAATTCAGGTTTACCAAAGATAATAAGTTTTTTTTTTGCAATTCACCATCGAGAATTTTAAAAACCATAGTGTTATCAAAAAGAATTTCCCCTGAATTAACTTATTAAGTTTGTATATTTTTGTCTTATCTTATTATGTTTGAAATTGGAGAATGGTGTAAGACTTTAGAAGCAAATGAAATAAGAATTGTTTTGAAATACGGAGTATCTTATTAAGTATGTATATTTTTGCCTTTTTGGAAATATTTGCTATTTTTATATAATTAGGGAGCTATGCACAATTATGGCCGAATTGTAATAACTTGCCCTAAGACTCGAAATTTGTTGGGTAAAGGCCTTTATTTGGACACTTTACTAAGAAATAGATATAAAGCATAATGTATTGAAAATTACCAGTATGAGTTACACGGGATGAAATAGTTGTAGTTGATGTTATACGCAAGGCTTTAATTAAAATTGTAGATTCTTGTTAGGAAATTTTGTCAACTAATTAAAGCATGTGTTTTGAAAATAATTACCTATTAAAAAAAATTTAACAGAACTACCACAAAGTTGTAAAAAGTTTAAGTAGCACTACTATTCTAAAAATTATGGCTAGAATCTCCGACATTTGGGTCTCACTTTTTACCTTTATGAAGAGGAATTTAGTCAATTTAGATGATAATTTAATGAGGTAAAAGTAAAAAATGGAACCTATATGCCGAATATTCTAGTTGGAATTGTTAGAATGGTAATTCTACTTAAAGTTCTTACAACTTTGTGGTAATTCTTAAAAATACTACCTCCGTTATTATTAGAATGGTAATAGATAGTTGTTTTCAAAACACGCGCTTTAATTGGTAGTTCTAGACAAAATTTCCTTCTTGGAATGGAAAATTTGTTGCAACACCAAAATATATACATGGTACCATATGTTTAACGTTTCTAGTGGCTCAAGAAAGGTAACAAGTTAGCATGAATTCCAAGAGGGAAATTGCAATGCATATTCATTTCTTTATATCAGACTTCTATGTATTGTGTACTAATTCATTACTTTGCACATTGCACTATTTGCACAAACCCAAATGTGTAGGTTGTGCGCGCAATTAAAAATAACTACTGATGCATTTTGTGATCAAAGCTTTCTAATCAGCTTGATCTAATCTGAAGGGATGGCTTGCCACACCTTTTCACAATAATCAATTGAAGAGGCATTTAACATGCCAAAAATGCCAAGGTTGTTTAGGACAAAAGGCAACAAGAATTTAACAAATGCAAATTACTACCTATTTTTAGCAAAATAGATTGTCGAGGTTTAGTCAGGTACTATTGCTGATGGAGTGTTCAACATTAGTTCATGTAATTAGTGTAATCCTTATATTTTACGTATTTATATGAAGTTTTTTTTTTTTTTTTTTTAGACTCTATACCATCTTGTATTCTTGTTTCAGTAGCTTCTTTCCAAGCGAATTGTATATAAATTAGAGTTTTGGTAAGACATTCAAACTATATAATTTTAGGGGGATTTTTTTGTGTGGCTGGTCGATCACAGTGTGTAGCCGGGGTTACTCGAGTTACTCGGTTAGAGATTACTCGAGTTGATAGGGGTTACTCGAGTTACTCGATCAGGGATTACTCGAGTTGTTAAGGGTTACTCGAGTTACTCGGTTAATGATTACTCGAGTTACTCGATTAGGGATTACTCCAGTTACTCGGTCAACTGAGGGGTTACTCGAGTTACTCGGTTAATGATTACTCGAGTTACTCGATTAGGGATTACTCCAGTTACTCGGTCAACTTAGGGGTTACTCGAGTTACTCGGTTAATGATTACTCGAGTTACTCGATTAGGGATTACTCCAGTTAGTCGGTCAACTCAGGGGTTACTCAAGTTACTCCTAACTTTATTCCCTACTATGAGGTCAGTGAATATTGTCACAGTATACTTACTAGGCTAATAAACCTAGTGCTCTCGTGCAACTGCTTACATTGCCTTAAGTCATACTGTTACTTTAGAAGAATACTACAAGAGCGAGGGGGGTGAATTGTAGTATGGGAGGAATTAGCTAAATTTTTACGGAATTAATAAAAATAAGCTAAAGGAACTTTGAAAGTCTCATAGAGAGATCTTACGTGGAAAACATCTCTTGGCCCTAACAAGAAGAAAAACCATGACTATTGGGATTTTAGGAAAAATTCTTTACTAGAATAGGGCAATCAATCTATAACAAGCTAAAGACTCTATATTTTCTCAGCAGCAAGTCCCTTTACTTGCTACTCTTCTCTTCTCTTCTCTCTTTTGTCTTCTGACTTCTCTTAGAGTTCATTCAAACTCTCAACCCCCAATTACAACTCGTGAAAGAAAATGCTCTGATGAAAGTAATTAAGAAAGTTAACAACTTAAAGTAGAATGCGACTCTTGACTCTTTTAGAAAATAAAGAAGATTGCAAATATGATTGAGCAAGGATAAGTTTTTCCATAAAACAACTTACGTATTTAAAGAAAAACTAGCTTGATTAAAACGCTAAAGTCTCCACCACTTATGCCACTACTGCTGCCATCAACGCCACCATTCTCCACTACTTCCAGTGCTTCAAATATGTCCTAAAACTCATGGCACGTTGAACCACTTAAAAGCAGTTTTATTGTTTAGCGGCAAAGACTTAATATAATCAAACACCAGCAGCGCATGTTTAGGGAATCAGTCGCACAAGCTTTTTGAAAGATTATCCTTTTCGAAAAAAAACGATATTATTTTGCAATCAAAGCAAAACACTACTAGCAAAAGGTCGATTTCCGACGGACAGGTTCCCACGGATCCGAAATTCCGCCAGAAAGATCGAAATAACTCCGTCAGATATTTTTGACGGAATTTTTAAATCCGCCGAAAAATATGTATTTTTCAACGGAATATTCCGTCGTTAATATAAACGAATTTAGGGTTTCACTTATAGTGGTTTTGGGGTGATGATTTAGGGTTAGAGATGGCCGAAAAGGGTAGGGGAGGGGGTCTATTTGGGTGGGGGGAACGGGGCTGGGGGCGGATTTCGGTGGGGGGAAGGGGAAAGGGGGTGGTTTTGGTTCGGGGTGGGGCTCGGCCGCTCGGGGCAACAAGAACGGGGAAAGGAAAGGGGGGTTGGTTGCATAGGGTGGGGGAAAGGGAGGGGGTGGCTTCGCGTCGGCACTGGCGGGGGAGGGGGAAGGGGTGGCTGGGTTACTTTTTTTTTTTGAAAAAACATAACAGAATTTTAACGGTTTCCGTTAAGTGGTAGTGAAATTTTAATTATTTGATTTTAGGTGGTAGCAAAATAAAATAAAAAATTAAATGGGTAGTAAAGGTAACACAAGGTACTTTCGCTTGTAGTAAATATCAATTTAAGTTTTTAATGACAACAAAAAAAAAATAGTCGGGATAAGGTAATATTTTAAGAAGGAAAAATTGTCAAAAAAGGGGGATTGTTGAAACTTTGAACGGTCCGTTAGAAACAAGTCAAACTTTTAATTAATTCTAAATAATACAAACTTTGAGGGATATCCGCTGTAAACAAGTTATATTACCTACTACTTATTTAGCCGGTTAATTTTTTTATTTATCCTATAAAGTTTTTTAATAGTTTTAAAAAAATAATACAATGTCACGTGTTCATATAACTTATTCATGAGGTAACTAATTGATTTTGACTTGTTTGACGCGAATAGCCTTTAAAGTTTGTATTATTAAAAAATATTTAAAAATTTGACTTATTTTTGGCGGATTCCTCGAGGTTTATAATATTTTTGACAAATTTTCCTTTAAAAAATGAAAGGAGCAATATTATATGTGTATTGCTATTGCACCACACTTCAAGCAAATTCAACTTGCAAAAATAACACCAAATCATCCTATTTGAAAACTGAACCCACAACCCCAAGACTCTCACGGTCTCACCCCAAACATTTCAATCTTCAAACTTCAAAATTCTTCCCAAATTCTTCAGACTTTTTTGTGTTTTCTTCTTCTCAAATAGAAAGGATTAGGGTTTTTTTTCCGATTATAATTCTTGCGTAATTGTGAGAATATTGAGGGTTAGATAGTTATTCCGAATCCAATTCAATCGCCAATTGGTATATCTGGTAATAATTTGGGGAAATGCAATTAGGGTTTTGGCGGGATTTTATCAAATTTCAGCTATTACATTTCTAAAATTCGAGCCTTATGACTTAGAATTTTCAATTTTGTTAGTGAAATTTCAAGATTATGGAACTATTTCTTGATTCTACGGCAGTTATCAGCTGTTCTAGAGCTGTTGTGAATCGCAGCAGTTCTAAGTCGATGATTTTGGCATCTTGTAACAACAATTTTCGTGTTTCGGTATCGATTTCTCCAAGAAAACCTCCATTGAAGTATGTGTATAAATCCCTTTTTGCATTTCCAGTTTCTGATAGTAATAGCAATAGATGTTTCAAGTGTTTGAGCAATAGAAATAACAATGATGATAGATTGATTGATACTGACCCAGTAGTTGAAGAGGGAAAGAAAGAGAATTTTGATTCTGTTAAGGCATTGCTCAAGAATGGGATGTTTTTGACAGCTATAGTTTGTGGGGTTTTCCTGTTCGAGTGTCGAAAAGTGATGGCGGTTGAAGGGGTGGTTAATGCAGGATATGGGGTGATTGGGCAGAGTATATTGTTGTTGAGGAACGCGTGGCCGAAGACATTGCAGGTTCTTATGGTGTTTAAGGAGCAAGGATTGATACTTGCCGCGCTTTTGAGTCTTTCGGCTTTCTTCTCCATGGCCGAAACCTCTATCACCACTCTATGGCCTTGGAAGGTGACCTTCTTGTACTCTCTATTCACTGTTGCTAATCTAGAATTTTGTGAAAGATTTTAGAAATAATGAAATTGTTGGTTGTTTTGAATTTTAGACTGTGCATAGAGAAATGACTCATTTGTTTCAGTATGTAGTATGTGTCTGCGAATTTCAGCTTCCAATTTTGTCAAGAAATTTATTCAAATGTTATATTGTGATTGTCATAGATTTTGGTTTATGGGGAATAATAGAGCAGAAAATCATATTATCAATCTTTATATATTAATGAAAGGTTTTGTGGTTTCCATATTGCCTGGTACATTGGACATATACTAGTATTAGTAATTTAGGACACTTGTAGATCATTTACCTTTCATTTTTCTGTCCAGCGAATCTTGCAAATCAGATAAAGAACCATTAAGAGATGATGTATTAAAGATTAGTAATGAATGAGATAGAAGTGGTATCAAGTTTAATTGTATCCTTGTCACAAAAGGAAGAAGATACATGAAAGCAGAGAGAGATATAGTTTCTGGCTTTCTGCAATTGAAGATTGGGCATAATTATGCGAAAACTTTATATGCGAGCTTCTGACATGCCATGTGTAAAATTAACGCTACTAACCTTAAAGATGTTATTCTGCTTAAAGAGCCCTTTCATACAGGGTTGCAGATGATTTAAATTATAGTTTCTGACAAGCATGTTCATATTAATTTGTGAAAGTCATCTTAAGGGGTCTGTGCATTTGTCCTTCCTATACTTTGCCAATAGTAGGAGCTGTTTAAGGCGTTTGTTTTTGTATATAGGAGTAGGAATACATTACTACATTTTAATGAGAATTTCAGCTTATTATTATTTTAAATTAAATGATTTGCTGATAATCGAACCCCTGTTTAAGGCGGTTGTTTTTTGTATATAGGAGTAGGAGTACATTACTACATTTTAATGAGAATTCTAGCTTATTAATATATTAAATTATATGATTTGCTGATAGTTCAGCTCTCTTTGACCTTTGGTAGTTGATTTCTTGAGACGCAATCTCTTGTTATTTACCAATTAGCAAATATAATTAGTGATGGATATCAAAGTTGTATAGCTTGGGACTTCATTATCATATTGTAGAGACATTACAGTGCTGTTGGCCGTTTATAAAAGGAGATTCCAGGTTTTGAAGTTTCATGCCTCTTAAGTCTCTGGCAAGTCCATCTGTCAAAATTCTGTAGACAACTACACCTCTAGATGTATATAATTTATATTCAATTACAGTTAGACAAAGGATTGACTCCATGTAAAAAAAAAAGTACTTGCTGATTGTTTGAATAATTCCTCTTGCTCATAGCTTGCTCCTTCCCGCTCTTCCACCCCGCCATGTAGTGGGTTCACCCAAACTGCCAGACAATGTCCTTCCGTCAGTATGCAGCCCAAGAAAACAGTCATTTGCTTGATAACCATGTGTTTTAGATTCTCTATATAGCTATAAACTTATGTCATTTTCTATTATTGCCTTTCTTTATATTTGATATTTGAGAATTGAGACTTCAGATACTGGCTACTTGTAAGTTGTAACTTGCATGTTACAGTCCTCATTTGATGCTAATGTTATTGAATCTCTGAGAAATTATAGTTCAATGTATGACTTACATGTTACAGTCCTCATTTGATGCTAATGTTATTGAATCTCTGAGAAATTATAGTTCAATGTATGACTTACATGTTACAGTCCTCATTTGATGCTAATGTTATTGAATCTCTGAGAAATTATAGTTCAATGTATGACTTACATGTTAGTGTCCTTTACCTTTAGGTGCGTGAGTTAGCTGAAAAAGAACCTGATAATGGCGTCTTCAGAATGCTTCGAAGTGATGTTACTCGATTTCTCACGACTATTCTCATTGGCACAACGTATCTTCCTGTCTTTTAAACTTATAGGTTTCTGTTAAGCTTCATTGCAATTTATCACCTTATAGAAGATTCTGCATGTATGCAGAGTTGTCAATATCGCGGCAACTGCATTAGTTACTGATGCTGCAACAGCAATATTCGGTGAAGCTGGGGTCACTGCTGCAACTGGATTGATGACTGTATGTTGTATGGCCTAATCAAATTATCATACATTAGCCTTCCCTTTTCCCATTATGTACATTTTGTCTGTGTCTCACATTTCTCTTTTGGCATCAGGTTGCCATTTTGCTTCTTACTGAGATAACTCCCAAGAGCATAGCTGTGCATCATGCCACTGAGGTGGTTAGATTTGTGGTAAGTTGTCTTAGTTATTGTACTGTGATTTTGAATAGATGATTCGGGCTTCTCTTGTTTGTATAATAGAGCTAGCAAGCACGGCCTTGTATGGTCTATTGTTATTTTGGACTTCCAATCTTCTGTGTAGCTTAAAGTCTTTATTTGCTACCTCAGTTTCATATTATGTGCAAGTGTACAATAAAAGCCTTGACACGGACTCCTATGCAAAATTTGATTGTGAGTGTTAAATGGAGAGAGTAAGATAAACACGCATGTGATGAGGGAAGAAATAGAAAGAACAGGCATGCAATTCAAAAAGGAAAGAAAATATTTGTTGCACATAATATGTAGCAACCATTTGTAGTAAATGTTGGTCATAATATGGAACTGAGGTAGTGTTTATTATTATTTATTATTATTTTTTCTGTAAACTTGATGTATGTATATATTTTTAATTATAGGTCAGACCAGTGGCCTGGCTTTCTTTGGTTCTATATCCTGTGGGAAGAGTCGTTACTTTCTTATCGATGGGCATATTGAAAATGCTTGGATTAAAAGGAAGAAGGTTTGTTGCAATGGTTTTTAAACACTGTACTTTTTATAAGACATCTTCATATGCTGTTTCAGTTTTGTTTCTACCATGTTAGCAAGGACTTATAAATCTATAGTAACGATTGTATCCCAACTCTCAGTTGCTGCATTTATCTGATCTAGGGTGTAAGCTAAATGTTTCAGTTATTTTCAAATTTATCATGTGTATATATCATCTGTAATACTTCGAATTTGTTTTCTGTTCAGAGGACAGATTTTCCTGATTGCTTTTTCCTTGCTTCTTCAGCTAAAACTATAATCCTTTTTTTTTTATCAACGTAAATTAATAACTTAATGATATTGTAGATTTTCATCTGCAATATGTTCTATTTTAAACTTATTGCTTTTATGATTGTGGGGAATACAAAAGTGCTATGGACGAGAGGTTTCTTATCTTTTCTAATTTTAATACCAATGTGACTAAGACTGCCTTTCATTTTAGCCAATGCTATATGCCAAAATAGCCTCTTTTGTTTACTCAAGAATTGAGGCTAATATTAGTACTGTAAGTGCAGCCCTTGCAAGTCATGCCTGGTTTCATCAATTGCCTGCAGGGTTTCTATTAGTGCTTGAAAAAACTAGTATGAAACAAATATAGCTAATGAGGGTATATAACATACTGGAGTTGTCTTTCTTAATCCTTCATTTAAGGCATTTCACAAGTTCTTGATAACATTCAAATTTCTTGTGTTAGTGAACCATACGTTACTGAGGATGAGCTGAAGTTGATGCTGCGAGGAGCAGAGTTGAGTGGAGCAATAGAAGAGGAAGAACAGGTATATATTTTGCTTTGCTATAATTTTTTTTTTTGTTAATTTTAATTTTATTAAGTTAATTTCTGTCCAAGATTTGCACTCTACATCTTTTTTGTGTTGTGGGGTTGTGTGGATGGGTTTACAGAGACCCTAGCTCATAATATTGAGTTTTGCCACTATTCATCAAAGTGCTTATTATCAAAATCCACCTATTTCACTTTTGCAACTTTTGTTTACAAAATAGTGTAGACTACATGGTAAAAAAATGTTTAGTGGCATTTTAGACCTAACGAAGAGATTGGGATTGGTTATATACTTATATTAATAGATATTGAAACTGCGTCTTGTTTGCATTTCTTACTTCATTGTCTAGTGGTGGGCTAGCTTTGAGGAGGCTGTTTTCATTGCTTGCCAAATCTTGGGCTTGCCTTTCACTATTCTAGATTGGTTGCTGACTTGCTGAAGTAGTTCGTGGGGCTTGGGCAAGGGAGGGAAGTGGGGGAAGGAAGGAGTAGGGGTTCTGCTTCATGCTTTTATGTAGAAGTGGCAACTCAGGTCAATTATCCGGTTTCGGGTTTGTTTTCAAGTTGTCCAACAAAATAAGAAACAGTGTAAGACTTAATATTAATACAAAATATGATATATGAGTCAAACTGGATAAAATTCAGGCTGTTAATGTTCAGTTTGGGTTTTTGGGCTAGACCAGGGGATCCCTGCTCTACTTTTATGATAATTCCATATGGTGTGGTTAGAAAGGAATTTACACTTTTATCAAGAACCACATTCTAATGCAATTTGCCTCTGGACAGAATGTCTTATCTAATGTCCTTGTGGACTAAAGTGGCATAGCTTTATAACTTTTCAGCTCGTTTACTATGAGATATACCAATTTCAGGACATGATTGAAAATGTGCTAGAGATCAAAGATACACATGTGAGGGAGGTTATGACACCGCTTGTTGACGTTGTTGCCATTGATGCAAGTGCATCATTAATTGAATTCCATAATTTGTGGGTAACGCATCAGTACTCTAGGTATGTGATACTTCTTGAAACCTTAGCATATCAAATTTATGTTCATTGGATGATGTTTTCCACTTGGTTTTTGTATAGAGTGCCTGTATTTGAGCAGCGTGTTGATAACATAGTTGGTATTGCGTATGCAATGGATATGCTGGATTATGTTCAAAAGGTTTGCTTGTTATTCTTAACATAATCTCTTTCTAGAGTAACTGTTTCTTCCTATTTAATATATGCATCCATCTCATAGTCTGCAGAATCATTATGCTGTGTTTGATTTTGAAGGGGGAGCTATTAGAAAGTTCTACTGTTGGAGATATGGCACACAAGCCAGCTTACTTTGTTCCTGGTACTTCCTCACTATTATGCTCTCTTCACCATTTTATTTTGTGTCTGTGTTCCCCTCCTTTAAAGTTTTAAAGTTGTCGTGTTTTGATAAAATTGTATCTCTCATCTAGCTTGGATTGGTGTCATAGGTCCTTGAAACTATTGCACTACTAAGGCGTAGTGATTAAAAATGATATGTGATATCAGTTGTGATATTATGTGCTAATGGAGGTTACCTAGTTTTTAGTATCATTTGACTGGGGTTGGCCGGTTGGGTATGGGGTTCTGATGGTCCATTTTGGTAAATGGTGATTTTGCATAAGATCCTCTTCATTACCATAAGGGTAAGGTTGTATACATTTGGCACCAATATTGTTCCCTATGTTGAAATCGATTTGAGGCAGTAGGGTGGTCCGGTGGTGTTAATGCTGATAGCGATTGTTTTAACTCATCTATTTCCAAAGACTGACAACAAAGGATTGGTCCTATCTTTGATTGGCGGGCAATTTATATGTTAGTAAACTTAAGTAACTGAAGCAAGAAATTTACAATTATGTGATACAATGTTACTTTGGTTTCAAGAAATTTACAATGCTGGTGATACAATGTTGAAACTCCGCAACCCGACATGGGTATAAAAACACTTCCCTAAAATACGTGCTTCAAGTATTAACCACACACTTCAATTATCTTCAGACAAATAGCTTTTGATCTTGTTCAACGAAAGACTATAATTAGAGTTGCTGGCCGTGCACATGCACGGGGCAGAACCTGTACGAAAATATTCCTTCAGTTTTGTGCATCCTGTGGTTCATTTGCTGTGAATATGTTATCCTACACAGTATGTTATCCCACACCCTCCAAAAAGATGTACGATGGAGGGGGAAATTATTGAAGGCAAAATCAGTTTTGCTGTCTTGATGACAAGGACGTTTTTTATCCCAATTTCTGGAGCAGTCTTACCCCTCCCACTCCTCTCCGACTCTGCCACAGTGCCAGCCAATGGGCCATCTACCTTTTTTAGCTGTACCCTTGGTAATATGTTCTTTAGGAGGGAATCTAGGGTTTGCTTCTTTTTTTTTTTGCCTAGTCTCCAATATCTCTCCATGCATTTTGATATTTGTGTTTGCCACAAGTTTGTGAGTGATCAACCTACCTGGACATTCGTTGGTCTTCTTATATTCTTTTTTTTTTTTTTTTTTGAAAAGTGGTCTTCTTATATTCTAATATCCTAGAGGTAATTGACAAGGAGAATAATTAATCAAAAGGTTTAAAACTATTTGCTGCATATTTTTAATGTCTGATTTTCTTCAACATATTTCCTTTTGCTTTGAATCAATATTGTATGCAGAAACTGCCATTTATGATAGCTTCTTGCCTTGTTTATGTCACAGATTCTATGTCTGTATGGAATCTTCTTCGAGAGTTTCGAATTAGAAAGGTTCACATGGCCATTGTCCTTAACGAATATGGAGGAACTGTAGGGGTAGGTAATTTCGTCCTTTGTGGTCAACTAGTTTGGAGTTGTTTTTGTACTTTCAGTCTGCCACACAATAATGAAAATGAATATTTCTTATCTTGATCTAATTGTGGTCATTAGTTCAATTTGGAAAATGAATAGTTTAAAGACTAAAGTGTCTGATACAGCTCTCAACAATAAGTTAGTTTTGGTTGCTTTTTAATTCACTTTCCCCTTTGTCCTTTTCTTCCCCACTTTACTTCAATTGTGCTTTAATTGGCTTCATCTGATTGTACATTGTCCATGAAACAGCTAGTGACTTTAGAAGATGTTGTTGAAGAAATTGTCGGTGAAATCTTTGATGAGAATGATTCAAAGGTAAGACATCTTATTTTTTTGGTAGATCAATGTTATAATGGAATAGATTGGTAACTTTTGGTCCAATTCTTCATTGCTTCCACATTTTGTATCTTGGTAAGATCCTAGGAATCATCTCTTCCTATAGGTACTATTTGTTGTGGCACTGAAGTTGGTACCTATTGGTTGTAAAAGCTTTAGCTAGACAGTTTCAGTCTGCTTATTCAAAGACCATCTCGCTTGCATGGAAGTTTTGTATTTCTGCATTTTTCTCAATGATCTATCATAGGAATCATAACTACTAGTCCTTGCAATCTCTAATTGATGTATGATTGATGGCATGTAGTGGTTGTGTTTCGTCTGCTTAGAAGAATTTAATTGCACCAGAGGAGTTGTAGGAGGATTTTAGATATCCTAATTTTGAAAAATGGGGTTTCAATTGCTAATATAGCTCATTCCGTTTGTAGTCCTAAATATCTGGTGGACTGGTGGTTTATATTACTCTTTTGTACTTCCTCTATCTTTTAGATGCATCACTTTCTACATATCCCTCAGGTCTTTTTTTTTTCCTTCCTTCTTTCTCATCTCCAAAAATTGCCTAGGAGACCATGATTTTAAAAGTAATGGATCTTTAAAAACGGAGGAAGTATTTTGCTTATCAGAAGCCATTTCTCTGATGGATCTTTCTCTTCAATGCACCCAAAAAGCATCTGAAAAGCAGTTTCATGCTAATTTGCCTAAGGTTGGAGATGGAGCAGTGGATTCATGGTTGCAAGACTGTTTTCTCATTTATGGCGAACATAGTAGACTAGGAGAGCAATCGACCCATGTTAGGAGTAGACTAAAATTGTGTCATGTGGAAATAAAGGTTAATTGTGTCAACTTTATTTGTTTAAGGTTGCTACTTAATACATTTTCAAAATAATCTCTGTGCTATATGAACTTGCACTTTGTTTTCTCAGGGCCTCAGGACTTGGGATATCATGGAAGATGATTAAACTTTTTTCTTTTCTTTTCCTTTTTTTTTTTCTGGGGGGGGGGGGGTAATGAGATGAATCAAGCATAAATTACAATTTATCGTATAAAAAGGCCCTATAAGGATTTTTACTTTAAACTGATAAAGTTGCTGTAATGTCTTCAAGATTGTTAGCGATGTGCTTTTGAATTGGCTAGGCACAGTTCATTTTTTTTATTTATTTATTTTTATTCCTACTGCGAATTTGTTTGCCACTAAATAAAAATTGGTCGGTGACAACTGACAAAGTATGAAATGAATTTTGAGCATAAGGTCATAAACTTCATTGTAGGAATTGGGAAGGTCTGTACTACTGCTGTATTGAAAATTTGTAAGTAAATATTTCTTCAAGATCAGAAATGGGATTTTAATTTTGGAGGTTATAATGGTATATATGTGGAAGCTTGGAGTGACTCTTGCCTTTTTTTTTGCTGTCATGGACAATGTTATGCATACTTGTAAGAAGGCATGAATTGCATGATGGATTATTGTAGACTTCTTTTTAAAAATGTTTTATCATTTCTGTGGGGTTCCTTCTAGTAACTTCTAATATTGTGTGCTTTTGTTGTTATTGGGAAGGGAGTTGCTATTATGAGTACATTAGCATGTGTGCTTGCTTTCACTAGCCATCATATGTAGAAGAGCCAGCATACTTTACTCAGGCTCATTACCATTATGAACTCTGACGTTTAGTCCCATGCCCGTTATTAATTTTTCGCGTGTGCAGATTCAAAGGGGGGGGGGGGGGGGGGACGGGGACCTAATAGCTGCTTTGGTGCTTCTAGAGGCTGAAAGCAAGGATATTTCTTTTCCCATTAAATTGAATGGATTTTAGTACAAGTAATATGAAGGGTGATGGAGATTTTATTGAAGACGCTGTTTGTTCTTTATGTTACAATTGTGCTCATCCATTTAGTTGCCCATATCACATACATAAGTCTAGTCTCTAACATTTGTAGGAATTTATATTAAGTTCAAAAGCCTGGTTGGGTTTTTTCTTCAGCAGGCTGTCTTGTCTGTAAACGTTCTCTTTTTAAGAAGTATGGGTATCTTATAGCTCACAAGTTAGTACAATGTCAGCCGTGTGAATTATGGAGAAGAATATTTGTGCTGAAAAATACCATATTTTTAGTTATGTTTGAGTAAATGACAATACTTGCTTTTCTGCTGAGAGCCTTTTGTCACAAAATGAAAAGAGGACTGCTGGTCTACGATATAATGATATACTTTGTAGAGAGTTTATGTTTGTGTGCTCTTTTCAAAGTTGTTTGTCCTGGTATAGGAGGAGATTCAGAAGAAAACGGGCTACATTGTTATGCGAGCGGACGGGATCTATGATGTGGATGCTAATACTACAATTGATCAACTTTCCGAAGAGTTGAGCATTAAGATGCCTGAGGTTCTGTGCCTTGCTTTGCTAATCTTTGCTTCCCACTTTTGCTGGTTTTATTTATTTTTGTTTCACTCTTGATTTACTGTTTTGTTGTGTTTTTTAGCAGGATCACCAATATGAGACAGTTTCTGGTTTTATCTGTGAAGCATTTGGATATATCCCAAGAACAGGTGAGAGCATGAAGGTGGTTCTTGAGAGGGATAATCAAGAAGAGGATGACAAATACGAGGAAGATGAATCAGAACGTCGAGAAAAAAAGGAAAAATCACAAATTTTCAAGCTTGAGGTATGTAATAATAAATGCTTTATGAAGTACTTATGCCAATTTGCCACATATTATACAAATTACCTTGTTACTTTCCTAGTTAGTTGCTACTTTCTGAATTAGGCTCATATCATGCTAGAATGACTTCATTCTATATTATCCTGTGCTCTTTGTGACCTATAAGTAAATTTGTAGAATAGTGAAATCTGCCATGATGATAAGGTGGAGTTTTATTGCTATTTAACGCTCCAGTCCTTTTCAGTTGTCTCATACAATGTCGATAAAATTACCCAATGCCTCTAAAGAAGCTCCCACCTACCTTTACATAAGAGGGTTGGATACCTGGATCTGTGCAGCTTAATTTTTAAAATAACAGAGAGAGTTTCCGAATGACCTTTTCTTTCTTTTACTTCATCATGAAAAAGAACTGGATAATTAACAAGCTATTTTGATCTAGTCCGTTAAAACCCATAAGTCAGATAACGATGAGTATTTGACTCTATTAGAAAGAAAGTCTAATGATTTAGTGATTACAGATCTTTTAGATGAGTGTAAATTAGATTTGTTGATAAATCTATAAATGAGGTGGTTAAATAAGAGGTAAACCTGTTGCTTAGCTTTGTAAGAACTCTTGTGGAAATACCCAATCCCTTAAGTGGTTTCCTTTGTGTAGATACTAGCTGGGAATGCAAGAAAGGTTAGTGCTGTTCGGTTTGAAAGGGTGGAACTTGGTGGCATGCAAGTGGAGGCTAAAGAAGTTGCACCTGTTTTCCCTAAAATCATGAAGAGGAGTCGACCTCGAGGTGAGAACTCAAATAGGTCTTACAATCATGAGGACAACTTTCATCAGATGGTCGAAGAAAATGGCTTGGATCAATCTGTTGACAATGAGGATGGATTCGGAAAGGAAAGAGATGGCAGCAGCTCTGACAGTGACTTGATTATGGATCATGTTGATAGTCATGATTAGCCAGCCGGGCCTGGTCGGGCCTCCTACTGCTTAGTGGATTATCTCTTGGTTAAATCAAGCCAATCTGTGGGGTTGGTTCAGGCTAGGTCTGAATCAAATGTAGACCGGTTCTGTATTTGAACTAAGCTGGTCTTTATAGGGAACCTGGCAGATTCTGGGTAATGTTAAAGATTGCCGATTTGCCACTTTTACAGTCTTACAGATGATTATAGATAGTTATCATTTTTTTTTTGGCACGAGTTTTGTAAGTTTCAACCAGCAAATATTGTGAATTTTTCCCTATTGGAGGGTGGGTGGGGAGAGTGATGGTTGCATTGGATGTTTTAGGAGAAATAAAGCCAAAACTCAATGTGTTTTGCGCGAGTTAGGATTGTATTCGTGTAATTTTTTTATGACAAGCATTCCATGCTCGCATTCATTGCCACTGGATCTGCCAGTGATGCAAATATTCAGTTTAACTCAAAAAAAAAAAACTACTGTGTAACATTGGATTATTATTATTGAATTTAAAGAGAATAAATAAACATAATAGTAAGAACATTTTAGGTATGTTAGATAAAACACACCAACTTGGCATTTAGTTATTATAACCCAGTGTGAAAAACAAAATAGAATGAAGTAAGAGTTTAAAAGAGGTATTTTGTATTTCATAGACGAGTTAACAAAAAAAAGGTGGATAAAGTAAGAGATTGGACCATAAAAAAAAAAAAAAAAAAAAAAAAAAAAAAAAAAAAAAATTAAAAAAAAAAAAGTAAGAGATGTGATATATTAGTATTTCAATTTAACGGTAAAACCAAAAATGATATAGCACATAGGCGATACAGTGAAAAATTATACTATTACGCATATTAAAAACAAAAAAACTACTCCGTATTATTTAGAAACTAGATGAAACCCGTGCGATGTACGATTCATTTGTTTGATTGTTTTTAAATAATTTTTTTTTTTTTTTGTATTTATGAGTCTAAAATTTGTTAAAATTTTAAATAAAATTCCTAATATTAAAAAATAATATATAATATTTAATTAATTTAAACTTAAAAATCTCATTCGCCAATTTTGCTTGCATGACATTTAAATTATTTAATTCTAAAAGAAATTAATAATCGCTTATTTAATTGGCTACTACTAAGATTTATAATCTTACATGGCACGCTGAGAAAATTAGATCTTATGTGGCTCTCTAAAAACTCGGGATATTAAGTAATGTTATATACATGTATTATGTACGATTAATATCTATTAAAAAAATGTTTTTATTTACGACTTTACCAATGAAAAAGGTATTTAGAAACTTGGAATTTCTCATTTGACTTAAGCACATGTGATGCAACAATCCTGTATTTTTTCTTTTCTTTTTCTGATAGGTTCCTCATTTTAGAGTAGCAAGTAAACCTGGGCACGGGCCGGGTTGGCCCGCGTGCCGCCCGGCACGGCCCGTCGTTCGGAGCAGCCCGGCACGGCCCGAAGTCAAGCACGGCACGGCACGAAGTTCGACTTCCGTGCCACGGGCCGTGCCACGGACACGGTGGAGAATTCCCAGGCACGGCCCGGCACGAGCACGGGCAAGGCCCGCCGTGCTGGCCCGCAGGCACGGCCCGCGGGCCAACGGCTAGTTAAACGGCTATAAACGGCTAGTTTTTTGCCAAAAATTCTATAAATACTCACCTCCATTTCATTCCCAAATCACAAAATCACAATCTCTTCTTCTTATCTCTTATATTCTCTAAATCTCTAATAATCCTTATTTTCTTAAATTCTCTAATTATTCTCTTAAATTCTCTAATTATTTTCCTAATATCGGAAAAAATTAAAAAGTTCGTAATCGTAATTAGTGGAGCGTTGAAGCACGGTTGTAAGATCTAAACTAATCTTAAATTTATTATTGTTTTATTGTTATTATTAGAATAATCTTGTTTAATTATTATTGTTGTTAATTGTTATTGTTGTTGTTATAATTGTTGTTATTAATTATTATTATTGTTACAATTGTTGTTATTATTTATTTTTGTTGTTATTGTTATTGTTATAGTTGTTGTTATTAATTATTATTATTGATATTTTTATTGTTAAAATTGTTGTTATTAATTATTATTATTATAGTTAACCACTTTTTATTAAAAAATTAATTGTTAATTATGGCATCGAACAACCCATCATCTAGGTCTAGGGGGAAAGGCCGACTTATCCGTAGTAGTAGTTCTAGGGAACCACCAAATACAACGAGCCCCCAAATTACGAGTCAAACCAATGACCCCATTTACTTCCCCCCGGGCTATGAGCCATATAATACGTCGGGATTTCCAGCACCACCACTAAACCAATTTCCACTACCACCATACCAATTTCCACCTAATTATATCGGTAATCAACAAAACTATTGTTCTAGCCAAGGTAGCCAAGAAAGTACCCGAATTCCCTCCGGTTCTACCCCTTCTACTGCCACTCCCACTAGTCCCCCTACTAACCAATACACACATCATGAATGGTTAACCGAAACTGAGATGCTACTTTTGAAAAACCGAAGGAGTGAGGTATGGCGTTATTTTGTCCTAAGTAAAGATGGTGAACAATGGGCAAAATGTAAAACATGTAATAGTGTATTCACGGCAGTTACCAAAAACGGGACGGGACACTTATCTAGACACATGAAAGCTTGTGCAAAACCAGCTAGTGATCCAACCCAGCCCAAAATTTCCCAATTCCATCCATACGGCTTTACATACAACTATGAGAGGGATAGGGATGAACTAGGAAAAATGATAGTACACGCCGAACAACCTTTTCTTTTCTCGGAAAGTGACGCATTCAACACCTACATTAATAAAGCACTACAACCCCAACATAAAAGAATCTCTAGGAAAACCGTTCGTTCCGCAGCAATGAAAAATTTCCTAGAGTACAAAGTCCGGTTACAAGCCGAATTGAGTAACCTTAACTGTAGAGTATCTTTAACAGCCGATTCTTGGGATAGTGGTTATAAATATCACTATTTATGTGTGACTTGCCATTGGGTAGATGATCAATGGATGTTACAAAAAAGAATAATACATTTCAAAATGCTGGAATACCCACACACCGGCATTAACATTGCTCACCATTTAATGCAAGCAATAGACGAATACAACCTTCGAGATAAAATGATGTCTATGACTTTTGATAATGCAACCTCTATGACATACACAGCTAATCTTATCAAACAAAACTTAACCGATGTACTATTAGACGGTGAAGCTCTTCATACTAGATGTGTTTGCCATGTACTTAACTTATGTGTACAGGATGGATTTCGGGCAATTGGCCCATACTACAGCAAAATCAGAGATGCTATTATGTCTATTAATAGCTCTAACATGAGATACCAAGAATGGAAGAGTTTTCTAAAACAACAAAAGATAAGGGTAATAAAAATTAGAACCGATTGCCCAACTAGGTGGAATTCCACCTATGACATGTTAACAAAGGCAATTGAGTACAAGGGCCCGTTAACATTATTTTACAACCAAAAATTTCCACAAAATGCTTTGTATGATGATGATTGGAATAACTGTGAAAGATATATGCAATTTTTACAGTTATTATATAACATGACGTATTGTTTTTCTACTGTTTACAATCCTTGTGCTCAAAACTTTCTTTCTAATGCATGCTTACTCGCCCAACTTTTCGCTGATCATCGCGATCAAAGTGATTATGATCAGTATCTTCCAGCAATGGAAAAAAAGTGGCGTAAATATTATAGTCAGATTCCTTTGATTTATATTTTTGCTTCCATATTAGATCCTAGGCAAAAGTATGAAAACACATTTATGTTAGTTGACATTTACTTTCAATGCATGTTTCTTGACGATGATGTAGAAAACTATAAGACTAATGTGAAGGATCAGTTTTTTGCTTTATATAGAGTCTATGAAGCCAAATATGACACCGTTCCTCGCTCAGGGCCTTCCCAACCATCTAAAAACGTAAGTAAGAAGGCCAAACATTTATTTTCACAAGCTACTAACTTGATTTCAAGGTTTTCAGGTGATTCATCAATCAGGAGAACGCAAAGCGACGTCTCGGAGTTGCAGATGTACCTGAGTTACGACTTCACCAAAGGCATGGACGACGATGAGATAAACAGCCTCGACCTCCTTGCATGGTGGAAACAACAAAGCTCGAAGCATCCAACTTTGGCGGCAATGGCACGAGACATTCTTGCTATCCAAGTTTCCTCCGTCGCCTCCGAACGAGCTTTCAGCGCATCCGGAAGGGTTTTAGACGATAGAAGAACAAGTCTAAAACCCGAAACACTAGAAATGTGCGTGTGTTTCAAAGATTGGTTGGATGCGGAAAATCGCTCACAAGACCGTTCTTACGACCACAACGACAACGAAGAAGGAACCTCCGCTTCCGGTTCGGGTTCGGCTAGTTCCCAATCTATGCAACTAGCCGATGACCTTGAAGGCGAAGGCGAAGACGAAGACGAAGACGAAGACGAGCAAGAAGAAGGAGAAGAAGAATAGACAATTATTGTATATTGTACGATTTTAAAAATATCAATTTTATCATTTTCCAATTTTTGTTTAATACCATCATTGTATGATTTTTATCATTGTTATCATTGTACAATTTTCTCAACTCAAGTAATAATAATATAAAGTACGCATTATTCACATCCAAAGTCCAATTTGCTTTTTTTCCCCGTTTTGTTACAATTTGTAAATTCATATTAAAAAAAAAAAAAATTATACCAATTACTAATAAATCATAAACATTAAATTTTAAAGTAATAGTATAAAGTAAATATATAAATATAAATATTGAATATACAAATTATAAAACATAAATATTCAACTTATAATTATAAAATTCATAACTTAATAACTTATAACTTATAAGTTACCTTATAAAACTTATAATTATAATTTTATAACTTATATACATTATAAACTTATTAATTAATAATGTTGTCATTAAAAAAAAAAAAAAAAAAAAAAAAAAAAAATGAAAACTGCACCAGCCCGCAGCCCGGCACGTGGCCGGCACGGCACGAGGGCCGTGCCGTGCCGTGGGCTGGCCTGTGAAAATGGCCGGCACGAAATCTTGGGCCCGCCGGCACGACCGGCACGGCACGAACCAGCCCGCGGCCCGCGAGGCACGGCCCGCGGCGGCCCGGCACGGCACGGTGCCCAGGATTAGTAGCAAGTCTAGCAACCATTAAAAAAAATGGGGGAAAAAGATTCAAGTTCAAAAACTTGGGTTCAGTGGATCTTCAAAGACCCTAAATTATAAATCTATCTTTTTTCAGTATTATTAAAGTAAGGAAAGAAACTACAGTATTGCAATTGTTTTCCAAAAAAAATGGTGACCAAAACAACAGCAGCAGCAGCAGCAAGCTATGAAGAAAAAAGGAAGCAAAGATTAGAGGAAAACAAGAAAAGAATGATGCAACTCAACATCCCTCAGCTTTCTCAGTCTCTGAAGCCTTCCCCTGCTACTAGGCTCAAGAGGGTCAACCCCAAACCCCTCAATGCCCCACTTCGTCGATCCACTCGAATGGCCGACAAACCCTCTCCTGACTACCACGACGTCTGGATCTGTTTATTTAATATTACGCGTTTTTACTTTTAGTTATCTTATCCACCGCTTAAGGGGTGTTCGTTAGCTTTCGCCTTATTACAACTACTCCGTAATATTTTGTTTTACAGTTTATACTTGTGGGTGGTAGAAAGTTGCCCCTGAGACGAAACCTTTATTCTCAAGACAATGCCTCTAATCAGAAGAGATTTGATGCTGTTCAGAGAGCTGAAGAGCTGGAGTTAAGATTAGGGTCTCAACATCCAACTTTTGTTAAAGCATTACTTCAGGCTCATGTTCTTGGAAATTTGGTCAGTTCTTACCCCTTTTTTTTTTAAAAAAAAAATCTCTCTTAGCTCGTGTAATTGAGTCAATTGACTCCATTTGAATGCCTTTTTGTTGTTGTTGTTGTTGTTGTTGTTGTTGTTGTTGTTGTTGTTGTTGTTGTTGTTGTTGTTGTTGTTGTTGTCGTCGTCTCTTGGTTGAATGTTGAGACCCTAATATACTATTATAAGAATTGTGTTATCCAAAATGTGTGCAGGTATATATAAAATGTTGTGACATAGTGTTTCGATATTCTCATTATGAACAAATGAATTAATGTGTAATGTTAGCATACTTATTCCCTTGCAACCCTGCCATTGTTCGAATTGTAACATACTTATAACTTATTCCCTTGCAACCCTGCCATTTTTCGAATTGTTAACATACTTATTCCCTTGCAACCCTGCCATTGTTCGAATTGTTAACATACTTATAAGTTATAACTTATTCCCTTGCAACTCTGCCATTTTTCGAATTGTTAACATACTTGTAACTTATTCCCTTGCAACCCTGTCATTTTTCGAATTGTTAACATACTTATTCCCTTGCAACCCTGCCATTGTTCGAAATAGTTTCACATACTTATTCCCTTACAACCCTGCCATTGTTCGAATTGTTTCACATACTCATTGTTCGAATTGTTTCACATACTTATACCCTTGCAACCTTACTATACAGAATTTACCAACTACATTTTGCAAGACCCATCTTCTCAATTATGATGGAATGTTAACTCTAGTTGATGAAGGTGGAAAGAAATGTCAGACCAAGTTCCATCTTCGATATGGTAGATTTGGCTCTGGATGGAGAAGATTTGCCATTAACCACGGCTTGGTTGATGGGGATGTCCTTGTTTTCCAGCTCATCGAACCAACTACCTTAAAGGTAACTTTTGTTTCTTGTAACTACCACAATATGAATGTTAACTGTCTTACCACAAACTGCTTGTTTGCCAGGGAGAAATTGTAACACATGGTTCATTCTATGTAGACGGGATTTGATCTTAGGTCTTGAGTACACACATAATGTTACGGTTTTCCTTTCATTCTAGGCCACGCGCTTAAGATAGGTTAAATCTTAGATGAAATCAAGAAGTAAGGAATCTGATAACACAGAACAATGACAGTTTAATTTCTACCATGACTGCACCTTTATTCTTGTTTTTGATCTGTTCTCACTCTGATATCCTAACCAAGGTGTTGTGTAGAATTGCGAGTTGATGTTTGATCATTGATACTCATAAATTTCTTTCCCTCCGTTTTCCTATCCAAACAAGAATTTGCACCACTTCCTCTATCATTATTCCTACAAAATCCTTTTAAAAAACATAATGTTGATTTCATGATTGATATATTTGTTTGAAATTGTGAAGAATTCAACCTAAGAAAACATAATGTTGATTTCATACAAGCCAGTGCAGCTGCGAACTTTCATGTATAACACACAGTGTCTCTGAATCTTAAGTTAATATTCTTATCAGCTTGCCTTGATTTACTTGTTCTTAAGGTTTTCTGGTCTTTTTTGTTCTTTCTAACTGATAGAAACTGTATATACATTACTATTAACTTCACATCTTTTCATAGGTGTACATTATTCGGGTAAATACTTCTAACCAAGACAAAGAGAAATGCAGCACAACAAACTAGAGGTGATGCTTGAAGAAATTGGATTTTTTTTTTTTTCCATGTTACAGCAGCCAGATCTCCTGTGAAGCAGTATGAACAAGTGTTTTTGATGAGATTTCTTTTATCTTACCCTGAGATTTGATTTCATTTTATTATATACTGTAAGGAAATTTATACAAAATTTTAATTGATCATTATTAGAAGGGTAACCATTTACCTTATTTTCTAACTTTTGTTCCTATTTGTTTAGTAAGTTACATGATTTGCAATTTAAATTTTGAATTCTATTTATGTTAAGTGAACCTTACATATGAGGGAGAGTTCGAAGCATAAGTTTCCAAATGACACGTGAGTTTCTTATATTGTTGAAAGAAAACAATTTATAAGGCTAAATGACTACTTTCATTGTCATATGATTTTGGACTCGCGGGTGGTACTCTCTTGGACCTTGTAAATGGACTCTTGATGTCGAGTGCGGCATTGGCCCATATTCAACAAAATCTTATATTTTCAATCCATGATCTGTTTAGAATTATTCAAGTACATACTTCATTACTTTGTATCTACTTGCTCGAACAATGCCTCTGGTTTTTGATTGAATTTTAACAAGTAACTAGTTCTGAATTCACTACTTTTGTCAATTCTCTAGTTTCTGGAGGAATTTTGGTCAGTTCTTAACTTCTTACTGTCCTTTGTTTTGGGGAGTTGGATTTGTGAGGACTGAAGGAAATAAGAATGGATAATTGATAGTTATATTATTCATTCAAATCCTCACATATATTCGCATAATTATATATACCCCTTAAATAAAGGAAATGCCTAATAGTATAATTGTGTAATCCAAAATGTGCATAAAAAAGGTTGTGCGTAGTGTTTCAACATCCTCATTATGAACAATCAAAACAATGTGAAATGTAAACATACTTATTCCTCACAACCTGCCATTGTTTGAAATGCTAACATACTTATTCAAGTTATCGCCTTATTATTCTGCCATACTTTATCATACAGAAATTTCCTACCCCATCTTGCAATAACCATCTTCTTGACCATGACGGAATATTAACTCTAGTTTATGAAGACGGAGATAAATGTCTGATCAAGTTCCATCTTCTATATAATGAAGCTTGGCTCTGGATGGAGAGGATTCTCCACACTGACCATGGCTTGGTTGATGGGATTGACTTTGTCTCCCAACTCATCGAACCAGCTACCTGAAAGATAAGTTTTATTCCCTGTAAGTCTGTAACCACCATAGTATGAATTTCGCTGCCTAACCGCCAACAGCTTGTATAGTAGAGAGAAATTGTAACACCTGGTTCATGCTGCAATCATGTCAGTATCTTTATACACACACAATGTTAGCCATAGTTTCCCGACCAATCCTAAGCCATGAGCTTCAAGAAGTAAAAACTATGAATAAATCAAGAAGTAAAGAATCTGACATCGCAAAACATTGACAGTTTAGTATTCAACACAGTAGCATTTTTTTTCCTTATCTTCAATCTGTTGCTGGTTGAAATTTGTAACATACATCCATATCCATCGTATGCTCACTCTGATATTCTAACCAAGTGCTGTGTACAATTGTGAGTAGATATTCACAAGTAATATTTGATCATTGATGAAAAGGTAAGATGAAGTGAAGAGCCCAATCTTAAGCCATAACAGTCGTACTCCTTTATATCTTTTCCTTCCGTTTAACCCTCTAAATTCTTTCATCCAAACAAAGTGTTGATTTCATGGTAACAAGGTTATAATATTTCATACTAAAATTCTTGTATTCTCCACAATTTCAAACAGCCAAGGTAGCTGAAGCTTTTCATGCATAATACTCAATGTCTTCAAATCTTATAACCTCATCAGCTTGCTTTGATTTGCTGGTCCTTGTTTGTTCTTTCTACTGATAAAAAATACAAATAAATTAACCAGATCATTTTTTTCCTGGGGAACAAAATCTTTTGCACCACAAGTAACTTCACCATTTTTTTCTTAGTTCTACAATTTTAAGGTAAAAGAACAGTTGTGACGAGCATAAAGCTGTTTGTACAGTAGGGGAGAGAAAGAGAGCATGACAAACTAGAGCAGCCGAGTAGGTAATGCTTCCTTCATACTCTGCTATTGAAATATAATGCTTCATGAAATTTTCTGGAATTTTGGTCTTTTTCTCCAGATCCTGTTGGGCTATTGGTGGTGGATTACTTAGGGTGAAGCTAGCAGATTTATGATTTATTTTTCTCCATGTTACAGCAACTAATTCTTGTCAAGCAGTTTTGACCACATGTTACAGCAACTAATTCTTCACCTTTTGTCTTAACCTGTGATTTTTAAATTTTATTTTATTTTTTATTACAGTTATTTTACTATTTTGTAAATAATTTATATAAATTGTTAACAAATCAATTAGAAGGGTAAAAGTTTACCTTATTTTGTAACTTTTGTTGCAGTATATTTTAATTATTTGCAAGAATTGCATTTTATGAGTGGAATGCTGTTTTCTATTGCTTAGTAGCTTAGTATGAGACCATGTCTTAACGACTTAACCTAAAGTCTATTGCTTAGAAACTGTCTGACACGGGGTCAATAAATGAAAATTTGATATAATTACAGGGGGGCTCTTGGTCAGGGCTGGAGGAGACAAAGTTACAATGGGAGTTGGATACTTCAACCAAATGGCCTACCGAGGTGTCATGGGGTCCATGGGAAGCACTTTGATCTGTTTCCTTTTTTGGGTTCAAAAAAGCTTAAATGAATCCAAAACTGAAGGCTTATATTCACGTTTTTACCACATTTAGAGGTTTCAAGACCCAATAATGAAAACTCTCAGGAAGGTTGGGGATGCATCCTAAGGTCATATAATGTTGTTTGAAATTATATATGAACACTAGTCGGTCACATAAAAGGCCCATGGTGGCCTTGAATTAATCAAGGGAAGACTGCACATAAAATACTAATTGCTAAATTGACTTTTTTAGGGCAAAGTGTATTATTTTAACAACCCAAATAGCCTCCTAAGGTGTTGTAGGGTGTATGGGAAGCACCCTGTCTTATTTCCTTTCTAGGTCCAAAAAGGTAAAAAATTGTTCAAAACCTGAAGACTATAATCCACGAAATCGAACCAATTTCGGAGGTTTAGGGACCTAAGATCAAAAAATATCAAGATCGGAGGGGATGCATCCCGAGGTCATATAATGTTGTTTGGAACCATACATGACCACTAGTTGGTCATAATAAGTCTCATGGTGGCCTCGAGTTGACTAAGTGAGGCGTAAGTTGTTAACGACTAAACTAGCAACTTAAAGGAAAAGTGGACATTTTCAATCACCCAAATGGATTCCCGGGGTGTCGTGGGGTATATGGGAAGCACCTTGACATGTTTTCTTTCGGAGTCCAAAACTGAAGTGAATGTGTGGGCTATTATCCACGTTTCAGGCTAATTTTGAGAAATTTTTCCAAAACTGAAGTGAATGTGTTCTCTTGAGTCATACAAGTTGGTTTGGAACCATAAGAGGTTTATCAATAGGTGTATAAGTGTCAACTCTCAAGTATGAGTTTGTTTTAGTTATATGGTAGTGAAAAGCTACAATGGTTTTAATAATCATTAACTTGACATCGTGGGGACCTATTAAGGTGTCTCAAATCCTTTATCCTCATTGAGTCATTGGGGGTTAGTTGATTATTCCCAAATTCATTACTTTCATAACATTCCATTATAATGTTGATTTTATACTATACCATAATACTTTATTACTATTATATTGTATTGGTGTTGTGCTTGTTATTTGACAGTCAACACCAATCAATATTGATTTTGGTTTGATTGTCCACATACAATTGTTCATTTATAAAGGAATGGAAGTTTTTTTTTTAACTTAAGATGGAAAGTATCCATAACCTCCATATGGAATTGTTGTTTACAAGAATAGAATATTCATATTATGGATTGATTGACAGATTGATGGCCTTCCAAACTTTGAAGCCCAAAGTAAATTACTATGGCCTTGTATATTCAGCACCTAGACAATATTGAATCAGGTAATGTAATTTGTAGTCCGTCCTATATTCTATGGCCAAATATGGATTCAAGAGAATTTAGAATGCTATTGGCGAGCAGCAGTCTATAATGTCCCTGGAACACTATTTTCCTACTTCTGTATGAAAGTAAACACCTAAGAATTTACACCTGGCAGGTTTTCAACATATTTTCCCCTAAATTTTCCATCATCCTGGGAAAGGGCTCTAACATAGGTGCTACAACAAAATATGAGATATAATGCAACAACATCCATTTATTCCCACAAATGTTTTAAGCCTCTACGAAGAAATATAAATCTAAGATTTGTTGTTATCCATAATCACAGCAGTAGTAGTGACCATCTACGAAGAATTGGATACTACTTCCTGTTTCTTTCACATGCATTGTTATAGATTTAAAGATATGCCAAAAACTTACAATAATGTCATGGAGGAAATGATCAATAAAGATCCCAAAGATCTTTAATGGATTTGGCTGTCTTGGTGACTTAGCTAAAAATACTAATAACTCCTCCATTATTAACAGATTAACATAAAGCATTGGCAAGAATATAAAAATGACCCAAGTGATTAGAAAACAAATGGAAAGAAATCAAAATAGTGCCCATTTGATGAGGTGAGAGTGAAAATCCGCAAGCCACTAAGCCAAATAACGAAATTTGCAACTATTTCAAAACAGAAAAAAGGAAGGAAAAAAACAAAAAAATAAAAAGGTAAATCAACTATTAAAGGACTCCATACCACTTCTTAGTGACTAAGCTTTGCTTGAGCATATCAGAGGTGTCAAGCGTCCGCCACTACTCCTGGAACAAAAATAAAATGAATTCTGTTGTTAAGCACAGAAACACAACCCTGTAAAGACCATATTTCAGAGCACCAGAATCAGGACAACCAAGTTCAAATTTAATTAGTAGAATGTAATTCAGCTATGTCAAGTTGTCAACACTATTTTCTAAGAACTGCAAGGAAAATGAAGCAAAAAACATTACAATGCTTAAATTGACATGTAAATGATCTCAAAATCCATGAATAAATATAAGATTCAAATAACGTGCATACCATGGTGCACAATCATTCCAAGACAGGGTCCTGGATAAGTTGATCAGCACTCATTTGTCTCAAAGATCTAACCATATGCTGATCGGCAGCACGAATATGAACGATTCTATCTTGCATACTCTGGAATGCAGGCATTGCAAATGCTTGAGATAATCTATCATGATGGCTTGGATCTTCAGAGAAGTTAATAAGTGATTCCCCAGCATTATCCCTAAGTTCCTCAGACTCATCTCGCAACATTTCTATCAGACACGGAATGGCTCCAGCATCAGCCAGGGTAGAACGGTCAGCTTCATGATAACTCAACTGTGCAATGGCTCCAGAGACTTTCTCTCTGATATCACTATTTCCCTCCTTTAAAAGACCAACAAGAATGGGAATTGCACCAGAGTTACTAATGACTGAAATCGAGTGTTGATAACCTGACAAATCCCATAGAACATCTGCTGCTGCAGCCTTCGCTTCAGCATCGTCTTCTTGGAGAATTCTTACCAAATGCTCAGTAACCTCAACTGCATTACTTTCAGCAACAGCCAATACACAGAAGACATCCTCTGCAACTTCCCTGCCCAATGGTTCAGGCCCTCGAAGAAGCTCTGCATACAAAGGTATAACCCCAGCTTGAGCAACGGGCCTAATGTAATCAACATGAGACGAAATGATACCCAAAGCATTCCCGGCCACAACTTTTGTCGAGGAATCTCCATTCTGCAGTAGATCTACAAGTGTTGGTATTGCACCCAACGCAACTAGTGTACGTCTTGCCCTCTTGACAATTCCAAGCAACCCAAGTGCCTGAGCAGCTCTTTCTCTCGACTCCATGCTACCATGCTTAGCAGCTTCAATAAGAAGACTTAATTCTCCAAGACAAACCAACGCTCTCCTGACCTCTCGGACCAATGCCAATGCACTTAAGGTTTCCAAGAGGTATTTTCTCCTACTGTCTGTGTATAACTTGAGCATATTAACAACAACTTCCAACCCACCACTTGAAAATATGTACACTCTGCTGTCTTTTACAAAAGTAACCACACCCCACAAACATTTTATCAAATAAATCTGACATCTACCACCAGACTGTTCTAAAATCTTCACAAAAGAAGCTAAGGTGCTCGGTATACAGATAAGCTTCAGCAACTCAGGATCATCTTTACAAGTTATGCGCTTCAAGCAATAAGCAGCAGCTTCTTGAAGAGGTCCTGGGTCTTTCGACGTCCCTTCAATGAGTCCAATGAGGATTGGCACTGTAAGCAATAATAAGTCATTGGGAACACTGTCTAACAAACTAGCTAGCTTGATAGTTGCTCGTAACCTTAAGATATCAGTCCCACTGTTTATTATTTCTTCATAAGAACGGTACAAATCATCCCACTCGGGAGATGTCAAGGGGGCGGTCGACACTTGTTGAGCCATGAAGTATCAGTCTAAGGATTGGTAACGCGAAACTCCTTAAACAAAAACCCCCTAAACTCACACACAAGGAACTATTAGAAAATATAAAAAGACAAATAAGCATAATATCTCCTTATATTCAATACAGAAAAATACAAGAAAAAAACAAATGGCATACAATAGTTCAAGTTCCTACTACAAATTAGGGTATACCAAATTACCAATATCATCAACTAGCATTCCAAGCATGAAAACTCATTACCCACATTTAAATTTTAAATATGTAATATTCACGATTCAAAATTAATTCCGTTGTCACACTTTGGGTGTAACACGAGTATGCCGACATAAACTACCCTACATCAATCACTCGTTCCAAATTGGGGCATTATTAAAAAAATCCCAATAAAGATCCACCACTACACTATACAACAAAAATGTAACAACTTTTTCTGAACATCCCAAAATAATACGTGTGACAAGTATTTCTTGACGAAGGGGGCACAATAGTAATACCTAAAACAACGAAAAACGCCTGAAGTGACGTATGCATCAACAATTGAATTCATTGAACATTAAAAATTCTTTCTTTTTAGCACAAACAAATTATTATTAACAAACAATTTATTAAAATAAGAACTAATCAAACACCCAGCTCATAAAATGCGGAAATCATAAAGTTCACAGCTTTATAAATTATTAAAAAATTAAAAATTATATCTAGGAAAATTAAAAATTACAACAGGGAATTCTAAAATATTTAGCATAAATCATAATTAACTAATTAAGAATAATAATTATCAAAATTAGATAAAGGAAAGAGAGAGAAAATTGACCGTTATTTGGAGCAGCTTGGTTGGTTGAAGTCGGTTGAGAATGGAAGAGAGAGATTTGGAAATGTTTCTGGAATACAGAAAGTGTCGAATTTTTTTGTTGAAGACAAGAAAAAATGAGTAGTAGTAAAACAAAATTAATTTAAATACGAAAAAATAAAATGAAATTTATGGTTAAAGGAAATGTAGGCTATTGGGCCTTTTTGTGTAATGGACCTTTGACTTGGGTTTGGGCTTGAGCTTGCATTTGTGTACAATTGGACTGTGTATACATTGTAAAAGCTATATATGTATACATATATATATGGAAAATTTGTCAGAAACAACCTTTTAAAGTGTCCACTTTATTTAAAATAACCTTTAAATTTTTTTTTTGCAATTTCAGACCACATTATAAAAAAAATTTATCAAATATAACCAAATGTTACTTTCCGGCGTTGACTTTATTTTTCCCGATGTTGACCACGAGTGTGCGAGTCACGTGACCTCCTATATTGCTTAATACACCCCTTTTCCCTCCAATTAACTCCTATTAAAACTAAGGGTGAGCAAAAATTCCGGGTATCCGGAATTGGAACTGGAACCGGTTAGGAACCGGCGGGTCCGGAATCGGAATTGGACCCGGTGGTTCCAATTCCGGGTAATAAATTAAGGACCCGGTTATAACCAATTCCAATTTTTAACTTTTTGGAACTGGAACCGATTGGGTACCCGGTTACCTAATGTATGATAAACTAAATAAATTTTAAATAATAAAAATATGTTGAATGTATCTAATTTGTAAATTTAAAAAGTATTATTAATACCTAACATAGATACAAATAGCTTAATGCATATATAAATATAAGTATTAAACGCTAAAAATGAACCTAACTAAAATAAAAATTATAATTTGTATTATATTTTAACAATTACATACATAAGTGGGTACCCGAAATTGGAACCGGTACACGGTGGTTCCAATACCAATTCCTAAATTTTAGGATCCGATTGAACCAATTCCAATTCCGGATCCGAATTTTAGGACCCGGTTCCAACCAATTCCAAGTCTGGGTCCTAAAATTTTGAACGGGTACCCGGTTTGCTCACCCCTAATTAAAATTCCTGCTTCTCTTTCATCCCTCTTTTAGTACGAGTATATTGGAGGGAAAGTTGGTGTATTAAGCAATATACGAGTTCATGTGCGTTGCACACTAGTGGTCAACATCGGGATAAATAGAGTCAACGACGGAAAGTAGCATTTGGTTGTTTTTAATTAAAAAAAAAATTATAATGTGGTCTGAAATTGCAAAAATAAAAAAATAAAAAATTAAAATGTTGTTTTAAATATAGTGGACACTTTAAAAGGTTGTTTCTGACAAATTTTCCTATATATATATATACAAAGTATATTTTTTTAATGCCGAACTAACAAACAAAATCAAATAACTAAACGTGGCAAAGTCACTCCTATGACATCCTCACAAAAGAGGTTAGTGATTTTAGATGGTGCAACATTGAAATAAATTACCCTCTCCGATTGGATGACACCCCCAACGAATAGGGGATGGTTTGAAATAAATTTTGACTTGTTTTTGGCAAACCGCTTAAAGATTTTATGGAGTATTATTTTTTACAATTTTTCCTTTTTTTTATATCATACTCAATCCATTATTTATTAATTATTGTTTAGAAGTTTCACAAGCATTTAGAATTTGATAGTTTTTTTTTTTATTTTCTACAATACTTTGTCTATTTCAAAATAATTGTTGTTTTGAAGTATGAGAAGCGCCCTTTATAGAATTTAATAGTTATTGCATTAATTAACTATTTTTATTTGTACATCTTTCAGAGAATAAAGAATGAAAATGGCCGAGTTGAAATCTTATTCAAGTCATCAATCAAATAATATAGAATGAAGAAAGACACATAAACTAGACATGATAATAATCACCATTATAACCATCATTAAGTACAATAGTACTTGGTATGGGTCAAGAGGAGACATAGATTTTGCACCATATCAACTCTATAACTTTAGGATTAAAACATGGGAAATTGATTTTGTTACATAAATTTGATGCATGCAAGTTATTTTCATTGCATATCCATTATAATGATGTAGCACATGTTAATTGGACCTACATACATAAAACTTTATTTTGTCACCAATAGAATAATGAAAAATTGTTTCGAAAATAATGCACAAAAGAAATATTGCATTGTATGCAAAAGAACTTTCGTTTTCTTTGTGGATAATGTTGTTAGAGTACTAACATTTGTGGGAGTGACTTCTTGTGGATAAGGCTTTCACATTTCCTACTTGCTCGGTCCACATGTTTTTATGAAACTATAATATACGGAGTACTTCATAATAATTTAATATGGTGTTTTTAATTTGGCAAATGCATAAACGCTTTTAGGGCGTTATAAAAGAGAACTAAAAGTGAAAAATTGAAAATATTAAAATAAAATTGATATTAATTAATTACGTACACTGATCAACGTGTAATTTTGTCTTGCATGCATTCCGTATTAAATAGTTATCTAACGTCTTTGGGCACTTGTTAGCAAGATCCTTTTAATTTAAGGATTGTAATTCAAATGATTGTAATTCATTTTAAATATATGTTAACTTATTTTGATTTAACTTAGACAATATAAGTCTTGCTAAAGTTAAATAAGTTCATGTATGTTCGAAACACGTTTATACAAAATTAGTTTTTTTGCAAACAATTTCACGCACAAATAAGATAATTTGCTACAAATCAAGTTCAAGCATGATAAAAGTTTCATATAAGCTCAAATGTGTTTGTTTTCAATTTACCTAAGCTAGAAAAATCTACTTTGCTCGATTTACCTTATTTGATCAGATTTTTCTAACCATTATTTACTACTTGTATCTACTAGTTCATCTAAACGTCTAATCATGTAATACTACTCCACAGTACTCTACACTTGAAATCACAATAGACATTAAATCAATGAAATTGTATAATATAATATGGTGCAATTTTTTTTCAATAAATTCTAAATGATTTATTTTTTCTCCTATTTTGGTGAATTACACTAAAGAATCCAAAGGGAACGTCTATATATATGTTACGTTCAAGGCATAAAAAATTCAAACATACAACAAAATTTCAACAAGAACGAAGCTATGCTAGTAATGAGATATATAAGTATATAACCCACTAAACTACGAGATTTATTGTCAAAAATAGAACTTATATTTTTCAAATAATTCATGCATCGTGTTTCTGAAGGGTTGACAAAATATATTAGAATTCATTTCTTTATAGGACTTAATCTCATTGACTAAAATGAGTTGAACTGAATTTATTAGAGCTAAACTGAACTTATTAGAGTTGAACTGAAGTAAACTGAAAATAATCGTATGAGAACATGTCCGTACTCTTGTCTCTACACCAATCGCATGCAGTCAAAAATTTATTAGATTTTGCAGTTAAAAATCAAAAAACGATTTTCCTTTATTGCCCTTCCTTTTAATGGAAAATTCTTGAGAAATTATGCATCTTATATTGGCTGGAAAGTTTGAAACCTTTGGAAATGATTAGGTGAGAACATGTGGAGCAGCTTATGCTAATTATTAAAAGAAACTTCAATTCACATGCCAAAAAGGTTTCTTCTATTTGCTCTTCTCTAGTGGACTACGTACATTACTAAATGTACATCCTTTAATCATCTGACTTCCACTCGTAACATCGTAATCTTTAACCTCACGACCTCACTTATAGGCTCCTTCTGTCTCCAGATAATAAGTCTATGCGCTAATACGCAAGTATTGGAGTTACAATAATCATATACAAACAAATTGTACGTCTTATTTAAAAAAAGCTAATCGGAAGTTTGGAGGGTCAAATCACAAAGTACAATACAACGAGTCAACGAGAACTACTAAAATACTAGGACGGCAAAAGTGTATATACCCTAATGCTTCATTATATATATTGATTAAACAAACTAATCGATCAAAAGTACAATAAAATAAATTTATTAGGTGCTTAATTAATTAACTAATTAATCAACCATGTAATTAAGTATTGCGTTCTTTCTGTAGTAGTTCAATGATTGCGGAAGATCATGTAAGTTTTAGGTGAGATGTCATACTGTATATTTTACTGCAATTAAATCTAACTAATCTTAACAAAAATTAATTAATTAATTAACTAGATTAGTGTGTATAAATGACAATGTATGTAACATCTAACACCAATATATGTCCTGGCCAAATCAATTAATTTATAATTAATTATATGTGGCAATTAAGGGTTTTTGTTACTGTCAACATCAGAATGACAGTACAATCCATTTCATAATATATGCATGAATGACATAAAATTATATGATCACCTACCTCTTCATGTTTAGTAAGAGTACTATGCTTTCCAATTTAGTCCAATTTTATTTTCTAATTAGAAAAAGTGTCAACTACTTATTTAATTAGTACACTACACCGTTTATTTTGTTAGGATCCCTAATTTCGAGATTATCTTCACAAATATTATTTAATTAAGCGCACAGCTAAAAAGCTCGGTTTAATTTTGATCGACTTGCACAAATTAAGTTAAATATGTGTCATACGTAAATAGTCACATTATCCAAACCTCTCGTAATTATGTGATTTTACCGACGAAGTTAGCCTGCAATCTATAGCATGCATACGGCTGGAGTACTATATGTGTGACTATTAATTTCGAATGACGTGAGGGGGAGTATAGTAAAAATCTATTGATCCAGACTAGACGAATTGATATCTAGGCAAAATCAATCGTAGCATGTGATGAATACACTAATAAGTTGCGACAAATCGATCAAATTGAAAGGGAAAACGGTGGAATTTATTGGCACCGAAAGTGACATTTTTTTTTATCGAAGGTGGGAAGCTATGGAGAGTGACTAATTTCTGCATTCATTTACCTTTTTATATTATGACTGAAGATTAAAATAAATTAAACAACAAAAATAAAAAAGTTCCACCAATTACTTTGTTTTTATTTTTATTTTTTTTTTGGAAAGATTAGTTTGTATGTATTTATTTATTAAGGATTTAATATTAATACCTTGCATCAAACATTTAATTTATGGAAATATACAAGTAATCAATTGTCTGATATTGCTTCATCATATAAGCTAGCTACCAATATTTGCAACAACAAACAAAAAAAAAAAAGTATAAGCTACCAATAAAAGTTAACTAAATAATCAATCTCTTGCTATAATATAATTGTCACTTTGAATACAAAATCTTGTATGGTGTGTTCCAAAGTCCAGACACTTCACTAGTTATGGTTTAATTAAGAGTAAAATTTTTTTTTTTTTTTTATTTTGGAGTTTAGAGAGCTACTAGGGCAGGATTTAAAGCTTTAACTAACTGAGCGATTCATCACTCTCACATACATACGAGTATATATTTATACTTCGTATCACGTTAATGGCAATGCATGATAGTTTTATTGACCAAGCCATTTGTATGAAGTGCGAATAGTTTTATTGACCAAGCCAAGCATTTACTACCTCCGTTAACTTTTAGTTGCAATTTTGAAATATTTTATATATTACAAATAATACCCCAAAGTTACAACTAAAAGTCAAATGAGGTAGTAGTATGAATTAGGATAAACTTATCGAGATGAGGCTATTAATGAACAATGACTATTTAAAAGGGGTTATAATTAATTTTAAAAGTGCGTTTCGATATTGATTTGACAACACTAACGCCTTTTATATGTTAAGTCAGCTTAGCTTTGCAGGTCTACGTGTGAGGACAGCACAGAGGGGAAAAGTAAGGGAATCCCCTACCTCACATTCTCACAAACAAATATAGTTGATGGAGCTCGAGTTTGTGACCTTAGGTAAGTTTCCCATCTAAGAGTGAAATACATCACACCTCACACATCATCAAATTGAGTGTGTGATGCATCACTCAAGAAAGTGAAGAAACCAGCCACACTAATATAACAATAGAGAGGATCATTGTTGAGGAAAGCTCACTATTATAATGGTAGTAAACTAAGTAGAAATAGCAAAATATATATTGTTCGTATAAACTTTTAATGTATTGTCAATAAAAATTTATACAAATAATTTGATGATCAAATTTTTTAGTATATTGATATAGTCAAAGCACTCTAAGTTGCCCTATTATGTTCACCTTATTTTCAATTATTAAGGTATAATTAGTTCAAATAAGATGAATTCAAGGCTATACAAGATCAAACTATATTACAACCAAAATTAGATGTAACGGATTCGGGTAAGTTCAGATAAATTTTAATAAGATAATATAAGTTCAGAAAAGTAAAAATTAGGTGAATAAAACACACTCTAAACCACGCAGACATTTAACTTATGGTATACTTGTATTGAAATAGGTTTTGAGGTTGTGTTATATAAACATTTCATTAAGATTGTATTGTCTTTTTTTTTTTTTTTTTACTTTATATAATTGCTAGCTAGCGATATATGCCAATCACTTGATGTACCAATCTACAAAGACTTTAATTGACAAATACATCCTCCGTTTCTTTATACATGCAATATTTTGACTTATCATCAAATCCGTCTCTATGTCATTAGAAGTAAGTCAAGTAACAGTGCAAGAAAAAGAAATGCAATTATGGCTATAAGTGGGACAAAGTGGCACTATCCATGGGTGAAGTCAATTGAGAACTGGGTCCTTCATGTTGCAAGTGGGAGTGGGCTTTGCATAGTTAGTAATGCATAAATATAAAGCAAACTAAATTAATGAGAATACAATTTTCTTGTATTACAAAAAAAACGAGCAAACAAGGCAAAGTGATGACACCATTTAACTCATAAATCAAGATATATATTGCATCAAAAAATAAATCAAGATATATATTGCGTTTCTATTAGCATAATCTGTGCACTTTTATTGAGTACTCTATTTTAAAATAAAAAAGATATAGTTCATAATGGGTCAAACATACATTTGTTGCACTTAAAATTGGTAAAACAAATTATGCAACTCCTTGAACATTGTAGGAGTTTTCAACAAATTCAGAAAATTTAGGAGAAAAATCATGAAATTTTATCCTATAATCTGGGCGTATAGATGCTGTTAGTCTGTAACGAATATTCCTTCAAATTCAAAAAACAAAATACTTTGTATATCCTTTGTCTTGCCACGTTTCTTATCCATATTGCGCACATTTATTTAATGATAAATATATCTCTATTTAAGGTATTATTGATATGTTAAAGTTATAAAATATTGACATTTTAAAAAATACTCCATACACATTAACAATAATTTATAAACTACATAACTATGTTTTCTTTTCTTATAGTATAGGATGTACGAGTATAAATTACGAGTACAAAAATTAGTCAAAACAAAACTGATTAATAATGTCAAATTTTTAAAAGTGTTATCCAATTTTTTAATTTAATTTTCGGAAATGTGTTATCTAATTCAAAAGGGAATAATAATAATTACTGTATTTTTTAGTGTCTTTTAGGACTTTTTTTTTAAAAAAAAAAATCTGTAATTACTGTATTTTTTTTTGGAAGAAAATAATTAATTTTTTTTAAACAATTATCATCAATCCAAAATTTGTTTTTTTTTTATTATTATTTTTTTTTTATTTTTTTTAAACTCACTAGTAACACATTCCTTCTTTTTCTCAGTCAACATATCCTTTTTAGTTCAAACGCTATCACATTTTTAAACTTTTACTGATTTTTTTTAAAAACATTACCACTGAGTAATTCTGTCTAGATTCAATTCTCTTTTGAATTTTACTGGTTATTTTTTTTACAAAACAAAAACATTTGGCTAGGTACATTTATTAACTTCCTTCCCTAAAAAAGATGGACTTGTTAACTTCTCACTTATCGCTAACCTATCCATATGACATTATCAACGTGACAACTAATTTCCGAACAAGTGAACACCCGTTTAAAACAAAAAATTGAGGACTACAACTACAAGTAACTAAGTAAGTTAAAAACACAAGTGAGTTGAATTTTGAACTACTGTGAAAGAGTGTGCTGCTCTCTTTTAAAGCAGCATCATTTCTGTCATTTTATATTTTGCTTTTTATATGAATGGATTAACATCATGTCCTTATTTCAGACTCAGTGATCAAGGCATGAGAGAGAGATAAAGACCTTCAAAAACCCAATTTCTAGAGAGAGAAACTAGAGAGAGAAAGCTCTGAATTTTAAAACCCCTGTTTCATCAATGGAGTTGGAGTCTGTAAATTGGGTTTTCTGACTACCCTTTTCTTCCTTTCTTCAATTGATTGCCCATATAAATTTAGGTGAGTATTTTTTTTTTTTTTTATAATTTATGGGTGTTTTTTGTTGTTGTTTTCAAGATGCTGTTTTTATGTAATTTTGGAAGTTTGTTTCTTTAATTTGTTGAAAATTTTGAATTTTTGAAAAAATTTGAATGTTTTTAGGAAGTGGGTTAGTTATAAAATGGTGGAAAGGAGCGTTCTTTTACGGTTATTGATACTCAAAATCCTCGTAATTAGTTTGTAATTAAGAGATAAATACCAGAGTTGTTCAAAAAAAAAAAAAAAGATAAATATCAGAGATTTAATAAATAAAAATGAAATTCATTTCAAGTTGAGGATAAACACAAACTAATTAAATGATTTTTTTTCTTTACTCCGTATAATTTGTGCAAATACTAGTCTAATCTCTCACTTCTTCAATTTAAGGAGCCAAATTCCCTTTTAAGGTAATTTAATTATTAATTCTCCTAAAATGGAAAAATTGTCTAACAAAATTTATTTTGGTGTGATATGTGATGTAAATTTTCCAGTAAAATCCAGGGTAATTTATGTGTTCTTGCTACCTGTCTAGGAACTTGAATTTTTATGGATGTTTGTTACCTAAAATGCCTGATTTTGGAGATTTTTTCCATTTTTGGTTGTTTTGCTTTTCTGGCGTTTTACAGCTTTTTTTTTTTCTTCTGAGTTGTTATATTTTTCTAGCATTTCATTTGCCAATTGGTTTGCTTTTTTGCTTTTTATAATTATAAATATTTGTATTTAGTAATTACAATTGAAAAAATGCTCTAAACTTGAGTATTTTTTCCAAAAAAATTTGGAGTAAGTTCAGATTAATTGTGTATTTTTTTTATGGAAACAATGTTTTTTGCATGTAATTGTTGTTGATGAAGGTAATTTCTTATTTATAATCATGAATATAATGTCATTATTTTTTTTTTTGCTTTGCTTTGATTTTTTTAATTTTTTTTTATGAATTATATATTGGATGATGTGCAGGAGTACATACACTAGATGTGAGATGGATTTATCAGAAGCAACAAAAACTTTATTAGATAGAATTCAAAAGTTAGAACCTGAAATAGCCACAAAAATTATAGGATGTATTTTGATACAAGATCATGGTGAAAGGGAGATGATTAGATTAGCTTATGCTCCTGATAAGCTCATAGAAAATTTGGTACATAAAACCAAACTTCAGCTAGGGTGTCTCTCCAAACCCCCGGTTTCGACTTCCCTGTCTCCTCCCATTTCCATAAACCCTTCACCCGTTTCGGATGTCTCAATGAATTACATGCCCTTTTCACCCAATGGCTCTAGAACCTACTCGTCTCCAACTGCATTCCCTGTCCGACAGCCACCCTACTGGGACATGCAGCAGCCTGACCAACAATCTATTATGAGTTCTGAATTTCAGTCATATGGAGATTCTATTGCAGATGATTTTTGTCTGCAGAATCAAGCTCAATTCATGGGGTTTGATGATCAATTGGATCCTATTAATGGTGGAGCGGGTTTTCCTGGTGATCTTTATTACTCTGATGCTGCATTGGGTAGCTTGAGGAGTCGTAGATCACCAAATTTGTCCGATTTGCCCATTAAAACATGCCATTATTTCAACAAGGGTTATTGCAAACACGGGGATAGCTGTCGTTATTTGCATGGACTGGATAGTTTCCAGCCACTTTTTAGCCCAAATGAACTCGGACTTGATGATCATATTTTTTCTCCTGGCTCTCTTGAGAAACTCGAGCTTGAGATCAGCGAGCTCTTGAAGTCAAGGAGGGGTAATCCGGTTTCTATTGCTTCACTTCCAATGTTGTTTTATGAGAAGTATGGGAGGACACTTCAAGCTGATGGATACCTAACCGAGAGTCAGAGGCATGGACGAGCTGGTTATAGCCTGACAAAGCTTCTTGCCCGATTGAAGAGAATACGACTAATTGATAGGTACAAATATCTATTCATATTATAATTCAAGTTTTCATTTCCATGTACATGTTATGGCTAATTTATTAAGTACATTATGCAGACCACACGGGCAACATGCAGTGATTTTAACCGAAGATGCTTCAAAATACAATTTGGATAATCGGGGTGAAAGGAATGATCCAGGTCCAATTGTCAGTGGTTCTCGGCAAGTATACTTGACTTTTCCGGCAGAGAGTACATTCACTGAAGAGGATGTATCTAACTATTTTGGGTATATGTAGCTTCTAACTTTCGACTTTTGAGAATGCTTTGTTTTATTGCTAGTATGGATTGTTTTTATTGACTCATTGCTCTTGTTTATAATTGTAGCACTTTCGGTGCTGTTGAAGATGTTAGGATCCCTTGCCAACAAAAGCGGATGTTTGGATTTGTGACCTTTGCTAGTGCTAATACTGTGAAGACTGTTTTGGCTAAAGGGAACCCTCATTTTGTTTGTGGATCTCGTGTGCTCGTTAAACCTTACCGGGAAAAGTCAAAGCTTGTTGATAGGTAATTGTTTATTACCTTCAAATTATGATCTATATTTTGGCTTTGAAATTTAAATTCATGTAATCTGATTCTCATATATAATTATCACAGGAAGTACATGGAGAAAAATGAAAACGGTATGTTTTATCCTGGAAATTACTTGGAGCTAGAACCTGACTTCCACCATAGTAAGTGATGTAATGTAAATGGATTATAACAATGGGGCTGATATAAGATCTTTTTACTGAAATGCGGATTTCTTGTAAACTACTCACCTTTATTTTTTGAATGCTTTGATTTGATTAGCATGATTTACGAGCTATGCTAATGAACCTTAACATGCAGTGCCTAGATGCGAGGCCCCAAGGTTTTTAAGGAGGCAAATTATGGAAGAACAGGAGCAAATTCTTGAAATGGAGAGAAGACGCCTCTCTGAATTGCAGTTTGGACGTAAAAATATGATCAATCGGCAATTCATTGGTCATGGCATGGATGAGCTAAATGCTTTTGAAGGTATAACATTTTCATTTTTGAGCGCGAAAGAAAATTCAGAACATCTTCGCTAACACTGAATATGTGGTTGAATGCTGCTGTGTTCTGACATCTACTTCTCTGCTGGTTCTTTGCAGATCATGCGAAAATCACGAATTCTGAACAATATCACTATTTGCTGGATGTTTTCAATAACTGTTCTTTAAGTAGTGGATCGAACCATCCAGGCACTGATTACATTGATCGAGAAAGGTATGCATCATATAATTAGCCTTTACACATTGATAAACCGTTTACCATTTATCGCTCTCTGTCCCTTAATAATATTGACGACATTTAGCTTTTTGCATGGAGATAGAGTGGAAAAGTATAGAGAAGGATCTAGGTGTGTGGTTATCGCCTTGTTGGGGGTCAACTTTATAGTAATAATAGAGAGAAAAAGCTTACTGAAAAGAGAGGATCAAATTATGTTTTCCCAAAATAAGTGTGTAGTTTTTAATTAAGGTATAGACAGTATTTTAGATTGTTCTGATTTCATTATCTGCTAGCAGCCAGGGGATTGACCTTCCGGAGAGCCCTTTTGCGTCAACAATGGGAAACGGCATTTCTACAGTCATCTAGATGTCCAGCAACACAGGAGATATATACTTATAGAGAAAAAAAAAGAAAAATTAGGAATACTGCGATTCAATGGTTTGGCTTTGGTTCCCAATATAGAACAGTTTCATTTCATTTGGTTATCTGCCGTTCCCAAGTCCTGTTAGTTTGAAGTCCTTTTAGCGAAAGTACATAACAGAAAGGCTAAAAGAAAGACGATTATGATAAAAAGAGGTCAAGTCAGAAGTCCGAAGCATCATCTCCTCCCTGTTGATTTAGGTAGAAGGAGTTTGAATAGAAAAAGAAGATTATGAATACACAAAATGAAGACGGCCATTTATGTAAGAAGGTTTGCACAGGTTTTTTTTTTTGCTTATTATGACAGAAGATGAAAGAAGTTCGGAAATATCTCAGTAGAAAACATGTAGTATTCTTATAGTCTTTTGGTAGAACAAGAAGAAAAAGAAAGAATCAGATAAACTTTTCCTAGGGTTTTTACTTATGCTTGGTGGTTTCGGAGAGGTGAAGATATGTTTGAATTTGTCTCCGAAGCCTCAGCAATAGATGCAAAATAACATTTTGACTAAAAGGAAGGGTTATTACTAAGCTCTTCACTTGCATATTACAACTGATGAATATTAGCTCCTATTAACTCAAATTTATATAGTACTTCATATTGTTTATATAGTGTTGCTTCTAGTCATTCTTTGCTTAGGCCATTCTGTTTCTTTTCGAATTTGTCTTTACATTTTTGTGCACAAAATTTATCTTGTGATGGGTATAGAATGATCATGTGCTTTTCTTTCTATTAGCATAATGGTTAGTGTTGTTTTTGTTTATTGAACATGTTTGTGGATCCTAGTTAAAGATCAATGTCGACGTCTTCTTTTTCTTTAGTTTTCTAGTGTGATCGAGTACTAGCTATAATGAAAAAAAAAAAAACACTTTTAATAAAGTAACAGTTACAAATACACTTAGGACATGTTCTGTTCAACTTAATTTCAGCTCAGTTCAGTTCCTAATTTTCTTCTCTCATAAAAAATCCATTTAAGCTTAGTTCGCGTTGCTGATGAGGTGAATATGCGTTTATTCATACGTGTATATTCTATTTTTTTTGTTGATAATATATGCACTATTATTGAAGTTGTATGATAGTACAAAATAGATAAAGTATACAAATGTATTGTCTTTGACTAAGGTTTGATATTGATGATTCCACATGAAAATGCCAAGTTGGGAGGGAACAAAGACATTGGTGCATACAATTTCCTAAGTGAATTTTCTTTTATGATATGGTTTTTTTTGAAGATTTTATTGATATTTGCATAAACAAAAGCAAAAGGTATCTGTGTCTCTCGTTTACTGCATCATTTTATGCATCTTTTATCCTATAGTTTCGCCAACCAATTTTTAAAGGGTTTGTGATTGGTAGTGCCAATTCCAATGTTTTGACTGATTTTTCTCCTTACTTGGACCATTATGGGCAAAGTGTCTCTTTTTATTTTTAAATCGTTTGTTCCATTGCTTCCACCAACCTCGTAATAGTATTGTATATTCTACTATCCGTTTTATTAAGATTGTCTCATTTAATCTATTTATTTTTAACAATAGTAATCCATGTATGTGGGCAATTAATTAATTAGTTGGTGCATGATTGTTTAATTCGAGCATGGATATTATATAATACAGGTAAATACTTTTGAATATACTTTGTACTTCAAAAATATTCAGACTACTTTTCTTTTTTTTTTTTTTCTTTTTTTTTATAAGACAATGGTACTCGAGTTGATTTATTTTTTGAAAGCTAATGACACTTTTTGTGGAATTAATGAAACATGGTACTTCTAAATTACTATCTTATGCATTGTACCATAATGGATTATTTTTTCCCCTTTATAAAAAAAAAGGTTGGCGAAAGTACGATGACTTATAGAGCTAAGGTTGTGTATATCTAATCTAATCTCCTTAAAGTATCGAGGAAGCCTAATTTGTTCGAAACATTAATGATGACGGGTCGATAATATGAATGATTTGAAATTTATTAAGTGGGATGGACCATCTAAATTGTGGGGATATATAAAACATGAAAAGCATATCTTGAATCAATCTTGTGATCTTATTTATCTACCTGTCCTTAGAACACATTATCCATCCAAATTCCTAACCACAAATATCCCAATTTTATCATGTGATAGCCAGAAGGATGTGCATGATACCTCTTTTTTCTCCATGTGTGTGGAGCCCTTTTTAACATCTAAGGACAAACATATTATGTTGCATAAATGTCTACAAAATATTGTTTTGGAATTAATGTCTCTTATAGCCTGAGCTCATATAATTATTGATTATTAAACCGGTAAATGGACCGTCATTGGATTGATAATACAAAGTATTTTCTTTTTCGAGTTAGCCCTCTGTAAGAGCAGGTCGTGCCTCTAATACGTGTAATTTTTGTTGATATGTACAAATCTACGTTCTACTTTCGAAGAATTTCGACTTTATGTCAATCAAATAAAGAGTGGACTATAATATGTTGATGAGAAAGCAAAGGTATGATTGAATTTGAAGCACAAAAATGAAAAGAATCTCTAATACATTCCCCAGTAATGAGGGCTCATCACTAGGCGTTATGATAATGACTTTACAACTTCCTCAAATTAGAAAGGACTGTCCTTAAGTGAGTGATTTCCGGAGAAAATTTTGATGAAAATTTTACAAATTACAGTATATGCTTTACAGCTGGAGCTATAATCTTAAAAAAAAAATGGTAGTATAATCTAAAAAAGTATGTATAATCTCCTCCATTTTCCTTGTTATTTTTGGCAAAAAGGAACAAAAAAAGTGTCAAATTATCAACCTACTTCATGTGAGTTGTATATGAGAGAGTAAGGATGTGACTTTTGAGCATGAAAGTTATTGATTGCCAATGGTTAGACTTGCTTCCTATATGGGGTAACGATTGATGGGGTTCGAGTTATGTATGTTGTGGTCGTTCATGTAAGGTGATTTAGGGTCTGTTTACTTCAACTTAATTTCAGATCTAGTTCAGTTTAGCTTCAATTAGTTCAGTTCAATTCAGCTCAGTTCAGTATATGTAAATAGTCCCTTAGTCTAAATATCTTAGGTTTGAGGTGATTGGCAACCGTAGTTGCTACTTCAGTCACTTTGCGCGAAATAGAACCTTAACAGGTATTATGATACACGGTACAATACATGAAGTGTCTAACTTTATATGTTCAACCCAACAACCATTCTGCGTACACCAATATGTTTTCACTGCATGATAGATCATTGCATAAATGTGACAGAATTCTTAAGAGTACATTTCAAAGGAAAATGGAAAGAAAAGCTAAATTAAGGCAGCTTTTCTTACAAGGCCAAAACTATTACGACTCTCTTTTGATTTATAACATGATAATCCAAAAGCTATAATTGTTCCCAGTCTTCTTACTTTTTTTCTGGATGAGATAACCATTTTATGGCAAGAATGCCTTTTCTTTTAAGTCTAAAGCTTCATCCATAAATTGACAGTTCCCTCTAGAAAATTTTCCTCCCATCTTATTCTAACAATCTAACCACTTCTGCTGCAAATGGAAATGAGTAACCTCCGCGACACAGTCAGCTCCTCTGATCCTTTTAAACAACATAATCGAATGAAAGGGTTAACAACGTGAATGATAACAATAACTCTAACGGCGTTAGCTGCATTGTAGGTGAACAACCTTGCCCCAACCGGACAACCCTATATCCAATTTGTAAACAATGTGGCGAAGGTAATGATTGCGATCATAGAAACTATGTTGTAGATACTATTGTATTAATTGTACACCAACTTGTTTCACTTGTAGGTTCAGTTTCTGGTAAAGTGGTAATCTGGGATGGGGAGGACAGTTGTTGCAACAACTACCACTGTATTGACTATGTATGTTGTATAAGATCTTATGAACTAATCCTAATTCCTAAATACTGTAAATGACTTTGTTAATTTGCCTGTTAAACTAGTTTGATGGTTAGTTCTCCATCTCTAGGTTTGTTCTCTGTCATAAATGTTTTCGAAGTTACACAAAACTCGTACTCAACATATGCATCAATATATTACAATCAACGACCTAGTCTCCTCAACCTCCATATCACATACGAGTAAAAGACTAAAAGTCACCCCTTCGCCTAAAATCATAGGGAAAAAAAAATACTAACACATTTTATGTAGCACAAACTAGTTGGCCAAATGGTATCATCGAATCTACAATCGACTTAGGTACAAAAATTACCTCATATTTGATTAATAGATCTAATTCATATGGATCTGACTCGAAACAATAGCAAAACAAGTAGACTTCTTTTCAAACAACAACACCTGAACAAAGAAACAATGAGTAATGTTAAATGAGATTCTGTAACAGTGTAAAATTGTGTGTGATACAAAGGGAGTATACTATAAAAGGGTAGGCACAGTAGAGATTGTTAGGTCCAATTATACAGATACTGTATGGAAAACCTCGTAGACCAAAGTGATGACAATATCTAAAATAGATAGGAACATTATAGTATCGTTTTGTTGGTATAACACTACAACATACAGTAGTATACACCATATTGTTTCTCTAATTCAACTACACAACTATTGCTTGTTGTGTTCAACAAAATGCTGTGAACTTCTATGTTACAACTTACAGATATATGATGTGTAGTGACAAACAACATGCGCATAAGCTTTCTGATGAAACAAAATCACCAATTTACCATTGACATGTTATGACGATTTTCAGCAAAATTTACAATCTGCTGCTGCTGTTAAAGAGTACTCATGAGCCCAAAAAAAGACATTTGTATGATAACTATGTATTGATTGTGTGCACTGTTGTGATTACAGCTGAACTCAAGACAATTAAGACCTGCAATGAAGTGACCAAAAAATGAATGAGTATAATGCAAAAGAATATAGTATAGTCTGAAAGGAAACTCACGAGAGCATCCCTATTGAATTTTACGAATTTAGTATGGCATCCTATATTAAAACTTGAAAATGGTTACAACCCCTATGAAATATAGTTGATGAGCATGCCCATAGGCCATAGCAGCATAGCTGAGAGCCACAATCAGTTATAGAAGAATTTATTGGAAGGGAAGTGTTAAAGGGTAAAATTGATATGCTAAAAGCCCTTCATCAGATATTAAGACGACTCATGAATAAATGTTCGCTCAGTAAGCCAATAACATGTTTAGAAATACTTAAAACATTATCATGGGTAACTAACCTTGATAGTATTAACCTCGAAAAATGGACCTAGCAATACCACAGTTTGCTTGGAGATCACAGGAGCAACAAAGTTGCCTTCAGTCTATTTCAATACAAATATAAACAAGTCGGGAATCAGTGTAATTCCTGCAAAAAAAAAAAACACAATGACCTTTAGAATTGATCTTTCAAACAGCAAATCTGAGTATATACAATGTAATTTACCAAAGCAGGCAGATAAGATTATCTACAAATGGGGTTAACATACCATTAGTTTATGAAAATAGTATGTACCCAAAATTTGACTATACACGTCTTCAAAATCAGTGTCATGATGAGAAAGCTCAACAATATGGTTAGTCCCATTTACGTTAAAACTACCCAATTCAACCTTGCTTTTCATATTTCTTTGCAAACTCTTTGAGCATCATGCCTTGCCTGAACGCTATATACTTATCCACACTAGTACCTGCCCACTGCTGACAGAAGGATTCATCAGTCGGAACCAAAGATCTCAGAGGAAAAGGTCCCTCTGGTGCTTTGTTCAGGTAAACCAAAAATCTATGCCGAGGACGAATTCTCTGTTCCAGTGATAAGCTAAGGTATGTGGGATATTTCGTTAAGGATCGAACTTCATTTTGAAGTTCATTAACTAGATACTTATACTTCGGCTTAAGATTTCGCTCCAGTGACAGAGAAAGTACCTACAAAGATACATGACAAACAACCATAAGATTTTCTAGCAACATTTTTTTGAGAAGAAACATAATGGAATCAGAATATTAGGCAACCTGACATGCAATACTGACCAGAGAGGGCTTCTATAGTAAAATAATCATAACTCGTAAGAATGATGAGATTTAAGAGATAAAGAAAAAGACCTGTGTGATGCTAGTCAAGACTTTCAAGATTTCAGGATCTTGCATGCCAATGCTCCTCAGAAAATTGATCCGGGGCAATAATCCATCTTCAATGCTGTAATGAAGAAGCTGGGGATGTTTAGTAACCATTTTCACAATACTTTCTTTAGGTGCACCCAGCTCTTCTGAAAGGAAATCATAGCGGTCATTCCAAGAGATGTCAACCCGCTGAACAAGAATTTGAGGACTCAAAGTCACAACTTTGCCCAAATCACTTTTCTTGATCCCAACCTCTTCAATCAAGTATCTTACAGTGGGCTTCAGGGAATTTTCAACACTATATGAAAAGATAGATGGAGCAACAGTGATTACTTGCCCTATCTTGGATTCAGGAATATCTAAATCCACCAGAAATGCCACATGGGACTTCATATTGCTATCCACAGTATACCCAAGAAGTTGAGGTTGCCTTAATAGTATCTTTTTGATGTCGTTTTGTTTGACGCCAACATTCATCAAGTATTCCAACCTTTCCCGTGCAGAAAAAACATTAATATGAAAAGCATTTGTGTGCCTTCTGTACATCTGAACAAAATGAGACTCTTTCATCCCATAGGTACTCAGATAATCAAGAAGGGGAATCCATCTAGTATCAAGTCTAAATTCCTCTGCTAGCTGTGGATATTTTTTCTTTGGACCTTTCCTTCCTTCCAACTGCAATCAAAGGCAATAATGGAAGGCTCTTCAGTCCAAACAGCAGCAATACATCCTCACACTGACACTTCAGAACATGATGAAAGCCTACCTTCCCTTTACCATCCGCTTTTGTGCCCACATTACTTGTCTTTTTCCGGGTTCCTAATAAGAGGATTATATGAGAATCGAACTCAAACTGGGACAATTTGATGAAGGACTTCAAATCTTACCTGGTCTCAGCTTGGTAGCAGCCAACAATTTAGATCTTTGTTCACCACTATTCAGGTTTGCTGGTTCTGCAAATTCATCATCCTGCAGGAATTTGTTGAAACAAATCATGTGATATTTTAATGTACAGGTCTTTGATAAGATAATAAAGTGAAACGGAGCTTTAGAGCACTGTAAGACCTTTAGATGATACGATTATGCATATTAAATAAATGTATGATGGAAACAACTTCCCATGATAGAAAAAAATGTGTTCACAGTGATACGTGAAGCTAGTCAAGTCGTCAACTTCCGTAAATCCTGAAGCTTCCAATCTTTAATTTTTCGATAACATATAGGCTACTTTTAATTTGGAGCCATCAGAACAGTAAAGTACTTATATTTATTACTATGTTAAAAAAAATATGAGTTTTCCAGTTATCTAAATCTAACCAGACTACTACTATGTGGTATGATGGATTGATGAGGCATTAAAATTTAAGGAGTGAGGGATAGTCAAGGAACTGAATTCCTCATAGAAGAGCGGAGTGAGCAATAGAGCACCCATAAAAACCTACAGTGTCAATACACAAACCCTTATGATTGAACACCATCCAAATAAAATTTTGCACTGCAAGCATAGAAACTCATAATCATATTCACATCTTACTATGGAATATCAAACAATAGAAGAATCCCTCCCCTTATCTATACATACTTACATAGACTGTCGATTACGAAAGCAATCCCATTAGCTTAGCTTCTGAATACCCTCCTCATTATGATTCTCAGCCTTCCCCTTATCTATAAATAGACTGTCAATTACTATTGCGAAGGCAATCCCATCAGCTTAGCTTCTGAAAACCTTCCTCATTATGATTCTAAGCCCCCCCCCCCCCCTTCCTTCCCTCGAACAAAGCCATCAAAAGTCCAATGTAATCATTCGTCGTTGCTTACTAAATAAATTATGATACTTGAATTATTATGCTATTTATCTTGGTTAGTTTCAATTTATAATACCCTTTAAACATCTGAAAATAGGTCTTTTTTTTCAAATTTTGCTAGATAATTTAAGAATCATGACACGTTTAGGTGACACCGCCGTAAGCTAAGCTAAGCTAAGCTAAACATCATCAAATACACCCATTATTTAGTGATTTTGTCATATATTCTTAAATGAATACCAAATTAGGATGCTAAATTTCATTTTTCACAATTTTAAGCTTACTCAAAATTTCTACTTAATTCATCATTCAACCATTAATTCTACATCAAAAATCAGAATCAAACAATAGCATAACATCAGAATTATACAGAAACCCAAAAACAGTAACAAAATCAATTGCAAAATTACATAAAATTCAACAAACTCACATCATCATTCAACCAAGGAACACCACCATCATCATCATCATCAACATTATCAATCACAACACCAGAAATCAAATTCGAATCTTCCAGAACCTCCACCTCATCATCTTCTTCTTCATCAGAATCGTACACAGGAAGCGGGTCGCCGAACGGAGAGCGGCGATTGGGCTTCAAAAGCTTAGGGTTAGAATGAGCAGAAGGAGGAATAATTAGGCGGTGAAATTGGGGGCTGAAGATGAAGTGAGGTTCAACAATGGCGGGAGGAGAGAGAAAATGGAGGTAAGGAGAAGTGGAGGAGAGAGTGAAGTGAGAGAAAATCGCCATTAAAGGAAGGAAGAGAAGACAAAGAAAGAATATACGAAGATAAATTAGAAACCCTAAAAAATTGGGGAAGAAGGTATCTTTGGTAATGGAGGAAGTGGGGTTTAGAGAATCTGGTGGTTTATCTTCTTCTTCGTCTTCATTTTGTTGTTCATGGTATGGTATTGTTCTGTCAACCAGAAGTACAAGATAAGAGAGTTCCTTTGGGTCTTGGTTAAGTTCAGTTCGGACAAAATAAGTTTAAATCGAGATTCTTGACTATGTTGTACATTCCTCTAGAGTATGGAGTATGAACTAATTTGTGTTAATACTCTTGTGTTATGTCTAAGAATAGAATTTTTCTAGCATTTATTGAGTAGGTTGTTATAAGAGGTATTAGCTTAGCAAGATAATGAGTCATTTTATAATCGTTAATCCTCCCTCGTATTTGCTTGAGAGCAAGTGATAATTAAGAAAAATATACTCAACGAAACAATGCCCTCCAATACGATACTAAGCTCAGAGAATATAGGTTGATATCTAGTTTTGTTGAACTTTATTAGTTATCTTTAATCAATTAAACTTATTTTTGTTGAAACTTATGTATGTTAATAAGTTGAGGAGAATGAAGTCTAAATAAACTCAAATAAATTAAGAAAAAAAATAAGTTTATATATTATTTCTGTAAAGTAAAATGTAAATATTTTTTTGATGGAAATAATAAAGTTCACATATATGTGACTTTAGATAAAATAAGCTCATATAAATCTAGTTAGGTCAAAGTAGGTTAAAAAAACATGCTTTAATAATATATATATATATATTTTGCATTTACATGTAAATTTTGGATCGTTGACAAATGTCAAACAAAAAATTTACAATTTTTGAAAGTTAAAGGTCAAATTTTTAAATAATAATTGTAACGTTAACTTAGAGCATACATCATTATAACCATGTCCAATTAAAATTCCTTATTATCTTAGATTCTAATAGCATGATTCATGCAGGTTCTACACTAACTCAATCATACTCAACCTAACTTGGCTAATTTAGGCCTGACCTATCCCATCATACCCTAATGGGTCACAGTTAATTCGTGTTCATCGGCTTAGGGAGGATTTCAAATTTCAGTCATGTCACAGTTAAGTTCGCGTCTAATAATCTTTATGTGTCCATGTTAATCAAATCATAAAACAAGTCACTCTGATTCAAATTGAGATATTTAGTGAAATTAATTTTTAATACCTCTAAATACGATTCATAATGAGAGTGTCAAAATCAATTTCCATGTTCCTATTCGGAGATCCTCATCTTCTCCTCCTCATTCTCCAACAAACACTATCATGGTTTCCTGGGAGGCGCCACCAACAAATTTCTACAAACTCAATTTTGATGGTTCGGTACTCAACAAATTAGCAGCCGCAGGGATTCTCATCAGAGACAGTAGTGGGGCAGTTTCAGGAGCTCGCGCTTTCAACCTCGGCACCACCAAGGTTTTCATAACAGAGGCCATGGCTCTTCATAAAGGCATTCTTCTTGCTCTTGAGCGTGGGATCAAAAATATCATAATTGAAGGTGATAATCTTTTAGTAATCAACTCTGTTAATGGCATCTGGTCAGCACCATGGCAAATTGATCATATTATTCAAGACATTTATTCACTTCTTAGCAATTTCGATAACTATAGCATTCGTCACATCTTTCGAGAGGCAAATCAAGCGGCGGACTGGATAGCAAATGTTGGTCATTAGTTAGTGATAGTATGAATATAGTCCCTTGTAATAATTCTTTTTTATTTCCCATCCTTTCTTCCGACGCACTAGGAATTCCCCTCGTGAGGAGGGTTTCCTAATGTTTTCTTTTTTTCTTACCATTGTAAAAAAAAAAAAAAAGTTCACATCATAAAAAAAAAAAAATTCCTTAAACGCTGCGTTTTACCAATTGGGCCAATTCCAATCCCAAAGGCTAAAAAAGGGCAAGTTTTACACCAGATCGTAGCAGCTAAAAGAGCAAACTTTAAGAGAGAGAGTGAACCAAATCTCAGTCACCGGAGCTCCGATCACCAGAAAACAGGAGAGAGAAAATGAACACCGACATTACAGCATCCACAAAGCCCGAATTCACAGTAGTTGATCGAAACCCACCTTTCACCAAAGTCGTCGGCAATTTCAGCTCCCTCGATTACCTTCGTTTCGTCACTATTACCGGAGTTTCAGTCACTGTTGGCTATTTATCTGGTAACCCCACTTCATTTTTCTGCATTTTAATCAATACCCATTTCCCAATTTGTAGTTTTTTTATTTAATTTTTCTGGGTTTTTTGTGATTTAGGGATTAAGCCTGGAATTAAGGGACCTTCAATGGTGACGGGCGGGCTTATCGGGTTGATGGGCGGGTTCATGTATGCTTACCAGAACTCTGCTGGCAGACTCATGGGGTTCTTTCCTAATGATGATGAGGTAGCTAAGTACAAGAAGCAGCTTAATCAGTGATTTTTATTTTATGAAAATGGGAAATTTGTGGAATTTATGATATATTTTGGTCAGTTTTTTAGGGGGAGTTTGCTTTAATTTTGCAATGATAATTAATCTCAAGAACATTTTTGCTGGGGTTTTAATTGAAATAATGTTCCCTATTGTTGTCATACTGCAAACCCTTGTTCATTTTGAGATATTTCTGAGGTGGGATTGTTGTCCAAGTGTTGATATTGATGAAAGAAAATGTTTCATTGGATTTAAACAGTTGGTTTGATTTACTTAGGAAACTTTTTAAGTTGTGTGTGAGTTTTGCTTGTTGGGTATGTAATACTGGTTGGCAAATGTGACGTGTAGACTTAATGTTTTCTTGGATGGCTCGTTAACTCTTCATTGACTATAATGAGATAGGTTGAGATTAGAATTGAGACAGTTTGGTCTCCTTGTTTGGTACAGTTTAGTTTGAGCTGGTCTAGTAGATGCTTAAAGGGGCGGTCTTGTGGCTTTATTATGTGTGAGTGATGTATGGCTTATTCTTATGTGTTTGATGTTGGCTATTGGGTTAAAATTCAGGTAGTTTGACATTTTTGTCTTAAGAGCATTTTGTAAGATTTCAAGTCTTTGATGTATTTAGGATCGACTTCAATTGGATTAACTGGAATACTGGACCTCAATGCTTTGAGTCAAGTTTGAATAATCTGTAGTCTTGTCTAGGCTAGCTGAGGGATTATTGGCATAGTTTTATCAAAGGGGTGCTTACCTTAAAATTTACACCACTTCAGCTCATTATATGTGGACATAGACAATCTATGTCGAAGATTAGCTATAGAAGCATGACAAGCATCAAATAAAAACTAAAAGGCTATTCATTTAGATGAAACTTTTCACAATTTCACCTATTAACCTTGTTCAGTTCCACCTTCTGGCCCAAAAGAAATGCAGTATTTAGCTCACTTCTACATTGAAATACATATTTTTCTGCTGTTAGTGCTCCTGTCAGTTTACCAGGATGAATATGTTTCTGCTGTTAGTGCTCCTGTCAGTTTACCAGGGTGAAAGGCCTAACAGTGTAATTATAGCTGCTAGAATTGCAGGATTGTGACATAATTCAGGAATTTTTTTTCATGAGTTGCTTAATAGTTTTATGTCTGTCAAGTCATGAGCTTCTCTCATCTTCTTTCGTAAATCTCATACTTTCAATCTTTGGGATAATTCTAGAGCCTTATTCTTCTACTTGTATTTCACCTTTTTTCGGCTTGTTATCCTGTTCAACCTATCTAGTGGTAATACCACAGGCTTTTCTACTATTCAATACTCAGATACTAGTGCGTAGTTAGGTAATGGAGAAAGAGCGCAACATTTAGGCTGCACAATATTATTCAACTCATTTTTTTAAGCTGAGAGATTTTGTGGGCACATGACATTGCAATGGTATAAAAGCAACCTAATTTTAGGCCCCCTTCTCTGTATTCCAGGTTGCCTGTCTTTTACCAGTATAGCAGTGAGCCAGAAAATTATATGGAACATGTTGTTGGTCGGGATTTGAGATTGTTGCCTTTTGCTGTGCACTTAGGGAATCTGGATTTGAGATTGTTGCCTTTTGCTGTGCACTTTGGGATCAGGATTTGAGATTTTCACCTGTTGCTGATGACATTTTAAATTAAAAGTGTTTAGGTGTTACTCTCACCCTGTCATATTGCATGAGAAAGTCCAGACAAGTCTGGATAATATCAAATAGTACTCTGATGATGCATTGGGCAGGCCTGGTCAAAACAATTGCAAATTTCTTAACTCAATCTTATTTGCATTATAGGATCTGATACAGGATTCACTTCCCTAGAGCTAACAATGACACTTAACCATTTGGCCTCCTTGCATATTCTAACTTTTAGGTAGCTCAATGCCTGTACTCTTAACCTACCTATGCGTGCATTCATAGCTCTTCTTACATGTTATAACCTCCTTGCAAGCTCAATGCTCTTTTCCTATGCGTGCGTTACCCACTCATAAGTGTATGGTTTTCTTTTCTTCAACATTCAACTTGATAACATATAAAGTGTATCCTTCATTTAATCACATGCTCCCAAAGGCTTTATTAATGGAGGTGTCATTTTGCTTTAGATGTGGTGATAGGTAATTACTCCGTACATAGCCTTGCTTGTATAATTTTTTAGTCTATTAGATCTTATTGAAGCATTTTGCATCCTCAGATTAATGTTTCTCTTTCTATTCATGCATTGCTGATTCAAGTAATTGAAATATTAAGCTTTATTAGCATTCAAACACGGTTAAGTATGAACTGATTATACTTTGTGGAATGCTTTATTTCAGTTCTTATTTAGGTGTGTGCTGTATGTATAGAGCTTATTAATGAGTGAATGTACATAATCTCGTGTTGCATTATGTTGTAAGGTTTTGGAGATTTATGCATATTGAATTGCCTGAAATCTAAAACCTTGCGTGGTTAATGTTTTGCACATTGTTCATGTTCTTGAAGTTGTACATGGTTAAATATCTTGCATTTTCTGATGTGTAGCTATAAAGCTCTTAATGCTCCTTTGAAAACCATGTATCTTGGGAAATCAAACTGATAAAACTTGTTATGGTGGTTGACAGAGATAAATAAAATTAGGCTAAGGCTCTGTTCTCCTCACACCTCATTTCAACAAGTTTAAGCAGAAGTAAGTGTCCATGTAGATTAGCTGTTTTTGGTATATTCTTTATTTTCCTAGTTTATACTTGTACACTGTATGATAAAGAATTTCGACGACAATAGAGACTGTGTAGCTACATTTGAACTGTCGGACCCAGGTTTGTTGTCTTGTAGGAGTCACTAATGGTTTCTGAAAGAGAGTCAACAGACCTTATATGAGACACTTTTAGACAAAACCAACCACCACCCCACCCTTCATTAGAAAGGTGGCCGGAATACTTAGTTGAGCTGTTGAGATGCTCCTTAAGGGGACATTTTTCCTTATGGTCTGCCTTTTTCTTCTTTATCATAGGATTTCTAATGTTAAAATCGAGTCGAATGGTGGTTTATCTCATTATTCTACATTGATCATGTCTAGATTGCTGGTAAAATGCAAACATTAACATACTGCAACGATTATATATTCATAATTGCAGAAGAATTATCAATGCTCCACCACACTAGTGTTTACTATGTCGGTTTTCCATAATCATCTGTCGATCCATAGTCTGATAATATGCTATGTATATACACTATTCTCTCATTCTGATTGCTGAAGCTCATATGTATCTGATTACGTCGACATCTTAGCGTTTTAACTTTCAGCAACTTAATCAAAGCAAACCAAAGGAGACTATAACTTCTCTCGTACATGTATATTGCACCATCTATGTCTTGCAATTTGAAGCATACTTTTCTTTGGCCAAACTGAACACTGTACTACCTGTCTCTTAAGGTGCATGAAGCATACTTTTCTTTGGCCAAACTGAACACTATACTACCTGTCTCTTAAGGTGCATGCACATCTTATTTTCGACATAAATTTCTACTCCAACCTAGAGCTGTTAATTCAGGTAAACGGGTCGAGTTTAGGTCGGTTAAGAGTGAGTCAGGTCAACTCGGGTCGGGTCAATTTGGATTAATTCCATAACCTATACGAGTTGGGTTTGGGTCGGGTCATGCTTGAGTCGGGTCACGTCGGGTCATACTTCTTATCGGGTTTGGGTCGGGTACATTCGGGTCGGGTAAACAATAGGTTGGGTTTAGTTCGGGTTAAAACGGGTTAAGGTAATTCTCGAGTTCGAGTCAGATTCGGTTCAAGTCAATAATTTGCGGGTTAGAATCAGGTCAGGTCATTCTCGGGTTTGAGTCGGGTTCGGTTCAAGTCAATAATTTGCGGATTATAATCAGGTCGGGTCATTCTCGGATTCAAGTTGGATTATGTTGAAGTCAATAATTTGCAGTCAGGTCATTTCCAAGTTAGGTCATATTCGAGTTCAACTAAGGGCCTGTTCCGATTGACTGAACTCAGCTGAACCTGAGCTGAGCTGAGCTGAACTGAACTTATTAATTAGTGAATTTTAACTACGAATTAGTGATCTTTGATTATTTATTGATTATTTATTGATATACATATGTGTATATACAAATGTACATATTAATAATAATAATAATAATATTAGTATTATTATTATTTATTGATTATTATTATTAGTATTATTATTAGTATTATTATTATTGTTGTTGTTGTTGTTTCAATTATTATTATTATTATTATTATTATTATTATTATTATTATTATTATTATTATTATTATTATTATTTATTACTTATTGATTATTATTATTATTATTGTAATTGTTGTTGTTGTTGTTGTTGTCGTCGTCGTTGTAATAAGAGCTTAAAAGAATGAAATTTGGCTTTATATCATTAGACGTAAATTAAGAGCTGAACTGAACTGAACTGGGCTGGGCTGGGCTGAACTGAATTTCAACGGAAGAGAACAAGCCCTAACTAATCATCATTTTTATCAATCTAATTATTTCCTTTGACTATAATATATATGACAATATACTAGGGAACTGTAGTCTATAATTTATGAAGATAATTATCTCCTTTGACCATACAACAAATATATACTATATTTAACTCTTAAATTTGGGGATGATGCTCTTTTCTTTTGCTAGCCTCGACTGACTTGATCTCCCTAGACAAAATGCTTTGATCAACAATAATAAGGTGGTCTAAATTACATTTAAGGTGATTTAAAATCGGGTTAGGAACAATTTGGGTTAAATTTAGGCCAGGTTAATAACAAGTCGTGTTAATTTTGAGTCGGATTAGTAACAGATTGGGTTGAATTTTTGGGTCGGGTAAGTAATAGGTCTGGTAAAATTCGGGTCGGATCAATAATAAGTCGGGTTGAATCTGGGTAATAGCAAGTCGAGTTGATTTTGGGTCGGGTTAGTAACAGGTTGGGTTAAATTTGGGTCAGTTAAGAACGAGTCGGGTTTGTAACAGGTTGGGTTAAATTCGGGTCGGGTTAAGAACGGATCGGGCTGAATTCAGGTCAGGTTAGTAACAAGTCGGGTTAAATTCGGGTATTGACAGGTTAAAACGGGTTAGGGTCAATTTCGGTTCAAGTCGGGTTCGGTGCAAGATAATTAAATTGTCCGTTGTAAATCGATGCAAATTGTAAATCGGTAAATTGGTCGTTTAACAGCAAATTGGATTATTCCACACACCCATTTAGAATCTCGTAGGGTATTATGGACCATGGTAAACATTTTGGCAATTTTTATTTCCGAGCAAAAAAAAAAAATCCAAAATTAAAAGCTAATATCCACATATTTTGAGAAATTTTGGAGGTTTCGTGGCCCAGTGTCAAAAAGTCTCGAAATTTATGGGAAACATCTCGGGGTCATCTAATGTCATTTGGAACCATATATGATTATTAGTTGTTGTCATAAATGTTCGTGGTAGGCTTGAATTAATGAAATCGGTGTAAGTTGTAAACCGGTAAATTGGTCGTTTAAAGGCAAATTGGATGGTTCCACCAACCTAATTTGACTCCCGGAGAATATTAGGGACCATGGTAAATATTTCGGCAATTTTTATTTTCGGACAAAAAAAAAATCAAAAAATTCCAAAATTGAAGACTAATATTCACGCTTTTTGAGAAATTTTGGAGGTTTCGGTGCTCGGTGTCGAAAAGCCTTGAAATTCTATGGGATACATCTTGGGGTCAAATAATGCCGTTTGGAACCATTTATGATCATTATTTGTTGTCATAAATGTTCGTGGTAGGCTTGAGTTAATGACATCAGTGCAAGTTGTAAACCGATAAATTAGTCGTTTAAAGGCAAATTAGATGGTTCACCCACCCAATGAGACTCTTGGACGGTATTAGGGATCATGGTAAATAGTTCGACAATTTTTAATTCCAGGCGAAAAAAAAAGTCAAAACTTGAAAAATTGAAGGCTAATATTCACGTTTTTTTGAGAAATTTCGGAGGATTCGGGCCTGGTGTTGAAAAGTCTTGAAATTTTTAGGGGATATATCTCGGGGTCATATAATGTCGTTTGAAGACATTTATGATCATTATATGTTGTCAAAAATGTTCGTGGTAGGCTTGATTTAATGAAATCGATGCAAGTTGTAAATCGGTAAATTGGTCGTTCAAAGGAAAATTGAATAGTTTAACCAATCCAAATGGACTCTCGGAGAGTATTAGGGACCATGGTAAAAGTTTCATCAATTTTTATTTTCGGACGAAAAAATTCAAAAATTCCAAAATTAAAGGCTTATATCCACGCTTTTTGAGAAATTTTGGAGGTTTCGGGGCACGGTGTCGAAAAGCCTTGAGATTTTAGGGAATACATCTCGGGGTCATATAATGACGTTTGAAACCATATATGATCATTATATATATGTTGTCATACATGTTCGTGGTAGGTTTGATTTAATGAAATCGGTGCAAGTTATAAACCGGTAAATAGGTCGTTTAAAAGCAATTGGATGGTTACACCCACCCAATTGGACTCCCGGAATGGTATTAGGTACCATGGTAAACATTTCGGCAATTATTATTTTCGGGCGAAAAAAGTCTAAAAATTCCAAATATAAAGACTAATGTCCATGCTTTTTGAGAAATTTTGTAGGTTTCGGGGCCCGGTATCGAAAAGCCTTGAGATTCTAGGGAATACTTCTCAGGGTCATATAATGTCTTTTGAAACCATATATGATCGTTATTTGTTGTCATAAATGTTCGTGGTAGGCTTCAGTTAATGAAATCGGTGCAAGTTGTATAACTGTAAATTGGCCGTTTAAAGGCAAATTGGATGGTTCCACCTACCCAATTGGACTCTCGGAGGGTATTTGGGAGCATGGTAAACATTTGGTCAATTTTATTTCTGGGTGAAAAAAGTCAAAAAATTTCAAATTGAAGCCTAATATCCACGCTTTTTTAGAAATTTTGGAGGTTTCGGGGCCTGTTGACAAAAAGATTCGAGTTTTTAGGGGATACATCTCGAGGTCATATAATGCCTTTTGGAACCATATATAATCATTATACGTTGTCATAAATGTTCGTGGTAGGCTTTAATTAATGAAATCGGTGCAAGTTGTAAATCGGTAAATTGGCCGTTTAAAATAAAATTGGTTGGTTCCACCTACCAAATTGGACTCCCGAGGGGTATTAGGGACCATGGTAAATATTTCTCCAATTTTTATCTCCGGGCAAAAAAAAGTAAAAAAAAAAATAAAAATTAAAGGTTAATATACACATTTTTTTGAGAAATTTTGGAGTATTCGAGACCCGGTGTCTAAAAGTCTTGAAATTCTAGGGAATACATCTCGTGGTCATATAATGTCGTTTGGACCCATATATGATCATTATTTGTTGTCATATATGTTCGTGGTAGGCTTGAGTTAAATAAATCGGTGCAAGTTGTAAACCGATAAATTGGTCGTTTAAAGGAAAATTGGATTGTTCCACCCACCTAATTGGACTCCTCAGGGTATTAAGGACCATGGTAAACATTTTGGCAATTTTTATTTTTGTGCGGAAAAAAGTCAAAAAATTCCAAAATTAAAGGCTAATATCCATGCTTTTTTTAGAAATTTTGAAGATTTCGGGTTCCGTTGTCGAAAAGAAATAAGATTTTAGAGATACATATCGGTGTCATATAATGCTATTTGGAACCATAAACGATCATTATATATTTTCATAAATGTTCGTGGTAGGCTTGAGTGAATGAAATCGGTGAAAGTTGTAAACCGGTGAATTGGTCGTTTAAAGGCAAATTGGATGATTCCACCCACCCAATTGGACTCCCGGAGAGTATTAGGGACCACGGTAAACATTTCGGCAATTTTTATTTCCGGACGAATAAAAGTAAAAAAAAGCCCAAGATTGAAGGCTAATATCCACGTTTTTTACAAATTTTTGAAGTTTCGGGTCCCGGTGTTGTAAAGGCTTGAGATTTTAGGGGATACATCTCGGGGTCATATATGTCGTTCGGAACTATATATGATCCTTATATGTTGTCATAAATGTTCGTGGTAGGCTTGAATTAATGAAATAGGTGCAAGTTGTAAATCGGTAAATCGGCCGTTTAAAGGCAAATTGGATGGTTCCACTCACCCAACTGGACTCCCGGAGGGTATTAGGGACCATAGTTAACATTTCAGAAATTTTTATATCCGGGCGGAAAAAATTCAAAAAACTGCAAAATTAAAGGCTAATATCCAAGCTTTTGAGAAATTTCGAATGTTTCGGGGCTTGGTGTCTAAAAGCATTGAGATTTTAAGGGATACATCTCGGGGTCATATATTTCCTTTTGGAACCATATATGATCATTATATGTTGTCATAAATGTTCGTGATAGGCTTGAGTGAATGAAATCGGTACAAGTTGTAAACTTGTAAAATGGTCGTCTAAAGGCAAATTAGATGGTTCCACCCAGCTAATTGGACTCCCGGAGGGTATTAGGGACCATGGTAAACATTTCGGCAATTTTTCTTTCTAAGTGAAAAAAGTCAAAAAATTCCAAAATAAAAGACTAATATCCACGCTTTTTGGGAAATTTTGGAGGTTTTAGATAGAGCTGTTATTTCGGGTAAACGGGTTGGGTTTGGGTCGGGTCAATTCGGATTAATTCCATAACCTATGCGTGTCAACCTATGCGGGTCGGGTTTGGGTTGGTTTATGCTTTAGTCGGGTCACGACGAGTCATACTTCTTATCACGTTTGGGTCGGGTTAATAACAAGTCGGGTAACATTCGGGTCGGGTGAAGAATAGGTCGGGTTTAATTCGGGTTTTCACGAGTTAAAACGAATTGGGATAATTCTCGGATTTGGTTCAAGTCAATAATTTGCGGGTTATAATCAGGTCGGGTCATTCCTGGGTTTGAGCCGGGTTCGCTCGGTTCAAGTCAATAATTTGCAGGTTATAATCAGGACGGGTCATTTTCAAGTCGGATCATTCTCGGGTTCAAGTCGGGTTCGGTTCAAGTCAATAGTTTGTGGGTTATAATCAAGTTGGGTCATTTCCAAGTCGGGTCATTCTCGGATTCAAGTCGGGTTATGTTCAAGTCAATAATTTGCAAGTTACAATCAGGTCGGGTCATTTTCAAGTGAGGTCATATTCGGGTTCAATTAAATATAAATTGATAATTATCATTTTCTCCAACCTTATTATTTTCTTTGACTATATATATATGGCAATATAATATGGAACTATAGTATATAATTTAGGAAGATAATTATCTCCTTTGACTATACAACAAATATAAACTATATTTAACTCTTAAATTTGAGGATGATGCTCCTTTCTTCTGCTGGCCTGGACCGACTTGGTCTCCTTAGACAAAATGTTTTGATCAACAATAATAAGGTGGTATAAATTGCATTTAAGGTGATTTGAAATCGAGTCAGGAAAAATTTGGGTTGAATTTAGGTTGGGTCAATAACAAGTTGTGTTGATTTCGAGTCGGGTTAGTAACAGATCGGGTTGATTTTTGGGTCGGGTTATTAATAGGTCTAGTAAAATTTGGGTCGGGTCAATAACAAGTTGGGTTGAATTTGGGTCAGGTCTATAACAAGTCGGGTTAATTTCGGGTCGGGTTTGTAACAGGTTGAGTTAAATTCGGGTCGGTTTAGGAACGAATCGGGTTGAATTCAGGTCAGGTTAGTAACAACTCGGGTTAAATTCGGGTTTTGACGGGTTGAAACGGGTTTGGTTCAATTTCGGTTCAAGTCAGGTTCGGTTCAGGTAAATAATTAACGGGTTACATTCGGGTCGGATCATCTCCAAGTCAATTGATGTTCGGGTTCGGGTCTCACATACTCGGGTCAACTTGGGTCTAGGGTTGGTTTCAAGTCGGGCCAGGTCGGGTTTGGGTCATCATTTTTTGGGTTTAGATGGGTCGGTTGATAATCGGGTATTAGTCGGTATTTCGGGTCGGGTCAAATTTTGAGAGCCCTACTCCAACCTACTAATACTTGTCCTTTTAATTTGTTTAGTCTTCTCTATACTCTAAAAGAATTTGTCTTTTTTTTATTATTTTTTTTTTATGAAAACTTTATAACTAAAGGGCAAATTACAACCTAAGAGATCTAAAACAAGAAACTATACTAAATACAAGAACAAAACACACGAAAACAAAAACATAAAACTTGGTAATTTGCACTTGATGGAGCCCCTGGGTGTTGGATGGAATCCACGAACAAAACCATAAAAACCTGTCAAAACAAACTATACCTGCGCATTGTCAAAGTAATTGATTTTGCTTGCATTCTGTTTGGGCCAAGTCCATGTCCTAAGCCCATTGACCTAGAATTACGAAAATACCCCTCCATGATCCAGCCCATCATTAGTCAGAGTAAAGTATAGATTTACCCTAATCTGTCCAAATAAGTACAACTTCTACCACCTAAAAGTACATTTATAAATAGCTCTTCAATCATTAATGATGGTAACTTTTTCCTAATTTTCTAACATTCTCTCTCTACTTTCTCTCTCTAAAGTACTCTTTCTCTCTCTATTTTCTATCTCTAGAAAGTACATTCGCTAACTTAAGCATCGGAGTGGCTTTCCCGGGTCGCACCGCCGGGCAGTTAACCTTCTTTCTCTTTTGCAGGCCTAGCTCTCGAACAGCAAGGCATAGCTGAGGAGAATTCAGACATTCATTGGACATAAATCTAGGACATCTAGATTTTATTACCCTAACACCGAGGAGTATTCTGTTTCCAGAAACACATTCCAATTGATGGGATTGGGTTATAAGACAGAGTTACATAAAGAGATACTTTGAACATGATTCATTGATTCGTATTCTACCTTATATCGTTATCATCGTAAATTCGTAACACTTGTCGTTGAAACCTTACTAATCAATGAATTATTAACTTGATTAATTATGAAATTTTTGAAAGAACCTTAAAATAGGGCCAATTTGTCAATTTTAATGATGTTATGTGATACATTCATATATTCATTTTCAGCCCTCAATTTGTCAAGTATTTGATATCTTCATATCAATTATTTTCAAGGTAATACTCATGCATTATTTCTTTTTTAAGAATACTCATGCATTGACTTTTTGAGTAGAGCTTTTAAGACCGAAGTTTGAATAAAACTTCTTGTACACTATAAATAAGGATCATTAAACAAAAATAAACAACATACAAGAAAACCCTTTCTCTCTTAGATAAACGTAAAAAGGAAACATTACGAGACACTTTTCTCGAGGTGAATATATCAATATGAAAATAGTATAATGCACCCGGGTGCACCCGGGTGCACCATGCGCATGGTGCACCCGGAAAGAACATTAGACATATTTTAAAGAACATGGGCAAAAAAAAAGAACATGTTAGTGTTAGAAAAAGAACATACCTATGTTTGACAAAAGAACATGTTTGTGTTTGACAAGAACATGAGATTACAAAGAACATAAAGTCTTTACAAAAAGAACATATTATTTTTCATGGTTATTTAGGTGTTGGACGTGTTTGAAAAGAACATTATATTTGACAAAAAAGAACATGTTCGTGTTTGACAAAGATGTAGGAGATCATTGGGTGGGCCGGGCCAAGGTTAAAAAATCAGCTCACTTCTCGGGTCGGGCCAAATTTTGGGCCGAAGTTTTTGAGCCCAAAATTGTCCGGCCGTGCTGGCTTTTCGGGTCGAGTAAAAAAATCAACTAAAATGCATAAAACGCATTCCCAAACCCGCCCAAAAAATTAAATTTAAGGGCCGGGTCCGACCCGATTTTGGGGGCGAAAAAAAATCTGCCCAAAACCCGTGCAAAATTGGGTCGGGCCGTTCTAACTTTGATCACCTCTAGCCAAAGAACATAAAGTCTTTACAAAAAGAACATGATAGTATATTAAAGAACATGTTCTTTTTTCTGGTTAGTCGAGTGATTGTTTTTAATTTTTTTTTCTTTAATTTTTTTTTTTAAATGTACATGCATTAAAGAATATATTGTATAATATAAAGAACATATACTTCAAACTCAAAGAACATAATCATCAAACTTAAAGAACATATTATGCTCATGTTCTTTATAAATATATATAATGTTGTTTTTTTTTCCCATGTTCTTTTAAATATACCTTATGTTCTTTCCGGGTGCACCATACGCACCCGGGTGCACCAACCATACATTAATATCAATATACACTTATACTTGCAAGTTGCAACCAAAACACAATTAATACGAAGTAATTGTTTAAATGGTAGTTGATCTCGTTGTTTATAGTAATCTTCCAAGAAATGTTAATCTAATCTCTAGCATTGATCATTAGATAACTCGTGTCGAAAATGTAGTACATTTTTTATGTCTCTAACTAGCATTTGTAATTTTGTATAACATTCAAATCCGTAAAATTCACAAAAAAAATTTGTCTAACAATTTGTTTATTGATCTAGTAGTGTTTGAACTGTACTTAACTGTTTATGAGAGAAGGAAATTAGAAACTGAAATTAAAGAGAACAGGTCCTTAATACGAGTATCGTTTTTTTTTTTCCTACCCAAAAAAAAAAAAAAAAAACGATAAATTGGGGTAGTATCGGGCTGGGTCAGTAGGGTAATCGACGTGGTCTAAAACTCAACGCAGCAATAAGTGGTACATACACTCTACAAGTGGGCCAATGGGCCCCAATTAGCAATTGTGTTAATCTTAACCATTCCAAAAACTTGAGGGTTGTTTGGTTCTTCCTTATTCCTAAACAATGGAAACTCTTTCTTCCCTCACTACCCTTCCTCTTAACTTTACTAATTCTTCAAGCAAAATAACTACCCAAACATGTCTTATTAACCCTAGTGGTAAAGTTTCCATTAATATCCTTAATCCTAAATTAAGAAACTCAACAAATCAAGATTATTATTATAATTGTATTAAAGTTAGGCAATTGAAGGTGAGGGTGAAAGCAATTGATGATGTTTCAAGAGTGATTGAAGATCCAATTCAAGCTCAAGTTTCTTGGGAAATCATTGTTGGTTCTCTAGGTCTTTCTTTCTCTCTCTTGATTTTTGCTTTCATAATCGCTTCTTTCGTTTCTCAGTACATGTAACAAGTTGACTTAACTGTACACTTATAAGAAGTCAGCTTATTATATGTATTGAGAAAGATTTTGTATAAGACAGTATACGCATGAATATATACATGATTTTTTTATGAAGATATGTTCTTTCACCAATAGATGAAGCCCGAAAGGATATAATATATGAATATGATGTCTATATTTAGGTATGTACTAAAATAAAGAATATGAATGAGAACGAGAATTGACAATTGTGAACCCGATTAATAATTTTATTACTACTTCGTAGTTGGTCACATTAGAGATTGTATGTTATGAAAACAATTATCGGCATTAGTATCCCTGATTTTTTTTTTTTTTTTTTTAATGCAATCGTGTATATTATTCTCATAACACTGTCTATTATACTTTATGATGCACCTAACTCGATATATATGCTATAACTTATTACTCCGTACAAAATATTACTATTCACGCAAACACAAAATTCACATTAATGTTCATTGTATGTGGGAACTTAAGGTACCACCGATGAACACGTATGTTGAATATATAACATTCATAAAAATCAATTGATCATGCAATTTTTAGGGACCATTTAATTATTGTTTTGGAACATATTTGCATTTGATAAGGAAATAAAAAAATACAAGTACTTGTACCTCATTTGATAGTAGGACCAGAGCACATCAATTTTTACTAATTTGGCATCGATCTATTGTTAATGCAGCTGGAGTAATACCTTTCATTGTTGCGGGAATTGAATTCAGCAAAAGAATTGTAAGTAATTTTACCAAAACATTACACATTTTCACCTTTATTGTAAGTAATTTTACCAAAACATTACACATTTTCACCTTTCTTCACCTACTATTGTACGTTGTAAACCGACATTCTATATAAGATCATGTTCTCTTCATCTTTTTCTCTACGATTACTTGTGAATTGTGATAAAATCAAATATTGTACAAAGTATTTCTTTTCCTTTTATATGGTAGTTACTTGAAATACTTTGTACCAATTTAAAGATTTGACAATAATATAAGAATGATGCCATGATAAGTACTATTGGACTAACATAGTCCAAGTCCAATAAAGAATACTGAATACGTACATATTTGATAGTTAATTATGAGGACATGGGACAATAAAATTAAAGTTACGGACTTGTTGAGTAGGTTTATTAAGACTTTAAATCTATTGGGTAGTGCTTCCAATTATAAAAAAAGTCATGACTTACGTACCAAGATAATCGAATAATATTGGCTACGTTCATCTCCTGTTTTAATTCTTAGGGCCTGTTCTCTTCACCTTAATTTCAGTTTAATTCAGTTCATTTGAACTCGGCTCCAATCAGTTCAGTTTAGTTTTTAATTTTAGTTCAATTCAGTTTAATTTAGTTCAGTAAATCAGAACAGACCCTTAATCACCTTTATTTGATTGAAATGTATGATTAATCTAATGATGCAGGCAGCACAAAGAAGTTGTGAGGTTTGTGGAGGTTCAGGATTAGTTTTAAGGGACAAAAAATACTACTTCAGGTGCCCTCGATGTGGTAAGTGTTCGTTTTCAAAATCTTCGTTGATTTTTTTATACACATTAATTTTTATTGATATTTACAAGCGTACATAATAGTAGTTATAATTATATACATATTGTCACACATTTGATTAATTCAGCTGTAATTTTATTGTACCAATGTTATTACTTTGACAGGAGGTTTTCTACCATGGCAATCTTGGAGAAGATTCTTTTCAGGGTAATCAATTTAGGGGTTGTTTGGTTCAAATACTTGTAAATGACATGTATTCAAATACAGGAGTAATGAAACTAAATAGTGAATTACCAATGTTTTTGAATTCTCTATCTATGTATATATACACGGATACACTACTCATATATCTAGCTACAATATTGATTAACATCATTTGCCCTTGTATAATACGGAGTATAAAGTAGTGATTGAACTCCAATTCATTAACAAACATAGTGTAGCCTATTATTTTTAGTCCATGGAAACTAGAATATCGCACCTAATATTTCATATACAGTATGCTGTAAATGTCAATAAATTTAGTTGATTAAAGTATACATAACAAAATCTTTATATGCTTGGCAAGCTTGTTAACATTCTTGTATACTTCAATCTTCAACCCCTATTATATGTTTGTTAGACCATTAATAATTAGTACTATTAGACAAAGTCCAAGGAGTATTATGGACGTTAAACGCTAGTCAATTGAGTTAATGGATAATTATCCCGGATTTATCATTAATTAAAATGAATTGAGAAAAAGCAAGAGTAATATAGCTAATTAAGGCAGTTGAGCCAGCCAAGAGAAAATTCAACTCAAATTCTTCAAAGAATTTTAGTAAAGCTTTCTACACTGTAAAATACACGATAAAATGTTAGGCCAAAAATAGCTAGTTTACAAGTTGACGTTACATTTATAAATAGAAATCTTAATTTATATTTTGGGTATTAAGTAATTAAAATAAATACAAGAGTATAAATATACGAGTATAATTCTAGAAGTATTAGACTACTATAAATAGTAGTCAGTACACGTATAATTTATAGTTGAGGAAAGAATTTAGAAACCGCGGAATTATTTTTAGAAAGTCAAGAGTCAAAGTTTCTAAACTCGGTTGTACAACAAGTTGCTCGTTTTCAAAAAGTGTTTTCACAAGTTGGTCATTTTATCCGTTCTCATAAACAAAGCAATGAAAGTTGGTAGGACCAGTTTACAACGCAGCTATCTTTTGGTGGGCTTTGGTTGCACGGTTGCATCAATTAATTAAGGAAAGCTAAGCTAAATGACACTTATAAATCATAAGTAATTCAATCAACTTCACTAAAAATGTAAGAATATATGTTGCCAAATAATACATTTTGTTGCTTGTACGTTATAGTCGACACTCTCTTAATTACTAGGTTTAATATGACATGACAGCACAATTGAAATTTAATTAGTTGACTGTTTTGTGTACGTAGTACTCTGTAATTCTGTATGAGGTATTTGAATATGATAATAACTACAAGTTAAAATCTCAAGTTTAATCGAAACCCTCAAAATACGTCACAAAATTGATCTAATGGTTTGATTTGATCGTGGAATGAATTATGTAAAATGAAGATTGTTTTGTTAAAAAAAAAAAAAAAAAAAAATCCTTGTATAACTTTGTGTATCTTATGTCAATAAAATAATGTCAATTTATTTGTAAACTATTCCATAACTTTTTTTTTTTTTTTTTTTTTTTTTGACTAGTCTTGTTTGTTGACAAATATTATTCTTAAGGTATATGTTCAAAATTATGAAACATGCATAGGCACTTCAATTGATTTGATCATCATACCCATATCGGACACGCGATACATTCTTGTATTTTACGGTTACATGATACTTTGATATATTATATTATAAAATATATTTTTTAAACAAACTTTGTTCTTAGTTTATTTATAAATGATATTCTTTTTTTCATTTTACTTGAATATATAATATACTCCTTGAAGTAAAATTTAACAACTATTATTGTTTAACAAAGTCTCCATTTAAGTGACTTTAAAAAAAAAATCTCTATTTAAGAATATATTATACTATTACAAGTATTAACTTACTCGTACTTATATCCTCTACTTTTAAAATAGGGATATTACATACTCTGTACACAATTTATACCGTTCAACTTTTTTTCGGCAAACTTAGGTAAATAAGGACCATATTAGGTTAGGAACGCTCATATATACCTCATATTACATTTGCTCATTAAGTATAAGTTGAATAATGGAACATTACTGATCTCTATTGTCAATAGTTTCAGGCCAATTCATAACAAATTTGGTCAAAATAAAATTCCCAAGTGAATATTCTTCTAAATTATTCATCACATGACAAAAATAACCAAGCAAGAAAATATAAAAGTAGAGTAGCACTAGAATTTCATGAATGAAAAAGTGCTTGACATCTAGCTATTAGTCACATGTCAAAATCTAATAAATAAACAAGAAAAGTATGTTGAATTAACAATTTCTTGGATTAGAAGAGTCGGTAGTCGGTACAAGGTTATAAATCAAAGAGAGTAAAAAATTGGAATATCTTTAGTATGATTCTTATCTCACTTGTAGAGTGGACCATATCTTTGTTAGTTGTATAATAAGATCATCACTTATTGACCACAAAATCTGTTTCTTGGAAACCACTAAATTAGAACCCTATGTTTGACCACATGTCACAAACCCACTTACACCAAATGCTTGCCTCACAAGTTACAACATCAAAGGAAGGTGTCAAATTTTGTTACGGAGTTACCCGGTTTTAGTTGTTTCACTTCGACTTGTACTTTAATCATAAAATAAATGTTAGAGAACCAACTGAACTAAAACTTTAAGTTGATGGTTGAAATTCAGGATCAATTTTAATACTCTGTTACGCCCCTTCACATGAGAGTCTATTAGGCTTGAAGTGTGAGTATAAGATATAACATGAACCCCACCATACCTAGCCTTTAATAATCCACTTTGAAAAGATGGGTGGAAGAGATTCGAACTCGTGACTTTTGTGTCACGCTAGCTCTTGTACCATGTCTCTTGTACTCATGTTAAAGGATTAACTCAACTAAAAACTTAAGCAGATGATTGAAGTTCAAGATCAATTTTAATTTTCAATACTACAAATGATATAACGATTTGAAATGTCTAATACGGAGTACATATATTTTACCATTACAAATGTTTGAATCCACCAACTACATTTGCTTGGTAGCATGAACATTTCCTTACCTCTTCTTTTTCTCAAGAACTGACCTGCAAAGCTAAGATGACTTAATTTACGAGAAGTGCTGATTCAGTAGAGTCTTTCATCGTATATAACTAATACAAGTAAATTTTTTGGAGTATGATCCAAGTAAATAACAATTATGAAACGGAAGAAATATTGTACTCCGTAATAGTTTGGACAGTACACAGGGCGTGGCAAAATGGAAATTTTGGTAGAACAACAAGGTTAAGTATTGTTGTAACTTGTGTAACTTGCACCTCTCCTATAAAAAAGGTTCAAAAGAATCCATCCATCTAAAGATCTAACCGAGTAAATTAGAAACTAAATTGACCTTCTTCAGGCGAAAAGAGAAGCCTATAATTTTATTCATTTGGACTTGAACTTGGCGGCATAGAAGAGAAGCTACAGCTCTAAATTAAACCAAAATTCTGGTTAGTACAAATTCTAAAAAACCCATCTTTCTTAATTCATAAGCTTCAATATGATGTCGGTGTTCTTTGTTTTTACCAAAGATTGAATCTTTGTTCTTAATTTGTAAAGGGTTTGTTATGTCGGTCGTACCTAGCTCTAGGCACGCCGACGCCGATATTAGAGTTAGGTACACCCGAGTGTATAATAAGAGTAATCTTGTTATTTGCACTAGTATGAAATAGGGTTGAATTTTTGAGTAATATGAAGTTTTGTGATTTTATGCTGATTTTTAGCTGGAAATGGGTAGTTGTTTGCTGAATGATAAATGGATATTTATGTAATTCTAGTGATTGTTCTAGGTTTTAAAGATTGAATCTTTAATCTCTTTTCTTTTAGCTTAACTGTAAAGGGATTTTTGGATTTTGTTAGTTCAATTATGGGTTTGATAAGCTGAATTTTTCTGGGTTAGATAATTCAATTTGGTGATTACATGGATTTCAGATTGTTTTTGAACTTTGTTTGATCGGTTCATTTCCATGTAATTTGGTTTGATTTCAATAATTTTAGGTGAAAAGGATGTTTTTTACTGTTCTTAGATTCTGGTTGATGTATCACAATTCTTACAAGAATGTCAAAATTTTATGTTTCAGGAAATAATTGATTACTATTATTCCATTTCACTGTTTGCTTATCATGTTGAATAATATTGTTTGATTTCTCCTGTAATTTTGTGAAATGCAAAATAAATTCTGTATAAAATCACCATGAATAACAGAATAAGCCACTTTGATTCCCATAGTTTCTATTACTGTATATACTGCATATGATTTCGAGTTTTCGACATCAGTTATCTAAGGCCATTCTGTTTGATGCAGAATTTCTAACCAGGAAGTTTGTTCAGAAATAAATTAGGACTCAGGCGACGTTTTCAGTCTTTAAAGGCAAGTATTAGTTGCTGATAACAACTTCATTACATTGTACTTCTTCCAAGATCTGAACCAAGGTCAATATACAAAATGCAGAATCTGAGAAATCTTCAAGGAATATATTGCACCTTTGAATCTTCCTTGTTAAGTGGTGTAGATAACCCTTGTGGATCTCCATCAACCGGAAGCATCTCTGGTAACGGGAGCACAGTTTCACTTTTCGATCCTGAATCCCCTTCAATTGATTCACTTGAAATTGGTAATCTTTGGCATCATCTCAAAGAGCTCGAGTCTGTCATGATGGAACCTACTTCAGATAACTTTTACAATGAGAATTGGCAACAGTTGAGGGAGATGATATCGAGAAGGGAACTTAGGGAGGTACTAATTGCTTGTGCAAAAGCGATATCTAATGATGATTTGCTGACTGCTGGGTGGTTGATTTCTGAGCTACAACATATGGTTTCGGTTTCTGGTGAACCGATTCAGAGATTGGGAGCCTACATATTAGAAGGGTTGATTGCGCGATATTCTTCTTCAGGAATCTCTATCTACAGAGCCTTAAACTGTAAGGAGCCTACTAGCAGTGAATTCCTCTCTTATATGCAGGTGCTCTATGAAGTCTGCCCCTATTTCAAGTTCGGGTATATGTCAGCTAATGGGGCAATTGCTGAGGCACTGAAGAATGAGGACAGAATTCATATAATTGATTTTCAGATTGCTCAAGGGAGTCAATGGGTTAGCCTTATCCAAGCATTGGCAGCTCGGCCTGGTGGGCCCCCAAGAGTTCGTATAACAGGCATTGACGATTCCACATCTGAATTTGCTCGTGGAGGAGGACTTAACATTGTCGGAGAGAGATTGTCCATGCTTGCTAAGGCATGTAACCTACCATTCGAGTTTCATGCTGCCGCACTTAGTTGTGGCGCTGAGGTAAAAGTTCAAAACCTTGTTTTGAAATCTGAAGAAGCCTTGGCTGTCAATTTTCCTTTCTTACTGCACCACATACCAGATGAGAGTGTTGGACCTCAGAATCACCGAGATACATTATTGAGGCTCGTTAAGAGCTGGTCACCCAAGGTGGTTACCCTTGTTGAGTATGAGTTGAACACAAATTCAGCTCCTTTTTACCCTCGGTTTCTTGAGACCCTTGAATATTATTCTGCAATTTTCGAGTCAATCAATGTTACCCTCTCAAAGGATCGCAAGGAACGGATCAACGTTGAGCAGCACTGCTTAGCAAAAGAGATTGTCAACATCATTGCATGTGAGGGTGCTGAAAGAGTGGAACGGCATGAGCTACATGGGAAGTGGAGATCCCGGTTTACAATGGCTGGGTTTAAACCATATCCTCTGAACCCACTAGTAAATGCTACTATCAAAAATTTATTGCAGAAATACAGCAGGTGTTATGGACTTGAAGAGAGAGATGGAACTCTTTATCTTGGGTGGATGAACCGAGCTATGGTTACATCTTGCGCATGGCAATGAGGTTCAACAAAGTGTTTGGAGGTTTCCTTGAGAAGGGCTGAGGCATTTGATACCTGGGATTCTATATCAAGCTTAAAACTCTTAACTCAGGCTGCTATCTTTCTAGAGAGATTCGAACCATAACTATTATATGCCCAAGGCAGAGGTGTTATTGGTGGAGCTCCTAAATATTATTTTCGTCATAAGAGGACTTCCACTAGCTGGGGACTTCAAGTCTTCAACATTACTCACTTGGAATTTGAAACTGATGGTTTGGACTTGAAGCTTATACTGGAAAGAGTGCATGCTCATCTGGATCATTTGCTTGCTGCTGTCCTCACTGATGTCAACACATTTCTCAGCTCGGAATGCAGTGTGAACATCATACTGGCGGTGAAGCTAACTCAGTGGCAGATAATCTAGCCAGGTTTGCCTTCTGTATGAAAGATGAATGGAAAATCCACTTTGTCGTAGTGGAGGGCAACGGAGCTACCTGTGTTGCTGACCTACAGGCTGCAATTGAAGGTTCTCACATTACACGATACTTATCTAGATTTTGACAACTGATGGCTCAAATTCTTATGTGTTAAATTTTAGTTAGGTCCTAGGTTCTGGTTATGTTTAGCCTCTTTTCTCCTTCATGAAGCAGTGAGAAGTTTTCAAGCTTTCCTTCGAATCTGTACTTGTGTAATGGCATTAGGAAACCCCCTCTGTACAAAAATACAAGTAGCTGCTGCAGGAATCCAAAACTGTTATGTTTGCTATCCAATTATAATTGTTATTATTTCTAGCTTTTGTACATGATATGTTGGGTGAATGAATTAATCTAACTTAGTTTAATACTACAACAAAGCAAGGAAGTACAGCATTAGGGCTTTTCACTATCAGATGCTCAGACTTGAAACAAAAGCCTCTATAATTTCTAATCGAATCGTACTCTTCACTTGCTCTATCATTTGTATTTTTTATTCTCCCTGCTATGATCCTGCAGATAATCACTGCCCTTTTCGAATTCTTTCCCTTTAGAACTGCTTTCATACTCTCCCTCAAGGCCTCACTGCTAGTACATAGTTGAACCCCGAACCTTTTTGTGTACTTCATGTCGAAACTAGAGCATATAGTCCTGCATAAGTTACAGTAAGAATGGTCACAGGGTCCTGAAATCAGCTCTGATTGTCTGCTGTGGCAAGTCATGGTTGTGACATAGAAACATAAGAGTTCATTCCCATCGACCAAGCTCCTGGGTTGCTTGTCTCCTGTCTCCTTAGCTTTCTGCTTCACCATGTCCCTATACTTCTCAAACTTCTCAAGTACTTCTGATGAGTTCTTCACCCTGAATACATTTCTGATCTTCGATATTTTCTTTGCCGGGTTTGTTAAAGCATCTCCAAGGATCTTTTCAATGACTTTCCTTGATGGGTCTCCTACACCAATTTCTGTAAAATGCAAATTCAAGTTAGACTTGCATTTTCCTATAGTGAAATATCAAAACTGATGCTTAGAAGCAGTAATTTAAGAAATCTGAAG